>NC_064928.1:47130453-48380453 GCF_023897955.1 Schistocerca gregaria | reverse complement strand
AAGTCCACATGTTGCTTATTGTGTTCAAAGTCGATGCAATTTTTGTGTTTCATCAACACTCTGAAGGTCCACAGATTACAGAATGCATCCAGATGTGCTTCGGAAACTACTACTAGTCTTCCATCGAACGATCAAAGCGTAGACAGCTTAAGACATTACTCCCATGGAGAAAAGTCCGCATGGTGCTTATTGTTTTCAATGCCGATGCAATTTTTGTGCTTAATCAAAACTCTGAAGATCCACAGATTACAGAATGCCTCCAGATGTGCATTGGAAACTACTACTAGTCTTCCAGGGAACGATCAAAGCGTAGACAGTTTAAGACATTACTCCCATGGAGAAAAGTCCGCATGGTGCTTATTGTGTCCAATGCCGATGTAATTTCTGTGTTTCATCAACATTCAGATTGTCCACAGATTACAGAATGCCTCCAGATGTGCTTCAGAAACTACTACCAGTCTTCCATCGAACGATGAAGCGTAGACAGTTTAAGACATTACTCCCATGGAGAAAAGTCCACATGGTGCTTATTGTGTTCAATGCCGATGCAATTTTTGTGTTTCATCAACACTCTGAAGGGCCACAGATTACAGAATGCTTCCAGATTTGCTTCGGAAACTACTACTAGTCTTCCAGTGTACGATCAAAGCGTAGACAGTTTAAGACATTACTCCCATGGAGAAAAGTCCGCATGGTGCTTATTGTGTTCATTGCCGATGCATTTTTTGTGTTTCATCAACACTCTGAAGGTCCACAGATTACAGAATGCTTCCAGATGTGCTTCGGAAACTACTGCTAGTCTTCCAGTGTACGATCAAAGCTTAGACAGTTAGAGACATTACTCCCATGGAGAAAAGTCCACATGTTGCTTATTGTGTTCAAAGTCGATGCAATTTTTGTGTTTCATCAACACTCTGAAGGTCCACAGATTACAGAATGCATCCAGATGTGCTTCGGAAACTACTACTAGTCTTCCAGTGTACGATCAAATCGTAGACAGTTTAAGACATTACTCCCATGGAGAAAAGTCCGCATGGGGCTTATTGTGTCCAATGCCGATGCAATATCTGTGTTTCATCAACATTCTGATTGTCCACAGAATACAGAATGCCTCCAGATGTGCTTCGGAAACTACTACCAGTCTTCCATCGAACGATCAAAGCGTAGACAGCTTAAGACATTACCCCCATGGAGAAAAGTCCGCATGGTGCTTATTGTTTTCAATGCCGATGCAATTTTTGTGCTTAATCAAAACTCTGAAGGTCCACAGATTACAGAATGCCTCCAGATGTGCATTGGAAACTACTACTAGTCTTCCAGGGAACGATCAAAGCGTAGACAGTTTAAGACATTACTCCCATGGAGAAAAGTCCGCATGGTGCCTATTGTGTCCAATGCCGATGTAATTTCTGTGTTTCATCAACATTCAGAATGTCCACAGATTACAGAATGCCTCCAGATGTGCTTCAGAAACTACTACCAGTCTTCCATCGAACGATGAAGCGTAGACAGTTTAAGACATTACTCCCATGGAGAAAAGTCCACATGGTGCTTATTGTGTTCAATGCCGATGCAATTTTTGTGTTTCATCAACACTCTGAAGGGCCACAGATTACAGAATGCCTCCAGATTTGCTTCGGAAACTACTACTAGTCTTCCAGTGTACGATCAAAGCGTAGACAGTTTAAGACATTACTCCCATGGAGAAAAGTCCGCATGGTGCTTATTGTGTTCAATGCCGATGCAATTTTTGTGTTTCATCAACACTCTGAAGCTCCACAGATTACAGAATGCCTCCAGATGTGCTTCGGAAACTACTACTAGTCTTCCAGTGTACGATCAAAGCGTAGACAGTTTAAGACATTACTCCCATGGAGAAAAGTTCGCATGGTGCTTATTGTGTTCAATGCCGATGCAATTTTTGTGCTTAATCAAAACTCTGAAGGTCCACTGATTACAGAATGCCTCCAGATGTGCATTGGAAACTACAACTAGTCTTCCAGGGAACGATCAAATCGTAGACAGTTTAAGACGTTACTACCATGGAGAAAAGTCCGCATGGGGCTTATTGTGTCCAATGCCGATGCAATATCTGTGTTTCATCAACATTCTGAATGTCCACAGATTACAGAATGCCTCCAGATGTGCTTCGGAAACTACTACTAGTCTTCCATCGAACGATCAAAGCGTAGACAGCTTAAGACATTACTCCCATGGAGAAAAGTCCGCATGGTGCTTATTGTTTTCAATGCCGATGCCATTTTTGTGCTTAATCAAAACTCTGAAGGTCCACAGATTACAGAATGCCTCCAGATGTGCATTGGAAACTACTACTAGTCTTCCAGGGAACGATTAAAGCGTAGACAGTTTGAGACATTACTCCCATGGAGAAAAGCCACCATTTTGCTTACTGTGTTCAAAGTCGATGCAAATTTTGTGTTTCATCAACACTTTGAAGGTCCACAGATTACAGAATGCCTCCAGATGTGCTTCGGAAACTACTACTATTCTTCCAGTGTACTATCAAAGCGTAGACAGTTTAAGACATTACTCCCATGGAGAAAAGTCCGCATGGTGCCTATTGTGTTCAATGCCGATGCAATTTTTGTGTTTCATCAACATTCTGAATGTCCACAGAATACAGAATGCCTCCAGATGTGCTTCGGAAACTACTACCAGTCTTCCATCGAACGATCAAGCGTAGACAGTTTAAGACATTACTCCCATGGGGAAAAGTCCGCATGGTGCTTATTGGGTTCAATGTCGATGCAATTTTTATGTTTCATCAACACTCTGCAGGTCCACAGATTACAGAATGCATCCAGATGTGCTTCGGAAACTACTACTAGTCTTCCAGTGTACGATCAAAGCGTACACAGTTTGAGACATTACTCCCATGGACGAAAGTCCGCATGGTGCTTATTGCTTCAATGCCGATGCAATTTTTGTGTTTCATCAACACTCTGAAGCTCCACAGATTACAGAATGCCTCCAGATGTGCTTCGGAAACTACTACTAGTCTTCCAGTGTACGATCAAAGCGTAGACAGTTTAAGACATTACTCCCATGGAGAAAAGTTCGCATGGTGCTTATTGTGTTCAATGCCGATGCAATTTTTGTGCTTAATCAAAACTCTGAAGGTCCACTGATTACAGAATGCCTCCAGATGTGCATTGGAAACTACAACTAGTCTTCCAGGGAACGATCAAAGCGTAGACAGTTTAAGACATTACTCCCACTGAGAAAAGTCCGCATGGTGCTTATTGTGCTCAATGCCGATGCAATAATTGTGTTTCATCAACAATCTGAAGGTCCTCAGCTTACAGAATGCATCCTGATGTGCTTCGGAAACTACTACTGGTCTTCCTGTGTACGATCAAAGCGTAGACCGTTTAAGACATTACTCCCATGAAGAAAAGTTCGCATGGTGCTTATTGTGTTCATTGCCGATGCATTTTTTGTGTTTCATCAACACTCTGAAGGTCCACAGATTACAGAATGCTTCCAGATGTGCTTCGGAAACTACTGCTAGTCTTCCAGTGTACGATCAAAGCTTAGACAGTTTGAGACATTACTCCCATGGAGAAAAGTCCACATGTTGCTTATTGTGTTCAAAGTCGATGCAATTTTTGTGTTTCATCAACACTCTGAAGGTCCACAGATTACAGAATGCATCCAGATGTGCTTCGGAAACTACTACTAGTCTTCCAGTGTACGATCAAATCGTAGATAGTTTAAGACATTACTCCCATGGAGAAAAGTCCGCATGGGGCTTATTGTGTCCAATGCCGATGCAATATCTGTGTTTCATCAACATTCTGAATGTCCACAGAATACAGAATGCCTCCAGATGTGCTTCGGAAACTACTACTAGTCTTCCATCGAACGATCAAAGCGTAGACAGCTTAAGACATTACTCCCATGGAGAAAAGTCCGCATGGTGCTTATTGTTTTCAATGCCGATGCAATTTTTGTGCTTAATCAAAACTCTGAAGATCCACAGATTACAGAATGCCTCCAGATGTGCATTGGAAACTACTACTAGTCTTCCAGGGAACGATCAAAGCGTAGACAGTTTAAGACATTACTCCCATGGAGAAAAGTCCGCATGGTGCTTATTGTGTCCAATGCCGATGTAATTTCTGTGTTTCATCAACATTCAGAATGTCCACAGATTACAGAATGCCTCCAGATGTGCTTCAGAAACTACTACCAGTCTTCCATCGAACGATGAAGCGTAGACAGTTTAAGACATTACTCCCATGGAGAAAAGTCCACATGGTGCTTATTGTGTTCAATGCCGATGCAATTTTTGTGTTTCATCAACACTCTGAAGGGCCACAGATTACAGAATGCCTCCAGATTTGCTTCGGAAACTACTACTAGTCTTCCAGTGTACGATCAAAGCGTAGACAGTTTAAGACATTACTCCCATGGAGAAAAGTCCGCATGGTGCTTATTGTGTTCAATGCCGATGCAATTTTTGTGTTTCATCAACACTCTGAAGCTCCACAGATTACAGAATGCCTCCAGATGTGCTTCGGAAACTACTACTAGTCTTCCAGTGTACGATCAAAGCGTAGACAGTTTAAGACATTACTCCCATGGAGAAAAGTTCGCATGGTGCTTATTGTGTTCAATGCCGATGCAATTTTTGTGCTTAATCGAAACTCTGAAGGTCCACTGATTACAGAATGCCTCCAGATGTGCATTGGAAACTACAACTAGTCTTCCAGGGAACGATCAAAGCGTAGACAGTTTAAGACATTACTCCCACTGAGAAAAGTCCGCATGGTGCTTATTGTGCTCAATGCCGATGCAATAATTGTGTTTCATCAACAATCTGAAGGTCCTCAGCTTACAGAATGCATCCTGATGTGCTTCGGAAACTACTACTGGTCTTCCTGTGTACGATCAAAGCGTAGACAGTTTAAGACATTACTCCCATGGAGAAAAGTTCGCATGGTGCTTATTGTGTTCATTGCCGATGCATTTTTTGTGTTTCATCAACACTCTGAAGGTCCACAGATTACAGAATGCTTCCAGATGTGCTTCGGAAACTACTGCTAGTCTTCCAGTGTACGATCAAAGCTTAGACAGTTTGAGACATTACTCCCATGGAGAAAAGTCCACATGTTGCTTATTGTGTTCAAAGTCGATGCAATTTTTGTGTTTCATCAACACTCTGAAGGTCCACAGATTACAGAATGCTTCCAGATGTGCTTCGGAAACTACTGCTAGTCTTCCAGTGTACGATCAAAGCTTAGACAGTTTGAGACATTACTCCCATGGAGAAAAGTCCACATGTTGCTTATTGTGTTCAAAGTCGATGCAATTTTTGTGTTTCATCAACACTCTGAAGGTCCACAGATTACAGAATGCATCCAGATGTGCTTCGGAAACTACTACTAGTCTTCCATCGAACGATCAAAGCGTAGACAGCTTAAGACATTACTCCCATGGAGAAAAGTCCGCATGGTGCTTATTGTTTTCAATGCCGATGCAATTTTTGTGCTTAATCAAAACTCTGAAGATCCACAGATTACAGAATGCCTCCAGATGTGCATTGGAAACTACTACTAGTCTTCCAGGGAACGATCAAAGCGTAGACAGTTTAAGACATTACTCCCATGGAGAAAAGTCCGCATGGTGCTTATTGTGTCCAATGCCGATGTAATTTCTGTGTTTCATCAACATTCAGATTGTCCACAGATTACAGAATGCCTCCAGATGTGCTTCAGAAACTACTACCAGTCTTCCATCGAACGATGAAGCGTAGACAGTTTAAGACATTACTCCCATGGAGAAAAGTCCACATGGTGCTTATTGTGTTCAATGCCGATGCAATTTTTGTGTTTCATCAACACTCTGAAGGGCCACAGATTACAGAATGCTTCCAGATTTGCTTCGGAAACTACTACTAGTCTTCCAGTGTACGATCAAAGCGTAGACAGTTTAAGACATTACTCCCATGGAGAAAAGTCCGCATGGTGCTTATTGTGTTCATTGCCGATGCATTTTTTGTGTTTCATCAACACTCTGAAGGTCCACAGATTACAGAATGCTTCCAGATGTGCTTCGGAAACTACTGCTAGTCTTCCAGTGTACGATCAAAGCTTAGACAGTTAGAGACATTACTCCCATGGAGAAAAGTCCACATGTTGCTTATTGTGTTCAAAGTCGATGCAATTTTTGTGTTTCATCAACACTCTGAAGGTCCACAGATTACAGAATGCATCCAGATGTGCTTCGGAAACTACTACTAGTCTTCCAGTGTACGATCAAATCGTAGACAGTTTAAGACATTACTCCCATGGAGAAAAGTCCGCATGGGGCTTATTGTGTCCAATGCCGATGCAATATCTGTGTTTCATCAACATTCTGATTGTCCACAGAATACAGAATGCCTCCAGATGTGCTTCGGAAACTACTACCAGTCTTCCATCGAACGATCAAAGCCTAGACAGCTTAAGACATTACCCCCATGGAGAAAAGTCCGCATGGTGCTTATTGTTTTCAATGCCGATGCAATTTTTGTGCTTAATCAAAACTCTGAAGGTCCACAGATTACAGAATGCCTCCAGATGTGCATTGGAAACTACTACTAGTCTTCCAGGGAACGATCAAAGCGTAGACAGTTTAAGACATTACTCCCATGGAGAAAAGTCCGCATGGTGCCTATTGTGTCCAATGCCGATGTAATTTCTGTGTTTCATCAACATTCAGAATGTCCACAGATTACAGAATGCCTCCAGATGTGCTTCAGAAACTACTACCAGTCTTCCATCGAACGATGAAGCGTAGACAGTTTAAGACATTACTCCCATGGTGAAAAGTCCACATGGTGCTTATTGTGTTCAATGCCGATGCAATTTTTGTGTTTCATCAACACTCTGAAGGGCCACAGATTACAGAATGCCTCCAGATTTGCTTCGGAAACTACTACTAGTCTTCCAGTGTACGATCAAAGCGTAGACAGTTTAAGACATTACTCCCATGGAGAAAAGTCCGCATGGTGCTTATTGTGTTCAATGCCGATGCAATTTTTGTGTTTCATCAACACTCTGAAGCTCCACAGATTACAGAATGCCTCCAGATGTGCTTCGGAAACTACTACTAGTCTTCCAGTGTACGATCAAAGCGTAGACAGTTTAAGACATTACTCCCATGGAGAAAAGTTCGCATGGTGCTTATTGTGTTCAATGCCGATGCAATTTTTGTGCTTAATCAAAACTCTGAAGGTCCACTGATTACAGAATGCCTCCAGATGTGCATTGGAAACTACAACTAGTCTTCCAGGGAACGATCAAATCGTAGACAGTTTAAGACGTTACTACCATGGAGAAAAGTCCGCATGGGGCTTATTGTGTCCAATGCCGATGCAATATCTGTGTTTCATCAACATTCTGAATGTCCACAGATTACAGAATGCCTCCAGATGTGCTTCGGAAACTACTACTAGTCTTCCATCGAACGATCAAAGCGTAGACAGCTTAAGACATTACTCCCATGGAGAAAAGTCCGCATGGTGCTTATTGTTTTCAATGCCGATGCCATTTTTGTGCTTAATCAAAACTCTGAAGGTCCACAGATTACAGAATGCCTCCAGATGTGCATTGGAAACTACTACTAGTCTTCCAGGGAACGATTAAAGCGTAGACAGTTTGAGACATTACTCCCATGGAGAAAAGCCACCATTTTGCTTACTGTGTTCAAAGTCGATGCAAATTTTGTGTTTCATCAACACTTTGAAGGTCCACAGATTACAGAATGCCTCCAGATGTGCTTCGGAAACTACTACTATTCTTCCAGTGTACTATCAAAGCGTAGACAGTTTAAGACATTACTCCCATGGAGAAAAATCCGCATGGTGCTTATTGTGTTCAATGCCAATGCAATTTTTGTGTTTCATCAACACTCAGAAGGTCCACAGATTACAGAATGCATCCAGATGTGATTCGGAAACTACTACTAGTCTTCAAGTGTACGATCAAAGCGTAGTCAGTTTAAGACATTACTCCTATGGAGAAAAGTTTGCATGGTGATTATCGTGTTCAATGCCGATGCAAATTTTGTGTTTCATCAACAGTCTGAAGGTCCACAGATTACAGATTGCCTCCAGATGTGCTTCGGAAACTACTACTAGTCTTCCAGTGTACGATCAAAGCGTAGACAGTTTAAGACATTACTCCCATGGAGAAAAGTCCGCATGGTGCTTATTGTGTTCAATGCCGATGAAATTTTTGTGTTTCATCAACACTCTGAAGGTACACAGATTACAGAATGCCTCCAGATTTGCTTCGGAAACTACTACTAGTCTTTCAGTGTACGATCAAAGCGTAGACAGTTTAAGACATTACTCCCATGGAGAAAAGTCGGCATGGTGCTTATTGTGTTCAATGCCGATGCAATTTTCGTGTTTCATCAACACTCTGAATGTCCACAGATTACAGAATGCCTCCAGATGTGCTTCGGAAACTACAACTAGTCTTCCATCGAACGATCGAAGCGTAGACAGTTTAAGACATTACTCCAAGGAGCAAAGTCCGCATGGTGCTTATTGTATTCAATGCCGATGCAATGTTTGTGTTTCATCAACACTCTGAAGGTCCACAGATTACAGAATGCCTGCAGATGTGATTCGGAAAATACTACTAGTCTTCCAGTGTACGATCAAAGGGTGGACAGTTTAAGACATTACTCCCATGGAGAAAAGTCCGCATGGTGCTTATTGTGTTCAATGCCGATGCAATTTTTGTGCTTAATCAAAACTCTGAAGGTCCACAGATTACAGAATGCCTCCAGATGTGCATTGGAAACTACTACTAGTCTTCCAGGGAACGATCAAAGCGTAGACAGTTTGAGACATTACTCCCTTGGAGAAAAGTCCACATGTTGCTTTTGTGTTCAAAGTCGATGCAATTTTTGTGTTTCATCAATACTCCGAAGGTCCACAGATTACATAATGCATCCAGATGTGCTTCGGAAACTACTACTATTCTTCCAGTGTCCGATCAAAGCGTAGACAGTTTAAGACATTACTCCCATGGAGAAAAATCCGCATGGTGCTTATTGTGTTCAATGCCGATGTAATTTTTGTGTTTCATCAACACTCTGAAGGTCCACAGATTACAGAATGCATCCAGATGTGCTTCGGAAACTACTACTAGTCTTCCAGTGTACGATCAAAGCGTAGACAGTTTAAGACATTACCCCCTTGGAGAAAAGTCCGCATGGTGCTTATTGTGTTCAATGCCGATGGAATTTTTGTGTTTCATCAACACTCTGAAGGTCCACAGATTACAGAATGCCTCCAGATGAGCTTCGGAAACTACTACCAGTCTTCCAGTGTACGATCAAAGCGTAGATAGTTTAAGACATTACTCCCATGGAGAAAAGTCCGCATGGTGCTTATGTGTTCAAAGTCGATGCAATTTTTGTGTTTCATCAACACTCTGAAGGTCCACAGATTACAGAATGCCTCCAGATGTGCTTCGGATACTACTATTAGACTTCCAGTGAACGATCAAAACGTAGACAGTTTAGGACATTACTCTCATGGAGAAAAGTCCGCATGGTGCTTATTGTGTTCAATGCCGATCAATTTCTGTGTTTCATCAACACTCTGAAGGTCCACAGATTACAGAATGCCTCCAGATGTGCTTTGGAAACTACTACTAGTCTTCCAGTGAACGATCAAATCCTAGACATTTTAAGACAATACTCCCATGGAGAAAAGTCCGCATGGTGCTTATTGTGCTCAATGCCGATGCAATTTTTGTGTTTCATCAACACTCTGAAGGTCCTCAGATTACAGAATGCATCCTGATGTGCTTCGGAAACTACTACTAGTCTTCCAGTGTACGATCATGGCGTAGACAGTTTAAGACATTATTCCCATGGAGAAAACACCGCATGGTGCTTATTGTGTTCAATGCCGATGACATTTTTGTGTTTCATCAACACTCTGAAGACCCACAGATTACAGAAAGCCTCCAGATGTGCTTCCGAAACTACTACTAGTCTTCCAGTGTACGATCATGGCGTAGACAGTTTAAGACATTATTCCCATGGAGAAAACTCCGCATGGTGCTTATTGTGTTCAATGCCGATGACATTTTTGTGTTTCATCAACACTCTGAAGACCCACAGATTACAGAATGCCTCCAGATGTGCTTCGGAAACTACTACTAGTCTTCCAGGGAACGATCAAAACGTAGACAGTTTAAGACATGACTCCCATGGAGAAAAGTCCGCATGGTGTTTATTGTTTTCAATGCCGATGCAATTTTTGTGTTTCATCGACACTCTGAAGGTCCACAGATTACAGAATGCCTCCAGATGTGCTTCGGAAACTACTACCAGTCTTCCATTGAACGATTAAGCGTAGACAGTTTAAGACATTACTCCCATGGACAAAAGTCCGCATGGTGCTTATTGCTTCAATGCCGATGCAATTTTTATGTTTCATCAACACTCTGAAGGTCCACAGATTACAGAATGCCTCCAGATGTGCTTCGGAATCTACTACTAGTCTTCCAGTGTACGATCAAAGCGTAGACCCTTTAAGACATTACTCCCATGGAGAAAAGTCCGCGTGGTGCTTATTGTGTTCAATGCCGATGCAATTTTTGTGCTTCATCAACATTCTGAATGTCCACAAATTACAGAATGCCTCCAGATGTGCTTCGGAAACTACTACTAGTCTTCCATCGAACGATCAAAGCGTAGACAGTTTAAGACATTACTCCCATGGAGAAAAGTCTGCATGGTGCTTTTTGTATTCAATGCCGATGCAATGTTTGTGTTTCATCAGCATTCTGAAGGTCCACAGATTACAGAATCCCTCCAGATGTGATTCGGAAAATACTACTAGTCTTCCAGTGTACTATCATAGCGTGGACAGTTTAAGACATTACTCCCATATAGAAACGTCCGCATGGTGCTTATTGTTTTCAATGCCGATGCAATTTTTGTGTTTCATCAACACTCTGAAGCTCCACAAATTACAGAATGCCTCCAGATGTGCTTCGGAAACTACTACTAGTCTCCCAGTGTACGATCAAAGCGTAGAGAGTTTAAGACATTACTCCCATGGAGAAATGTCCGCGTGGTGATTATTGTGTTCAATGCCGATGCAATTTTTTTGTTTCATCAACATTCTGAATGTCCACAAATTACAGAATGCCTCCAGATGTGCTTCGGAAACTACAACTAATCTTCCATCGAAAGAATCAAAACGTAGACAGTTTAAGACATTACTCCCATGGAGAAAAGTCCGCATGGTGGGTGCTTATTGTGCTCAATGCCGATGCAATTTTTGTGTTCCATCAACACTCTGAAGGTCCTCAGATTACAGAAAGCATCCTGATGTGCTTCGGAAACTACTACTAGTCTTCCAGTGTACGATCAAAACGTAGACAGTTTAAGACATTACTCCCATGGAGAAAAGTCCGCATGGTGCTTATTGTGTTCAATGCCGATGGAATTTATTGTGTTTCATCAACACTCTGAAGGGCCTCAGATTACAGAATGCATCCAGATGTGCTTCCGAAATTACTACTAGTCTTCCAGTGTACAATCAAGGCGTAGACACTTTAAGACATTATTACCATGGAGAAAAGTCCGCGTGGTGCTTATTGTGTTCAATGCCGATGCAATTTTTGTGCTTCATCAACATTCTGAATGTCCACAAATTACAGAATGCCTCCAGATGTGCTTCGGAAACTACTACTATTCTTCCATCGAACGATCAAAGCGTAGACAGTTTAAGACATTACTCCCATGGAGAAAAGTCCGCATGGTGCTTTTTGTATTCAATGCCGATGCAATGTTTGTGTTTCATCAACATTCTGAAGGTCCACAGATTACAGAATGCCTCCAGATGTGATTCGGAAAATACTACTAGTCTTCCAGTGTACTATCATAGCGTGGACAGTTTAAGACATTACTCCCATATAGAAACGTCCGCATGGTGCTTATTGTTTTCAATGCCGATGCAATTTTTGTGTTTCATCAACACTCTGAAGCTCCACAGATTACAGAATGCCTCCAGATGTGCATTGGAAACTACTACTAGTCTTCCAGGGAACGATCAAAGCGTAGACAGTTTGAGACATTACTCCCTTGGAGAAAAGTCCACATGTTGCTTTTGTGTTCAAAGTCGATGCAATTTTTGTGTTTCATCAATACTCTGAAGGTCCACAGATTACATAATGCATCCAGATGTGCTTCGGATACTACTACTATTCTTCCAGTGTCCGATCAAAGCGTAGACAGTTTAAGACATTACTCCCATGGAGAAAAATCTTCATCAACACTCTGAAGGTCCACAGATTACAGAATGCATCCAGATGTGCTTCGGAAACTACTACTAGTCTTCCAGTGTACGATCAAAGCGTAGACAGTTTAAGACATTACCCCCTTGGAGAAAATTCCGCATGGTGCTTATTGTGTTCAATGCCGATGCAATTTTTGTGTTTCATCAACACTCTGAAGGTCCACAGATTACAGAATGCCTCCAGATGAGCTTCGGAAACTACTACCAGTCTTCCAGTGTACGATCAAAGCGTAGATAGTTTAAGACATAACTCCCATGGAGAAAAGTCCGCATGGTGCTTATGTGTTCAAAGTCGATGCAATTTTTGTGTTTCATCAACACTCTGAAGGTCCACAGATTACAGAATGCCTCCAGATGTGCTTCGGATACTACTATTAGACTTCCAGTGAACGATCAAAACGTAGACAGTTTAAGACATTACTCTCATGGAGAAAAGTCCGCATGGTGCTTATTGTGTTCAATGCCGATCAATTTCTGTGTTTCATCAACACTCTGAAGGTCCACAGATTACAGAATGCCTCCAGATGTGCTTTGGAAACTACTACTAGTCTTCCAGTGAACGATCAAATCCTAGACATTTTAAGACACTACTCCCATGGAGAAAAGTCCACATGGTGCTTATTGTGCTCAATGCCGATGCAATTTTTGTGTTTCATCAACACTCTGAAGGTCCTCAGATTACAGAATGCATCCTGATGTGCTTCGGATACTACTACTAGTCTTCCAGTGTACGATCAAAACGTAGACAGTTTAAGACATTACTCCCATGGAGAAAAGTCCGCATGGTGCTTATTGTGTTCAATGCCGATGGAATTTATTGTGTTTTATCAACACTCTGAAGGTCCTCAGATTACAGAATGCATCGAGATGTGCTTCCGAAATTACTACTAGTCTTCCAGTGTACAATCATGGCGTAGACACTTTAAGACATTATTCCCATGGAGAAAAGTCCGCATGGTGCTTATTGTGTTCAATGCCGATGACATTTTTGTGTTTCATCAACACTCTGAAGACCCACAGAATACAGAATGCCTCCAGTTGTGCTTCGGAAACTACTACTAGTCTTCCAGGGAACGATCAAAGCGTAGACAGTTTAAGACATTACTCCCATGGAGAAAAGTCCGCATGGTGCTTATTGTGTTCAATGCCGATGCAATTTTTGTGTTTCATCAACACTCTGAAGGTCTTCAGATTACAGAATGCCTCCAGATGTGCTTCGGAAACTATTACTAGTCTTCCAGTGTAAGATCAAAGCATAGACAGTTTAAGACATTACTCCCATGGAGAAAAGTCCGCATGGTGCTTATTGTGTCCAATGCCGATGCAATTTCTGTGTTTCATCATCACTCTGAAGGTCCACAGATTACAGAATGCCTCCAGATGTGCTTCGGAAACTACTACTAGTCTTCCAGGGAACGATCAAAGCGTAGACAGTTTAAGACATGACTCCCATGGAGAAAAGTCCGCATGGTGTTTATTGTTTTCAATGCCGATGCAATTTTTGTGTTTCATCGACACTCTGAAGGTCCACAGATTACAGAATGCCTCCAGATGTGCTTCGGAAACTACTACCAGTCTTCCATCGAACGATCAAGCGTAGACAGTTTAAGACATTACTCCCATGGACAAAAGTCCGCATGGTGCTTATTGCTTCAATGCCGATGCAATTTTTATGTTTCATCAACACTCTGAAGGTCCACAGATTACAGAATGCCTCCAGATGTGCTTCGGAATCTACTACTAGTCTTCCAGTGTACGATCAAAGCGTAGACCCTTTAAGACATTACTCCCATGGAGAAAAGTCCGCGAGGTGCTTATTGTGTTCAATGCCGATGCAATTTTTGTGCTTCATCAACATTCTGAATGTCCACAAATTACAGAATGCCTCCAGATGTGCTTCGGAAACTACTACTAGTCTTCCATCGAACGATCAAAGCGTAGACAGTTTAAGACATTACTCCCATGGAGAAAAGTCTGCATGGTGCTTTTTGTATTCAATGCCGATGCAATGTTTGTGTTTCATCAACATTCTGAAGGTCCACAGATTACAGAATCCCTCCAGATGTGATTCGGAAAATACTACTAGTCTTCCAGTGTACTATCATAGCGTGGACAGTTTAAGACATTACTCCCATATAGAAACGTCCGCATGGTGCTTATTGTTTTCAATGCCGATGCAATTTTTGTGTTTCATCAACACTCTGAAGCTCCACAAATTACAGAATGCCTCCAGATGTGCTTCGGAAACTACTACTAGTCTCCCAGTGTACGATCAAAGCGTAGAGAGTTTAAGACATTACTCCCATGGAGAAATGTCCGCGTGGTGATTATTGTGTTCAATGCCGATGCAATTTTTTTGTTTCATCAACATACTGAATGTCCACAAATTACAGAATGCCTCCAGATGTGCTTCGGAAACTACAACTAGTCTTCCATCGAACGATCAAAACGTAGACAGTTTAAGACATTACTCCCATGGAGAAAAGTCCGCATGGTGGGTGCTTATTGTGCTCAATGCCGATCCAATTTTTGTGTTTCATCAACACTCTGAAGGTCCTCAGATTACAGAAAGCATCCTGATGTGCTTCGGAAACTACTACTAGTCTTCCAGTGTACGATCAAAACGTAGACAGTTTAAGACATTACTCCCATGGAGAAAAGTCCGCATGGTGCTTATTGTGTTCAATGCCGATGGAATTTATTGTGTTTCATCAACACTCTGAAGGTCCTCAGATTACAGAATGCATCCAGATGTGCTTCCGAAATTACTACTAGTCTTCCAGTGTACAATCATGGCGTAGACACTTTAAGACATTATTCCCATGGAGAAAAGTCCGCGTGGTGCTTATTGTGTTCAATGCCGATGCAATTTTTGTGCTTCATCAACATTCTGAATGTCCACAAATTACAGAATGCCTCCAGATGTGCTTCGGAAACTACTACTATTCTTCCATCGAACGATCAAAGCGTAGACAGTTTAAGACATTACTCCCATGGAGAAAAGTCCGCATGGTGCTTTTTGTATTCAATGCCGATGCAATGTTTGTGTTTCATCAACATTCTGAAGGTCCACAGATTACAGAATGCCTCCAGATGTGATTCAGAAAATACTACTAGTCTTCCAGTGTACTATCATAGCGTGGACAGTTTAAGACATTACTCCCATATAGAAACGTCCGCATGGTGCTTATTGTTTTCAATGCCGATGCAATTTTTGTGTTTCATCAACACTCTGAAGCTCCACAGATTACAGAATGCCTCCAGATGTGCATTGGAAACTACTACTAGTCTTCCAGGGAACGATCAAAGCGTAGACAGTTTGAGACATTACTCCCTTGGAGAAAAGTCCACATGTTGCTTTTGTGTTCAAAGTCGATGCAATTTTTGTGTTTCATCAATACTCTGAAGGTCCACAGATTACATAATGCATCCAGATGTGCTTCGGAAACTACTACTATTCTTCCAGTGTCCGATCAAAGCGTAGACAGTTTAAGACATTACTCCCATGGAGAAAAATCTTCATCAACACTCTGAAGGTCCACAGATTACAGAATGCATCCAGATGTGCTTCGGAAACTACTACTAGTCTTCCAGTGTACGATCAAAGCGTAGACAGTTTAAGACATTACCCCCTTGGAGAAAATTCCGCATGGTGCTTATTGTGTTCAATGCCGATGCAATTTTTGTGTTTCATCAACACTCTGAAGGTCCACAGATTACAGAATGCCTCCAGATGAGCTTCGGAAACTACTACCAGTCTTCCAGTGTACGATCAAAGCGTAGATAATTTAAGACATTACTCCCATGGAGAAAAGACCGCATGGTGCTTATGTGTTCAAAGTCGATGCAATTTTTGTGTTTCATCAACACTCTGAAGGTCCACAGATTACAGAATGCCTCCAGATGTGCTTCGGATACTACTATTAGACTTCCAGTGAACGATCAAAACGTAGACAGTTTAAGACATTACTCTCATGGAGAAAAGTCCGCATGGTGCTTATTGTGTTCAATGCCGATCAATTTCTGTGTTTCATCAACACTCTGAAGGTCCACAGATTACAGAATGCCTCCAGATGTGCTTTGGAAACTACTACTAGTCTTCCAGTGAACGATCAAATCCTAGACATTTTAAGACACTACTCCCATGGAGAAAAGTCCACATGGTGCATATTGTGCTCAATGCCGATGCAATTTTTGTGTTTCATCAACACTCTGAAGGTCCTCAGATTACAGAATGCATCGAGATGTGCTTCCGAAATTACTACTAGTCTTCCAGTGTACAATCATGGCGTAGACACTTTAAGACATTATTCCCATGGAGAAAAGTCCGCATGGTGCTTATTGTGTTCAATGCCGATGACATTTTTGTGTTTCATCAACACTCTGAAGACCCACAGAATACAGAATGCCTCCAGTTGTGCTTCGGAAACTACCTCTAGTCTTCCAGGGAACGATCAAAGCGTAGACAGTTTAAGACATTACTCCCATGGAGAAAAGTCCGCATGGTGCTTATTGTGTTCAATGCCGATGAAATTTTTGTGTTTCATCAACACTCTGAAGGTCCTCAGATTACAGAATGCCTACAGATGTGCTTCGGAAACTATTACTAGTCTTCCAGTGTAAGATCAAAGCATAGACAATTTAAGACATTACTCCCATGGAGAAAAGTCCGCATGGTGCTTATTGTGTCCAATGCCGATGCAATTTCTGTGTTTCATCAACACTCTGAAGGTCCACAGATTACAGAATGCCTCCAGATGTGCTTCGGAAACTATTACTAGTCTTCCAGTGAACGATCAAATCCTAGACATTTTAAGACACTACTCCCATGGAGAAAAGTCCGCATGGTGCTTACTGTGCTCAATGCCGATGCAATTTTTGTGTTTAATCAACACTCTGAAGGTCCTCAGATTACAGAATGCATCCAGATGTGCTTCCGAAACTACTACTAGTCTTCCAGTGTACGATCATGGCGTAGATAGTTTAAGACATTATTCCCATGGAGAAAACTCCGCATGGTGCTTATTGTGTTCAATGCCGATCAATTTCTGTGTTTCATCAACACTCTGAAGGTCCACAGATTACAGAATGCCTCCAGATGTGCTTTGGAAACTACTACTAGTCTTCCAGTGAACGATCAAATCCTAGACATTTTAAGACACTACTCCCACGGAGAAAAGTCCGCATGGTGCTTATTTTGCTCAATGCCGATGCAATTTTTGTGTTTCATCAACACTCTGAAGGTCCTCAGATTACAGAATGCATCCTGATGTGCTTCGGAAACTACTACTAGTCTTCCAGTGTACGATCAAAACGTAGACAGTTTAAGACATTACTCCCATGGAGAAAAGTCCGCATGGTGCTTATTGTGTTGAATGCCGATGGAATTTATTGTGTTTCATCAACACTCTGAAGGTCCTCAGATTACAGAATGCATCGAGATGTGCTTCCGAATCTACTACTAGTCTTCCAGTGTACAATCATGGCGTAGACACTTTAAGACATTATTCCCATGGAGAAAACTCCGCATGGTGCTTATTGTGTTCAATGCCGATGACATTTTTGTGTTTCATCAACACTCTGAAGACCCACAGAATACAGAATGCCTCCAGTTGTGCTTCGGAAACTACTACTAGTCTTCCAGGGAACGATCAAAGCGTAGACAGTTTAAGACATTACTCCCATGGAGAAAAGTCCGCATGGTGCTTATTGTGTTCAATGCCGATGCAATTTTTGTGTTTCATCAACACTCTGAAGGTCCTCAGATTACAGAATGCCTCCAGATGTGCTTCGGAAACTACTACTAGTCTTCCAGGGAACGATCAAAGCGTAGACAGTTTAAGACATGACTCCCATGGAGAAAAGACCGCATGGTGTTTATTGTGTTCAATGCCGATGCAATTTCTGTGTTTCATCGACACTCTGAAGGTCCACAGATTACAGAATGCCTCCAGACGTGCTTCGGAAACTACTACCAGTCTTCCATCGAACGATCAAGCGTAGACAGTTTAAGACATTACTCCCATGGACAAAAGTCCGCATGGTGCTTATTGTGTTCAATGCCGATGCAATTTTTGTGCTTAATCAAAACTCTGAAGGTCCACAGATTACAGAATGCCTCCAGATGTGCATTGGAAACTACTACTAGTCTTCCAGGGATCGATCAAATAGTAGACAGTTTGAGACAATACTCCCATGGAGAAAAGTCCACATGTTGCTCATTGTGTTCAAAGTCGATGCAATTTTTGTGTTTCATCAACACTCTGAAGGTCCACAGATTACAGAATCCATCCTGGTGTGCTTCGGAAACTACTACTATTCTTCCAGTGTACGATCAAAGCGCAGACAATTTAAGACATTACTCCCAATGAGAAAAATCCGCATGGTGCTTATTGTGTTCAATGCCAATGCAATTTTTGTGTTTCATCAACACACTGTAGGTACACACATTACAGAATGCATCCAGATGTGCTTCGGAAACTACTACTAGTCTTCCAGTGTACGATCAAAGCGGTGACAGTTTAAGACATTACACCCATGGAGAAAAATCCCCATGTTGCTTATTGTGTTCAATGCCGATGCAAATTTTGTGTTTCATCAACACTCTGAAGGTCCACAGATTACAGATTGCCTCCAGATGTGCTTCGGAAACTACTACTAGTCTTCCAGTGTACGATCATAGCGTAGACAGTTTAAGACATAACTCCCATGGAGGAAAGTTCGCATGGTGCTTATTGTGTTCAATGCCGATGCAATTTTTGTGCTTAATCAAAACTCTGAAGATCCACAGATTACAGAATGCCTCCAGATGTGCATTGGAAACTACTACTAGTCTTCCAGGGAACGATCAAAGCGTAGACAGTTTGAGACATTACTCCCATGGAGAAAAGTCCACATGTAGCTTATTGTGTTCAAAGTCGATGCAATTTTTGTGTTTCATCAACACTCTGAAGGTCCACAGATTACAGAATGCATCCAGCTGTGCTTCGGAAACTACTACTATTCTTCCAGTGTACGATCAAGGCGTAGACAGTTCAAGACATTACTCCCATGGCGAAAAATCCGCATGGTGCTTATTGTGTTCAATGCCGATGCAATTTTTGTGTTTCATCAACACTCTGAAGGTCCACAGATTACAGAATGCATCCAGATGTGCTTCGGAAACTACTACTAGACTTCCAGTGTACGATCAAAGCGTAGACAGTTTAAGACATTACTCCCATGGAGAAAAGTTTGCATGGTGCTTATTGTGTTCAATGTCGATGCAATTTTTATGTTTCATTAACACTCTGCAAGTCCACAGATTACAGAATGCATCCAGATGTGCTTCGGAAACTACTACTAGTCTTCCAGTGTACGATCAAAGCGTAGACAGTTTGAGACATTACTCGCATGGACAAAAGTCCGCATGGTGCTTATTGCTTCAATGCCGATGCAATTTTTATGTTTCATCAACACTCTGAAGCTCCACAGATTACAGAATGCCTCCAGATGTGCTTCGGAATCTACTACTAGTCTTCCAGTGTACGATCAAAGCGTAGACCCTTTAAGACATTACTCCCATGGAGAAAAGTCCGCGAGGTGCTTATTGTGTTCAATGCCGATGCAATTTTTGTGCTTCATCAACATTCTGAATGTCCACAAATTACAGAATGCCTCCAGATGTGCTTCGGAAACTACTACTAGTCTTCCATCGAACGATCAAAGCGTAGACAGTTTAAGACATTACTCCCATGGAGAAAAGTCTGCATGGTGCTTTTTGTATTCAATGCCGATGCAATGTTTGTGTTTCATCAACATTCTGAAGGTCCACAGATTACAGAATCCCTCCAGATGTGATTCGGAAAATACTACTAGTCTTCCAGTGTACTATCATAGCGTGGACAGTTTAAGACATTACTCCCATATAGAAACGTCCGCATGGTGCTTATTGTTTTCAATGCCGATGCAATTTTTGTGTTTCATCAACACTCTGAAGCTCCACAAATTACAGAATGCCTCCAGATGTGCTTCGGAAACTACTACTAGTCTCCCAGTGTACGATCAAAGCGTAGAGAGTTTAAGACATTACTCCCATGGAGAAATGTCCGCGTGGTGATTATTGTGTTCAATGCCGATGCAATTTTTTTGTTTCATCAACATTCTGAATGTCCACAAATTACAGAATGCCTCCAGATGTGCTTCGGAAACTACAACTAGTCTTCCATCGAACGATCAAAACGTAGACAGTTTAAGACATTACTCCCATGGAGAAAAGTCCGCATGGTGGGTGCTTATTGTGCTCAATGCCGATCCAATTTTTGTGTTTCATCAACACTCTGAAGGTCCTCAGATTACAGAAAGCATCCTGATGTGCTTCGGAAACTACTACTAGTCTTCCAGTGTACGATCAAAACGTAGACAGTTTAAGACATTACTCCCATGGAGAAAAGTCCGCATGGTGCTTATTGTGTTCAATGCCGATGGAATTTATTGTGTTTCATCAACACTCTGAAGGTCCTCAGATTACAGAATGCATCCAGATGTGCTTCCGAAATTACTACTAGTCTTCCAGTGTACAATCATGGCGTAGACACTTTAAGACATTATTCCCATGGAGAAAAGTCCGCGTGGTGCTTATTGTGTTCAATGCCGATGCAATTTTTGTGCTTCATCAACATTCTGAATGTCCACAAATTACAGAATGCCTCCAGATGTGCTTCGGAAACTACTACTATTCTTCCATCGAACGATCAAAGCGTAGACAGTTTAAGACATTACTCCCATGGAGAAAAGTCCGCATGGTGCTTTTTGTATTCAATGCCGATGCAATGTTTGTGTTTCATCAACATTCTGAAGGTCCACAGATTACAGAATGCCTCCAGATGTGATTCAGAAAATACTACTAGTCTTCCAGTGTACTATCATAGCGTGGACAGTTTAAGACATTACTCCCATATAGAAACGTCCGCATGGTGCTTATTGTTTTCAATGCCGATGCAATTTTTGTGTTTCATCAACACTCTGAAGCTCCACAGATTACAGAATGCCTCCAGATGTGCATTGGAAACTACTA
Source organism: Schistocerca gregaria (assembly GCF_023897955.1). Classification (NCBI taxonomy): domain Eukaryota; kingdom Metazoa; phylum Arthropoda; class Insecta; order Orthoptera; family Acrididae; genus Schistocerca; species Schistocerca gregaria. The sequence continues at coordinate 48,359,058 of NC_064928.1, read as the reverse complement.
CTAGTCTTCCAGGGAACGATCAAAGCGTAGACAGTTTGAGACATTACTCCCTTGGAGAAAAGTCCACATGTTGCTTTTGTGTTCAAAGTCGATGCAATTTTTGTGTTTCATCAATACTCTGAAGGTCCACAGATTACATAATGCATCCAGATGTGCTTCGGAAACTACTACTATTCTTCCAGTGTCCGATCAAAGCGTAGACAGTTTAAGACATTACTCCCATGGAGAAAAATCTTCATCAACACTCTGAAGGTCCACAGATTACAGAATGCATCCAGATGTGCTTCGGAAACTACTACTAGTCTTCCAGTGTACGATCAAAGCGTAGACAGTTTAAGACATTACCCCCTTGGAGAAAATTCCGCATGGTGCTTATTGTGTTCAATGCCGATGCAATTTTTGTGTTTCATCAACACTCTGAAGGTCCACAGATTACAGAATGCCTCCAGATGAGCTTCGGAAACTACTACCAGTCTTCCAGTGTACGATCAAAGCGTAGATAATTTAAGACATTACTCCCATGGAGAAAAGACCGCATGGTGCTTATGTGTTCAAAGTCGATGCAATTTTTGTGTTTCATCAACACTCTGAAGGTCCACAGATTACAGAATGCCTCCAGATGTGCTTCGGATACTACTATTAGACTTCCAGTGAACGATCAAAACGTAGACAGTTTAAGACATTACTCTCATGGAGAAAAGTCCGCATGGTGCTTATTGTGTTCAATGCCGATCAATTTCTGTGTTTCATCAACACTCTGAAGGTCCACAGATTACAGAATGCCTCCAGATGTGCTTTGGAAACTACTACTAGTCTTCCAGTGAACGATCAAATCCTAGACATTTTAAGACACTACTCCCATGGAGAAAAGTCCACATGGTGCTTATTGTGCTCAATGCCGATGCAATTTTTGTGTTTCATCAACACTCTGAAGGTCCTCAGATTACAGAATGCATCGAGATGTGCTTCCGAAATTACTACTAGTCTTCCAGTGTACAATCATGGCGTAGACACTTTAAGACATTATTCCCATGGAGAAAAGTCCGCATGGTGCTTATTGTGTTCAATGCCGATGACATTTTTGTGTTTCATCAACACTCTGAAGACCCACAGAATACAGAATGCCTCCAGTTGTGCTTCGGAAACTACCTCTAGTCTTCCAGGGAACGATCAAAGCGTAGACAGTTTAAGACATTACTCCCATGGAGAAAAGTCCGCATGGTGCTTATTGTGTTCAATGCCGATGAAACTTTTGTGTTTCATCAACACTCTGAAGGTCCTCAGATTACAGAATGCCTACAGATGTGCTTCGGAAACTATTACTAGTCTTCCAGTGTAAGATCAAAGCATAGACAATTTAAGACATTACTCCCATGGAGAAAAGTCCGCATGGTGCTTATTGTGTCCAATGCCGATGCAATTTCTGTGTTTCATCAACACTCTGAAGGTCCACAGATTACAGAATGCCTCCAGATGTGCTTCGGAAACTATTACTAGTCTTCCAGTGAACGATCAAATCCTAGACATTTTAAGACACTACTCCCATGGAGAAAAGTCCGCATGGTGCTTATTGTGCTCAATGCCGATGCAATTTTTGTGTTTAATCAACACTCTGAAGGTCCTCAGATTACAGAATGCATCCAGATGTGCTTCCGAAACTACTACTAGTCTTCCAGTGTACGATCATGGCGTAGATAGTTTAAGACATTATTCCCATGGAGAAAACTCCGCATGGTGCTTATTGTGTTCAATGCCGATCAATTTCTGTGTTTCATCAACACTCTGAAGGTCCACAGATTACAGAATGCCTCCAGATGTGCTTTGGAAACTACTACTAGTCTTCCAGTGAACGATCAAATCCTAGACATTTTAAGACACTACTCCCACGGAGAAAAGTCCGCATGGTGCTTATTTTGCTCAATGCCGATGCAATTTTTGTGTTTCATCAACACTCTGAAGGTCCTCAGATTACAGAATGCATCCTGATGTGCTTCGGAAACTACTACTAGTCTTCCAGTGTACGATCAAAACGTAGACAGTTTAAGACATTACTCCCATGGAGAAAAGTCCGCATGGTGCTTATTGTGTTGAATGCCGATGGAATTTATTGTGTTTCATCAACACTCTGAAGGTCCTCAGATTACAGAATGCATCGAGATGTGCTTCCGAATCTACTACTAGTCTTCCAGTGTACAATCATGGCGTAGACACTTTAAGACATTATTCCCATGGAGAAAACTCCGCATGGTGCTTATTGTGTTCAATGCCGATGACATTTTTGTGTTTCATCAACACTCTGAAGACCCACAGAATACAGAATGCCTCCAGTTGTGCTTCGGAAACTACTACTAGTCTTCCAGGGAACGATCAAAGCGTAGACAGTTTAAGACATTACTCCCATGGAGAAAAGTCCGCATGGTGCTTATTGTGTTCAATGCCGATGCAATTTTTGTGTTTCATCAACACTCTGAAGGTCCTCAGATTACAGAATGCCTCCAGATGTGCTTCGGAAACTACTACTAGTCTTCCAGGGAACGATCAAAGCGTAGACAGTTTAAGACATGACTCCCATGGAGAAAAGACCGCATGGTGTTTATTGTGTTCAATGCCGATGCAATTTCTGTGTTTCATCGACACTCTGAAGGTCCACAGATTACAGAATGCCTCCAGACGTGCTTCGGAAACTACTACCAGTCTTCCATCGAACGATCAAGCGTAGACAGTTTAAGACATTACTCCCATGGACAAAAGTCCGCATGGTGCTTATTGTGTTCAATGCCGATGCAATTTTTGTGCTTAATCAAAACTCTGAAGGTCCACAGATTACAGAATGCCTCCAGATGTGCATTGGAAACTACTACTAGTCTTCCAGGGATCGATCAAATAGTAGACAGTTTGAGACAATACTCCCATGGAGAAAAGTCCACATGTTGCTCATTGTGTTCAAAGTCGATGCAATTTTTGTGTTTCATCAACACTCTGAAGGTCCACAGATTACAGAATCCATCCTGGTGTGCTTCGGAAACTACTACTATTCTTCCAGTGTACGATCAAAGCGCAGACAATTTAAGACATTACTCCCAATGAGAAAAATCCGCATGGTGCTTATTGTGTTCAATGCCAATGCAATTTTTGTGTTTCATCAACACACTGTAGGTACACACATTACAGAATGCATCCAGATGTGCTTCGGAAACTACTACTAGTCTTCCAGTGTACGATCAAAGCGGTGACAGTTTAAGACATTACACCCATGGAGAAAAATCCCCATGTTGCTTATTGTGTTCAATGCCGATGCAAATTTTGTGTTTCATCAACACTCTGAAGGTCCACAGATTACAGATTGCCTCCAGATGTGCTTCGGAAACTACTACTAGTCTTCCAGTGTACGATCATAGCGTAGACAGTTTAAGACATAACTCCCATGGAGGAAAGTTCGCATGGTGCTTATTGTGTTCAATGCCGATGCAATTTTTGTGCTTAATCAAAACTCTGAAGATCCACAGATTACAGAATGCCTCCAGATGTGCATTGGAAACTACTACTAGTCTTCCAGGGAACGATCAAAGCGTAGACAGTTTGAGACATTACTCCCATGGAGAAAAGTCCACATGTAGCTTATTGTGTTCAAAGTCGATGCAATTTTTGTGTTTCATCAACACTCTGAAGGTCCACAGATTACAGAATGCATCCAGCTGTGCTTCGGAAACTACTACTATTCTTCCAGTGTACGATCAAGGCGTAGACAGTTCAAGACATTACTCCCATGGCGAAAAATCCGCATGGTGCTTATTGTGTTCAATGCCGATGCAATTTTTGTGTTTCATCAACACTCTGAAGGTCCACAGATTACAGAATGCATCCAGATGTGCTTCGGAAACTACTACTAGACTTCCAGTGTACGATCAAAGCGTAGACAGTTTAAGACATTACTCCCATGGAGAAAAGTTTGCATGGTGCTTATTGTGTTCAATGTCGATGCAATTTTTATGTTTCATTAACACTCTGCAAGTCCACAGATTACAGAATGCATCCAGATGTGCTTCGGAAACTACTACTAGTATCCCAGTGTACGATCAAAGCGTAGACAGTTTGAGACATTACTCGCATGGACAAAAGTCCGCATGGTGCTTATTGCTTCAATGCCGATGCAATTTTTATGTTTCATCAACACTCTGAAGCTCCACAGATTACAGAATGCCTCCAGATGTGCTTCGGAAACTACTACTAGTCTCCCAGTGTACGATCAAAGCGTAGAGAGTTTAAGACATTACTCCCATGGAGAAATGTCCGCGTGGTGCATATTGTGTTCAATGCCGATGCAATTTTTTTGTTTCATCAAACTTCTGAATGTCCACAAATTACAGAATGCCTCCAGATGTGCTTCGGAAACTACAACTAGTCTTCCATCGAACGATCAAAGCGTAGACAGTTTAAGACATTACTCCCATGGAGAAAAGTCTGCATGGTGCTTATTGTATTCAATGCCGATGGAATGTTTGTGTTTCATCAACACTCTGAAGGTCCACAGATTACAGAATGCCTCCAGATGTGATTCGGAAAATACTACTAGTCTTCCAGTGTACGATCAAATGGTGGACATTTTAAGACATTACTCCCATGGAGAAAAGTCCGCATGGTGCTTATTGTGTTCAATGCCGATGCAATTTTTGTGCTTAATCAAAACTCTGAAGGTCCACAGATTACAGAATGCCTCCAGATGTGCATTGGAAACTACTACTAGTCTTCCAGGGATCGATCAATGATAGACAGTTTGAGACAATACTCTCATGGAGAAAAGTCCACATGTTGCTCATTGTGTTCAAAGTCGATGCAATTTTTGTGTTTCATCAACACTCTGAAGGTCCACAGATTACAGAATCCATCCAGGTGTGCTTCGGAAACTACTACTATTCTTCCAGTGTACGATCAAAGCGCAGATAATTTAAGACATTACTCCCAATGAGAAAAATCCGCATGGTGCTTATTGTGTTCAATGCCAATGCAATTTTTGTGTTTCATCAACACACTGTAGGTACACACATTACAGAATGCATCCAGATGTGCTTCGGAAACTACTACTAGTCTTCCAGTGTACGATCAAAGCGGTGACAGTTTAAGACATTACACCCATGGAGAAAAATCCCCATGTTGCTTATTGTGTTCAATGCCGATGCAATTTTTGTGTTTCATCAACACTCTGAAGGTCCACAGATTACAGATTGCATCCAGATGTGCTTCGGAAACTACTACTAGTTTTCCAGTGTACGATCAAAGCGTCGTCAGTTTAAGACATTACTCCCATGGAGAAAAGTTTGCATGGTGATTATTGTGTTCAATGCTGATGCAAATTTTGTGTTTCATCAACACTCTGAAGGTCCACAGATTACAGATTGCCTCCAGATGTGCTTCGGAAACTACTACTAGTCTTCCAGTGTACGATCATAGCGTAGACAGTTTAAGACATAACTCCCATGGAGGAAAGTTCGCATGGTGCTTATTGTGTTCAATGCCGATGCAATTTTTGTGCTTAATCAAAACTCTGAAGATCCACAGATTACAGAATGCCTCCAGATGTGCATTGGAAACTACTACTAGTCTTCCAGGGAACGATCAAAGCGTAGACAGTTTAAGACATTACTCCCATGGAGAAAAGTCCACATGTAGCTTATTGTGTTCAAAGTCGATGCAATTTTTGTGTTTCATCAACACTCTGAAGGTCCACAGATTACAGAATGCATCCAGATGTGCTTCGGAAACTACTACTATTCTTCCAGTGTACGATCAAGGCGTAGACAGTTCAAGACATTACTCCCATGGCGAATAATCCGCATGGTGCTTATTTTGCTCAATGCCGATGCAATTTTTGTGTTTCATCAACACTCTGAAGGTCCTCAGATTACAGAATGCATCCTGATGTGCTTCGGAAACTACTACTAGTCTTCCAGTGTACGATCAAAACGTAGACAGTTTAAGACATTACTCCCATGGAGAAAAGTCCGCATGGTGCTTATTGTGTTCAATGCCGATGGAATTTATTGTGTTTCATCAACACTCTGAAGGTCCTCAGATTACAGAATGCATCGAGATGTGCTTCCGAAATTACTACTAGTCTTCCAGTGTACAATCATGGCGTAGACACTTTAAGACATTATTCCCATGGAGAAAACTCCGCATGGTGCTTATTGTGTTCAATGCCGATGACATTTTTGTGTTTCATCAACACTCTGAAGACCCACAGAATACAGAATGCCTCCAGTTGTGCTTCGGAAACTACTACTAGTCTTCCAGGGAACGATCAAAGCGTAGACAGTTTAAGACATTACTCCCATGGAGAAAAGTCCGTATGGTGCTTATTGTGTTCAATGCCGATGCAATTTTTGTGTTTCATCAACACTCTGAAGGTCCTCAGATTACAGAATGCCTCCAGATGTGCTTCGGAAACTACTACTAGTCTTCCAGGGAACGATCAAAGCGTAGACAGTTTAAGACATGACTCCCATGGAGAAAAGTCCGCATGGTGTTTATTGTGTTCAATGCCGATGCAATTTTTGTGTTTCATCGACACTCTGAAGGTCCACAGATTACAGAATGGCTCCAGATGTGCTTCGGAAACTACTACCAGTCTTCCATCGAACGATCAAGCGTAGACAGTTTAAGACATTACTCCCATGGACAAAAGTCCGCATGGTGCTTATTGCTTCAATGCCGAGGCAATTTTTATGTTTCATCAACACTCTGAAGGTCCACAGATTACAGAATGCCACCAGATGTGCTTCGGAATCTACTACTAGTCTTCCAGTGTACGATCAAAGCGTAGACACTTTAAGACATTACTCCCATGAAGAAAAATCCGCGTGGTGCTTATTGTGTTCAATGCCGATGCAATTTTTGTGCTTCATCAACATTCTGAATGTCCACAAATTACAGAATGCCTCCAGATGTGCTTCGGAAACTACTACTAGTCTTCCATCGAACGATCAAAGCGTAGACAGTTTAAGACATTACTCCCATGGAGAAAAGTCCGCATGGTGCTTTTTGTATTCAATGCCGATGCAATGTTTGTGTTTCATCAACATTCTGAAGGTCCACAGATTACAGAATCCCTCCAGATGTGATTCGGAAAATACTACTAGTCTTCCAGTGTACTATCATAGCGTGGACAGTTTAAGACATTACTTCCATATAGAAACGTCCACATGGTGCTTATTGTTTTCAATGCCGATGCAATTTTTGTGTTTCATCAACACTCTGAAGCTCCACAGATTACAGAATGCCTCCAGATGTGCTTCGGAAACTACTACTAGTCTCCCAGTGTACGATCAAAGCGTAGAGAGTTTAAGACATTACTCCCATGGAGAAATGTCCGCGTGGTGCTTATTGTGTTCAATGCCGATGCAATTTTTTTGTTTCATCAACATTCTGAATGTCCACAAATTACAGAATGCCTCCAGATGTGCTTCGGAAACTACAACTAGTCTTCCATCGAACGATCGAAGCGTAGACAGTTTAAGACATTACTCCCATGGAGAAAAGTCCGCATGGTGCTTATTGTATTCAATGCCGATGGAATGTTTGCGTTTCATCAACACTCTGAAGGTCCACAGATTACAGAATGCCTCCAGATGTGATTCGGAAAATACTACTAGTCTTCCAGTGTACGATCAAATGGTGGACATTTTAAGACATTACTCCCATGGAGAAAAGTCCGCATGGTGCTTATTGTGTTCAATGCCGATGCAATTTTTGTGCTTAATCAAAACTCTGAAGGTCCACAGATTACAGAATGCCTCCAGATGTGCATTGGAAACTACTACTAGTCTACCAGGGATCGATCAAATAGTAGACAGTTTGAGACAATACTCCCATGGAGAAAAGTCCACATGTTGCTCATTGTGTTCAAAGTCGATGCAATTTTTGTGTTTCATCAACACTCTGAAGGTCCACAGATTACAGAATCCATCCAGGTGTGCTTCGGAAACTACTACTATTCTTCCAGTGTACGATCAAAGCGCAGATAATTTAAGACATTACTCCCAATGAGAAAAATCCGCATGGTGCTTATTGTGTTCAATGCCAATGCAATTTTTGTGTTTCATCAACACACTGTAGGTACACACATTACAGAATGCATCCAGATGTGCTTCGGAAACTACTACTAGTCTTCCAGTGTACGATCAAAGCGGTGACAGTTTAAGACATTACACCCATGGAGAAAAATCCCCATGTTGCTTATTGTGTTCAATGCCGATGCAATTTTTGTGTTTCATCAACACTCTGAAGGTCCACAGATTACAGATTGCATCCAGATGTGCTTCGGAAACTACTACTAGTTTTCCAGTGTACGATCAAAGCGTCGTCAGTTTAAGACATTACTCCCATGGAGAAAAGTTTGCATGGTGATTATTGTGTTCAATGCTGATGCAAATTTTGTGTTTCATCAACACTCTGAAGGTCCACAGATTACAGATTGCCTCCAGATGTGCTTCGGAAACTACTACTAGTCTTCCAGTGTACGATCATAGCGTAGACAGTTTAAGACATAACTCCCATGGAGGAAAGTTCGCATGGTGCTTATTGTGTTCAATGCCGATGCAATTTTTGTGCTTAATCAAAACTCTGAAGATCCACAGATTACAGAATGCCTCCAGATGTGCATTGGAAACTACTACTAGTCTTCCAGGGAACGATCAAAGCGTAGACAGTTTGAGACATTACCCCCATGGAGAAAAGTCCACATGTAGCTTATTGTGTTCAAAGTCGATGCAATTTTTGTGTTTCATCAACACTCTGAAGGTCCACAGATTACAGAATGCATCCAGATGTGCTTCGGAAACTACTACTGTTCTTCCAGTGTACGATCAAGGCGTAGACAGTTCAAGACATTACTCCCATGGCGAATAATCCGCATGGTGCTTATTGTGTTCAATGCCGATGCAATTTTTGTGTTTCATCAACACTCTGAAGGTCCACAGATTACAGAATGCATCCAGATGTGCTTCGGAAACTACTACTAGTCTTCCAGTGTACGATCTAAGCGTAGACAGTTTAAGACATTACTCCCATGGAGAAAAGTTTGCATGGTGCTTATTGTGTTCAATGCCGATGCAAATTTTGTGTTTCATAAACACTCTGAAGGTCCACAGATTACAGAATGCCTCCAGATGTGCTTCGGAAACTACTACTAGTCTTCCACTGTACGATCAAAGCGTAGACAGTTTAAGACATTACTCCCATGGAGAAAAGTCCGCATGGTGCCTATTGTGTTCAATGCCGATGCAATTTTTGTGTTTCATCAACATTCTGAATGTCCACAGATTACAGAATGCCTCCAGATGTGCTTCGGAAACTACTACCAGTCTTCCATCGAACGATCAAGCGTAGACAGTTTAAGACATTACTCCCATGGGGAAAAGTCCGCATGGTGCTTATTGTGTTCAATGTCGATTCAATCTTTATGTTTCATCAACACTCTGCAGGTCCACAGATTACAGAATGCATCCAGATGTGCTTCGGAAACTACTACTAGTCTTCCAGTGTACGATCAAAGCGTAGACAGTTTGAGACATTACTCCCATGGACAAAAGTCCGCATGGTGCTTATTGCTTCAATGCCGATGCAATTTTTATGTTTCATCAACACTCTGAAGGTCCACAAATTACAGAATGCCTCCAGATGTGCTTCGGAATCTACTACTAGTCTTCTAGTGTACGATCAAAGCGTAGACAGTTTAAGACATTACTCCCATGGAGAAAAGTCCGCGTGGTGCTTATTGTGTTCAATGCCGATGCAATTTTTGTGCTTCATCAACATTCTGAATGCCCACAAATTACAGAATGCCTCCAGATGTGCTTCGGAAACTACTACTAGTCTTCCATCGAACGATCAAAGCGTAGACAGTTTAAGACATTACTCCCATATAGAAAAGTCCGCATGGTGCTTATTCTTTTAAATGCCTATGGAATTTTTGTGCTTAATCAAACCTCTGAAGGTCCACAGATTACAGAATGCCTCCAGATGTGCATTGGAAACTACTACTAGTCTTCCAGGGAACGATCAAAGCGTTGATAGTTTGAGACATTACTCCCATGGTGAAAAGTCCACATGTTGTTTACTGTGTTCAAAGTCGATGCAATTTTTGTGTTTCATCAACACTCTAAAGGTCCACAGATTACAGAATGCATCCAGATGTGCTTCGGTAACTACAACTATTCTTCCAGTGTACGATCAAAGCGTAGACAGTTTAAGACATTACTCCCATGGAGAAAAGTTTGCATGGTGATTATTGTGTTCAATGCCGATGCAAATTTTGTGTTTCATCAACACTCTGAAGGTCCACAGATTGCAGATTGCCTCCAGATGTGCTTCGGAAACTACTACTAGTCTTCCAGTGTACGATCAAAGCGTAGACAGTTTAAGACATTACTCCCATGGAGAAAAGTCCGCATGGTGCCTATTGTGTCCAATGCCGATGCAATTTCTGTGTTTCATCAACATTCTGAATGTCCACAGATTACAGAATGCCTCCAGATGTGCTTCAGAAACTACTACCAGTCTTCCATCGAACGATGAAGCGTAGACAGTTTAAGACATTACTCCCATGGAGAAAAGTCCACATGGTGCTTATTGTGTTCAATGCCGATGCAATATTTGTGTTTCATCAACACTCTGAAGGGCCACAGATTACAGAATGCCTCCAGATTTGCTTCCGAAACTACTACTAGTCTTCCAGTGTACGATCAAAGCGTAGACAGTTTAAGACATTATTCCCATGGAGAAAAGTCCGCATGGTGCTTATTGTGTTCAATGCCGATGCAATTTTTGTGTTTCATCAACACTCCGAAGCTCCACAGATTACAGAATGCCTCCAGATGTGCTTCGGAAACTACTACTAGTCTTCCAGTGTACGATCAAAGCGTAGACAGTTTAAGACATTACTCCCATGGAGAAGAGTTCGCATGGTGCTTATTGTGTTCAATGCCGATGCAATTTTTGTGCTTAATCAAAACTCTGAAGGTCCACAGATTACAGAATGCCTCCAGATGTGCATTGGAAACTACTACTAGTCTTCCAGGGAACGATCAAAGCGTAGACAGTTTGAGACATTACTCTCATGGAGAAAAGTGCACATGTTGCTTATTGTGTTCAAAGTCGATGCAATTTTTGTGTTTCATCAACACTCTGAAGGTCCACAGATTACAGAATGCATCCAGATGTGCTTCGGAAACTAATACTATTCTTCCAGTGTACGATCAAAGCGTAGACAGTTCAAGACATTACTCCCACGGCGAAAAATCCGCATGGTGCTTATTGTGTTCAATGCCGATGCAATTTTTGTGTTTCATCAACACTCTGAAGGTCCACAGATTACAGAATGCATCCAGATGTGCTTCGGAAACTACTACTAGTCTTCCAGTGTACGATCAAAGCGTAGACAGTTTAAGACATTACTCCCATGGAGAAAAGTTTGCATGGTGCTTATTGTGTTCAATGCCGATGCAAATTTTGTGTTTCATCAACACTCTGAAGGTCTACAGATTACAGAATGCCTCCAGATGTGCTTCGGAAACTACTACTAGTCTTCCAGTGTACGATCAAAGCGTAGACAGTTTAAGACATTACTCCCATGAAGAAAAATCCGCATGGTGCCAATTGTGTTCAATGCCGATGCAATTTTTGTGCTTCATCAACATTCTGAATGTCCACAAAATACAGAATGCCTCCAGATGTGCTTCAAAAACTACTACTAGTCTTCCATCGAACGATCAAAGCGTAGACAGTTTAAGACATTACTCCCATGGAGAAAAGTCCGCATGGTGCTTTTTGTATTCAATGCCGATGCAATGTTTGTGTTTCATCAACATTCTGAAGGTCCACAGATTACAGAATGCCTCCAGATGTGATTCGGAAAATACTACTAGTCTTCCAGTGTACGATCATAGCGTGGACAGTTTGAGACAATACTCCCATATAGAAAAGTCCGCATGGTGCTTATTGTTTTCAATGCCTATGGAATTTTTGTGCTTAATCAAAACTCTGAAGGTCCACAGATTACAGAATGCCTCCAGATGTGCATTGGAAACTACTACTAGTCTTCCAGGGAACGATCAAAGCGTTGATAGTTTGAGACATTACTCCCATGGTGAAAAGTCCACATGTTGTTTACTGTGTTCAAAGTCGATGCAATTTTTGTGTTTCATCAACACTCTAAAGGTCCACAGATTACAGAATGCATCCAGATGTGCTTCGGTAACTACTACTATTCTTCCAGTGTACGATCAAAGCGTAGACAGTTTAAGACATTACTCCCATGGAGAAAAGTTTGCATGGTGATTATTGTGTTCAATGCCGATGCAAATTTTGTGTTTCATCAACACTCTGAAGGTCCACAGATTGCAGATTGCCTCCAGATGTGCTTCGGAAACTACTACTAGTCTTCCAGTGATCGATCAAAGCGTAGACAGTTTAAGACATTACTCCCATGGAGAAAAGTCCGCATGGTGCTTATTGTGTCCAATGCCGATGCAATTTCTGTGTTTCATCAACATTCTGAATGTCCACAGATTACAGAATGCCTCCAGATGTGCTTCAGAAACTACTACCAGTCTTCCATCGAACGATGAAGCGTAGACAGTTTAAGACATTACTCCCATGGAGAAAAGTCCTCATGGTGCTTATTGTGTTCAATGCCGATGCAATTTTTGTGTTTCATCAACACTCTGAAGGGCCACAGATTACAGAATGCCTCCAGATTTGCTTCGGAAACTACTACTAGTCTTCCAGTGTACGATCAAAGCGTAGACAGTTTAAGACATTACTCCCATGGAGAAAAGTCCGCATGGTGCTTATTGTGTTCAATGCCGATGCAATTTTTGTGTTTCATCAACACTCCGAAGCTCCACAGATTACAGAATGCCTCCAGATGTGCTTCGGATACTACTACTAGTCTTCCAGCGTACGATCAAAGCGTAGACAGTTTAAGACATTACTCCCATGGAGAAAAGTTCGCATGATGCTTATTGTGTTGAATGCCGATGCAATTTTTGTGCTTAATCAAAACTCTGAAGGTCCACAGATTGCAGAATGCCTCCAGATGTGCATTGGAAACTACTACTAGTCTTCCAGGGAACGATCAAAGCGTAGACAGTTTGAGACATTACTCCCATGGAGAAAAGTCCACATGTTGCTTATTGTGTTCAAAGTCGATGCAACGTTTGTGTTTCATCAACACTCTGAAGGTCCACAGATTACAGAATGCATCCAGATGTGCTTCTGAAACTACTACTATTCTTCCAGTGTACGATCAAAGCGTTGACAGTTCAAGACATTACTCCCATGGCGAAAAATCCGCATGGTGCTTATTGTGTTCAATGCCGATGCAAATTTTGTGTTTCATTAACACTCTGAAGGTCCACAGATTACAGAATGCATCCAGATGTGCTTCGGAAACTACTACTAGTCTTCCAGTGTACGATCAAAGCGTAGACAGTTTAAGACATTACTCCCATGGAGAAAAGTTCGCATGGTGCTTATTGTGTTCAATGCCGATGCAAATTTTGTGTTTCATCAACACTCTGAAGGTCCACAGATTACAGAATACCTCCAGATGTGCTTCGGAAACTACTACTAGTCTTCCAGTGTACGATCAAAGCGTAGACAGTTTAAGACATTACTTTCATGGAGAAAAGTCCGCATGGTGCTTACTGTGTTCAATGCCGATGCAATTTTTGTGTTTCATCAACATTCTGAATATCCACAGATTACAGAATGCCTCCAGATGTGCTTCGGAAACTAGTACCAGTCTTCCATCGAACGATCAAGCGTAGACAGTTTAAGACATTACTCCCATGGGGAAAAGTCCGCATGGTGCTTATTGTGTTCAATGCCGATGCAATTTTTATGTTTCATCAACACTCTGAAGGTCCACAGATTACAGAATGCCTCCAGATGTGCTTCGGAAACTACTACTAGTCTTCCATCGAACGATCAAAGCGTAGACAGTTTAAGACATTACTCCCATGGAGAAAAGTCCGCATGGTGCTTTTTGTATTCAATGCCGATGCAATGTTTGTGTTTCATCAGCATTCTGAAGGTCCACAGATTACAGAATGCCTCCAGATGTGATTCGGAAAATACTACTAGTCTTCCAGTGTACGATCATAGCGTGGACAGTTTAAGACATTACTCCCATGGAGAAATATCCGCGTGGTGCTTATTGTTTTCAATGCCTATGGAATTTTTGTGCTTAATCAAAACTCTGAAGGTCCACAGATTACAGAATGCCTCCAGATGTGCTTCGGAAACTACTTTCTAGTCTCCCAGAGTACGATCAAAGCGTAGACAGTTTAAGACATTACTCCCATGGAGAAATATCCGCGTGGTGCTTATTGTGTTCAATGCCGATGCAATTTTTTTGTTTCATCAACATTTTGAATGTCCACAAATTACAGAATGCCTCCAGATGTGCTTCGGAAACTACAACTAGTCTTCCATCGAACGATCAAAGCGTAGACAGTTTAAGACATTACTCCCATGGAGAAAAGTCCGCATGGTGCCTATTGTGTATAATGCCGATGCAATGTTTGTGTTTCATCAACACTCTGAAGGTCCACAGATTACAGAATGCTTCCAGATGTGATTCGGAAAATACTACTAGTCTTCCAGTGTACGATCAAATGGTGGACAGTTTAAGACCTTACTCCCATGGAGAAAAGTCCGCATGGTGCTTATTGTGTTCAATGCCGATACAATTTTTGTGCTTAATCAAAACTCTGAAGGTCCACAGATTACAGAATGCCTCCAGATGTGCATTGGAAACTACTACTAGTCTTCCAGGGAACGATCAAATTGTAGACAGTTTGAGGCAATACTCCCATGGAGAAAAGTCCACATGTTGCTCATTGTGTTCAAAGTCGATGCAATTTTTGTGTTTCATCAACACTCTGAAGGTCCACAGATTACAGAATGCATCCAGGTGTGCTTCGGAAACTACTACTATTCTTCCAGTGTACGATCAAAGCGTAGACAATTTAAGACATTACTCCCAATGAGAAAAATCCGCATGGTGCTTATTGTGTTCAATGCCAATGCAATTTTTGTGTTTCATCAACACTCTGTAGGTACACACATTACAGAATGCATCCAGATGTGCTTCGGAAACTACTACTAGTCTTCCAGTGTACGATCAAAGCGTAGACAGTTTAAGACATTACACCCATGGAGAAAAATCCCCATGTTGCTTATTGTGTTCAATGCCGATGCAATTTTTGTGTTTCATCAACACTCTGAAGGTCCACAGATTACAGAATGCATCCAGATGTGCTTCGGAAACTACTACTAGTCTTCCAGTGTACGCTCAAAGCGTAGTCAGTTTAAGACATTACTCCCATGGAGAAAAGTTTGCATGGTGATTATTGTGTTCAATGCTGATGCAAATTTTGTGTTTCATCAACACTCTGAAGGTCCACAGATTACAGATTGCCTCCAGATGTGCTTCGGAAACTACTACTAGTCTTCCAGTGTACGATCAAAGCGTAGATAGTTTAAGACATTACTCCCATGGAGAAAAGTTCGCATGGTGCTTATTGTGTTCAATGCCGATGCAATTTTTGTGCTTAATCAAAACTCTGGATGTCCACAGATTACAGAATGCCTCCAGATGTGCATTGGAAACTACTACTAGTCTTCCAGGGAACGATCAAAGCGTAGACAGTTTGAGACATTACTCCCATGGAGGAGAGTCCACATGTTGCTTTTTATGTTCAAAGTCGATGCAATATTTGTGTTTCATTAACACTCTGAAGCTCCACAGATTACAGAATGCCTCCAGATGTGCTTCGGAAACTACTACTAGTCTCCCAGTGTACGATCAAAGCGTAGACAGTTTAAGACATTACTCCCATGGAGAAATGTCCGCGTGGTGCTTATTGTGTTCAATGCCGATGCAATTTTCTTGTTTCATCAACATTCTGAATGTCCACAAATTACAGAATGCCTCCAGATGTGCTTCGGAAACTACAACTAGTCTTCCATCGAACGATCAAAGCGTAGACAGTTTAAGACATTACTCCCAATGAGAAAAGTCCGCATGGTGCTTATTGTATTCAATGCCGATACAATTTTTGTGTTTCATCAACACTCTGTAGGTACACACATTACAGAATGCATCCAGATGTGCTTCGGAAACTACTACTAGTCTTCCAGTGTACGATCAAAGCGTAGACAGTTTAAGACATTACACCCATGGAGAAAAATCCCCATGTTGCTTATTGTGTTCAATGCCGATGCAATTTTTGTGTTTCATCAACACTCTGAAGGTCCACAGATTACAGAATGCATCCAGATGTGCTTCGGAAACTACTACTAGTCTTCCAGTGTACGATCAAAGCGTAGTCAGTTTAAGACATTACTCCCATGGAGAAAAGTTTGCATGGTGATTATTGTGTTCAATGCTGATGCAAATTTTGTATTTCATCAACACTCTGAAGGTCCACAGATTACAGATTGCCTCCAGATGTGCTTCGGAAACTACTACTAGTCTTCCAGTGTACGATCAAAGCGTAGATAGTTTAAGACATTACTCCCATGGAGAAAAGTTCGTATGGTGCTTATTGTGTTCAATGCCGATGCAATTTTTGTGCTTAATCAAAACTCTGGATGTCCACAGATTACAGAATGCCTCCAGATGTGCTTTGGAAACTACTACTAGTCTTCCAGGGAACGATCAAAGCGTAGACAGTTTGAGACATTACTCCCATGGAGGAGAGTCCACATGTTGCTTTTTATGTTCAAAGTCGATGCAATTTTTGTGTTTCATCAACACTCTGAAGGTCCACAGATTACAGAATGCATCCAGATGTGCTTCGGAAACTACTACTATTCTTCCAGTGTACGATCAAAGCGTAGACAGTTCAAGACATTACTCCCATGGCGAAAAATCCGCATGGTGCTTATTGTGTTCAATGCCGATGCCATTTTTGTGTTTCATCAACACTCTGAAGGTCCACAGATTACAGAATGCATCCGGATGGGCTTCGGAAACTACTACTAGTCTTCCAGTGTACGATCAAAGCGTAGACAGTTTAAGACATTACTCCCATGGAGAAAAATTTGCATGGTGCTTATTGTGTTCAATGCCGATGCAAATTTTGTGTTTCATCAACACTCTGAAGGTCCACAGATTACAGAATGCCTCCAGATGTGCTTCGGAAACTACTACTAGTCTACCAGTGTACGATCAAAGCGTAGACAGTTTAAGACATTACTCCCATGGAGAAAAGTCCGCATGGTGCCTATTGTGTTCAATGCCGATGCAATTTTTGTGTTTCATCAACATTCTGAATGTCCACAGATTACAGAATGCCTCCAGATGTGCTTCGGAAACTACTACTATTCTTCCATCGAATGATCAAGCGTAGACAGTTTAAGACATTACTCCCATGGGGAAAAGTCCGCATGGTGCTTATTGTGTTCAATGCCGATGCAATTTTTATGTTTCATCAACACTCTGAAGGTCCACAGATTACAGAATGCCTCCAGATGTGCTTCGGAAACTACTACTAGTCTTCCATCGAACGATCAAAGCGTAGACAGTTTAAGACATTACTCCCATGGAGAAAAGTCCGCATGGTGCTTTTTGTATTCAATGCCGATGCAATGTTTGTGTTTCATCAGCATTCTGAAGGTCCACAGATTACAGAATGCCTCCAGATGTGATTCGGAAAATACTACTAGTCTTCCAGTGTACGATCATAGCGTGGACAGTTTAAGACATTACTCCCATGGAGAAATATCCGCGTGGTGCTTATTGTTTTCAATGCCTATGGAATTTTTGTGCTTAATCAAAACTCTGAAGGTCCACAGATTACAGAATGCCTCCAGATGTGCTTCGGAAACTACTTTCTAGTCTCCCAGAGTACGATCAAAGCGTAGACAGTTTAAGACATTACTCCCATGGAGAAATATCCGCGTGGTGCTTATTGTGTTCAATGCCGATGCAATTTTTTTGTTTCATCAACATTTTGAATGTCCACAAATTACAGAATGCCTCCAGATGTGCTTCGGAAACTACAACTAGTCTTCCATCGAACGATCAAAGCGTAGACAGTTTAAGACATTACTCCCATGGAGAAAAGTCCGCATGGTGCCTATTGTGTATAATGCCGATGCAATGTTTGTGTTTCATCAACACTCTGAAGGTCCACAGATTACAGAATGCTTCCAGATGTGATTCGGAAAATACTACTAGTCTTCCAGTGTACGATCAAATGGTGGACAGTTTAAGACCTTACTCCCATGGAGAAAAGTCCGCATGGTGCTTATTGTGTTCAATGCCGATACAATTTTTGTGCTTAATCAAAACTCTGAAGGTCCACAGATTACAGAATGCCTCCAGATGTGCATTGGAAACTACTACTAGTCTTCCAGGGAACGATCAAATTGTAGACAGTTTGAGGCAATACTCCCATGGAGAAAAGTCCACATGTTGCTCATTGTGTTCAAAGTCGATGCAATTTTTGTGTTTCATCAACACTCTGAAGGTCCACAGATTACAGAATGCATCCAGGTGTGCTTCGGAAACTACTACTATTCTTCCAGTGTACGATCAAAGCGTAGACAATTTAAGACATTACTCCCAATGAGAAAAATCCGCATGGTGCTTATTGTGTTCAATGCCAATGCAATTTTTGTGTTTCATCAACACTCTGTAGGTACACACATTACAGAATGCATCCAGATGTGCTTCGGAAACTACTACTAGTCTTCCAGTGTACGATCAAAGCGTAGACAGTTTAAGACATTACACCCATGGAGAAAAATCCCCATGTTGCTTATTGTGTTCAATGCCGATGCAATTTTTGTGTTTCATCAACACTCTGAAGGTCCACAGATTACAGAATGCATCCAGATGTGCTTCGGAAACTACTACTAGTCTTCCAGTGTACGATCAAAGCGTAGTCAGTTTAAGACATTACTCCCATGGAGAAAAGTTTGCATGGTGATTATTGTGTTCAATGCTGATGCAAATTTTGTGTTTCATCAACACTCTGAAGGTCCACAGATTACAGATTGCCTCCAGATGTGCTTCGGAAACTACTACTAGTCTTCCAGTGTACGATCAAAGCGTAGATAGTTTAAGACATTACTCCCATGGAGAAAAGTTCGCATGGTGCTTATTGTGTTCAATGCCGATGCAATTTTTGTGCTTAATCAAAACTCTGGATGTCCACAGATTACAGAATGCCTCCAGATGTGCATTGGAAACTACTACTAGTCTTCCAGGGAACGATCAAAGCGTAGACAGTTTGAGACATTACTCCCATGGAGGAGAGTCCACATGTTGCTTTTTATGTTCAAAGTCGATGCAATATTTGTGTTTCATTAACACTCTGAAGCTCCACAGATTACAGAATGCCTCCAGATGTGCTTCGGAAACTACTACTAGTCTCCCAGTGTACGATCAAAGCGTAGACAGTTTAAGACATTACTCCCATGGAGAAATGTCCGCGTGGTGCTTATTGTGTTCAATGCCGATGCAATTTTCTTGTTTCATCAACATTCTGAATGTCCACAAATTACAGAATGCCTCCAGATGTGCTTCGGAAACTACAACTAGTCTTCCATCGAACGATCAAAGCGTAGACAGTTTAAGACATTACTCCCAATGAGAAAAGTCCGCATGGTGCTTATTGTATTCAATGCCGATACAATTTTTGTGTTTCATCAACACTCTGTAGGTACACACATTACAGAATGCATCCAGATGTGCTTCGGAAACTACTACTAGTCTTCCAGTGTACGATCAAAGCGTAGACAGTTTAAGACATTACACCCATGGAGAAAAATCCCCATGTTGCTTATTGTGTTCAATGCCGATGCAATTTTTGTGTTTCATCAACACTCTGAAGGTCCACAGATTACAGAATGCATCCAGATGTGCTTCGGAAACTACTACTAGTCTTCCAGTGTACGATCAAAGCGTAGTCAGTTTAAGACATTACTCCCATGGAGAAAAGTTTGCATGGTGATTATTGTGTTCAATGCTGATGCAAATTTTGTATTTCATCAACACTCTGAAGGTCCACAGATTACAGATTGCCTCCAGATGTGCTTCGGAAACTACTACTAGTCTTCCAGTGTACGATCAAAGCGTAGATAGTTTAAGACATTACTCCCATGGAGAAAAGTTCGTATGGTGCTTATTGTGTTCAATGCCGATGCAATTTTTGTGCTTAATCAAAACTCTGGATGTCCACAGATTACAGAATGCCTCCAGATGTGCTTTGGAAACTACTACTAGTCTTCCAGGGAACGATCAAAGCGTAGACAGTTTGAGACATTACTCCCATGGAGGAGAGTCCACATGTTGCTTTTTATGTTCAAAGTCGATGCAATTTTTGTGTTTCATCAACACTCTGAAGGTCCACAGATTACAGAATGCATCCAGATGTGCTTCGGAAACTACTACTATTCTTCCAGTGTACGATCAAAGCGTAGACAGTTCAAGACATTACTCCCATGGCGAAAAATCCGCATGGTGCTTATTGTGTTCAATGCCGATGCCATTTTTGTGTTTCATCAACACTCTGAAGGTCCACAGATTACAGAATGCATCCGGATGGGCTTCGGAAACTACTACTAGTCTTCCAGTGTACGATCAAAGCGTAGACAGTTTAAGACATTACTCCCATGGAGAAAAATTTGCATGGTGCTTATTGTGTTCAATGCCGATGCAAATTTTGTGTTTCATCAACACTCTGAAGGTCCACAGATTACAGAATGCCTCCAGATGTGCTTCGGAAACTACTACTAGTCTACCAGTGTACGATCAAAGCGTAGACAGTTTAAGACATTACTCCCATGGAGAAAAGTCCGCATGGTGCCTATTGTGTTCAATGCCGATGCAATTTTTGTGTTTCATCAACATTCTGAATGTCCACAGATTACAGAATGCCTCCAGATGTGCTTCGGAAACTACTACTATTCTTCCATCGAATGATCAAGCGTAGACAGTTTAAGACATTACTCCCATGGGGAAAAGTCCGCATGGTGCTTATTGTGTTCAATGCCGATGCAATTTTTATGTTTCATCAACACTCTGAAGGTCCACAGATTACAGAATGCATCCAGATGTGCTTCGGCAACTACTACTAGTCTTCCAGTGTACGATCAAAGCGTAGACAGTTTAAGACATTACTCCCATGGAGAAAAGTTTGAATGGTGCTTATTGTGTTCAATGCCGATGCAAATTTTGTGTTTCATCAACACTGCGAAGGTTCACAGATTACAGAATGCCTCCAGATGTGCTTCGGAAACTACTACTAGTCTTCCAGTGTACGATCAAAGCGTAGATAGTTTAAGACATTAGTCCCATGGAGAAAAGTCCGCATGGTGCTTATTGTGTTCAAAGCCGATGCAATTATTTTGTTTCATCAACAATCTGAAGGTCCACAGATTACAGAATGCCTCAGGTGTGCTTCGGAAACTACTATTATACTTCCAGTAACGATCAAAGCGTAGACAGTTTAAGACATTACTCTCATGGAGAAAAGTCCGCATGGTGCTTATTGTGTTCAATGCCGATTCAATTTCAGTGTTTCATTAACACTCTGAAGGTCCACAGATTACAGAATGCCTCCAGATGTGCTTCGGAAGCTACTACTAGTCTTCCAGTGAACGATCAAATCCTAGACAGTTTAAGACACTACTCCCATATAGAAAAGTCCGCATGGTGCTTATTGTGCTGAATGCCGATGCAATTTTTGTGTTTCATCAACACTCTGAAGTTCCTCAGATTACAGAATGCATCCTGATGTGCTTCGGAAACTTCTACTCGTCTTCCAGTGTACGATCAAAGCGTAGACGGTTTAAGACATTACTCCCATGGAGAAAAGTTCGCATGGTGCTTATTGTGTTCAATGCCTATGCTATTTTTGTGTTTCATCAACACTCTGAAGGTCCACAGATTACAGAATGCTTATAGATGTGCTTCGGAACCTACTTTTAGTCTTCCAGTGTACGATCAAAGCGTAGACAGTTTAAGACATTACTCCCATTGAGAAAAATCCGCATGGTGCTTATTGTGTTCAATGCCGATGCCATGTTTGTGTTTCATCAACACTCTGAACGTCCTCAGATTACAGAATGCATCCAGATGTGCTTCCGAAACTACTACTAGTCTTCCAGTGTACGATCAAAGCGTAGACAGTTTATGAAATTATTCCCATGGAGAAAACTCCGCATGGTTCTTATGGTGTTCAATGCCGATGCAATTTTTGTTTTTCATCAACACTCTGAAGGTCCACAGATGACAGAATGCCTCCAGATGTGCTTCGGAAACTACTACTAGTCCTCCAGGGAACAATCAAAGCGTAGACAGTTTAAGACATTACTCCCATGGAGAAAAGTCCGCATGGTGCTTATTGTGTTCAATGCCGATGCAATTTTTGTGTTTCATCGACACTCTGAAAGTCCACAGATTACAGAATTCATCCAGATGTGCTTCGGAAACTACTACTATTCTTCCAGGGAACGATCAAAGCGTAGACAGTTTAAGACATTACTCCCATTGAGAAAAGTCCGCATGGTGCTTATTGTACTCAATGCCGATGCAATTTTTGTGTTTCATCAACAATCTGAAGGTCCTCAGTTTACAGAATGCATCCTGATGTGCTTCGGAAACTACTGCTAGTCTTCCAGTGTACGATCAAAGCTTAGACAGTTTAAGACATTACTCCCATGGAGAAAAGACCGCATGGTGCTTATTGTGTTCAATGCCGATGCAATTTGTGTGTTTCATCAACACTCTGAAGGTCCAGAGATTACAGAATGCCTCCGGATGTGCTTCAGAAAATACTACTAGTCTTCCAGTGTACGATCAAAGTGTGGGCAGTTTAAGACATTACTCCCATGGAGAAAAGTCCGCATGGTGCTTATTGTGTTCAATGCCAATGCAATTTTTGTGCTTAACCAAAACTCTGAAGGTCCACAGATTACAGAATGCCTCCAGATGTGTATTGGAAACTACTACTAGTCTTCCAGTGTACGATCAAATCTTAGACAGTTTGAGACATTACTCCCATGGAGAAAAGTCCAAATGTTGCTTATTGTGTTCAAAGTCGATGCAATTTTTGTGTGTCATCAAGACTCTGAAGGTCCACAGATTACAGAATGCATCCAGATGTGCTTCGGAAACTACTACTAGTCTTCCAGTGTACGATCAAAGCGTAGTCAGTTTAAGACATTACTCCCATGGAGAAAAGTTTGCATGGTGAATATTGTGTTCAATGCTGATGCAAATTTTGTGTTTCATCAACACTCTGAAGGTCCACAGATTACAGATTGCCTCCAGATGTGCTTCGGAAACTACTACTAGTCTTCCAGTGTACGATCAAAGCGTAGACAGTTTAAGACATTACTCCCATGGAGAAAAGTCCGCATGGCGCTTATTGTGTCCAATGCCGATGCAATTTCTGTGTTTCATCAACATTCTGAATGTACACAGATTACAGAATGCCTCCAGATGTGCTTCGGAAACTACTACCAGTCTTCCATAGAACGATCAAGCGTAGGCAGTTTAAGACATTACTCCCATGGAGAAAAGTCCGCATGGTGCTTATTGTGTTCAATGCCGATGCAATTTTTGTGTTTCATCAACACTCTGAAGGTCCACAGATTACAGAATGCCTCCAGATGTGCTTCGGAAACTACTACTAGACTTCCAGTGTACGATCAAATCGTAGACAGTTTAAGACATTACTCCCAAGGAGAAAAGTCCGCATGGTGCTTATTGTGTTCAATGCCAATGCAATTTTTGTGTTTCATCAACACTCTGAAGGTCCACAGATTACAGAATGCATCCAGATGTGCTTCGGAAACTACTACTAGTCTTCCAGTGTACGATCAAAGCGTAGACAGTTTAAGACATTATTCCCATGGAGAAAACTCCGCATGGTTCTTATTGTGTTCAATGCCGAATCAATTTCTGTGTTTCATCAACACTCTGAAGGTCCACAGATTACAGAATGCCTCTAGATGTGCTTCGGAAGCTACTACTAGTCTTCCAGTGAACGATCAAATCCTAGACAGTTTAAGACATTATTCCCATGGAGAAAACTCCGCATCGTTCTTATTGTGTTCAATGCCGATTCAATTTCTGTGTTTCATCAACACTCTGAAGGTCCACAGATTACAGAATGCCTCCAGATGTGCTTCGGAAGCTACTACTAGTCTTCCAGTGAACGATCAAATCCTAGACAGTTTAAGACACTACTCCCATGGAGAAAAGTCCACATGGTGCTTATTGTGCTCAATGCCGATGCAATTTTTGTGTTTCATCAACACTCTGAAGTTCCTCAGATTACAGAATGCATCCTGATGTGCTTCGGAAACTTCTACCCGTCTTCCAGTGTACGATCAAAGCGTAGACGGTTTAAGACATTACTCCCATGGAGAAAAGTTCGCATGGTGCTTATTGAGTTCAATGCCTCTGCTATTTTTGTGTTTCATCAACACTCTGAAGGTCCACAGATTACAGAATGCTTATACATGTGCTTCGGAAACTACTTTTAGTCTTCCAGTGTACGATCAAAGCGTTGACAGTTTAAGACATTACTCCCATTGAGAAAATTCCGCATGGTGCTTATTGTGTTCAATGCCGATGCAATGTTTGTGTTTCATCAACACTCTGAAGGTCCTCAGATTACAGAATGCATCCAGATGTGCTTCCGAAACTACTACTAGTCTTCCAGTGTACGATCAAAGCGTAGACAGTTTATGACATTATTCCCATGGAGAAAACTCCGCATGGTTCTTATTGTGTTCAATGACGATGCAATTTTTGTTTTTCATCAACACTCTGATGGTCCACAGATTACAGAATGCCTCCAGATGTGCTTCGGAAACTACTACTAGTCTTCCAGGGAACAATCAAAACGTAGAAAGTTTAAGACATTACTCCCATGGAGAAAAGTCCGCATGGTGCTTATTGTGTTCAATGCCGATGCAATTTTTGTGTTTCATCGACACTCTGAAGGTCAACAGATTACAGAATTCATCCAGATGTGCTTCGGAAACTACTACTAGTTTTCCAGGGAACGATCAATGCGTAGACAGTTTAAGACCTTACTCCCATTGAGAAAAGTCCGCATGGTGCTTATTGCGCTCAATGCCGATGCAATTTTTGTGTTTCATCAACAATCTGAATTTCCTCAGTTTACAGAATGCATCCTGATGTGCTTCGGAAACTACTACTGGTCTTCCAGTGTACGATCAAAGCGTAGACGGTTTAAGACATTACACTATTGGAGAAAAGTTCGCATGGTGTTTATTGTGTTCAAAGCCGATGCAATTTTTGTGTTTCATCAACACTCTGAAGGTCCACAGATTACAGAATGCTTCCAGATGTGCTTCGGAAACTACTGCTAGTCTTCCAGTGTACGATCAAAGCTTAGACAGTTTAAGACATTACTCCCATGGAGAAATGCCCGCATGGTGCTTATTGTGTTCAATGCCGATGCAATTTTTGTGTTTCATCAACACTCTGAAGGTCCAGAGATTACAGAATGCCTCCGGATGTGCTTCAGAAAATACTACTAGTCTTCCAGTGTACGATCAAAGTGTGGACAGTTTAAGACATTACTCCCATGGAGAAAAGTCCGCATGGTGCTTATTGTGTCCAATGCCGATGCAATTTCTGTGTTTCATCAACATTCTGAATGTACACAGATTACGGAGTGCCTCCAGATGTGCTTCGGAAACTACTACCAGTCTTCCATAGAACGATCAAGCGTAGACAGTTTAAGACATTACTCCCATGGAGAAAAGTCCGCATGGTACTTATTGTGTTCAATGCCGATGCAATTTTTGTGTTCATCAACACTCTGAAGGTCCACAGATTACAGAATGCATCCAGATGTGCTTCGGAAGCTACTACTAGTCTTCCAGTGTACGATCAAAGCGTAGACAGTTTAAGACATTATTCCCATAAAGAAAACTCCGTATGGTTCTTATTGTGTTCAATGCCGATTCAATTTCTGTGTTTCATCAACACTCTGAAGGTCCACAGATTACAGAATGCATCCAGATGTGCTTCGGAAACTACTACTAGTCTTCCAGTGTACGATCAAAGCGTAGTCAGTTTAAGACATTACTCCCATGGAGAAAAGTTTGCATGGTGAATATTGTGTTCAATGCCGATGCAAATTTTGTGTTTCATCAACACTCTGAAGGTCCACAGATTACAGATTGCCTCCAGATGTGCTTCGGAAACTACTACTAGTCTTCCAGTGTACGATCAAAGCGTAGACAGTTTAAGACATTACTCCCATGGAGAAAAGTCCGCATGGTGCTTATTGTGTCCAATGCCGATGCAATTTCTGTGTTTCATCAACATTCTGAATGTACACAGATTACGGAATGCCTCCAGATGTGCTTCGGAAACTACTACCAGTCTTCCATAGAACGATCAAGCGTAGACAGTTTAAGACATTACTCCCATGGAGAAAAGTCCGCATGGTGCTTATTGTGTTCAATGCCGATGCAATTTTTGTGTTCATCAACACTCTGAAGGTCCACAGATTACAGAATGCATCCAGATGTGCTTCGGAAGCTACTACTAGTCTTCCAGTGTACGATCAAAGCGTAGACAGTTTAAGACATTATTCCCATGGAGAAAACTCCGTATGGTTCTTATTGTGTTCAATGCCGATTCAATTTCTGTGTTTCATCAACACTCTGAAGGTCCACAGATTACAGAATGCCTCCAGATGTGCTTCGGAAGCTACTACTAGTCTTCCAGTGAACGATCAAATCCTAGACAGTTTAAGACACAACTCCCATGGAGAAAAGTCCGCATGGTGCTTATTGTGCTCAATGCCGATGCAATTTTTGTGTTTCATCAACACTCTGAAGTTCCTCAGATTACTGAATGCATCTTGATGTGCTTCGGAAACTTCTACTCGTCTTGTAGTGTACGTTCAAAGCGTAGACGGTTTAAGACATTACTCCCACGGAGAAAAGTTCGCATGGTGCTTATTGTGTTCAATGCCTATTCTATTTTTGTGTTTCATCAACACTCTGAAGGTCCACAAATTACAGAATGCTTATAGATGTGCTTCGGAAACTACTTTTAGTCTTCCAGTGTACGATCAAAGCGTAGACAGTTTAAGACATTACTCCCATTGAGAAAATTCCGCATGGTTCTTAGTGTGTTTAATGCCGATGCAATTTTTGTTTTTCATCAACACTCTGAAGGTCCACAGATTACAGAATGCCTCCAGATGTGCTGCGGAAACTACTACTAGTCTTCCATTGACAATCAAAGCGTAGACAGTTTAAGACATTACTCCCATGGAGAAAAGTCCGCATGGTGCTTATTGTGTTTAATGCCGATGCAATTTTTGTGTTTCATCGACACTCTGAAGGTCCACAGATTACAGAATTCATCCAGATGTGCTTCGGAAACTACTACTAGTCTTCCAGGGAACGATCAAAGCGTAGACAGTTTAAGACATTACTCCCATTGAGAGAAGTCAGCATGGTGCTTATTGTGCACAATGCCGATGCAATTTTTGTGTTTCATCAACAATCTGAAGGTCCTCAGTTTACAGAATGCATCCTGATGTGCTTCGGAAACTACTACTGGTCTTCCAGTGTACGGTCAAAGCGTAGACAGTTTAAGACATTACACCCATGGAGAAAAGTTCGCATCGTGCTTATTGTGTTCAATGCCGATGCAATTTTTGTGTTTCATCAACACTCTGAATGTCCACAGATTACAGAAAGCCTCCAGATGTGCTTCGGAAACTACTACTAATCTTCCAGTGTACGATCAAAGCGTAGACAGTTTAAGACATTACTCCCATGGAGAATAGACCGCATGGTGCATATTGAGTTCAATGCCGATGCAATTTTTGTGTGTCATCAACACTCTGAAGGTCCACAGATTACAGATTGCCTCCGTATGTGCTCCGGAGACTACTACTAGTCTTCCAGTGTACGATCAAAGCGTAGACAGTTTAAGACATTACTCCCATGGAGAAAAATCCCCATTTCGCTTATTGTGTTCAATGCCGATGCAATTTTTGTGTTTCATCAACACTCTGAATGTCCACAGATTACAGAATGCCTCCAGATGTGCTTCGGAAACTACTACCAGTCTTCCATCGAACGATCAAGCGTAGACAGTTTAAGACATTACTCCCATGGAGAAAAGTCCGCATAGTGCTTATTGTGTTCAATGCCGATGCAATTTTTGTGTTTCATCAACACTCTGAATGTCCACAGATTACAGAAAGCCTCCAGATGTGCTTCGGAAACTACTACTAATCTTCCAGTGTACGATCAAAGCGTAGACAGTTTAAGACATTACTCCCATGGAGAAAAGTCCGCATGGTACTTATTGTGTTCAATGCCGATGCAATTTTTGTGTTTCATCAACAATCTGAAGGTCCACAGATTACAGAATGCCTCCAGATGTGATTCGGAAAATAATACTAGTCTTCCAGTGTACGATCATAGCGTGGACAGTTTAAGACATTACTCCCATGGAGAAAAGTCCGCATGGTGCTTATTGTGTTCAATGCCGATGCAATTTTTGTGCTTAATCAAAACTCTGAAGGTCCACAGATTACAGAATGCCTCCAGATGTGCATTGGAAACTACTACTAGTCTTCCAGGGGACGATCAAAGAGTAGACAGTTTGAGACATTACTCCCATGGAGAAAAGTCCACATGTTGCTTATTGTGTTCAAAGTCGATGCAATTTTTGTATTTCATCAACACTCTGATGGTCCACAGATTACAGAATGCATCCAGATGTGCTTCGGAAACTACTACTATTCTTCCAGTGTACGATCAAAGCGTAAACAGTTTAAGACATTACTCCCATGGCGAAAAATCCGCATGGTGCTTATTGTGTTCAATGCCGATGCAAATTTTTGTTTCATCAACACTCTGAAGGTCCACAGATTACAGAATGCCTCCAGATGTGCTTCGGAAACTACTACTATTCTTCCAGTGTACGATCAAAGCGTAAACAGTTTAAGACATTACTCCCATGGCGAAAAATCCGCATGGTGCTTATTGTGTTCAATGCCGATGCAAATTTTTGTTTCATCAACACTCTGAAGGTCCACAGATTACAGAATGCTTCCAGATGTGCTTCGGAAACTACTGCTAGTCTTCCAGTGTACGATCAAAGCTTAGACAGTTTAAGACATTACTCCCATGGAGAAATGCCCGCATGGTGCTTATTGTGTTCAATGCCGATGCAATTTTTGTGTTTCATCAACACTCTGAAGGTCCAGAGATTACAGAATGCCTCCGGATGTGCTTCAGAAAATACTACTAGTCTTCCAGTGTACGATCAAAGTGTGGACAGTTTAAGACATTACTCCCATGGAGAAAAGTCCGCATGGTGCTTATTGTGTCCAATGCCGATGCAATTTCTGTGTTTCATCAACATTCTGAATGTACACAGATTACGGAGTGCCTCCAGATGTGCTTCGGAAACTACTACCAGTCTTCCATAGAACGATCAAGCGTAGACAGTTTAAGACATTACTCCCATGGAGAAAAGTCCGCATGGTGCTTATTGTGTTCAATGCCGATGCAATTTTTGTGTTCATCAACACTCTGAAGGTCCACAGATTACAGAATGCATCCAGATGTGCTTCGGAAGCTACTACTAGTCTTCCAGTGTACGATCAAAGCGTAGACAGTTTAAGACATTATTCCCATAAAGAAAACTCCGTATGGTTCTTATTGTGTTCAATGCCGATTCAATTTCTGTGTTTCATCAACACTCTGAAGGTCCACAGATTACAGAATGCATCCAGATGTGCTTCGGAAACTACTACTAGTCTTCCAGTGTACGATCAAAGCGTAGTCAGTTTAAGACATTACTCCCATGGAGAAAAGTTTGCATGGTGAATATTGTGTTCAATGCCGATGCAAATTTTGTGTTTCATCAACACTCTGAAGGTCCACAGATTACAGATTGCCTCCAGATGTGCTTCGGAAACTACTACTAGTCTTCCAGTGTACGATCAAAGCGTAGACAGTTTAAGACATTACTCCCATGGAGAAAAGTCCGCATGGTGCTTATTGTGTCCAATGCCGATGCAATTTCTGTGTTTCATCAACATTCTGAATGTACACAGATTACGGAATGCCTCCAGATGTGCTTCGGAAACTACTACCAGTCTTCCATAGAACGATCAAGCGTAGACAGTTTAAGACATTACTCCCATGGAGAAAAGTCCGCATGGTGCTTATTGTGTTCAATGCCGATGCAATTTTTGTGTTCATCAACACTCTGAAGGTCCACAGATTACAGAATGCATCCAGATGTGCTTCGGAAGCTACTACTAGTCTTCCAGTGTACGATCAAAGCGTAGACAGTTTAAGACATTATTCCCATGGAGAAAACTCCGTATGGTTCTTATTGTGTTCAATGCCGATTCAATTTCTGTGTTTCATCAACACTCTGAAGGTCCACAGATTACAGAATGCCTCCAGATGTGCTTCGGAAGCTACTACTAGTCTTCCAGTGAACGATCAAATCCTAGACAGTTTAAGACACAACTCCCATGGAGAAAAGTCCGCATGGTGCTTATTGTGCTCAATGCCGATGCAATTTTTGTGTTTCATCAACACTCTGAAGTTCCTCAGATTACTGAATGCATCTTGATGTGCTTCGGAAACTTCTACTCGTCTTGTAGTGTACGTTCAAAGCGTAGACGGTTTAAGACATTACTCCCACGGAGAAAAGTTCGCATGGTGCTTATTGTGTTCAATGCCTATTCTATTTTTGTGTTTCATCAACACTCTGAAGGTCCACAAATTACAGAATGCTTATAGATGTGCTTCGGAAACTACTTTTAGTCTTCCAGTGTACGATCAAAGCGTAGACAGTTTAAGACATTACTCCCATTGAGAAAATTCCGCATGGTTCTTAGTGTGTTTAATGCCGATGCAATTTTTGTTTTTCATCAACACTCTGAAGGTCCACAGATTACAGAATGCCTCCAGATGTGCTTCGGAAACTACTACTAGTCTTCCATTGACAATCAAAGCGTAGACAGTTTAAGACATTACTCCCATGGAGAAAAGTCCGCATGGTGCTTATTGTGTTTAATGCCGATGCAATTTTTGTGTTTCATCGACACTCTGAAGGTCCACAGATTACAGAATTCATCCAGATGTGCTTCGGAAACTACTACTAGTCTTCCAGGGAACGATCAAAGCGTAGACAGTTTAAGACATTACTCCCATTGAGAGAAGTCAGCATGGTGCTTATTGTGCACAATGCCGATGCAATTTTTGTGTTTCATCAACAATCTGAAGGTCCTCAGTTTACAGAATGCATCCTGATGTGCTTCGGAAACTACTACTGGTCTTCCAGTGTACGGTCAAAGCGTAGACAGTTTAAGACATTACACCCATGGAGAAAAGTTCGCATCGTGCTTATTGTGTTCAATGCCGATGCAATTTTTGTGTTTCATCAACACTCTGAATGTCCACAGATTACAGAAAGCCTCCAGATGTGCTTCGGAAACTACTACTAATCTTCCAGTGTACGATCAAAGCGTAGACAGTTTAAGACATTACTCCCATGGAGAATAGACCGCATGGTGCATATTGAGTTCAATGCCGATGCAATTTTTGTGTGTCATCAACACTCTGAAGGTCCACAGATTACAGATTGCCTCCGTATGTGCTCCGGAGACTACTACTAGTCTTCCAGTGTACGATCAAAGCGTAGACAGTTTAAGACATTACTCCCATGGAGAAAAATCCCCATTTCGCTTATTGTGTTCAATGCCGATGCAATTTTTGTGTTTCATCAACACTCTGAATGTCCACAGATTACAGAATGCCTCCAGATGTGCTTCGGAAACTACTACAAGTCTTCCATCGAACGATCAAGCGTAGACAGTTTAAGACATTACTCCCATGGAGAAAAGTCCGCATAGTGCTTATTGTGTTCAATGCCGATGCAATTTTTGTGTTTCATCAACACTCTGAATGTCCACAGATTACAGAAAGCCTCCAGATGTGCTTCGGAAACTACTACTAATCTTCCAGTGTACGATCAAAGCGTAGACAGTTTAAGACATTACTCCCATGGAGAAAAGTCCGCATGGTACTTATTGTGTTCAATGCCGATGCAATTTTTGTGTTTCATCAACAATCTGAAGGTCCACAGATTACAGAATGCCTCCAGATGTGATTCGGAAAATAATACTAGTCTTCCAGT
Source organism: Schistocerca gregaria (assembly GCF_023897955.1). Taxonomy (NCBI): domain Eukaryota; kingdom Metazoa; phylum Arthropoda; class Insecta; order Orthoptera; family Acrididae; genus Schistocerca; species Schistocerca gregaria. Next base: position 48,326,798 of record NC_064928.1, on the reverse strand, counting down.
GTACGATCATAGCGTGGACAGTTTAAGACATTACTCCCATGGAGAAAAGTCCGCATGGTGCTTATTGTGTTCAATGCCGATGCAATTTTTGTGCTTAATCAAAACTCTGAAGGTCCACAGATTACAGAATGCCTCCAGATGTGCATTGGAAACTACTACTAGTCTTCCAGGGGACGATCAAAGAGTAGACAGTTTGAGACATTACTCCCATGGAGAAAAGTCCACATGTTGCTTATTGTGTTCAAAGTCGATGCAATTTTTGTATTTCATCAACACTCTGATGGTCCACAGATTACAGAATGCATCCAGATGTGCTTCGGAAACTACTACTATTCTTCCAGTGTACGATCAAAGCGTAAACAGTTTAAGACATTACTCCCATGGCGAAAAATCCGCATGGTGCTTATTGTGTTCAATGCCGATGCAAATTTTTGTTTCATCAACACTCTGAAGGTCCACAGATTACAGAATGCCTCCAGATGTGCTTCGGAAACTACTACTAGTCTTCCAGTGTACGATCAAAGCGTAGACAGTTTAAGACATTACTCCCATGGAGAAAAGTCCGCATGGTGCTTATTGTGTCCAATGCCGATGCAATTTCTGTGTTTCATCAACATTCTGAATGTCCACAGATTACAGAATGCCTCCAGATGTGCTTCGGAAACTACTACCAGTCTTCCATCGAACGATCAAGCGTAGACAGTTTAAGACATTACTCCCATGGAGAAAAGTCCGCATGGTGCTTATTGTGTTCAATGCCGATGCAATTTTTGTGTTTCATCCACACTCTGAATGTCCACAGACTACAGAATGCCTCCAGATGTGCTTCGGAAACTACTACCAGTCTTCCATCGAACGATCAAGCGTAGACAGTTTAAGACATTACTCCCATGGAGAAAAGTCCGCATGGTGCTTATTGTGTTCAATGCCGATGCAATTTTTATGTTTCATCAACACTCTGAAGATCCTCAGATTACAGAATGCATCCAGATGTGCTTCCGAAACTACTACTAGTCTTCCAGTGAACGATCAAAGCGTAGACAGTTTGAGACATTACTCCCATGGAGAAAAGATCACATGTTGCTCATTGTGTTCAAAGTCGATGCAATTTTTTTATTTCATCAACACTCTGAAGGTCCACAGATTACAGAATGCATCCAGATGTGCTTCGGAAACTACTACTATTCTTCCAGTGTACGATCAAAGCGTAGACAGTTTAAGACATTACTCCCATGGCGAAAAATCCGCAGGGTGCTTATTGTGTTCAATGCCGATGCAAATTTTAGTTTCATCAACACTCTGAAGGTCCACAGATTACAGAATGCCTCCAGATGTGCTTCGGAAACTACTACTAGTCTTCCAGTGTACGATCAAAGCGTAGATAGTTTAAGACATTACTCCCATGGAGAAAAGTCCGAATGGTGCCTATTGTGTTCAATGCCGATGCAATTTCTGTGTTTCATCAACATTCTGAATGTCCACAGATTACAGAATGCCTCCATATGTGCTTCGCAAACTACTACCAGTCTTCCATCGAACGATCAAGCGTAGACTGTTTAAGACATTACTCCCATGGGGAAAAGTCCACATGGTGCTTATTGTGTTCAATGCCGATGCAAATTTTGTGTTACATCAACACTCTGAAGGTCCACAGATTACAGAATGCCTCCAGATTTGCTTCGGAAAATACTACTAGTCTTCCAGTGTACGATCAAAGCGTAGACAGTTTAAGACATTACTCCCATGGAGAAAAGTCCGCATGGTGCATATTGTGTTCAATGCCGATGCAATTTTTGTGTTTCATCAACATTCTGAATGTCCACAGATTACAGAATGCCTCCAGATGTGCTTCGGAAACTACTACCAGTCTTCCATCGAACGATCAAGCGTAGACAGTTTAAGACATTACTCCCATGGAGAAAAGTTCGCATGGTGCTTATTGTGTTCAATGCCGATGCAATTTTTATGTTTCATCAACACTCTGATGGTCCGTAGATTACAGAATGCCTCCAGATGTGCTTCGGAAACTACTACTAGTCTTCCAGTGTACCATATAAGCGTAGACAGTTTAAGACATTACTCCCATGGAGAAAAGTCCGCATGGCGCTTATTGTGTTCAATGCCGATGCAATTTTTGTGTTTCATCAACACTCTGAAGGTCCACAGATTACAGAATGCCTCCAGATGTGCATTGGAAACTACTACTAGTCTTCCAGGGAACGATCAAAGCGTTGACAGTTTGAGACATTACTCCTATGGAGAAAAGTCCACATGTTGCTTATTGTGTTCAAAGTCGATGCAATTTTTGTGTTTCATCAACACTCTGAAGGTCCAAAGATTACAGAATGCCTCCAGATGTGATTCGGAAAATACTACTAGACTTCCAGTGTACGATCAAAGCGTGGACAGTTTAAGACATTACTCTAATGAAGAAAAGTCCACATGGTGCTTATTGTGTTAAATGCCGATGCAATTTTTGTGCTTAATCAAAACTCTGAAGGTCCACAGATTACAGAATGCCTCAAGATGTGCATTGGAAACTACTACTAGTCTTCCAGGGAACGAACAAAGCGTAGACAGTTTGAGACATTACTCCCATGGAGAAAAGTCCACATGTTGCTTATTGTGTTCAAAGTCGATGCAATTTTTGTTTTTCATCAACACTCTGAAGGACCACAGATTACAGAATGCATCCAGATGTGCTTCGGAAACTACTACTGTTCTTCCAGTGTACGATCAAAGCGTAGACATTTTAAGACATTACTCCCATGGCGAAAAATCCGCATGGTGCTTATTGTGTTCAATGCCGATGTAATTTTTGTGTTTCATCAACAATCTGAATGTCCGCAGATTACACAATGCCTCCAGATGTGCTTCGGAAATTACTACCAGTCTTCCATCGAACGATCAAGCGTAGACAGTTTAAGACATTACTCCCATGGAGAAAAGTCCGCATGGTGCCTATTGTGTATAATGCCGATGCAATTTTTGTGTTTCATCAACATTCTCAATGTCCACAGATTACAGAATGCCTCCAGATGTGCTTCGGAAACTACTACCAGTCTTCCATCGAAAGATCAAGCGTAGATAGTTTAAGACATTACTCCCATGGGGAAAAGTCCGCATGGTGCTTATTGTGTTCAATGCCGATGCAAATTTTGTGTTTCATCAACACTCTGAAGGTCCACAGATTACAGAATGCCTCCAGATGTGCTTCGGAAGCTACTACTAGTCTTCCAGTGTACGATCAAGGCGTAGACAGTTTAAGACATTACTCCCATGGAGAAAAGTTTGCATGGTGCCTATTGTGTTCAATGCCGATTCAATTTTTGTGTTTCATCAACATTCTGAATGTCCACAGATTACAGAATGCCTCCAGATGTGCTTCGGAAACTACTACCAGTCTTCCATCGAACGATCAAGCGTAGACAGTTTAAGACATTACTCACATGGAGGAAAGTCCGCATGGTGCTTATTGTGTTCAATGCCGATGCAATTTTTATGTTTCATCAACACCCTGAAGGTCCACAGATTACAGAATGCCTCCACATGTGCTTCGGAAACTACTACTAGTCTTCCAGTGTACCATCTAAGCGTAGACAGTTTAAGACATTACTCCCATGGAGAAAAGTCCGCATGGCGCTTATTTTGTTCAATGCCGATGCCATTTTTGTGTTTCATCAACACTCTGAAGTTCCACAGATTACAGAAGGCCTCCAGATGTGCTTCGGAAACTACTACTAGTCTTCCAGTGTACGATCAAAGCGTAGATAGTTTAAGACATTACTCCCATGGAGAAAAGTCCGCATGGTGCTTATTGTGTTCAAAGCCGATGCCATTTTTGTGTTTCATCAACACTCTGAAGGTCCACAGATTACAGAATGCCTCAGATGTGCTTCGGAAACTACTATTAGACTGCCAGTGAACGATCAAAGCGAAGACAGTTTAAGACATTACTCTCATGGAGAAAAGTCCGCATGGTGCTAATTGTGTTCAATGCCAATTCAATTTCTGTGATTCATCAACACTCTGAAGGTCCACAGATTACAGAATGCCTCCAGATGTGCTTCGGAAGCTACTACTAGTCTTCCAGTGAACGATCAAATCCTAGACAGTTTAAGACACTACTCCCATTTAGAAAAGTCCGCATGGTGCTTATTGTGTTCAATGCCTATGCTATTTTTGTGTTTCATCAACACTCTGAAGGTCCACAGATTACAGAATGCTTATAGATGTGCTTTGGAAACTACTTTTAGTCTTCCAGTGTACGATCAAAGCGTAGACAGTTTAAGACATTACTCCCATTGAGAAAATTCCGCATGTTGCTTATTGTGTTCAATGCCGATGCAATTTTTGTGTTTCATCTACACTCTGAAGGTCCTCAGATTACAGAATGCATCCAGATGTGCTTCCGAAACTACTACTAGTCTTCCAGTGTACGATCAAAGCGTAGACAGTTTAGGATAATACTCCCATGGAGAAAAGTTTGCATGGTGCTTATTGTGTTCAATGCCGATGCAAATTTTGTGTTTCATCAACACTCTGAAGGTCCACAGATTACAGAATGCCTCCAGATGTGCTTCGGAAACTACTACTAGTCTTCCAGTGTATGATCAAAGCGTAGACAGTTTAAGACATTACTCCCATGGAGAAAAGTCCGCATGGTGCTTATTGTGTTCAATGCCGATGCAATTTCTGTGCTTAATCAAAACTCTGAAGGTCCGCAGATTACAGAATGCCTCCAGATGTGCATTGGAAACTACTACTAGTCTTCCAGTGTACGATCAAAGCTTAGACAGTTTTAGACATTACTCCCATGGAGAAAAGTCCACATGTTGCTTATTGTGTTCAAAGTCGATGCAATTTTTGTGTTTCATCAACACTCTGAAGGTCCGAAGATTACAGAATGCATCCAGATGTGCTTCGGAAACTACCACTATTCTTCCAGTGTACGATCAAAGCGTAGACAGTTTAAGATATTACTCCCATGGAGAAAAATCCCCATGTTGCTTATTGTGTTCAATGCTGATGCAATTTTTGTGTTTAATCATGACTCTGAAGGTCCACAGATTACAGAATGCATCCAGATGTGCTTCGGAAACTACTACTAGTCTTCCAGTGTACGATCAAAGCGTAGACAGTTTAAGACATTACTCCCATGGAGAAAAGTTTGCATGGTGATTATTGCGTTCAATGCCGATGCTAATTTTGTGTTTCATCAACACTCTGAAGGTCCAAAGATTACAGATTGCCTCCAGATGTGCTTCGGAAACTACTACTAGTCTTCCAGTGTACGATAAAAGCGTAGACAGTTTAAAACATTACTACCATGGAGAAAAGTCGGCATGGGGCTTATTGTGTCAAATGCCGATGCATTTTCTGTGTTTCATCAACATTCATCAACATTCTGAATGTCCACAGATTACAGAATGCATCCAGATGTGCTTCCGAAACTACTACTAGTCTTCCATCGAACGATCAAAGCGTAGACAGTTTAAGACATTACGCCCATGGAGAAAAGTCTGCATGGTGCTTTTTGTATTCAATGCCCATGAAATGTTTGTGTTTCATCAACATTCTGAAGGTCCACAGATTACAGAATGCCTCAAGATGTGATTCGGAAAATACTACTAGTCTTCCAGTGTACGATCATATCGTGGACAGTTAAGACATTACTCCCATGGAGAAAAGTCCGCATGGTGCTTATTGTTTTCAATGCCGATGCAATTTTTGTGCTTAATCAAAACTCTGAAGGTCCACAGATTACAGAATGCCTCCAGATGTGCATTGGAAACTACTACTAGTCTTCCAGGGAACGATCAAAGCGTAGACAGTTTGAGACATTACTCCCATGGAGAAAAGTCCACATGTTGCTTACTGTGTTCAAAGTCGATGCAATTTTTGTGTTTCATCAACACTCTGAAGGTCCACAGATTACAGATGGCCTCCAGATGTGCTTCGGAAACTACTACTAGTCTTCCAGTGTACGATCAAAGCGTAGACAGTTTAAGACATTACTCCCATGGAGAAAAGTCCGCATGGTGCTTATTGTGTCCAATGCCGATGCAATTTCTGTGTTTCATCAACACTCTGAAGGTCCACAGATTACAGAATGCCTCCAGATGTGCTTCGGAAACTACTACTAGTCTTCCAGTGTACGATCAAAGTGTAGACTGTTTACGACATTACACCCATGGAGAAAAGTCCGCGTGGTGCTTATTGTGTTCAATGCCGATGCAATTTTTGTGTTCATCAACATTCTGAATGTCCACAAATTACAGAATGTCTCCAGATGTGCTTCGGAAACTACAACTAGTCTTCCATCGAACGATCAAAGCGTAGACAGTTTAAGACATTACTCCCATGGAGAAAAGTCCGCATGGTGCTTATTGTATTCAATGCCGATGCAATGTTTGTGTTTTATCAACACTCTAAAGGTCCACAGATTAAAGAATGCCTCCAGATGTGATTCGGAAAATACTACTAGTCTTCCAGTGTACGATCAAAGGGTGGTCAGTTTAAGACATTACTCAGATGGAGAAAAGTCCGCAAGGTGCTTATTGTGTTCAATGCCGATGCTATTTTTGTGACTAATCAAAACTCTGAAGGTCCACAGATTACAGAATGCCTCCAGATGTGCATTGGAAACTACTACTATTCTTCCAGTGTACGATCAAAGCGTAGGCAGTTTAAGACATTACTCCCATGGAGAAAAATCCGCATGGTGCTTATTGTGTTCAATGCCAATGCAATATTTGTGTTTCATCAACACTCTGAAGGTCCACAGATTATAGAATGCATCCAGATGTGCTTCGGAAACTACTACTAGTCTTCCAGTGTACGATCAAAGCGTAGACAGTTTAAGACATTACTCCCATGGAGAAAAATCCCCATGTTGCTTATTGTGTTCAATGCCGATGCAATTTTTGTGTTTCATCAACACTCTGAAGGTCCACAGATTACAGAATGCATCCAGATGTGCTTCGGAAACTACTATTAGTCTTCCAGTGTACGATCAAAGCGTGGTCAGTTTAAGACATTATTACCCATGGAGGAAAGTTTTCATGGTGATTATTGTGTTCAATGCCGATGCAAATTTTGTGTTTCATCAACACTCTGAAGGTCCACAGATTACAGATTGCCTCCAGATGTGCTTCGGAAACTACTACTAGTCTTCCAGTGTACGATCAAAGCGTAGACAGTTTAAGACATTACTCCCATGGAGAAAAGTCCGCATGGTGCTTATTGTGTTCAATGCCGATGCAATTTTTGAGCTTAATCAAAACTCTGAAGGTCCACAGATTACAGAATGCCTCCAGATGTGCATTGGAAATTACTACTAGTCTTCCAGGCAACGATCAAAACGTAGACAGTTTAAGACATTACTCCCATGGAGAAAAGTTGGCATGGTGCTTATTGTGTTCAATGCCGATGCAAATTTTGTGTTTCATCAACACTCTGAAGGTACACAGATTACAGAATGCCTCCAGATGTGCTTCGGAAACTACTACTAGTCTTCCAGTGTACGATCAAAGCGTAGACAGTTTAAGACATTACCCCCTTGGAGAAATGTCCGCATGGTGCTTATTGTGTTCAATGCCGATGCAATTTTTGTGTTTCATCAACACTCTGAAGGTCCACAGATTACAGAATGCCTCCAGATGAGCTCCGGAAACTACAACTAGTCTTCCAGTGTACGATCAAAGCGCAAACAGTTTAAGACATTACTCCCATGGAGAAAAGTCCGCATGGTGCTTATTGTGCTCAATGCCGATGCAATTTTTGTGTTTCATCAACACTCTGAAGGTCCTCAGATTACAGAATGCATCCTGATGTGCTTCGGAAACTTCTACTCGTCTTCCAGTGTTCGATCAAAGCGTAGACGGTTTAAGACATTACTCCCATGGAGAAAAGTTCGCATGGTGCTTATTGTGTTCAATGCCGATGCAATTTTTATGTTTCATCAACACCCTGAAGGTCCACAGATTACAGAATGCCTCCACATGTGCTTCGGAAACTACTACTAGTCTTCCAGTGTACCATCTAAGCGTAGACAGTTTAAGACACTACTCCCATTTAGAAAAGTCCGCATGGTGCTTATTGTGTTCAATGCCTATGCTATTTTTGTGTTTCATCAACACTCTGAAGGTCCACAGATTACAGAATGCTTATAGATGTGCTTCGGAAACTACTTTTAGTCTTCCAGTGTACTATCAAAGCGTAGACAGTTTAAGACATTACTCCCATTGAGAAAATTCCGCATGTTGCTTATTGTGTTCAATGCCGATGCAATTTTTGTGTTTCATCTACACTCTGAAGGTCCTCAGATTACAGAATGCATCCAGATGTGCTTCCGAAACTACTACTAGTCTTCCAGTGTACGATCAAAGCGTAGACAGTTTAGGATAATACTCCCATGGAGAAAAGTTTGCATGGTGCTTATTGTGTTCAATGCCGATGCAAATTTTGTGTTTCATCAACACTCTGAAGGTCCACAGATTACAGAATGCCTCCAGATGTGCTTCGGAAACTACTACTAGTCTTCCAGTGTACGATCAAAGCGTAGACAGTTTAAGACATTACTCCCATGGAGAAAAGTCCGCATGGTGCTTATTGTGTTCAATGCCGATGCAATTTCTGTGCTTAATCAAAACTCTGAAGGTCCGCAGATTACAGAATGCCTCCAGATGTGCATTGGAAACTACTACTAGTCTTCCAGTGTACGATCAAAGCTTAGACAGTTTTAGACATTACTCCCATGGAGAAAAGTCCACATGTTGCTTATTGTGTTCAAAGTCGATGCAATTTTTGTGTTTCATCAACACTCTGAAGGTCCGAAGATTACAGAATGCATCCAGATGTGCTTCGGAAACTACCACTATTCTTCCAGTGTACGATCAAAGCGTAGACAGTTTAAGATATTACTCCCATGGAGAAAAATCCCCATGTTGCTTATTGTGTTCAATGCTGATGCAATTTTTGTGTTTAATCATGACTCTGACGGTCCACAGATTACAGAATGCATCCAGATGTGCTTCGGAAACTACTACTAGTCTTCCAGTGTACGATCAAAGCGTAGACAGTTTAAGACATTACTCCCATGGAGAAAAGTTTGCATGGTGATTACTGCGTTCAATGCCGATGCTAATTTTGTGTTTCATCAACACTCTGAAGGTCCAAAGATTACAGATTGCCTCCAGATGTGCTTCGGAAACTACTACTAGTCTTCCAGTGTACGATAAAAGCGTAGACAGTTTAAAACATTACTCCCATGGAGAAAAGTCGGCATGGGGCTTATTGTGTCAAATGCCGATGCATTTCCTGTGTTTCATCAACATTCATCAACATTCTGAATGTCCACAGATTACAGAATGCATCCAGATGTGCTTCCGAAACTACTACTAGTCTTCCATCAAACGATCAAAGCGTAGACAGTTTAAGACATTACTCCCATGGAGAAAAGTCTGCATGGTGCTTTTTGTATTCAATGCCCATGAAATGTTTGTGTTTCATCAACATTCTGAAGGTCCACAGATTACAGAATGCCTCAAGATGTGATTCGGAAAATACTACTAGTCTTCCAGTGTACGATCATATCGTGGACAGTTTAAGACATTACTCCCATGGAGAAAAGTCCGCATGGTGCTTATTGTTTTCAATGCCGATGCAATTTTTGTGCTTAATCAAAACTCTGAAGGTCCACAGATTACAGAATGCCTCCAGATGTGCATTGGAAACTACTACTAGTCTTCCAGGGAACGATCAAAGCGTAGACAGTTTGAGACATTACTCCCATGGAGAAAAGTCCACATGTTGCTTACTGTGTTCAAAGTCGATGCAATTTTTGTGTTTCATCAACCCTCTGAAGGTCCACAGATTACAGATGGCCTCCAGATGTGCTTCGGAAACTACTACTAGTCTTCCAGTGTACGATCAAAGCGTAGACAGTTTAAGACATTACTCCCATGGAGAAAAGTCCGCATGGTGCTTATTGTGTCCAATGCCGATGCAATTTCTGTGTTTCATCAACACTCTGAAGGTCCACAGATTACAGAATGCCTCCAGATGTGCTTCGGAAACTACTACTAGTCTTCCAGTGTACGATCAAAGTGTAGACTGTTTACGACATTACACCCATGGAGAAAAGTCCGCGTGGTGCTTATTGTGTTCAATGCCGATGCAATTTTTGTGTTCATCAACATTCTGAATGTCCACAAATTACAGAATGTCTCCAGATGTGCTTCGGAAACTACAACTAGTCTTCCATCGAACGATCAAAGCGTAGACAGTTTAAGACATTACTCCCATGGAGAAAAGTCCGCATGGTGCTTATTGTATTCAATGCCGATGCAATGTTTGTGTTTTATCAACACTCTAAAGGTCCACAGATTAAAGAATGCCTCCAGATGTGATTCGGAAAATACTACTAGTCTTCCAGTGTACGATCAAAGGGTGGTCAGTTTAAGACATTACTCAGATGGAGAAAAGTCCGCAAGGTGCTTATTGTGTTCAATGCCGATGCTATTTTTGTGACTAATCAAAACTCTGAAGGTCCACAGATTACAGAATGCCTCCAGATGTGCATTGGAAACTACTACTATTCTTCCAGTGTACGATCAAAGCGTAGGCAGTTTAAGACATTACTCCCATGGAGAAAAATCCGCATGGTGCTTATTGTGTTCAATGCCAATGCAATATTTGTGTTTCATCAACACTCTGAAGGTCCACAGATTATAGAATGCCTCCAGATGTGCTTCGGAAACTACTACTAGTCTTCCAGTGTACGATCAAAGCGTAGACAGTTTAAGACATTACTCCCATGGAGAAAAATCCCCATGTTGCTTATTGTGTTCAATGCCGATGCAATTTTTGTGTTTCATCAACACTCTGAAGGTCCACAGATTACAGAATGCATCCAGATGTGCTTCGGAAACTACTATTAGTCTTCCAGTGTACGATCAAAGCGTGGTCAGTTTAAGACATTATTACCCATGGAGGAAAGTTTTCATGGTGATTATTGTGTTCAATGCCGATGCAAATTTTGTGTTTCATCAACACTCTGAAGGTCCACAGATTACAGATTGCCTCCAGATGTGCTTCGGAAACTACTACTAGTCTTCCAGTGTACGATCAAAGCGTAGACAGTTTAAGACATTACTCCCATGGAGAAAAGTCCGCATGGTGCTTATTGTGTTCAATGCCGATGCAATTTTTGAGCTTAATCAAAACTCTGAAGGTCCACAGATTACAGAATGCCTCCAGATGTGCATTGGAAATTACTACTAGTCTTCCAGGCAACGATCAAAACGTAGACAGTTTAAGACATTACTCCCATGGAGAAAAGTTGGCATGGTGCTTATTGTGTTCAATGCCGATGCAAATTTTGTGTTTCATCAACACTCTGAAGGTACACAGATTACAGAATGCCTCCAGATGTGCTTCGGAAACTACTACTAGTCTTCCAGTGTACGATCAAAGCGTAGACAGTTTAAGACATTACCCCCTTGGAGAAATGTCCGCATGGTGCTTATTGTGTTCAATGCCGATGCAATTTTTGTGTTTCATCAACACTCTGAAGGTCCACAGATTACAGAATGCCTCCAGATGAGCTCCGGAAACTACAACTAGTCTTCCAGTGTACGATCAAAGCGCAAACAGTTTAAGACATTACTCCCATGGAGAAAAGTCCGCATGGTGCTTATTGTGCTCAATGCCGATGCAATTTTTGTGTTTCATCAACACTCTGAAGGTCCTCAGATTACAGAATGCATCCTGATGTGCTTCGGAAACTTCTACTCGTCTTCCAGTGTTCGATCAAAGCGTAGACGGTTTAAGACATTACTCCCATGGAGAAAAGTTCGCATGGTGCTTATTGTGTTCAATGCCGATGCAATTTTTATGTTTCATCAACACCCTGAAGGTCCACAGATTACAGAATGCCTCCACATGTGCTTCGGAAACTACTACTAGTCTTCCAGTGTACCATCTAAGCGTAGACAGTTTAAGACACTACTCCCATTTAGAAAAGTCCGCATGGTGCTTATTGTGTTCAATGCCTATGCTATTTTTGTGTTTCATCAACACTCTGAAGGTCCACAGATTACAGAATGCTTATAGATGTGCTTCGGAAAATACTTTTAGTCTTCCAGTGTACTATCAAAGCGTAGACAGTTTAAGACATTACTCCCATTGAGAAAATTCCGCATGTTGCTTATTGTGTTCAATGCCGATGCAATTTTTGTGTTTCATCTACACTCTGAAGGTCCTCAGATTACAGAATGCATCCAGATGTGCTTCCGAAACTACTACTAGTCTTCCAGTGTACGATCAAAGCGTAGACAGTTTAGGATAATACTCCCATGGAGAAAAGTTTGCATGGTGCTTATTGTGTTCAATGCCGATGCAAATTTTGTGTTTCATCAACACTCTGAAGGTCCACAGATTACAGAATGCCTCCAGATGTGCTTCGGAAACTACTACTAGTCTTCCAGTGTACGATCAAAGCGTAGACAGTTTAAGACATTACTCCCATGGAGAAAAGTCCGCATGGTGCTTATTGTGTTCAATGCCGATGCAATTTCTGTGCTTAATCAAAACTCTGAAGGTCCGCAGATTACAGAATGCCTCCAGATGTGCATTGGAAACTACTACTAGTCTTCCAGTGTACGATCAAAGCTTAGACAGTTTTAGACATTACTCCCATGGAGAAAAGTCCACATGTTGCTTATTGTGTTCAAAGTCGATGCAATTTTTGTGTTTCATCAACACTCTGAAGGTCCGAAGATTACAGAATGCATCCAGATGTGCTTCGGAAACTACCACTATTCTTCCAGTGTACGATCAAAGCGTAGACAGTTTAAGATATTACTCCCATGGAGAAAAATCCCCATGTTGCTTATTGTGTTCAATGCTGATGCAATTTTTGTGTTTAATCATGACTCTGACGGTCCACAGATTACAGAATGCATCCAGATGTGCTTCGGAAACTACTACTAGTCTTCCAGTGTACGATCAAAGCGTAGACAGTTTAAGACATTACTCCCATGGAGAAAAGTTTGCATGGTGATTACTGCGTTCAATGCCGATGCTAATTTTGTGTTTCATCAACACTCTGAAGGTCCAAAGATTACAGATTGCCTCCAGATGTGCTTCGGAAACTACTACTAGTCTTCCAGTGTACGATAAAAGCGTAGACAGTTTAAAACATTACTCCCATGGAGAAAAGTCGGCATGGGGCTTATTGTGTCAAATGCCGATGCATTTCCTGTGTTTCATCAACATTCATCAACATTCTGAATGTCCACAGATTACAGAATGCATCCAGATGTGCTTCCGAAACTACTACTAGTCTTCCATCAAACGATCAAAGCGTAGACAGTTTAAGACATTACTCCCATGGAGAAAAGTCTGCATGGTGCTTTTTGTATTCAATGCCCATGAAATGTTTGTGTTTCATCAACATTCTGAAGGTCCACAGATTACAGAATGCCTCAAGATGTGATTCGGAAAATACTACTAGTCTTCCAGTGTACGATCATATCGTGGACAGTTTAAGACATTACTCCCATGGAGAAAAGTCCGCATGGTGCTTATTGTTTTCAATGCCGATGCAATTTTTGTGCTTAATCAAAACTCTGAAGGTCCACAGATTACAGAATGCCTCCAGATGTGCATTGGAAACTACTACTAGTCTTCCAGGGAACGATCAAAGCGTAGACAGTTTGAGACATTACTCCCATGGAGAAAAGTCCACATGTTGCTTACTGTGTTCAAAGTCGATGCAATTTTTGTGTTTCATCAACCCTCTGAAGGTCCACAGATTACAGATGGCCTCCAGATGTGCTTCGGAAACTACTACTAGTCTTCCAGTGTACGATCAAAGCGTAGACAGTTTAAGACATTACTCCCATGGAGAAAAGTCCGCATGGTGCTTATTGTGTCCAATGCCGATGCAATTTCTGTGTTTCATCAACACTCTGAAGGTCCACAGATTACAGAATGCCTCCAGATGTGCTTCGGAAACTACTACTAGTCTTCCAGTGTACGATCAAAGTGTAGACTGTTTACGACATTACACCCATGGAGAAAAGTCCGCGTGGTGCTTATTGTGTTCAATGCCGATGCAATTTTTGTGTTCATCAACATTCTGAATGTCCACAAATTACAGAATGTCTCCAGATGTGCTTCGGAAACTACAACTAGTCTTCCATCGAACGATCAAAGCGTAGACAGTTTAAGACATTACTCCCATGGAGAAAAGTCCGCATGGTGCTTATTGTATTCAATGCCGATGCAATGTTTGTGTTTTATCAACACTCTAAAGGTCCACAGATTAAAGAATGCCTCCAGATGTGATTCGGAAAATACTACTAGTCTTCCAGTGTACGATCAAAGGGTGGTCAGTTTAAGACATTACTCAGATGGAGAAAAGTCCGCATGGTGCTTATTGTGTTCAATGCCGATGCTATTTTTGTGCCTAATCAAAACTCTGAAGGTCCACAGATTACAGAATGCCTCCAGATGTGCATTGGAAACTACTACTATTCTTCCAGTGTACGATCAAAGCGTAGGCAGTTTAAGACATTACTCCCATGGAGAAAAATCCGCATGGTGCTTATTGTGTTCAATGCCAATGCAATATTTGTGTTTCATCAACACTCTGAAGGTCCACAGATTACAGAATGCATCCAGGTGTGCTTCGGAAACTACTACTAGTCTTCCAGTGTACGATCAAAGCGTAGACAGTTTAAGACATTACTCCCATGGAGAAAAATCCCCATGTTGCTTATTGTGTTCAATGCCGATGCAATTTTTGTGTTTCATCAACACTCTGAAGGTCCACAGATTACAGAATGCATCCAGATGTGCTTCGGAAACTACTATTAGTCTTCCAGTGTACGATAAGAGCGTGGTCAGTTTAAGACATTATTACCCATGGAGGAAAGTTTTCATGGTGATTTTTGTGTTCAATGCCGATGCAAATTTTGTGTTTCATCAACACTCTGAAGGTCCACAGATTACAGATTGCCTCCAGATGTGCTTCGGAAACTACTACTAGTCTTCCAGTGTACGATCAAAGCGTAGACAGTTTAAGACATTACTCCCATGGAGAAAAGTCCGCATGGTGCTTATTGTGTTCAATGCCGATGCAATTTTTGAGCTTAATCAAAACTCTGAAGGTCCACAGATTACAGAATGCCTCCAGATGTGCATTGGAAATTACTACTAGTCTTCCAGGCAACGATCAAAACGTAGACAGTTTAAGACATTACTCCCATGGAGAAAAGTTGGCATGGTGCTTATTGTGTTCAATGCCGATGCAAATTTTGTGTTTCATCAACACTCTGAAGGTACACAGATTACAGAATGCCTCCAGATGTGCTTCGGAAACTACTACTAGTCTTCCAGTGTACGATCAAAGAGTAGACAGTTTAAGACATTACCCCCTTGGAGAAATGTCCGCATGGTGCTTATTGTGTTCAATGCCGATGCAATTTTTGTGTTTCATCAACACTCTGAAGGTCCACAGATTACAGAATGCCTCCAGATGAGCTCCGGAAACTACTACTAGTCTTCCAGTGTACGATCAAAGCGCAAACAGTTTAAGACATTACTCCCATGGAGAAAAGTCCGCATGGTGCTTATTGTGCTCAATGCCGATGCAATTTTTGTGTTTCATCAACACTCTGAAGGTCCTCAGATTACAGAATGCATCCTGATGTGCTTCGGAAACTTCTACTCGTCTTCCAGTGTTCGATCAAAGCGTAGACGGTTTAAGACATTACTCCCATGGAGAAAAGTTCGCATGGTGCTTATTGTGTTCAATGCCGATGCTATTTTTGTGTTTCATCAACACTCTGAAGGTCCACAGATTACAGAATGCTTGTAGATGAGCTTCGGAAATTACTTTTAGTCTTCCAGTGTACGATCAAAGCGTAGACAGTTTAAGACATTACTCCCATGGAGAAAAGTTTGCATGGTGATTATTGCGTTCAATGCCGATGCAAATTTTGTGCTTCATCAACACTCTGAAGGTCCAAAGATTACAGATTGCCTCCAGATGTGCTTCGAAAACTACTACTAGTCTTCCATCGAACGATCAAAGCGTAGAAATTTTATGACATTACTCCCATGGGGAAAAGTCCGCATGGTGCTTATTGTGTTCAATGCCGATGCAATTTTTATTTTACATCAACTCTCTGAAGGTCCACAGATTACAGAATGCCTCCAGATGCGCTTCGGAAACTACTACTAGTCTTCCAGTGTACGATCAAAGCGTAGACAGTTTAAGACATTACTCCCATGGAGAAAAGTCCGCATGGTGCTTATTGTGTTCAATGCAGATGCAAATTTTTGTTTCATCAACACTCTGAAGGTCCACAGATTACAGAATGCTTCCAGATGTGCTTCGGAAACTACTACTAGTCTTCCAGTGTACGATCAAATCGTAGACACTTTAAAACATTACTCCCATGGAGAAAAATACGCATGGTGCCTATTGTATTCAATGCCGATGTATTTTTGTGTTTCATCAACACTCTGAAGGTCCACAGATTACAGAATGCGTCTAGATGTGCTCCGGAAACTACTACTAGTCTTCCAGTGTACGATCAAAGCGTAGACAGTTTAAGACATTACTCCCATGGAGATAAGTCCGAATGGTGCTTATTTTGATCAATGCCGATGCAATTTTTGTGTTTCATCAACACTCTGAAGGTCCACAGATTACAGAATGCCTCCAGATGTGCTTCCGAAACTACAACTAGTCTTCCAGTGTACGATCAAAGCGTAGACAGTTTGAGACGTTACTCATATGGAGAAAAGTCCGCATGGTGCTTATTGTGTCCAATGCCGATGCAATTTCTGTGTTTCATCAACTCTCTGAATGTCCACAGATTATAGAATGCCTCCAGATGTGCTTCGGAAACTACTACCAGTCTTCCATCGAACGATTAAGCGTAGAAAGTTTAAGACATTACTCCCATGGAGAAAAGTCCGCATGGTGCTTATTGTGTTCAATGCCGATGCAATTTTTGTGTTTCATCAACACTCTGAAGGTCCACAGATTACAGAATGCTCCCAGATTTGCTTCGGAAACTACTACTAGTCTTCCAGTGTACCATCAAAGCGTACACACTTTAAGACATTACTCCCTTGGAGAAAAGTCCGCATGGTGCTTATTGTGTTCAATGCCGATGCAATTTTTGTGTTTCATCAACACTCTGAAGGTCCACAGATTACAGAATGCCTCCAGATGTGCTTCGGAAACTACTACTAGTCTTCCAGTGTACGATCAAAGTGTAGACTGTTTACGACATTACACCCATGGAGAAAAGTCCGCGGTGGTGCTTATTGTGTTCAATGCCGATGCAATTTTTGTGTTCATCAACATTCTGAATGTCCACAAATTACAGAATGTCTCCAGAAGTGCTTCGGAAACTACAACTAGTCTTCCATCAAACGATCAAAGCGTAGACAGTTTAAGACATTACTCCCATGGAGAAAAGTCCGCATGGTGCTTATTGTATTCAATGCCGATGCAATGTTTGTGTTTTATCAACACTCTAAAGGTCCACAGATTAAAGAATGCCTCCAGATGTGATTCGGAAAATACTACTAGTCTTCCAGTGTACGATCAAAGGGTGGACAGTTTAAGACATTACTCAGATGGAGAAAAGTCCGCATGGTGCTAATTGTGTTCAATGCCGATGCTATTTTTGTGCCTAATCAAAACTCTGAAGGTCCACAGATTACAGAATGCCTCCAGATGTGCATTGGAAACTACTACTATTCTTCCAGAGTACGATCAAAGCGTAGGCAGTTTAAGACATTACTCCCATGGAGAAAAATCCGCATGGTGCTTATTGTGTTCAATGCCAATGCAATATTTGTGTTTCATCAACACTCTGAAGGTCCACAGATTACAGAACGCATCCAGATGTGCTTCGGAAACTACTACTAGTCTTCCAGTGTACGATCAAAGCGTAGACAGTTTAAGACATTACTCCCATGGAGAAAAATCCCCATGTTGCTTATTGTGTTCAATACCGATGCAATTTTTGTGTTTCATCAACACTCTGAAGGTCCACAGATTACAGAATGCATCCAGATGTGCTTCGGAAACTACTATTAGTCTTCCAGTGTACGATCAAAGCTTAGTCAGTTTAAGACATTATTACCCATGGAGAAAAGTTTTCATGGTAATTTTTGTGTTCAATGCCGATGCAAATTTTGTGTTTCATCAACACTCTGAAGGTCCACAGATTACAGATTGCCTCCAGATGTGCTTCGGAAACTACTACTAGTCTTCCAGTGTACGATCAAAGCGTAGACAGTTTAAGACATTACTCCCATGGAGAAAAGTCCGCATGGTGCTTATTGTGTTCAATGCCGATGCAATTTTTGAGCTTAATCAAAACTCTGAAGGTCCACAGATTACAGAATGCCTCCATATGTGCATTGGAAACTACTACTAGTCTTCCAGGCAACGATCAAAACGTAGACAGTTTAAGACATTACTCCCATGGGGAAAAGTTGGTATGGTGCTTATTGTGTTCAATGCCGATGCAAATTTTGTGTTTCATCAACACTCTGAAGGTACACAGATTACAGAATGCCTCCAGATGTGCTTCGGAAACTACTACTAGTCTTCCAGTGTACGATCAAAGCGTAGACAGTTTAAGACATTGCCCACTTGGAGAAAAGTCCGCATGGTGCTTATTGTGTTCAATGCCGATGCAATTTTTGTGTTTCATCAACACTCTGAAGGTCCACAGATTACAGAATGCCTCCAGATGAGCTTCGGAAACTACTACTAGTCTTCCAGTGTACGATCAAAGCGCAAACAGTTTAAGACATTACTCCCATGGAGAAAAGTCCGCATGGTGCTTATTGTGCTCAATGCCGATGCAATTTTTGTGTTTCATCAACACTCTGAAGGTCCTCAGATTACAGAATGCATCCTGATGTGCTTCGGAAACTTCTACTCGTCTTCCAGTGTACGATCAAAGCGTAGGCGGTTTAAGACATTACTCCCATGGAGAAAAGTTCGCATGGTGCTTATTGTGTTCAATGCCGATGCTATTTTTGTGTTTCATCAACACTCTGAAGGTCCACAGATTACAGAATGCTTGTAGATGAGCTTCGGAAATTACTTTTAGTCTTCCAGTGTACCATCAAAGCGTAGACAGTGTAAGACATTACTCCCATAGAGAAAATTCCCCATGGTGCTTATTGTGTTCAATGCCGAAGCAATTTTTGTGTTTCATCAACACTCTGAAGGTCCTCAGATTACAGAATGCCTCCAGATGAGCTTCGGAAACTACTACTAGTCTTCCAGTGTACGATCAAAGCGCAAACAGTTTAAGACATTACTCCCATGGAGAAAAGTCCGCATGGTGCTTATTGTGCTCAATGCCGATGCAATTTTTGTGTTTCATCAACAATCTGAAGGTCCTCAGTTTACAGAATGCATCCTGATGTGCTCCGGAAACTACTACTTGTCTTCCAGTGTACGATCAAAGGGTGGACAGTTTAAGACATTACTCCCATGGAGAAAAGTCCGCATGGTGCTTATTGTGTGCAATGCCGATGCAATTTTTGTGCTTAATCAAAACTCTGAAGGTCCACAGATTACAGAATGCCTCCAGATGTGCATTGGAAACTACTACTAGTCTTCCAGGGAACGATCAAAGCGTAGACAGTTTGAGACATTACTCCCATTGAGAAAAGTCCACACGTTGCTTATTGTGTTCAAAGTCGATGCAATTTTTGTGTTTCATCAACACTCTGAAGGTCCACAGATTACAGAACGCATCCAGATGTGCTTCGGAAACTACTACTATTCTTCAAGTGTACGATCAAAGCGTAGACAGTTTAAGACATTACTCCCATGGAGAAAAATCCGCATGGTGCTTATTGTGTTCAATGCCAATGCAATTTTTGTGTTTCATCAACACTCCGAAAGTCCACAGATTACAGAATGCATCCAGATGTGCTTCGGAAACTACTACTAGTCTTCCGGTGTACGATCAAGGCGTAGACAGTTTGAGACATTACTCCCATGGAGAAAAGTCTGCATGGTGCTTATTGTGTTCAGTGCCGATGCAGATTTTCTGTTTCATCAACACTCTGAAGGTCCACAGTTTACAGAATTCATCCAGATGTGCGTCGGAAACTACTACTAGTCTTCCAGGGAACGATCAGAGCGTAGACAGTTTAAGACATTACTCCCATTGAGAAAAATCCGCATGGTGCTTATTGTGTTCAATGCCGATGTAATTTTTGTGTTTCATCAACACTATGAAAGTCCACAGATTACAAAATGCCTCCGTATGTGCTTCGGAAAATACTACTAGTCTTCCAGTGTACGATCAAAGTGTGGACAGTTTAAGACATTACTCCCATGGAGAAAAGTCCGCAAGGTGCTTATTGTGTTCAATGCCGATGCAATTTATGTGTTTCATCAACATTCTGAATGTCCACAGATTACAGAATGCCTCCAGATGTGCTTCGGAAACTACTACCAGTCTTCCATCGAACGATCAAGCGTAGACAGTTTAAGACATTACTCCCATGGAGAAAAGTCCGCATGGTGCTTATTGTGTTCAATGCCGATGCAATTTTTGTGTTTCATCGACACTCTGAAGGTCCACAGATTACAGAATGCCTCCAGATGTGCTTCGGAAACAACTTCTAGTCTTCCAGTGTACGATCAAAGCGTAGACAGTTTAAGACATTACTCCCATGGAGAAAAGTCCGCATGGTGCTTATTGTGATCAATGCCGATCTAATTTTTGTATTTCATCAACATTCTGAATGTCCACAAATTACAGAATGCCTCCAGATGTGCTTCGAAAACTACTACTAGTCTTCCATCGAACGATCAAAGCGTAGAAATTTTATGACATTACTCCCATGGGGAAAAGTCCGCATGGTGCTTATTGTGTTCAATGCCGATTCAATTTTTATTTTACATCAACACTCTGAACGTCCACAGATTACAGAATGCCTCCAGATGCGCTTCGGAAACTACTACTAGTCTTCCAGTGTACGATCAAAGCGTAGACAGTTTAAGACATTACTCCCATGGAGAAAAGTCCGCATGGTGCTTATTGTGATCAATGCCGATACATTTTTTGTGTTTCATCAACACTCTGAAGGTCCACAGATTACAGAATGCCTCCAGATGTGCTTCCGAAACTACTACCAGTCTTCCAGTGTACGATCAAAGCGTAGACAGTTTGAGACGTTACTCCCATGGAGAAAAGTCCACATGGTGCTTATTGTGTTCAAAGTCGATATGTTTTGGGTTTCATCAACACTCTGAAGGTCCACAGATTACAGAATGCATGCAGATGTGCTTCGGAAGCTACTACTAGTCTTCCAGTGAACGATCAAAGCGTAGACAGTTTAAGACATTACTCTCATGGAAAAAAGTCCGAATGGTGCTTATTGTGTTCAATGCCGTTTCAATTTCTGTGTTTCATCAACACTCTGAAGGTCCACAGATTACAGAATGCCTCCAGATGTGCTTCTGAAACTACTACTAGTCTTCCAGTGAACGATCAAAGCATAGACAGTTTAAGACACTACTCCCATGGAGAAAAGTCCGCATGGTGCGTATTTTGCTCAATGCCGATGCAATTTTTGTGTTTCATCAACACTCTGAAGCTCCTCAGATTACTGAAAGCATCCTGATGTGCTTCGGAAACTACTACTCGTCTGCCAGTGTACAATCAAATCGTAGACAGTTTAAGACATTACTCCCATGGAGAAAATTCCGCATGGTGCATATTGTGTTCAATGCCGATGCAATTTTTGTGTTTCATCAACACTCTGAAGGTCCACAGATTACAGAATGCTTCCAGATGTGCTTCGGAAACTACTACTAGTCTTCCAGTGTACGATCAAATCGTAGACACTTTAAAACATTACTCCCATGGAGAAAAATACGCATGGTGCCTATTGTATTCAATGCCGATGTATTTTTGTGTTTCATCAACTCTCTGAATGTCCACAGATTACAGAATGCCTCCAGATGTGCTTCGGAAACAACTTCTAGTCTTCCAGTGTACGATCAAATCGTAGACAGTTTAAGACATTACTCCTATGGAGAAAAGTCCGCATGGTGCTTATTGTAATCAATGCCGATCTAATTTTTGTGTTTCATCAACATTCTGAATGTCCACAAATTACAGAATGCCTCCAGATGTGCTTCGAAAACTACTACTAGTCTTCCATCGAACGATCAAAGCGTAGAAATTTTATGACATTACTCCCATGGGGAAAAGTCCGCATGGTGCTTATTGTGTTCAATGCCGATGCAATTTTTATTTTACATCAACTCTCTGAAGGTCCACAGATTACAGAATGCCTCCAGATGCGCTTCGGAAACTACTACTAGTCTTCCAGTGTACGATCAAAGCGTAGACAGTTTAAGACATTACTCCCATGGAGAAAAGTCCGCATGGTGCTTATTGTGTTCAATGCAGATGCAAATTTTTGTTTCATCAACACTCTGAAGGTCCACAGATTACAGAATGCTTCCAGATGTGCTTCGGAAACTACTACTAGTCTTCCAGTGTACGATCAAATCGTAGACACTTTAAAACATTACTCCCATGGAGAAAAATACGCATGGTGCCTATTGTATTCAATGCCGATGTATTTTTGTGTTTCATCAACACTCTGAAGGTCCACAGATTACAGAATGCGTCTAGATGTGCTCCGGAAACTACTACTAGTCTTCCAGTGTACGATCAAAGCGTAGACAGTTTAAGACATTACTCCCATGGAGATAAGTCCGAATGGTGCTTATTTTGATCAATGCCGATGCAATTTTTGTGTTTCATCAACACTCTGAAGGTCCACAGATTACAGAATGCCTCCAGATGTGCTTCCGAAACTACAACTAGTCTTCCAGTGTACGATCAAAGCGTAGACAGTTTGAGACGTTACTCATATGGAGAAAAGTCCACATGGTGCTTATTGTGTTCAAAGTCGATGCGTTTTGGGTTTCATCAACACTCTGAAGGTCCACAGATTACAGAATGCATGCAGATGTGCTTCGGAAACTACTACTAGTCTTCCAGTGAACGATCAAAGCCTAGACAGTTTAAGACATTACTCCCATGTAGAAAAATACGCATGGTGCCTATTGTATTCAATGCCGATGTATTTTTGTGTTTCATCAACTCTCTGAATGTCCACAGATTACAGAATGCCTCCAGATGTGCTTCCGAAACTACTACTAGTCTTCCAGTGTACGGTCAAAGCGTAGACAGTTTAAGACATTACTCCCATGGAGAAAAATCCACATGGTGCCTATTGTATTCAATGCCGATGTATTTTTGTGTTTCATCAACACTCTGAATGTCCACAGATTACAGAATGCCTCCAGATGTGCTTCAGAAACTACTTCAAGTCTTCCAGGGAACGATCAAAGCGTAGACAGTTTAAGACATTACTCCAATGGAGAAAAGTCCGCATGGTGCTTATTGTGTTCAATGCCGAAGCAATTTTTGTGTTTCATCAACACTCAGTAGGTCCACAGATTTCAGAACGCCTAACGATGTGCTTCGGAAACTACTACTAGTCTTCCAGGGAACGTTCAAAGCGTAGACAGTTTAAGATATTACTCCCTTTAGAAAAGTCCGCATGGTGCTTATTGTGTTCATTGCCGATGCAATTTCTGTGTTTCATCAACACTCTGAAGGTCCACAGATAACAGAATGCATCCAGATGTGCTTCAGAAACTAATACTAGTCTTCCAGGGAACGATCAAAGCGGAGACAGTTTGAGACATTACTCCCATGGAGAAAAGTCCGTATGGTGCTTATTGTGTTCAATGCCGATTCAATTTCTGTGTTTCATCAGCACTCTGAAGCTCCACAGATTACAGAATGCATATAGATGTGCTTCGGAAACTACTACTAGTCTTCCAGGGAACGATCAAATCGTAGACAGTTTAAGACATTACTCCCATGGAGAAAAGTCCGCATGGAGCTTACTGTGTTCAATGCCGATGAAATTTCTGTGTTTCATCAACCCTCTGAAGGTCCACAGATTACAGAATGCATACAGATGTGCTTCCGAAACTACTACTAGTCTTCCAGTGTACGATCAAAGCGTAGACAGTTTAAGACATTACTCCCATGGAGAAAAGTCCGCATGGTGCTTATTGTGTTCAATGCCGATGCAATTTCTGTGTTTCATCAACACTCTGAAGGTCCACAGATTACAGAATGCCTCCAGATGTCCTTCGGAAACAACTTCTAGTCTTCCAGTGTACGATCAAAGCGTAGACAGTTTAAGACATTACTCCCATGGAGAAAAGTCCGCATGGTGCTTATTGTGATCAATGCCGATCTAATTTTTTTGTTTCATCAACATTCTGAATGTCCACAAATTACAGAATGCCTCCAGATGTGCTTCGGAGACTACTACTAGTCTTCCATCGAACGATCAAAGCGTAGAAATTTTATGACATTACTCCCATGGGGAAAAGTCCGCATGGTGCTTATTGTGCTCAATGCCGATGCAATTTTTGTTTTACATCAACACTCTGAAGGTCCACAGATTACAGAATGCCTCCAGATGCTCTTCGGAAACTACTACTAGTCTTCCAGTGTACGATCAAAGCGTAGACAGTTTAAGACATTACTCCCATGGAGAAAAATACGCATGGTGCTTATTGTATTCAATGCCGATGCAATTTTTGTGTTTCATCAACACTCTGAAGGTCCACAGATTACAGAATGCATCCATATGTGCTTCGGAAACTACTACTAGTCTTCCAGGGAATGATCAAAGCGTAGACAGTTTAAGACATTACTCCCATGGAGAAAAGTCCGCATGGTGCCTATTGTATTCAATGCCGATGCAATTTTTGTGTTTCATCAACACTCTGAAGGTCCACAGAATACAGAAAGCCTCCAGATGTGCTTCGGAAACTACTACTAGTCTTCCAGTGTACGATCAAAGCGTAGACAGTTTAAGACATTACGCCCATGGAGAAAAGTCCGCATGGTGCTTATTGTCTTCAATGCCGATGCAATTTTTGTGTTTCATCAACACTCTGAAGGTCCACAGATTTCAGAACGCCTAAAGATGTGCTTCGGAAACTACTACTAGTCTTCCAGGTTCGATCAAAGCGAAGACAGTTTAAGACATTACTCCCTTTAGAAAAGTCCGCATGGTGCTTATTGTGTTCAATGCCGATGCAATTTCTGTGTTTCATCAACACTCTGAAGGTCCACAGATTACAGAATGCATCCAGATGTGCTTCAGAAACTACTACTAGTCTTCCAGGGAACGATCAAAGCGTAGACAGTTTAATACATTACTCCCATGGGGAAAAGTCCGTATAGTGCTTATTGTGTTCAATGCCGATTCAATTTCTGCGTTACATCAACACTCTGAAGGTCCACAGATTACAGAATGCATCCAGATGTGCTTCGGAAACTACTACTAGTCTTCCAGGGAACGATCACATCGTAGCCAGTTTAAGAGATTACTCCCGTGGAGAAAAGTCCGCATGGTGCATATTGTGTTCAATGCCGATGCAATTTCTGTGTTTCATCAACACTCTGAAGGTGCACAGATTACAGAATGCATCCAGATGTGCTTCGGAAACTACAACTAGTCTTCTAGTGTACGATCAATGCGTAGACAGTTTAAGACATTACTCCCATGGAGAAAGGTCCGCATGGTGCTTATTGTGTTCAATGCCGAGGCAATTTCTGTGTTTCATCTACACTCTTAAGGTCCACAGATTACAGAATGCCTCCAGACGTGCTTCGGAATCTACTACTAGTCTTCCAGTGTACGATCAAAGCGTAGACAGTTAAAGACATTACTTCCATGGAGAAAAGTCCGCATGGTGCATATTGTGTTCAATTTCGACGCAATTTTTGTGTTTCATCAACATTCTGAAGGTCCACAGATTACAGAATGCCTCCAGATGAGCTTCGGAAACTACTACTAGTCTTCCAGTGTACGATCAAAGCGTAGCAAGTTTAAGACATTACTCCCATTTAGAAAAGTACGAATGGTGCTTATTGTGTTCAATGCCGATGCAATTTTTGTGTTTCATCAACACTGTGAAGGAGCACAGTTTACAGAATGCCTCCAGATGTGCTTCGGAAACTACTACTAGTCTTCAAGGGAACGATCAAAGCGTAGACAGTTTAAGACATTACTCCCATGCAGAAAAGTCCGCATGGTGCTTATTGTGCTCAATGCCGATGCATTTTCTGTGTTTCATCAACACTCTGAAGGTGCACAGATTACAGAATGCATCCAGATGTGCTTCGTAAACTACTACTAGTCTTCCAGTGTACGATCAAAGCGTAGACAGTTTAAGACATTACTCCCAAGGAGAAAAGTTCGCATGGTGCTTATTGTGTTCAATGCCGATGCACTTTTTGTGTTTCCTTAACGCTCTGAAGTTCCATAGATTACAGAATGCTTCCAGGTGTGCTTCGGAAACTACTACTGGTCTTCCAGTGTACGAACAATTCGTACACATTTTAAGACATTACTCCCATTAAGAAAAGTTCGCATGGTGCTTATTGTGTTCAATGCCGATGAAATATTTGTGTTTCATCAACACTCTGAAGGTCCACAGATTACAGAATGCATCCATATGTGCTTCGGAAACTACTACTAGTCTTCCATGGAACGATCATAGCCTAGACAGTTTAAGACATTACTCCCATGGAGAAAAGTCCGCATGGTGCTTATTGTGTTCAATTGTTGTTGTTGTTGTTGTCTTCAGTCCTGAGACTGGTTTGATGCAGCTCTCCATGCTACTCTATCCTGTGCAAGCTGCTTCATCTCCCAGTACCTACTGCTAGCTACATCCTTTTGAATCTGCTTAGTGTACTCATCTCTCGGTCTCCCTCTACTATTTTTACCCTCCACGCTGCCCTCCAATGCTAAATTTGTGATCCCTTGATGCCTCAAAACATGTCCTACCAACCGATCCCTTCTTCTAGTCAAGTTGTGCCACAAACTTCTCTTCTCCCCAATCCTATTCAATACCTCCTCATTAGTTACGTGATCTATCCACCTTATCTTCAGTATTCTTCTGTAGCACCACATTTCGAAAGCTTCTATTCTCTTCTTGTCCAAACTAGTAATCGTCCATGTTTCACTTCCATACATGGCTACACTCCATACAAATACTTTCAGAAACGACTTCCTGATACATAAATCTATATTCGATATTAACAAATTTCTCTTCTTCAGAAACGCTTTCCTTGCCATTGCCAGTCTACATTTTATATCCTCTCTACGTCGACCATCATCAGTTATTTTACTTCCTAAATAGCAAAACTCCTTTACTACTTTAAGTGCCTCATTTCCTAATCTAATTCCCTCAGCATCACCCGATTTAATTTGACTACATTCCATTATCCTCGTTTTGCTTTTGTTGATGTTCGTCTTATATCCTCCTTTCAAGACACTGTCCATTCCGTTCAACTGCTCTTCCAAGTCCTTTGCCGTCTGTGACAGAATTACAATGTCATCGGCGAACCTCAAAGTTTTTACTTCGTCTCCATGAATTTTAATACCTACTCCAAATTTTTCTTTTGTTTCCTGTACTGCTTGCTCAATATACAGATTGAATAACATCGGGGAGAGGCTACAACCCTGTCTCACTCCTTTCCCAACCACTGCTTCCCTTCCATGCCCCTCGACTTTTATGACTGCCATCTGGTTTCTGTACAAATTGTAAATAGCCTTTCGCTCCCTGTATTTTACCCCTGCCACCTTTAGAGTTTGAAAAAGAGTATTCCAGTCAACATTGTCAAAAGCTTTCTCTAAGTCTACAAATGCTAGAAACGTAGGTTTGCCTTTTCTTAATCTTTCTTCTAAGATAAGTCGTAAGGTCAGTATTGCCTCACGTGTTCCAACATTTCGACGGAATCCAAACTGATCCTCCCCGAGGTCCGCATCTACCAGTTTTTCCATTCGTCTGTAAAGAATTCGCCTTAGTATTTTGCAGCTGTGACTTATTAAACTGACAGTTCGGTAATTTTCACATCTGTCAGCACCTGCTTTCTTTGGGATTGGAATTATTATATTCTTCTTGAAGTCTGAGGGTATTTCGCCTGTCTCATACATCTTGCTCACCAGCTGGTAGAGTTTTGTCATTACTGGCTCTCCCAAGGCCGTCAGTAGTTCTAATGGAATGTGGTCTACTCCGGTGGCCTTGTTTCGACTCAGGTCTTTCAGTGCTCTGTCAAACTCTTCACGCAGTATCGTATCTCCCATTTCGTCTTCATCTACATCCTCTTCCATTTCCATAATATGGTCCTCAAGTACATCACCCTTGTATAAACCTTCTATATACTCCTTCCACCTTTCTGCCTTCCCTTCTTTGCTTAGAACTGGGTTGCCATCTGAGCTCTTGATATTCATACACGTCGTTCTCTTCTCTCCAAAGGTCTCTTTAATTTTCCTGTAGGCATTATCTATCTTACCCCTAGTGAGATAAGCTTCTACATCCTTACATTTGTCCTCTAGCCATCCCTGTTTAGCCATTTTGCACTTCCTGTCGATCTCATTTTTGAGACGTCTGTATTCCTTTCTGCCTGCTTCATTTACTGCATTTTTATATTTTCTCCTTTCATCAATTAAATTCAATATTTCTTCTGTTACCCAAGGATTTCTAGCAGCCCTCATCTTTTTACCTACTTTATCCTCTGCTGCCTTCACTACTTCATCCCTCAGAGCTACCCATTCTTCTTCTACTGTATTTCTTTCCCCTATTCCTGTCAATTGTCCCCTTATGCTCTCCCTGAAACTCTTTACAACCTCTGGTTCTTTCAGTTTATCCAGGTCCCATCTCCTTAATTTCCCACATTTTTGCAGTTTCTTCAGTTTTAATCTACAGGTCATAACCAATAGATTGTGGTCCGAGTCCACATCTGCCCCTGGAAATGTCTTACAACTTAAAACCTGGTTCCTAAATCTCTGTCTTACCATTATATAATCTATTTGATACCTTTTAGTATCTCCAGGGTTCTTCCACGTATACAACCTTCTTTCATGATTCTGAAACCAAGTGTTAGCTATGATTAAGTTGTGCTCCGTGCAAAATTCTACTAGGCGGCTTCCTCTTTCATTTCTTAGCCCCAATCCATATTCACCTACTATGTTTCCTTCTCTCCCTTTTCCTACACTCGAATTCCAGTCACCCATTACTATTAAATTTTCGTCTCCCTTCACTATCTGAACAATTTCTTTTATTTCATCGTACTTTTCTTCAATTTCTTCATCATCTGCAGAGCTAGTTGGCATATAAACTTGTACTACCGTAGTAGGTGTGGGCTTCGTATCTATCTTGGCCACAATAATGCGTTCACTATGCTGTTTGTAGTAGCTTACCCGCATACCATTTTTCCTGTTCATTATTAAACCTACTCCTGCATTACCGCTATTTGATTTTGTGTTTATAACCCTGTAGTCACCTGACCAGAAGTCTTGTTCCTCCTGCCACCGAACTTCACTAATTCCCACCATATCTAACTTTAACCTATCCATTTCCCTTTTTAAATTTTCTAACCTACCTGCCCGATTAAGGGATCTGACATTCCACGCTCCTATCCGTAGAACGCCAGTTTTCTTTCTCCTGATAACGACATCCTCCTGAGTAGTCCCCGTCCGGAGATCCGAATGGGGGACTATTTTACCTCCGGAATATTTTACCCAAGAGGATGCCATCATCATCTAATCATACAGTAAAGCTGCATGTCCTCGGGAAAAATTACGGCTGTAGTTTCCCCTTGCTTTCAGCCGTTCGCAGTACCAGCACAGCAAGGCCGTTTTGGTTAATGTTGCAAGGCCAGATCAGTCAATCATCCAGACTGTTGCCTCTGCAACTACTGAAAAGGCTGCTGCCCCTCTTCAGGAACCACATGTTTGTCTGGCCTCTCAACAGATACCCCTCCGTTGTGGTTGCACCTACGGTATGGCCATCTGTGTCGCTGAGGCACGCAAGCCTCCCCACCAACGGCAAGGTCCATGGTTCATGGGCATTGTGTTCAATGCCGATTCAATTTCTGTGTTTCATCAACACTCTGAAGGTCCACAGATTACAGAATGCATCCAGATGTGCTTCGGAAACTACTGCTAGTCTTCCAGGGAACGATCAAATCGTAGACAGTTTAAGACATTACTCCCATGGAGAAAAGTCCGCATGGTGCATATTGTGTTCAATGCCGATGCAATTTCTGTGTTTCATCAACACTCTGAAGGTGCACAGATTACAGAATGCATCCAGATGTGCTTCGTTAACTACTACTAGTCTTCCAGTGTACGATCAAAGCGTAGACAGTTTAAGACATTACTCCCATGGAGAAAAGTCCGCATGGTGCTTATTGTGTCCAATGCCGATGCAATTTTTGTGTTTCATCAACATTCTGAATGTCCACAGATTACAGAATGCCTCCATATGTGCTTCGGAAACTACTACTAGTCTTCCAGTGTACGATCAAAGCGTAGACAGTTTAACACATTACTCCCATGGAGAAAAGTCCGCATGGTGTTTATTGTGTTCAATGCCGAAGCAATTTTTGTGTTTCATCAACATTTTGAAGGTCCACAGATTACAGAATGCCTCCAGATGTGCTTCGGAAACTACTACTAGTCTTCCAGTGTACGATCAAAGCGTAGACAGTTTAAGACATTACACCCATGCAGAAAAGTCCGCATGGTGCTTATTATGTTCAATGTCGATGCAATTTTTGTGTTTCATCAACACTCTGAAGGTCCACAGATTTCAGAACGCCTAAAGATGTGCTTCGGAAACTACTACTAGACTTCCAGTGTACGATCACAGCGTAGACAGTTTAAGACATTACTCCCATGGAGAAAAGTCCGCATGGTGGTTATTGTGTTCAATGTCGACGCAATTTTTGTGTTTCATCAACACTCTGAAGGTCCACAGATTACAGAATGCCTCCAGATGTGCTTCGGAAACTACTACTAGTCTTCCAGTGTACGATCAAAGCGTAGACAGTTTAATACATTAGTCCCATTTAGAAAAGTCCGAATGGTGCTAATTGTGTTCAATGCCGATGCAATTTTTGCGTTTCATCAACACTGTGAAGGTCCACAGATTACAGAATGCCTCCAGATGTGCTTCGGAAACTACTACTAGTCTTCAAGGGAACGATCAAAGCGTAGACAGTTTAAGACATTACTCCCATGCAGAAAAGTCCGCATGGTGCTTATTGTGTTCAATGCCGATCAAATTTCTGTGTTTCATCAACTCTCTGAAGGTCCACAGATTACAGAATGCCTCCAGATGTGTTTCGGAAACTACTACTAGTCTTCCAGTGAACGATCAAAGCCTGGACAGTTTAAGACACTACTCTCATGTAGAAAAGTCCTCATCGTGCTTATTGTGCTCAATGCCGATGCAATTTTTGTGTTTAATCAACACTCTGAAGGTCCACAGATTACAGAATGTCTCCAGATGTGCTTCGGAAACTACTACTAGTCTTCCAGTGTATGATCAAAACGTAGACAGTTTAAGACTTTACTCCCATGGAGAGAAGTCCGCATGGTGCTTATTGTGTACAATGCCGAAGCAATTTTTGTGTTTCATCAACACTCTGAAGGTCCACATATTACAGAATGCCTCCAGATGTGCTTCGGAAACTACTACTCGTCTTCCAGTGTACGATCATAGCGTAGACAGTTTAAGACATTACTCCCTTTAGAAAAGTCCGCATGGTGCTAATTGTGTTCAATGCCGATGCAATTTCTGTATTTCATCAACAATCTGAAGGTCCACAGATTACAGAATGCCTCCAGATGTGCTTCGGAAACTAATGCTTATCTTCCAGGGAACGATCAAATCGTAGAAAGTTTAAGACATTACTCCCATGGAGAAAAGTCCGCATGGTGCTTATTGTGTTCAATGCCGATGCAATTTCTGTATTTCATCAACACTCTGAAGGTCCACAGATTACAGAATGCTTCCAGATGTGCTTCGGAAACTACTACTATTCTTCCAGTGTACGATCAAAGCGTAGACAGTTTAAGACATTACTCAGATAGAGAAAATTCCGCATGGTGCTTATTGTGTTCATTGCCGATGCAATTTTTGTGTTTCATCAACACTCTGAAGGTCCACAGACTACAGAATGCATCCAGATGTGCTTCGGAAACTACTACTAGTCTTCCAGTGTACGATCAAAGTGTAGACAGTCTAAGACATTACTCCCATGGAGAAAAGTCCGCATGGTGCTTATTGTGTTCAATGCCGATGGAATTTTTGTGTTTCATCTACACTCTGAAGGTCCACAGATTACAGAATGCTTCCAGATGTGCTTCGGAAACTACTACTATTCTTCCAGTGTACGATCAAAGCGTAGACAGTTTAAGACATTACTCACATGGAGAAAAGTCCGCATGGTGCTTATTGTGTTCAATGCCGATGCAATTTCTGTGTTTCATCAACACTCTGATGTTCCACAGATTACAGAATGCTTCCAGATGTGCTTCGGAAACTACTACTAGTCTTCCAGTGTACGATCAAAGCGTAGACAGTTTAAGACATTACTCAGATAGAGAAAATTCCGCATGGTGCTTGTTGTGTTCAATGCCGATGCAATTTTTGTGTTTCATCAACACTCTGAAGGTCCACAGATTACAGAATGCATCCAGATGTGCTTCGGAAGCTACTACTAGTCTTCTAGTGTACGATCAAAGCGTAGACAGTTTAAGACATTACTCCCATGGAGAAAAGTCCGCATGGTGCTTATTGTGTTCAATGCCGAAGCAATTTATGTGTTTCATCAACACTCTGAAGGTCCACAGATTACAGAATGCCTCCAGATGTGCTTCGGAAACTACTACTAGTCTTCCAGTGTACGATCAAAGCGTAGACACTTTAAGACATTACTTCCATGGAGAAATGTCCGCATGGTGGTTATTGTGTTCAATGTCGACGCAATTTTTGTGTTTCATCAACACTCTGAAGGTCCACAGATTACCGAATGCCTCCAGATGTGCTTCGGAAACTACTACTAGTCTTCCAGTGTACGATCAAAGCGTAGACAGTTTAATACATTAGTCCCATTTAGAAAAGTCCGAATGGTGCTTATTGTGTTCAATGCCGATGCAATTTTTGCGTATCATCAACACTGTGAAGGTCCACAGATTACAGAATGCCTCCAGATGTGCTTCGGAAACTACTACTAGTCTTCAAGGGAACGATCAAAGCGTAGACAGTTTAAGACATTACTCCCATGCAGAACAGTCCGCATGGTGCTTATTGTGTTCAATGCCGATCAAATTTCTGTGTTTCATCAACTCTCTGAAGGTCCACAGATTACAGAATGCCTCCAGATGTGTTTCGGAAACTACTACTAGTCTTCCAGTGAACGATCAAAGCCTGGACAGTTTAAGACACAACTCTCATGTAGGAAAGTCCTCATCGTGCTTATTGTGCTCAATGCCGATGCAATTTTTGTGTTTAATCAACACTCGGAAGGTCCACAGATTACAGAATGTCTCCAGATGTGCTTCGGAAACTACTACTAGTCTTCCAGTGTATGATCAAAACGTAAACAGTTTAAGACTTTACTCCCATGGAGAGATGTCCGCATGGTGCTTATTGTGTACAATGCCGAAGCAATTTTTGTGTTTCATCAACACTCTGAAGGTCCACAGATTACAGAATGCCTCCAGATGTGCTTCGGAAACTACTACTAGTCTTCCAGTGTACGATCATAGCGCAGACAGTTTAAGACATGACTCCCATTAGAAAAGTCCGCATGGTGCTAATTGTGTTCAATGCCGATGCAATTTCTGTGTTTCATTAACACTCTGAAGGTCCACAGATTACAGGATGCCTCCAGATGTGCTTCGGAAACTAATGCTTATCTTCCAGGGAACGATCAAATCGTAGACAGTTTAAGACATTACTCCCATGGAGAAAAGTCCGCATGGTGCTTATTGTGTTCAATGCCGATGCAATTTCTGTATTTCATCAACACTCTGAAGGTCCACAGATTACAGAATGCTTCCAGATGTGCTTCGGAAACTACTACTAGTCTTCCAGTGTACGATCAAAGCGTAGACAGTTTAAGACATTACTCAGATAGAGAAAATTCCGCATGGTGCTTATTGTGTTCAATGCCGATGCAATTTTTGTGTTTCATCAACACTCTGAAGGTCCACAGACTACAGAATGCATCCAGATGTGCTTCGGAAACTACTACTAGTCTTCCAGTGTACGATCAAATTGTAGATAGTCTAAGACATTACTCCCATGGAGAAAAGTCCGCATGGTGCTTATTGTGTTCAATGCCGATGGAATTTTTGTGTTTCATCTACACTCTGAAGGTCCACAGATTACAGAATGCTTCCAGATGTGCTTCGGAAACTACTACTATTCTTCCAGTGTACGATCAAACCGTAGACAGTTTAAGACATTACTCCCATGGAGAAAAATCCGCATGGTGCTTATTGTGTTCAGTGCCGATGCAATTTTTGTGTTTCATCAACAGTCTGAAGGTCCACAGATTACAGAATGCATCTAGATGTGCTTCGGAAACTTCTACTAGTCTTCTAGTGTACGATCAAAGCGTAGACAGTTTAACACATTACTCCCATGGAGAAAAGTCCGCATGGTGCTTATTGTGTTCAATGCCGAAGCAATTTATGTGTTTCATCAACACTCTCAAGGTCCAGAGATTACAGAATGCCTCCAGATGTGCTTCGGAAACTACTACTAGTCTTCCAGTGTACGATCAAAGCGTAGACAGTTTAAGACATTACTCCCATTTAGAAAAGTCCGAATGGTGCTTATTGTGTTCAATGCCAATGCAATTTTTGTGTTTCATCAACACTCTGAAGGTCCACAGATTACAGAATGCCTCCAGATGTGCTTCGGAAACTACTACTAGTCTTCAAGGGAACGATCAAAACGTAGACAGTTTAAGATATTACTCCCACGCAGAAAAGTCCGCATGGTGCTTATTGTGTTCAATGCCGATGCAATTTTTGTGTTTCATCAACACTGTGAAGGTCCACAGATTACAGAATGCTTCCAGATGAGCTTCGGAAACTACTACTAGTCTTCCAGTGAACGATCAAAGCCTGGACATTTTAAGACACTACTCTCATGTAGAAAAGTCCGCATCGTGCTTATTGTGCTCAATGCCGATGCAATTTTTGTGTTTAATCAACACTCTGAAGGTCCACAGATTACAGAATGCATCCACATGTGCTTCCGAAACTACTACTAGTCTTCCAGTGTACGATCAAAGCGTAGACAATTTAAGACATTACTCCCATGGAGATAAGTCCACATGGTGCTTATTGTGTTCAATGCCGATGAAATTTTTGTGTTTCATCAACACTCTGAAGGTCCACAGATTACAGAGTGTCTCCAGATGTGCTTCGGAAACTACTACTAGTCTCCCAGTGTATGATCAAAACGTAGACAGTTTAAGACATTACTCCCATGAAGAAAAGTGCGCATGGTGCTTATTGTGTTCAATGTCGATGCAATTTTTGTGTTTTATCACCACTCTGAAGGTCCACAGTATTCAGAACGCCTAAAGATGTGCTTCGGAAACTACTACTAGTCTTCCAGGGAACGATCAAAGTGTAGACAGTTTAAGACATTACTCCCTTTAGAAAAGTCCGCATGGTGCTTATTGTGTTCAATGCCGAAGCAATTTCTGTGTTTCATCAACACTCTGAAGGTCCATAGATTACAGAATGCATCCAGATGTGCTTTGGAAACTACTACTAGACTTCCAGTGTACGATCACAGCGTAGATAGTTTAAGACATTACTCCCATGGAGAAAAATCCGCATGTTGCATATTGTGTTCAATACCGATGAAATATTTGTGTTTCATCAACACTCTGAAGGTCCACAGATTACAGAATGCATCCATATGTGCTTCAGAAACTACTACTAGTCTTCCAGGAAACGATTTAAGAGTAGAC
Organism: Schistocerca gregaria; assembly: GCF_023897955.1. Classification (NCBI taxonomy): domain Eukaryota; kingdom Metazoa; phylum Arthropoda; class Insecta; order Orthoptera; family Acrididae; genus Schistocerca; species Schistocerca gregaria. Next base: position 48,290,814 of record NC_064928.1, on the reverse strand, counting down.
AGTTTAAGACATTACTCCCATGGAGAAAAGTCCGCATGGTGCTTATTGTGTTCAATGCCGATTCAATTTCTGTGTTTCATCAACACTCTGAAGGTATACAGATTACAGAATGTATCCAGATGTGCTTCGGAAACTACTGCTAGTCTTCCAGGGAACGATCAAATCGTAGACAGTTTAAGACATTACTCCCACGGAGAAAAGTCCACATGATGCTTATTGTGTTCAATGCCGATGCAATTTCTGTGTTTCATCAACACTCTGAAGGTCCATAGATTACAGAATGCATCCAGATGTGCTTCGGAAACTACTACTAGTCTTCCAGTGTACGATCAAAGTGTAGACAGTTTAAGACATTACTCCCATGGAGAAAAGTCCGCATGGTGCTTATTGTGATCAATGTCGATGCAATTTTTGTGTTTCATCAACACTCTGAGGGTCCACAGATTACAGAATGCCTCCAGATGTGCTTCGGAAACTACTACTAGTCTTCCAGTGTACGATCGAAGCGTAGACAGTTTAAAACATTACTCTCATGCAGAAAAGTCCGCATGGTGCTTATTGTGTTCAATGTCGATGCAATTTTTGTATTTCGTCAACACTCTGAAGGTCCACAGATTTCAGAACGCCTAAAGATGTGCTTCGGAAACTACTACTAGATTTCCAGGGAACGATCAAAGTGTAGACAGTTTAAGACATTACTACCTTTAGAAAAGCCCGCGTGTTGCTTATTCAATGCCGATGCAATTTCTGTGTTTCATCAACACTCTGAAGGTCCACAGATTACAGAATGCCTCCAGATGTGCTTCGGAAACTACTACTAGCCTTCCAGGGAACGATCAAAGCGTAGACAGTTTAAGACATTACTCCCATGGAGAAAAGTCCGCATTGTGCATATTGTGTTCAATGCCGATGCAATTTTTGGGTTTCATCAACATTCTGAATGTCCACAGATTACAGAATGCCTCCAGATGTGCTTCGGAAACTACCACTAGTCTTCCAGTGTACGATCAAAGTGTAGACAGTTTAAGACATTACTCCCATGAAGAAAAGTCCGCATGGTGCTTATTGTGTTCAATGTCGGTGCAATTTTGTGTTTCATCAACACTCTGAAGGTCCACAGATTACAAAATGCCTCCAGATGTGCTTCGGAAACTACTACAAGTCTTCCAGTGTACGATCGAAGCGTAGACAGTTTAAGACATTACTCTCATGCAGAAAAGTCCGCATGGTTTTTATTGAGTTCAATGCCGATGCAATTTTTGTGTTTCATCAACACTCTGAAGGTCCACAGATTTCAGAACGCCTAAAGATGTGCTTCGGAAACTACTACTATTCTTCCAGGGAACGATCAAAGTGTAGACAGTTTAAGACATTACTCCCTTTAGAAAAGTCCGCATGGTGCTTATTGTGTTCAATGCCGATGCAATTTTTGTGTTTCATCAACACTCTGAAGGTCCACAGATTACAGAATGCTTTCAGGTGTGCTTCGGAAACTACTTCTAGTCTTCCAGTGTACGATCAAAGCGTAGACAGTTTAAGACATTACTCCCATAGAGAAAATTCGGCATGGAGCTTATTGTGTTCAATGCCGATGCAATTTTTGTGTTTCATCAACACTCTGAAGGTCCACAGATTACAGAATGCATCCAGATGTGCTTCGGAAACTACTATTAGTCTTCCAGTGTACGATCAAAACGTTGACAGTTTAAGACATTACTCCCTTGGAGAAAAGTTCGCATGGTGCTTATTGTGTTCAATGCCGATGAAATATTTGTGTTTCATCAACACTCTGGAGGTCCACAGATTACAGAATGCATCCATATGTGCTTCGGAAACTACTACTAGTCTTCCAGGGAACGATCAAAGCGTAGACAGTTTAAGACATTACTCCCATGGAGAAAAGTCCGCATGGTGCTTATTGTGTTCAATGCCGATGCAATTTCTGTGTTTCATCAACACTCTGAAGGTCTACAGATTACAGAATGCATCCAGATGTGCTTCGGAAACTACTACTAGTCTTCCAGGGAACGATCAGAGCGTAGACAGTTTAAGACATTACTCCCATGGAGAAAAGTTCGCATGGTACTTATTGTGTTCAATGCCGATGCAATTTTTGTGCTTCATCAACACACTGAAGGTCCACAGATTACAGAATGCTTCCAGATGTGCTTCGGAAACTACTACTAGTCTTCCAGTGTACGATCAAAGCGTAGACAGTTTAAGACATCACTCCCATTTAGAAAAGTCCGAATGGTGCTCATTGTGTTCAATGCCGATGCAATTTTTGTGTTTCATCAACACTGTGAAGGTCCACAGTTTACAGAATGCCTCCAGATGTGCTTCGGAAAGTACTACTAGTCTTCCAGTGAACGATCAAAGCCTGGACAGTTTAAGACACTACTCTCATGTAGAAAAGTCCGCATTGTGCTTATTGTGCTCAATGCCGATGCAATTTTTGTGTTTCATCAACACTCTGAAGGTCCACATATTACAGAAACCCTCCAGATGTGCTTGGGAAACTACTACTAGTCTTCCAGTGTACGATCAAAACGTAGACAGTTTAAGACATTACTCCCATGAAGAGAAGTGCGCATGGTGCTTATTGTGTTCAATGTCTATGCAATTTTTGTGTTTCATCAACACTCTGAAGGTCCACAGATTATAGAATACCTCCAGATGTGCTTCGGAAACTACTACTAGTCTTCCAGTGTACGATCAAAGCGTAGACAGTTTAAGACATTACTCAGATAGAGAAAATTCCGCATGGTGCTTATTGTGTTCAATGCCGATGCAATTTTTGTGTTTCATCAACACTCTGAAGGTCCACAGATTACAGAATGCATCCAGATGTGCTTCGGAAACTACTACTAGTCTTCCAGTGAACGATCAAAGCGTAGACAGTCTAAGACATTACTCCCATGGAGAAAAGTCCGCATGGTGCTTATTGTGTTCAATGCCGATGGAATTTTTGTGTTTCATCTACACTCTGAAGGTCCACGGATTACAGAATGCTTCCAGATGTTCTTCGGAAACTACTACTATTCTTACAGTGTACGATCAAAGCGTAGACAGTTTAAGACATTACTCCCATGGAGAAAAATTCGCATGGTGCTTTTTATGTTCAATGCCAATGCAATTTCTGTGTTTCATCAACACTCTGAAGGTCCACAGATTACAGAATGCCTCCAGATGTGCTTCGGAAACTACCACTAGTCTTCCAGTGTACGATCAAAGCGTAGACAGTTTAACACATTACTCCCATGGAGAAAAGTCCGCATGGTGCTTATTGTGTTCAATGTCGATGCAATTTTTGTGTTTCATCAACACTCTGAAGGTCCACAGATTACAGAATGCCTCCAGATGTGCTTCGGAAACTACTACTAGTCTTCCAGTGTACGATCAAAAACGTAGACAGTTTGAGACGTTACTCCCATTTAGAAAAGTCCGAATGGTGCTTATTGTGTTCAATGCCGATGCATTTTTGTGTTTCATCAACACAGTGAAGGTCCACAGATTACAGAATGCCTCCAGATGTGCTTCGGAAACTACTACTAGTCTTCAAGTGAACGATCAAAGCGTAGACAGTTTAAGACATTACTCCCATGCAGAAAAGTCAGCATGGTGCTTATTGTGTTCAATGCCGATCCGATTTCTGTGTTTCATCAGCACTCTGAAGGTCCACAGATTACAGAATGCCTCCAGATGTGCTTCGGAAACTACTACTAGTCTTCCAGTGTATGTATGATCAAAACGTAGACAGTTTAAGACTTTACTCCCATGGAGAAAAGTCCGCATGGTGCTTATTGTGTTCAATGTCGATGGAATTTTTGTGTTTCATCTACACTCTGAAGGTCCACAGATTACAGAATGCTTCCAGATGTGCTTCGGAAACTACTACTATTCTTCCAGTGTACGATCAAAGCGTAGACAGTTTAAGACATTACTCCCATGGAGAAAAATCCCCATGGTGCTTATTGTGTTCAATGCCGATGCAATTTCTGTGTTTCATCAACACTCTGAGGGTCCACAGATTACAGAATGCATCCAGATGTGCTTCGGAAAATACTACTAGTCTTCTAGTGTACGATCAAAGCGTAGACAGTTTAAGACATTACTCCCATGGAGAAAAGTCGGCATGGTGCTTATTGTGTTCAATGCCGAAGCAATTTATGTGTTTCATCAACATTCTGAAGGTCCAGAGATTACAGAATGCCTCCAGATGTGCTTCGGAAACTACTACTAGTCTTCCAGTGTACGATCAAAGCGAAGACAGTTTAAGACATTACTCCCATTTAGAAAAGTCCGCATGGTGCTTATTGTGTTCAATGCCGAAGCAATTTTTGTGTTTCATCAACACTGTGAAGGTCCACATATTACAGAATGCCTCCAGATGTGCTTCGGAAACTACTACTAGTCTACCAGTGTACGATCAAAGCGAAGACAGTTTAAGACATTACTCCCATTTAGAAAAGTACGCATGGTGCTTATTGTGTTCAATGCCGAAGCAATTTTTGTGTTTCATCAACACTGTGAAGGTCCACATATTACAGAATGCCTCCAGATGTGCTTCGGAAACTACTACTCGTCTTCCAGTGTACGATCAAAGCGTAGACAGTCTAAGACATTACTCCCATGGAGAAAAGTCCGCATGGTGCTTATTGTGTTCAATGCCGATGGAATTTTTGTGTTTCATCTACACTCTGAAGGTCCACAGATTACAGAATGCTTCCAGATGTGTTTCGGAAACTACTACTATTCTTCCAGTGTACGATCAAAGCGTAGACAGTTTAAGACATTACTCCCATGGAGAAAAATTCGCATGGTGCTTATTGTGTTCAATGCCGATGTAATTTCTGTGTTTCATCAACACTATGAAGGTCCACAGATTACAGAATGCCTCCAGATGTGCTTCGGAAACTACTACTAGTCTTCCAGAGTACGATCAAAGCGTAGACAGTATAAGACATTACTCCCATGGAGAATAGTCCGCATGGTGTTTATTGTGTTCAATGTCGATGCAATTTTTGTGTTTCATCAACACTCTGAAGGTCCACAGATTACAGAATGCCTCCAGATGTGTTTCGGAAACTACTACTAGTCTTCCAGTGTACGATCAAAGCGTAGACAGTTTAATACATTACTCCCACGAAGAAAAGTGCGCATGGTGCTTATTGTGTTCAATGCCGAACCGATTTCTGTGTTTCATCAACACTCTGAAGGTCCACAGATTACAGAATGCCTTCAGATGTGCTTCGGAAACTACTACTAGTCTTCCAGTGTATGTATGATCAAAACGTAGACAGTTTAAGACTATACTCCCATGGAGAAAAGTCCGCATGGTGCTTATTGTGTTCAATGCCGAAGCAATTTATGAGTTTCATCAACATTCTGAAGGTCCAGAGATTACAGAATGCCTCCAGATGTGCTTTGGAAACTACTACTAGTCTTCCAGTGTATGTATGATCAAAATGTAGACAGTTTAAGACTTTACTCCCATGGAGAAAAGTCCGCATGGTGCTTATTGTGTTCAATGCCGAAGCAATTTTTGTGTTTCATCAACACTCTGAAGGTCCACAAATTACAGAATGCCTCCAGATGTGTTTCGGAAACTACTACTAGTCTTCCAGTGTACGATCAAAGCGTAGACAGTTTAATACATTACTCCCACGAAGAAAAGTGCGCATGGTGCTTATTGTGTTCAATGTCGATGCAATTTTTGTGTTTCATCAACGCTCTGAATGTCCACAGAATACAGAATGCCTCCATATTTGCTTCGGAAACTACTACTAGTCTTCCAGTGTACGATCAAAGCAAAGACAGTTTAAGACATTATTCAGGTAGAGAAAATTCCGCATGGTGCTTATTGTGTTCAATGCCGATGCAATTTTTGTGTTTCATCAACACACTGGAGGTCCACAGATTACAGAATGCTTCCAGATGTGCTTCGGAAACTACTACTAGTCTTCCAGTGTACGATCAAAGCGTAGACAGTCTAAGACATTACTCCCATGGAGAAAAGTCCGCATGGTGCTTATTGTGTTCAATGCCGATGGAACTTTTGTGTTTCATCTACACTCTGAAGGTCCAAAGATTACAGAATGCTTAAAGATGTGCTTCGGAAACTACTACTATTCTTCCAGTGTACGATCAAAGCGTAGACAGTTTAAGACATTACTCCCATGGAGAAAAATCCCCATGGTGCTTATTGTGTTCAATGCCGATGCAATTTCTGTGTTTCATCAACACTCTGAAGGTCCACAGATTACAGAATGCATCCAGATGTGCTTCGGAAAATACTACTAGTCTTCTAGTGTACGATCAAAGCGTAGACAGTTTAAGACATTACTCCCATGGAGAAAAGTCGGCATGGTGCTTATTGTGTTCAATGCCGAAGCAATTTATGTGTTTCATCAACATTCTGAAGGTCCAGAGATTACAGAATGCCTCCAGATGTGCTTCGGAAACTACTACTAGTCTTCCAGTGTACGATCAAAGCGTAGACAGTTTAAGACATTACTCCCATGGAGAAAAGTCCGCATGGTGCTTATTGTGTTCAATGTCGACGCAAATTTTGTGTTTCATCAGCACTCTGAAGGTCCACAGATTACAGAATGCCTCCAGATGTGCTTCGGAAACTACTACTAGTCTACCAGTGTACGATCAAAGCGAAGACAGTTTAAGACATTACTCCCATTTAGAAAAGTCCGCATGGTGCTTATTGTGTTCAATGCCGAAGCAATTTTTGTGTTTCATCAACACTGTGAAGGTCCACATATTACAGAATGCCTCCAGATGTGCTTCGGAAACTACTACTCGTCTTCCAGTGTACGATCAAAGTGTAGACAGTCTAAGACATTACTCCCATGGAGAAAAGTCCGCATGGTGCTTATTGTGTTCAATGCCGATGGAATTTTTGTGTTTCATCTACACTCTGAAGGTCCACAGAATACAGAATGCCTCCAGATGTGCTTCGGAAACTACTACTAGTCTTCCAGTGTACCATCAATGCGTAGACAGTTTAAGACATTACTCCCATTTAGAAAAGTCCGAATGGTGCTTCTGTGTTCAATGATGATGCAATTTTTGTGTTTCATCAACACTCTGAAGGTCCACATATTACAGAATGCCTCCAGATGTGCTTCGGAAACTACTACTAGCCTTCCAGTGTACGATCAAAGCGTAGACAGTTTAAGACATTACTCCCATGAAGAAAAGTGCGCATGGTGCTTATTGTGTTCAATGTCTATGCAATTTTTGTGTTTCATCAACACTCTGAAGGTCCACAGATTACAGAATACCTCCAGATGTGCTTCGGATACTACTACTAGTCTTCCAGTGTACGATCAAAGCGTAGACAGTTTAAGACATTACTCAAATAGAGAAAATTCCGCATGGTGCTTATTGTGTTCAATGCCGATGCAATTTTTGTGTTTCATCAACACTCTGAAGGTCCACAGATTTCAGAATGCCTCCAGATGTGCTTCGGAAACTACTTCTAGTCTTCCAGTGAACGATCAAAGCCTGGACAGTTTAAGACACTACTCTCATGTAGAAAAGTCCGCATCGTGCTTATTGTGCTCAATGCCGATGCAATTTTTGTGTTTAATCAACACTCTGAAGGTCCACAGATTACAGAATGCATCCAGATGTGCTCCCGAAACTACTACTAGTCTTCCAGTGTACGATCAAAGCGTAGACATTTTAAGACATCACTCCCATGGAGATAAGTCCGCATGGCGCTTATTGTGTTCAATGCCGATGCAATTTTGGGGTTTAATCAACACTCTGAAGGTCCACAGATTTCAGAATGTCTCCAGATGTGCTTCGGAAACTACTACTAGTCTTCCAGTGTATGATCAAAACGTAGACAGTTTAAGACTTTACTCCCATGGAGAAAAGTCCGCATGGTGCTTATTGTGTTCAATGCCGAAGCAATTTTTGTGTTTCATCAACACTCTGAAGGTCCACATATTACAGAATGCCTCCACATGTGTTTCGCAAACTACTACTAGTCTTCCAGTGTACGATCAAAGCGTAGACAGTTTAATACATTACTCCCATGAAGAAAAGTGCGCATGGTGCTTATTGTGTTCAATGTCGATGCAATTTTTGTGTTTCATCAACGCTCTGAAGGTCCACAGATTACAGAATGCCTCCAGATTTGCTTCGGAAACTAATACTAGTCTTCCAGTGTACGATCAAAGCAAAGACAGTTTAAGACATTACTCAGATAGAGAAAATTCCGCATGGTGCTTATTGTGTTCAATGCCGATGCAATTTTTGTGTTTCATCAACACTCTGAAGGTCCACAGATTACAGAATGCTTCCAGATGTGCTTCGGAAACTACTACTAGTCTTCCAGTGTACGATCAAAGAGTAGACAGTCTAAGACATTACTCCCATGGAGAAAAGTCCGCATGGTGCTTATTGTGTTCAATGCCGATTGAATTTTTGTGTTTCATCTACACTCTGAAGGTCCACAGATTACAGAATGCTTCCAGATGTGCTTCGGAAACTACTTCTATTCTTCCAGTGTACGATCAAAGCGTAGACAGTTTAAGACATTACTCCCATGGAGAAAAGTCCGCATGGTGCTTATTGTGTTCAATGCCGAAGCAATTTATGTGTTTCATCAACATTCTGAAGGTCCAGAGATCACAGAATGCCTCCAGATGTGCTTCGGAAACTACTAGTAGTCTTCCAGTGTACGATCGAAGCGTAGACAGTTTAAGACATTACTCCCATGGAGAAAAGTCCGCATGGTGCTTATTGTGTTCAATGTCGACGCAAATTTTGTGTTTCATCAGTACTCTGAAGGTCCACAGATTACAGAATGCCTCCAGATGTGCTTCGGAAACTACTACTACTCTACCAGTGTACGATCAAAGCGAAGACAGTTTAAGACATTACTCCCATTTAGAAAAGTCCGCATGGGGCTTATTGTGTTCAATGCCGAAGCAATTTTTGTGTTTCATCAACACTCTGAAGGTCCACATATTACAGAATGCCTCGAGATGTGCTTTGGAAACTACTACTCGTCTTCCAGTGTACGATCAAAGCGTAGACAGTCTAAGACATTACTCCCATGGAGAAAAGTCCGCATGGTGCTTATTGTGTTCAATGCCGATGGAATTTTTGTGTTTCATCTACATTCTGAAGGTCCACAGATTACAGAATGCCTCCAGATGTGCTTCGGAAACTACTACTAGTCTTCCAGTGTACCATCAAAGCGTAGACAGTTTAAGACATTACTCCCATTTAGAAGAGTCCGAATGGTGCTTATTGTGTTCAATGCCGATGCAATTTTTGTGTTTCATCAACACTCTGAAGGTCCACATATTACAGAATGCCTCCACATGTGTTTCGCAAACTACTACTAGTCTTCCAGTGTACGATCAAAGCGTAGACAGTTTAATACATTACTCCCATGAAGAAAAGTGCGCATGGTGCTTATTGTGTTCAATGTCGATGCAATTTTTGTGTTTCATCAACGCTCTGAAGGTCCACAGATTACAGAATGCCTCCAGATTCGCTTCGGAAACTACTACTAGTCTTCCAGTGTACGATCAAAGCAAAGACAGTTTAAGACATTACTCAGATAGAGAAAATTCCGCATGGTGCTTATTGTGTTCAATGCCGATGCAATTTTTGTGTTTCATCAACACTCTGAAGGTCCACAGATTACAGAATGCTTCCAGATGTGCTTCGGAAACTACTACTAGTCTTCCAGTGTACGATCAAAGAGTAGACAGTCTAAGACATTACTCCCATGGAGAAAAGTCCGCATGGTGCTTATTGTGTTCAATGCCGATTGAATTTTTGTGTTTCATCTACACTCTGAAGGTCCACAGATTACAGAATGCTTCCAGATGTGCTTCGGAAACTACTTCTATTCTTCCAGTGTACGATCAAAGCGTAGACAGTTTAAGACATTACTCCCATGGAGAAAAGTCCGCATGGTGCTTATTGTGTTCAATGCCGAAGCAATTTATGTGTTTCATCAACATTCTGAAGGTCCAGAGATTACAGAATGCCTCCAGATGTGCTTCGGAAACTACTACTAGTCTTCCAGTGTACGATCAAAGCGTAGACAGTTTAAGACATTACTCCCATGGGGAAAAGTCCGCATGGTGCTTATTGTGTTCAATGTCGACGCAAATTTTGTGTTTCATCAGTACTCTGAAGGTCCACAGATTACAGAATGCCTCCAAATGTGCTTCGGAAACTACTACTAGTCTACCAGTGTACGATCAAAGCGAAGACAGTTTAAGACATTACTCCCATTTAGAAAAGTCCGCATGGGGCTTATTGTGTTCAATGCCGAAGCAATTTTTGTGTTTCATCAACACTCTGAAGGTCCACATATTACAGAATGCCTCCAGATGTGCTTCGGAAACTACTACTCGTCTTCCAGTGTACGATCAAAGCGTAGACAGTCTAAGACATTACTCCCATGGAGAAAAGTCCGCATGGTGCTTATTGGTTTCAATGCCGATGGAATTTTTGTGTTTCATCTACATTCTGAAGGTCCACAGATTACAGAATGCCTCCAGATGTGCTTCGGAAACTACTACTAGTCTTCCAGTGTACCATCAAAGCGTAGACAGTTTAAGACATTACTCCCATTTAGAAAAGTCCGAATGGTGCTTATTGTGTTCAATGCCGATGCAATTTTTGTGTTTCATCAACACTATGAAGGTCCACAGTTTACAGAATGCCTCCAGATGTACTTCGGAAACTACTACTAGTCTTCAAGGGAACGATCAAAGCGTAGACAGTTTAAGACATAACTCCCATGCAGAAAAGTCCGCATGGTGCTTATTGTGTTCAATGCCGATCCGATTTCTGTGTTTCATCAACACTCTGAAGGTCCACAGATTACAGAATGCCTCCAGAAGTGCTTCGGAAAGTACTACTAGTCTTCCAGTGAACGATCAAAGCCTGGACAGTTTAAGACACTACTCGCATGTAGAAAAGTCCGCATTGTGCTTATTGTGCTCAATGCCGATGCAATTTTTGTGTTTCATCAACACTCTGAAGGTCCACAGATTACAGAATGCCTCCAGATTCGCTTCGGAAACTACTACTAGTCTTCCAGTGTACGATCAAAGCGTAGACAGTTTAAGACATTACTCAGATGGAGAAAATTCCGCATGGTGCTTATTGTGTTCAATGCCGATGCAATTTTTGTGTTTCATCAACACTCTGAAGGTCCACAGATTACAGAATGCATCCAGATGTGCTTCGGAAACTACTACTAGTCTTCCTGTGTACGATCAAAGCGTAGACAGTCTAAGACATTACTCCCATGGAGAAAAGTCCGCATGGTGCTCATTGTGTTCAAGGCCGATGGAATTTTTGTGTTTCATCTACACTCTGAAGATCCACAGGTTACAGAATGCTTCCAGATGTGTTTCGGAAACTACTACTATTCTTCCAGTGTACGATCAAAGCGTAGACAGTTTAAGACATTACTCCCATGGAGAAAAATTCGCATGGTGCTTATTGTGTTCAATGCCGATGCAATTTCTGTGTTTCATCAACACTCTGAAGGTCCACAGATTACAGAATGCCTCCAGATGTGCTTCTGAAACTACTACTAGTCTTCCAGTGTACGATCAAAGCAAAGACAGTTTAATACATTACTCCCATGAAGAAAAGTGCGCATGGTGCGTATTGTGTTCAATGTCGATGCAATTTTTGTGTTTCATCAACGCTCTGAAGGTCCACAGAATACAGAATGCCTCCAGATTTGCTTCGGAAACTACTACTAGTCTTCCAGTGTACGATCAAAGCAAAGACAGTTTAAGACATTACTCAGATAGAGAAAATTCCGCATGTATGATCAAAACGTAGACAGTTTAAGACTTTACTCCCATGGAGAAAAGTCCGCATGGTGCTTATTGTGTTCAATGCCGAAGCAATTTTTGTGTTTCATCAACACTCTGTAGGTCCACATATTACAGAATGCCTCCAGATGTGTTTCGGAAACTACTAGTAGTGTTCCAGTGTACGATCAAAGCGTAGACAGTTTAATACATTACTCCCATGAAGAAAAGTGCGCATGGTGCGTATTGTGTTCAATGTCGATGCAATTTTTGTGTTTCATCAACGCTCTGAAGGTCCACAGAATACAGAATGCCTCCAGATTTGCTTCGGAAACTACTACTAGTCTTCCAGTGTACGATCAAAGCAAAGACAGTTTAAGACATTACTCAGATAGAGAAAATTCTGCATGGTGATTATTGTGTTCAATGCCGATGCAATTTTTGTGTTTCATCAACACTCTGGAGGTCCACAGATTACAGAATGCTTCCAGATGTGCTTCGGAAACTACTACTAGTCTTCCAGTGTACGATCAAAGCGTAGACAGTTTAAGACATTACTCCCATGGAGAAAAGTCCGCATGGTGCTTATTGTGTTCAATGCCGAAGCAATTTATGTGTTTCATCAACATTCTGAAGGTCCAGAGATTACAGAATGCCTCCAGATGTGCTTCGGAAACTACTACTTGTCTTCCAGTGTACGATCAAAGCGTAGAAAGTTTAAGACATTACTCCCATGGAGAAAAGTCCGCATGGTGCTTATTGTGTTCAATGTTGACGCAAATTTTGTGTTTCATCAGCACTCTGAAGGTCCACAGATTACAGAATGCTTCCAGATGTGCTTCGGAAACTACTACTAGTCTACCAGTGTACGATCAAAGCGAAGACAGTTTAAGACATTACTCCCATTTAGAAAAGTCTGAATGGTGCTTATTGTGTTCAATGCCGATGCAAATTTTGTGTTTCATCAACACTGTGAAGGTCCACAGATTACAGAATGCCACCAGATGTGCTTCGGAAACTACTACTAGTCTTCAAGGGAACGATCAAAGCGTAGACAGTTTAAGACATTACTCCCATGCAGAAAAGCCGGCATGGTGCTTATTGTGTTCAATGCCGATCCGATATCTGTGTTTCATCAACACTCTGAAGGTCCACAGATTACAGAATGCCTCCAGATGTGCTTCGGAAACTATTACTAGTCTTCCAGTGAACGATCAAATCCTGGACACTTTAAGACACTACTCTCATGTAGAAAAGTCCGCATCGTGCTTATTGTGCTCAATGCCGATGCAATTTTTGTGTTTAATCAACACTCTGAAGGTCCACAGATTACAGAATGCATCCAGATGTGCTTACGAAACTACTACTAGTCTTCCAGTGTACGATCAAAGCGCAGACAGTTTAAGACATTACTCCCATGGAGATAAGTCCGCATGGTGCTTATTGTGTTCAATGCCGATGCAATTTTGGGGTTTCATCAACACTCTGAAGGTCCACAGATTACAGAATGTCTCCAGATGTGCTATCGGAAACTACTACTAGTCTTCCAGTGTATGATCAAAACGTAGACAGTTTAAGAATTTACTCCCATGGAGAAAAGTCCGCATGGTGCTTATTGTGTTCAATGCCGAAGCAATTTTTGTGTTTCATCAACACTCTGAAGGTCCACATATTACAGAATGCCTCCAGATGTGCTTCGGAAACTACTACTAGTCTTACAGGGAACGATCAAAGTGTAGACAGTTTAAGACATTACTCCCTTTAGAAAAGTCAGTATGGTGCTTATTGTGTTCAATGCCGATGCAATTTCAGTGTTTCATCAACACTCTGAAGGTCCACAGATTGCAGAATGCATCCAGATGTGCTTCGGAAACTACTACTAGTCTTCCAGTGTACGATCAAAGCGTAGACAGGCTAAGACATTAATCCCTTGGAGAAAAGTCCGCATGGTGCTTATTGTGTTCAATGCCGATGGAATTTTTGTGTTTCATCTACACTCTGAAGGTCCACAGATTACAGAATGCCTCCAGATGTGCTTCGGAAACTACTACTAGTCTTCCAGTGTACCATCAAAGCGTAGACAGTTTAAGACATTACTCCCATTTAGAAAAGTCCGAATGGTGCTTATTGTGTTCAATGCCGATGCAATTTTGGTGTTTCATCAACACTATGAAGGTCCACAGTTTACAGAATGCCTCCAGATGTACTTCGGAAACTACTACTAGTCTTCAAGGGAACGATCAAAGCGTAGACAGTTTAAGACATAACTCCCATGCAGAAAAGTCCGCATGGTGCTTATTGTGTTCAATGCCGATCCGATTTCTGTGTTTCATCAACACTCTGAAGGTCCACAGATTACAGAATGCCTCCAGATGTGCTTCGGAAACTACTACTAGTCTTCCAGTGTACGATCAAAGCGTAGACAGTTTAAGACATTACTCCCATGGAGAAAAGTCCGCATGGTGCTTATTGTGTTCAATGTCGATGCAATTTTTGTGTTTCATCAACACTCTGAAGGTCCACAGATTACAGAATGCCTCCAGATGTGCTTCGGAAACTACTACTAGTCTTCCAGTGTACGATCAAAGCGTAGACAGTTTAAGACATTACTCCCATTTAGAAAAGTCCGAATGGATCTTATTGTGTTCAATGCCGATGCAATTTTTGTGTTTCTTCAACACTGTGAAGGTCCACAGATTACAGAATGCCTCCAGATGTGCTTCGGAAACTACTACTAGTCTTCAAGGGAACGATCAAAGCGTAGACAGTTTAAGACATTACTCCCATGCAGAAAAGTCCGCATGGTGCTTATTGTGTTCAATGCCGATCCGATTTCTGTGTTTCATCAACACTCTGAAGGTCCACAGATTACAGAATGCCTCCAGATGTGCTTCGGAAGCTACTACTAGTCTTCCAATGTATGTATGATCAAAACGTAGACAGTTTAAGACTTTACTCCCATGGAGAAAAGCCCGCATGGTGCTTAGTGTGTTCAATGCCAAAGCAATTTTTGTGTTTCATCAACACTCTGAAGGTCCACATATTACAGAATGCCTCCAGATCTGTTTCGGAAACTACTACTAGTCTTCCAGTGTACGATCAAAGCGTAGACAGTTTAATACATTACTCCCATGAAGAAAAGTGCGCATGGTGCTTATTGTGTTCAATGTCGATGCAATTTTTGTGTTTCATCAACGCTCTGAAGGTCCACAGATTACAGAATGCCTCCAGATTTGCTTCGGAAACTACTACTAGTCTTCCAGTGTACGATCAAAGCGTAGACAGTCTAAGACATTACTCCCATGGAGAAAAGTCCGCATGGTGCTTATTGTGTTCAATGCCGATGGAATTTTTGTGTTTCATCTACACTCTGAAGGTCCACAGATTACAGAATGCATCCAGATGTGCTTCGGAAAATACTAATACTCTTCTAGTGTACGATCAAAGCGTAGACAGTTTAAGACATTACTCCCATGGAGAAAAGTCCGCAAGGTACTTATTGTGTTCAATGCCGAAGCAATTTATGTGTTTCATCAACATTCTGAAGGTCCAGAGATTACAGAATGCCTCCAGATGTGCTTCGGAAACTACTACTAGTCTTCCAGTGTACGATCAAAGCGTAGACAGTTTAAGACATTACTCCCATGGAGAAAAGTCCGCATGTTGCTTATTGTGTTCAATGTCGACGCAAATTTTTTAATTCATCAGCACTCTGAAGGTCCACAGATTACAGAATGCCTCCAGATGTGCTTCGGAAACTACTACTAGTCTACCAGTGTACGATCAAAGCGAAGACAGTTTAAGACATCACTCCTATTTAGAAAAGTCCGAATGGTGCTTATTGTGTTCAATGCCGAAGCAATTTTTGTGTTTCATCAACACTCTGAAGGTCCACATATTACAGAATGCCTCCAGATGTGTTTCGGAAACTACTACTAGTCTTCCAGTGTACGATCAAAGCGTAGACAGTTTAATACATTACTCCCATGCAGAAAAGTCCGCATAGTGCTTATTGTGTTCAATGCCGATCCGATTTCTGTGCTTCATCAACACTCTGAAGGTCCACAGATTACAGAATGCCTCCAGATGTGCTTCGGAAACTACTACTAGTCTTCCAGAGAACGATCAAAGCCTGGACAGTTTAAGACACTACTCTCATGTAGAAAAGTCCGCATCGTGCTTATTGTGCTCAATGCCGATGCAATTTTTGTGTTTAATCAACACTCTGAAGGTCCACAGATTACAGAATGCATAGAGATGTGCTTCCGTAACTACTACTAGTCTTCCAGTGTACGATCAAAGCGTAGACAGTTTAAGACATTACTCCCATGGAGATAAGTCCGCATGGTGCTTATTGTGTTCAATGCCGATGCAATTTTGGGGTTTCATCAACACTCTGAAGGTCCACAGATTACAGAATGTCTCCAGATGTGCTTCGGAAACTACTACTAGTCTTCCAGTGTATGATCAAAACGTAGACAGTTTAAGACTTTACTCCCATGGAGTAAAGTCCGCATGGTGCTTATTGTGTTCAATGCCGAAGCAATTTTTGTGTTTCATCAACACTCTGAAGGTCCACATATTTACAGAATGCCTCCACATGCGCTTCGCAAACTACTACTCGTCTTCCAGTGTACGATCAAAGCGTAGACATTTTAAGACATTACTCTCATGAAGGAAAGTGCACATGGGGCTTATTGTGTTCAATGTCGATGCAATTTTTGTGTTTCATCAACACTCTGAAGGTCCACAGATTTCAGAACGCCTAAAGATGTGCTTCGGAAACTACTACTAGTCTTCCAGGGAACGATCAAAGTGTAGACAGTTTAAGACATTACTCCCTTTAGAAAAGTCAGCATGGTGCTTATTGTGTTCAATGCCGATGCAATTTCTGTGTTTCATCAACACTCTGAAGGTCCACAGATTACAAAATGCATCCAGATGTGCTTCGGAAACTACTACTAGTCTTCCAGGGAACGATCAAAGCGTAGACAGTTTAAGACATTACTCCCATGGAGAAAATTCCCGTGGTGCTTGTTGTGTTCAATCCCGATGCAATTTTTGTGTTTCATCAACATTCTGAATGTCCACAGACTACAGAATGGCTCCAGATGTGCTTCGGAAACTACTACTAGTCTTCCAGTGTACGATCAAAGCGTAGACAGTTTTAGACATTACTCGGATAGAGAAAATTCCGCATGGTGCTTATTGTGTTCAATGCCGATGCAATTTTTGTGTTTCATCTACACTCTGAAGGTCCACAGATTACAGAATGCTTCCAGATGTGCTTCGGAAACTACTACTATTCTTCTAGTGTACGAACAAAGCGTAGACAGTTTAAGACATTACTCCCATGGAGAAAAATCCGAATGGTGCTTATTGTGTTCAATGCCGATGCAATTTCTGTGTTTCATCAACACTCCGAAGGTCCACAGAATACAGAATGCCTCCAGATATGCTTCGGAAACTACTACTAGTCTTCCAGTGTACGATCAAAGCGTAGACAGTTTAAGACATTACTCCCATGGAGAAAAGTCCGCATGGTGCAAATTGTGTTCAATGTCGATGCACTTTTTTGTTTCATCAACACTCTGAAGGTCCATAGATTTCAGAACGCCTAAAGATGTGTTTCGGAAACTACTATTAGTCTTCCAGGGAACGATCAAAGTGTAGGCAGTTTAAGACATTACTCCCTTTAGAAAAGTCAGCATGGTGCTTATTGTGTTCAATGCCGATGCAATTTCTGTGCTTCATCAACACTCTGAAGGTCCACAGATTACAGAATGCATCCAGATGTGCTTTGGAAACTACTACTAGTCTTCCAGTGTACGATCACAGCGTAGATAGTTTAAGACATTACTCCCGTGGAGAAAAATCCGCATGTTGCCTATTGTGTTCAATGCCGATGAAATATTTGTGTTTCATCAACACTCTGAAGGTCCACAGATTACAGAATGCATCCATATGTGCTTCGGAAACTACTACAAGCCTTCCAAGGAACGATCAAAGCGTAGACAGTTTAAGACATTTCTCCCATGGAGAAAAGTCCGCATGGTGCTTATTGTGTTCAATGCCGATTCAATTTCTGTGTTTCATCAATACTCTGAAGGTCCACAGATTACAGAATGCATCCAGATGTGCTTCGGAAACTACTGCTAGTCTTCCAGGGAACGATCAAATCGTAGACAGTTTAAGACATTACTGCCATGGAGAAAAGTCCGCATGGTGCTTATTGTGTTCAATTCCGATGCAATTTCTGTGTTTCATCAACACTCTGAAGGTCCACAGATTACAGAATGCATCCAGATGTGCGTCGGAAACTACTACTAGTCTTCCAGGGAACGATCAAAGGGTAGACAGTTTAAGACATTACTCCCATGGAGAAAATTCCCATGGTGCTTATTGTGTTCAATGCCGATGCAATTTTTGTGTTTCATCAACATTCTGAATGTCAACAGATTACAGAATGCCTCCAGATGTGCTTCGGAAACTACTACTAGTCTTCCAGTGTACGATCAAAGCGTAGACAGCTTAAGACATTACTCGGATAGAGAAAATTCCGCATGGTGCTTATTGTGTTCAATGCCGATGCAATTTTTGTGTTTCATCAACACTCTGAAGGTCCACAGATTACAGAATGCATCCAGATGTGCTTCGGAAACTACTACTAGTCTTCCAGTGTACTATCAAAATCGTAGACAGTCTAAGACATTACTCCCATGGAGAAAAGTCCGCATGGTGCTTATTGTGTTCAATGCCGATGGAATTTTTGTGTTTCATCTACACTCTGTAGGTCCACAGATTACAGAATGCTTCCAGATGTGCTTCGGAAACTACTACTATTCTTCCAGTGTACGATCAAAGCGTAGACAGTTTAAGACATTACTCCCATGGAGAAAAGTCCGCATGATGCTAATTGTGTTCAATGTCGATACAATTTTTGTGTTTCATCAACACTCTGAAGGTCCACAGATTACAGAATGCCTCCAGATGTGCTTCGGAAACTACTACTAGTCTTCCAGTGCACGATCAAAGCGTAGACAGTTTAAGACATTACTCACATTTAGAAAAGTCCGAATGGTGCTTATTGTGTTCAATGCCGATGCAATTTTTGTATTTCATCAACACTGTGAAGGTCCACAGATTACAGAATGCCTCCAGATGTGCTTCGGGAACTACTACTAGTCTTCAAGGGAACGATCAAAGCGTAGACAGTTTAAGACATTACTCCCATGGAGAAAAGTCCGCATGGTGCTTATTGTGTTCAATGCCGATCCGATTTCTGTGTTTCATCAACACTCTGAAAGTCCACAGATTACAGAATGCATCCAGATGTGCTTCCGAAACTACAACTAGTCTTCCAGTGTACGATCAAAGGGTAGACAGTTTAAGACATTACTCCCACGAAGAAAAGTGCGCATGGAGCTTATTGTGTTCAATGTCGATGCAATTTTTGTGTTTCATCAACACTCTGAAGGTCCACAGATTACAGAATGCCTCCAGATGTGCTACGGAAACTACTACTAGTCTTCCAGTGAACGATCAAAGCCTGGACAGTTTAGTACACTACTCCCATGTAGAAAAGTCCGCATTGTGCTTATTGTGCTCAATGCCGATGCAATTTTTGTGTTTCATCAACACTCTGAAGGTCCACCGATTACAGAATGCATCCATATGTGCTTCGGAAACTACTACTAGTCTTCCAGTGTACGATCAAAGCGTAGACAGTTTAAGACATTACTCCCATAGAGAAAATTCCGCATGGTGCTTATTGAGTTCAATGCCGATGCAATTTTTGTGTTTCATCAACACTCTGAGGGTCCACAGATTACAGAATGCATCCAGATGTGCTTCCGAAACTACTACTAGTCTTCCAGTGTACCATCAAAACGTAAACAGTTTAAGATATTACTCCCATGGAGAAAAGTTCGCATGGTGCTTATTGTGTTCAATGCCGATGCAAATTTTTGTGTTTCATCAACACTCTGAAGGTATACAGATTACAGAATGTCTCCAGATGTGTTTCGGAAACTACTGCTAGTTTTCCAGGGCACGATCAAAGCGTAGACAGATTAAGACATTACTCCCTTGGAGAAAAGTCCGCATGGTGCTTATTGTGTTCAATGCCGATTCAATTTCTGTGTTTCATCAACACTCTGAAGGTCCACAGATTACAGAATGCCTCCAGATGTGCTTCGGAAACTACTACTAGTCTTCAAGTGAACGATCAGAGCCTAGAAAGTTTAAGACACAACTCCCATGGAGAAAAGTCCGCATGGTCCTTATTGTGCTCAATGCCGATGCAATTTTTGTGTTTCACCAACACTCTGAAGGTCCACAGATTACAGAATGCATCCAGATGTGCTTCGGAAACTAATACTCGTCTTCCAGTGTACGATCAAAGCGTAGACAGTTTAAGACATTACTCCCATGGAGAAAATTCCCGTGGTGCTTGTTGTGTTCAATCCCGATGCAATTTTTGTGTTTCATCAACATTCTGAATGTCCACAGACTACAGAATGGCTCCAGATGTGCTTCGGAAACTACTACTAGTCTTCCAGTGTACGATCAAAGCGTAGACAGTTTTAGACATTACTCGGATAGAGAAAATTCCGCATGGTGCTTATTGTGTTCAATGCCGATGCAATTTTTGTGTTTCATCTACACTCTGAAGGTCCACAGATTACAGAATGCTTCCAGATGTGCTTCGGAAACTACTACTATTCTTCTAGTGTACGAACAAAGCGTAGACAGTTTAAGTCATTACTCCCATGGAGAAAAATCCGAATGGTGCTTATTGTGTTCAATGCCGATGCAATTTCTGTGTTTCATCAACACTCCGAAGGTCCACAGAATACAGAATGCCTCCAGATGTGCTTCGGAAACTACTACTAGTCTTCCAGTGTACGATCAAAGCGTAGACAGTTTAAGACATTACTCCCATGGAGAAAAGTCCGCATGGTGCAAATTGTGTTCAATGTCGATGCACTTTTTTGTTTCATCAACACTCTGAAGGTCCATAGATTTCAGAACGCCTAAAGATGTGTTTCGGAAACTACTATTAGTCTTCCAGGGAACGATCAAAGTGTAGGCAGTTTAAGACATTACTCCCTTTAGAAAAGTCAGCATGGTGCTTATTGTGTTCAATGCCGATGCAATTTCTGTGCTTCATCAACACTCTGAAGGTCCACAGATTACAGAATGCATCCAGATGTGCTTTGGAAACTACTACTAGACTTCCAGTGTACGATCACAGCGTAGATAGTTTAAGACATTACTCCCGTGGAGAAAAATCCGCATGTTGCCTATTGTGTTCAATGCCGATGAAATATTTGTGTTTCATCAACACTCTGAAGGTCCACAGATTACAGAATGCATCCATATGTGCTTCGGAAACTACTACAAGCCTTCCAAGGAACGATCAAAGCGTAGACAGTTTAAGACATTTCTCCCATGGAGAAAAGTCCGCATGGTGCTTATTGTGTTCAATGCCGATTCAATTTCTGTGTTTCATCAATACTCTGAAGGTCCACAGATTACAGAATGCATCCAGATGTGCTTCGGAAACTACTGCTAGTCTTCCAGGGAACGATCAAATCGTAGACAGTTTAAGACATTACTCCCATGGAGAAAAGTCCGCATGGTGCTTATTGTGTTCAATTCCGATGCAATTTCTGTGTTTCATCAACACTCTGAAGGTCCACAGATTACAGAATGCATCCAGATGTGCGTCGGAAACTACTACTAGTCTTTCAGGGAACGATCAAAGGGTAGACAGTTTAAGACATTACTCCCATGGAGAAAATTCCCATGGTGCTTATTGTGTTCAATGCCGATGCAATTTTTGTGTTTCATCAACATTCTGAATGTCAACAGATTACAGAATGCCTCCAGATGTGCTTCGGAAACTACTACTAGTCTTCCAGTGTACGATCAAAGCGTAGACAGCTTAAGACATTACTCGGATAGAGAAAATTCCGCATGGTGCTTATTGTGTTCAATGCCGATGCAATTTTTGTGTTTCATCAACACTCTGAAGGTCCACAGATTACAGAATGCATCCAGATGTGCTTCGGAAACTACTACTAGTCTTCCAGTGTACTATCAAAATCGTAGACAGTCTAAGACATTACTCCCATGGAGAAAAGTCCGCATGGTGCTTATTGTGTTCAATGCCGATGGAATTTTTGTGTTTCATCTACACTCTGTAGGTCCACAGATTACAGAATGCTTCCAGATGTGCTTCGGAAACTACTACTATTCTTCCAGTGTACGATCAAAGCGTAGACAGTTTAAGACATTACTCCCATGGAGAAAAGTCCGCATGATGCTAATTGTGTTCAATGTCGATACAATTTTTGTGTTTCATCAACACTCTGAAGGTCCACAGATTACAGAATGCCTCCAGATGTGCTTCGGAAACTACTACTAGTCTTCCAGTGCACGATCAAAGCGTAGACAGTTTAAGACATTACTCACATTTAGAAAAGTCCGAATGGTGCTTATTGTGTTCAATGCCGATGCAATTTTTGTGTTTCATCAACATTCTGAATGTCAACAGATTACAGAATGCCTCCAGATGTGCTTCGGAAACTACTACTATTCTTCTAGTGTACGAACAAAGCGTAGACAGTTTAAGACATTACTCCCATTTAGAAAAATCCGAATGGTGCTTATTGTGTTCAATGCCTATGCAATTTCTGTGTTTCATCAACACTCCGAAGGTCCACAGATTACAGAATGCCTCCAGATGTGCTTCGGAAACTACTACTAGTCTTCCAGTGTACGATCAAAGCGTAGACAGTTTAAGACATTACTCCCATGGAGAAAAGTCCGCATGGTGCAAATTGTGTTCAATGTCGATGCACTTTTTTGTTTCATCAACACTCTGAGGTCCACAGATTTCAGAACGCCTAAAGATGTGCTTCGGAAACTACTACTAGTCTTCCAGGGAACGATCAAAGTGTAGGCAGTTTAAGACATTACTCCCTTTAGAAAAGTCAGCATGGTGCTTATTGTGTTCAATGCCGATGCAATTTCTGTGCTTCATCAACACTCTGAAGGTCCACAGATTACAGAATGCATCCAGATGTGCTTTGGAAACTACTACTAGACTTCCAGTGTACGATCACAGCGTAGATAGTTTAAGACATTACTCCCATGGAGAAAAATCCGCATGTTGCCTATTGTGTTCAATGCCGATGAAATATTTGTGTTTCATCAACACTCTGAAGGTCCACAGATTACAGAATGCATCCATATGTGCTTCGGAAACTACTACAAGCCTTCCAAGGAACGATCAAAGCGTAGACAGTTTAAGACATTTCTCCCATGGCGAAAAGTCCGCATGGTGCTTATTGTGTTCAATGCCGATTCAATTTCTGTGTTTCATCAATACTCTGAAGGTCCACAGATTACAGAATGCATCCAGATGTGCTTCGGAAACTATTGCTAGTCTTCCAGGGAACGATCAAATCGTAGACAGTTTAAGACATTACTCCCATGGAGAAAAGTCCGCATGGTGCTTATTGTGTTCAATGCCGATGCAATTTCTGTGTTTCATCAACACTCTGAAGGTCCACAGATTACAGAATGCATCCAGATGTGCGTCGGAAACTACTACTAGTCTTCCAGGGAACGATCAAAGGGTAGACAGTTTAAGACATTACTCCCATGGAGAAAATTCCCATGGTGCTTATTGTGTTCAATGCCGATGCAATTTTTGTGTTTCATCAACATTCTGAATGTCAACAGATTACAGAATGCCTCCAGATGTGCTTCGGAAACTACTACTAGTCTTCCAGTGTACGATCAAAGCGTAGACAGCTTAAGACATTACTCAGATAGAGAAAATTCCGCATGGTGCTTATTGTGTTCAATGCCGATGCAATTTTTGTGTTTCATCAACACTCTGAAGGTCCACAGATTACAGAATGCATCCAGATGTGCTTCGGAAACTACTACTAGTCTTCCAGTGTACTATCAAAATCGTAGACAGTCTAAGACATTACTCCCATGGAGAAAAGTCCGCATGGTGCTTATTGTGTTCAATGCCGATGGAATTTTTGTGTTTCATCTACACTCTGAAGGTCCACAGATTACAGAATGCTTCCAGATGTGCTTCGGAAACTACTACTATTCTTCCAGTGTACGATCAAAGCGTAGACAGTTTAAGACATTACTCCCATGGAGAAAAGTCCGCATGATGCTAATTGTGTTCAATGTCGATACAATTTTTGTGTTTCATCAACACTCTGAAGGTCCACAGATTACAGAATGCCTCCAGATGTGCTTCGGAAACTAGTACTGGTCTTCCAGTGAACGATCAAAGCCTGGACAGTTTAAGACACTAGTCTCATGTAGAAAAGTCCGCATCGTGCTTATTGTGCTCAATGCCGATGCAATTTTTGTGTTTAATCAACACTCTGATGGTCCACAGATTACAGAATGCATCCAGATGTGTTTCCGAAACTACAACTAGTCTTCCAGTGTACGATCAAAGGGTAGACAGTTTAAGACATTACTCCCACGAAGAAAAGTGCGCATGGAGCTTATTGTGTTCAATGTCGATGCAATTTTTGTGTTTCATCAACACTCTGAAGGTCCACAGATTACAGAATGCCTCCAGATGTGCTACGGAAACTACAACTAGTCTTCCAGTGAACGATCAAAGCCTGGACAGTTTAGTACACTACTCCCATGTAGAAAAGTCCGCATCGTGCTTATTGTGCTCAATGCCGATGCAATTTTTGTGTTTCATCAACACTCTGAAGGTATACAGATTACAGAATGTCTCCAGATGTGTTTCGGAAACTACTGCTAGTCTTCCAGGGAACGATCAAAGCGTAGACAGATTAAGACATTACTCCCTTGGAGAAAAGTCCGCATGGTGCTTATTGTGTTCAATGCCGATTCAATTTCTGTGTTTCATCAACACTCTGAAGGTCCACAGATTACAGAATGCCTCCAGATGTGCTTCGGAAACTACTACTAGTCTTCCAGTGAACGATCAGAGCCTAGAAAGTTTAGTACACTACTCCCATGTAGAAAAGTCCGCATCGTGCTTATTGTGCTCAATGCCGATGCAATTTTTGTGTTTCACCAACACTCTGAAGGTCAACAGATTACAGAATGCATCCAGATGTGCTTCCGAAACTACTACTAGTCTTCCAGTGTACGATCAAAACG
Source organism: Schistocerca gregaria (assembly GCF_023897955.1). Taxonomy (NCBI): domain Eukaryota; kingdom Metazoa; phylum Arthropoda; class Insecta; order Orthoptera; family Acrididae; genus Schistocerca; species Schistocerca gregaria. The sequence goes on along the minus strand of NC_064928.1, from coordinate 48,265,798 downwards.
TAGACAGTTTAAGACTTTACTCCCATTGAGAAAAGTCCGCATGGTGCTTATTGTGTTCAATGCCGAAGCAATTCTTGTGTTTCATCAACACTCTGAAGGTCCACATATTACAGAATGCCTCCAGATGTGCTTCGGAAACTACTACTAGTCTTCCAGTTTACGATCAAAGCGTAGACAGTTTAAGACATTACTCCCATGGAAAAAAGTCGGCATGGTGTTTATTGTGTTCAATGCCGAAGCAATTTTTGTGTTTCATCAACACTCTGAAGGTCCACAGATTACAGAATGCCTCCAGATGTGCTTCGGAAACTACCACTAGTCTTCCAGTGTACGATCAAAGTGTAGACAGTTTAAGACATTACTCCCATGGAGAAAAGTCCGCATGGTGCTTATTGTGTTTAATGTCGATGCAATTTTTGTGTTTAATCAACACTCTGAAGGTCCACAGATTACAGAATGCATCCAGATGTGCTTCGGAAACTACTACTATTCTTAAAGTGTACGATGAAAGCGTAGATAATTTAAGACATCACTCCCTTGGAGAAAAGTCCTCATGGTGCTTATTGTGTTAAAAGCCGATGCAATTTTTGTGTTTCATCAACACTCTTAAGGTCTACAGATTACAGAATGCCTACAGATGTGCTTCGGAAACTACTACTATTCTTCCAGTGTACGATCAAAGCGTAGACACTTTAAGACATTACTCCCATGGAGAAAAATCCGCATGGTGCCTATTGTATTCAATGCCGATGCAATTTTTGAGTTTCATCAACACCTTGAAGGTCCACAGATTACAGAATGCCTCCAGATGTGCTTCGGAAACTACTACTAGTCTTCAAGGGAACGATCAAAGAGTAGACAGTTTAAGACATTACTCCCATGGAGAAAAGTTCGCATGGTGCGTATTGTGTTTAATGCCGATGCAATTTTTGTGTTTCATCAACACACTGAAGGTCCACAGATTTCAGAACGCCTAAAGATGTGCTTCGGAAACTACAACAAGTCTTCCAGGAAACGATCAAAGCATAGACAGTTTAAGACATTACTCCCTTTAGAAAAGTCCGCATGGTGCTTATTGTGTTCAATGCCGATGCAATTTTTGTGTTTCATCGACACTCTGAATGTCCACAGATTACAGAATGCATCCAGATGTGCTTCGGAAACTACTACTATTCTTAAAGTGTACGATCAAAGCGTAGATAGTTTAAAACATCACTCCCTTGGAGAAAAGTCCTCATGGTGCTTATTGTGTTCAATGCCGATTCAATTTTTGTGTTTCATCAACATTCTTAAGGTCTACAGATTAGAGAATGCCTCCAGATGTCCTTCGGAAACTAATACTAGTCTTCCAGTGTACGATCAAAGCGTAGACAGTTTAAGACATTACTCCCATGGAGATAAATCCGCATGGTGCCTATTGTATTCAATGCCGATGCAATTTTTGAGTTTCGTCAACTCCTTGAAGGTTCACAGATTACAGAATGCCTCCAGATGTGCTTCGGAAACTACTACTAGTCTTCCAGGGAACGATGAAACCGTAGACAGTTTAAGACGTTAATCCCATGGAGAAAAGTTCGCATGGTGCGTATTGTGTTCAATGCCGTTGCAATTATTGTGTTTCATCAACACTCTGAAGGTCCACAGATTTCAGAACGACAAAAGATGTGCTTCGGAAACTACTACTAGTCTTCCAGGGAACGATCAAAGCGTAGACAGTTTAAGACATTACTCCCTTTAGAAAAGTCGGCATGGTGCTTATTGTGTTCAATGCCGATGCATTTTCTGTGTTTAATCAACACTCTGAAGGTCCACTGATTACAGAATGCATCCAGATGAGCTTCAGAAACTACTACTAGTCTTCCAGGGAACGATCAAAGCGTAGACAGTTTAAGACATTACTCCCATTGAGAAAAGTCCGCATGGTGCTTATTGTGTTCAATGCCGATCCGATTTCTGTGTTTCATCAACACTCTGAAGGTCCACAGATAACAGAATGCCTCCAGATGTGCTTCGGAAACTACTACTGGTCTTCCAGTGAACGATCAAAGCCTGGACAGTTTAAGACACTACTCTCATGTAGAAAAGTCCGCATCGTGCTTATTGTGCTCAATGCCGATGCAATTTTTGTGTTTAATCAACACTCTGAAGGTCCACAGATTACAGAATGCATCCAGATGTGCTTCCGAAACTACAACTAGTCTTCCAGTGTACGATCAAAGGGTAGACAGTTTAAGACATTACTCCCATGGAGATAAGTCCGCATGGTGCTTATTGTGTTCAATGCCGACGCAATTTTTGTGTTTCATCAACACTCTGAAGGTCCACAGATTACAGAATGCATCCAGATGTGCTTCGGAAACTACTACTAGTCTTCCAGTGTACTATCAAAATCGTAGACAGTCTAAGACATTACTCCCATGGAGAAAAGTCCGCATGGTGCTTATTGTGTTCAATGCCGATGGAATTTTTGTGTTTCATCTACACTCTGAAGGTCCACAGATTACGGAATTCCTCCAGATGTGCTTCGGAAACTACTACTAGTCTTCCAGTGACCGATCAAAGCCTAGAAAGTTTAAGACAATACTCCCATGGAGAAAAGTTCGCATGGTGCTTATTGTGTTCAATGCCGATGCAATTTCTGTGTTTCATCAACACTCTGAAGGTCCACAGATTACAGAATGCATCCAGATGTGCTTCGGAAACTACTACTAGTCTTCCAGGGAACGATCAAAGCGTAGACAGTTTAAGACATTACTCCCATGGAGAAAATTCCCATGGTGCTTATTGTGTTCAATGCCGAAGCAATTTTTGTGTTTCATCATCACTCTGAAGGTCCACAGATTTTAGAATGCCTCCAGATGTGCTTCGGAAACTACCACTAGTCTTCCAGTGTACGATCAAAGTGTAGACAGTTTAAGACATTACTCCCATGGAGAAAAGTCCGCATGGTGCTTATTGTGTTCAATGTCGATGCAATTTTTGTGTTTCATCAACTCTCTGAAGGTCCACAGATTACAGAATGCATCCATATGTGCTTCGGAAACTACTACTATTCTTAAAGTGTACGATCAAAGCGTAGATAGTTTAAGACATCACTCCCTTGGAGAAAAGTCCTCATGGTGCTTATTGTGTTCAATGCCGATGCAATTTTTGTGTTTCATCAACACTCTTAAGGTCTACAGATTACAGAATGCCTACAGATGTGCTTCGGAAACTACTACTAGTCTTTCAGTGTACGATCAAAGCGTAGACACTTTAAGACATTACTCCCATGGAGAAAAATCCGCATGGTGCCTATTGTATTCAATGCCGATGCAATTTTTGAGTTTCATCAACACCTTGAAGGTCAACAGATTACAGAATGCCTCCAGATGTGCTTCGGAAAGTACTACTAGTCTTCAAGGGAACGATCAAAGAGTAGACAGTTTAAGACATTACTCCCATGGAGAACAGGTCGCATGGTGCGTATTGTGTTTAATGCCGATGCAATTTTGGTGTTTCATCTACACACTGAAGGTCCACAGATTTCAGAACGCCTAAAGATGTGCTTCGGAAACTACAACTAGTCTTCCAGGAAACGATCAAAGCATAGACAGTTTAAGACATTACTCCCTTTAGAAAAGTCCGCATAGTGCTTGTTGTGTTCAATGCAGATGCAATTTCTGAGTTTCATCAACTCTCTGAAGGTCCACAGGTTACAGAATGCATCCAGATGTGCTTCGGAAACTACTACTAATCTTCCAGGGAACATTCAAAGAGTAGACAGATTAAGACATTACTCCCATGGAGAAAAGTCCGCTTGGTGCTTATTGTGTTCGATGCCGATGCAATTTTTGTGTTTCATCGACACTCTGAATGTCCACAGATTACAGAATGCATCCAGATGTGCTTCAGAAAGTACTACTATTCTTCCAGTGTACGATCAAAGCGTAGATAGTTTAAGACATCACTCCCATGGAGAAAAGACCTCACGGTGCTTATTGTGTTCAATGCCGATGCAATTTTTGTTTTTCATCAACACTCTTAAGGTCTACAGATTACAGAATGCCTCCAGATGTGCTTCGGAAACTACTGCTAGTCTTCCAGTGTACGATCAAAATGTAGACAGTTTAAGACATTACTCCCGTGGAGAAAAATGGGCATGGTGCCTATTGTATTCAATGCCGATGCAATTTTTGAGTTTCATCAACACCTTGAAGGTCCACAGATTACAGAATGCCTCCAGATGTGCTTCGGAAACTACTACTAGTCTTCCAGGGAACGATCGAAGCGTAGACAGTTTGAGTCGTTACTCCCATGGAGAAAAGTTCGCATGGTGCGTATTGTGTTCAATGCCGATGCAATTTTTGTGTTTCATCAACACTCTGAAGGTCCACAGATTTCAGAACGCCTAAAGATGTGTTTCGGAAACTACTACTAGTCTTCCAGGAAACGATCAAAGCGTAGACAGTTTAAGACATTACTCCCTTTAGAAAAGTCCGCATGGTGCTTATTGTGTACAATGCCGATGCAATTTTTGTGTTTCATCGACACTCTGAATGTCCACAGATTACAGAATGCATCCAGATGTTCTTCGGAAACTACTACTATTCTTAAAGTGTACGATCAAAGCGTAGATAGTTTAAGACATCACTCCCTTGGAGAAAAGTCCTCATGGTGCTTATTGTGTTCAATGCCGATGCAATTTTTGTGTTTCATCAACACTCTTAAGGTCTACAGATTAGAGAATGCCTCCAGATGTCCTTCGGAGACTAATACTAGTCTTCCAGTGTACGATCAAAGCGTAGACAGTTTAAGACACTACTCTCATGTAGAAAAGTCCGCATCGTGCTTATTGTGCTCAATGCCGATGCAATTTTTGTGTTTAATCAACACTCTGAAGGTCCACAGATTACAGAATGCATCCAGATGTGCTTCCGAAACTACTACTAGTCTTCCAGTGTACGATCAAAGCGTAGACAGTTTAAGACATTACTCCCATGGAGATAAGTCCGCATGGTGCTTATTGTGTTCAAAGCCGATGCAGTTTTTGTGTTTCATCAACACTCTGAAGGTCCACAGATTACAGAATGTCTCCAGATGTGCTTCGGAAACTACTACTAGTCTTCCAGTGTACGATCAAAGCATAGACAGTTTAAGACATTACTCCCATGAAGAAAAGTGAGCATGGTGCTTATTGTGTTCAATGTCGATGCAATTTTTGTGCTTCATCAACACTCTGAAGGTCCACAGATTACAGAATGCCTCCAGATGTGCTTCGGAAACTACTGCTAGTCGTCCAGGGAACGATCAAAGCGTAGACAGTTTAAGACATTAGTCCCATGGAGAAAAGTCCGCATGGTGCTTATTGTGTTCAATGTCGATGCAATTTTTGTGTTTCATCAACACTCTGAAGGTCCACAGATTACAGAATGCATCCATATGTGCTTCGGAAACTACTACTATTCTTAAAGTGTACGATCAAAGCGTAGATAGTTTAAGACATCACTCCCTTGGAGAAAAGTCCTCATGGTGCTTATTGTGTTCAATGCCGATGCAATTTTTGTGTTTCATCAACACTCTTAAGGTCTACAGATTACAGAATGCCTACAGATGTGCTTCGGAAACTACTACTAGTCTTTCAGTGTACGATCAAAGCGTAGACACTTTAAGACATTACTCCCATGGAGAAAAATCCGCATGGTGCCTATTGTATTCAATGCCGATGCAATTTTGGAGTTTCATCAACACCTTGAAGGTCAACAGATTACAGAATGCCTCCAGATGTGCTTCGGAAACTACTACTAGTCTTCAAGGGAACGATCAAAGAGTAGACAGTTTAAGACATTACTCCCATGGAGAACAGTTTGCATGGTGCGTATTGTGTTTAATGCCGATGCAATTTTGGTGTTTCATCTACACACTGAAGGTCCACAGATTTCAGAACGCCTAAAGATGTGCTTCGGAAACTACAACTAGTCTTCCAGGAAACGATCAAAGCATAGACAGTTTAAGACATTACTCCCTTTAGAAAAGTCCGCATAGTGCTTGTTGTGTTCAATGCAGATGCAATTTCTGAGTTTCATCAACTCTCTGAAGGTCCACAGGTTACAGAATGCATCCAGATGTGCTTCGGAAACTACTACTAATCTTCCAGGGAACATTCAAAGAGTAGACAGATTAAGACATTACTCCCATGGAGAAAAGTCCGCTTGGTGCTTATTGTGTTCGATGCCGATGCAATTTTTGTGTTTCATCGACACTCTGAATGTCCACAGATTACAGAATGCATCCAGATGTGCTTCAGAAAGTACTACTATTCTTCCAGTGTACGATCAAAGCGTAGATAGTTTAAGACATCACTCCCATGGAGAAAAGACCTCACGGTGCTTATTGTGTTCAATGCCGATGCAATTTTTGTTTTTCATTAACACTCTTAAGGTCTACAGATTACAGAATGCCTCCAGATGTGCTTCGGAAACTACTGCTAGTCTTCCAGTGTACGATCAAAATGTAGACAGTTTAAGACATTACTAACGTGGAGAAAAATCCGCATGGTGCCTATTGTATTCAATGCCGATGCAATTTTTGAGTTTCATCAACACCTTGAAGGTCCACAGATTAGAGAATGCCTCCAGATGTGCTTCGGAAACTACTACTAGTCTTCCAGGGAACGATCGAAGCGTAGACAGTTTAAGTCGTTACTCCCATGGAGAAAAGTTCGCATGGTGCGTATTGTGTTCAATGCCGATGCAATTTTTGTGTTTCATCAACACTCTGAAGGTCCACAGATTTCAGAACGCCTAAAGATGTGTTTCGGAAACTACTACTAGTCTTCCAGGGAACGATCAAAGCGTAGACAGTTTAAGACATTACTCCCTTTAGAAAAGTCCGCATGGTGCTTATTGTGTACAATGCCGATGCAATTTTTGTGTTTCATCGACACTCTGAATGTCCACAGATTACAGAATGCATCCAGATGTTCTTCGGAAACTACTACTATTCTTAAAGTGTACGATCAAAGCGTAGATAGTTTAAGACATCACTCCCTTGGAGAAAAGTCCTCATGGTGCTTATTGTGTTCAATGCCGATGCAATTTTTGTGTTTCATCAACACTCTTAAGGTCTACAGATTAGAGAATGCCTCCAGATGTCCTTCGGAGACTAATACTAGTCTTCCAGTGTACGATCAAAGCGTAGACAGTTTAAGACACTACTCTCATGTAGAAAAGTCCGCATCGTGCTTATTGTGCTCAATGCCGATGCAATTTTTGTGTTTAATCAACACTCTGAATGTCCACAGATTACAGAATGCATCCAGATGTGCTTCCGAAACTACTACTAGTCTTCCAGTGTACGATCAAAGCGTAGACAGTTTAAGACATTACTCCCATGGAGATAAGTCCGCATGGTGCTTATTGTGTTCAAAGCCGATGCAGTTTTTGTGTTTCATCAACACTCTGAAGGTCCACAGATTACAGAATGTCTCCAGATGTGCTTCGGAAACTACTACTAGTCTTCCAGTGTACGATCAAAGCATAGACAGTTTAAGACATTACTCCCATGAAGAAAAGTGAGCATGGTGCTTATTGTGTTCAATGTCGATGCAATTTTTGTGCTTCATCAACACTCTGAAGGTCCACAGATTACAGAATGCCTCCAGATGTGCTTCGGAAACTACTGCTAGTCGTCCAGGGAACGATCAAAGCGTAGACAGTTTAAGACATTAGTCCCATGGAGAAAAGTCCGCGTGGTGCTTATTGTGTTCAATGCCGATTCAATTTCTGTGTTTCATCAACACTCTGAAGGCCCACAGATTACAGAATGCCTCCAGATGTGCTTCGGTAACTACTGCTAGTCTTCCAGTGAACGATCAAATCCTGGACAGTTTAGGACACTACTCCCATGTAGAAAAGTCCGCATCGTGCTTATTGTGCTCAATGCCGATGCAATTTTTGTGTTTCATCAACACTCTGAAGGTCCACAGATTACAGAATGCATCCAGATGTGCTTCGGAAACTACTACTAGTCTTCCAGGGAACGATTAAAGCGTTGACAGTTTAAGACATTACTCCTATAGAGAAAATTCCGCATGGTGCTTATTGAGTTCAATGCCGATGCAATTTTTGTGTTTAATCAACACTCTGAAGGTCCACAGATTACAGAATGCATCCAGATGTGCTTCGGAAACTACTACTAGTCTTCCAGTGTACCATCAAAGCGTAGACAGTTTAAGACATTACTCACATGGAGAAAAGTCCGCATGGTGCTTATTGTGTTCAATGCCGATTCAATTTTTGTGTTTCATCAACACTCTGAAGGTCCACAGATACAGAATGCCTCCAGATGTGCTTCGGAAACTACTACTAGTCTTCCAGTGTACGATCAAAGCGTAGACAGTTTAAGACATTACTCCCATTTAGAAAAGTCCGAATGGTGCTTATTGTGTTCAATGTCGATGCAATTATTGTGTTTCATCAACACTCTGAAGGTCCACAGATTACAGAATGCATCCAGATGTGCTTCGGAAACTACTACTATTCTTAAAGTGTACGATCAAAGCGTAGATAGTTTAAGACATCACTCCCTTGGAGAAAAGTCCTCATGGTGCTTATTGTGTTCGATGCCGATGCAATTTTTGTTTTTCATCGACACTCTGAATGTCAACAGATTACAGAATGCATCCAGATGTGCTTCAGAAAGTATTACTATTCTTCCAGTGTACGATCAAAGCGTAGATAGTTTAAGACATCACTCCCTTGGAGAAAAGACCTCATGGTGCTTATTGTGTTTAATGCCGATGCAATTTTTGTTTTTCATCAACACTCTTAAGGTCTACAGATTACAGAATGCCTCCAGATGTGCTTCGGAAACTACTGCTAGTCTTCCAGTGTACGATCAAAATGTAGACAGTTTAAGACATTACTCCCATGGAGAAAAATCCGCATGGTGCCTATTGTATTCAATGCCGATGCAATTTTTGAGTTTCATCAACACCTTGAAGGTCCACAGATTACAGAATGCCTCCAGATGTGCTTCGGAAACTACTACTAGTCTTCCAGGGAACGATCAAAGCGTAGACAGTTTAAGACATTACTCCCTTTAGAAAAGTCCGCATGGTGCTTATTGTGTTCAATGCCGATGCATTTTCTGTGTTTAATCAACACTCAGAAGGTCCACTGATTACAGAATGCATCCAGATGTGCTTCAGAAACTACTACTAGTCTTCCAGGGACCAATCAAAGCGTAGACAGTTTAAGACATTACTCCCATGGAGAAACGTCCGTATGGTTCTTATTGTGTTCAATGCCGATTTAATATCTGTGTTTCATCAACACTCTGAAGGTCTACAGATTACAGAATGCATCCAGATGTGCTTCAGAAACTACTACTAATCTTCCAGGGGACGATCAAAGCGTAGACACTTTAAGACATTACTCCCATGGAGAAAAGTTCTCATGGTGCGTATTGTGTTCAATGCCGATGCAATTTTTGTGTTTCATCAACACACTGAAGGTCCACAGATTTCAGAACGCCTAAAGATGTGCTTCGGAAACTACAACTATTCTTCCAGGGAACGATCAAAGCATAGACAGTTTAAGACATTACTCCCTTTAGAAAAGTCCGCATAGTGCTTATTGTGTTCAATGCCGATACAATTTCTGTGTTTCATCAACACTCTGAAGGTCCACAGATTACAGAATGCATCCAGATGTGCTTCGGAAACTACTACTAGTCTTCCAGGGAACGATCAAAAAGTAGACAGATTAAGACATTACTCCCATGGAGAAAAGTCCGCATGGTGCTTATTGTGTTCAATGCCGATGCAATTTTGTGTTTCATCGACACTCTGAATGTCCACAGATTACAGATTGCATCCAGATGTGCTTCGGAAACTACTACTATTCTTCCAGTGTACGATCAAAGCGTAGATAGTTTAAGACATCACTCCCTTGGAGAAAAGACCGCATGGTGCTTATTGTGTTCAATGCCGATGGAATTTTTGTGTTTCATCTACACTCTGAAGTTCCACAGATTGCAGCCTGCTTCCAGATGTGCTTCGGAAACTACTACTATTCTTCCAGTGTAGGATCAAAGCGTATACACTTTAAGACATTACTCCCATGGAGAGAAATCCGCATGGTTCTTATTGTGTTCAATGCCGATGCAATTTTTGTGTTTCATAAACACTCTGAAGGTCCACAGATTACAGAATGCATCCAGATGGGCTTCGGAAACTACTACTAGTCTTCTAGTGTACGATCAAAGCGTAGACAGTCTAAGACATTACTCCCATGGAGAAAAGTCCGCATGGTGCTTATTGTGTTCAATACCGAAGCAATTTTTGTGTTTCATCAACACTCTGAATGTCCACAGATTACAGAATGCATCCAGATGTGCTTCAGAAAGTACTACTATTCTTAGAGTGTACGATCAAAGCGTAGATAGATTAAGACATCACTCCCTTGGAGAAAAGTCCACATGGTGCTTATTGGTTCAATGCCGATGCAATTTTTGTGTTTCATCAACACTCTTAAGGTCTACAGATTAGAGAATGCCTCCAGATGTCCTTCGGAAACTAATACTAGTCTTCCAGTGTACGATCAAAGCGTAGACAGTTTAAGACATTACTCCCATGGAGATAAGTCCGCATGGTGCTTATTGTGTTCAAAGCCGATGCAGTTTTTGTGTTTCATCATCACTCTGAAGGTCCACAGATTACTGAATGTCTCCAGATGTGCTTCGGAAACTACTACTAGTCTTCCAGTGTACGATCAAAGCGTAGACAGCTTAAGACATTACTCCCATGAAGAAAAGTGCGCATGGTGCTTATTGTGTTCAATGTCGATGCAATTTTTGTGTTTCATCAACACTCTGAAGTTCCACAGATTACAGAATGCCTCCAGATGTGCTTCGGAAGCTACTACTAGTCTTCCAGGGAACGATCAAAGCGTAGACAGTTTAAGACATTAGTCCCATGGAGAAAAGTCCGCATGGTGCTTATTGTGTTCAATGCCGTTTAAATTTCTGTGTTTCATCAACACTCTGAAGGCCCACAGATTACAGAATGCCTCCAGATGTGCTTCGGTAACTACTGCTAGTCTTCCAGTGAACGATCAAATCCTGGACAGTTTAGGACACTACTCCCATGTAGAAAAGTCCGCATCGTGCTTATTGTGCTCAATGCCGATGCAATTTTTGTGTTTCATCAACACTCTGAAGGTCCACAGATTACAGAATGCATCCAGACGTGCTTCGGAAACTACTACTAGTCTTCCAGGGAACGATCAAAGCGTAGACAGTTTAAGACATTACTCCTATAGAGAAAATTCCGAATGGTGCTTATTGAGTTCAATGCCGATGCAATTTTTGTGTTTAATCAACACTCTGAAGGTCCACAGATTACAGAATGCATCCAGATGTGCTTCCGAAACTACTACTAGTCTTCCAGTGTACCATCAAAGCGTAGACAGTTTAAGACATTACTCACATGGAGAAAAGTCCGCATGGTGCTTATTGTGTTCAAAGCCGATTCAATTTTTGTGTTTCATCAACACTCTGAAGGTCCACAGATACAGAATGCCTCCAGATGTGCTTCGGAAACTACTACTAGTCTTCCAGTGTACGATCAAAGCGTAGACAGTTTAAGACATAACTCCCATTTAGAAAAGTCCGAATGGTGCTTATTGTGTTCAATGCCGATGCAATTTTTGTGTTTCATCAACACTGTGAAGGTCCACAGATTACAGAATGCCTCCAGATGTGCTTCGGAAACTACTACTAGTCTTCAAGGGAACGATCAAAGCGTAGACAGTTTAAGACATTACTCCCATGCAGAAAAGTCCGCATGGTGCTTATTGTGTTCAATGCCGATCCGATTTCTGTGTTTCATCAACACTCTGAAGGTCCACAGATTACATAATGCCTCCAGATATGCTTCGGAAACTACTACTAGTCTTCCAGTGAACGATCAAAGCCTGGACAGTTTAAGACACTACTCTCATGTAGAAAAGTCCGCATCGTGCTTATTGTGCTCAATGCTGATGCAATTTTTGTGTTTAATCAAAACTCTGAATGTCCACAGATTACAGAATGCATCCAGATGTGCTTCCGAAACTACTACTAGTCTTCCACTGTACGATAAAAGCGTAGACAGTTTAAGACATTACTCCCATGGAGAAAAGTCCGTATGGTACTTATTGTGTTCAATGCCGAAGCAATTTTTGTGTTTCATCAACACTCTGAAGGTCCACAGATTACAGAATGCCACCAGATGTGCTTCGGAAACTACTACTAGTCTTCCAGTGTACGATCAAAGCGTAGACAGTTTACGACATAACTCCCATGGAGAAAAGTCCGCATGGTGCTTATTGTGTTCAATGCCGAAGCAATTTTTGTGTTTCATCAACACTCTGAAGGTCCACAGATTACAGAATGCCACCAGATGTGCTTCGGAAACTACTACTAGTCTTCCAGTGTACGATCAAAATGTAGACAGTTTAAGACATTACTCTCATGGAGAAAAATCCGCATGGTGCCTATTGTATTCAATGCCGATGCAATTTTTGAGTTTCATCAACACCTTGAAGGTCCACAGATTACAGAATGCCTCCAGATGTGCTTCGGAAACTACTACTAGTCTTCCAGGGAACGATCGAAGCGTAGACAGTTTAAGACGTTACTCCCATGGAGAAAAGTTCGCATGGTGCGTATTGTGTTCAATGCCGATGCAATTTTTGTGTTTCATCAACACTCTGAAGGTCCACAGATTTCAGAACGGCTAAAGATGTGTTTCGGAAACTACTACTAGTCTTCCAGGGAACGATCAAAGCGTAGACAGTTTAAGACATTACTCCCTTTAGAAAAGTCCGCATGGTGCTTATTGTGTTCAATGCCGATGCAATTTTTTTGTTTCATCGACACTCTGAATGTCCACAGATTACAGAATGCATCCAGATGTGCATCGGAAACTTCTACTATTCTTAAAGTGTACGATCAAAGCGTAGATAGTTTAAGACATCACTCCCTTGGAAAAAAGTCCTCAATGTGCTTATTGTGTTCAATGCCGATGCAATTTTTGTGTTTCATCAACACTCTTAAGGTCTACAGATTAGAGAATGCCTCCAGATGTCCTTCGGAAACTAATACTAGTCTTCCAGTGTACGATCAAAGCGTAGACAGTTTAAGACATTACTCCCATGGAGATAAATCCGCATGGTGCCTATTGTATTCAATGCCGATGCAATTTTTGAGTTTCATCAACTCCTTGAAGGTTCACAGATTACAGAATGCCTCCAGATGTGCTTCGGAAACTACTACTAGTCTTCCAGGGAACGATGAAACCGTAGACAGTTTAAGGCGTTACTCCCATGGAGAAAAGTTCGCATGGTGCGTATTGTGTTCAATGCCGATGCAATTATTGTGTTTCATCAACACTCTGAAGGTCCACAGATTTCAGAACGACAAAAGATGTGCTTCGGAAACTACTACTAGTCTTCCAGGGAACGATCAAAGCGTAGACAGTTTAAGACATTACTCCCTTTAGAAAAGTCCGCATGGTGCTTATTGTGTTCAATGCCGATGCATTTTCTGTGTTTAATCAACACTCAGAAGGTCCACTGATTACAGAATGCATCCAGATGTGCTTCAGAAACTACTACTAGTCTTCCAGGGAACAATCAAAGCGTAGACAGTTTAAGACATTACTCCCATGGAGAAACGTCCGTATGGTGCTTATTGTGTTCAATTCCGATTTAATATCTGTGTTTCATCAACACTCTGAAGGTCTACAGATTACAGAATGAATCCAGATGTGCTTCAGAAACTACTACTAATCTTCCAGGGGACGATCAAAGCGTAGACACTTTAAGACATTACTCCCATGGAGAAAAGTTCTCATGGTGCGTATTGTGTTCAATGCCGATGCAATTTTTGTGTTTCATCAACACACTGAAGGTCCACAGATTTCAGAACGCCTAAAGATGTGCTTCGGAAACTACAACTAGTCTTCCAGGGAACGATCAAAGCATAGACGTTTAAGACATTACTCCCTTTAGAAAAGTCCGCTTAGTGCTTATTGTGTTCAATGCCGATACAATTTCTGTGTTTCATCAACACTCTGAAGGTCCACAGATTACAGAATGCATCCAGATGTGCTTCGGAAACTACTACTAGTCTTCCAGGGAACGATCAAAGAGTAGACAGATTAAGACATTACTCCCATGGAGAAAAGTCCGCATGGTGCTTATTGTGTTCAATGCCGATGCAATTTTGTGTTTCATCGACACTCTGAATGTCCACAGATTACAGATTGCATCCAGATGTGCTTCGGAAACTACTACTATTCTTCCAGTGTACGATCAAAGCGTAGATAGTTTAAGACATCACTCCTTTGGAGAAAAGACCGCATGGTGCTTATTGTGTTCAATGCCGATGGAATTTTTGTGTTTCATCTACACTCTGAAGTTCCACAGATTGCAGACTGCTTCCAGATGTGCTTCGGAAACTACTACTATTCTTCCAGTGTAGGATCAAAGCGTATACACTTTAAGACATTACTCCCATGGAGAGAAATCCGCATGGTTTTTATTGTGTTCAATGCCGATGCAATTTTTGTGTTTCATCAACACTCTGAAGGTCCACAGATTACAGAATGCATCCAGATGGGCTTCGGAAACTACTACTAGTCTTCTAGTGTACGATCAAAGCGTAGATAGTCTAAGACATTACTCCCATGGAGAAAAGTCCGCATGGTGCTTATTGTGTTCAATGCCGAAGCAATTTTTGTGTTTCATCAACACTCTGAATGTCCACAGATTACAGAATGCATCCAGATGTGCTTCAGAAAGTACTACTATTCTTAGAGTGTACGATCAAAGCGTAGATAGTTTAAGACATCACTCCCTTGGAGAAAAGTCCACATGGTGCTTATTGTGTTCAATGCCGATGCAATTTTTGTGTTTCATCAACACTCTTAAGGTCTACAGATTAGAGAATGCCTCCAGATGTCCTTCGGAAACTAATACTAGTCTTCCAGTGTACGATCAAAGCGTAGACAGTTTAAGACATTACTCCCATGGAGATAAGTCCGCATCGTGCTTATTGTGCTCAATGCCGATGCAATTTTTGTGTTTCATCAACACTCTGAAGGTCCACAGATTACAGAATGCATCCAGATGTGCTTCGGAAACTACTACTAGTCTTCCAGGGAACGATCAAAGCGTAGACAGTTTAAGACATTACTCCTATAGAGAAAGTTCCGCATGGTGCTTATTGAGTTCAATGCCGATGCAATTTTTGTGTTTAATCAACACTCTGAAGGTCCACAGATTACAGAATGCATCCAGATGTGCTTCCGAAACTACTACTAGTCTTACAGTGTACCATCAAAGCGTAGACAGTTTAAGACATTACTCACATGGAGAAAAGTCCGCATGGTGCTTATTGTGTTCAAAGCCGATTCAATTTTTGTGTTTCATCAACACTCTGAAGGTCCACAGATACAGAATGCCTCCAGATGTGCTTCGGAAACTACAACTAGTCTTCCAGTGTACGATCAAAGCGTAGACAGTTTAAGACATAACTCCCATTTAGAAAAGTCCGAATGGTGCTTATTGTGTTCAATGCCGATGCAATTTTTGTGTTTCATCAACACTGTGAAGGTCCACAGATTACAGAATGCCTCCAGATGTGCTTCGGAAACCACTACTAGTCTTCAAGGGAACGATCAAAGCGTAGACAGTTTAAGACATTACTCCCATGCAGAAAAGTCCGCATGGTGCTTATTGTGTTCAATGCCGATCCGATTTCTGTGTTTCATCAACACTCTGAAGGTCCACAGATTACATAATGCCTCCAGATATGCTTCTGAAACTACTACTAGTCTTCCAGTGAACGATCAAAGCCTTGGACAGTTTAAGACACTACTCTCATGTAGAAAAGTCCGCATCGTGCTTATTGTGCTCAATGCCGATGCAATTTTTGTGTTTAATCAAAACTCTGAATGTCCACAGATTACAGAATGCATCCAGATGTGCTTCCGAAACTACTACTAGTCTTCCAGTGTACGATAAAAGCGTAGACAGTTTAAGACATTACTCCCATGGAGAAAAGTCCGTATGGTACTTATTGTGTTCAATGCCGAAGCAATTTTTGTGTTTCATCAACACTCTGAAGGTCCACAGATTACAGAATGCCACCAGATGTGCTTCGGAAACTACTACTAGTCTTCCAGTGTACGATCAAAGCGTAGACAGTTTAAGACATTACTCCCATGGAGAAAAGAGCGCATGGTGCTAATTGTGTTCAATGTCGATGCAATTTTTGTGTTTCATCAACATTCTGAAGGTCCACAGATACAGAATGCCTCCAGATGTGCTTCGGAAACTACTACTAGTCTTCCAGTGTACGATCAAAGCGTAGACAGTTTAAGACATTACTCCCATTTAGAAAAGTCCGAATGGTGCTTATTGTGTTCAATGCAAATGCAATTTCTGTGTTTCATCAACACTGTGGAGGTGCACAGATTACAGAATGCCTCCAGATGTGCTTCGGAAACTAATACTAGTCTTAGTGGGATCGATCAAAGAGTAGACAGATTAAGACATTACTCCCATGGAGAAAAGTCCGCTTGGTGCTTATTGTGTTCGATGCCGATGCAATTTTTGTGTTTCATCGACACTCTGAATGTCCACAGATTACAGAATGCATCCAGATGTGCTTCAGAAAGTACTACTATTCTTAGAGTGTACGATCAAAGCGTATATAGTTTAAGACATCACTCCCTTGGAGAAAAGTCCTCATGGTGCTTATTGTGTTCAATGCCGATGCAATTTTTGTGTTTCATCAACACTCTTAAGGTCTACAGATTAGAGAATGCCTCCAGATGTCCTTCGGAAACTAATACTAGTCTTCCAGTGTACGATCAAAGCGTAGACAGTTTAAGACATTACTCCCATTTAGATAAGTCCGCATGGTGCTTATTGTGTTCTAAGCCGATGCAGTTTTTGTGTTTCATCAACACTCTGAAGGTCCACAGATTACAGAATGTCTCCAGATGTGCTTCGGAAACTAATACTAGTCTTCCAGTGTACGATCAAAGCGTAGACAGCTTAAGACATTACTCCCATGAAGAAAAGTGCGCATGGTGCTTATTGTGTTCAATGTCGATGCAATTTTTGTGTTTCATCAACACTCTGAAGGTCCACAGATTACAGAATGCCTCCAGATGTGCTTCGGAAACTACTACTAGTCTTCCAGGGAACGATCAAAGCGTAGACAGTTTCAGACATTAGTCGCATGGAGAAAAGTCCGCATGGTGCTTATTGTGTTCAATGCCGATTCAATTTCTGTGTTTCATCAACACTCTGAAGGCCCACAGATTACAGAATGCCTCCAGATGTGCTTCGGTAACTACTGCTAGTCTTCCAGTGAACGATCAAATCCTGGACAGTTTAGGACACTACTCCCATGTAGAAAAGTCCGCATCGTGCTTATTGTGCCCAATGCCGATGCAATTTTTGTGTTTCATCAACACTCTGAAGGTCCACAGATTACAGAATGCATCCAGATGTGCTTCGGAAAGTACTACTAGTCTTCCAGGGAACGATCAAAGCGTAGACAGTTTAAGACATTACTCCTATAGAGAAAATTCCGCATGGTGCTTATTGAGTTCAATGCCGATGCAATTTTTGTGTTTAATCAACACTCTGAAGGTCCACAGATTACAGAATGCTTCCAGATGTGCTTCCGAAACTACTACTAGTCTTCCAGGTTACCATCAAAGCGTAGACAGTTTAAGACATTACTCACATGGAGAAAAGTCCGCATGGTGCTTATTGTGTTCAATGCCGATTCAATTTTTGTGTTTCATCAACACTCTGAAGGTCCACAGATACAGAATGCCTCCAGATGTGCTTCGGAAACTACTACTAGTCTTCCAGTGTACGATCAAAGCGTAGACAGTTTAAGACATTACTCCCATTTAGAAAAGTCCGAATGGTGCTTATTGTGTTCAATGCCGATGCAATTTTTGTGTTTCATCAACACTGTGAAGGTCCACAGATTACAGAATGCCTCCAGATGTGCTTCGGAAACTACTACTAGTCTTCAAGGGAACGATCAAAGCGTAGACAGTTTAAGACATTACTCCCATGCAGAAAAGTCCGCATGGTGCTTATTGTGTTCAATGCCGATCCGATTTCTGTGTTTCATCAACACTCTGAAGGTCCACAGATTACAGAATGCCTCCAGATATGCTTCGGAAACTACTACTAGTCTTCCAGTGAACGATCGAAGCCTGGACAGTTTAAGACACTACTCTCATGTAGAAAAGTCCGCATCGTGCTTATTGTGCTCAATGCCGATGCAATTTTTGTGTTTAATCAAAACTCTGAATGTCCACAGATTACAGAATGCATCCTGATGTGCTTCCGAAACTACTACTAGTCTTCCAGTGTACGATCAAAGCGTAGACAGTTTAAGACATTACTCCCATGGAGAAAAGTCCGCATGGTGCTTATTGTGTTCAATGCCGAAGCAATTTTTGTGTTTCATCAACACTCTGAAGGTCCACAGCTTACAGAATGCCACCAGATGTGCTTCGGAAACTACTACTAGTCTTCTAGTGTACGATCAAAGCGTAGACAATTTAAGACATTACTCCCATGGAGAAAAGTCCGCATGGTGCTAATTGTGTTCAATGTCGATGCAATTTATGTGTTTCATCAACATTCTGAAGGTCCACAGATACAGAATGCCTCCAGATGTGCTTCAGAAACTACTACTAGTCTTCCAGTGTACGATCAAAGCGTAGACAGTTTAAGACATTACTCCCATTTAGAAAAGTCCGAATGGTGCTTATTGTGTTCAATGCCGATGCAATTTCAGTGTTTCATCAACACTGTGAAGGTGCACAGATTACAGAATGCCTCCAGATGTGCTTCGGAAACTACTACTAGTCTTCCAGGGAACGATCAAAGAGTAGACAGATTAAGACATTACTCCCATGGAGAAAAGTCCGCTCGGTGCTTATTGTGTTCGATGCCGATGCAATTTTTGTGTTTCATCGACACTCTGAATGTCCACAGATTACAGAATGCATCCAGATATGCTTCAGAAAGTACTACTATTCTTAGAGTGTACGATCAAAGCGTAGATAGTTTAAGACATCACTCCCTTGGAGAAAAGTCCTCATTGTGCTTATTGTGTTCAATGCCGATGCAATTTTTGTGTTTTATCAACACTCTTGAGGTCTACAGATTAGAGAAAGCCTCCAGATATCCTTCGGAAACTAATACTAGTCTTCCAGTGTACGATCAAATCGTAGACAGTTTAAGACATTACTCCCATGGAGATAAGTCCGCATGGTGCTTATTGTGTTCAATGTCGATGCAATTTTTGTGTTTCATCAATACTCTGAAGGTCCACAGATTACAGAATGCCTCCAGATGTGCTTCGGAAACTACTACTAGTCTTCCAGGGAACGATCAAAGCGTAGACAGTTTAAGACATCAGTCCCATGGAGAAAAGTCCGCATGGTGCTTATTGTGTTCAATGCCGATTCAATTTCTGTGTTTCATCAACACTCTGAAGGCCCACAGATTACAGAATGCCTCCAGATGTGCTTCGGTAACTACTGCTAGACTTCCAGTGAACGATCAAATCCTGGACAGTTTAGGACACTACTCCCATGTCGAAAATTCCGCATCGTGCTGATTGTGCTCAATGCCGATGCAATTTTTGTGTTTCATCAACACTCTGAAGGTCCACAGATTACAGAATGACTCCAGATGTGCCTCGGAAACTACTACTAGTCTTCCAGGGAACGATCAAAGCGTAGACAGTTTAAGACATTACTCCTATAGAGAAAATTCCGCATGGTGCTTATTGAGTTCAATGCCGATGCAATTTTTGTGTTTAATCAACACTCTGAAGGACCACAGATTACAGAATGCATCCAGATGTGCTTCCGAAACTACTACTAGTCTTCCAGTGCACCATCAAAGCGTAGACAGTTTAAGACATTACTCACATGGAGAAAAGTCCGCATGGTGCTTATTGTGTTCAATGCCGATTCAATTTTTGTGTTTCATCAACACTCTGAAGGTCCACAGATACAGAATGCCTCCAGATGTGCTTCGGAAACTACTACTAGTCTTCCAGTGTACGATCAAAGCGTAGACAGTTTAAGACATTACTCCCATTTAGAAAAGTCCGAATGGTGCTTATTGTGTTCAATGCCGATGCAATTTTTGTGTTTCATCAACACTGTGAAGGTCCAAAGATTACAGAATGCCTCCAGATGTGCTTCGGAAACTACTACTAGTCTTCAAGGGAACGATCAAAGCGTAGACAGTTTAAGACATTACTCCCATGCAGAAAAGTCCGCATGGTGCTTATTGTGTTCAATGCCGATCAGATTTCTGTGTTTCATCAACACTCTGAAGGTCCACAGATTACAGAATGCCTCCAGATATGCTTCTGAAACTATTACTAGTCTTCCGGTGAACGATCAAAGCCTGGACAGTTTTAGACATTACTCTCATGTAGAAAAGTCCGCATCGTGCTTATTGTGCTCAGTGCCGATGCAATTTTTGTGTTTAATCAACACTCTGAAGGTCCACAGATTACAGAATGCATCCAGATTTGCTTCCGAAACTACTACTAGTCTTCCAGTGTACGATCAAAGCGTAGACAGTTTAAGACATTACACCTATGGAGATAAGTCCGCATGGTGCTTATTGTGTTCAAAGCCGATGCAGTTTTTGTGTTTCATCAACACTCTGAAGGTCCACAGATGACAGAATGTCTCCAGATGTGCTTCGGAAACTACTACTAGTCTTCCAGTGTATGATCAAAACGTAGACAGTTTAAGACTTTACTCCCATGGAGAAAAAAGTCCGCATGGTGCTTATTGTGTTCAATGCCGAAGCAATTTTTGTGTTTCATCAACACTCTGAAGGTCCACAGATTACAGAATGCCACCAGATGTGCTTCGGAAACTACTACTAGTCTTTCAGTGTACGATCAAAGCGTAGACAGTTTAAGACATTACTCCCATGGAGAAAAGTCCGCATGGTGCTAATTGTGTTCAATGTCGATGCAATTTTTGTGTTTCATCAACATTCTGAAGGTCCACAGATACAGAATGCCTCCAGATGTGCTTCGGAAACTACTACTAGTCTTCCAGTGTACGATCAAAGCGTAGACAGTTTAAGACATTACTCCCATTTAGTAAAGTCCGAATGGTGCTTATTGTGTTCAATGCCGATGCAATTTCTGTGTTTCATCAACACTGTGAAGGTGCACAGATTACAGAATGCCTCCAGATGTGCTTCGGAAACTACTACTAGTCTTCCAGGGAACGATCAAAGAGTAGACAGATTAAGACATTACTCCCACGGAGAAAAGTCCGCTCGGTGCTTATTGTGTTCGATGCCGATGCAATTTTTGTGTTTCATCGACACTCTGAAAGTCCACAGATTACAGAATGCATCCAGATGTGCTTCAGAAAGTACTACTATTCTTAGAGTGTACGATCAAAGCGTAGATAGATTAAGACATCACTCCTTTGGAGAAAAGTCCTCATTGTGCTTATTGTGTTCAATGCCGATTAAATTTTTGTGTTTCATCAACACTCTTAAGGTCTACAGATTAGAGAATGCCTCCAGATATCCTTCGGAAACTAATACTAGTCTTCCAGTGTACGATCAAAGCGTAGACAGTTTAAGACATTACTCCCATGGAGATAAGTCCGCATGGTGCTTATTGTGTTCAAAGCCGATGCAGTTTTTGTGTTTCATCAACACTCTGAAGGTCCACAGATTACAGAATGTCTCCAGATGTGCTTCGGAAACTACTACTAGTCTTCCAGTGTACGATCAAAGCGTAGACAGCTTAAGACATTACTCCCATGAAGAAAAGTGCGCATGGTGCTTATTGTGTTCAATGTCGATGCAATTTTTGTGTTTCATCAATACTCTGAAGGTCCACAGATTACAGAATGCCTCCAGATGTGCTTCAGAAACTACTACTAGTCTTCCAGGGAACGATCAAAGCGTAGACAGTTTAAGACATTAGTCCCATGGAGAAAAGTCCGCATGGTGCTTATTGTGTTCAATGCCGATTCAATTTCTGTGTTTCATCAACACTCTGAAGGCCCACAGATTACAGAATGCCTCCAGATGTGCTTCGGTAACTACTGCTAGTCTTCCAGTGAACGATCAAATCCTGGACAGTTTAGGACACTACTCCCATGTAGAAAAGTCCGCATCGTGCTTATTGTGCTCAATGCCGATGCAATTTTTGTGTTTCATCAACACTCTGAAGGTCCACAGATTACAGAATGCCTCCAGATGTGCTTCGGAAACTACTACTAGTCTTCCAGGGAACGATCAAAGCGTAGACAGTTTAAGACATTACTCCTATAGAGAAAATTCCGCATGGTGCTTATTGAGTTCAATGCCGATGCAATTTTTGTGTTTAATCAACACTCTGAAGGTCCACAGATTACAGAATGCATCCAGATGTGCTTCCGAAACTACTACTAGTCTTCCAGTGCACCATCAAAGCGTAGACAGTTTAAGACATTACTCACATGGAAAAAAGTCTGCATGGTGCTTATTGTGTTCAATGCCGATTCAATTTTTGTGTTTCATCAACAATCTGAAGGTCCACAGATACAGAATGCCTCCAGATGTGCTTCGGAAACTACTACTAGTCATCCAGTGTACGATCAAAGCGTAGACAGTTTAAGACATTACTCCCATTTAGAAAAGTCCGAATGGTGCTTATTGTGTTCAATGCCGATGCAATTTTTGTGTTTCATCAACACTGTGAAGGTCCAAAGATTACAGAATGCCTCCAGATGTGCTTCGGAAACTACTACTAGTCTTCAAGGGAACGATCAAAGCGTAGACAGTTTAAGACATTACTCCCATGCAGAAAAGTCCGCATGGTGCTTATTGTGTTCAATGCCGATCAGAAATCTGTGTTTCATCAACACTCTGAAGGCCCACAGATTGCAGAATGCCTCCAGATATGCTTCGGAAACTACTACTAGTCTTCCAGTGAACGATCAAAGCCTGGACAGTTTTAGACACTACTCTCATGTATAAAAGTCCGCATCGTGCTTATTGTGCTCAGTGCCGATGCAATTTTTGTGTTTAATCAACACTCTGAAAGTCCACAGATTACAGAATGCATCCAGATGTGCTTCCGAAACTACTACTAGTCTTCCAGTGTACGATCAAAGCGTAGACAGTTTAAGACATTACTCCTATGGAGATAAGTCCGCATGGTGCTTATTGTGTTCAAAGCCGATGCAGTTTTTGTGTTTCATCAACACTCTGAAGGTCCACAGATTACAGAATGTCTCCAGATGTGCTTCGGAAACTACTACTAGTCTTCCAGTGTATGATCAAAACGTAGACAGTTTAAGACTTTACTCCCATGGAGAAAAAAGTCCGCATGGTGCTTATTGTGTTCAATGCCGAAGCAATTTTTGTGTTTCATCAACACTCTGAAGGTCCACATATTACAGAATGCCTCCAGATGTGTTTCGGAAACTACTACTAGTCTTCCAGTGTACGATCTAAGCGTAGACAGTTTAAGACATTACTCCCATGAAGAAAAGTGCGCGTGGTGCTTATTGTGTTCAATGTCGATGCAATTTTTGTGTTTCATCAACACTCAGAAGGTCCACAGATTACAGAATGCTTCCAGATGTGCTTCGGAAACTACTACTAGTCTTCCAGGGAACGATCAAAGCGTAGACAGTTTAAGACATTAGTCCCATGGAGAAAAGTCCGCATGGTGCTTATTGTGTTCAATGCCGATTCAATTTCTGTGTTTCATCAACACTCTGAAGGTCCACAGATTACAGAATGCCTCCAGATGTGGTTCGGTAACTACTGCTAGTCTTCCAGTGAACGATCAAATCCTGGACAGTTTAGGACACTACTCCCATGTAGAAAAGTCCGCATCGTGCTTATTGTGCTCAATGCCGATTCAATTTTTGTGTTTCATCAACACTGTGAAGGTCCAAAGATTACAGAATGCCTCCAGATGTGCTTCGGAAACTACTACTAGTCTTCAAGGGAACGATCAAAGCGTAGACAGTTTAAGACATTACTCCCATGCAGAAAAGTCCGCATGGTGCTTATTGTGTTCAATGCCGATCAGATTTCTGTGTTTCATCAACACTCTGAAGGCCCACAGATTACAGAATGCCTCCAGATATGCTTCGGAAACTATTACTAGTCTTCCGGTGAACGATCAAAGCCTGGACAGTTTTAGACATTACTCTCATGTAGAAAAGTCCGCATCGTGCTTATTGTGCTCAGTGCCGATGCAATTTTTGTGTTTAATCAACACTCTGAAGGTCCACAGATTACAGAATGCATCCAGATGTGCTTCCGAAACTACTACTAGTCTTCCAGTGTACGATCAAAGCGTAGACAGTTTAAGACATTACACCTATGGAGATAAGTCCGCATGGTGCTTATTGTGTTCAAAGCCGATGCAGTTTTTGTGTTTCATCAACACTCTGAAGGTCCACAGATGACAGAATGTCTCCAGATGTGCTTCGGAAACTACTACTAGTCTTCCAGTGTATGATCAAAACGTAGACAGTTTAAGACTTTACTCCCATGGAGAAAAAAGTCCGCATGGTGCTTATTGTGTTCAATGCCGAAGCAATTTTTGTGTTTCATCAACACTCTGAAGGTCCACAGATTACAGAATGCCACCAGATGTGCTTCGGAAACTACTACTAGTCTTTCAGTGTACGATCAAAGCGTAGACAGTTTAAGACATTACTCCCATGGAGAAAAGTCCGCATGGTGCTAATTGTGTTCAATGTCGATGCAATTTTTGTGTTTCATCAACATTCTGAAGGTCCACAGATACAGAATGCCTCCAGATGTGCTTCGGAAACTACTACTAGTCTTCCAGTGTACGATCAAAGCGTAGACAGTTTAAGACATTACTCCCATTTAGTAAAGTCCGAATGGTGCTTATTGTGTTCAATGCCGATGCAATTTCTGTGTTTCATCAACACTGTGAAGGTGCACAGATTACAGAATGCCTCCAGATGTGCTTCGGAAACTACTACTAGTCTTCCAGGGAACGATCAAAGAGTAGACAGATTAAGACATTACTCCCATGGAGAAAAGTCCGCTCGGTGCTTATTGTGTTCGATGCCGATGCAATTTTTGTGTTTCATCGACACTCTGAAAGTCCACAGATTACAGAATGCATCCAGATGTGCTTCAGAAAGTACTACTATTCTTAGAGTGTACGATCAAAGCGTAGATAGATTAAGACATCACTCCTTTGGAGAAAAGTCCTCATTGTGCTTATTGTGTTCAATGCCGATTAAATTTTTGTGTTTCATCAACACTCTTAAGGTCTACAGATTAGAGAATGCCTCCAGATATCCTTCGGAAACTAATACTAGTCTTCCAGTGTACGATCAAAGCGTAGACAGTTTAAGACATTACTCCCATGAAGAAAAGTGCGCATGGTGCTTATTGTGTTCAATGCCGATTCAATTTCTGTGTTTCATCAACACTCTGAAGGCCCACAGATTACAGAATGGCTCCAGATGTGCTTCGGTAACTACTGCTAGTCTTCCAGTGAACGATCAAATCCTGGACAGTTTAGGACACTACTCCCATGTAGAAAAGTCCGCATCGTGCTTATTGTGCTCAATGCCGATGCAATTTTTGTGTTTCATCAACACTCTGAAGGTCCACAGATTACAGAATGCCTCCAGATGTGCTTCGGAAACTACTACTAGTCTTCCAGGGAACGATCAAAGCGTAGACAGTTTAAGACATTACTCCTATAGAGAAAATTCCGCATGGTGCTTATTGAGTTCAATGCCGATGCAATTTTTGTGTTTAATCAACACTCTGAAGGTCCACAGATTACAGAATGCATCCAGATGTGCTTCCGAAACTACTACTAGTCTTAAAGTGCACCATCAAAGCGTAGACAGTTTAAGACATTACTCACATGGAAAAAAGTCCGCATGGTGCTTATTGTGTTCAATGCCGATTCAATTTTTGTGTTTCATCAACACACTGAAGGTCCACAGATACAGAATGCCTCCAGATGTGCTTCGGAAACTACTACTAGTCATCCAGTGTACGATCAAAGCGTAGACAGTTTAAGACATTACTCCCATTTAGAAAAGTCCGAATGGTGCTTATTGTGTTCAATGCCGATGCAATTTTTGTGTTTCATCAACACTGTGAAGGTCCAAAGATTACAGAATGCCTCCAGATGTGCTTCGGAAACTACTACTAGTCTTCAAGGGAACGATCAAAGCGTAGACAGTTTAAGACATTACTCCCATGCAGAAAAGTCCGCATGGTGCTTATTGTGTTCAATGCCGATCAGAAATCTGTGTTTCATCAACACTCTGAAGGCCCACAGATTACAGAATGCCTCCAGATATGCTTCGGAAACTACTACTAGTCTTCCAGTGAACGATCAAAGCCTGGACAGTTTTAGACACTACTCTCATGTATAAAAGTCCGCATCGTGCTTATTGTGCTCAGTGCCGATGCAATTTTTGTGTTTAATCAACACTCTGAAAGTCCACAGATTACAGAATGCATCCAGATGTGCTTCCGAAACTACTACTAGTCTTCCAGTGTACGATCAAAGCGTAGACAGTTTAAGACATTACTCCTATGGAGATAAGTCCGCATGGTGCTTATTGTGTTCAATGCCGAAGCAATTTTTGTGTTTCATCAACACTCTGAAGGTCCACATATTACAGAATGCCTCCAGATGTGCTTCGGAAACTACTACTAGTCTTCCAGTGTACGATCTAAGCGTAGACAGTTTAAGACATTACTCCCATGAAGAAAAGTGCGCGTGGTGCTTATTGTGTTCAATGTCGATGCAATTTTTGTGTTTCATCAACACTCAGAAGGTCCACAGATTACAGAATGCTTCCAGATGTGCTTCGGAAACTACTACTAGTCTTCCAGGGAACGATCAAAGCGTAGACAGTTTAAGACATTAGTCCCATGGAGAAAAGTCCGCATGGTGCTTATTGTGTTCAATGCCGATTCAATTTCTGTGTTTCATCAACACTCTGAAGGTCCACAGATTACAGAATGCCTCCAGATGTGCTTCGGTAACTACTGCTAGTCTTCCAGTGAACGATCAAATCCTGGACAGTTTAGGACACTACTCCCATGTAGAAAAGTCCGCATCGTGCTTATTGTGCTCAATGCCGATTCAATTTTTGTGTTTCATCAATACTCTGAAGGTCCACAGATTACAGAATGCATCCAGATGTGCTTCGGAAACTACTACTAGTCTTCCAGGGAACGATCAAAGCGTAGACAGTTTAAGACATTACTCCTATAGAGAAAATTCCGCATGGTGCGTATTGAGTTCAATGCCGATGCAATTTTTGTGTTTAATCAACACTCTGAAGGTCCACAGATTTCAGAATGCATCCAGATGTGCTTCCGAAACTACTACTAGTCTTCCAGTGTACCATCAAATCGTAGACAGTTTAAGACATTACTCACATGGAGAAAAGTCCGCATGGTGCTTATTGTGTTCAATGCCGATTCAATTTTTGTGTTTCATCAACACTCTGAAGGTCCACAGATACAGAATGCCTCCAGATGTGCTTCGGAAACTACTACTAGTCTTCCAGTGTACCATCAAAGCGTAGACAGTTTAAGACATTACTCCCATTTAGAAAAGTCCGCATGGTGCTTATTGTGTTCAATGCCGATCCGATTTCTGTGTTTCATCAACACTCTGAAGGTCCACAGATTACAGAATGCCTCCAGATATGCTTCGGAAACTACTACTAGTCTTCCAGTGAACGATCAAAGCCTGGACAGTTTAAGACACTACTCTCATGTAGAAAAGTCCGCATCGTGCTTATTGTGCTCAATGCCGATGCAATTTTTGTGTTTCATCAAAACTCTGAATGTCCACAGATTACAGAATGCATCCAGATGTGCTTCCGAAACTACTACTAGTCTTCCAGTGTACGATCAAAGCGTAGACAGTTTAAGACATTACCCCCATATAGATAAGTCCGCATGGTGCTTATTGTGTTCAAAGCCGATGCAGTTTTTGTGTTTCATCAACACTCTGATGGTCCACAGATTTTACAATGTCTCCAGATGTGCTTCGGAAACTACTACTAGTCTTCCAGTGTATGATCAAAACGTAGACAGTTTAAGGCTTTACTCCCATGGAGAAAAGTCCGCATGGTGCTTATTGTGTTCAATGCCGAAGCAATTTTTGTGTTTCATCAACACTCTGAAGGTCCACATATTACAGAATGCCTCCAGATGTGCTTCGGAAACTACTACTAGTCTTCCAGGGAACAATCAAAGTGTAGACAGTTTAAGACATTACTCCTATAGAGAAAATTCCGCATGGTGCTTATTGAGTTCAATGCCGATGCAATTTTTGTGTTTAATCAACACTCTGAAGGTCCACAGATTACAGAATGCATCCAGATGTGCTTCCGACACTAATACTAGTCTTCCAGTGTACCATCAAAGCGTAGACAGTTTAAGGCTTTACTCCCATGGAGAAAAGTCCGCATGGTGCTTATTGTGTTCAATGCCGATGCAATTTTTGTGTTTCATCAACACTGTGAAGGTCCACAGATTACAGAATGCCTCCAGATGTGCTTCGGTAACTACTGCTAGTCTTCCGGTGAACGATCAAATCCTGGACAGTTTAGGACACTACTCCCATGTAGAAAAGTCCGCATCGTGCTTATTGTGCTCAATGCCGATGCAATTTTTGTGTTTCATCAACACTCTGAAGGTCCACAGATTACAGAATGCATCCAGATGTGCTTCGGAAACTACTACTAGTCTTCCAGGGAACGATCAAAGCGTAGACAGTTTAAGACATTACTCCTATAGAGAAAATTCCGCATGGTGCGTATTGAGTTCAATGCCGATGCAATTTTTGTGTTTAATCAACACTCTGAAGGTCCACAGATTTCAGAATGCATCCAGATGTGCTTCCGAAACTACTACTAGTCTTCCAGTGTACCATCAAATCGTAGACAGTTTAAGACATTACTCACATGGAGAAAAGTCCGCATGGTGCTTATTGTGTTCAATGCCGATTCAATTTTTGTGTTTCATCAACACTCTGAAGGTCCACAGATACAGAATGCCTCCAGATGTGCTTCGGAAACTACTACTAGTCTTCCAGTGTACCATCAAAGCGTAGACAGTTTAAGACATTACTCCCATTTAGAAAAGTCCGCATGGTGCTTATTGTGTTCAATGCCGATCCGATTTCTGTGTTTCATCAACACTCTGAAGGTCCACAGATTACAGAATGCCTCCAGATATGCTTCGGAAACTACTACTAGTCTTCCAGTGAACGATCATAGCCTGGACAGTTTAAGACACTACTCTCATGTAGAAAAGTCCGCATCGTGCTTATTGTGCTCAATGCCGATGCAATTTTTGTGTTTCATCAAAACTCTGAATGTCCGCAGATTACAGAATGCATCCAGATGTGCTTCCGAAACTACTACTAGTCTTCCAGTGTACGATCAAAGCGTAGACAGTTTAAGACATTACCCCCATGGAGATAAGTCCGCATGGTGCTTATTGTGTTCAAAGCCGATGCAGTTTTTGTGTTTCATCAACACTCTGATGGTCCACAGATTTTAGAATGTCTCCAGATGTGCTTCGGAAACTACTACTAGTCTTATAGTGTATGATCAAAACGTAGACAGTTTAAGGCTTTACTCCCATGGAGAAAAGTCCGCATGGTGCTTATTGTGTTCAATGCCGAAGCAATTTTTGTGTTTCATCAACACTCTGAAGGTCCACATATTACAGAATGCCTCCAGATGTGCTTCGGAAACTACTACTAGTCTTCCAGGGAACAATCAAAGTGTAGACAGTTTATGACATTACTCCTATAGAGAAAATTCCGCATGGTGCTTATTGAGTTCAATGCCGATGCAATTTTTGTGTTTAATCAACACTCTGAAGGTCCACAGATTACAGAATGCATCCAGATGTGCTTCCGAAACTAATACTAGTCTTCCAGTGTACCATCAAAGCGTAGACAGTTTAAGGCTTTACTCCCATGGAGAAAAGTCCGCATGGTGCTTATTGTGTTCAATGCCGATGCAATTTTTGTGTTTCATCAACACTGTGAAGGTCCACAGATTACAGAATGCCTCCAGATGTGCTTCGGTAACTACTGCTAGTCTTCCGGGGAACGATCAAATCCTGGACAGTTTAGGACACTACTCCCATGTAGAAAAGTCCGCATCGTGCTTATTGTGCTCAATGCCGATGCAATTTTTGTGTTTCATCAACACTCTGAAGGTCCACAGATTACAGAATGCATCCAGATGTGCTTCGGAAACTACTACTAGTCTTCCAGGGAACGATCAAAGCGTAGACAGTTTAAGACATTACTCCTATAGAGAAAATTCCGCATGGTGCTTATTGAGTTCAATGTCGATGCAATTTTTGTGTTTAATCAACACTCTGAAGGTCCACAGAATACAGAATGCATCCAGATGTGCTTCCGAAACTACTACTAGTCTTCCAGTGTACCATCAAAGCGTAGACAGTTTAAGACATTACTCACATGGAGAAAAGTCCGCATGGTGCTTATTGTGTTCAATGCCGATTCAATTTTAGTGTTTCATCAACACTCTGAAGGTCCACAGATACAGAATGCCTCCAGATGTGCTTCGGAAACTACTACTAGTCTTCCAGTGTACGATCAAAGCGTAGACAGTTTAAGACATTACTCCCATTTAGAAAAGTCCGAATGGTGCTTATCGTGTTCAATGCCGATGCAATTTTTGTGTTTCATCAACACTGTGAAGGTCCACAGATTACAGAATGCCTCCAGATATGCTTCGGAAACTACTACTAGTCTTCCAGTGAACGATCAAAACCTGGACAGTTTAAGACACTACTCTCATGTAGAAAAGTCCGCATCGTGCTTATTGTGCTCAATGCCGATGCAATTTTTGTGTTTAATCAACACTCTGAAGTTCCACAGATTACAGAATGCATCCAGATGTGCCTCCGATACTACTACTAGTCTTCCAGTGTACGATCAAAGCGTAGACAGTTTAAGACATTACTCCCATGGAGATAAGTCCGCATGGTGCTTATTGTGTTCAAAGCTGATGCAGTTTTTGTGTTTCATCAACACTCTGAAGGTCCACAGATTACAGAATGTCTCCAGATGTGTTTCGGAAACTACTACTAGTCTTCCAGTGTATGATCAAAACGTAGACAGTTTAAGACTTTACTCCCATGGAGAAAAGTCCGCATGGTGCTTATTGTGTTCAATGCCGAAGCAATTTTTGTGTTTCATCAACACTCTGAAGGTCCACATATTACAGAATGCCTCCAGATGTGCTTCGGAAACTACTACTAGTCTTCCAGTGTACGATCAAAGCGTAGACAGTTTAAGACATTACTCCCATGAAGAAAAGTGCGCATGGTGCTTATTGTGTTCAATGCCGATTCAATATCTGTGTTTCATCAACACTCTGAAGGCCCACAGATTACAGAATGCCTCCAGATGTGCTTCGGTAACTACTGCTAGTCTTCCAGTGAACGATCAAATCGTGGACAGTTTAGGACACTACTCCCATGTAGAAAAGTCCGCATCGTGCTTATTGTGCTCAATGCCGATGCAATTTTTGTGTTTCATCAACACTCTGAAGGTCCACAGATTACAGAATGCATCCAGATGTGCTTCGGAAACTACTACTAGTCTTCCAGGGAACGATCAAAGCGTAGACAGTTTAAGACATTACTCCTATAGAGAAAATTCCGCATGGTGCTTATTGAGTTCAATGCCGATGCAATTTTTGTGTTTAATCAACACTCTGAAGGTCCACAGATTACAGAATGCATCCAGATGTGCTTCCGAAACTACTACTAGTCTTCCAGTGTACCATCAAAGCGTAGACAGTTTAAGACATTACTCACATGGAGAAAAGTCCGCATGGTGATTATTGTGTTCAATGCCGATTCAATTTTTGTGTTTCATCAACACTCTGAAGGTCCACAGATTACAGAATGTCTCCAGATGTGCTTCGGTAACTACTGCTAGTCTTCCAGGGAACGATCAAAGCGTAGACAGATTAAGTCATTACTCACATGGAGAAAAGTCCGCATGGTGCTTATTGTGTTCAATGCCGAAGCAATTTTTGTGTTTCATCAACACTCTGAAGGTCTACAGATTACAGAATGCCACCAGATGTGCTTCGGAAACTACTACTAGTCTTCCAGTGTACGATCAAGGCGTAGACAGTTTAAGACATTACTCCCATTTAGAAAAGTCCGAATGGTGCTTATTGTGTTCAATGCCCAAGCAATTTTTGTGTTTCATCAACACTGTGAAGGTGCACAGATTACAGAATGCCTCCAGATGTGCTTCGGAAACTACTACTAGTCTTCCAGGGAACGATCAAAGAGTAGACAGATTAAGACATTACTCCCATGGAGAAAAGTCCGCTTGGTGTTTATTGTGTTCGATGCCGATGCAATTTTTGTGTTTCATCGACACTCTGAATGTCCACAGATTACAGAATGCATCCAGATGTGCTTCAGAAAGTACTACTATTCTTCCAGCGTACGATCAAAGCGTAGATAGTTTAAGACGTCACTCCCTTGGAGAAAAGACCTCATGGTGCTTATTGTGTTCAATGCCGATGCAATTTTGGTTTTTCATCAACACTCTTAAGGTCTACAGATTACAGAATGCCTCCAGATGTGCTTCGGAAACTACTGCTAGTCTTCCAGTGTACGATCAAAATGTAGAGAGTTTAAGACATTACTCCCATGGAGAAAAATCCGCATGGTGCCAATTGTATTCAATGCCGATGCAATTTTTGAGTTTCATCAACACCTTGAAGGTCCACAGATTACAAAATGCCTCCAGATGTGCTTCGGAAACTACTACTAGTCTTCCAGGGAACGATCGAAGCGTAGACAGTTTAAGTCGTTACTCCCATGGAGAAAAGTTCGCATGGTGCGTAGTGTGTTCAATGCCGATGCAATTTTTGTGTTTCATCAACACTCTGAAGGTCCACAGATTTCAGAACGCCTAAAGATGTGTTTCGGAAACTACTACTAGTCTTCCAGGGAACGATCAAAGCGTAGACAAATTAAGACATTACTCCCTTTAGAAAAGTCCGCATGGTGCTTATTGTGTTCAATGCCGATGCAATTTTTGTGTTTCATCGACACTCTGAATGTCCACAGATTACAGAATGCATCCAGATGTGCTTCGGAAACTACTACTATTCTTAAAGTGTACGATCAAAGCTTAGATAGTTTAAGACATCACTCCCTTGGAGAAAAGTCCTCATGGTGCTTATTGTGTTCAATGCCGATGCAATTTTTGTGTTTCATCAACACTCTTAAGGTCTACAGATTAGAGAATGCCTCCAGATGTCCTTCGGAAACTACTACTAGTCTTCCAGGGAACGATGAAATCGTAGACAGTTTAAGACGTTACTCCCATGGAGAAAAGTTCGCATGGTGCGTATTGTGTTCAATGCCGATGCAATTATTGTGTTTCATCAACACTCTGAAGGTCCACAGATTTCAGAACGACAAAAGATGTGCTTCGGAAACTACTACTAGTCTTCCAGGGAACGATCAAAGCGTAGACAATGTAAGACATTACTCCCTTTAGAAAAGTCCGCTTGGTGCTTATTGTGTTCAATGCCGATGCATTTTCTGTGTTTAATCAACACTCTGAAGGTCCACTGATTACAGAATGCATCCAGATGTGCTTCAGAAACTACTACTAGTCTTCCAGGGAACGATCAAAGCGTAGACAGTTTAAGACATTACTCCCATGGAGAAACGTCCGTATGGTGCTTATTGTGTTCAATGCCGATTTAATATATGTGTTTCATCAACACTCTGAAGGTCTACAGATTACAGAATGCATCCAGATGTGCTTCAGAAACGGGACGATCAAAGCGTAGACACTTTAAGACATTAGCCCATGGAGAAAAGTTCTCATGGTGCTTATTGTGATCAATGCCGATGCAATTTTTGTGTTTCATCAACACACTGAAGGTCCACAGATTTCAGAACGCCTAAAGATGTGCTTCGGAAACTACAACTAGTCTTCCAGGGAACGATCAAAGCATAGACAGTTTAAGACATTACTCCCTTTAGAAAAGTCCGCATAGTGCTTATTGTGTTCAATGCCGATACAATTTCTGTGTTTCATCAACACTCTGAAGGTCCACAGATTACAGAATGCATCCAGATGTGCTTCGGAAACTACTACTAGTCTTCCAGGGAACGATCAAAGAGTAGACAGATTAAGACATTACTCCCATGGAGAAAAGTCCGCATGGTGCTTATTGTG
This sequence comes from Schistocerca gregaria, assembly GCF_023897955.1. Classification (NCBI taxonomy): domain Eukaryota; kingdom Metazoa; phylum Arthropoda; class Insecta; order Orthoptera; family Acrididae; genus Schistocerca; species Schistocerca gregaria. The sequence continues at coordinate 48,231,415 of NC_064928.1, read as the reverse complement.
TTCAATGCCGATGCAATTTTGTGTTTCATCGACACTCTGAATGTAAACAGATTACAGAATGCATCCAGATGTGCTTCGGAAACTACTACTATTCTTCCAGTGTACGATCAAACCGTAGATAGTTTAAGACATCACTCCCTTGGAGAAAAGACCTCATGGTGCTTATTGTGTTCAATGCCGATGCAATTTTATGTTTCATCGACACTCTGAATGTCCACAGATTACAGAATGCATCCAGATGTGCTTCGGAAACTACTACTATTCTTCCAGTGTACGATCAAGGCGTAGACAGTTTATGACATTACTCGGATAGAGAAAATTCCGCATGGTGCTTATTGTGTTCAATGACGATGCAATTTTTGTGTTTCATCAACACTCTGAAGGTCCACAGATTACAGAATGCATCCAGATGTGCTTCGGAAACTACTACTAGTCTTCCAGTGTACGATCAAAGCGTAGACAGTCTAAGACATTACTCCCATGGAGAAAAGTCCACATGGTGCTTATTGTGTTCAATGCCGATGGAATTTTTGTGTTTCATCTACACTCTGAAGTTCCACAGATTACATATTGCTTCCAGATGTGCTTCGGAAACTACTACTATTCTTCCAGGGTACGATCAAATCGTAGACACTTTAAGACATTACTCCCATGGAGAAAAATCCGCATGGTACTTATTGTGTTCAATGCCGATGCAATTTTTGTGTTTCATCAACACTCTGAAGGTCCACAGATTACAGAATGCCACCAGCTGTGCTTCGGAAACTACTACTAGTCTTCCAGTGTACGATCAAAGCGTAGACAGTTTAAGACATTACTCCCATGGAGAAAAGTCCGCATGGTGCTTATTGTGTTCAATGTCGATGCAATTTTTGTGTTTCATCAACACTCTGAAGGTCCACATATTACAGAATGCCTCCAGATGTGCTTCGGAAACTACTACTATTCTTCCAGGGAACGATCAAAGCGTACACAGTTTAAGACATTAGTCCCATGGAGAAAAGTCCGCATGGTGCTTATTGTGTTCAATGCCGATTCAATTTCTGTGTTTCATAATCACTCTGAAGGCCCACAGATTACAGAATGCCTCCAGATGTGCTTCGGTAACTACTGCTAGTCTTCCAGTGAACGATCAAATCCTGGACAGTTTAGGACACTACTCCCATGTAGAAAAGTCCGCATCGTGCTTATTGTGCTCAATGCCGATGCAACTTTTGTGTTTCATCAACACTCTGAAGGTCCACAGATTACAGAATGCATCCAGATGTGCTTCGGAAACTACTACTAGTCTTCAAGTGTACGATCAAAGCGTAGACAGTTTAAGACATTACTCCCATTTAGAAAAGTCCGAATGGTGCTTATTGTGTTCAATTCAAATGCAATTTTTGTGTTTCATCAACACTGTGAAGGTCCACAGATTACAGAATGCCTCCAGATGTGTTTCGGAAACTACTACTAGTCTTCCAGGGAACGATCAAAGCGTAGACAGATTAAGACATTACTCACATGGAGAAAAGTCCGCATGGTGCTTATTGTGTTCAATGCCGATTCAATTTTTGTGTTTCATCAACACTCTGAAGGTCCACAGATTACAGAATGCATCCAGATGTGCTTCGGAAACTACTACTAGTCTTCCAGTGAACGATCAGAGGCTAGAAAGTTTAAGACACTACTCCCATGGAGAAAAGTCCTCATGGTCCTTATTGTGCTCAATGCCGAGGCAATTTTTGTGTTTCACCAACACTCTGAAGGTAAACAGATTACAGAATGCATCCAGATGTGCTTCGGAAACAACTACTCTTCTTCCAGTGTACGATCAAAGCGTAGACAGTTTAAGACATTACTCCCATGGAGATAAGTCCGCATGGTGCTTATTGTGTTCAAAGCCGATGCAGTTTTTGTGTTTCATCAACACTCTGAAAGTCCACAGATTACAGAATGTCTCCCGATGTGCTTCGGAAACTAGTACTAGTCTTCCAGTGTACGATCAAAGCGTAGACAGTTTAAGACATTACTCCCATGAAGAAAAGTGCGCATGGTGCTTATTGTGTTCAATGTCGATGCAATTTTTGTGTTTCATCAACACTCTGAAGGTCCACAGATTACAGAATGCCTCCAGATGTGCTTCGGAAACTACTACTATTCTTAAAGTGTACGATCAAAGGGTAGATAGTTTAAGACATCACCCCCTTAGAGAAAAGTCCTCATGGTGCTTATTGTGTTCAATGCCGATGCAATTTTTGTGTTTCATCAACACTCTTAAGGTCTACAGATTACAGAATGCCTCCAGATGTGCTTCGGAAACTACTACTAGTCTTCCAGGGAACGATCAAAGCGTAGACAATTTAAGACATTACTCCCTTTAGAAAAGTCCGCATGGTGCTTATTGTGTTCAATGCCGATGCATTTTCTGTGTTTAATCAACACTCTGAAGGTCCACTGATTACAGAATGCATCCAGATGTGCTTCAGAAACTACTACTAGTCTTCCAGGGAACGATCAAAGCGTAGACAGTTTAAGACATTACTCCCATGGAGAAACGTCCGTATGGTGCTTATTGTGTTCAATGCCGATTTAATATATGTGTTTCATCAACACTCTGAAGGTCTACAGATTACAGAATGCATCCAGATGTGCTTCAGAAACTACTACTAGTCTTCCAGGGGACGATCAAAGCGTAGACACTTTAAGACATTACTCCCATGGAGAAAAGTTCTCATGGTGTTTATTGTGATCAATGCCGATGCAATTTTTGTGTTTCATCAACACACTGAAGGTCCACAGATTTCAGAACGCCTAAAGATGTGCTTCGGAAACTACAACTAGTCTTCCAGGGAACGATCAAAGCATAGACAGTTTAAGACATTACTCCCTTTAGAAAAGACTGCATAGTGCTTATTGTGTTCGATGCCGATACAATTTCTGTGTTTCATCAACACTCTGAAGGTCCACAGATTACAGAATGCATCCAGATGTGCTTCGGAAACTACTACTAGTCTTCCAGGGAACGATCAAAGAGTAGACAGATTAAGACATTACTCCCATGGAGAAAAGTCCGCATGGTGCTTATTGTGTTCAATGCCGATGCAATTTTGTTTTTCATCGTCACTCTGAATGTCCACAGATTACAGAATGCATCCAGATGTGCTTCGGAAACTACTACTATTCTTCCAGTGTACGATCAAAGCGTAGATAGTTTAAGACATCACTCCCTCGGAGAAAACTCCTCATGGTGCTTATTGTGTTCAATGCCGATGCAATTTTGTGTTTCATCGACACTCTGAATGTCCACAGATTACAGAATGCATCCAGATGTGCTTCGGAAACTACTACTATTCTTCCAGTGTACGCTCAAAGCGTAGACAGTTTATGACATTACTCGGATAGAGAAAATTCCGCATGGTGCTTATTGTGTTCAATGACGATGCAATTTTTGTGTTTCATCAACACTCTGAAGGTCCACAGATTACAGAATGCATCCAGATGTGCTTCGGAACCTACTACTAGTCTTCCAGTGTACGATCAAAGCGTAGACAGTCTAAGACATTACTCCCATGGAGAAAAGTCCGCATGGTGCTTATTGTGTTCAATGCCGATGGAATTTTTGTGTTTCATCTACACTCTGAAGTTCCACAGATTACAGATTGCTTCCAGATGTGCTTCGGAAACTACTACTATTCTTCCAGGGTACGATCAAAGCGTAGACACTTTAAAACATTACTCCCATGGAGAAAAATCCGCATGCTTCTTATTGTGTTCAATGCCGATGCAATTTTAGTGATTCATCAACACTCTGAAGGTCCACAGATTACAGAATGCCACCAGATGTGCTTCGGAAACTACTACTTGTCTTCCAGTGTACGATCAAAGCGTAGACAATTTAAGACATTACTCCCATGGGGAAAAGTCCGCATGGTGCTTATTGTGTTCAATGTCGATGCAATTTTTGTGTTTCATCAACACTCTGAAGGTCCACATATTACAGAATGCCTCCAGATGTGCTTCGGAAACTACTACTATTCTTCCAGTGTACGATCAAAGCGTAGACAGTTTAAGACATTACTCCCATGAAGAAAAGTGCGCATGGTGCTTATTGTGTTCAATGTCGAAGCAGTTTTTGTGTTTCATCAACACTCTGAAGGTCCACAGATTACAGAATGCCTCCAGATGTGCTTCGGAAACTACTACTAGTCTTCCAGGGAACGATCAAAGCGTAGACAATTTAAGACATTAGTCCCACGGAGAAAAGTCCGCATGGTGCTTATTGTGTTCAATGCCGATTCAATTTCTGTGTTTCGTAATCACTCTGAAGGCCCACAGATTACAGAATGCCTCCAGATGTGCTTCGGTAACTACTGCTAGTCTTCCAGTGAACGATCAAATCCTGGACAGTTTAGGACACTACTCCCATGTAGAAAAGTCCGCATCGTGCTTATTGTGCTCAATGCCGATGCAACTTTTGTGTTTCATCAACACTCTGAAGGTCCACAGATTACAGAATGCATCCAGATGTTCTTCGGAAACTACTACTAGTCTTCCAGGGAACGATCAAAGCGTAGACAGTTTAAGACATTACTCCTATAGAGAAAATTCCGCATGGTGCTTATTGAGTTCAATGCCGATGCAATTTTTGTGTTTAATCAACACTCTGAAGGTCCACAGATTACAGAATGCATCCAGATGTGCTTCCGAAACTACTACTAGTCTTCCAGTGTACCATCAAAGCGTAGACAGTTTAAGACATTACTCACATGGAGAAAACTCCGCATGGTGCTTATTGTGTTCAATGCCGATTCAATTTTTGTGTTTCATCAACACTCTGAAGGTCCACAGATACTGAATGCCTCCAGATGTGCTTCGGAAACTACTACTAGTCTTCAAGTGTACGATCAAAGCGTAGACAGTTTAAGACATTACTCCCATTTAGAAAAGTCCGAATGGTGCTTATTGTGTTCAATGCAAATGCAATTTTTGTGTTTCATCAACACTGTGAAGGTCCACAGATTACAGAATGCCTCCAGATGTGTTTCGGAAACTACTACTAGTCTTCCAGGGAACGATCAAAGCGTAGACAGATTAAGACATTACTCACATGGAGAAAAGTCCGCATGGTGCTTATTGTGTTCAATGCCGATTCAATTTTTGTGTTTCATCAACACTCTGAAGGTCCACAGATTACAGAATGCATCCAGATGTGCTTCGGAAACTACTACTAGTCTTCCAGTGAACGATCAGAGGCTAGAAAGTTTAAGACACTACTCCCATGGAGAAAAGTCCTCATGGTCCTTATTGTGCTCAATGCCGAGGCAATTTTTGTGTTTCACCAACACTCTGAAGGTAAACAGATTACAGAATGCATCCAGATGTGCTTCGGAAACAACTACTCGTCTTCCAGTGTACGATCAAAGCGTAGACAGTTTAAGACATTACTCCCATGGAGATAAGTCCGCATGGTGCTTATTGTGTTCAAAGCCGATGCAGTTTTTGTGTTTCATCAACACTCTGAAGGTCCACAGATTACAGAATGTCTCCCGATGTGCTTCGGAAACTACTACTAGTCTTCCAGTGTATGATCAAAACGTAGACAGTTTAAGACTTTAGTCCCATGGAGAAAAGTCCGCATGGTGCTTATTGTGTTCAATGCCGAAGCAATTTTTGTGTTTCATCAACACTCTGAAGGTCCACACATTACAGAATGCCTCCAGATGTGCTTCGAAAACTACTACTAGTCTTCCAGTGTACGATCAAAGCGTAGACAGTTTAAGACATTACTCCCATGAAGAAAAGTGCGCATGGTGCTTATTGTGTTCAATGTCGATGCAATTTTTGTGTTTCATCAACACTCTGAAGGTCCACAGATTACAGAATGCCTCCAGATGTGCTTCGGAAACTACTACTAGTCTTCCAGGGAACGATCAAAGCGTAGACAGTTTAAGACATTAGTCCCATGGAGAAAAGTCCGCATGGTGCTTATTGTGTTCAATGCCGATTCAATTTCTGTGTTTCATCAACACTCTGAAGGCCCACAGATTACAGAATTCCTCCAGATGTGCTTCGGTAACTACTGCTAGTCTTCCAGTGAACGATCAAATCCTGGACAGTTTAGGACACTACTCCCATGTAGAAAAGTCCGCATCGTGCTTATTGTGCTCAATGCCGATGCAATTTTTGTGTTTCATCAACACTCCGAAGGTCCACAGATTACAGAGTGCATCCAGATGTGCTTCGGAAACTACTACTAGTCTTCCAGGGAACGATCAAAGCGTAGACAGTTTAAGACGTTCCTCCTATAGAGAAAATTCCGCATGGTGCTTATTGAGTTCAATGCCGATGGAATTTTTGTGTTTAAACAACACTCTGAAGGTCCACAGATTACAGAATGCATCCAGATGTGCTTCCGAAACTACTACTAGTCTTCCAGTGTACCATCAAAGCGTAGACAGTTTAAGACATTACTCACATGGAGAAAAGTCCGCATGGTGCTTATTGTGTTCAATGCCGATTCAATTTTTGTGTTTCATCAACACTCTGAAGGTCCACAGATTACAGAATGCATCCAGATGTGCTTCGGAAACTACTACTAGTCTTCCATTGAACGATCAGAGGCTAGAAAGTTTAAGACACTACTCCCATGGAGAAAAGTCCTCATGGTCCTTATTGTGCTCAATGCCGAGGCAATTTTTGTGTTTCACCAACACTATGAAGGTAAACAGATTACAGAATGCATCCAGATGTGCTTCGGAAACAACTACTCGTCTTCCAGTGTACGATCAAAGCGTAGACAGTTTAAGACATTACTCCCATGGAGAAAAGTTCGCATGGTGCTTATTGTGTTCAATGCCGATGCAATTTTTGTGTTTCATCAACACTCAGAAGGTCCACAGATTACAGAATGCTACCAGATGTGCTTCCGAAACTACTACTAGTCTTCCAGTGTACGATCAAAGCGTAGACAGTTTAAGACATTACTCCGATATAGAAAAGTCCGCATGGTGCTTATTGTGTTCAATGCCGATGCAATTTTTGTGTTTCATCAACACTCTGAAGGTCCACAGATTACAGAATGTCTCCAGATGTGCTTCGGAAACTACTACTAGTCTTCCAGGGAACGATCAAAAAGTAGACAGATTAAGACATAACTCGCATGGAGAAAAGTATACATGGTGCATATTGTGTTCAATGCCGATGCAATTTTTGTGTTTCATCGACACTCTGAATGTCCACAGATTACAGAATGCATCCAGATGTGCTCCGGAAACTAGTACTATTCTTAAAGTGTACGATCAAAGGGTAGATAGTTTAAGACATCACCCCCTTAGAGAAAAAGTCCTCATGGTGCTTATTGTGTTCAATGCCGATGCAATTTTTGTGTTTCATCAACACTCTTAAGGTCTACAGATTACAGAATGCCTCCAGATGTGCTTCGGAAACTACTACTAGTCTTCCAGTGTACGATCAAAGCGTAGACACTTTAAGACATTACTCCCATGGAGAATAATCCGCATGGTGCCTATTGTATTCAATGCCGATGCATTTTTTGAGGTTCATCAACACCTTGAAGGTCCACAGATTACAGAATGCCTCCAGATGTGCTTCGGAAACTACTACTAGTCTTCCAGGGAACGATGAAAGCGTAGACAGTTTAAGACGTTACTCCCATGGAGAAAAGTTCGCATGGTGCGTATTGTGTTCAATGCCGATGCAATTATTGTGTTTCATCAACACTCTGAAGGTCCACAGATTTCAGAACGCCTAACGATGTGCTTCGGAAACTACTACTAGTCTTCCATGGAACGATCAAAGCGTAGACAGTTTAAGACATTACTCCCTATAGAAAAGTCCGCATGGTGCTTATTGTGTTCAATGCCGATGCAATTTCTGTGTTTAATCAACACTCTGAAGGTCCACTGATTACAGAATGCATCTAGATGTGCTTCAGAAACTACTACTAGTCTTCCAGGGAACGATCAAAGCGTAGACAGTTTAAGACATTACTCCTTATGGAGAAACCTCCGTATGGTGCTTATTGTGTTCAATGCCGATTCAATATCTGTGTTTCATCAACACTCTGAAGTTCTATAGATTACAGAATGCATCCAGATGTGCTTCAGAAACTACTACTAGTCTTCCAGGGGACGATTAAAGCGTAGACACTTTAAGACATTACTCCCATGGAGAAAAGTGCGCATGGTGCTTATTGTGTTAAATGCCGATTCAATTTGTGTGTTTCATCAACACTCTTAAGGTCCACAGATTACAGAATGCCTCCAGATGTGCTTCGGAAACTACTACTAGTCTTCCAGGGAACGATCAAAGCGTAGACAGTTTAAGACATTACTCCCATGGAGAAAAGTTCGCATGGTGCGTATTGTGTTCAATGACGATGCAATTTTTGTGTTTCATCAACACACTGAAGGTCCACAGATTTCAGAACGCCTAAAGATGTGCTTCGGAAACTACAACTAGTCTTCCAGGGAACGATCAAAGCATAGACAGTTTAAGACATTACTCCCATGGAGAAAAGTCCGCATGGTGCTTATTGTGTTCAATGCCGATGCAATTTTTGAGTTTCATCAACACCTTGAAGGTCCACAGATTACAGAATGCCTCCAGATGTGCTTCGGAAACTACTACTAGTCTTCCAGGGAACGATGAAAGCGTAGACAGTTTAAGACGTTACTCCCATGGAGAAAAGTTCGCACGGTGCGTATTGTGTTCAATGCCGATGCAATTATTGTGTTTCATCAACACTCTGAAGGTCCACAGATTTTAGAACGCCTAAAGATGTGCTTCGGAAACTACTACTAGTCTTTCAGGGAACGATCAAAGCGTAGACAGTTTAAGACATTACTCCCATGGGGAAAAGTTCGCATGGTGCGTATTGTGTTCAATGCCGATGCAATTATTGTGTTTCATCAACACTCTGAAGGTCCACTGATTACAGAATGCATCCAGATGTGCTTCAGAAACTACTACTAGTCTTCCAGGGAACGATCAAAGCGTAGACAGTTTAAGACATTACTCCCATGGAGAAACGTCCGTATGGTGCTTATTGTGTTCAATGCCGATTCAATATCTGTGTTTCATCAACACTCTGAAGGTCTACAGATTACAGAATGCATCCAGATGTGCTTCAGATACTATTACTAGTCTTCCAGGGGACGATCAAAGCGTAGACACATTAAGACATTACTCCCATGGAGAAAAGTTCGCATGGTGTTTATTGTGTTATATGCCGATTCAATTTCTGTGTTTCATCAACACTCTTAAGGTCCAGAGATTACAGAATGCCTCCAGATGTGCTTCGGAAACTACTACTAGTCTTCCAGGGGAGAATCAAATCATAGACAGTTTAAGACATTACTCCCTTTAGAAAAGTCCGCATAGTGCTTATTGTGTTCAATGCCGATTTAATTTCTGTGTTTCATCAACACTCTGAACGTCCACAGATTACAGAATGCATCCAGATGTGCTTCGGAAACTACTACTAGTCTTCCAGGGAACGATCAAAGGGTAGACAGATTAAGACATTACTCCCATGGAGAAAAGTCCGCATGGTGCTTATTGTGTTCAATGCCGATGCAATTTTTGTGTTTCATCGACACTCTTAATGTCCACAGATTACAGAATGCATCCAGATGTGCTTCGGAAACTACTACTATTCTTCCAGTGTACGATCAAAGCGTAGATAGTTTAAGACATCACTCCCTTGGAGAAAAGTCCTCATGGTGCTTATTGTGTTCAATGCCGATGAAATTTTTGTTTTCCATCAACACTCTTAAGGTCTACAGATTACAGAATGCCTCCAGATGTGCTTCGGAAACTACTACTAGTCTTCCAGTGTACGATCGAAGCGTAGACACTTTAAGACATTACTCCCATGGAGAAAAATTCGCATGGTGCCTATTTTATTCAATGCCGATGCAATTTTTGAGTTTCATCAACACCTTGAAGGTCCACAGATTACAGAATGCCTCCAGGTGTGCTTCGGAAACTACTACTAGTCCTCCAGGGAACGATCAAAGCGTAGACAGTTTAAGACATTACTCCCATGGAGGAACGTCTGTATGGTGCTTATTGTGTTCAATGCCTAATCAATATCTGTGTTTTATGAACCCTCTGAAGGTCTACAGATTACAGAATGATTCCAGATTTGCTTCGGAAACTACTACTAGTCTTCCAGGGAACGATCAAAGCGTAGACAGTTTAAGACATTACTCCCATGGAGAAAAGTTCGCACGGTGCGTATTGTGTTCAATGCCGATGCAATTATTGTGTTTCATCAACACACTGAAGGTCCGCAGATTTCAGAACGCCTAAAGATGTGCTTCGGAAACTACAACTAGTATTCCATGGAACGATCAAAGCGTAGACAGTTTAAGACATTACTCCCTTTAGAAAAGTCTGCATGGTACTTATTGTGTTCAATGCCGATGCAATTTCTGTGTTTAATAAACACTGTGAAGGTTCACTGATTACAGAATGCATCCAGATGTGTTTCAGAAACTACTACTAGTCTTCCAGGGAACGATCAAAGTATAGACAGTTTAAGACATTACTCCCTTTAGAAAAGACCGCATAGTGCGTATTGTGTTCAATGCCGATGCAATTTCTGTGTTTCATCAACACTCTGAAGGTCCACAGATTACAGAATGCATCCAGATGTGCTTCGGAAACTACTACTAGTCTCCCAGGGAACGATCAAAGAGTAGACAGATTAAGACATTACTCCCATGGAGAAATGTCCGCATGGTGCTTATTGTGTTCAATGTCGATGCAATTTAATGTGTTCATCAACACTCTAAAGGTCCACAGATTACAGAATGCCTCCAGATGTACTTCGAAACTACTACTAGTCTTCCAGGCAACGATCAAAGCGTAGACAGTTTAAGACATTACTCCCATGGAGAAAAGTTCGCATGGTGCGTATTGTGTTCAATGCCGATGCAGTTATTGTGTTTCATCAACACTCTGAAGGTCTACAGATTACAGAATGCATCCAGATGTGCTTCAGATACTACTACTAGTCTTCCAGGGGACGATCAAAGCGTAGACACATTAAGACATTACTCCCATGGAGAAAAGTGCACATTTTGCTTATTGTGTTAAATGCCGATTCAATTTCTGTGTTTCATCTTCACTCTTAAGGTCCACAGATTACAGAATGCCTCCAGATGTGCTTCGGAAACTACTACTAGTCTTCCAGGGAACGATCAAAGCGTAGACAGTTTAAGACATTACTCCCATGGAGAAAAGTTCGCATGGTGCGTATTGTGTTCAATGCCGATGCAATTTTTGTGTTTCATCAACACACTGAAGGTCCACAGATTTCAGAACGCCTAAAGATGTTCTTCGGAAACTACAACTAGTCTTCCAGGGAACGATCAAAGCATAGGCAGTTTAAGACATTACTCCCTTTAGAAAAGTCCTCATGGTGCTTATTGTGTTCAATGCCGATGCAATTTTTGTGTTTCATCGACACTCTGAATGTCCACAGATTACAGAAAGCATCCAGATGTGCTTCGGAAACTACTACTATTCTTCCAGTGTACGATCAAAGCGTAGATAGTTTAAGACATCACTCCCTTGGAGAAAAGACCTCATGGTGCTTATTGTGTTCAATGCCGAAGCAATTTTTGTTTTTCATCAACACTCTTAAGGTCTACAGATTACAGAATGCCTCCAGATGTGCTTCGGAAACTACTGCTTGTCTTCCAGTGTACGATCAAAGCGAGAACAGTTTAAGACATTACTCCCATGGAGAAAAATCCGCATGGTGCCTATTGTATTCAATGCCGAGGCAATTTTTGAGTTTCATCAACACCTTGAAGATCCACAAATTACAGAATGCCTCCAGATGTGCTTCGGAAACTACTACTAGTCTTCCAGGGAACGATCAAAGCGTAGACAGTTTAAGACGTTAATCCCATGGAGAAAAGTTCGCATGATGCTTATTGTGTTCAATGCCGATGCAATTTTGGTGTTTCGTCAACACTCTGAAGGTCCACAGATTTCAGAACGCCTAACGATGTGCTTCGGAAACTACTACTAGTCTTCCATGGAACGATCAAAGCGTAGACAGTTTAAGACATTACTCTCTTTAGAAACGTGCGCATGGTGCTTATTGTGTTCAATGCTGATTCAATTTCTGTGTTTCATCAACATTCTTAAGGTCCACAGATTACAGAATGCCTCCAGATGTGCTTCGAAAACTACTACTAGTCTTCCAGGGAACGATCAAAGCGTAGACAGTTTAAGACATTACTCTCATGCCGAAATGTTCGCATGGTGCGTATTGTGTTCAATGCCGATGCAATTTTTGTGTTTCATCAACACACTGAAGGTCCACAGATTTCAGAACGCCTAAAGATGTGCTTCGGAAACTACAACTAGTCTTCCAGGGAAGGATCAAAGCATAGACAGTTTAAGACATTACTCCCTTTAGAAAAGTCCGCATAGTGCGTATTGTGTTCAATGCCGATGCAATTTCTGTGTTTCATCAACACTCTGAAGGTCCACAGATTACAGAATGCCCCCAGATGTGCTTCGGAAACTACTACTAGTCTTCCAGGGAACGATCAAAGCGTAGACAGTTTAAGACTTTACTCCCATGGAGAAAAGTTCGCATGGTGCTTATTGTGTTCAATGCCGATGCAATTTTTGTGTTTCATCGACACTCTGAAGGTCGACAGATTACAGAATGCATCCAGATGTGCTTCGGAAAACACTACTAGTCTTGCAGTGTACGATCAAAGCGTAGACAGTTTAAGATATTACTCCCTTTACAGAAAAGTTCGCATGGTGCATATTGCGTTCAATGCCGATGCAATTTTTGTGTTTCATGAACACTCTGAAGGTCTACAGATTACAGAATGCCTCCAGATGTGCTTCGGAAACTACTACTACTCTTCCAGTGTACGATCAAAGCGTAGACAGTTTAAGACATTACTCCCATGGAGAAAAATTCGCATGGTGCCTATTGTGTTCAATGCCGATGCAATTTTTGTGTTTCATCAACACTCTGATGGTTTACGGATTACAGAATGCCTCCAGATGTGCTTCGGAAACTACTACTAGTCTTCCAGGGAACGATCAAAGCGTAGACGGTTTAAGACTTTACTCCCATGGAGAAAAGTTCGCATGGTGCTTATTGTGTTCAATGCCGATGCAATTTTTGTGTTTCATCAACACTCTGAATGTCCACAGATTAGAGAATGCATCCAGATGTGCTTCCGAATCTACTACTAGTCTTCCAGTGTACGATCAAATCGTAGACTGTTTAAGACATTACTCCCATGGAGAACAGTCCGCATGGTGCTTATTTTGTTCATACCGATGCAATTTTTGTGTTTCATCAACACTCTGAAGGTCCACAGATTACAGGTTGTTTCCAGATGTTCTTCGGAAACTACTACTCGTCTTCCAGGGAACGATCAAAGCGTAGACAGTTTAAGACATTACTCTCATGGAGAAAAGTTCCCATGGTGCGTATTGTGTTCAATGCCGATGCAATTTCTGTGTTTCATCAACACACTGAAGGTCCACAGATTTCAGAACGCCTAAAGTTGTGCTTCGGAAACTACTACTCGTCTTCCAGGGAACGATCAAAGCGTAGACAGTTTAAGACATTACCATCATGGAGAAAAGTCCGCATAGTGCTTATTGTGTTCAATGCCGATGCAATTTCTGTGTTTCATCAACACTCTGAAGGTCCACAGATTACAGAATGCATCCAGATGTGCTTCGGAAACTACCACTATTCTTCCAGTGTACGATCAAAGCGTAGATAGTTTAAGACATCACTCCCTTGGAGAAAAGTTCTCATGGTGCTTATTGTGTTCAATGCCGATGCAATTTTTGTTTTTCATCAACTCTCTTAAGGTCTACAGATTAAAGAATGCCTCCAGATGTGCTTCGGAAACTACTACTAGTCTTCCAGGGGACGATCAAAGCGTAGACACTTTAAGACATTACTCCCATGGAGAAAAATCCGCATGGTTCTTATTATGTTCAATGCCGATGCAATTTCTGTGTTTCATCAACACTCTGAAGGTCCACAGATTACAGAATGCATCCAGATGTGCTTCGGAACCTACCACTATTCTTCCAGTGTACGATCAAAGCGTAGACAGTTTAAGACCTTACTCCCTTTAGAAAACTCTATATGGTGCTTATTGTGTTCAATGCCGATGCAATTTCTGTGTTTCTTCAACACTCTGAAGGTCCACAGATTACCGAATGCCTCCAGGTGTGCTTCGGGAACTACTACTAGTCTTCCAATGTACGGTCAAAGCGTAGACAGTTTAAGACATTACTCCCATTGAGAAAACTTTGCATTTTGCTTATTGTGTTCAGTGCCGATGCAATTTTTGTGTTTCATCAACAGTCTGTAAGTCCACAGATTACAGAATGCCTCCAGATGTGCTTCCGAAACTACTACTAGTCTTCCAGTGTACGATCAAAGCGTAGACAGTTTAAGACATTACTCCCATGGAGATAAGTCCGCATGGTGCTTATTGTGTTCAATGCCGATTCAATTTCTGTGTTTCATCAACACTCTAAAGGTCCACAGATTACAGAATGCCTCCAGATGTGCTTTGGAAACTACTACTAGTCTTCCAGTGAACGATCAGAGCCTAGAAAGTTTAAGACCCTACTCCCATGGAGAAAAGTCCGCATGGTGCTTATAGTGCTCAATGCCGATGCAATTTTAGTGTTTCACCAACACTCTGAAGGTCCACAGATTACAGAATGCCTCCAGATGTGCTTCGGAAACTACTACTAGTCTTCCAGTGTACGATCAAAGCGTAGACACTTTAAGACATTACTCCCATTGAGAAAACTCCGCATTTTGCTTATTGTGTTCAGTGCCGATGCAATTTTTGTGTTTCATCAACACTCTGAAGGTCCACAGATTACAGAATGCCTCCAGATGTGCTTCCGAAACTACTACTAGTCTTCCAGTGTACGATCAAAGCGTAGACAGTTTAAGACATTACTCCCATGGAGATAAGTCCGCATGGGGCTTATTGTGTTCAATGCCGATGCAATTTTTGTAGTTCATCAACACTCTGAAGGTCCACAGATTACAGAATGCATCCAGTAGTGCTTGAGAAACTACTACAAGTCTTCCAGTGTACGATCAAAGCGTAGACAGTTTAACATTACTCCCATGAAGAAAAGTGCGCATGGTGCTTATTGTATTCAATGTCGATGCAATTTTTGTGTTTCATCAACACTGTGAAGGTCCACAGATTACAGAATGCCTCCAGAATTGCTTCGGAAACTACTACTAGTCTTCCATTGAACGATCAAAGCGTAGACAGTTTAAGACATTAGTCCCATGAAGAAAAGTCCGCATGGTGCTTATTGTGTTCAATGCCGATTCAATTCCTGTGTTTCATTAACACTCTGAAGGTCCACAGATTACAGAGTGCCTCCAGATGTGCTTCGGAAATTACTACTAGTCTTCCAGTGAATGATCAGAGCCTAGAAAGTTTAAGACACTACTCCCATGGAGAAAAGTCCGCATGGTGCTTATTGTGATCAATGCCGATGCAATTTTTGTGTTTCACCAACACTCTGAAGATCCACAGATTACAGAATGCATCCATATGTGCTTCGGAAACTACTACTCGTCTTCCAGTGTACGATCAAAGCGTAGACAGATTAAGACATTACTCCCATGGAGAAATGTCCGCATGGTGCTTATTGTGTTCAATGTCGATGCAATTTAATGTGTTCATCAACACTCTAAAGGTCCACAGATTACAGAATGCCTCCAGATGTACTTCGAAACTACTACTAGTCTTCCAGGCAACGATCAAAGCGTAGACAGTTTAAGACATTACTCCCATGGAGAAAAGTTCGCATGGTGCGTATTGTGTTCAATGCCGATGCAGTTATTGTGTTTCATCAACACTCTGAAGGTCTACAGATTACAGAATGCATCCAGATGTGCTTCAGATACTACTACTAGTCTTCCAGGGGACGATCAAAGCGTAGACACATTAAGACATTACTCCCATGGAGAAAAGTGCACATTTTGCTTATTGTGTTAAATGCCGATTCAATTTCTGTGTTTCATCTTCACTCTTAAGGTCCACAGATTACAGAATGCCTCCAGATGTGCTTCGGAAACTACTACTAGTCTTCCAGGGAACGATCAAAGCGTAGACAGTTTAAGACATTACTCCCATGGAGAAAAGTTCGCATGGTGCGTATTGTGTTCAATGCCGATGCAATTTTTGTGTTTCATCAACACACTGAAGGTCCACAGATTTCAGAACGCCTAAAGATGTTCTTCGGAAACTACAACTAGTCTTCCAGGGAACGATCAAAGCATAGGCAGTTTAAGACATTACTCCCTTTAGAAAAGTCCTCATGGTGCTTATTGTGTTCAATGCCGATGCAATTTTTGTGTTTCATCGACACTCTGAATGTCCACAGATTACAGAAAGCATCCAGATGTGCTTCGGAAACTACTACTATTCTTCCAGTGTACGATCAAAGCGTAGATAGTTTAAGACATCACTCCCTTGGAGAAAAGACCTCATGGTGCTTATTGTGTTCAATGCCGAAGCAATTTTTGTTTTTCATCAACACTCTTAAGGTCTACAGATTACAGAATGCCTCCAGATGTGCTTCGGAAACTACTGCTAGTCTTCCAGTGTACGATCAAAGCGAGAACAGTTTAAGACATTACTCCCATGGAGAAAAATCCGCATGGTGCCTATTGTATTCAGTGCCGAGGCAATTTTTGAGTTTCATCAACACCTTGAAGATCCACAAATTACAGAATGCCTCCAGATGTGCTTCGGAAACTACTACTAGTCTTCCAGGGAACGATCAAAGCGTAGACAGTTTAAGACGTTAATCCCATGGAGAAAAGTTCGCATGATGCTTATTGTGTTCAATGCCGATGCAATTTTGGTGTTTCGTCAACACTCTGAAGGTCCACAGATTTCAGAACGCCTAACGATGTGCTTCGGAAACTACTACTAGTCTTCCATGGAACGATCAAAGCGTAGACAGTTTAAGACATTACTCTCTTTAGAAACGTGCGCATGGTGCTTATTGTGTTCAATGCTGATTCAATTTCTGTGTTTCATCAACATTCTTAAGGTCCACAGATTACAGAATGCCTCCAGATGTGCTTCGAAAACTACTACTAGTCTTCCAGGGAACGATCAAAGCGTAGACAGTTTAAGACATTACTCTCATGGCGAAATGTTCGCATGGTGCGTATTGTGTTCAATGCCGATGCAATTTTTGTGTTTCATCAACACACTGAAGGTCCACAGATTTCAGAACGCCTAAAGATGTGCTTCGGAAACTACAACTAGTCTTCCAGGGAAGGATCAAAGCATAGACAGTTTAAGACATTACTCCCTTTAGAAAAGTCCGCATAGTGCGTATTGTGTTCAATGCCGATGCAATTTCTGTGTTTCATCAACACTCTGAAGGTCCACAGATTACAGAATGCCCCCAGATGTGCTTCGGAAACTACTACTAGTCTTCCAGGGAACGATCAAAGCGTAGACAGTTTAAGACTTTACTCCCATGGAGAAAAGTTCGCATGGTGCTTATTGTGTTCAATGCCGATGCAATTTTTGTGTTTCATCGACACTCTGAAGGTCGACAGATTACAGAATGCATCCAGATGTGCTTCGGAAAACACTACTAGTCTTGCAGTGTACGATCAAAGCGTAGACAGTTTAAGATATTACTCCCTTTACAGAAAAGTTCGCATGGTGCATATTGCGTTCAATGCCGATGCAATTTTTGTGTTTCATGAACACTCTGAAGGTCTACAGATTACAGAATGCCTCCAGATGTGCTTCGGAAACTACTACTACTCTTCCAGTGTACGATCAAAGCGTAGACAGTTTAAGACATTACTCCCATGGAGAAAAATTCGCATGGTGCCTATTGTGTTCAATGCCGATGCAATTTTTGTGTTTCATCAACACTCTGATGGTTTACGGATTACAGAATGCCTCCAGATGTGCTTCGGAAACTACTACTAGTCTTCCAGGGAACGATCAAAGCGTAGACGGTTTAAGACTTTACTCCCATGGAGAAAAGTTCGCATGGTGCTTATTGTGTTCAATGCCGATGCAATTTTTGTGTTTCATCAACACTCTGAATGTCCACAGATTAGAGAATGCATCCAGATGTGCTTCCGAATCTACTACTAGTCTTCCAGTGTACGATCAAATCGTAGACTGTTTAAGACATTACTCCCATGGAGAACAGTCCGCATGGTGCTTATTTTGTTCATACCGATGCAATTTTTGTGTTTCATCAACACTCTGAAGGTCCACAGATTACAGGTTGTTTCCAGATGTTCTTCGGAAACTACTACTCGTCTTCCAGGGAACGATCAAAGCGTAGACAGTTTAAGACATTACTCTCATGGAGAAAAGTTCCCATGGTGCGTATTGTGTTCAATGCCGATGCAATTTCTGTGTTTCATCAACACACTGAAGGTCCACAGATTTCAGAACGCCTAAAGTTGTGCTTCGGAAACTACTACTCGTCTTCCAGGGAACGATCAAAGCGTAGACAGTTTAAGACATTACCATCATGGAGAAAAGTCCGCATAGTGCTTATTGTGTTCAATGCCGATGCAATTTCTGTGTTTCATCAACACTCTGAAGGTCCACAGATTACAGAATGCATCCAGATGTGCTTCGGAAACTACCACTATTCTTCCAGTGTACGATCAAAGCGTAGATAGTTTAAGACATCACTCCCTTGGAGAAAAGTTCTCATGGTGCTTATTGTGTTCAATGCCGATGCAATTTTTGTTTTTCATCAACTCTCTTAAGGTCTACAGATTAAAGAATGCCTCCAGATGTGCTTCGGAAACTACTACTAGTCTTCCAGGGGACGATCAAAGCGTAGACACTTTAAGACATTACTCCCATGGAGAAAAATCCGCATGGTTCTTATTATGTTCAATGCCGATGCAATTTCTGTGTTTCATCAACACTCTGAAGGTCCACAGATTACAGAATGCATCCAGATGTGCTTCGGAACCTACCACTATTCTTCCAGTGTACGATCAAAGCGTAGACAGTTTAAGACCTTACTCCCTTTAGAAAACTCTATATGGTGCTTATTGTGTTCAATGCCGATGCAATTTCTGTGTTTCTTCAACACTCTGAAGGTCCACAGATTACCGAATGCCTCCAGGTGTGCTTCGGGAACTACTACTAGTCTTCCAATGTACGGTCAAAGCGTAGACAGTTTAAGACATTACTCCCATTGAGAAAACTTTGCATTTTGCTTATTGTGTTCAGTGCCGATGCAATTTTTGTGTTTCATCAACAGTCTGTAAGTCCACAGATTACAGAATGCCTCCAGATGTGCTTCCGAAACTACTACTAGTCTTCCAGTGTACGATCAAAGCGTAGACAGTTTAAGACATTACTCCCATGGAGATAAGTCCGCATGGTGCTTATTGTGTTCAATGCCGATTCAATTTCTGTGTTTCATCAACACTCTAAAGGTCCACAGATTACAGAATGCCTCCAGATGTGCTTTGGAAACTACTACTAGTCTTCCAGTGAACGATCAGAGCCTAGAAAGTTTAAGACCCTACTCCCATGGAGAAAAGTCCGCATGGTGCTTATAGTGCTCAATGCCGATGCAATTTTAGTGTTTCACCAACACTCTGAAGGTCCACAGATTACAGAATGCCTCCAGATGTGCTTCGGAAACTACTACTAGTCTTCCAGTGTACGATCAAAGCGTAGACACTTTAAGACATTACTCCCATTGAGAAAACTCCGCATTTTGCTTATTGTGTTCAGTGCCGATGCAATTTTTGTGTTTCATCAACACTCTGAAGGTCCACAGATTACAGAATGCCTCCAGATGTGCTTCCGAAACTACTACTAGTCTTCCAGTGTACGATCAAAGCGTAGACAGTTTAAGACATTACTCCCATGGAGATAAGTCCGCATGGGGCTTATTGTGTTCAATGCCGATGCAATTTTTGTAGTTCATCAACACTCTGAAGGTCCACAGATTACAGAATGCATCCAGTAGTGCTTGAGAAACTACTACAAGTCTTCCAGTGTACGATCAAAGCGTAGACAGTTTAACATTACTCCCATGAAGAAAAGTGCGCATGGTGCTTATTGTATTCAATGTCGATGCAATTTTTGTGTTTCATCAACACTGTGAAGTCCACAGATTACAGAATGCCTCCAGAATTGCTTCGGAAACTACTACTAGTCTTCCATTGAACGATCAAAGCGTAGACAGTTTAAGACATTAGTCCCATGAAGAAAAGTCCGCATGGTGCTTATTGTGTTCAATGCCGATTCAATTCCTGTGTTTCATTAACACTCTGAAGGTCCACAGATTACAGAGTGCCTCCAGATGTGCTTCGGAAACTACTACTAGTCTTCCAGTGAATGATCAGAGCCTAGAAAGTTTAAGACACTACTCCCATGGAGAAAAGTCCGCATGGTGCTTATTGTGATCAATGCCGATGCAATTTTTGTGTTTCACCAACACTCTGAAGATCCACAGATTACAGAATGCATCCATATGTGCTTCGGAAACTACTACTCGTCTTCCAGTGTACGATCAAAGCGTAGACAGTTTAAGACTTTACTCCCATGGAGAAAAGTCCGCATGGTGCTTATTGTGTTCAATGCTGATTCAATTTCTGTGTTTCATCAACACTCTGAAGGACCACAGGTTACAGAAGGCCTCCAGATGTGCTTCGGAAACTACTGCTAGTCTTCCAGTGAACGATTAAAGCCTAGAAAGTTTAAGACATTACTCCCATGGAGATAAGTCCGCATGGTGCATATTGTGTTCAATGCCGAAGCAATTTTTGTGTTTCATCAACACTCTGAAGGTCCACAGATTACAGAATGCCTCCAGATGTGCTTCGGAAACTACTACTAGTCGTCCAGTGTACGATCAAAGCGTAGAAAGTTTAAGACATTACTCCCATTGAGAAAAATTCCGCATTTTGCTTATTTTGTTCAGTGCCGATGCAATTTTTGTGTTTCATCAACAGTCTGTAAGTCCACAGATTACAGAATGCCTCCAGATGTGCTTCCGAAACTACTACTAGTCTTCCAGTGTACGATCAAAGCGTAGACAGTTTAAGACATTACTCCCATGAAGAAAAGTGCGCATGGTGCTTATTGTGTTCAATGTCGATGCAATTTTTGTGTTTTATCAACACTCTGAAGGTCCACAGATTACAGAATGCCTCCAGAATTGCTTCGGAAACTACTACTAGTCTTCCATTGAACGATCAAAGCGTAGACAGTTTAAGACATTAGTCCCATGAAGAAAAGTCCGCATGGTGCTTATTGTGTTCAATGCCGATTCAATTCCTGTGTTTCATTAACACTCTGAAGGTCCACAGATTACAGAGTGCCTCCAGATGTGCTTCGGAAACTACTACTAGTCTTCCAGTGAATGATCAGAGCCTAGAAAGTTTAAGACACTACTCCCATGGAGAAAAGTCCGCATGGTGCTTATTGTGATCAATGCCGATGCAATTTTTGTGTTTCACCAACACTCTGAAGATCCACAGATTACAGAATGCATCCATATGTGCTTCGGAAACTACTACTCGTCTTCCAGTGTACGATCAAAGCGTAGACAGTTTAAGACTTTACTCCCATGGAGAAAAGTCCGCATGGTGCTTATTGTGTTCAATGCTGATTCAATTTCTGTGTTTCATCAACACTCTGAAGGACCACAGGTTACAGAAGGCCTCCAGATGTGCTTCGGAAACTACTGCTAGTCTTCCAGTGAACGATTAAAGCCTAGAAAGTTTAAGACATTACTCCCATGGAGATAAGTCCGCATGGTGCATATTGTGTTCAATGCCGAAGCAATTTTTGTGTTTCATCAACACTCTGAAGGTCCACAGATTACAGAATGCCTCCAGATGTGCTTCGGAAACTACTACTAGTCGTCCAGTGTACGATCAAAGCGTAGAAAGTTTAAGACATTACTCCCATTGAGAAAAATTCCGCATTTTGCTTATTTTGTTCAGTGCCGATGCAATTTTTGTGTTTCATCAACAGTCTGTAAGTCCACAGATTACAGAATGCCTCCAGATGTGCTTCCGAAACTACTACTAGTCTTCCAGTGTACGATCAAAGCGTAGACAGTTTAAGACATTACTCCCATGAAGAAAAGTGCGCATGGTGCTTATTGTGTTCAATGTCGATGCAATTTTTGTGTTTTATCAACACTCTGAAGGTCCACAGATTACAGAATGCCTCCAGAATTGCTTCGGAAACTACTACTAGTCTTCCATTGAACGATCAAAGCGTAGACAGTTTAAGACATTACTCCCATTGAGAAATCTCCGCATTTTGCTTATTGTGTTCAGTGCCGATGCAATTTTTGTGTTTCATCAACACTCGGAAGGTCCACAGGTTACAGAATGCCTCCAGATGTGCTTCCGAAACTACTACTAGCCTTCCAGTGTACGATAAAAGCGTAGACAGTTTAAGACATTACTCCCATGGAGATAAGTCCGCATGGGGATTATTGTGTTCAATGCTGATGCAATTTTTGTATTTCATCAACACTCTGAAGGTCCACAGATTACAGAATGCATCCAGATGTGCTTCCGAAACTACTACAAGTCTTCCAGTGTACGATCAAAGCGTAGACAGTTTAACATTACTCCCATGAAGAGAAGTGCGCATGGTGCTTATTGTATTCAATGTCGATGCAATTTTTGTGTTTCATCAACACTGTGAAGGTCCACAGATTACAGAATGCCTCCAGAATTGCTTCGGAAACTACTACTAGTCTTCCATTGAACGATCAAAGCGTAGACAGTTTAAGACATTAGTCCCATGAAGAAAAGTCCGCATGGTGCTTATTGTGTTCAATGCCGATTCAATTTCTGTGTTTCATAACACTCTGAAGGTCCACAGATTACACAGTGCCTCCAGATGTGCTTCGGAAACTACTACTCGTCTTCCAGTGTACGATCAAAGCGTAGACAGTTTAAGACATTACTCCCATGGAGAAAAGTCCCCATGGTGCTTATTGTGTTCAATGCCGATTCAATTTCTGTGTTTCATCAACACTCTGAAGGTCCACAGATTACAGAATGCCTCCAGAAGTGCATCGGAAACTACTACTAGTCTTCCAGTGAATGATCAGAGCCTAGAAAGTTCAAGACACTACTCCCATGGAGAAAAGTCCGCATGGTGCTTATTGTGATCAATGCCGATGCAATTTTTGTGTTTCACCAACACTCTGAAGATCCACAGATTACAGAATGCATCCATATGTGCTTCGGAAACTACTACTCGTCTTCCAGTGTACGATCAAAGCGTAGACAGTTTAAGACATTACTCCCATGGAGAAAAGTTCGCATGGTGCTTATTGTGTTCAATGCGGATGCAATTTTTGTGTTTCATCAACACTCTGAAGGTCCACAGATTACAGAATGCTTCCAGATGTGCTTCGGAAACTACTACTAGTCTTACAGTGTACGATCAAAGCGTAGACAGTTTAAGACATTACTCCCATAGAGAAAATTCCGCATGGTGCTTATTGTGTTCAATGCCGATGCAATTTTTGTGTTTCATCAACACTCTGAAGGTCCACAGATTACAGAATGCATCCAGATGTGCTTCCGAAACTACTACTAGTCTTCCAGTGTACGATCAAAACGTAGACAGTTTAAGACTTTACTCCCATGGAGAAAAGTCCGCATGGTGCTTATTGTGTTCAATGCCGATTCAATTTCTGTGTTTCATCAACACTCTGAAGGACCACAGACTACAGAAGGCCTCCAGATGTGCTTCGGAAACTACTGCTAGCCTTCCAGTGAACGATTAAAGCCTAGAAAGTTTAAGACATTACTCCCATGGAGATAAGTCCGCATGGTGCATATTGTGTTCAATGCCGAAGCAATTTTTGTGTTTCATCAACACTCTGAAGGTCCACAGATTACAGAATGCCTCCAGATGTGCTTCGGAAACTACTACTAGTCTTCCAGTGTACGATCAAAGCGTAGACAGTTTAAGACATTACTCCCATGGAGATAAGTCCGCATGGTGCTTATTGTGTTCAATGCCGATGCAATTTTTGTGTTTCATCAACACTCTGAAGGTCCACAGATTACAGAATGCCTCCAGATGTGCTTCGGAAACTACTACTAGTCTTCCAGTGTACGATCAAAGCGTAGACACTTTAAGACATTACTCCCATTGAGAAAACTCCGCATTTTGCTTATTGTGTTCAGTGCCGATGCAATTTTTGTGTTTCATCAACACTCTGGAGGTCCACAGATTACAGAATGCCTCCAGATGTGCTTCCGAAACTATTACTAGTCTTCCAGTGTACGATCAAAGCGTAGACAGTTTAAGACATTACTCCCATGGAGATAAGTCCGCATGGTGCTTATTGTGTTCAATGCCGATGCAATTTTTGTACTTCATCAACACTCTGAAGGTCCACAGATTACAGAATGCATCCAGATGTGCTTCCGAAACTACTACAAGTCTTCCAGTGTACGATCAAAGCGTAGACAGTTTAAGACCTTACTCCCATGAAGAAAAGTGCGCATGGTGCTTATTGTATTCAATGTCGATGCAATTTTTGTGTTTCATCAACACTGTGAAGGTCCACAGATTACAGAATGCCTCCAGAATTGCTTCGGAAACTACTACTAGTCTTCCATTGAACGATCAAAGCGTAGACAGTTTAAGACATTAGTCCCATGAAGAAAAGTCCGCATGGTGCTTATTGTGTTCAATGCCGATCCGATTTCTGTGTTTCATTAACGCTCTGAAGGTCCACAGATTACAGAATGCCTCCAGATGTCCTTCGGAAACTACTACTAGTCTTCCAGTGAACGATCAAAGCCTGGACAGTTTAGGACACTACTCCCATGGAGAAAAGTCCGCATGGTGCTTATTGCGCTCAATGCCGATGCAATTTTTGTGTTTCACCAACACTCTGAAGATCCACTGATTACAGAATGCATCCAGATGTGCTTCCGAAACTACTACTAGTATTCCAGTGTACGATAAAAACGTAGACAGTTTAAGACTTTACTCCCATGGAGAAAAGTTCGCATGGTGCTTATTGTGTTCAATGCCGAAGCAATTTTTGTGTTTCATCAACACTCTGAAGGTCCACAGATTACAGAATGCCTGCAGATGTGCTTCGGAATCTCCTACTAGTCTTCCAGGGAACGATCAAAGAGCAGACAGCTTATGACATTAGTCCCATGGAGAAAAGTCCGCATGGTGCTTATTGTGTTCAATGCCGATTCAATTTCTGTGTTTCATCAACACTCTGAAGGTCAACAGATTACAGAATGCCTCCAGATGTGCTTCGGAAACTACTACTAGTCTTCCTGTGAACGATCAGAACCTAGAAAGTTTAAGACACTACTCCCATGGAGAAACGTCCGCATGGTGCTTATTGTGCTCAATGCCGATGCAATTTTTGTGTTTCACCAACACTCTGAAGTTCCACAGATTACAGAATGCCTCCAGATGTGCTTCCGAAACTATTACTAGTCTTCCAGTGTACGATCAAAGCGTAGACAGTTTAAGACATTACTCCCATGGAAATAAGTCCGCATGGTGCTTATTGTGTTCAATGCCGATGCAATTTTTGTATTTCATCAACACTCTGAAGGTCTACAGAATACAGAATGCATCCAGATGTGCTTCCGAAACTACTACAAGTCTTCCAGTGTACGATCAAAGCGTAGACAGTTTAAGACATTACTCCCATGGAGAAAAGTGCGCATGGTGCTTATTGTATTCAATGTCGATGCAATTTTTGTGTTTCATCAACACTCTGAAGGTCCACAGATTACAGAATGCCTCCAGAATTGCTTCGGAAACTACTACTAGTCTTCCATTGAACGATCAAAGCGTAGACAGTTTAAGACATTAGTCCCATGAAGAAAAGTCCGCATGGTGCCTATTGTGTTCAATGCCGATTCAATTTCTGTGTTCCATTAACACTCTGAAGGTCCACAGATTTCAGAATGCCTCCAGATGTGCTTCGGAAACTACTACTAGTCTTCCAATGAACGATCAAAGCCTGGCCAGTTTAAGACACTACTCCCATGTAGAAAGTCCGCATCGTGCTAATTGTGCTTAATGCCGATGCAATTTTTGTGTTTCACCAACACTCTGAAGATCCACAGATTACAGAATGTTTCCAGATGTGCTTCGGAAACTACAACTAGTCTTCCAGTGTACGATCAAAGCGTAGACAGTTTAAGACATTACTCCCATAGAGAAAATTCCGCATGGTGCTTATTGTGTTCAATGCCGATGCAATTTTTGTGTTTCATCAACACTCTGAAGGTCCACAGATTACAGAATGCCTCCAGATGTGCTTCGGAAACTACTACTAGTCTTCCAGGGAACGATCAAAGCGTAGACAGCTTAAGACATTAGTCCCATGGAGAAAAGTCAGCATGGTGCTTATTGTGTTCAATGCCGATTCAATTTCTGTGTTTCATCAACACTCTGATGGTCCACAGATTACAGAAGGCCTCCAGATGTGCTTCGGAAACTACTGCTAGTCTTCCAGTGAACGATTAAAGCCTAGAAAGTTTAAGACACTACACCCATGGAGAAAAGTCCGCATGGTGCTTATTGTGCTCAATGCCGATGCAATTTTTGTGTTTCACCAACACTCTGAAGGTCCACAGATTACAGAATGCATCCATATGTGCTTCGGAAACTACTACTCGTCTTCCAGTGTACGATCAAAGCGTATACAGTTTAAGACATTACTCCCTTGGAGAAAAGTTCGCATGGTGCTTATTGTGTTCAATGCCGATGCAATTTTTGTGTTTCATCAACACTCTGAAGGTCCACAGATTACAGAATGTTTCCAGAAGTGCTTCGGTAACTACTACTAGTCTTCCAGTGTAGGATCAAAGCGTAGACAGTTTAAGACATTACTCCCATATAGAAAAGTCCGCATGGTGCTTATTGTGTTCAATGCCGATGAAATTTTTGTGTTTCATCAACACACTGAAGGTCCACAGATTACAGAATGTCTCCAGATGTGCTTCGGAAACTACTACTAGTCTTCTAGGGATCGATCAAAGCGTAGACACTTTAAGACGTTACTCCCATGGAGAAACGTTCGCATGGTGCGTATTGTGTTCAATGCCGATGCAATTTTTGTGTTTCATCAACACTCTGAAGGTCCACAGGTTTCAGAACGCCTAAAGATGTGGTTCGGAAGCTACTACTAGTCTTCCAGGGAACGATCAAAGTGTAGACAGTTTAAGACATTACTCCCTTTAGAAAAGTCCGCATGGTACTTATTGTGTTCAAAGGCGATGCAATTTCTGTGTTTAATTAACACTCTGAAGGTCCACTGATTACAGAATGCATCCAGATGTGCTTCAGAAACTACTACTAGTCTTCCAGGGGACGATCAAATCGTAGACACTTTAAGACACTACTCCCATGGAGAAAAGTCCGCATGGTGCTCATTGTGTTCAATGCCGATTCAATTTCTGTGTTTCATCAACACTCTGAAGGTCCACAGATTACAGAATGCCTCCAGATGTGCTTCGGAAACTACTACTAGTCTTCCAGGGAACGATCAAATCGTAGACAGTTTAAGACATTACTCCCATGGAGAAAAGTTAACACGGTGCTTGTTGTGTTCAATGCCGATGGATTTTTTGTGTTTCATCAACTCTCTGAAGGTTTACAGATTACAGGATGCTTCCAGATGTGCTTCGGAAACTACTACTAGTCTTACAGTGTACGATCAAAGCGTAGACGATTTAGGACATTACTCCCATGGAGAAAAATCCGCATGGTGCCTATTGTATTCAATGCCGATGCAATTTTTGTGTTTCATCAACACTCTGAAGGTCCACAGATTACAGAATGCCTCCAGACGTGCTTCGGAAACTACAACTAGTATTCCAGGAAACGACCAAATCGTAGACAGTTTAAGACATTACTCCCATGGACAAAAGTCCGCATGGTGCTTATTGTGTTCAATCCCGATGCAATTTTTGTATTTCATCGACACTCTGAAGGTCACAGATTACAGAATGCATCCAGATGTGTTTCGGAAACTACTACTAGTCTTCCAGTCTACGATCAAAGCGTAGACACTTTACGACATTACTCCCTTCTAGAAAAGTCCGCATGGTGCTTATTGTGTTCAATGCAGCTGCAATTTTTGTGTTTCATCAACACTTTGAAGGTCCACAGATTACATAATGCCTTCAGATGTGCTGCGGAAACTACTACTAGTCTTCTAGTGTACGATCAAAGCATAGACAGTTTAGGACATTACTCCCATTTAGAAAAGTCCGCATGTTGCTTATTGTGTTCAATGCCGATGCAATTTATGTGTTTCATCAAATCTCTGAAGGTCCACAGATTACCGAATGCCTCCAGGTGTGCTTCGGGATCTACTACTAGTCTTCCAGTGTACGATCAAAGCGTAGACAGTTAAGGACATTACTGCCATGGAGAGAACTCCGCATGGTGCTTATTGTGTTCAGTGCCGATGCAATTTTTGTGTTTCATCAACATTCTGAATTTCCACAGATTACAGAATGCCTTCAGATGTGCTTCGGAAACTACTACTAGTCTTCCTGTGTACGATCAAAGCGTAGACAGTTTAAGACGTTACTCCCTTGGAGAAAAGTCCGCATGGTGCTTATTGTGTTCAATGTCGATGCAAATTTTGTGTTTCATCAACACTCTGAAGGTCCACAGATTACAGAATGTCTCCAGATGTGCTTCGGATACTACTACTAGTCTTCCAGTGTACGATCAGAGCGTAGACATTTTAAGACATTACTCCCATGGAAAAAAGTCCGCATGGCGCATATTGTGTTCAATGCCGATGCAATTTTTGTGTTTCATCAACACTGTGAAAGTCCACATATTACAGAATGCCTCCAGATGTGCTTCGGAAACTACTACTAGTCTTCAATTGAACGATCAAAACGTAGACAGTTTAAGACAATACTCCAATCGAGAAAAGTCCGCATGGTGCTTATTATGTTCAATGAAGATTCAATTTACGTGTTTCATTAACACTCTGAGGGTCCACAGATTACAGAATGCCTCCAGATGTGTTTCGGAAACTACTACTAGTCTTCCAGTGTACGATCAAAGCGTAGACACTTTACGACATTACTCAATTCTAGAAAAGTCCGCATGGTGCTTATTGTGTTCAATGCCGCTGCAATTTTTGTGTTTCATCAACACTTTGAAGGTCCACAGATTACATAATGCCTTCAGATGTGCTGCGGAATCTACTACTAGTCTACTAGTGTACGATCAAAGCATAGACAGTTTAGGACATTACTCCCATTTAGAAAAGTCCGCATGATGCTTATTGTGTTCAATGCCGATGCAATTTATGTGTTTCATCAAATCTCTGAAGGTCCACAGATTACCGAATGCCTCCAGGTGTGCTTCGGGATCTACTACTAGTCTTCCAGTGTACGATCAGAGCGTAGACAGTTAAGGACATTACTGCCATGGAGAGAACTCCGCATGGTGCTTATTGTGTTCAATGCCGATGCAATTTTTGTGTTTCATCAACATTCTGAATTTCCACAGATTACAGAATGAGTTCAGATGTGCTTCGGAAACTACTACTAGTCTTCCTGTGTACGATCAAAGCGTAGACAGTTTAAGACGTTACTCCCTTGGAGAAAAGTCCGCATGGTGCTTATTGTGTTCAATGTCGATGCAAATTTTGTGTTTCATCAACACTCTGAAGGTCCACAGATTACAGAATGTCTCCAGATGTGCTTCGGATATTACTACTAGTCTTCCAGTGTACGATCAAAGCGTAGACATTTTAAGACATTACTCCCATGGAAAAAAGTCCGCATGGCGCTTATTGTGTTCAATGCCGATGCAATTTTTGTGTTTCATCAACACTGTGAAAGTCCACATATTACAGAATGCCTCCAGATGTGCTTCGGAAACTACTACTAGTCTTCAAGGGAACGATCAAAGCGTAGACAGTTTAAGACATTACTCCAATGGAGAAAAGTCCGCATGGTGCTTATTGTGTTCAATGAAGATTCAATTTACGTGTTTCATCAACTCTCAGAAGGTTCACAGATTTCAGAATGCTTCCAGATGTGCTTCGGAAAATACTACTAGTCTTCCAGTGTATGATCAAAGCGTAGACAGTTCAAGACATTACTCCCATTGAGAAAACTCCGTATTTTGCTTATTGTGTTCAATGCCGATGCAATTTTTGTGTTTCATCAACTCTCTGAAGGTCCACAGATTACAGAATGCCTCCAGATGTGCTTCGGAAACTACTACTAGTCTTCCAGGGAACGATCAAAGAGTAGACTGATTAAGTCACTACTCCCATGGTGAAAGATCCGCAAGGTGCTTATTGTGTTCTATCCCGATGTAATTATTGTGTTTCATCGACACTCTGAAGGGCACAGATTACAGAATGCATCCTGATGTGCTTCGGAAACTACTGCTAGTCTTAGAGTGTACGATCAAAGCGTAGACATTTTAAGACATTACTCCCTTGGAGAAAAGTCCGTATGGTGCTTATTGTGTTCAATGCCGATTCAATTTCTGTGTTTCATCAACACTCTGAAGGTCCACAGATTGCAGAATGCATCCAGATGTGCTTCGGAAACTACTACTAGTCTTCCAGGAAACGATCAAAGCGTAGACAGTTTAAGACATTACTCCCTTGGAGAAAAGTTCGCATGGTGCTTATTGTGCTCAATGCCGATGCAATTTTTGTGTTTCACCAACACTCTGAAGATCCACTGATTACAGAATGCATCCAGATGTGCTTTGGAAACTACTACTAGTCTTCCTGTGAACGATCAGAACCTAGAAAGTTTAAGACACTACTCCCATGGAGAAAAGTCCGCATGGTGCTTATTGGGCCCAATGCCGATGCAATTTTTGTGTTTCACCAACACTCTTAAGCTCCACAGATTACAGAATGCCTCCAGAATTGCTTCGGAAACTACTACTAGTCTTCCATTGAACGATCAAAGCGTAGACAGTTTAAGACATTAGTCCCATGAAGAAAAGTCCGCATGGTGCCTATTGTGTTCAATGCCGATTCAATTTCTGTGTTTCATTAACACTCTGAAGGTCCACAGATTTCAGAATGCCTCCAGATGTGCTTCGGAAACTACTACTAGTCTTCCAGTGAACGATCAAAGCTTGGCCAGTTTAAGACACTACTCCCATGTAGAAAAGTCCGCATCGTGCTAATTGTGCTTAATGCCGATGCAATTTTTGTGTTTCACCAACACTCTGAAGATCCACAGATTACAGAATGCTTCCAGATGTGCTTCGGAAACTACAACTAGTCTTCCAGTGTACGATCAAAGCGTAGACAGTTTAAGACATTACTCCCATAGAGAAAATTCCGCATGGTGCTTACTGTGTTCAATGCCGATGCAATTTTTGTGTTTCATCAACACTCTGAAGGTCCACAGATTACAGAATGCATCCAGATGTGCTTCCGAAACGACTACTAGTCTTCCAGTGTACGATCAAATCGTAGACAGTTTAAGACTTTACTCCCATGGAGAAAAGTCCGCATGGTGCTTATTGTGTTCAATGCCGAAGCAATTTTTGTGTTTCATCAACACTCTGAAGGTCCACAGATTACAGAATGCCTCCATATGTGCTTCGGTAACTACTACTAGTCTTCCAGGGAACGATCAAAGCGTAGACAGCTTAAGACATTAGTCCCATGGAGAAAAGTCAGCATGGTGCTTATTGTGTTCAATGCCGATTCAATTTCTGTGTTTCATCAACACTCTGAAGGTCCACAGATTACAGAAGGCCTCCAGATGTGCTTCGGAAACTACTGCTAGTCTTCCAGTGAACGATTAAAGCCTAGAAAGTTTAAGACACTACACCCATGGCGAAAAGTCCGCATGGTGCTTATTGTGCTCAATGCCGATGCAATTTTTGTGTTTCACCAACACTCTGAAGGTCCACAGATTACAGAATGCATCCATATGTGCTTCGGAAACTACTACTCGTCTTCCAGTGTACGATCAAAGCGTATACAGTTTAAGACATTACTCCCTTGGAGAAAAGTTCGCATGGTGCTTATTGTGTTCAATGCCGATGCAATTTTTGTGTTTCATCAACACTCTGAAGGTCCACAGATTACAGAATGTTTCCAGAAGTGCTTCGGTAACTACTACTAGTCTTCCAGTGTAGGATCAAAGCGTAGACAGTTTAAGACATTACTCCCATATAGAAAAGTCCGCATGGTGCTTATTGTGTTCAATGCCGATGAAATTTTTGTGTTTCATCAACACACTGAAGGTCCACAGATTACAGAATGTCTCCAGATGTGCTTCGGAAACTACTACTAGTCTTCTAGGGAACGATCAAAGCGTAGACAGTTTAAGACGTTACTCCCATGGAGAAACGTTCGCATTGTGAGTATTGTCTTCAATGCCGATGCAATTTTTGTGTTTCATCAACACTCAGAAGGTCCACAGGTTTCAGAACGCCTAAAGATGTGGTTCGGAAGCTACTACTAGTCTTCCAGGGAACGATCAAAGTGTAGACAGTTTAAGACATTACTCCCTTTAGAAAAGTCCGCATGGTACTTATTGTGTTCAAAGGCGATGCAATTTCTGTGTTTAATCAACACTCTGAAGGTCCACTGATTACAGAATGCATCCAGATGTGCTTCAGAAACTACTACTAGTCTTCCAGGGGACGATCAAATCGTAGACACTTTAGGACACTACTCCCATGGAGAAAAGTCCGCATGGTGCTTATTGTGTTCAATGCCGATTCAATTTCTGTGTTTCATCAACACTCTGAAGGTCCACAGATTACAGAATGCCTCCAGATGTGCTTCGGAAACTACTACTAGTCTTCCAGGGAACGATCAAATCGTAGACTGTTTAAGACATTACTCCCATGGAAAAAAGTTAACACGGTGCTTGTTGTGTTCAATGCCGATGGATTTTTTGTGTTTCATCAACTCTCTGAAGGTTTACAGATTACAGGATGCTTCCAGATGTGCTTCGGAAACTACTATTAGTCTTACAGTGTACGATCAAAGCGTAGACGATTTAGGACATTACTCCCATGGAGAAAAATCCGCATGGTGCCTATTGTATTCAATGCCGATGCAATTTTTGTGTTTCATCAACACTCTGAAGGTCCACAGATTACAGAATGCCTCCAGACGTGCTTCGGAAACTACAACTAGTCTTCCAGGGAACGACCAAATCGTAGACAGTTTAAGACATTACTCCCATGGAGAAAAGTCCGCATGGTGCTTATTGTGTTCAATCCCGATGCAATTTTTGTATTTCATCGACACTCTGAAGGTCACAGATTACAGAATGCATCCAGATGTGTTTCGGAAACTACTACTAGTCTTCCAGTGTACGATCAAAGCGTAGACACTTTACGACATTACTCCCTTCTAGAAAAGTCCGCATGGTGCTTATTGTGTTCAATGCAGCTTCAATTTTTGTGTTTCATCAACACTTTGAAGGTCCACAGATTACATAATGCCTTCAGATGTGCTGCGGAAACTACTACTAGTCTTCTAGTGTACGATCAAAGCATAGACAGTTTAGGACATTACTCCCATTTAGAAAAGTCCGCATGATGCTTATTGTGTTCAATGCCGATGCAATTTATGTGTTTCATCAAATCTCTGAAGGTCCACAGATTACCGAATGCCTCCAGGTGTGCTTCGGGATCTACTACTAGTCTTCCAGTGTACGATCAAAGCGTAGACAGTTAAGGACATTACTGCCATGGAGAGAACTCCGCATGGTGCTTATTGTGTTCAGTGCCGATGCAATTTTTGTGTTTCATCAACATTCTGAATTTCCACAGATTACAGAATGCCTTCAGATGTGCTTCGGAAACTACTACTAGTCTTCCTGTGTACGATCAAAGCGTAGACAGTTTAAGACGTTACTCCCTTGGAGAAAAGTCCGCATGGTGCTTATTGTGTTCAATGTCGATGCAAATTTTGTGTTTCATCAACACTCTGAAGGTCCACAGATTACAGAATGTCTCCAGATGTGCTTCGGATACTACTACTAGTCTTCCAGTGTACGATCAAAGCGTAGATATTTTAAGACATTACTCCCATGGAAAAAAGTCCGCATGGCACATATTGTGTTCAATGCCGATGCAATTTTTGTGTTTCATCAACACTGTGAAAGTCCACATATTACAGAATGCCTCCAGATGTGCTTCGGAAACTACTACTAGTCTTCAAGGGAACGATCAAAGCGTAGACAGTTTAAGACATTACTCCAATCGAGAAAAGTCCGCATGGTGCTTATTGTGTTCAATGAAGATTCAATTTACGTGTTTCATTAACACTCTGAGGGTCCACAGATTACAGAATGCCTCCAGATGTGTTTCGGAAACTACTACGAGTCTTCCAGTGTACGATCAAAGCGTAGACACTTTACGACATTACTCCCTTCTAGAAAAGTTACTCCCATGGAGAAAAATCCATATGGTGCCTATCGTATTCAATGCCGATGCAATTTTTGTGTTTCATCAACACTCTGAAGGTCCACAGAATACAGAATGCCCCATATGTGCTTCGGAAACTACTACTAGTCTTCCAGGGAACGATCAAAGCGTAGACAGTTTAAGACATTACTCCCATGGAGAAAAGTACGCATGGTGCTTATTGTGTTCAAAGCCGATGCAATTTTTGTGTTTCATGAACAATCTGAAGGTACACAGATTTCAGAAAGCCTAAAGATGTGCTTCGGAAACTAATACTAGTCTTCGAGGGAACGATCAAAGCGTAGACAGTTTAAGACATTACTCCCTTTAGAAAAGTCTGCATGGTGCTTATTGTGCTCAATGCCGATGCAATTTCTGTGTATCATCAACACTCTGAAGGTCCACAGATTACAGAATGCATCCAGATGTGCTTCGGAAACTACTACTACTCTTCCAGGGAACGATCAAAGCGTAGGCAGTTTATGACATTACTCCCATGGAGATAAGTCCGTATGGTGCTTATTGTGTTCAATGCCGCTCAATTTCTGTGTTTCATCAACACTCCGAATGTCCCCAGATTACAGAATGCGTCCAGATGTGCTTCGGAAACTACTACTAGTCTTCCAGGGAACGATCAAATCGTAGACAGTTTAAGACATTACTCCCATGGAGAAAAGTCCGCATGGTGCTTATTGTGTACAATGCCGATGCAATATTTGTGTTTCATTCAGCACTCTGATGGTCCACAGATTACAGAATGAATCCAGATGTGCTTCGGAAACTACTACTAGTCTTCCAGAGAACGATGAAAGCGTAGACAGTTTAAGACATTACTCCCATGGAGAAAAGTCCGCATGGTGCTTATTGTGTTCAATGCCGATGCAATTTATGTGTTTCATCAAATCTCTGCAGGTCCACAGATTACAGAATGCATCCAGATGTGCTTCGGAAACTACTACCAGTCTTCCAGTGTACGATCAAATCGTAGACAGTTTAAGACATTACTCCCATGGAGAAAAGTACGCATTATGCTTATTGTGCTCAATGCCGATGGAATATTTGTGTTTCATCAACACTCTGAAGGTCCACAGATAACAGAATGCTTCCAGATGTGCTTCGGAAACTAATACTATTCATCCAGTGTACGATCAAAGCGTAGTCACTTTAAGACATTACTCCCATGGAGAAAAATCCGCATGATGCTTATTGTGCTCAATGCCGATGCAATTTTTGTGTTTCATCAACACTCTGAAGGTCTACAGATTACAGAATGCATCCAGATGTGCTTCGAAAACTACTACTAGTCTTCTAGTGTACGATCAAAGCGTAGACAGTTTAAGACATTACTCCCATGGAAAAAAGTCTGTATGGTGCTTATTGTGGTCAATGCCAATGCAATTTTTGTGTTTCATCAACATTCTGAATGTCCACAGATTAAAGAATGCCTCCAGATGTGCTTCGAAAACTACTACTAGTCTTCCAGTGTACGATCAAAGCGTAGACAGTTTAAGACATTACTCCCATGGAGAAAAGTCCGCATGGTGCTTATTGTGTTCAATGCCCATGCAATTTTTGTGTTTCATCAACACTGTGAAAGTCCACAGATTACAGAATGCCTCCAGATGTGCTTCGGAAACTACTACTAGTCTTCAAGGGAACGATCAAAGCTTAGACAGTTTAAGACATTACTCCAATGGAGAAAAGTCCGCATGGTGCTTATTGTGTTCAATGCCGATTCAATTTATGTGTTTCATCAACACTCTGAAGGCCCACAGATTACAGAATGCCTCCAGATGTGCTTCGGAAACTACTACTAGTCTTCCAATGTACGATCAAAACGTAGACAGTTTAAGACATTACTCCCATGGAGAAAAGTCCGCATGATGCTTATTGTGTTCAATGAAGATTCAATTTACGTGTTTCATCAACTCTCTGAAGGTCCACAGATTTCAGAATGCTTCCAGATGTGCTTCGGAAAATACTACTAGTCTTCCAGTGTATGATCAAAGCGTAGACAGTTCAAGACATTACTCCCATTGAGAAAACTCCGTATTTTGCTTATTGTGTTCAATGCCGATGCAATTTTTGTGTTTCATCAACTCTCTGAAGGTCCACAGATTACAGAATGCCTCCAGATGTGCTTCGGAAACTACTACTAGTCTTCCAGGGAACGATCAAAGAGTAGACTGATTAAGTCACTGCTCCCATGGTGAAAGATCCGCAAGGTGCTTATTGTGTTGTATCCCGATGTAATTATTGTGTTTCATCGACACTCTGAAGGGCACAGATTACAGAATGCATCCTGATGTGCTTCGGAAACTACTGCTAGTCTTAGAGTGTACGATCAAAGCGTAGACAGTTTAAGACATTACTCCCTTGGAGAAAAGTCCGTATGGTGCTTATTGTGTTCAATGCCGATTCAATTTCTGTGTTTCATCAACACTCTGAAGGTCCACAGATTGCAGAATGCATCCAGATGTGCTTCGGAAACTACTACTAGTCTTCCAGGGAACGATCAAAGCGTAGACAGTTTAAGACATTACTCCCTTGGAGAAATGTCCGTATGGTGCTTATTGTGTTCATTGCCGATTGAATTTCTGTGTTTCATCAACACTCTGAAGGTCCACAGATTACAGAAAGCATCCACATGTGCTTCGGAAGCTACTACTAGTCTTCCAGGGAACGATCAAATCGTAGACAGTTTAAAACATTACTCCCATGGAGAAAAGTCCGCATGGTGCTTATTGAGTTCATTGCCGATGCAATTTCTGTGTTTCATCAACACTCTGAAGGTCCACAGATTACAGAATGCATCTAGATGTGCTTAGGAAACTACTACTAGTCTTCCAGTGTACCATCAAAGCGTAGACAGTTTAAGACATTACTCCCATGGAGAAAAGTTCGCATGGTGCTTATTGTGTTCAATGCAGATGCAATTTTTGGGTTTCATCAACACTCTAAAGTTCCACAGATTACACACTGTTTCCAGATGTGCTTCGGAAACTACTACTAGTCTTCCAGGGAACGATGAAAGCGTAGACAGTTTAAGGCATTACTCCCATGGAGAAAAGTCCGCATGGTGCTTATTGTGTTCAATGCCGATGCAATGTTTGTGTTTCATCGACACTCTGAAGGTGAACAGATTACAGAATGCATCCAGATGTGCTTCGGAAACTACTACTAGTCTTCCAGTGTGCGATCAAAGCGTAGACAGTTTAAGACATTACTCCCTTGGAGAAAAGTACGCATGGTGCTTATTGTCTTCAATGTCGATGCATTTTTTGTGTTTCATCAACACTCTGAAGGTCTACAGATTACAGAATGCCTCCAGATGT
Source organism: Schistocerca gregaria (assembly GCF_023897955.1). Lineage (NCBI taxonomy): Eukaryota > Metazoa > Arthropoda > Insecta > Orthoptera > Acrididae > Schistocerca > Schistocerca gregaria. Next base: position 48,193,566 of record NC_064928.1, on the reverse strand, counting down.
GCTTCGGAAACTACTACTAGTCTTCCAGTGTACGATCAAAGCGTAGACAGTTTAAGACGTTACTCCCATGGAGAAAAATCCATATGGTGCCTATCGTATTCAATGCCGATGCAGTTTTTGTGTTTCATCAACACTCTGAAGGTCCACAGAATACAGAATGCCCCATATGTGCTTCGGAAACTACTACTAGTCTTCCAGGGAACGATCAAAGCGTAGACAGTTTAAGACATTACTCCCATGGAGAAAAGTACGCATGGTGCTTATTGTGTTCAAAGCCGATGCAATTTTTGTGTTTCATGAACAATCTGAAGGTACACAGATTTCAGAACGCCTAAAGATGTGCTTCGGAAACTAATACTAGTCTTCGAGGGAACGATCAAAGCGTAGACAGTTTAAGACATTACTCCCTTTAGAAAAGTCTGCATGGTGCTTATTGTGCTCAATGCCGATGCAATTTCTGTGTATCATCAACACTACGAAGGTCCACAGATTACAAAATGCATCCAGATGTGCTTCGGAAACTACTACTACTCTTCCAGGGAACGATCAAAGCGTAGGCAGTTTAAGACATTACTCCCATGGAGATAAGTCCGTATGGTGCTTATTGTGTTCAATGCCGCTCAATTTCTGTGTTTCATCAACACTCCGAATGTCCCCAGATTACAGAATGCGTCCAGATGTGCTTCGGAAACTACTACTAGTCTTCCAGGGAACGATCAAATCGTAGACAGTTTAAGACATTACTCCCATGGAGAAAAGTCCGCATGGTGCTTATTGTGTACAATGCCGATGCAATATTTGTGTTTCATTCAGCACTCTGATGGTCCACAGATTACAGAATGAATCCAGATGTACTTCGGAAACTACTACTAGTCTTCCAGAGAACGATGAAAGCGTAGACAGTTTAAGACATTACTCCCATGGAGAAAAGTCCGCATGGTGCTTATTGTGTTCAATGCCGATGCAATTTATGTGTTTCATCAAATCTCTGCAGGTCCACAGATTACAGAATGCATCCAGATGTGCTTCGGAAACTACTACCAGTCTTCCAGTGTACGATCAAATCGTAGACAGTTTAAGACATTACTCCCATGGAGAAAAGTACGCATTATGCTTATTGTGCTCAATGCCGATGGAATATTTGTGTTTCATCAACACTCTGAAGGTCCACAGATAACAGAATGCTTCCAGATGTCCTTCGGAAACTAATACTACTCATCCAGTGTACGATCAAAGCGTAGTCACTTTAAGACCTTACTCCCATGGAGAAAAATCCGCATGATGCTTATTGTGCTCAATGCCGATGCAATTTTTGTGTTTCATCAACACTCTGAAGGTCTACAGATTACAGAATGCATCCAGATGTGCTTCGAAAACTACTACTAGTCTTCTAGTGTACGATCAAAGCGTAGACAGTTTAAGACATTACTCCCATGGAGAAAAGTCTGTATGGTGCTTATTGTGGTCAATGCCAATGCAATTTTTGTGTTTCATCAACATTCTGAATGTCCACAGATTAAAGAATGCCTCCAGATGTGCTTCGAAAACTACTACTAGTCTTCCAGTGTACGATCAAAGCGTAGACAGTTTAAGACATTACTCCCATGGAGAAAAGTCTGCATGGTGCTTATTGTGTTCAATGCCCATGCAATTTTTGTGTTTCATCAACACTGTGAAAGTCCACAGATTACAGAATGCCTCCAGATGTGCTTCGGAAACTACTACTAGTCTTCAAGGGAACGATCAAAGCTTAGACAGTTTAAGACATTACTCCAATGGAGAAAAGTCCGCATGGTGCTTATTGTGTTCAATGCCGATTCAATTTATGTGTTTCATCAACACTCTGAAGGCCCACAGATTACAGAATGCCTCCAGATGTGCTTCGGAAACTACTACTAGTCTTCCAATGTACGATCAAAACGTAGACAGTTTAAGACATTACTCCCATGGAGAAAAGTCCGCATGATGCTTATTGTGTTCAATGCCGATGCAATTTTTGTGTTTCATCAACACTCTGAAGGTCCGCAGATTACAGAATGCTTCCAGATGTGCTTCGGAAACTACTACTAGTCTTCCAGTGTATGATCAAAGCGTAGACAGTTTAAGACATTACTCCCATTGAGAAAATTCCGCATTTTGCTTATTGTGTTCAGTGCCGATGCAATTTTTGTGTTTCATCAACACTCTGATGGTCCACAGATTACAGGATGCATCCAGATGTGCTTCCGAAACTACTACTAGTCTTCCAGTGTACGATCAAAGCGTAGACAGTTTAAGACATTACTCCCATGGAGAAAAGTCCGCATGGTGCCTATTGTGTTCAATGCCGATGCAATTTTTGTGTTTCATCAACACTTTGAAGGTCCACAGATTACAGAATGTCTCCAGATGTGCTTCGGAAACTACTACTAGTCTTCCAGGGAACGATCAAAGAGTAGACAGATTAAGTCATTACTCCCATGGTGAAAAGTCCGCATGGTGCTTATTGTGTTCAATCCCGATGCAATTTTTGTGTTTCATCGACACTCTGAAGGTCACAGATTACAGAATGCATCCAGATGTGCTTCGGAAACTACTACTAGTCTTCCAGTGTACGATCAAAACGTAGACAGTTTAAGACATTACTCCCTTGGAGAAAAGTCCGTATGGTGCTTATTGTGTTCAATGCCGATTCAATTTCTGTGTTTCATCAACACTCTGAAGGTCCACAGATTGCAGAATGCATCCAGATGTGCTTCGGAAACTACTACTAGTCTTCCAGGCAACGATCAAATCGTAGACAGTTTAAGACATTACTCCCATGGAGCAAAGTCCGCATGGTGCTCATTGCGTTCAATGCCTATGCAATGTCTGTGTTTCATCAAGACTCTGAAGGTCCACAGATTACAGAATGCATCCAGATGTGCTTCGGAAACTACTACTAGTCTTCCAGGGAACGATCAAAGAGTAGACAGATTAAGTCATTACTCCCATGGTGAAAAGTCCGCATGGTGCTTATTGTGTTCAATCCCGATGCAATTTTTGTGTTTCATCGACACTCTGAAGGTCACAGATTACAGAATGTTTCCAGATGTGCTTCGGAAACTACTACTAGTCTTCCAGTGTACGATCAAAGCGTAGACAGTTTAAGACATACACCCATAGAGAAAATTCAGCATGGTGCTTAATGTGTTCAATGCCGATGCAATTTTTGTGTTTCATCAACACTCTGAAGGTCCACAGATTACAGAATGCATCCAGATGTGCTTCGGAAACTACTACCAGTCTTCCAGTGTACGATCAAATTGTAGACAGTTTAAGACATTACTCCCATGGAGAAAAGTCCGCATTATGCTTATTGTGCTCAATGCCGATGGAATATTTGTGTTTCATCAACACTCTGAAGGTCCACAGATTACAGAATGCATCCAGATGTGCTTCGGAAACTACTACTAGTCTTCCAGGGAACGATCAAATCGTAGACAGTTTAAGACATTACTCCCATGGAGCAAAGTCCGCATGGTGCTTATTGCGTTCAATGCCGATGCAATGTCTGTGTTTCATCAACACTCTAAAGTTCCACAGATTACAGAATGTTTCCAGATGTGCTTCGGAAACTACTACTAGTCTTCCATGGAACGATGAAAGCGTAGACAATTTAAGACATTACTCCCATGGAGAAAAGTCCGCATGGTGCTTATTGTGTTCAATGCCGATGCAATTTTTGTGTTTCATCGACACTCTGAAGGTCCACAGATTACAGAATGCCCCATATGTGCTTCGGAAACTACTACTAGTCTTCCAGGGAACGATCAAATCGTAGACAGTTTAAGACATTACTCCCATGGAGAAAAGTCCGCATGGTGTTTATTGTGTTCAATGCCGATGCAATATTTGTGTTTCATCAGCACTCTGAAGGTCCACAGATTACAGAATGAATCCAGATGTGCTTCGGAAACTATTACTAGTCTTCCAGTGTACGATCAAAGTGTACACAGTTTAAGACATTACTCCCATGGAGCAAAGTCCGCATGGTGCTTATTGCGTTCAATGCCGATGCAATGTCTGTGTTTCATCAACACTCTATAAGTCCACAGATTACAGAATGCATCCAGATGTGCTTAGGAAACTACTACTAGTCTTCCAGTGTACCATCAAAGCGTAGACAGTTTAAGACATTACTCTTATTGAGATAAGTTCGCATGGTGCTTATTGTGTTCAATGCAGATGCAATTTTTGTGTTTCATCAACACTCTAAAGTTCCACAGATTACATAATGTTTCCAGATGTGCTTCGGAAACTACTACTAGTCTTCCAGTGTACGATCAAAGCGTAGACAGTTTAAGACATTACCCCCATAGAGAAAATTCAGCATGGTGCCTAATGTGTTCAATGCCGATGCAATTTTTGTGTTTCATCAACACTCTGAAGGTCCACAGATTACAGAATGCATCCAGATGTGCTTCGGAAACTAATACTAGTCTTCCAGTGTACGATCAAAGCGTAGACAGTTTAAGACATTACCCCCATAGAGAAATTTCCGCATGGTGCTTAATGTGTTCAATGCCGATGCAATTTTTGTGTTTCATCAACACTCTGAAGGTCCACAGATTACAGAATGCATCCAGATGTGCGTCGGAAACTACTACCAGTCTTCCAGTGTACGATCAAATCGTAGACAGTTTAAGACATTACTCCCATGGAGAAAAGTCCGCATTATGCTTATTGTGCTCAATGCCGATGGAATATTTGTGTTTCATCGACACTCTGAAGGTCCACAGATTACAGAATGCCCCATATGTGCTTCGGAAACTACTACTAGTCTTCCAGGGAACGATCAAATCGTAGACAGTTTAAGACATTTCTCCCATGGAGAAAAGTCCGCATGGTGTTTATTGTGTTCAATGCCGATGCAATATTTGTGTTTCATCAGCACTCTGAAGGTCCACAGATTACAGAATGAATCCAGATGTGCTTCGGAAACTATTACTAGTCTTCCAGTGTACGATCAAAGTGTACACAGTTTAAGACATTACTCCCATGGAGCAAAGTCCGCATGGTGCTTATTGCGTTCAATGCCGATGCAATGTCTGTGTTTCATCAACACTCTATAGGTCCACAGATTACAGAATGCATCCAGATGTGCATAGGAAACTACTACTAGTCTTCCAGTGTACCATCAAAGCGTAGACAGTTTAAGACATTACTCTTATTGAGATAAGTTCGCATGGTGCTTATTGTGTTCAATGCAGATGCAATTTTTGTGTTTCATCAACACTCTAAAGTTCCACAGATTACATAATGTTTCCAGATGTGCTTCGGAAACTACTACTAGTCTTCCAGTGTACGATCAAAGCGTAGACAGTTTAAGACATTACCCCCATAGAGAAAATTCAGCATGGTGCCTAATGTGTTCAATGCCGATGCAATTTTTGTGTTTCATCAACACTCTGAAGGTCCACAGATTACAGAATGCATCCAGATGTGCTTCGGAAACTAATACTAGTCTTCCAGTGTACGATCAAAGCGTAGACAGTTTAAGACATTACCCCCATAGAGAAATTTCCGCATGGTGCTTAATGTGTTCAATGCCGATGCAATTTTTGTGTTTCATCAACACTCTGAAGGTCCACAGATTACAGAATGCATCCAGATGTGCGTCGGAAACTACTACCAGTCTTCCAGTGTACGATCAAATCGTAGACAGTTTAAGACATTACCCCCATGGAGAAAAGTCCGCATTATGCTTATTGTGCTCAATGCCGATGGAATATTTGTGTTTCATCGACACTCTGAAGGTCCACAGATTACAGAATGCCCCATATGTGCTTCGGAAACTACTACTAGTCTTCCAGGGAACGATCAAATCGTAGACAGTTTAAGACATTACTCCCATGGAGAAAAGTCCGCATGGTGTTTATTGTGTTCAATGCCGATGCAATATTTGTGTTTCATCACCACTCTGAAGGTCCACAGATTACAGAATGAATCCAGATGTGCTTCGGAAACTATTACTAGTCTTCCAGTGTACGATCAAAGTGTACACAGTTTAAGACATTACTCCCATGGAGCAAAGTCCGCATGGTGCTTATTGCGTTCAATGCCGATGCAATGTCTGTGTTTCATCAACACTCTATAGGTCCACAGATTACAGAATGCATCCAGATGTGCTTAGGAAACTACTACTAGTCTTCCAGTGTACCATCAAAGCGTAGACAGTTTAAGACATTACCCCCATAGAGAAATTTCCGCATGGTGCTTAATGTGTTCAATGCCGATGCAACTTTTGTGTTTCATCAACACTCTGAAGGTCCACAGATTACAGAATGCATCCAGATGTGCTTCGGAAACTACTACCAGTCTTCCAGTGTACGATCAAATCGTAGACAGTTTAAGACATTACTCCCATGGAGAAAAGTCCGCATTATGCTTATTGTGCTCAATGCCGATGGAATATTTGTGTTTCATCAACACTCTGAAGGTCCACCGATTACAGAATGCTTCCAGATGTGCTTCGGAAACTAATACTATTCTTCCAGTGTACGATCAAACCGTAGACAGTTAAGGACATTACTCCCATGGAGAAAAATCCGCATGGTGCTTATAGTGTTCAATGCCGATGCAATTTTTGTGTTTCATCAACACTCTGAAGGTCCACAGATTACAGAATAAATCCAGATGTGCTTCGGAAACTACTACTAGTCTTCTAGTGTACGATCAAAGCGTAGACAGTTTAAGACATTACTCCCATGGAGAAAAGTCCGCATGGTGCATATTGTGTTCAATGCCGATGCAATTTTTGTGTTTCATTAACATTCTGAATGTCCACAGATTAAAGAATGCCTCCAGATGTGCTTCGGAAACTACTACTAGTCTTCCAGTGTACGATCAAAGCGTAGACAGTTTAAGACATTACTCCCATGGAGAAAAGTCCGCATGGTGTCCATTGTGTTCAATGCCGATGCAATTTTTGTGTTTCATCAACACTCTGAAGGTCCACAGATTACATAATGTCTCCAGATGTGCTTCGGAAACTACTACTAGTCTTCCAGGGAACGATCAAAGAGTAGACACATTAAGTCATTACTCCCCTGGTGAAAAGTCCGCATGGTGCTTATTGTGTTCAATCCCGATGCAATTTTTGTGTTTCATCGACACTCTGAAGGTCACAGATTACAGAATGCATCCAGATGTGCTTCGGAAACTACTACTAGTCTTCCAGGGAACGATCAAAGCGTAGACAGTTTAAGGCATTACTCCCATGGAGAAAAGTCCGTATGGTGCTTATTGTGTTCAATGCCGATTCAATTTCTGTGTTTCATCGACACTCTGAAGTTCCACAGATTACAGAATGCATCCAGATGTGCTTCGGAAACTACTACTAGTCTTCCAGGGAACGATCAAATCATAGACAGTTTAAGACATTACTCCCTTTAGAAAAGACCGCATGGTGCTTATTGTGTTCAATGCCGATGCAATATTTGTGTTTCATCAGCACTCTGAAGGTAAACAGATTACAGAATGAATCCAGATGTGCTTCGGAAACTATTACTAGTCTTCCAGTGTAAGATCAAAGCGTAGACAGTTTAGGACATTACTCCCATGGAGAAAAGTTCGCATGGTGCTTATTGTGTTCAATGCCGATGCAATTTCTGTGTTTCAACAACACTCTGAAGGTCCACAGATTACGGAATGCTTCCAGGTGTGCTTCGGAAACTACTACTAGTCTTCCAGGGAACGATCAAATCGTAGACAGTTAAAGGTATTATTATTCCCATGGAGAAAAGTCCGGATGGTGCTTATAGTGTTCAATGCCGATGCAATTTCTGTGTTCCATCAACACTCTGAAGGTCAACAGATTACAGAATGCATCCAGATGTGCTTCGGAAACTACTACTAGTCTTCCAGAGAACGATCAAAGCGTAGAAAGTTTAAGACATTACTCCCATGGAGAAAAGTCCGCATTGTGCTTATTGTGTTCAATGCCGATGCAATTTTTGTGTTTCATCAACACTCTGAAATTCCACAGATTACAGAATGCTTCCAGATGTGCTCCGGAAACTACTACTAGTCTTCCAGTGTACGATCAAAGCGTAGACAGTTTAAGACATTACCCCCATAGAGAAAATTCCGCATGGTGCTTATTGTGTTCAATGCCGATGCAATGTTTGTGTTTCATCAACACTCTGAAGGTCCACAGATTACAGAATGCATCCAGATGTGCTTCGGAAACTACTACTAGTCTTCTAGTGTACGATCAAATCGTGGACAGTTTAAGACATTACTCCCATGGAGAAAAGTCCGCATGGTGTCCATTGTGTTCAATGCCGATGCAATTTTTGTATTTCATCAACACTCTGAAGGTCCACAGATTACAGAATGTTTCCAGATGTGCTTCGGAAACTACTACTAGTCTTCCTGGGAACGATGAAAGCGTAGACAATTTAAGACATTACTCCCATGGAGAAAAGTCCGCATGGTGCTTATTGTGTTCAATGCCGATGCAATTTTTGTGTTTCATCGACACTCTGAAGGTCCACAGATTACAGAATGCCCCATATGTGCTTCGGAAACTACTACTAGTCTTCCAGGGAACGATCAAATCGTAGACAGTTTAAGACATTACTCCCATGGAGAAAAGTCCGCATGGTGTTTATTGTGTTCAATGCCGATGCAATATTTGTGTTTCATCAGCACTCTGAAGGTCCACAGATTACAGAATGAATCCAGATGTGCTTCGGAAACTATTACTAGTCTTCCAGTGTACGATCAAAGTGTACACAGTTTAAGACATTACTCCCATGGAGCAAAGTCCGCATGGTGCTTATTGCGTTCAATGCCGATGCAATGTCTGTGTTTCATCAACACTCTATAAGTCCACAGATTACAGAATGCATCCAGATGTGCTTAGGAAACTACTACTAGTCTTCCAGTGTACCATCAAAGCGTAGACAGTTTAAGACATTACTCTTATTGAGATAAGTTCGCATGGTGCTTATTGTGTTCAATGCAGATGCAATTTTTGTGTTTCATCAACACTCTAAAGTTCCACAGATTACATAATGTTTCCAGATGTGCTTCGGAAACTACTACTAGTCTTCCAGTGTACGATCAAAGCGTAGACAGTTTAAGACATTACCCCCATAGAGAAAATTCAGCATGGTGCCTAATGTGTTCAATGCCGATGCAATTTTTGTGTTTCATCAACACTCTGAAGGTCCACAGATTACAGAATGCATCCAGATGTGCTTCGGAAACTAATACTAGTCTTCCAGTGTACGATCAAAGCGTAGATAGTTTAAGACATTACCCCCATAGAGAAATTTCCGCATGGTGCTTAATGTGTTCAATGCCGATGCAATTTTTGTGTTTCATCAACACTCTGAAGGTCCACAGATTACAGAATGCATCCAGATGTGCGTCGGAAACTACTACCAGTCTTCCAGTGTACGATCAAATCGTAGACAGTTTAAGACATTACTCCCATGGAGAAAAGTCCGCATTATGCTTATTGTGCTCAATGCCGATGGAATATTTGTGTTTCATCGACACTCTGAAGGTCCACAGATTACAGAATGCCCCATATGTGCTTCGGAAACTACTACTAGTCTTCCAGGGAACGATCAAATCGTAGACAGTTTAAGACATTTCTCCCATGGAGAAAAGTCCGCATGGTGTTTATTGTGTTCAATGCCGATGCAATATTTGTGTTTCATCAGCACTCTGAAGGTCCACAGATTACAGAATGAATCCAGATGTGCTTCGGAAACTATTACTAGTCTTCCAGTGTACGATCAAAGTGTACACAGTTTAAGACATTACTCCCATGGAGCAAAGTCCGCATGGTGCTTATTGCGTTCAATGCCGATGCAATGTCTGTGTTTCATCAACACTCTATAGGTCCACAGATTACAGAATGCATCCAGATGTGCTTAGGAAACTACTACTAGTCTTCCAGTGTACCATCAAAGCGTAGACAGTTTAAGACATTACCCCCATAGAGAAATTTCCGCATGGTGCTTAATGTGTTCAATGCCGATGCAATTTTTGTGTTTCATCAACACTCTGAAGGTCCACAGATTACAGAATGCATCCAGATGTGCTTCGGAAACTACTACCAGTCTTCCAGTGTACGATCAAATCGTAGACAGTTTAAGACATTACTCCCATGGAGAAAAGTCCGCATTATGCTTATTGTGCTCAATGCCGATGGAATATTTGTGTTTCATCAACACTCTGAAGGTCCACCGATTACAGAATGCTTCCAGATGTGCTTCGGAAACTAATACTATTCTTCCAGTGTACGATCAAATCGTAGACAGTTAAGGACATTACTCCCATGGAGAAAAATCCGCATGGTGCTTATAGTGTTCAATGCCGATGCAATTTTTGTGTTTCATCAACACTCTGAAGGTCCACAGATTACAGAATGCATCCAGATGTGCTTCGGAAACTACTACTAGTCTTCTAGTGTACGATCAAAGCGTAGACAGTTTAAGACATTACTCCCATGGAGAAAAGTCCGCATGGTGCATATTGTGTTCAATGCCGATGCAATTTTTGTGTTTCATTAACATTCTGAATGTCCACAGATTAAAGAATGCCTCCAGATGTGCTTCGGAAACTACTACTAGTCTTCCAGTGTACGATCAAAGCGTAGACAGTTTAAGACATTACTCCCATGGAGAAAAGTCCGCATGGTGTCCATTGTGTTCAATGCCGATGCAATTTTTGTGTTTCATCAACACTCTGAAGGTCCACAGATTACATAATGTCTCCAGATGTGCTTCGGAAACTACTACTAGTCTTCCAGGGAACGATCAAAGAGTAGACACATTAAGTCATTACTCCCATGGTGAAAAGTCCGCATGGTGCTTATTGTGTTCAATCCCGATGCAATTTTTGTGTTTCATCGACACTCTGAAGGTCACAGATTACAGAATGCATCCAGATGTGCTTCGGAAACTACTACTAGTCTTCCAGGGAACGATCAAAGCGTAGACAGTTTAAGGCATTACTCCCATGGAGAAAAGTCCGTATGGTGCTTATTGTGTTCAATGCCGATTCAATTTCTGTGTTTCATCGACACTCTGAAGTTCCACAGATTACAGAATGCATCCAGATGTGCTTCGGAAACTACTACTAGTCTTCCAGGGAACGATCAAATCATAGACAGTTTAAGACATTACTCCCTTTAGAAAAGACCGCATGGTGCTTATTGTGTTCAATGCCGATGCAATATTTGTGTTTCATCAGCACTCTGAAGGTAAACAGATTACAGAATGAATCCAGATGTGCTTCGGAAACTATTACTAGTCTTCCAGTGTAAGATCAAAGCGTAGACAGTTTAGGACATTACTCCCATGGAGAAAAGTTCGCATGGTGCTTATTGTGTTCAATGCCGATGCAATTTCTGTGTTTCAACAACACTCTGAAGGTCCACAGATTACGGAATGCTTCCAGGTGTGCTTCGGAAACTACTACTAGTCTTCCAGGGAACGATCAAATCGTAGACAGTTAAAGGTATTATTATTCCCATGGAGAAAAGTCCGGATGGTGCTTATAGTGTTCAATGCCGATGCAATTTCTGTGTTCCATCAACACTCTGAAGGTCAACAGATTACAGAATGCATCCAGATGTGCTTCGGAAACTACTACTAGTCTTCCAGAGAACGATCAAAGCGTAGAAAGTTTAAGACATTACTCCCATGGAGAAAAGTCCGCATTGTGCTTATTGTGTTCAATGCCGATGCAATTTTTGTGTTTCATCAACACTCTGAAATTCCACAGATTACAGAATGCTTCCAGATGTGCTCCGGAAACTACTACTAGTCTTCCAGTGTACGATCAAAGCGTAGACAGTTTAAGACATTACCCCCATAGAGAAAATTCCGCATGGTGCTTATTGTGTTCAATGCCGATGCAATGTTTGTGTTTCATCAACACTCTGAAGGTCCACAGATTACAGAATGCATCCAGATGTGCTTCGGAAACTACTACTAGTCTTCTAGTGTACGATCAAATCGTGGACAGTTTAAGACATTACTCCCATGGAGAAAAGTCCGCATGGTGTCCATTGTGTTCAATGCCGATGCAATTTTTGTATTTCATCAACACTCTGAAGGTCCACAGATTACAGAATGTTTCCAGATGTGCTTCGGAAACTACTACTAGTCTTCCAGGGAACGATGAAAGCGTAGACAATTTAAGACATTACTCCCATGGAGAAAAGTCCGCATGGTGCTTATTGTGTTCAATGCCGATGCAATTTTTGTGTTTCATCGACACTCTGAAGGTCCACAGATTACAGAATGCCCCATATGTGCTTCGGAAACTACTACTAGTCTTCCAGGGAACGATCAAATCGTAGACAGTTTAAGACATTACTCCCATGGAGAAAAGTCCGCATGGTGTTTATTGTGTTCAATGCCGATGCAATATTTGTGTTTCATCAGCACTCTGAAGGTCCACAGATTACAGAATGAATCCAGATGTGCTTCGGAAACTATTACTAGTCTTCCAGTGTACGATCAAAGTGTACACAGTTTAAGACATTACTCCCATGGAGCAAAGTCCGCATGGTGCTTATTGCGTTCAATGCCGATGCAATGTCTGTGTTTCATCAACACTCTATAAGTCCACAGATTACAGAATGCATCCAGATGTGCTTAGGAAACTACTACTAGTCTTCCAGTGTACCATCAAAGCGTAGACAGTTTAAGACATTACTCTTATTGAGATAAGTTCGCATGGTGCTTATTGTGTTCAATGCAGATGCAATTTTTGTGTTTCATCAACACTCTAAAGTTCCACAGATTACATAATGTTTCCAGATGTGCTTCGGAAACTACTACTAGTCTTCCAGTGTACGATCAAAGCGTAGACAGTTTAAGACATTACCCCCATAGAGAAAATTCAGCATGGTGCCTAATGTGTTCAATGCCGATGCAATTTTTGTGTTTCATCAACACTCTGAAGGTCCACAGATTACAGAATGCATCCAGATGTGCTTCGGAAACTAATACTAGTCTTCCAGTGTACGATCAAAGCGTAGACAGTTTAAGACATTACCCCCATAGAGAAATTTCCGCATGGTGCTTAATGTGTTCAATGCCGATGCAATTTTTGTGTTTCATCAACACTCTGAAGGTCCACAGATTACAGAATGCATCCAGATGTGCGTCGGAAACTACTACCAGTCTTCCAGTGTACGATCAAATCGTAGACAGTTTAAGACATTACTCCCATGGAGAAAAGTCCGCATTATGCTTATTGTGCTCAATGCCGATGCAATTTTTGTGTTTCATCAACACTCTGAATGTCCACAGATTAAAGAATGCCTCCAGATGTGCTTCGGAAACTACTACTAGTCTTCCAGTGTACGATCAAAGCGTAGACAGTTTAAGACATTACTCCCATGGAGAAAAGTCCGCATGGTGTCCATTGTGTTCAATGCCGATGCAATTTTTGTGTTTCATCAACACTCTGAAGGTCCACAGATTACATAATGTCTCCAGATGTGCTTCGGAAACTACTACTAGTCTTCCAGGGAACGATCAAAGAGTAGACACATTAAGTCATTACTCCCATGGTGAAAAGTCCGCATGGTGCTTATTGTGTTCAATCCCGATGCAATTTTTGTGTTTCATCGACACTCTGAAGGTCACAGATTACAGAATGCATCCAGATGTGCTTCGGAAACTACTACTAGTGTTCCAGGGAACGATCAAAGCGTAGACAGTTTAAGGCATTACTCCCATGGAGAAAAGTCCGTATGGTGCTTATTGTGTTCAATGCCGATTCAATTTCTGTGTTTCATCGACACTCTGAAGTTCCACAGATTACAGAATGCATCCAGATGTGCTTCGGAAACTACTACTAGTCTTCCAGGGAACGATCAAATCATAGACAGTTTAAGACATTACTCCCTTTAGAAAAGACCGCATGGTGCTTATTGTGTTCAATGCCGATGCAATATTTGTGTTTCATCAGCACTCTGAAGGTAAACAGATTACAGAATGAATCCAGATGTGCTTCGGAAACTATTACTAGTCTTCCAGTGTAAGATCAAAGCGTAGACAGTTTAGGACATTACTCCCATGGAGAAAAGTTCGCATGGTGCTTATTGTGTTCAATGCCGATGCAATTTCTGTGTTTCAACAACACTATGAAGGTCCACAGATTACGGAATGCTTCCAGGTGTGCTTCGGAAACTACTACTAGTCTTCCAGGGAACGATCAAATCGTAGACAGTTTAAGGTATTATTATTCCCATGGAGAAAAGTCCGGATGGTGCTTATATTGTTCAATGCCGATGCAATTTCTGTGTTCCATCAACACTCTGAAGGTCAACAGATTACAGAATGCATCCAGATGTGCTTCGGAAACTACTACTAGTCTTCCAGAGAACGATCAAAGCGTAGAAAGTTTAAGACATTACTCCCATGGAGAAAAGTCCGCATTGTGCTTATTGTGTTCAATGCCGATGCAATTTTTGTGTTTCATCAACACTCTGAAATTCCACAGATTACAGAATGCTTCCAGATGTGCTCCGGAAACTACTACTAGTCTTCCAGTGTACGATCAAAGCGTAGACAGTTTAAGACATTACCCCCATAGAGAAAATTCCGCATGGTGCTTATTGTGTTCAATGCCGATGCAATTTTTGTGTTTCATCAACACTCTGAAGGTCCACAGATTACAGAATGCATCCAGATGTGCTTCGGAAACTACTACTAGTCTTCTAGTGTACGATCAAATCGTGGACAGTTTAAGACATTACTCCCATGGAGAAAAGTCCGCATGGTGTCCATTGTGTTCAATGCCGATGCAATTTTTGTATTTCATCAACACTCTGAAGGTCCACAGATTACAGAATGTCTCCAGATGTGCTTCGGAAGCTACTACTAGTCTTCCAGGGAACGATCAAAGAGCAGACAGATTAAGTCATTACTCCCATGGTGAAAAGTCCGCATGGTGCTTATTGTTTTCAATCCCGATGCAATTTTTGTGTTTCATCGACACTCTGAAGGTCACAGATTACAGAATGCATCCAGATGTGCTTCGGAAACTTTTACTAGTCTTCCAGTGTAGGATCAAAGCTTAGACAGTTTAAGACATTACTCCCTTGGAGAAAAGTCCGTATGGTGCTTATTGTGTTCAATGCCGATTCAATTTCTGTGTTTCATCAACACTCTGAAGGTCCACAGATTGCAGAATGCATCTAGATGTGCTTCGGAAACTACTACTAGTCTTCCAGGGAACGATCAAAGCATAGACAGTTTAAGACATTACTCCCATGGAGAAAAGTCCGTATGGTGCTTATTGTGTTCGATGCCTATTCAATTTCTGTGTTTCATCAACACTCTGAAGTTCCACAGATTACAGAATGCGTCCAGATGTGCTTTGGAAACTACTACTAGTCTTCTAGTGTACGATCAAAGCGTAGACAGTTTAATACATTACTCCCATGGAGAAAAGTTAACATGGTGCTTATTGTGTTCAATGCCGATGCAATTTTTTTGTGTTTCATCAACACTCTGAAGGTCCACAGATTACCAAATGCCTAAAGATGTGCTTTGGAAACTACTACTAGTCTTCCTGTGTACGATCAAAGCGTAGACAGTTTAAGACATTACTCCCATGGAGAAAAGTTCGCATGGTGCCTATTGTGTTCGATGCCGTTGAAATTTTTGTATTTCATCAACACTCTGAAGGTCCACAGATTACAGAATGCATCCAGATGTGCTTCCGAAACTACTACTAGTCTTCCAGTGTATGAACAAATCGTGGACATTTTAAGACATTACTCCCATGTAGAAAAGTCCGCATGATGCTTATTGTACTCAATGCCGATGGCATTTTTGTGTTTCATGAACACTCTGAACGTCCACAGGTTACAGAATGCTTCCAGATGTGCTTCGGAAACTACTACTATTCTTCCAGTGTACGATCAAAACGTAGACAGTTTAAGACATTACTCCCATGGAGAAAAATCCGCATGGTGCTTATTGTGTTCAATGCCGATGCAATTTTTGTGTTTCATCAACACTCGGAAGGTCCACAGATTACAGAATGCATCCAGATGTGCTTCGGAAACTACTACTAGTCTTCTAGTGTACGTTCAAAGCGTAGACAGTTTAAGACATTACTCCCATGGAGAAAAGTCCGCATGGTGCTTATTGTGTTCAATGCCGATGCAATTTTAGTGTTTCATCAACATTCTGAATGTCCACAGATTACAGAATGCCTCCAGATGTGCTTCGGAAACTACTACTCGTCTTCCAGTGTACGATCAAAGCGTAGACAATTTAAGACATTACTCCCATGGAGAAAAGTCCGCATGGTGCTTATTGTGTTCAATGTCGATGCAATCATTGTGTTTCATCAACACTCCGAAGGTCCAAAGATTACAGAATGCCTCTAGATGTGCTTCGGAAACTACTACTAGTCGCCAGTGTACGATCAAGGCGTAGACAGTTTAAGACATTACTCCCATGGAGAAAAGTCCGCATGGTGCTTATTGAGTTCAATGCCAATGCAATTTTTGTGTTTCATCAACACTCTGAAGGTACACAGATTACAGAATGCCTCCAGATGTGCTTCGGGAACAACTACTAGTCTTCCAGTGTACGATCAAAGCGTAGACAGTTTGAGACATTACTCCAATGGAGAAAAGTCCGCATGGTGCTTATTGTGTTCAATGCCGATGCAATTTTTGTATTTCATCAACACTCTAAAGGTCCACAGATTACAGAATGCATCCAGATGTGCTTCGGAAACTACTACTAGTCTTCCAGTGTACGATCAAAGCGTAGAGAGTTTAAGACATTACTCCCATGGATAAAAGTCCGCATGGTGCTTATTGTGTTCAATGCCGATGCAATTTCTGTGTTTCATCAACATCTGAAGGTCCTCAGGTTACAGAATGCATCCAGATGTGCTTCCGAAACTACTACTAGTCTTCCAGAGTACGATCAAAGCGTAGACAGTTTAAGACATTACTCCCATGGAAAAAAGACCGCATGGTGCTTATTGTGTTCAATAACGAAGCAATTTCTGTGTTTCATCAACACTCTGTAGGTCCACAGATTACAGAATGCATCCAGATGTGCTTCAGAAGCTACTACTAGTCTACCAGGAAACGATCAAAGCGTAGACAGTTTAAGACATTACTCCCATGGAGAAAAGTCCGCATGGTGCTTATTCTGTTCAATGCCGATGCAATTTTTGGGTTTCATCAACACTGTGAAGGTCCACAGATTACAGAATGCCTCCAGATGTGCTTCGGAAACTACTACTAGTCTGCCAGGGAACGATCAAAACGTAGACAGTTTAAGACATTACTCTCATGAAGAAAAGTCCGCATGGTGCTTATTGTGTTCAATGCCGATGCAATTTTTGTGTTTCATCAACATCTGAAGGTCCTCAGGATACAGAATGCATCCAGATGTGCTTCAGAAACTACTACTAGTCTTCCAGTGTACGATCAAAGCGTAGACAGTAAAGACATTGCACCCATGGAGAAAAGTTCGTATGGTGCTTATTGTGTTTAATGCCGATGCAATTTTTGTGTTTCATCAACACTCTGAAGGTCTACAGATTACAGAATGCTTCCAGTTGTGCTTCGGAAACTACTACTAGTCTTCCAGTGTATGATGAAAGCGTAGACAGTTTAAGACATTACTCTCATAGAGTAAAATCCGCATGGTACTTATTATGTTCAATGCCGATGCAATTTTTGTGTTTCATCAACACTCTGAAGGTCCACAGATTACAGAATGCATCCAGATGTGCTTCAGAAGCTACTACTAGTCTTCCAGGAACGATCAAAGCGTAGACAGTTTAAGACATTACTCCCATGGAGAAAAGTCCGCATGGTGCTTATTGTGTTCAATGCCGATTCAATTTCTGTGTTTCATCTACACTCTGAAGTTCCACAGATTACAGAATGCATCCAGATGTGCTTCGAAAACTAATACTAGTCTTCCAGGGAATGATCAAAACGTAGTTTAAGACATTACTCCAATGGAGAAAAGTCCGCATGGTGCTTATTGTGTTCAATGCCGATGCAATTTCTGTGTTTCATCAACACTCTGAAGGTCCACAGATTAAAGAATGCCTCCAGATGTGCTTCCTCAACTACTACTAGTCTTCCAGTGTACGATCAAAGCGTAGACAGTTTAAGACATTACTCCCATGGAGAAAAGACCGCATGGTGCTTATTGTGTTCAATGCCGAAGCAATTTCTGTGTTTCATCAACACTCTGTAGGTCCACAGATTACAGAATGCATCCAGATGTGCTTCAGAAGCTACTACTAGTCTACCAGGAATCGATCAAAGCGTAGACAGTTTAAGACATTACACCCATGGAGAAAAGTTCGTATGGTGCTTATTGTGTTTAATGCCGATGCAATTTTTGTGTTTCATCAACACTCTGAAGGTCTACAGATTACAGAATGCTTCCAGTTGTGCTTCGGAAACTACTACTAGTCTTCCAGTGTATGATGAAAGCGTAGACAGTTTAAGACATTACTCTCATAGAGTAAAATCCGCACGGTACTTATTATGTTCAATGCCGATGCAATTTTTGTGTTTCATCAACACTCTGAAGGTCCACAGATTACAGAATGCGTCCAGATGTGCTTCGGAAACTACTACTTGTTTTCCAGTGTACGATCAAAGCGTAGACAGTTTAAGACATTACTCCCATGGAGAAAAGTCCGCATGGTGCTTATTGTGTTCAATGCCGATGCAATTTCTGTGTTTCACCAACACTCTGTAGGTCCACAGATTACAGAATGCATCCAGATGTGCTTCAGAAGCTACTACTAGTCTTCCAGGAACGATCAAATTGTAGACAGTTTAAGACATTACTCCCATGGAGAAAAGTCCGCATGGTGCTTATTGTGTTCAATGCCGATGCAATATTTGTGTTTCATCAGCACTCTGAAGGTCCACAGATTACAGAATGAATCCAGATGTGCTTCGGAAACTATTACTAGTCTTCCAGTGTACGATCAAAGTGTACACAGTTTAAGACATTACTCCCATGGAGCAAAGTCCGCATGGTGCTTATTGCGTTCAATGCCGATGCAATGTCTGTGTTTCATCAACACTCTATAGGTCCACAGATTACAGAATGCATCCAGATGTGCTTAGGAAACTACTACTAGTCTTCCAGTGTACCATCAAAGCGTAGACAGTTTAAGACATTACTCTTATTGAGATAAGTTCGCATGGTGCTTATTGTGTTCAATGCAGATGCAATTTTTGTGTTTCATCAACACTCTAAAGTTCCACAGATTACATAATGTTTCCAGATGTGCTTCGGAAACTACTACTAGTCTTCCAGTGTACGATCAAAGCGTAGACAGTTTAAGACATTAACCCCCATAGAGAAAATTCAGCATGGTGCCTAATGTGTTCAATGCCGATGCAATTTTTGTGTTTCATCAACACTCTGAAGGTCCACAGATTACAGAATGCATCCAGATGTGCTTCGGAAACTAATACTAGTCTTCCAGTGTACGATCAAAGCGTAGACAGTTTAAGACATTACCCCCATAGAGAAATTTCGGCATGGTGCTTAATGTGTTCAATGCCGATGCAATTTTTGTGTTTCATCAACACTCTGAAGGTCCACAGATTACAGAATGCATCCAGATGTGCTTCGGAAACTACTACCAGTCTTCCAGTGTACGATCAAATCGTAGACAGTTTAAGACGTTACTCCCATGGAGAAAAGTCCGCATTATGCTTATTGTGCTCAATGCCGATGGAATATTTGTGTTTCATCAACACTCTGAAGGTCCACCGATTACAGAATGCTTCCAGATGTGCTTCGGAAACTAATACTATTCTTCCAGTGTACGATCAAATCGTAGACAGTTTAAGACATTACTCCCATGGAGAAAAATCCGCATGGTGCTTATAGTGTTCAATGCCGATGCAATTTTTGTGTTTCATCAAAACTCTGAAGGTCCACAGATTACAGAATGCATCCAGATGTGCTTCGGAAACTACTACTAGTCTTCTAGTGTACGATCAAAGCGTAGACAGTTTAAGACATTACTCCCATGGAGAAAAGTCCGCATGGTGTTTATTGTGTTCAATGCCGATGCAATTTTTGTGTTTAATTAACATTCTGAATGTCCACAGATTAAAGAATGCCTCCAGATGTGCTTCGGAAACTACTACTAGTCTTCCAGTGTACGATCAAAGCGTAGACAGTTTAAGACATTACTCCCATGGAGAAAAGTCCGCATGGTGTCCATTGTGTTCAATGCCGATGCAATTTTTGTGTTTCATCAACACTCTGAAGGTCCACAGATTACATAATGTCTCCAGATGTGCTTCGGAAACTACTACTAGTCTTCCAGGGAACGATCAAAGAGTAGACACATTAAGTCATTACTCCCATGGTGAAAAGTCCGCATGGTGCTTATTGTGTTCAATCCCGATGCAATTTTTGTGTTTCATCGATACTCTGAAGGTCACAGATTACAGAATGCATCCAGATGTGCTTCGGAAACTACTACTAGTCTTCCAGTGTACGATCAAAGCGTAAACAGTTTAAGACATTACTCCCTTGGAGAAAAGTCCATATGGTGCTTATTGTGTTCAATGCCGATTCAATTTCTGTGTTTCATCAACACTCTGAAGGTCCACAGATTGCAGAATGCATCTAGATGTGCTTCGGAAACTACTACTAGTCTTCCAGGGAACGATCAAAGAGTAGACAGTTTAAGGCATTACTCCCATGGAGAAAAGTCCGTATGGTGCTTATTGTGTTCAATGGAGATTCAATTTCTGTGTTTCATCGACACTCTGAAGTTCCACAGATTACAGAATGCATCCAGATGTGCTTCGGAAACTACTACAAGTCTTCCAGGGAACGATCAAATCATAGACAGTTTACTCCCTTTAGAAAAGTCCGCATGGTGCTTATTGTGTTCAATGCCGATGCAATATTTGTGTTTCATCAGCACTCTGAAGGTAAACAGATTACAGAATGAATCCAGATGTGCTTCGGAAACTATTACTAGTCTTCCAGTGTAAGATCAAAGCGTAGACAGTTTAGGACATTACTCCCATGGAGAAAAGTTCGCATGGTGCTTATTGTGTTCAATGCCGATGCAATTTCTGTGTTTCAACAACACTCTGAAGGTCCACAGATTACGGAATGCTTCCAGGTGTGCTTCGGAAACTACTACTAGTCTTCCAGGGAACGATCAAATCGTAGACAGTTTAAGGTATTATTATTCCCATGGAGAAAAGTCCGGATGGTGCTTATAGTGTTCAATGCCGATGCAATTTCTGTGTTCCATCAACACTCTGAAGGTCAACAGATTACAGAATGCATCCAGATGTGCTTCGGAAACTACTACTAGTCTTCCAGAGAACGATCAAAGCGTAGAAAGTTTAAGACATTACTCCCATGGAGAAAAGTCCGCATTGTGCTTATTGTGTTCAATGCCGATGCAATTTTTGTGTTTCATCAACACTCTGAAATTCCACAGATTACAGAATGCTTCCAGATGTGCTCCGGAAACTACTACTAGTCTTCCAGTGTACGATCAAAGCGTAGACAGTTTAAGACATTACCCCCATAGAGAAAATTCCGCATGGTGCTTATTGTGTTCAATGCCGATGCAATTTTTGTGTTTCATCAACACTCTGAAGGTCCACAGATTACAGAATGCATCCAGATGTGCTTCGGAAACTACTACTAGTCTTCTAGTGTACGATCAAATCGTGGACAGTTTAAGACATTACTCCCATGGAGAAAAGTCCGCATGGTGTCCATTGTGTTCAATGCCGATGCAATTTTTGTATTTCATCAACACTCTGAAGGTCCACAGATTGCAGAATGTCTCCAGATGTGCTTCGGAAGCTACTACTAGTCTTCCAGGGAACGATCAAAGAGTAGACAGATTAAGTCATTACTCCCATCGTGAAAAGTCCGCATGGTGCTTATTGTGTTCAATCCCGATGCAATTTTTGTGTTTCATCGACACTCTGAAGGTCACAGATTACAGAATGCATCCAGATGTGCTTCGGAAACTTTTACTAGTCTTCCAGTGTACGATCAAAGCGTAGACAGTTTAAGACATTACTACCTTGGAGAAAAGTCCGTATGGTGCTTATTGTGTTCAATGCCGATTCAATTTCTGTGTTTCATCAACACTCTGAAGGTCCACAGATTGCAGAATGCATCTAGATGTGCTTCGGAAACTACTACTAGTCTTCCAGGGAACGATCAAAGCATAGACAGTTTAAGACATTACTCCCATGGAGAAAAGTCCGTATGGTGCTTATTGTGTTCGATGCCTATTCAATTTCTGTGTTTCATCAACACTCTGAAGTTCCACAGATTACAGAATGCGTCCAGATGTGCTTTGGAAACTACTACTAGTCTTCTAGTGTACGATCAAAGCGTAGACAGTTTAATACATTACTCCCATGGAGAAAAGTTAACATGGTGCTTATTGTGTTCAATGCCGATGCAATTTTTTTCTGTTTCATCAACACTCTGAAGGTCCACAGATTACCAAATGCCTAAAGATGTGCTTTGGAAACTACTACTAGTCTTCCTGTGTACGATCAAAGCGTTGACAGTTTAAGACATTACTCCCATGGAGAAAAGTTCGCATGGTGCCTATTGTGTTCGATGCCGTTGAAATTTTTGTATTTCATCAACACTCTGAAGGTCCACAGATTACAGAATGCATCCAGATGTGCTTCCGAAACTACTACTAGTCTTCCAGTGTACGATCAAATCGTGGACATTTTAAGACATTACTCCCATGTAGAAAAGTCCGCATGATGCTTATTGTACTCAATGCCGATGGCATTTTTGTGTTTCATGAACACTCTGAACGTCCACAGGTTACAGAATGCTTCCAGATGTGCTTCGGAAACTACTACTATTCTTCCAGTGTACGATCAAAACGTAGACAGTTTAAGACATTACTCCCATGGAGAAAAATCCGCATGGTGCTTATTGTGTTCAATGCCGATGCAATTTTTGTGTTTCATCAACAGTCTGAAGTTCCACAGATTACCGAATGCCTAAATGTGTGCTTCGGAAACTACTACTAGTCTTTCAGTGTACGATCAAAACGTAGACGGTTTAAGACATTACTAACATGGAGAAAAGTCCGCATGGTGCTTATTGTGTTCAATGCCGATGCAATTTTAGTGTTTCATCAACATTCTGAATGTCCACAGATTACAGAATGCCTCCAGATGTGCTTCGGAAACTACTACTCGTCTTCCAGTGTACGATCAAAGCGTAGACAATTTAAGACATTACTCCCATGGAGAAAAGTCCGCATGGTGCTTATTGTGTTCAATGTCGATGCAATCATTGTGTTTCATCAACACTCCGAAGGTCCAAAGATTACAGAATGCCTCTAGATGTGCTTCGGAAACTACTACTAGTCGCCAGTGTACGATCAAGGCGTAGACAGTTTAAGACATTACTCCCATGGAGAAAAGTCCGCATGGTGCTTATTGAGTTCAATGCCGATGCAATTTTTGTGTTTCATCAACACTCTGAAGGTACACAGATTACAGAATGCCTCCAGATGTGCTTCGGGAACAACTACTAGTCTTCCAGTGTACGATCAAAGCGTAGACAGTTTGAGACATTACTCCAATGGAGAAAAGTCCGCATGGTGCTTATTGTCTTCAATGCCGAGGCAATTTTTGTATTTCATTAACACTCTAAAGATCCACAGATTACAGAATGCATCCAGATGTGCTTCGGAAACTACTACTAGTCTTCCAGTGTACGATCAAAGCGTAGAGAGTTTAAGACATTACTCCCATGGATAAAAGTCCGCATGGTGCTTATTGTGTTCAATGCCGATGCAATTTCTGTGTTTCATCAACATCTGAAGATCCTCAGGTTACAGAATGCATCCAGATGTGCTTCCGAAACTACTACTAGTCTTCCAGAGTACGATCAAAGCGTAGACAGTTTAAGACATTACTCCCATGGAGAAAAGACCGCATGGTGCTTATTGTGTTCAATAACGAAGCAATTTCTGTGTTTCATCAACACTCTGTAGGTCCACAGATTACAGAATGCATCCAGATGTGCTTCAGAAGCTACTACCTGTCTACCAGGAAACGATCAAAGCGTAGACAGTTTAAGACATTACTCCCATGGAGAAAAGTCCGCATGGTGCTTATTCTGTTCAATGCCGATGCAATTTTTGGGTTTCATCAACACTGTGAAGGTCCACAGATTACAGAATGCCTCCAGATGTGCTTCGGAAACTACTACTAGTCTGCCAGGGAACGATCAAAACGTAGACAGTTTAAGACATTACTCTCATGAAGAAAAGTCCGCATGGTGCTTATTGTGTTCAATGCCGATGCAATTTTTGTGTTTCATCAACATCTGAAGGTCCTCAGGTTACAGAATGCATCCAGATGTGCTTCAGAAACTACTACTAGTCTTCCAGTGTACGATCAAAGCGTAGACAGTAAAGACATTGCACCCATGGAGAAAAGTTCGTATGGTGCTTATTGTGTTTAATGCCGATGCAATTTTTGTGTTTCATCAACACTCTGAAGGTCCACAGATTACAGAATGCTTCCAGTTGTGCTTCGGAAACTACTACTAGTCTTCCAGTGTATGATGAAAGCGTAGACAGTTTAAGACATTACTCTCATAGAGTAAAATCCGCACGGTACTTATTATGTTCAATGCCGATGCAATTTTTGTGTTTCATCAACACTCTGAAGGTCCACAGATTACAGAATGCGTCCAGATGTGCTTCGGAAACTACTACTTGTTTTCCAGTGTACGATCAAAGCGTAGACAGTTTAAGACATTACTCCCATGGAGAAAAGTCCGCATGGTGCTTATTGTGTTCAATGCCGATGCAATTTCTGTGTTTCACCAACACTCTGTAGGTCCACAGATTACAGAATGCATCCAGATGTGCTTCAGAAGCTACTACTAGTCTTCCAGGAACGATCAAAGCGTAGACAGTTTAAGACATTACTCCCATGGAGAAAAGTCCGCATGGTGCTTATTGTGTTCAATGCCGATTAAATTTCAGTGTTTCATCAACACTCTGATGTTCCACAGATTACAGAATCCATCCAGATGTGCTTCGAAAACTAATACTAGTCTTCCAGGGAAGGATCAAAACGTAGTTTAAGACATTACTCCAATGGAGAAAAGTCCGCATGGTGTCCATTGTGTTCAATGCCGATGCAATTTTTGTGTTTCATCAACACTCTGAAGGTCCACAGATTACATAATGTCTCCAGATGTGCTTCGGAAACTACTACTAGTCTTCCAGTGAACGATCAAAGAGTAGACACATTAAGTCATTACTCCCATGGTGAAAAGTCCGCATGGTGCTTATTGTGTTCAATCCCGATGCAATTTTTGTGTTTCATCGATACTCTGAAGGTCACAGATTACAGAATGCATCCAGATGTGCTTCGGAAACTACTACTAGTCTTCCAGTGTACGATCAAAGCGTAAACAGTTTAAGACATTACTCCCTTGGAGAAAAGTCCATATGGTGCTTATTGTGTTCAATGCCGATTCAATTTCTGTGTTTCATCAACACTCTGAAGGTCCACAGATTGCAGAATGCATCTAGATGTGCTTCGGAAACTACTACTAGTCTTCCAGGGAACGATCAAAGCGTAGACAGTTTAAGGCATTACTCCCATGGAGAAAAGTCCGTATGGTGCTTATTGTGTTCAATGCCGATTCAATTTCTGTGTTTCATCGACACTCTGAAGTTCCACAGATTACAGAATGCATCCAGATGTGCTTCGGAAACTACTACAAGTCTTCCAGGGAACGATCAAATCATAGACAGTTTACTCCCTTTAGAAAAGTCCGCATGGTGCTTATTGTTTCAATGCCGATGCAATATTTGTGTTTCATCAGCACTCTGAAGGTAAACAGATTACAGAATGAATCCAGATGTGCTTCGGAAACTATTACTAGTCTTCCAGTGTAAGATCAAAGCGTAGACAGTTTAGGACATTACTCCCATGGAGAAAAGTTCGCATGGTGCTTATTGTGTTCAATGCCGATGCAATTTCTGTGTTTCAACAACACTCTGAAGGTCCACAGATTACGGAATGCTTCCAGGTGTGCTTCGGAAACTACTACTAGTCTTCCAGGGAACGATCAAATCGTAGACAGTTTAAGGTATTATTATTCCCATGGAGAAAAGTCCGGATGGTGCTTATAGTGTTCAATGCCGATGCAATTTCTGTGTTCCATCAACACTCTGAAGGTCAACAGATTACAGAATGCATCCAGATGTGCTTCGGAAACTACTACTAGTCTTCCAGAGAACGATCAAAGCGTAGAAAGTTTAAGACATTACTCCCATGGAGAAAAGTCCGCATTGTGCTTATTGTGTTCAATGCCGATGCAATTTTTGTGTTTCATCAACACTCTGAAATTCCACAGATTACAGAATGCTTCCAGATGTGCTCCGGAAACTACTACTAGTCTTCCAGTGTACGATCAAAGCGTAGACAGTTTAAGACATTACCCCCATAGAGAAAATTCCGCATGGTGCTTATTGTGTTCAATGCCGATGCAATTTTTGTGTTTCATCAACACTCTGAAGGTCCACAGATTACAGAATGCATCCAGATGTGCTTCGGAAACTACTACTAGTCTTCTAGTGTACGATCAAATCGTGGACAGTTTAAGACATTACTCCCATGGAGAAAAGTCCGCATGGTGTCCATTGTGTTCAATGCCGATGCAATTTTTGTATTTCATCAACACTCTGAAGGTCCACAGATTACAGAATGTCTCCAGATGTGCTTCGGAAGCTACTACTAGTCTTCCAGGGAACGATCAAAGAGTAGACAGATTAAGTCATTACTCCCATGGTGAAAAGTCCGCATGGTGCTTATTGTGTTCAATCCCGATGCAATTTTTGTGTTTCATCGACACTCTGAAGGTCACAGATTACAGAATGCATCCAGATGTGCTTCGGAAACTTTTACTAGTCTTCCAGTGTACGATCAAAGCGTAGACAGTTTAAGACATTACTCCCTTGGAGAAAAGTCCGTATGGTGCTTATTGTGTTCAATGCCGATTCAATTTCTGTGTTTCATCAACACTCTGAAGGTCCACAGATTGCAGAATGCATCTAGATGTGCTTCGGAAACTACTACTAGTCTTCCAGGGAACGATCAAAGCATAGACAGTTTAAGACATTACTCCCATGGAGAAAAGTCCGTATGGTGCTTATTGTGTTCGATGCCTATTCAATTTCTGTGTTTCATCAACACTCTGAAGTTCCACAGATTACAGAATGCGTCCAGATGTGCTTTGGAAACTACTACTAGTCTTCTAGTGTACGATCAAAGCGTAGACAGTTTAATACATTACTCCCATGGAGAAAAGTTAACATGGTGCTTATTGTGTTCAATGCCGATGCAATTTTTTTGTGTTTCATCAACACTCTGAAGGTCCACAGATTACCAAATGCCTAAAGATGTGCTTTGGAAACTACTACTAGTCTTCCTGTGTACGATCAAAGCGTAGACAGTTTAAGACATTACTCCCATGGAGAAAAGTTCGCATGGTGCCTATTGTGTTCGATGCCGTTGAAATTTTTGTATTTCATCAACACTCTGAAGGTTCACAGATTACAGAATGCATCCAGATGTGCTTCCGAAACTACTACTAGTCTTCCAGTGTACGATCAAATCGTGGACATTTTAAGACATTACTCCCATGTAGAAAAGTCCGCATGATGCTTATTGTACTCAATGCCGATGGCATTTTTGTGTTTCATGAACACTCTGAACGTCCACAGGTTACAGAATGCTTCCAGATGTGCTTCGGAAACTACTACTATTCTTCCAGTGTACGATCAAAACGTAGACAGTTTAAGACATTACTCCCATGGAGAAAAATCCGCATGGTGCTTATTGTGTTCAATGCCGATGCAATTTTTGTGTTTCATCAACAATCGGAAGGTCCACAGATTACAGAATGCATCCAGATGTGCTTCGGAAACTACTACTAGTCTTCTAGTGTACGTTCAAAGCGTAGACAGTTTAAGACATTACTCCCATGGAGAAAAGTCCGCATGGTGCTTATTGTGTTCAATGCCGATGCAATTTTTGTGTTTCATCAACAGTCTGAAGTTCCACAGATTACCGAATGCCTAAATGTGTGCTTCGGAAACTACTACTAGTCTTTCAGTGTACGATCAAAACGTAGACGGTTTAAGACATTACTAACATGGAGAAAAGTCCGCATGGTGCTTATTGTGTTCAATGCCGATGCAATTTTAGTGTTTCATCAACATTCTGAATGTCCACAGATTACAGAATGCCTCCAGATGTGCTTCGGAAACTACTACTCGTCTTCCAGTGTACGATCAAAGCGTAGACAATTTAAGACATTACTCCCATGGAGAAAAGTCCGCATGGTGCTTATTGTGTTCAATGTCGATGCAATCATTGTGTTTCATCAACACTCCGAAGGTCCAAAGATTACAGAATGCCTCTAGATGTGCTTCGGAAACTACTACTAGTCGCCAGTTTACGATCAAGGCGTAGACAGTTTAAGACATTACTCCCATGGAGAAAAGTCCGCATGGTGCTTATTGAGTTCAATGCCGATGCAATTTTTGTGTTTCATCAACACTCTGAAGGTACACAGATTACAGAATGCCTCCAGATGTGCTTCGGGAACAACTACTAGTCTTCCAGTGTACGATCAAAGCGTAGACAGTTTGAGACATTACTCCAATGGAGAAAAGTCCGCATGGTGCTTATTGTCTTCAATGCCGAGGCAATTTTTGTATTTCATCAACACTCTAAAGGTCCACAGATTACAGAATGCATCCAGATGTGCTTCGGAAACTACTACTAGTCTTCCAGTGTACGATCAAATCGTAGAGAGTTTAAGACATTACTCCCATGGATAAAAGTCCGCATGGTGCTTATTGTGTTCAATGCCGATGCAATTTCTGTGTTTCATCAACATCTGAAGATCCTCAGGTTACAGAATGCATCCAGATGTGCTTCCGAAACTACTACTAGTCTTCCAGAGTACGATCAAAGCGTAGACAGTTTAAGACATTACTCCCATGGAGAAAAGACCGCATGGTGCTTATTGTGTTCAATAACGAAGCAATTTCTGTGTTTCATCAACACTCTGTAGGTCCACAGATTACAGAATGCATCCAGATGTGCTTCAGAAGCTACTACTAGTCTACCAGGAAACGATCAAAGCGTAGACAGTTTAAGACATTACTCCCATGGAGAAAAGTCCGCATGGTGCTTATTCTGTTCAATGCCGATGCAATTTTTGGGTTTCATCAACACTGTGAAGGTCCACAGATTACAGAATGCCTCCAGATGTGCTTCGGAAACTACTACTAGTCTGCCAGGGAACGATCAAAACGTAGACAGTTTAAGACATTACTCTCATGAAGAAAAGTCCGCATGGTGCTTATTGTGTTCAATGCCGATGCAATTGTTGTGTTTCATCAACATCTGAAGGTCCTCAGGTTACAGAATGCATCCAGATGTGCTTCAGAAACTACTACTAGTCTTCCAGTGTACGATCAAAGCGTAGACAGTAAAGACATTGCACCCATGGAGAAAAGTTCGTATGGTGCTTATTGTGTTTAATGCCGATGCAATTTTTGTGTTTCATCAACACTCTGAAGGTCCACAGATTACAGAATGCTTCCAGTTGTGCTTCGGAAACTACTACTAGTCTTCCAGTGTATGATGAAAGCGTAGACAGTTTAAGACATTACTCTCATAGAGTAAAATCCGCACGGTACTTATTATGTTCAATGCCGATGCAATTTTTGTGTTTCATCAACACTATGAAGGTCCACAGATTACAGAATGCGTCCAGATGTGCTTCGGAAACTACTACTTGTTTTCCAGTGTACGATCAAAGCGTAGACAGTTTAAGACATTACTCCCATGGAGAAAAGTCCGCATGGTGCTTATTGTGTTCAATGCCGATGCAATTTCTGTGTTTCACCAACACTCTGTAGGTCCACAGATTACAGAATGCATCCAGATGTGCTTCAGAAGCTACTACTAGTCTTCCAGGAACGATCAAAGCGTAGACAGTTTAAGACATTACTCCCATGGAGAAAAGTCCGCATGGTGCTTATTGTGTTCAATGCCGATTCAATTTCAGTGTTTCATCAACACTCTGAAGTTCCACAGATTACAGAATCCATCCAGATGTGCTTCGAAAACTAATACTAGTCTTCCAGGGAATGATCAAAACGTAGTTTAAGACATTACTCCAATGGAGAAAAGTCCGCATGGTGCTTATTGTGTTCAATGCCGATGCAATTTTTGTGTTTCATCCACACTCTGAAGGTCCACAGATTACAGAATGCCTCCAGATGTGCTTCCTAAACTACTACTAGTCTTCCATTGTACGATCAAAGCGTAGACAGTTTAAGACATTACTCCCATGGAGAAAAGACCGCATGGTGCTTATTGTGTTCAATGCCGAAGCAATTTCTGTGTTTCATCAACACTCTGTAGGTCCACAGATTACAGAATGCATCCAGATGTGCTTCAGAAGCTACTACTAGTCTACCAGGAAACGATCAAATCGTTGACAGTTTAAGACATTACTCCCATGGAGAAAAGTCCGCATGGTGCTTATTCTGTTCAATGCCGATGCAATTTTTGGGTTTCATCAACACTGTGAAGGTCCACAGAATACAGAATGCCTCCAGATGTGCTTCGGAACTACTACTAGTCTGCCAGGGAACGATCAAAGCGTAGACAGTTTACGACATTACTCTCATGGAGAAAAGTCCGCATGGTGCTTATTGTGTTCAATGCCGATTCAATTTCTGTGTTTCATCAACACTCTGAAGGTCCACAGATTACAGAATGCCACCAGATGTGCTTCGGAAACTACTACTACTCTTCCAGTTAACTATCAAAGCCTACACATTTTAAGACACTACTCCCATTGAGAAAAGTCCGCATGGTGCTTATTGTGTTCAATGCCGATGCAATTTTTGTGTTTCATCAACATCTGAAGGTCCTCAGGTTACAGAATGCATCCAGATGTGCTTCAGAAACTAGTACTAGTCTTCCAGTGTACGATCAAAGCGTAGACAGTTTAAGACATTACTCCCATGGAGAAAAGTCCGCATGGTGCTTATTGTGTTCAATGCCGATGCAATTTCTGTGTTTCACCAACACTCTGTAGGTCCACAGATTACAGAATGCATCAAGATGTGCTTCAGAAGCTACTACTAGTCTTCCAGGGAATGATCAAAACGTAGTTTAAGACATTACTCCAATGGACAAAAGTCCGCATGGTGCTTATTGTGTTCAATGCCGATGCAATTTTTGTGTTTCATCAACACTCTGAAGGTCCACAGTTTACAGAATGCCTCCAGATGTGCTTCCTAAACTACTACTAGTCTTCCAGTGTACTATCACGGCGTAGACAGTTTAAGACATTACTCCCATGGAGAAAAGTCCGCCTGGTGCTTATTGTGTTTCATGCCGATGCAATGTTTGTGTTTCATCAACACTCTAAAGGTCCACAGATTACAGAATGCCTCCAGATGTGCTTCGGAAACTACTACTAGTCTACCAGGCAATCATCAAAGCGTAGACAGTTTAAGACATTACTCCCATGCAGAAAAGTCCGCATGGTGCTTAGTGTGTTCAATGCCGATGCTATTTTTGTGTTTCATCAACACTCTGAAGGTCCAAAGATTACAGAATGCATCCAGATGTGTTTCGGAAACTACTACTAGTCTTCCAGTGTACGATGAAAGCGTAGAGAGTTTAAGACATTACTCCCATGGATAAAAGTCCGCATGGTGCTTATTGTATTCAATGCCGATGCAATTTCTGTGTTTCATTAACATCTGAAGGTCCTCAGGTTACAGAATGCATCCAGATGTGCTTCAGAAACTACTACTAGTCTTCCAGTGTACGATCAAAGCGTAGACAGTTTAAGACATTACTCCCATGGAGAAAAGACCGCATGGTGCTTATTGTGTTCAATGCCGATGCAATTTCTGTGTTTCATCAACACTCTGTAGGTCCACAGATTACAGAATGCATCCAGATGTGCTACAGAAACTACTACTAGTCTACCAGGGAACGATCAAAGCGTAGACAGTTTAAGACATTACTTCCATGGAGAAAAGTCCGCATGGTGCTTATTGTGTTCCATGCCGATGCTATTTTTGTGTTTCATCAACACTCTGAAGGTCCACAGATTACAGAATGCATCCAGATGTGTTTCGGAAACTACTACTAGTCTGCCAGGGAACGATCAAAGCGTAGACAGTTACGACATTACTCCCATGGAGAAAAGTCCGCATGGTGCTTATTGTGTTCAATGCCGAAGCAATTTCTGTGTTTCATCAACACTCTGTAGGTCCGCAGATTACAGAATGCATCCAGATGTGCTTCAGAAGCTACTACTAGTCTACCAGGAAACGATCAAATCGTAGACAGTTTAAGACATTACTCCCATGGAGAAAAGTCCGCATGGTGCTTATTCTGTTCAATGCCGATGCAATTTTTGGGTTTCATCAACACTGTGAAGGTCCACAGAATACAGAATGCCTCCAGATGTGCTTCGGAACTACTACTAGTCTGCCAGGGAACGATCAAAGCGTAGACAGTTTACGACATTACTCTCATGGAGAAAAGTCCGCATGGTGCTTATTGTGTTCAATGCCGATTCAATTTCTGTGTTTCATCAACACTCTGAAGGTCCACAGATTACAGAATGCCACCAGATGTGCTTCGGAAACTACTACTACTCTTCCAGTTAACTATCAAAGCCTACACATTTTAAGACACTACTCCCATTGAGAAAAGTCCGCATGGTGCTTATTGTGTTCAATGCCGATGCAATTTTTGTGTTTCATCAACATCTGAAGGTCCTCAGGTTACAGAATGCATCCAGATGTGCTTCAGAAACTACTACTAGTCTTCCAGTGTACGATCAAAGCGTAGACAGTTTATGACATTACACCCATGGAGAAAAGTTCGTATGGTGCTTATTGTGTTTAATGCCGATGCAATTTTTGTGTTTCATCAACACTCTGAAGGTCTACAGATTACAGAATGCATCCAGTTGTGCCTCGGAAACTACTACTAGTCTTCCAGTGTATGATGAAAGCGTAGACAGTTTAAGACATTACTCTCATAGAGTAAAATCCGCATGGTACATATTATGTTCAATGCCGATGCAATTTTTGTGTTTCATCAACACTCTGAAGGTCCACAGATTACAGAATGCGTCCGGATGTGCTTCGGAAACTACTACTTGTTTTCCAGTGTACGATCAAAGCGTAGACAGTTTAAGACATTACTCCCATGGAGAAAAGTCCGCATGGTGCTTATTGTGTTCAATGCCGATTCAATTTCTGTGTTTCATCTACACTCTGAAGTTCCACAGATTACAGAATGCATCCAGATGTGCTTCGAAAACTAATACTAGTCTTCCAGGGAATGATCAAAACGTAGTTTAAGACATTACTTCAATGGAGAAAAGTCCGCATGGTGCTTATTGTGTTCAATGCCGATGCAATTTCTGTGTTTCATCAACACTCTGAAGGTCCACAGATTACAGAATGCCTCCAGATGTGCTTCCTCAACTACTACTAGTCTTCCAGTGTACGATCAAAGCGTAGACAGTTTAAGACATTACTCCCATGGAGAAAAGACCGCATGGT
The DNA here is from genome assembly GCF_023897955.1 of Schistocerca gregaria. NCBI lineage: Eukaryota > Metazoa > Arthropoda > Insecta > Orthoptera > Acrididae > Schistocerca > Schistocerca gregaria. The sequence continues at coordinate 48,159,852 of NC_064928.1, read as the reverse complement.
GCTTATTGTGTTCAATGCCGAAGCAATTTCTGTGTTTCATCAACACTCTGTAGGTCCACAGATTACAGAATGCATCCAGATGTGCTTCAGAAGCTACTACTAGTCTACCAGGAATCGATCAAAGCGTAGACAGTTTAAGACATTACTCCCATGGAGAAAAGTCCGCATGGTGCTTATTCTGTTCAATGCCGATGCAATTTTTGGGTTTCATCAACACTGTGAAGGTCCATAGATTACAGAACGCCTCCAGATGTGCTTCGGAAACTACTACTAGTCTGCCAGGGAACGATCAAAGCGTAGACAGTTTAAGACACTACTCTCATGGAGAAAAGTCCGCATGGTGCTTATTGTGTTCAATGCCGATTCAATTTCTGTGTTTCATCAACACTCTGAAGGTCCACAGATTACAGAATGCCACCAGATGTGCTTCGGAAACTACTACTACTCTTCCAGTTAACTATCAAAGCCTACACATTTTAAGACACTACTCCGATTGAGAAAAGTCCGCATGGTGCTTATTGTGTTCAATGCCGATGCAATTTTTGTGTTTCATTAACATCTGAAGGTCCTCAGGTTACAGAATGCATCCAGATGTGCTTCAGAAACTACTACTAGTCTTCCAGTGTACGATCAAAGCGTAGACAGTTTAAGACATTACTCTCATAGAGTAAAATCCGCAAGGTACTTATTATGTTCAATGCCGATGCAATTTTTGTGTTTCATCAACACTCTGAAGGTCCACAGATTACAGAATGCGTCCAGATGTGCTTCGGAGACTACTACTAGTCTTCCAGTGTACGATCAAAGCGTAGACAGTTTAAGACATTACTCCCATGGAGAAAAGACCGCATGGTGCTTATTGTGTTCAATGCCGAAGCAATTTCTGTGTTTCATCAACACTCTGTAGGTCCACAGATTACAGAATGCATCCAGATGTGCTTCAGAAGCTACTACTAGTCTACCAGGAATCGATCAAAGCGTAGACAGTTTAAGACATTACTCCCATGGAGAAAAGTCCGCATGGTGCTTATTCTGTTCAATGCCGATGCAATTTCAGTGTTTCATCAACACTCTGAAGTTCCACAGATTACAGAATCCATCCAGATGTGCTTCGAAAACTAATACTAGTCGTCCAGGGAATGATCAAAACGTAGTTTAAGACATTACTCCAATGGAGAGAAGTCCGCATGGTGCTTATTGTGTTCAATGCCGATGCAATTTTTGTGTTTCATCCACACGCTGAAGGTCCACAGATTACAGAATGCCTCCAGATGTGCTTCCTAAACTACTACTAGTCTTCCAGTGTACGATCAAAGCGTAGACAGTTTAAGACATTACTCCCATGGAGAAAAGACCGCATGGTGCTTATTGTGTTCAATGCCGAAGCAATATCTGTGTTTCATCAACACTCTGTAGGTCCACAGATTACAGAATGCATCCAGATGTGCTTCAGAAGCTACTACTAGTCTACCAGGAAACGATCAAATCGTAGACAGTTTAAGACATTACTCCCATGGAGAAAAGTCCGCATGGTGCTTATTCTGTTCAATGCCGATGCAATTTTTGGGTTTCATCAACACTGTGAAGGTCCACAGAATACAGAATGCCTCCAGATGTGCTTCGGAACTACTACTAGTCTGCCAGGGAACGATCAAAGCGTAGACAGTTTACGACATTACTCTCATGGAGAAAAGTCCGCATGGTGCTTATTGTGTTCAATGCCGATTCAATTTCTGTGTTTCATCAACACTCTGAAGGTCCACAGATTACAGAATGCCACCAGATGTGCTTCGGAAACTACTACTACTCTTCCAGTTAACTATCAAAGCCTACACATTTTAAGACACTACTCCCATTGAGAAAAGTCCGCATGGTGCTTATTGTGTTCAATGCCGATGCAATTTTTGTGTTTCATCAATATCTGAAGGTCCTCAGGTTACAGAATGCATCCAGATGTGCTTCAGAAACGAGTACTAGTCTTCCAGTGTACGATCAAAGCGTAGACAGTTTAAGACATTACACCCATGGAGAAAAGTTCGTATGGTGCTTATTGTGTTTAATGCCGATGCAATTTTTGTGTTTCATCAACACTCTGAAGGTCTACAGATTACAGAATGCTTCCAGTTGTGCTTCGGAAACTACTACTAGTCTTCCAGTGTATGATGAAAGCGTAGACAGTTTAAGACATTACTCTCATAGAGTAAAATCCGCATGGTACATATTATGTTCAATGCCGATGCAATTTTTGTGTTTCATCAACACTCTGAAGGTCCACAGATTACAGAATGCGTCCGGATGTGCTTCGGAAACTACTACTTGTTTTCCAGTGTACGATCAAAGCGTAGACAGTTTAAGACATTACTCCCATGGAGAAAAGTCCGCATGGTGCTTATTGTGTTCAATGCCGATGCAATTTCTGTGTTTCACCAACACTCTGTAGGTCCACAGATTACAGAATGCATCAAGATGTGCTTCAGAAGCTACTACTAGTCTTCCAGGAACGATCAAAGCGTACACAGTTTAAGACATTACTCCCATGGGAAAAAGTCCGCATGGTGCTTATTGTGTTCAATGCCGATTCAATTTCTGTGTTTCATCAACACTCTGAAGTTCCACTGATTACAGAATGCATCCACATATGCTTCGAAAACTAATACTAGTCTTCCAGGGAATGATCAAAACGTAGTTTAAGACATTACTCCAATGGAGAAAAGTCCGCATGGTGCTTATTGTGTTCAATGACGATGCAATTTTTGTGTTTCATCAACACTCTGAAGGTCCACAGTTTACAGAATGCCTCCAGATGTGCTTCCTAAACTACTACTATTCTTCCAGTGTACTATCACGGCGTAGACAGTTTAAGACATTACTCCCATGGAGAAAAGTCCGCCTGGTGCTTATTGTGTTTCATGCCGATGCAATGTTTGTGTTTCATCAACACTCTAAAGGTCCACAGATTACAGAATGCCTCCAGATGTGCTTCGGAAACTACTACTAGTCTACCAGGGAATCATCAAAGCGTAGACAGTTTAAGACATTACTCCCATGCAGAAAAGTCCGCATGGTGCTTAGTGTGTTCAATGCCGATGCTATTTTTGTGTTTCATCAACACTCTGAAGGTCCAAAGATTACAGAATGCATCCAGATGTGTTTCGGAATCTACTACTAGTCTTCCAGTGTACGATGAAAGCGTAGAGAGTTTAAGACATTACTCCCATGGATAAAAGTCCGCATGGTGCTTATTGTGTTCAATGCCGATGCAATTTCTGTGTTTCATTAACATCTGAAGGTCCTCAGGTTACAGAATGCATCCAGATGTGCTTCAGAAACTACTACTAGTCTTCCAGTGTACGATCAAAGCGTAGACAGTTTAAGACATTACTCCCATGGAGAAAAGACCGCATGGTGCTTATTGTGTTCAATGCCGATTCAATTTCTGTGTTTCATCAACACTCTGAAGGTCCACAGATTACAGAATGCCACCAGATGTGCTTCGGAAACTACTACTACTCTTCCAGTTAACTATCAAAGCCTACACATTTTAAGACACTACTCCCATTGAGAAAAGTCCGCATGGTGCTTATTGTGTTCAATGCCGATGCAATTTTTGTGTTTCATCAACATCTGAAGGTCCTCAGGTTACAGAATGCATCCAGATGTGCTTCAGAAACTACTACTAGTCTTCCAGTGTACGATCAAAGCGTAGACAGTTTAAGACATTACACCCATGGAGAAAAGTTCGTATGGTGCTTATTGTGTTTAATGCCGATGCAATTTTTGTGTTTCATCAACACTCTGAAGGTCTACAGATTACAGAATGCTTCCAGTTGTGCTTCGGAAACTACTACTAGTCTTCCAGTATATGATGAAAGCGTAGACAGTTTAAGACATTACTCTCATAGAGTAAAATCCGCACGGTACTTATTATGTTCAATGCCGATGCAATTTTTGTGTTTCATCAACACTCTGAAGGTCCACAGATTACAGAATGCGCCCAGATGTGCTTCGGAAACTACTACTTGTTTTCCAGTGTACGATCAAAGCGTAGACAGTTTAAGACATTACTCCCATGGAGAAAAGTCCGCATGGTGCTTATTGTGTTCAATGCCGATGCAATTTCTGTGTTTCACCAACACTCTGAAGGTCCACAGATTACAGAATGCGTCCAGATGTGCTTCGGAAACTACTACTTGTTTTCCAGTGTACGATCAAAGCGTAGACAGTTTAAGACATTACTCCCATGGAGAAAAGTCCGCATGGTGCTTATTGTGTTCAATGCCGATGCAATTTTTGTGTTTCATCCACACTCTGAAGGTCCACAGATTACAGAATGCCTCAGGATGTGCTTCCTAAACTACTACTAGTCTTCCAGTGTACGATCAAAGCGTAGACAGTTTAAGACATTACTCCCATGGAGAAAAGACCGCATGGTGCTTATTGTGTTCAATGCCGAAGCAATTTCTGTGTTTCATCAACACTCTGTAGGTCCACAGATTACAGAATGCATCTAGATGTGCTTCAGAAGCTACTACTAGTCTACCAGGAAACGATCAAATCGTAGACAGTTTAAGACATTACTCCCATGGAGAAAAGTCCGCATGGTGCTTATTCTGTTCAATGCCGATGCAATTTTTGGGTTTCATCAACACTGTGAAGGTCCACAGAATACAGAATGCCTCCAGATGTGCTTCGGAACTACTACTAGTCTGCCAGGGAACGATCAAAGCGTAGACAGTTTACGACATTACACCCATGGAGAAAAGTTCGTATGGTGCTTATTGTGTTTAATGCCGATGCAATTTTTGTGTTTCATCAACACTCTGAAGGTCTACAGATTACAGAATGCTTCCAGTTGTGCTTCGGAAACTACTACTAGTCTTCCGGTGTATGATGAAAGCGTAGACAGTTTAAGACATTACTCTCATAGAGTAAAATCCGCATGGTACATATTATGTTCAATGCCGATGCAATTTTTGTGTTTCATCAACACTCTGAAGGTCCACAGATTACAGAATGCGTCCGGATGTGCTTCGGAAACTATTACTTGTTTTCCAGTGTACGATCAAAGCGTAGACAGTTTAAGACATTACTCCCATGGAGAAAAGTCCGCATGGTGCTTATTGTGTTCAATGCCGATGCAATTTCTGTGTTTCACCAACACTCTGTAGGTCCACAGATTACAGAATGCATCAAGATGTGCTTCAGAAGCTACTACTAGTCTTCCAGGAACGATCAAAGCGTACACAGTTTAAGACATTACTCCCATGGGAAAAAGTCCGCATGGTGCTTATTGTGTTCAATGCCGATTCAATTTCTGTGTTTCATCAACACTCTGAAGTTCCACTGATTACAGAATGCATCCACATATGCTTCGAAAACTAATACTAGTCTTCCAGGGAATGATCAAAACGTAGTTTAAGACATTACTCCAATGGAGAAAAGTCCGCATGGTGCTTATTGTGTTCAATGCCGATGCAATTTTTGTGTTTCATCAACACTCTGAAGGTCCAAAGATTACAGAATGCATCCAGATGTGTTTCGGAAACTACTACTAGTCTTCCAGTGTACGATGAAAGCGTAGAGAGTTTAAGACATTACTCCCATGGATAAAAGTCCGCATGGTGCTTATTGTGTTCAATGCCGATGCAATTTCTGTGTTTCATTAACATCTGAAGGTCCTCAGGTTACAGAATGCATCCAGATGTGCTTCAGAAACTACTACTAGTCTTCCAGTGTACGATCAAAGCGTAGACAGTTTAAGACATTACTCCCATGGAGAAAAGACCGCATGGTGCTTATTGTGTTCAATACCGATGCAATTTCTGTGTTTCATCAACACTCTGTAGGTCCACAGATTACAGAATGCATCCAGATGTGCTACAGAAACTACTACTAGTCTACCACGGAACGATCAAAGCGTAGACAGTTTAAGACATTACTCCCATGGAGAAAAGTCCGCATGGTGCTTATTGTGTTCCATGCCGATGCTATTTTTGTGTTTCATCAACACTCTGAAGGTCCACAGATTACAGAATGCATCCAGATGTGTTTCGGAAACTACTACTAGTCTGCCAGGGAACGATCAAAGCGTAGACAGTTTACGACATTACTCCCATGGAGAAAAGTCCGCATGGTGCTTATTGTGTTCAATGCCGAAGCAATTTCTGTGTATCATCAACACTCTGTAGGTCCACAGATTACAGAATGCATCCAGATGTGCTTCAGAAGCTACTACTAGTCTACCAGGAAACGATCAAATCGTAGACAGTTTAAGACATTACTCCCATGGAGAAAAGTCCGCATGGTGCTTATTCTGTTCAATGCCGATGCAATTTTTGGGTTTCATCAACACTGTGAAGGTCCACAGAATACAGAATGCCTCCAGATGTGCTTCGGAACTACTACTAGTCTGCCAGGGAACGATCAAAGCGTAGACAGTTTACGACATTACTCTCATGGAGAAAAGTCCGCATGGTGCTTATTGTCTTCAATGCCGATTCAATTTCTGTGTTTCATCAACACTCTGAAGGTCCACAGATTACAGAATGCCACCAGATGTGCTTCGGTAACTACTACTACTCTTCCAGTTAACTATCAAAGCCTACACATTTTAAGACACTACTCCCATTGAGAAAAGTCCGCATGGTGCTTATTGTGTTCAATGCCGATGCAATTTTTGTGTTTCATCAACATCTGAAGGTCCTCAGGTTACAGAATGCATCCAGATGTGCTTCAGAAACTACTACTAGTCTTCCAGTGTACGATCAAAGCGTAGACAGTTTATGACATTACACCCATGGAGAAAAGTTCGTATGGTGCTTATTGTGTTTAATGCCGATGCAATTTTTGTGTTTCATCAACACTCTGAAGGTCTACAGATTACAGAATGCATCCAGTTGTGCCTCGGAAACTACTACTAGTCTTCCAGTGTATGATGAAAGCGTAGACAGTTTAAGACATTACTCTCATAGAGTAAAATCCGCATGGTACATATTATGTTCAATGCCGATGCAATTTTTGTGTTTCATCAACACTCTGAAGGTCCACAGATTACAGAATGCGTCCGGATGTGCTTCGGAAACTACTACTTGTTTTCCAGTGTACGATCAAAGCGTAGACAGTTTAAGACATTACTCCCATGCAGAAAAGTCCGCATGGTGCTTAGTGTGTTCAATGCCGATGCTATTTTTGTGTTTCATCAACACTCTGAAGGTCCAAAGATTACAGAATGCATCCAGATGTGTTTCGGAAACTACTACTAGTCTTCCAGTGTACGATGAAAGCGTAGAGAGTTTAAGACATTACTCCCATGGATAAAAGTCCGCATGGTGCTTATTGTGTTCAATGCCGATGCAATTTCTGCGTTTCATTAACATCTGAAGGTCCTCAGGTTACAGAATGCATCCAGATGTGCTTCAGAAACTACTACTAGTCTTCGAGTGTACGATCAAAGCGTAGAAAGTTTAAGACATTACTCCCATGGAGAAAAGACCGCATGGTGCTTATTGTGTTCAATGCCGATGCAATTTCTGTGTTTCATCAACACTCTGTAGGTCCACAGATTACAGAATGCATCCAGATGTGCTACAGAAACTACTACTAGTCTACCTGGGAACGATCATAGCGTAGACAGTTTAAGGCATTACTCCCATGGAGAAAAGTCCGCATGGTGCTTATTGTGTTCCATGCCGATGCTATTTTTGTGTTTCATCAACACTCTGAAGGTCCACAGATTACAGAATGCATCCAGATGTGTTTCGGAAACTACTACTAGTCTGCCAGGGAACGATCAAAGCGTAGACAGTTTACGACATTACTCCCATGGAGAAAAGTCCGCATGGTGCTTATTGTGTTCAATGCCGAAGCAATTTCTGTGTTTCATCAACACTCTGTAGGTCCACAGATTACAGAATGCATCCAGATGTGCTTCAGAAGCTACTACTAGTCTACCAGGAAACGATCAAATCGTAGACAGTTTAAGACATTACTCCCATGGAGAAAAGTCCGCATGGTGCTTATTCTGTTCAATAACGATGCAATTTTTGGGTTTCATCAACACTGTGAAGGTCCACAGAATACAGAATGCCTCCAGGTGTGCTTCGGAACTACTACTAGTCTGCCAGGGAACGATCAAAGCGTAGACAGTTTACGACATTACTCTCATAGAGAAAAGTCCGCATGGTGCTTATTGTGTTCAATGCCGATTCAATTTCTGTGTTTCATCAACACTCTGAAGGTCCACAGATTACAGAATGCCACCAGATGTGCTTCGGAAACTACCACTACTCTTCCAGTTAACTATCAAAGCCTACACATTTTAAGACACTAATCCCATTGAGAAAAGTCCGCATGGTGCTTATTGTGTTCAATGCCGATGCAATTTTTGTGTTTCATCAACATCTGAAGGTCCTCAGGTTACAGAATGCATCCAGATGTGCTTCAGAAGCTACTACTAGTCTTCCAGTGTACGATCAAAGCGTAGACAGTTTATGACATTACACCCATGGAGAAAAGTTCGTATGGTGCTTATTGTGTTTAATGCCGATGCAATTTTTGTGTTTCATCAACACTCTGAAGGTCTACAGATTACAGAATGCTTCCAGTTGTGCTTCGGAAACTACTACTAGTCTTCCAGTGTATGATGAAAGCGTAGACAGTTTAAGACATTACTCTCATAGAGTAAAATCCGCATGGCACATATTATGTTCAATGCCGATGCAATTTTTGTGTTTCATCAACACTCTGAAGGTCCACAGATTACAGAATGCGTCCGGATGTGCTTCGGAAACTACTACTTGTTTTCCAGTGTACGATCAAAGCGTAGACAGTTTAAGACATTACTCCCATGGAGAAAAGTCCGCATGGTGCTTATTGTGTTCAATGCCGATGCAATTTCTGTGTTTCACCAACACCCTGTAGGTCCACAGATTACAGAATGCATCAAGATGTGCTTCAGAAGCTACTACTAGTCTTCCAGGAACGATCAAAGCGTACACAGTTTAAGACATTACTCCCATGGGAAAAAGTCCGCATGGTGCTTATTGTGTTCAATGCCGATGCAATTTTTGTGTTTCATCAACACTCTGAAGGTCCACAGTTTACAGAATGCCTCCAGATGTGCTTCCTAAACTACTACTAGTCTTCCAGTGTACTATCACGGCGTAGACAGTTTAAGACATTACTCCCATGGAGAAAGGTCCGCCTGGTGCTTATTGTATTTCATGCCGATGCAATGTTTGTGTTTCATCAACACTCTAAAGGTCCACAGATTACAGAATGCCTCCAGATGTGCTTCGGAAGCTACTACTAGTCTACCAGGGAATCATCAAAGCGTAGACAGTATAAGACATTACTCCCATGCAGAAAAGTCCGCATGGTGCTTAGTGTGTTCAATGCCGATGCTATTTTTGTGTTTCATCAACACTCTGAAGGTCCAAAGATTACAGAATGCATCCAGATGTGTTTCGGAAACTACTACTAGTCTTCCAGTGTACGATGAAAGCGTAGAGAGTTTAAGACATTACTCCCATGGATAAAAGTCCGCATGGTGCTTATTGTGTTCAATGCCGATGCAATTTCTGTGTTTCATTAACATCTGAAGGTCCTCAGGTTACAGAATGCATCCAGATGTGCTTCAGAAACTACTACTAGTCTTCCAGTGTACGATCAAAGCGTAGACAGTTTAAGACATTACTCCCATGGAGAAAAGACCGCATGGTGCTTATTGTGTTCAATGCCGATGCAATTTCTGTGTTTCATCAACACTCTGTAGGTCCACAGATTACAGAATGCATCCAGATGTGCTACAGAAACTACTACTAGTCTACCAGGGAACGATCAAAGCGTAGACAGTTTAAGACATTACTCCCATGGAGAAAAGTCCGCATGGTGCTTATTGTGTTCCATGCCCATGCTATTTTTGTGTTTCATCAACACTCTGAAGGTCCACAGATTACAGAATGCATCCAGATGTGTTTCGGAAACTACTACTAGTCTTCCAGTGTACGATCAAAGCGTAGAGAGTTTAAGACATTACTCCCATGGATAAAGGACCGCATGGTGCTTATTGTTTTCAATGCCGATGCAATTTCTGTGTTTCATCAACATCTGAAGGTCCTCAGGTTACAGAAAAGTCCGCATGGTGCTTATTGTGTTCAATGCCGATGCTATTTTTGTGTTTCATCAACACTCTGAAGGTCCACAGATTACAGAATGCATCCAGATGTGTTTCGGAAACTACTACTAGTCTTCCAGTGTACGATCAAAGCGTAGAGAGTTTAAGACATTACTCCCATGGATAAAGGTCCGCATGGTGCTTATTGTTTTCAATGCCGATGCAATTTCTGCGTTTCATCAACATCTGAAGGTCCTCAGGTTACAGAATGAATGCAGATGTGCTTCAGAAACTACTACTAGTCTTCCAGTGTACGATCAAAGCGTAGACAGTTTAAGACATAACTCCCATGGAGAAAAGACCGCATGGTGCTTATTGTGTTCAATGCCGATGCAATTGCTGTGTTTCATCAACACTCTGAAGTTTCACAGATTACAGAATGCATCCAGATGTGCTTCGAAAACTAATACTAGTCTTCCAGGGAACGATCAAAACGTAGTTTAAGATATTACTCCAATGGAGAAAAGTTCGCATGGTGCTTATTGTGTTCAATGCCGATGCAATTTTTGTGTTCCATCAACACTCTGAAGGTCCACAGATTACAGAATGCCTCCAGATGTGCTTCGGAAACTACTACTAGTCTTCCAGTGTACTATCACAGCGTAGACAGCTTAAGACATTACTCCCATAGACAAAAGTCCGCCTGGTGCTTATTGTGTTTCATGCCGATGTAATGTTTGTGTTTCTTCAACATCTGAAGGTCCTCAGGTTACAGAATGAATGCAGATGTGCTTCAGAAACTACTACTAGTCTTCCAGTGTACGATCAAAGCGTAGACAGTTTAAGACATTACTCCCATGGAGAAAAGACCGCATGGTGCTTATTGTGTTCAATGCCGATGCAATTTCTGTGTTTCATCAACACTCTGCAGGTCCACAGATTACAGAATGCATCCAGATGTGCTTCAGAAGCTACTACTAGTCTACCAGGGAACGATCAATGCGTAGACAGTTTAAGACATTACTCCCATGGAGAATAGTCCGCATGGTGCTTATTGTGTTCAATGCCGATTCAATTTCTGTGTTTCATCAAAACTCTGAAGTTCCACAGATTACAGAATGCATCCAGATGTGCTTCGAAAACTAATACTAGTCTTCCAGGGAACGAACAAAACGTAGTTTAAGACATTACTCCAATGGAGAAAAGTCCGCACGGTGCTTATTGTGTTGAATGCCGATTCAATTTCTGTGTTTCATCAACACTCTGAAGGTCCACAGATTACAGAATGCATCCAGATGTGCTTCAGAAACTACTACTAGTCTTCCAGGGAACGATCAAAGCGTAGACATTTTAAGACATTGCACCCATGGAGAAAAATCCGCATGGTGCTTATTGTGTTCCATGCCGAAGCAATTTCTGTGTTTCATCAACACTCTGTAGGTCCACAGATTACAGAATGCATCCAGATGTGCTTCAGAAGCTACTACTAGTCTACCAGGGAACGATCAATGCGTAGACAGTTTAAGACATTACTCCCATGGAGAAAAGTCCGCATGGTGTTTATTCTGTTCAATGCCGATGCAATTTTTGTGTTTCATCAACACTGTGAAGGTCCACAGATTACAGAATGCCTCCAGATGTGCTTCGGAAACTACTACTAGTCTTCCAGGGAACGATCAAAGCGTACACAGTTTAACACATTACTCTCATGGAGAAAAGCCAGCATGGTGCTTATTGTGTTCAATGCCGATTCAATTTCTGTGTTTCATCAACACTCTGAAGGTCCACAGATTACAGAATGCCACCAGATATGCCTCGGAAACTACTACTACTCTTCCAGTTAACTATCAAAGCCTACACATTTTAAGACACAACTCCCATGGAGAAAAGTCCGCAAGGTGCTTATTGTGTTCAATGACGATGCAATTTTTGTGTTTCATCAACATCTGAAGGTCCTCAGGTTACAGAATGCATCCAGATGTGCTTCAGAAACTACTACTAGTCTTCCAGTGTACGATCAAAGCGTAGACAGTTTAAGACATTACTCCCATGGAGAAAAGTTCGTATGGTGCTTATTGTGTTTAATGCCGATGCAAGATTTGTGTTTCATCAACACTCTGAATGTCTACAGATTACAGAATGCATCCAGATGTGCTTCGGAAACTACTACTAGTCTTCCAGGGAACGATCAAATCGTAGTCAGTTTAAGACATTACTCCCATGGAGAAAAGTCCGCATGGTGCTTATTGTGTTCAATACCGATGCAATTTCTGTGTTTAACCAACACTCTGTATGTCCACAGATTTCAGAATGCATCCAGATGTGCTTCAGAAGCTACTACTAGTCTTCCAGGGAACGGTCAAAGCGTAGACAGTTTAAGACATTACTCCCATGGAGAAAAGTCCGCATTGTGCTTATTGTGTTCAATGCCGATTCAATTTCTGTGTTTCATCAACTCTCTGAAGTTCCACAGATTACAGAATGCATCCAGATGTGTTTCGGAAACTACTACTAGTCTTCCAGTGTACGATCAAAGCGTAGAGAGTTTAAGACATTACTCCCATGGATAAAAGTCCGCATGGTGCTTATTGTGTTCAATGCCGATGCAATTTCTGTGTTTCATCTACATCTGCAGGTCCTCAGGTTACAGAATGCATTCAGATGTGCTTCAGAAACTGCTACTAGTCTTCCATTGTACGATCAAAGCGTAGACACTTTAAGACATTACTCCCATGGAGAAAAGACCGCATGGTGCTTATTGTGTTCAATGCCGATGCAATTTTTGTGTTTCATCAACACTCTGTAGGTCCACAGATTACAGAATGCATCCAGATGTGCTTCAGAAGCTACTACTAGTCTACCAGGGAACGATCAATGCGTAGACAGTTTAAGACATTACTCCCATGGAGAAAAGTCCGCGTGGTGCTTATCGTGTTCAATGCCGATGCAATTTTTGTGTTTCATCAACACTCTGAAGGTCCACAGATTACAGAATGCCTCCAGATGTGTTTCGGAAACTACTACTAGTCTTGCAGGGAACGATCAAAGCGTAGACAGTTTAAGACATTGTTCCCATGGAGAAAAGTCCGCCTGGTGCTTATTGTGTTAATTGCCGATGCAATTTTTGTATTTTGTCAACACTCTGAAGGTCCACAGATTTCAGAATGCATCCAGATGTGCTTCGGAAACTGCTACTAGTCTTAAAGGGAACAATCAAAGCGTAGACAGTTTAATACATTACTCCCATGGAGAAAGGTCCGCATGGTGCTTATTGTGTTCAATGCCGATGCAATGTCTGTGTTTCATCAACACTCTGAAGGTCCACAGATTACAGAATGCATCCAGATGTGCTTCAGAAACTACTACTAGTCTTCCAGGGAACGATCAAAGCGTAGACAGTGTAAGACATTGCACCCATGGAGAAAAATCCGCATGGTGCTTATTGTGTTCAATGCCGATGCAATTTTTGTGTTTCATCAATACTCTGAAGGTCCACAGATTACAGAATGCATCCAGATGTGCTTCAGAAACTACTACTAGTCTTCCAGGGAACGATCAAAGCGTAGACAGTTTAAGACATTGCACCCATGGAGAAAAATCCGCATGGTGCTTATTGTGTTCAATGCCGATGCAATTTTTGTGTTTCATCAACACTCTGAAGGTCCACAGATTACAGAATGCCTCCAGATGTGCTTCGGAAACTACTACTAGTCTTCTAGTGTACCATCAAAGCGTAGACAGTTTCAGACATTACTCCCATGGAGAAAAGTCCGCATGGTGCTTATTGTGTTCAATGCCGAAGCAATTTCTGTGTTTAATCAACACTCTGTAGGTCCACAGATTACAGAATGCATCCAGATGTGCTTCAGAAGCTACTACTAGCCTAACAGGAAACGATCAAAGCGTAGACAGTTTAAGACATTACTCCCATGGAGATAAGTCCGCATGGTGTTTATTCTGTTCAATGCCGATGCAATTTTTGTGTTTCATCAACACTGTGAAGGTCCAAAGATTACAGAATGCCTCCAGATGTGCTTCGGAAACTACTACTAGTCTCACAGGGAACGATCAAAGCGTAGACAGTTTAAGACATTACTCCCATGGAGATAAGTCCGCATGGTGTTTAATCTGTTCAATGCCGATGCAATTTTTGTGTTTCATCAACACTGTGAAGGTCCACAGATTACAGAATGCCTCCAGATGTGCTTCGGAAACTACTACTAGTCTTCCAGGGAACGATCAAAGCGTAGACAGTTTAACACATTACTCTCATGGAGAAAAGCCAGCATGGTGCTTATTGTGTTCAATGCCGATTCAATTTCTGTGTTTCATCAACACTCTGAAGGTCCACAGATTACAGAATGCCACCAGATGTGCCTCGGAAACTACTACTACTCTTCCAGTTAACTATCAAAGCCTACACATTTTAAGACACTACTCCCATGGAGAAAAGTCCGCATGGTGCTTATTGTGTTCAATGCCGATGCAATTTTTGTGTTTCATCATCATCTGAAGGTCCTCAGGTTACAGAATGCTTCCAGATGTGCTTCAGAAACTACTACTAGTCTTCCAGTGTACGATCAAAGCGTAGACAGTTTAAGACATTACTCCCATGGAGAAAAGTTCGTATGGTGCTTATTGTGTTTAATGCCGATGCAATTTTTGTGTTTCATCAACACTCTGAATGTCTACAGATTACAGAATGCATCCAGATGTGCTTCGGAAACTACTACTAGTCTTCCAGGGAACGATCAAATCGTAGTCATTTTAAGACATTACTCCCATGGAGAAAAGTTTGCATGGTGCTTATTGTGTTCAATACCGATGCAATTTCTGTGTTTAACCAACACTCTGTAGGTCCACAGATTTCAGAATGCATCCAGATGTGCTTCAGAAGCTACTACTAGCCTAACAGGAAACGATCAAAGCGTAGACAGTTTAAGACATTACTCCCATGGAGATAAGTCCGCATGGTGTTTATTCTGTTCAATGCCGATGCAATTTTTGTGTTTCATCAACACTGTGAAGGTCCAAAGATTACAGAATGCCTCCAGATGTGCTTCGGAAACTACTACTAGTCTCACAGGGAACGATCAAAGCGTAGACAGTTTAAGACATTACTCCCATGGAGATAAGTCCGCATGGTGTTTATTCTGTTCAATGCCGATGCAATTTTTGTGTTTCATCAACACTGTGAAGGTCCACAGATTACAGAATGCCTCCAGATGTGCTTCGGAAACTACTACTAGTCTTCCAGGGAACGATCAAAGCGTAGACAGTTTAACACATTACTCTCATGGAGAAAAGCCAGCATGGTGCTTATTGTGTTCAATGCCGATTCAATTTCTGTGTTTCATCAACACTCTGAAGGTCCACAGATTACAGAATGCCACCAGATGTGCCTCGGAAACTACTACTACTCTTCCAGTTAACTATCAAAGCCTACACATTTTAAGACACTACTCCCATGGAGAAAAGTCCGCATGGTGCTTATTGTGTTCAATGCCGATGCAATTTTTGTGTTTCATCATCATCTGAAGGTCCTCAGGTTACAGAATGCTTCCAGATGTGCTTCAGAAACTACTACTAGTCTTCCAGTGTACGATCAAAGCGTAGACAGTTTAAGACATTACTCCCATGGAGAAAAGTTCGTATGGTGCTTATTGTGTTTAATGCCGATGCAATTTTTGTGTTTCATCAACACTCTGAATGTCTACAGATTACAGAATGCATCCAGATGTGCTTCGGAAACTACTACTAGTCTTCCAGGGAACGATCAAATCGTAGTCATTTTAAGACATTACTCCCATGGAGAAAAGTTTGCATGGTGCTTATTGTGTTCAATACCGATGCAATTTCTGTGTTTAACCAACACTCTGTAGGTCCACAGATTTCAGAATGCATCCAGATGTGCTTCAGAAGCTACTACTAGCCTAACAGGAAACGATCAAAGCGTAGACAGTTTAAGACATTACTCCCATGGAGATAAGTCCGCATGGTGTTTATTCTGTTCAATGCCGATGCAATTTTTGTGTTTCATCAACACTGTGAAGGTCCAAAGATTACAGAATGCCTCCAGATGTGCTTCGGAAACTACTACTAGTCTCACAGGGAACGATCAAAGCGTAGACAGTTTAAGACATTACTCCCATGGAGATAAGTCCGCATGGTGTTTATTCTGTTCAATGCCGATGCAATTTTTGTGTTTCATCAACACTGTGAAGGTCCACAGATTACAGAATGCCTCCAGATGTGCTTCGGAAACTACTACTAGTCTTCCAGGGAACGATCAAAGCGTAGACAGTTTAACACATTACTCTCATGGAGAAAAGCCAGCATGGTGCTTATTGTGTTCAATGCCGATTCAATTTCTGTGTTTCATCAACACTCTGAAGGTCCACAGATTACAGAATGCCACCAGATGTGCCTCGGAAACTACTACTACTCTTCCAGTTAACTATCAAAGCCTACACATTTTAAGACACTACTCCCATGGAGAAAAGTCCGCATGGTGCTTATTGTGTTCAATGCCGATGCAATTTTTGTGTTTCATCATCATCTGAAGGTCCTCAGGTTACAGAATGCTTCCAGATGTGCTTCAGAAACTACTACTAGTCTTCCAGTGTACGATCAAAGCGTAGACAGTTTAAGACATTACTCCCATGGAGAAAAGTTCGTATGGTGCTTATTGTGTTTAATGCCGATGCAATTTTTGTGTTTCATCAACACTCTGAATGTCTACAGATTACAGAATGCATCCAGATGTGCTTCGGAAACTACTACTAGTCTTCCAGGGAACGATCAAATCGTAGTCATTTTAAGACATTACTCCCATGGAGAAAAGTTTGCATGGTGCTTATTGTGTTCAATACCGATGCAATTTCTGTGTTTAACCAACACTCTGTAGGTCCACAGATTTCAGAATGCATCCAGATGTGCTTCAGAAGCTACTACTAGTCTTCCAGGGAACGATCAAAGCGTAGACAGTTTAAGACATTACTCCCATGGAGAAAAGTCCGCATTGTGCTTATTGTGTTCAATGCCGATTCAATTTCTGTGTTTCATCAACACTCTGAAGTTCCACAGATTACAGAATGCATCCAGATGTGTTTCGGAAACTACTACTAGTCTTCCAGTGTACGATCAAAGCGTAGAGAGTTTAAGACATTACTCCCATGGATAAAAGTCCGCATGGTGCTTATTGTGTTCAATGCCGATGCAATTTCTGTGTTTCATCTACATCTGCAGGTCCTCAGGTTACAGAATGCATCCAGATGTGCTTCAGAAACTACTACTAGTCTTCCAGTGTACGATCAAAGCGTAGACAGTTTAAGACATTACTCCCATGGAGAAAAGACCGCATGGTGCTTATTGTGTTCAATGCCGATGCAATTTTTGTGTTTCATCAACACTCTGTAGGTCCACAGATTACAGAATGCATCCAGATGTGCTTCAGAAGCTACTACTAGTCTACCAGGGAACGATCAATGCGTAGACAGTTTAAGACATTACTCCGATGGAGAAAAGTCCGCCTGGTGCTTATCGTGTTCAATGCCGATGCAATTTTTGTGTTTCATCAACACTTTGAAGGTCCACAGATTACAGAATGCCTCCAGATGTGTTTCGGAAACTACTACTAGTCTTGCAGGGAACGATCAAAGCGTAGAGAGTTTAAGACATTGTTCCCATGGAGAAAAGTCCGCCTGGTGCTTATTGTGTTAATTGCCGATGCAATTTTTGTATTTTGTCAACACTCTGAAGGTCCACAGATTTCAGAATGCATCCAGATGTGCTTCGGAAACTACTACTAGTCTTAAAGGGAACGATCAAAGCGTAGACAGTTTAATACATTACTCCCATGGAGAAAGGTCCGCATGGTGCTTAATGTGTTCAATGCCGATGCAATTTCTGTGTTTCATCAACACTCTGAAGGTCCACAGATTACAGAATGCATCCAGATGTGCTTCAGAAACTACTACTAGTCTTCCAGGGAACGATCAAAGCGTAGACAGTGTAAGACATTGCACCCATGTAGAAAAATCCGCATGGTGCTTATTGTGTTCAATGCCGATGCAATTTTTGTGTTTCATCAATACTCTGAAGGTCCACAGATTACAGAATGCATCCAGATGTGCTTCAGAAACTACTACTAGTCTTCCAGGGAACGATCAAAGCGTAGACAGTTTAAGACATTGCACCCATGGAGAAAAATCCGCATGGTGCTTATTGTGTTCAATGCCGATGCAATTTTTGTGTTTCATCAACACTCTGAAGGTCCACAGATTACAGAATGCCTCCAGATGTGCTTCGGAAGCTACTACTAGTCTTCTAGTGTACCATCAAAGCGTAGACAGTTTCAGACATTACTCCCATGGAGAAAAGTCCGCATGGTGCTTATTGTGTTCAATGCCGAAGCAATTTCTGCGTTTAATCAACACTCTGTAGGTCCACAGATTACAGAATGCATCCAGATGTGCTTCAGAAGCTACTACTAGCCTAACAGGAAACGATCAAAGCGTAGACAGTTTAAGACATTACTCCCATGGAGATAAGTCCGCATGGTGTTTATTCTGTTCAATGCCGATGCAATTTTTGTGTTTCATCAACACTGTGAAGGTCCACAGATTACAGAATGCCTCCAGATGTGCTTCGGAAACTACTACTAGTCTTACAGGGAACGATCAAAGCGTAGACAGTTTAAGACATTACTCCCATGGAGATAAGTCCGCATGGTGTTTATTCTGTTCAATGCCGATGCTATTTTTGTGTTTCATCAACACTGTGAAGGTCCACAGATTACAGAATGCCTCCAGATGTGCTTCGGAAACTACTACTAGTCTTCCAGGGAACGATCAAAGCGTAGACAGTTTAACACATTACTCTCATGGAGAAAAGCCAGCATGGTGCTTATTGTGTTCAATGCCGATTCAATTTCTGTGTTTCATCAACACTCTGAAGGTCCACAGATTACAGAATGCCACCAGATGTGCCTCGGAAACTACTACTACTCTTCCAGTTAACTATCAAAACCTACACATTTTAAGACACTACTCCCATGGAGAAAAGTCCGCATGGTGCTTATTGTGTTCAATGCCGATGCAATTTTTGTGTTTCATCATCATCTGAAGGTCCTCAGGTTACAGAATGCTTCCAGATGTGCTTCAGAAACTACTACTAGTCTTCCAGTGTACGATCAAAGCGTAGACAGTTTAAGACATTACTCCCATGGAGAAAAGTTCGTATGGTGCCTATTGTGTTCAATGCCGATGCAAATTTTGTGTTTCATCAACACTCTGAAGGTCTACAGATTACAGAATGCTTCCAGTTGTGCTTCGGAAACTACTACTAGTCTTCCAGTGTATGATCAAAGCGTAGACAGTTTGAAACATTACTCTCATATAGTAAAATCCGCATGGTACTTATTATGTTCAATGCCGATGCAATTTCTGTGTTTCATCAACACTCTGAAGGTCCACAGATTACAGAATGCGTCCAGATGTGCTTCGGAAACTACTACTTGTCTTCGAGTGTAGGATCAAATCGTAGAAAGTTTAAGACATTACTCCCATGGATAAAAGTCCGCATGGTGCTTATTGTGTTCAATGCCGATGCAATATCTGTGTTTAACCAACACTCTGTAGTTCCACAGATTTCAGAATGCATCCAGATGTGCTTCAGAAGCTATTACTAGTCTTCCAGGGAACGATCAAAGCGTAGACATTTTAAGACATTACTCCCATGGAGAAAAGTCCGCCTGGTGCTTATTGTGTTCAATGCCGATTCAATTTCTGTGTTTCATCAACACTCTGAAGTTCCACAGATTACAGAATGCATCCAGATGTGCTTCGAAAACTAATACTAGTCTTCCAGGGAACGTTCAAAACGTAGTTTAAGACATTACTCCAATGGAGAAAAGTCCGCATGGTGCTTATTGTGTTCAATGCCGATGCAATTTTTGTGTTTCATCAACACTCTGAAGGTCCACAGTTTACAGAATGCCTCCAGATGTGCTTCGGAAACTACTACTAGTCTTCCAGTGTACGATCACAGTGTAGACAGTTTAAGACATTACTCCCATGGAGAAAAGTCCGCATGGTGCTTATTGTGTTCAATGCCGAAGCAATTTCTGCGTTTAATCAACACTCTGTAGGTCCACAGATTACAGAATGCATCCAGATGTGCTTCAGAAGCTACTACTAGCCTAACAGGAAACGATCAAAGCGTAGACAGTTTAAGACATTACTCCCATGGAGATAAGTCCGCATGGTGTTTATTCTGTTCAATGCCGATGCAATTTTTGTGTTTCATCAACACTGTGAAGGTCCACAGATTACAGAATGCCTCCAGATGTGCTTCGGAAACTACTACTAGTCTTACAGGGAACGATCAAAGCGTAGACAGTTTAAGACATTACTCCCATGGAGATAAGTCCGCATGGTGTTTATTCTGTTCAATGCCGATGCTATTTTTGTGTTTCACCAACACTGTGAAGGTCCACAGATTACAGAATGCCTCCAGATGTGCTTCGGAAACTACTACTAGTCTTCCAGGGAACGATCAAAGCGTAGACAGTTTAACACATTACTCTCATGGAGAAAAGCCAGCATGGTGCTTATTGTGTTCAATGCCGATTCAATTTCTGTGTTTCATCAACACTCTGAAGGTCCACAGATTACAGAATGCCACCAGATGTGCCTCGGAAACTACTACTACTCTTCCAGTTAACTATCAAAACCTACACATTTTAAGACACTACTCCCATGGAGAAAAGTCCGCATGGTGCTTATTGTGTTCAATGCCGATGCAATTTTTGTGTTTCATCATCATCTGAAGGTCCTCAGGTTACAGAATGCTTCCAGATGTGCTTCAGAAACTACTACTAGTCTTCCAGTGTACGATCAAAGCGTAGACAGTTTAAGACATTACTCCCATGGAGAAAAGTTCGTATGGTGCCTATTGTGTTCAATGCCGATGCAAATTTTGTGTTTCATCAACACTCTGAAGGTCTACAGATTACAGAATGCTTCCAGTTGTGCTTCGGAAACTACTACTAGTCTTCCAGTGTATGATCAAAGCGTAGACAGTTTGAAACATTACTCTCATATAGTAAAATCCGCATGGTACTTATTATGTTCAATGCCGATGCAATTTCTGTGTTTCATCAACACTCTGAAGGTCCACAGATTACAGAATGCGTCCAGATGTGCTTCGGAAACTACTACTTGTCTTCGAGTGTAGGATCAAATCGTAGAAAGTTTAAGACATTACTCCCATGGATAAAAGTCCGCATGGTGCTTATTGTGTTCAATGCCGAGGGAATATCTGTGTTTAACCAACACTCTGTAGTTCCACAGATTTCAGAATGCATCCAGATGTGCTTCAGAAGCTATTACTAGTCTTCCAGGGAACGATCAAAGCGTAGACATTTTAAGACATTACTCCCATGGAGAAAAGTCCGCCTGGTGCTTATTGTGTTCAATGCCGATTCAATTTCTGTGTTTCATCAACACTCTGAAGTTCCACAGATTACAGAATGCATCCAGATGTGCTTCGAAAACTAATACTAGTCTTCCAGGGAACGTTCAAATCGTAGTTTAAGACATTACTCCAATGGAGAAAAGTCCGCATGGTGCTTATTGTGTTCAATGCCGATCCAATTTTTGTGTTTCATCAACACTCTGAAGGTCCACAGTTTACAGAATGCCTCCAGATGTGCTTCGGAAACTACTACTAGTCTTCCAGTGTACGATCACAGTGTAGACAGTTTAAGACATTACTCCCATGGAGAAAAGTCCGCCTGGTGCTTATTGTGTTCAATGCCGAAGCAATTTCTGTGTTTAATCAACACTCTGTAGGTCCACAGATTACAGAACGCGTCCAGATGTGCTTCAGAAGCTACTAGTAGCCTAACAGGAAACGATCAAAGCGTAGACAGTTTAAGACATTACTCCCATGGAGATAAGTCCGCATGGTGTTTATTCTGTTCAATGCCGATGCAATTTTTGTGTTTCATCAACTCTCTGAAGGTCCACAGATTACAGAATGCCTCCAGATGTGCTTCGGAAACTACTACTAGTCTTACAGGGAACGATCAAAGCGTAGACAGTTTAAGACATTACTCCCATGGAGATAAGTCCGAATGGTGTTTATTCTGTTCAATGCCGATGCCATTTTTGTGTTTCATCAACACTGTGAAGGTCCACAGATTACAGAATGCCTCCAGATGTGCTTCGGAAACTACTACTAGTCTTCCAGGGAACGATCAAAGCGTAGACAGTTTAACACATTACTCTCATGGAGAAAAGCCAGCATGGTGCTTATTGTGTTCATTGCCGATTCAATTTCTGTGTTTCATCAACACTCTGAAGGTCCACAGATTACAGAATGCCACCAGATGTGCCTCGGAAACTACTACTACTCTTCCAGTTAACTATCAAAACCTACACATTTTAAGACACTACTCCCATGGAGAAAAGTCCGCATGGTGCTTATTGTGTTCAATGCCGATGCAATTTTTGTGTTTCATCATCATCTGAAGGTCCTCAGGTTACAGAATGCTTCCAGATGTGCTTCAGAAACTACTACTAGTCTTCCAGTGTACGATCAAAGCGTAGACAGTTTAAGACATTACTCCCATGGAGAAAAGTTCGTATGGTGCCAATTGTGTTCAATGCCGATGCAAATTTTGTGTTTCATCAACACTCTGAAGGTCTACAGATTACAGAATGCTTCCAGTTGTGCTTCGGAAACTACTACTAGTCTTCCAGTGTATGATCAAAGCGTAGACAGTTTGAAACATTACTCTCATATAGTAAAATCCGCATGGTACTTATTATGTTCAATGCCGATGCAATTTCTGTGTTTCATCAACACTCTGAAGGTCCACAGATTACAGAATGCGTCCAGATGTGCTTCGGAAACTACTACTTGTCTTCGAGTGTAGGATCAAATCGTAGAAAGTTTAAGACATTACTCCCATGGATAAAAGTCCGCATGGTGCTTATTGTGTTCAATGCCGATGCAATATCTGTGTTTAACCAACACTCTGTAGTTCCACAGATTTCAGAATGCATCCAGATGTGCTTCAGAAGCTATTACTAGTCTTCCAGGGAACGATCAAAGCGTAGACATTTTAAGACATTACTCCCATGGAGAAAAGTCCGCCTGGTGCTTATTGTGTTCAATGCCGATTCAATTTCTGTGTTTCATCAACACTCTGAAGTTCCACAGATTACAGAATGCATCCAGATGTGCTTCGAAAACTAATACTAGTCTTCCAGGGAACGTTCAAAACGTAGTTTAAGACATTACTCCAATGGAGAAAAGTCCGCATGGTGCTTATTGTGTTCAATGCCGATGCAATTTTTGTGTTTCATCAACACTCTGAAGGTCCACAGTTTACAGAATGCCTCCAGATGTGCTTCGGAAACTACTACTAGTCTTCCAGTGTACGATCACAGTGTAGACAGTTTAAGACATTACTCCCATGGAGAAAAGTCCGCCTGGTGCTTATTGTGTTCAATGCCGAAGCAATTTCTGTGTTCAATCAACACTCTGTAGGTCCACAGATTACAGAACGCATCCAGATGTGCTTCAGAAGCTACTACTAGCCTAACAGGAAACGATCAAAGCGTAGACAGTTTAAGACATTACTCCCATGGAGATAAGTCCGCATGGTGTTTATTCTGTTCAATGCCGATGCAATTTTTGTGTTTCATCAACACTGTGAAGGTCCACAGATTACAGAATGCCTCCAGATGTGCTTCGGAAACTACTACTAGTCTTACAGGGAACGATCAAAGCGTAGACAGTTTAAGACATTACTCCCATGGAGATAAGTCCGCATGGTGTTTATTCTGTTCAATGCCGATGCTATTTTTGTGTTTCATCAACACTGTGAAGGTCCACAGATTACAGAATGCCTCCAGATGTGCTTCGGAAACTACTACTAGTCTTCCAGGGAACGATCAAAGCGTAGACAGTTTAACACATTACTCTCATGGAGAAAAGCCAGCATGGTGCTTATTGTGTTCAATGCCGATTCAATTTCTGTGTTTCATCAACACTCTGAAGGTCCACAGATTACAGAATGCCACCAGATGTGCCTCGGAAACTACTACTACTCTTCCAGTTAACTATCAAAACCTACACATTTTAAGACACTACTCCCATGGAGAAAAGTCCGCATGGTGCTTATTGTGTTCAATGCCGATGCAATTTTTGTGTTTCATCATCATCTGAAGGTCCTCAGGTTACAGAATGCTTCCAGATGTGCTTCAGAAACTACTACTTGTCTTCCAGTGTACGATCAAAGCGTAGACAGTTTAAGACATTACTCCCATGGAGAAAAGTTCGTATGGTGCCTATTGTGTTCAATGCCGATGCAAATTTTGTGTTTCATCAACACTCTGAACGTCTACAGATTACAGAATGCTTCCAGTTGTGCTTCGGAAACTACTACTAGTCTTCCAGTGTATGATCAAAGCGTAGACAGTTTGAAACATTACTCTCATATAGTAAAATCCGCATGGTACTTATTATGTTCAATGCCGATGCAATTTCTGTGTTTCATCAACACTCTGAAGGTCCACAGATTACAGAATGCGTCCAGATGTGCTTCGGAAACTACTACTTGTCTTCGAGTGTAGGATCAAATCGTAGAAAGTTTAAGACATTACTCCCATGGATAAAAGTCCGCATGGTGCTTATTGTGTTCAATGCCGATGCAATATCTGTGTTTAACCAACACTCTGTAGTTCCACAGATTTCAGAATGCATCCAGATGTGCTTCAGAAGCTATTACTAGTCTTCCAGGGAACGATCAAAGCGTAGACATTTTAAGACATTACTCCCATGGAGAAAAGTCCGCCTGGTGCTTATTGTGTTCAATGCCGATTCAATTTCTGTGTTTCATCAACACTCTGAAGTTCCACAGATTACAGAATGCATCCAGATGTGCTTCGAAAACTAATACTAGTCTTCCAGGGAACGTTCAAAACGTAGTTTAAGACATTACTCCAATGGAGAAAAGTCCGCATGGTGCTTATTGTGTTCAATGCCGATGCAATTTTTGTGTTTCATCAACACTGTGAAGGTCCACAGATTACAGAATGCCTCCAGATGTGCTTCGGAAACTACTACTAGTCTTACAGGGAACGATCAAAGCGTAGACAGTTTAAGACATTACTCCCATGGAGATAAGTCCGCATGGTGTTTATTCTGGTCAATGCCGATGCTATTTTTGTGTTTCATCAACACTGTGAAGGTCCACAGATTACAGAATGCCTCCAGATGTGCTTCGGAAACTAGTACTAGTCTTCCAGGGAACGATCAAAGCGTAGACAGTTTAACACATTACTCTCATGGAGAAAAGCCAGCATGGTGCTTATTGTGTTCAATGCCGATTCAATTCCTGTGTTTCATCAACACTCTGAAGGTCCACAGATTGCAGAATGCCACCAGATGTGCCTCGGAAACTACTACTACTCTTCCAGTTAACTATCAAAACCTAGACATTTTAAGACACTACTCCCATGGAGAAAAGTCCGCATGGTGCTTATTGTGTTCAATGCCGATGCAATTTTTGTGTTTCATCATCATCTGAAGGTCCTCAGGTTACAGAATGCTTCCAGATGTGCTTCAGAAACTACTACTAGTCTTCCAGTGTACGATCAAAGCGTAGACAGTTTAAGACATTACTCCCATGGAGAAAAGTTCGTATGGTGCCTATTGTGTTCAATGCCGATGCAAATTTTGTGTTTCATCAACACTCTGAAGGTCTACAGATTACAGAATGCTTCCAGTTGTGCTTCGGAAACTACTACTAGTCTTCCAGTGTATGATCAAAGCGTAGACAGTTTGAAACATTACTCTCATATAGTAAAATCCGCATGGTACTTATTATGTTCAATGCCGATGCAATATCTGTGTTTCATCAACACTCTGAAGGTCCACAGATTACAGAATGCGTCCAGATGTGCTTCGGAAACTACTACTTGTCTTCGAGTGTAGGATCAAATCGTAGAAAGTTTAAGACATTACTCCCATGGATAAAAGTCCGCATGGTGCTTATTGTGTTCAATGCCGAGGGAATATCTGTGTTTAACCAACACTCTGTAGTTCCACAGATTTCAGAATGCATCCAGATGTGCTTCAGAAGCTATTACTAGTCTTCCAGGGAACGATCAAAGCGTAGACATTTTAAGACATTACTCCCATGGAGAAAAGTCCGCCTGGTGCTTATTGTGTTCAATGCCGATTCAATTTCTGTGTTTCATCAACACTCTGAAGTTCCACAGATTACAGAATGCATCCAGATGTGCTTCGAAAACTAATACTAGTCTTCCAGGGAACGTTCAAATCGTAGTTTAAGACATTACTCCAATGGAGAAAAGTCCGCATGGTGCTTATTGTGTTCAATGCCGATGCAATTTTTGTGTTTCATCAACACTCTGAAGGTCCACAGTTTACAGAATGCCTCCAGATGTGCTTCGGAAACTACTACTAGTCTTCCAGTGTACGATCACAGTGTAGACAGTTTAAGACATTACTCCCATGGAGAAAAGTCCGCCTGGTGCTTATTGTGTTTCATGCCGATGCAATGTTTGTGTTTCATCAACACTCTAAAGGTCCACAGATTACAGAATGCCTCCAGATGTGCTTCGGAAACTACTACTCGTCTTCCAGTGTACGATCACAGTGTAGACAGTTTAAGACATTACTCCTATGGAGAAAAGTCCGCCTGGTGCTTATTGTGTTCAATGCCGATTCAATTTCTGTGTTTCATCAACACTCTGAAGGTCCACAGATTACAGAATGCCACCAGATGTGCTTCGGAAACTACTACTAGTCTTACAGGGAACGATCAAAGCGTAGACAGTTTAAGACATTACTCCCATGGAGTAATGTCCGCATGGTGCTTATTTTGTTCAATGCCGATGCAATTTTTGTGTTTCATCAACACTCTGAAGGTCAACAGAGTGCAGAATGCCTCCAGATGTGCTTCGGAAGCTACTACTAGTCTTCTAGTGTACCATCAAAGCGTAGACAGTTTCAGACATTACTCCCATGGAGAAAAGTCCGCATGGTGCTTATTGTGTTCAATGCCGAAGCAATTTCTGCGTTTAATCAACACTCTGTAGGTCCACAGATTACAGAATGCATCCAGATGTGCTTCAGAAGCTACTACTAGCCTAACAGGAAACGATCAAAGCGTAGACAGTTTAAGACATTACTCCCATGGAGATAAGTCCGCATGGTGTTTATTCTGTTCAATGCCGATGCAATTTTTGTGTTTCATCAACACTGTGAAGGTCCACAGATTACAGAATGCCTCCAGATGTGCTTCGGAAACTACTACTAGTCTTACAGGGAACGATCAAAGCGTAGACAGTTTAAGACATTACTCCCATGGAGATAAGTCCGCATGGTGTTTATTCTGTTCAATGCCGATGCTATTTTTGTGTTTCATCAACACTGTGAAGGTCCACAGATTACAGAATGCCTCCAGATGTGCTTCGGAAACTACTACTAGTCTTCCAGGGAACGATCAAAGCGTAGACAGTTTAACACATTACTCTCATGGAGAAAAGCCAGCATGGTGCTTATTGTGTTCAATGCCGATTCAATTTCTGTGTTTCATCAACACTCTGAAGGTCCACAGATTACAGAATGCCACCAGATGTGCCTCAGAAACTACTACTACTCTTCCAGTTAACTATCAAAACCTACACATTTTAAGACACTACTCCCATGGAGAAAAGTCCGCATGGTGCTTATTGTGTTCAATGCCGATGCAATTTTTGTGTTTCATCATCATCTGAAGGTCCTCAGGTTACAGAATGCTTCCAGATGTGCTTCAGAAACTACTACTAGTCTTCCAGTGTACGATCAAAGCGTAGACAGTTTAAGACATTACTCCCATGGAGAAAAGTTCGTAAGGTGCCTATTGTGTTCAATGCCGATGCAAATTTTGTGTTTCATCAACACTCTGAAGGTCTACAGATTACAGAATGCTTCCAGTTGTGCTTCGGAAACTACTACTAGTCTTCCAGTGTATGATCAAAGCGTAGACAGTTTGAAACATTACTCTCATATAGTAAAATCCGCATGGTACTTATTATGTTCAATGCCGATGCAATTTCTGTGTTTCATCAACACTCTGAAGGTCCACAGATTACAGAATGCGTCCAGATGTGCTTCGGAAACTACTACTTGTCTTCGAGTGTAGGATCAAATCGTAGAAAGTTTAAGACATTACTCCCATGGATAAAAGTCCGCATGGTGCTTATTGTGTTCAATGCCGATGCAATATCTGTGTTTAACCAACACTCTGTAGTTCCACAGATTTCAGAATGCATCCAGATGTGCTTCAGAAGCTATTACTAGTCTTCCAGGGAACGATCAAAGCGTAGACATTTTAAGACATTACTCCCATGGAGAAAAGTCCGCCTGGTGCTTATTGTGTTCAATGCCGATTCAATTTCTGTGTTTCATCAACACTCTGAAGTTCCACAGATTACAGAATGCATCCAGATGTGCTTCGAAAACTAATACTAGTCTTCCAGGGAACGTTCAAAACGTAGTTTAAGACATTACTCCAATGGAGAAAAGTCCGCATGGTGCTTATTGTGTTCAATGCCGATCCAATTTTTGTGTTTCATCAACACTCTGAAGGTCCACAGTTTACAGAATGCCTCCAGATGTGCTTCGGAAACTACTACTAGTCTTCCAGTGTACGATCACAGTGTAGACAGTTTAAGACATTACTCCCATGGAGAAAAGTCCGCCTGGTGCTTATTGTGTTCAATGCCGAAGCAATTTCTGTGTTTAATCAACACTCTGTAGGTCCACAGATTACAGAACGCATCCAGATGTGCTTCAGAAGCTACTACTAGCCTAACAGGAAACGATCAAAGCGTAGACAGTTTAAGACATTACTCCCATGGAGATAAGTCCGCATGGTGTTTATTCTGTTCAATGCCGATGCAATTTTTGTGTTTCATCAACTCTGTGAAGGTCCACAGATTACAGAATGCCTCCAGATGTGCTTCGGAAACTACTACTAGTCTTACAGGGAACGATCAAAGCGTAGACAGTTTAAGACATTACTCCCATGGAGATAAGTCCGAATGGTGTTTATTCTGTTCAATGCCGATGCTATTTTTGTGTTTCATCAACACTGTGAAGGTCCACAGATTACAGAATGCCTCCAGATGTGCTTCGGAAACTACTACTAGTCTTCCAGGGAACGATCAAAGCGTAGACAGTTTAACACATTACTCTCATGGAGAAAAGCCAGCATGGTGCTTATTGTGTTCAATGCCGATTCAATTTCTGTGTTTCATCAACACTCTGAAGGTCCACAGATTACAGAATGCCACCAGATGTGCCTCGGAAACTACTACTACTCTTCCAGTTAACTATCAAAACCTACACATTTTAAGACACTACTCCCATGGAGAAAAGTCCGCATGGTGCTCATTGTGTTCAATGCCGATGCAATTTTTGTGTTTCATCATCATCTGAAGGTCCTCAGGTTACAGAATGCTTCCAGATGTGCTTCAGAAACTACTACTAGTCTTCCAGTGTACGATCAAAGCGTAGACAGTTTAAGACATTACTCCCATGGAGAAAAGTTCGTATGGTGCCTATTGTGTTCAATGCCGATGCAAATTTTGTGTTTCATCAACACTCTGAAGGTCTACAGATTACAGAATGCTTCCAGTTGTGCTTCGGAAACTACTACTAGTCTTCCAGTGTATGATCAAAGCGTAGACAGTTTGAAACATTACTCTCATATAGTAAAATCCGCATGGTACTTATTATGTTCAATGCCGATGCAATTTCTGTGTTTCATCAACACTCTGAAGGTCCACAGATTACAGAATGCGTCCAGATGTGCTTCGGAAACTACTACTTGTCTTCGAATGTAGGATCAAATCGTAGAAAGTTTAAGACATTACTCCCATGGATAAAAGTCCGCATGGTGCTTATTGTGTTCAATGCCGATGCAATATCTGTGTTTAACCAACACTCTGTAGTTCCACAGATTTCAGAATGCATCCAGATGTGCTTCAGAAGCTATTACTAGTCTTCCAGGGAACGATCAAAGCGTAGACATTTTAAGACATTACTCCCATGGAGAAAAGTCCGCCTGGTGCTTATTGTGTTCAATGCCGATTCAATTTCTGTGTTTCATCAACACTCTGAAGTTCCACAGATTACAGAATGCATCCAGATGTGCTTCGAAAACTAATACTAGTCTTCCAGGGAACGTTCAAAACGTAGTTTAAGACATTACTCCAATGGAGAAAAGTCCGCATGGTGCTTATTGTGTTCAATGCCGATGCAATTTTTGTGTTTCATCAACACTCTGAAGGTCCACAGTTTACAGAATGCCTCCAGATGTGCTTCGGAAACTACTACTAGTCTTCCAGTGTACGATCACAGTGTAGACAGTTTAAGACATTACTCCCATGGAGAAAAGTCCGCATGGTGCTTATTGTGTTCAATGCCGAAGCAATTTCTGTGTTTAATCAACACTCTGTAGGTCCACAGATTACAGAACGCATCCAGATGTGCTTCAGAAGCTACTACTAGCCTAACAGGAAACGATCAAAGCGTAGACAGTTTAAGACATTACTCCCATGGAGATAAGTCCGCATGGTGTTTATTCTGTTCAATGCCGATGCAATTTTTGTGTTTCATCAACACTGTGAAGGTCCACAGATTACAGAATGCCTCCAGATGTGCTTCGGAAACTACTACTAGTCTTACAGGGAACGATCAAAGCGTAGACAGTTTAAGACATTACTCCCATGGAGATAAGTCCGCATGGTGTTTATTCTGTTCAATGCCGATGCTATTTTTGTGTTTCATCAACACTGTGAAGGTCCACAGATTACAGAATGCCTCCAGATGTGCTTCGGAAACTACTACTAGTCTTCCAGGGAACGATCAAAGCGTAGACAGTTTAACACATTACTCTCATGGAGAAAAGCCAGCATGGTGCTTATTGTGTTCAATGCCGATTCAATTTCTGTGTTTCATCAACACTCTGAAGGTCCACAGATTACAGAATGCCACCAGATGTGCCTCGGAAACTACTACTACTCTTCCAGTTAACTATCAAAACCTACACATTTTAAGACACTACTCCCATGGAGAAAAGTCCGCATGGTGCTTATTGTGTTCAATGCCGATGCAATTTTTGTGTTTCATCATCATCTGAAGGTCCTCAGGTTACAGAATGCTTCCAGATGTGCTTCAGAAACTACTACTAGTCTTCCAGTGTACGATCAAAGCGTAGACAGTTTAAGACATTACTCCCATGGAGAAAAGTTCGTATGGTGCCTATTGTGTTCAATGCCGATGCAAATTTTGTTTTTCATCAACACTCTGAAGGTCTACAGATTACAAAATGCTTCCAGTTGTGCTTCGGAAACTACTACTAGTCTTCCAGTGTATGATCAAAGCGTAGACAGTTTGAAACATTACTCTCATATAGTAAAATCCGCATGGTACTTATTATGTTCAATGCCGATGCAATTTCTGTGTTTCATCAACACTCTGAAGGTCCACAGATTACAGAATGCGTCCAGATGTGCTTCGGAAACTACTACTTGTCTTCGAGTGTAGGATCAAATCGTAGAAAGTTTAAGACATTACTCCCATGGATAAAAGTCCGCATGGTGCTTATTGTGTTCAATGCCGATGCAATATCTGTGTTTAACCAACACTCTGTAGTTCCACAGATTTCAGAATGCATCCAGATGTGCTTCAGAAGCTATTACTAGTCTTCCAGGGAACGATCAAAGCGTAGACATTTTAAGACATTACTCCCATGGAGAAAAGTCCGCCTGGTGCTTATTGTGTTCAATGCCGATTCAATTTCTGTGTTTCATCAACACTCTGAAGTTCCACAGATTACAGAATGCATCCAGATGTGCTTCGAAAACTAATACTAGTCTTCCAGGGAACGTTCAAAACGTAGTTTAAGACATTACTCCAATGGAGAAAAGTCCGCATGGTGCTTATTGTGTCCAATGCCGATGCAATTTTTGTGTTTCATCAACACTGTGAAGGTCCACAGATTACAGAATGCCTCCAGATGTGCTTCGGAAACTACTACTAGTCTTACAGGGAACGATCAAAGCGTAGACAGTTTAAGACATTACTCCCATGGAGATAAGTCCGCATGGTGTTTATTCTGTTCAATGCCGATGCTATTTTTGTGTTTCATCAACACTGTGAAGGTCCACAGATTACAGAATGCCTCCAGATGTGCTTCGGAAACTACTACTAGTCTTCCAGGGAACGATCAAAGCGTAGACAGTTTAACACATTACTCTCATGGAGAAAAGCCAGCATGGTGCTTATTGTGTTCAATGCCGATTCAATTCCTGTGTTTCATCAACACTCTGAAGGTCCACAGATTGCAGAATGCCACCAGATGTGCCTCGGAAACTACTACTACTCTTCCAGTTAACTATCAAAACCTACACATTTTAAGACACTACTCCCATGGAGAAAAGTCCGCATGGTGCTTATTGTGTTCAATGCCGATGCAATTTTTGTGTTTCATCATCATCTGAAGGTCCTCAGGTTACAGAATGCTTCCAGATGTGCTTCAGAAACTACTACTAGTCTTCCAGTGTACGATCAAAGCGTAGACAGTTTAAGACATTACTCCCATGGAGAAAAGTTCGTATGGTGCCTATTGTGTTCAATGCCGATGCAAATTTTGTGTTTCATCAACACTCTGAAGGTCTACAGATTACAGAATGTTTCCAGTTGTGCTTCGGAAACTACTACTAGTCTTCCAGTGTATGATCAAAGCGTAGACAGTTTGAAACATTACTCTCATATAGTAAAATCCGCATGGTACTTATTATGTTCAATGCCGATGCAATATCTGTGTTTCATCAACACTCTGAAGGTCCACAGATTACAGAATGCGTCCAGATGTGCTTCGGAAACTACTACTTGTCTTCGAGTGTAGGATCAAATCGTAGAAAGTTTAAGACATTACTCCCATGGATAAAAGTCCGCATGGTGCTTATTGTGTTCAATGCCGATGCAATATCTGTGTTTAACCAACACTCTGTAGTTCCACAGATTTCAGATTGCATCCAGATGTGCTTCAGAAGCTATTACTAGTCTTCCAGGGAACGATCAAAGCGTAGACATTTTAAGACATTACTCCCATGGAGAAAAGTCCGCCTGGTGCTTATTGTGTTCAATGCCGATTCAATTTCTGTGTTTCATCAACACTCTGAAGTTCCACAGATTACAGAATGCATCCAGATGTGCTTCGAAAACTAATACTAGTCTTCCAGGGAACGTTCAAAACGTAGTTTAAGACATTACTCCAATGGAGAAAAGTCCGCATGGTGCTTATTGTGTTCAATGCCGATGCAATTTTTGTGTTTCATCAACACTCTGAAGGTCCACAGTTTACAGAATGCCTCCAGATGTGCTTCGGAAACTACTACTAGTCTTCCAGTGTACGATCACAGTGTAGCCAGTTTAAGACATTACTCCCATGGAGAAAAGTCCGCCTGGTGCTTATTGTGTTCAATGCCGAAGCAATTTCTGTGTTTAATCAACACTCTGTAGGTCCACAGATTACAGAACGCATCCAGATGTGCTTCAGAAGCTACTACTAGCCTAACAGGAAACGATCAAAGCGTAGACAGTTTAAGACATTACTCCCATGGAGATAAGTCCGCATGGTGTTTATTCTGTTCAATGCCGATGCAATTTTTGTGTTTCATCAACACTGTGAAGGTCCACAGATTACAGAATGCCTCCAGATGTGCTTCGGAAACTACTACTAGTCTTACAGGGAACGATCAAAGCGTAGACAGTTTAAGACATTACTCCCATGGAGATAAGTCCGCATGGTGTTTATTCTGTTCAATGCCGATGCTATTTTTGTGTTTCATCAACACTGTGAAGGTCCACAGATTACAGAATGCCTCCAGATGTGCTTCGGAAACTACTACTAGTCTTCCAGGGAACGATCAAAGCGTAGACAGTTTAACACATTACTCTCATGGAGAAAAGCCAGCATGGTGCTTATTGTGTTCAATGCCGATTCAATTCCTGTGTTTCATCAACACTCTGAAGGTCCACAGATTGCAGAATGCCACCAGATGTGCCTCGGAAACTACTACTACTCTTCCAGTTAACTATCAAAACCTACACATTTTAAGACACTACTCCCATGGAGAAAAGTCCGCATGGTGCTTATTGTGTTCAATGCCGATGCAATTTTTGTGTTTCATCATCATCTGAAGGTCCTCAGGTTACAGAATGCTTCCAGATGTGCTTCAGAAACTACTACTAGTCTTCCAGTGTACGATCAAAGCGTAGACAGTTTAAGACATTACTCCCATGGAGAAAAGTTCGTATGGTGCCTATTGTGTTCAATGCCGATGCAAATTTTGTGTTTCATCAACACTCTGAAGGTCTACAGATTACAGAATGCTTCCAGTTGTGCTTCGGAAACTACTACTAGTCTTCCAGTGTATGATCAAAGCGTAGACAGTTTGAAACATTACTCTCATATAGTAAAATCCGCATGGTACTTATTATGTTCAATGCCGATGCAATATCTGTGTTTCATCAACACTCTGAAGGTCCACAGATTACAGAATGCGTCCAGATGTGCTTCGGAAACTACTACTTGTCTTCGAGTGTAGGATCAAATCGTAGAAAGTTTAAGACATTACTCCCATGGATAAAAGTCCGCATGGTGCTTATTGTGTTCAATGCCGAGGGAATATCTGTGTTTAACCAACACCCTGTAGTTCCACAGATTTCAGAATGCATCCAGATGTGCTTCAGAAGCTATTACTAGTCTTCCAGGGAACGATCAAAGCGTAGACATTTTAAGACATTACTCCCATGGAGAAAAGTCCGCCTGGTGCTTATTGTGTTCAATGCCGATTCAATTTCTGTGTTTCATCAACACTCTGAAGTTCCACAGATTACAGAATGCATCCAGATGTGCTTCGAAAACTAATACTAGTCTTCCAGGGAACGTTTAAAACGTAGTTTAAGACATTACTCCAATGGAGAAAAGTCCGCATGGTGCTTATTGTGTTCAATGCCGATGCAATTTTTGTGTTTCATCAACACTCTGAAGGTCCACAGTTTACAGAATGCCTCCAGATGTGCTTCGGAAACTACTACTAGTCTTCCAGTGTACGATCACAGTGTAGACAGTTTAAGACATTACTCCCATGGAGAAAAGTCCGCCTGGTGCTTATTGTGTTTCATGCCGATGCAATGTTTGTGTTTCATCAACACTCTAAAGGTCCACAGATTACAGAATGCCTCCAGATGTGCTTCGGAAACTACTACTAGTCTTCCAGTGTACGATCACAGTGTAGACAGTTTAAGACATTACTCCTATGGAGAAAAGTCCGCCTGGTGCTTATTGTGTTCAATGCCGATTCAATTTCTGTGTTTCATCAACACTCTGAAGTTCCACAGATTACAGAATGCATCCAGATGTGCTTCGAAAACTAATACTAGTCTTCCAGGGAACGTTCAAAACGTAGTTTAAGACATTACTCCAATGGAGAAAAGTCCGCATGGTGCTTATTGTGTTCAATGCCGATGCAATTTTTGTGTTTCATCAACACTCTGAAGGTCCACAGTTTACAGAATGCCTCCAGATGTGCTTCGGAAACTACTACTAGTCTTCCAGTGTACGATCACAGTGTAGACAGTTTAAGACATTACTCCCATGGAGAAAAGTCCGCCTGGTGCTTATTGTGTTTCATGCCGATGCAATGTATGTGTTTCATCAACACTCTAAAGGTCCACAGATTACAGAATGCCTCCAGATGTGCTTCGGAAACTACTACTAGTCTTCCAGTGTACGATCACAGTGTAGACAGTTTAAGACATTACTCCCATGGAGAAAAGTCCGCCTGGTGCTTATTGTGTTTCATGCCGATGCAATGTTTGTGTTTCATCAACACTCTAAAGGTCCACAGATTTCAGAATGCATC
Organism: Schistocerca gregaria; assembly: GCF_023897955.1. Lineage (NCBI taxonomy): Eukaryota > Metazoa > Arthropoda > Insecta > Orthoptera > Acrididae > Schistocerca > Schistocerca gregaria. The sequence continues at coordinate 48,123,711 of NC_064928.1, read as the reverse complement.
CAGATGTGCTTCAGAAGCTACTACTAGTCTTCCAGGGAACGATCAAAGCGTAGACAGTTTAAGACATTACTCCCATGCAGAAAAGTCCGCATGGTGCTTATTGTGTTCAATGCCGATGCTATTTTTGTGTTTCATCAACACTCTGAAGGTCCACAGATTACTGAATGCATCCAAATGTGTTTCGGAAACTACTACTAGTCTTCCAGTGTACGATCAAAGCGTAGAGCATTTAAGACATGACTCCCATGGATAAAAGTCCGCATGCTGCTTATTGTGTTCAATGCCGATGCAATTTCTGTGTTTCATCAACATCTGAAGGTCCTCAGGTTACAGAATGCATCCAGATGTGCTTCAGAAACTACTACTAGTCTTCCAGTGTACGATCAAAGCGTAGACAGTTTAAGACATTACTCCCATGGAGAAAAGACCGCATGGTGCTTATTGTGTTCAATGCCGATGCAATTGCGGTGTTTCATCAACACTCTGTAGGTCCACAGATTACAGAATGCATCCAGATGTGCTTCAGAAGCTACTACTAGTCTACCAGGGAACGATCAAATCGTAGACAGTTTAAGACATTACTCCCATGGAGAAAAGTCCGCATGGTGCTTATTGTGTTCAATGCCGATTCAATTGCTGTGTTTCATCAACACTCTGAAGTTCCACAGATTACAGAATGCATCCAGATGTGCTTCGAAAGCTAATACTAGTCTTCCAGGGAACGATCAAAACGTAGTTTAAGACATTACTCCAATGGAGAAAAGTCCGCATGGTGCTTATTGTGTTGAATGCCGATGCAATTTCTGTGTTTCATCAACACTCTGAAGGTCCACAGATTACAGAATGCATCCAGATCTGCTTCGGAAGCTACTACTAGTCTTCCTGGGAACGATCAAATCGTAGACAGTTTAAGACATTACTCCCATGGAGAAAAGTCCGCATGGTGCTCATCGTGTTCAATGCCGATGCAATTTTTGTGTTTCATCAACACTCTGAAGGTCCACAGATTACAGAATGCCTCCAGATGTGCTTCGGAAACTACTACTAGTCTTGCAGGGAACGATCAAAGCGTAGACAGTTTAATACATTACTCCCATGGAGAAAGGTCCGCATGGTGCTTATTGTGTTCAATGCCGATGCAATTTCTGTGTTTCATCAACACTCTGAAGGTCCACAGATTACAGAATGCATCCAGATGTGCTTCAGAAACTACTACTAGTCTTTCAGGGAACGATCAAAGCGTAGACAGTTTAAGACATTACTCCCATGGAGAAAAGTCCGCATGGTGCTTATTGTGTTCAATGCCGATTCAATTTCTGTGTTTCATCAACACTCTGAAGTTCCACAGATTACAGAATGCATCCAGATGTGCTTCGAAAGCTAATACTAGTCTTCCAGGGAACGATCAAAACGTAGTTTAAGACATTACTCCAATGGAGAAAAGTCCGCATGGTGCTTATTGTGTTGAATGCCGATTCAATTTCTGTGTTTCATCAACACTCTGAAGGTCCACAGATTACAGAATGCATCCAGATCTGCTTCGGAAGCTACTACTAGTCTTCCTGGGAACGATCAAATCGTAGACAGTTTAAGACATTACTCCCATGGAGAAAAGTCCGCATGGTGCTCATCGTGTTCAATGCCGATGCAATTTTTGTGTTTCATCAACACTCTGAAGGTCCACAGATTACAGAATGCCTCCAGATGTGCTTCGGAAACTACTACTAGTCTTGCAGGGAACGATCAAAGCGTAGACAGTTTAATACATTACTCCCATGGAGAAAGGTCCCCATGGTGCTTATTGTGTTCAATGCCGATGCAATTTCTGTGTTTCATCAACACTCTGAAGGTCCACAGATTACAGAATGCATCCAGATGTGCTTCAGAAACTACTACTAGTCTTTCAGGGAACGATCAAAGCGTAGACAGTTTAAGACATTGCACCCATGGAGAAAAATCCGCATGGTGCTTATTGTGTTCAATGCCGATGCAATTTTTGTGTTTCATCAACACTCTGAAGGTCCACAGATTACAGAATGCCTCCAGATGTGCTTCGGAAACTACTACTAGTCTCCTAGTGTACGATCAAAGCGTAGACAGTTTAAGACATTACTCCCATGGAGAAAAGACCGCATGGTGCTTATTGTGATCAATGCCGATGCAATTTTTGTGTTTCATCAACACTCTGAAGGTCCACAGATTACCGAATGCCTAAAGATGTGCTTTGGAAACTACTAAAGGTCTTCCAGTGTACGATCAAAGCGTAGACCGTTTAAGACATTACTCCCATGGAGAAAAGTCCGCAGGGTGCTTATTGTATTCAATGCCGATGCAATTTTTGTGTTTCATCAACACTCTGAAGGTCCAAAGATTACAGAATGCCTCCAAATGTGCTTCGGAAACTACTACTAGTCTTCCAGTGTACGATCAAAGCGTAGACAGTTGAAGACATTACTCCCATGGAGAAAAGTCCGCATGGTGCTTATTGTGTTCAATGCCGATACAATTTTGTGTTTTATCAACACTCTGAAGGTCCACAGATTGCAGAATGCCTCCAGATGTGCTTCGGGAACTACAACTAGTCTTCCAGTGTACGATCAAAGCGTAGACAGTTTAAGACATTACTCCCCTGGAGGAAAGTTCGCATGGTGCTTATTGTGTTCAATGCCGATGCAATGTTTGTTTCTCATTAACACTCTGAAGGTCCACAAATTACAGAATGCCTACAGATGTGCTTCGGAAACTACTACTAGTCTTCCAGGGAACGATCAAAGCGTAGACAGTTTAAGACATTACTCCCAATTTAGAAAAGTCCGCATGGTGCTTATTGTGTTCAATGCCGATGCAATCTTTGTGTTTCATCAACACTCTGAAGGTCCACAGATTACAGAACGCATCCAGATCTGCTTCGGAAACTACTACTAGTCTTCCACTGTACGATCAAAGCGTAGACAGTTTAAGACATTACTCTCATGGAGAAAAGTCCGCATGGTGCTTATTGTGTTCAATGACGATTCAATTTCTGTGTTTCATCAACACTCTGAAGGTCCACAGATTACAGAATGCTTCCAGATCTGCTTCGGAAACTACTACTAGTCTTCCACTGTACGATCAAAGCGTAGACAGTTTAAGACATTACTCCCATGGAGAAAAGTCCGCATGGTGCTTATTGTGTTGAATGCCGATTCAATTTCTGTGTTTCATCAACACTCTGAAGGTCCACAGATTACAGAATGCATCCAGATGTGCTTCAGAAACTACTACTAGTCTTCCAGTGTACGATCAAAGCGTAGACAGTTTAAGACATTACTCCCATGGAGAAAAGTTCGTATGGTGCTTATTGTGTTTAATGCCGATGCAATTTTTGTCTTTCATCAACACTCTGAATGTCTACAGATTACAGAATGCATCCAGATGTGCTTCGGAAACTACTACTAGTCTTCCAGGGAACGATCAAATCGTAGTCAGTTTAAGACATTACTCCCATGGAGAAAAGTCCGCATGGTGCTTATTGTGTTCAATGCCGATGCAATTTCTGTGTTTAACCAACACTCTGTAGGTCCACAGATTTCAGAATGCATCCAGATGTGCTTCAGAAGCTACTACTAGTCTTCCAGTTAACGATCAAAGACAGTTTAAGACATTACTCCCATGGAGAAAAGTCCGCATGGTGCTTATTGTGTTCAATGCCGATTCAATTTCTGTGTTTCATCAACACTCTGAAGTTCCACAGATTACAGAATGCATCCAGATGTGCTTCGAAAACTAATACTAGTCTTCCAGGGAACGATCAAAACGTAGTTTAAGACATTACTCCAATGGAGAAAAGTCCGCATGGTGCTTATTGTGTTCAATGCCGATGCAATTTTTGTGTTTCATCAACACTCTGAAGGTCCACAGATTACAGAATGCCTCCAGAAGTGCTTCGGAAACTACTACAAGTCTTCCAGTGTACGATCACAGTGTAGACAGTTTAAGACATTACTCCCATGGAGAAAAGTCCGCCTGGTGCTTATTGTGTTTCATGCCGATGCAATGTTTGTGTTTCATCAACACTCTAATGGTCCACAGATTACAGAATGCCTCCAGATGTGCTTTGGAAACTACTACTAGTCTACCAGGGAATCATCAAAGCGTAGACAGTTTAAGACATTACCCCCATGCAGAAAAGTCCGCATGATGCTTATTGTGTTCAATGCCGATGCTATTTTGGTGTTTCATCAACACTCTGAAGGTCCACAGATTACAGAATGCATCCAGATGTGTTTCGGAAACTACTACTAATCCTCCAGTGTACGATCAAAGCGTAGAGAGTTTAAGACATTACTCCCATGGATAAAAGTCCGCATGGTGCTTATTGTGTTCAATGCCGATGCAATTTCTGTGTTTCATCTACATCTGAAGGTCCTCAGGTTACAGAATGCATCCAGATGTGCTTCAGAAACTACTACTAGTCTTCCAGTGTACGATCAAAGCGTAGACAGTTTAAGACATTACTCCCATGGAGAAAAGACCGCATGGTGCTTATTGTGTTCAATGCCGGTGCAATTTCTGTGTTTCATCAACACTCTGTAGGTCCACAGATTACAGAATGCATCCAGATGTGCTTCAGAAGCTACTACTAGTCTAAAAGGGAATGATCAATGCGTAGACAGTTTAAGACATTACTCCCATGGAGAAAAGTCCGCGTGGTGCTTATCGTGTTCAATGCCGATGCAATTTTTGTGTTTCAACAACACTCTGAAGGTCCACAGTTTACAGAATGAATCCAGATGTGTTTCGGAAACTACTACTAGTCTTGCAGGGAACGATCAAAGCGTAGACAGTTTAAGACATTGTTCCCATGGAGAAAAGTCCGCCTGGTGCTTATTGTGTTTAATGCCGATGCAAATTTTGTATTTTGTCAACACTCTGAAGGTCCACAGATTTCAGAATGCATCCAGATGTGCTTCGGAAACTACTACTAGTCTTAAAGGGAACGATCAAAGCGTAGACAGTTTAATACATTACTCCCATGGAGAAAGGTCCGCATGGTGCTTATTGTGTTCAATGCCGATGCAATTTCTGTGTTTCATCAACACTCTGAAGGTCCACAGATTACAGAATGCATCCAGATGTGCTTCAGAAACTACTACTAGTCTTCCAGGGAACGATCAAAGCGTAGACAGTGTAAGACATTGCACCCATGGAGAAAAATCCGCATGGTGCTTATTGTGTTCAATGCCGATGCAATTTTTGTGTTTCATCAATACTCTGAAGGTCCACAGATTACAGAATGCATCCAGATGTGCTTCAGAAACTACTACTAGTCTTCTAGTGTACCATCAAAGCGTAGACAGTTTCAGACATTACTCCCATGGAGAAAAGTCCGCATGGTGCTTATTGTGTTCAATGCCGAAGCAATTTCTGTGTTTAATCAACACTCTGTAGGTCCACAGATTACAGAATGCATCCAGATGTGCTTCAGAAGCTACTACTAGCCTAACAGGAAACGATCAAAGCGTAGACAGTTTAAGACATTACTCCCATGGAGATAAGTCCGCATGGTGTTTATTCTGTTCAATGCCGATGCAATTTTTGTGTTTCATCAACACTGTGAAGGTCCACAGATTACAGAATGCCTCCAGATGTGCTTCGGAAACTACTACTAGTCATCCAGGGAACGATCAAAGCGTAGACAGTTTAACACATTACTCTCATGGAGAAAATCCTGCATGGTGCTTATTGTGTTCAATGCCGATTCAATTTCTGTGTTTCATCAACACTCTGAAGGTCTACAGATTACAGAATGCTTCCAGTTGTGCTTCGGAAACTACTACTAGTCTTCCAGTGTATGATCAAAGCGTAGACAGTTTAAAACATTACTCTCATAGAGTAAAATCCGCATGGTACTTATTATGTTCAATGCCGATGCAATTTCTGTGTTTCATCAACACTCTGAAGGTCCACAGATTACAGAATGCGTCCAGATGTGCTTCGGAAACTACTACTTGTCTTCCAGTGTAGGATCAAATCGTAGACAGTTTAAGACATTACTCCCATGGAGAAAAGTGCGCATGGTGCTTATTGTGTTCAATGCCGATGCAATATCTGTGTTTAACCAACACTCTGTAGGTCCACAGATTTCAGAATGCATCCAGATGTGCTTCAGAAGCTATTACTAGTCTTCCAGGGAACGATCAAAGCGTAGACATTTTAAGACATTACTCCCATGGAGAAAAGTCCGCCTGGTGCTTATTGTGTTCAATGCCGATTCAATTTCTGTGTTTCATCAACACTCTGAAGTTCCACAGATTACAGAATGCATCCAGATGTGCTTCGAAAACTAATACTAGTCTTCCAGGGAACGTTCAAAACGTAGTTTAAGACATTACTCCAATGGAGAAAAGTCCGCATGGTGCTTATTGTGTTCAATGCCGATGCAATTTTTGTGTTTCATCAACACTCTGAAGGTCCACAGATTACAGAATGCCTCCAGATGTGCTTCGGAAACTACTACTAGTCTTCCAGTGTACGATCACAGTGTAGACAGTTTAAGACATTACTCCCATGGAGAAAAGTCCGCCTGGTGCTTATTGTGTTTCATGCCGATGCAATGTATGTGTTTCATCAACACTCTAAAGGTCCACAGATTACAGAATGCCTCCAGATGTGCTTCGGAAACTACTACTAGTCTTCCAGTGTACGATCACAGTGTAGACAGTTTAAGACATTACTCCCATGGAGAAAAGTCCGCCTGGTGCTTATTGTGTTTCATGCCGATGCAATGTTTGTGTTTCATCAACACTCTAAAGGTCCACAGATTTCAGAATGCATCCAGATGTGCTTCAGAAGCTACTACTAGTCTTCCAGGGAACGATCAAAGCGTAGACAGTTTAAGACATTACTCCCATGCAGAAAAGTCCGCATGGTGCTTATTGTGTTCAATGCCGATGCTATTTTTGTGTTTCATCAACACTCTGAAGGTCCACAGATTACAGAATGCATCCAAATGTGTTTCGGAAACTACTACTAGTCGTCCAGTGTACGATCAAAGCGTAGAGCATTTAAGACATGACTCCCATGGATAAAAGTCCGCATGGTGCTTATTGTGTTCAATGCCGATGCAATTTCTGTGTTTCATCAACATCTGAAGGTCCTCAGGTTACAGAATGCATCCAGATGTGCTTCAGAAACTACTACTAGTCTTCCAGTGTACGATCAAATCGTGGACAGTTTAAGACATTACTCCCATGGAGAAAAGTCCGCATGATGCTTATTGTGCTCAATGCCGATGGCATTTTTGTGTTTCATCAACACTCTGAAGGTCCACAGATTACAGAATGCTTCCAGATGTGCTTCGGAAACTACTACTATTCTTCCAGTGTACGATCAAATCGTAGACAGTTTAAGACATTACTCCCATGGAGAAAAATCCGCATGGTGCTTATGGTGTTCAATGCCGATGCAATTTTTGTGTTTCATCAACACTCTGAAGGTCCACAGATTACAGAATACATCCAGATGTGCTTCGGAAACTACTACTAGTCTTCCAGGGAACGATCAAAGCGTAGACAGTTTAAGACATTACTCCCAACGTAGAAAAGTCCGCATGGTTCTTATTGTGTTCAATGCCGATGCAATTTTAGTGTTTCATCAACATTCTGAATGTCCACAGATTACAGAATGCCTCCAGATGTGCTTCGGAAACTACTACTAGTCTTCCAGTGTACGATCAAAGCGTAGACAGTTTAAGACATTACTCCCATGGAGAAAAGTCCGCATGGTGCTTATTGTGTTCAATGCCGATGCAATTTTTGTGTTTCATCAACACTCTGAAGGTCCAAAGATTACAGAATGCCTCCAGATGTGCTTCGGAAACTACTACTAGTCTTCCACTGTACGATCAAAACGTAGACAGTTTAAGACATTACTCCCATGGAGAAAAGTCCGCTTGGTGCTTATTGTGTTCAATGACGATTCAATTTCTGTGTTTCATCAACACTCTGAAGGTCTACAGATTACAGAATGCCACCAGATGTGCTTCGGAAACTACTACTATTCTTCCAGTTAACTATCAAAGCCTACACATTTTAAGACACTACTCCCATGGAGAAAAGTCCGCATGGTGCTTATTGTGTTCAATGCCGATGCAATTTTTGTGTTTCATCAACACTCTGAAGGTCCACAGATTACAGAATGCATCCAGACCTGCTTCGGAAACTACTACTAGTCTTCCAGTGTACGATCAAAGTGTAGAGAGTTTAAGACATTACCCTGTGGAGAAAAGTCCGCATGGTGCTTATTGTGTTCAATGCCGATGCAATTTTTGTGTGTCATCAACACTCTGAAGGTCCACAGATTACAGACTGCATCCAGATCTGCTTCGGGAACTACTACTAGTCTTCCAGTGTACGATCAAACCGTAGACAGTTTAAGACATTACTCCTCTGGAGGAAAGTTCGCATGGTGCTTATTGTGTTCAATGCCGATGCAATTTTTGTGTTTCATCAACAATCTGAAGGTCCACAGATTACAGAATGCATCCAAATGTGCTTCCGATACTACTACTAGTCTTCCAGTGTACGATCAAATCGTGGACAGTTTAAGACATTACTCCCATGGAGAAAAGTCCGCATGATGCTTATTGTGCTCAATGCCGATGGCATTTTTGTGTTTCATCAACACTCTGAAGGTCCACAGATTACAGAATGCTACCAGATCTGCTTCGGAAACTACTACTATTCTTCCAGTGTACGATCAAAACGTAGACAGTTTAAGACATTACTCCCATGGAGAAAAATTCGCATGGTACTTATGGTGTTCAATGCCGATGAAATTTTTGTGTTTCATCAACACTCTGAAGGTCCACAGATTACAGAATGCCTCCAGATGTGCTTCGGAAACTACTACTAGTCTTCCAGGGAACGATCAAAGCGTAGACAGTTTAAGACATTACTCCCAACGCAGAAAAGTCCGCATGGTTCTTATTGTGCTCAATGCCGATGCAATTTTAGTGTTTCATCAACATTCTGAATGTCCACAGATTACAGAATGCCTCCAGATGTGCTTCGGAAACTACTACTAGTCTTCCAGTGTACGATCGCAGCGTAGACAGTTTAAGACATTACTCCCATGGAGAAAAGTCCGCATGGTGCTTATTGTGGTCAATGCCGATGCAATCTTTGTGTTTCATCAACACTCTGAAGGTCCAAAGATTACAGAATGCCTCCAGATGTGCTTCGGAAACTACTACTAGTCTTCCTCTGTACGATCAAAACGTAGACAGTTTAACACATTACTCCCATGGAGAAAAGTCCGCATGGTGCTTATTGTGTTCAATGACGATTCAATTTATGTGTTTCATCAACACTCTGAAGGTCTACAGATTACAGAATGCCACCAGATGTGCTTCGGAAACTACTACTATTCTTCCAGTTAACTATCAAAGCCTACACATTTTAAAACACTACTCCCATGGAGAAAAGTCCGCATGGTGCTTATTGTGTTCAATGCCGATGCAATTTTTGTGTTTCATCAACACTCTGAAGGTGCACAGATTACAGAATGCCTCCAGAAGTGCTTCGGAAACTACTACTAGTCTTCCAGTGTACGATCACAGCGTAGACAGTTTAAGACATTACTCACATGGAGAAAAGTCCGCCTGGTGCTTATTGTGTTTAATGCCGATGCAATTTTTGTGTTTATCAACACTCTGAAGGTCCACAGATTACAGAATGCATCCAGATCTGCTTCGGAAACTACTACTAGTCTTCCAGTGTACGATCAAAGCGTAGAGAGTTTAAGCCATTACCCTGTGGAGAAAAGTCCGCATGGTGCTTATTGTGTTCAATGCCGATGCAATTTTTGTGTTTCATCAACATCTGAAGGTCCTCAGGTTACAGAATCCATCCAGATGTGCTTCAGAAACTACTACTAGTCTTCCAGTGTACGATTAAAGCGTAGACAGATTAAGACATTACTCCCATTTAGAAAAGTTCGTATGGTGCTTATTGTGTTTAATGCCGATGCAATTTTTGTGTTTCATCAACACTTTGAAGGTCTACAGATTACAGAATGCTTCCAGTTGTGCTTCGGAAACTACTACTAGTCTTCCAGTGTATGATCAAAGCGTAGACAGTTTAAGACATTACTCTCATAGAGAAAAGTCCGCATGGTGCTTATTGTGTTCAATGACGATTCAATTTCTGTGTTTCATCAACACTCTGAAGGTCTACAGATTACAGAATGCCACCAGATGTGCTTCGGAAACTACTACTATTCTTCCAGTTAACTATCAAAGCCTACACATTTTAAAACACTACTCCCATGGAGAAAAGTCCGCATGGTGCTTATTGTGTTCAATGCCGATGGAATTTTTGTGTTTCATCAACATCTGAAGGTCCTCAGGTTACAGAATCCATCCAGATGTGCTTCAGAAACTACTACTAGTCTTCCAGTGTACGATTAAAGCGTAGACAGATTAAGACATTACTCCCATTTAGAAAAGTTCGCATGGTGCTTATTGTGTTCAATGCCGATGCAATTTTTGTGTTTCATCAACAACCTGAAGGTCCACAGATTACAGAATGCATCCAGATGTGCTTCCGATACTACTACTAGTCTTCCAGTGTACGATCAAATCGTGGACAGTTTAAGACATTACTCCCATGGAGAAAAGTCCGCATGATGCTTATTGTGCTCAATGCCGATGGCATTTTTGTGTTTCATCAACACTCTGAAGGTCCACAGATTACAGAATGCTTCCAGATCTGCTTCGGAAACTACTACTATTCTTCCAGTGTACGATCAAAACGTAGACAGTTTAAGACATTACTCCCATGGAGAAAAATTCGCATGGTACTTATGGTGTTCAATGCCGATGAAATTTTTGTGTTTCATCAACACTCTGAAGGTCCACAGATTACAGAATGCCTCCAGATGTGCTTCGGAAACTACTACTAGTCTTCCAGGGAACGATCAAAGCGTAGACAGTTTAAGACATTACTCCCAACGCAGAAAAGTCCGCATGGTTCTTATTGTGCTCAATGCCGATGCAATTTTAGTGTTTCATCAACATTCTGAATGTCCACAGATTACAGAATGCCTCCAGATGTGCTTCGGAAACTACTACTAGTCTTCCAGTGTACGATCGCAGCGTAGACAGTTTAAGACATTACTCCCATGGAGAAAAGTCCGCATGGTGCTTATTGTGGTCAATGCCGATGCAATCTTTGTGTTTCATCAACACTCTGAAGGTCCAAAGATTACAGAATGCCTCCAGATGTGCTTCGGAAACTACTACTAGTCTTCCTCTGTACGATCAAAACGTAGACAGTTTAAGACATTACTCCCATGGAGAAAAGTCCGCATGGTGCTTATTGTGTTCAATGACGATTCAATTTCTGTGTTTCATCAACACTCTGAAGGTCTACAGATTACCGAATGCCACCAGATGTGCTTCGGAAACTACTACTATTCTTCCAGTTAACTATCAAAGCCTACACATTTTAAAACACTACTCCCATGGAGAAAAGTCCGCATGGTGCTTATTGTGTTCAATGCCGATGCAATTTTTGTGTTTCATCAACACTCTGAAGGTGCACAGATTACAGAATGCCTCCAGAAGTGCTTCGGAAACTACTACTAGTCTTCCAGTGTACGATCACAGCGTAGACAGTTTAAGACATTACTCACATGGAGAAAAGTCCGCCTGGTGCTTATTGTGTTTAATGCCGATGCAATTTTTGTGTTTATCAACACTCTGAAGGTCCACAGATTACAGAATGCATCCAGATCTGCTTCGGAAACTACTACTAGTCTTCCAGTGTACGATCAAAGCGTAGAGAGTTTAAGCCATTACCCTGTGGAGAAAAGTCCGCATGGTGCTTATTGTGTTCAATGCCGATGCAATTTTTGTGTTTCATCAACATCTGAAGGTCCTCAGGTTACAGAATCCATCCAGATGTGCTTCAGAAACTACTACTAGTCTTCCAGTGTACGATTAAAGCGTAGACAGATTAAGACATTACTCCCATTTAGAAAAGTTCGTATGGTGCTTATTGTGTTTAATGCCGATGCAATTTTTGTGTTTCATCAACACTTTGAAGGTCTACAGATTACAGAATGCTTCCAGTTGTGCTTCGGAAACTACTACTAGTCTTCCAGTGTATGATCAAAGCGTAGACAGTTTAAGACATTACTCTCATAGAGAAAAGTCCGCATGGTGCTTATTGTGTTCAATGACGATTCAATTTCTGTGTTTCATCAACACTCTGAAGGTCTACAGATTACAGAATGCCACCAGATGTGCTTCGGAAACTACTACTATTCTTCCAGTTAACTATCAAAGCCTACACATTTTAAAACACTACTCCCATGGAGAAAAGTCCGCATGGTGCTTATTGTGTTCAATGCCGATGGAATTTTTGTGTTTCATCAACATCTGAAGGTCCTCAGGTTACAGAATCCATCCAGATGTGCTTCAGAAACTACTACTAGTCTTCCAGTGTACGATTAAAGCGTAGACAGATTAAGACATTACTCCCATTTAGAAAAGTTCGCATGGTGCTTATTGTGTTCAATGCCGATGCAATTTTTGTGTTTCATCAACAACCTGAAGGTCCACAGATTACAGAATGCATCCAGATGTGCTTCCGATACTACTACTAGTCTTCCAGTGTACGATCAAATCGTGGACAGTTTAAGACATTACTCCCATGGAGAAAAGTCCGCATGATGCTTATTGTGCTCAATGCCGATGGCATTTTTGTGTTTCATCAACACTCTGAAGGTCCACAGATTACAGAATGCTTCCAGATCTGCTTCGGAAACTACTACTATTCTTCCAGTGTACGATCAAAACGTAGACAGTTTAAGACATTACTCCCATGGAGAAAAATTCGCATGGTACTTATGGTGTTCAATGCCGATGAAATTTTTGTGTTTCATCAACACTCTGAAGGTCCACAGATTACAGAATGCCTCCAGATGTGCTTCGGAAACTACTACTAGTCTTCCAGGGAACGATCAAAGCGTAGACAGTTTAAGACATTACTCCCAACGCAGAAAAGTCCGCATGGTTCTTATTGTGCTCAATGCCGATGCAATTTTAGTGTTTCATCAACATTCTGAATGTCCACAGATTACAGAATGCCTCCAGATGTGCTTCGGAAACTACTACTAGTCTTCCAGTGTACGATCGCAGCGTAGACAGTTTAAGACATTACTCCCATGGAGAAAAGTCCGCATGGTGCTTATTGTGGTCAATGCCGATGCAATCTTTGTGTTTCATCAACACTCTGAAGGTCCAAAGATTACAGAATGCCTCCAGATGTGCTTCGGAAACTACTACTAGTCTTCCTCTGTACGATCAAAACGTAGACAGTTTAAGACATTACTCCCATGGAGAAAAGTCCGCATGGTGCTTATTGTGTTCAATGACGATTCAATTTCTGTGTTTCATCAACACTCTGAAGGTCTACAGATTACCGAATGCCACCAGATGTGCTTCGGAAACTACTACTATTCTTCCAGTTAACTATCAAAGCCTACACATTTTAAAACACTACTCCCATGGAGAAAAGTCCGCATGGTGCTTATTGTGTTCAATGCCGATGCAATTTTTGTGTTTCATCAACACTCTGAAGGTGCACAGATTACAGAATGCCTCCAGAAGTGCTTCGGAAACTACTACTAGTCTTCCAGTGTACGATCACAGCGTAGACAGTTTAAGACATTACTCACATGGAGAAAAGTCCGCCTGGTGCTTATTGTGTTTAATGCCGATGCAATTTTTGTGTTTATCAACACTCTGAAGGTCCACAGATTACAGAATGCATCCAGATCTGCTTCGGAAACTACTACTAGTCTTCCAGTGTACGATCAGAGCGTAGAGAGTTTAAGCCATTACCCTGTGGAGAAAAGTCCGCATGGTGCTTATTGTGTTCAATGCCGATGCAATTTTTGTGTTTCATCAACATCTGAAGGTCCTCAGGTTACAGAATCCATCCAGATGTGCTTCAGAAACTACTACTAGTCTTCCAGTGTACGATTAAAGCGTAGACAGATTAAGACATTACTCCCATTTAGAAAAGTTCGTATGGTGCTTATTGTGTTTAATGCCGATGCAATTTTTGTGTTTCATCAACACTTTGAAGGTCTACAGATTACAGAATGCTTCCAGTTGTGCTTCGGAAACTACTACTAGTCTTCCAGTGTATGATCAAAGCGTAGACAGTTTAAGACATTACTCTCATAGAGAAAAATCCGCATTGTACTTATTATGTTCAATGCCGATGCAATTTTTGTGTTTCATCAACACTCCGAAGGTCCACAGATTACAGAATGCGTCCAGATGTGCTTCGGAAACTACTACTTGTCTTCCAGTGTACGATCAAAGCGTAGACAGTTTAAGACATTACTCCCATGGAGAAAAGTCCGCATGGTGCGTATTATGTTCAATGCAGATGCAATTTCTGTGTTTCACCAACACTCTCTAGGTCCACAGATTACAGAATGCATCCAGATGTGCTTCAGAAGCTACTACTAGTCTACCAGGGAACGATCAAAGCGTAGACAGTTTAAGACATTACTCCCATGGAGAAAAGTCCGCATGGTGCTTATTGTGTTCAATGCCGATTCAATTTCTGTGTTTCATCAACACTCTGAAGGTCCACAGATTACAGAATGCATCCTGATCTGCTTCGGAAACTACTACTAGCCTTCCTGGGAACGATCAAAGCGTAGACAGTTTAAGACATTGCTCCCATGGTGAGAAGTCCGCCTGGTGCCTATTGTGTTTAATGCCGATGCAATTTTTGTATGTTATCAACACTCTGAAGGTCCACAGATTTCAGAATGCATCCAGATGTGCTTCGGAAACTACTACTAGTCTTCCAGTGTACGATCAAAGCGTAGAGAGTTTAAGCCATTACCCTGTGGAGAAAAGTCCGCATGGTGCTTATTGTGTTCAATGCCGATGCAATTTTTGTGTTTCATCAACATCTGAAGGTCCTCAGGTTACAGAATCCATCCAGATGTGCTTCAGAAACTACTACTAGTCTTCCAGTGTACGATTAAAGCGTAGACAGATTAAGACATTACTCCCATTTAGAAAAGTTTGTATGGTGCTTATTGTGTTTAATGCCGATGCAATTTTGGTGTTTCATCAACACTTTGAAGGTCTACAGATTACAGAATGCTTCCAGTTGTGCTTCGGAAACTACTACTAGTCTTCCAGTGTATGATCAAAGCGTAGACAGTTTAAGACATTACTCTCATAGAGAAAAATCCGCATTGTACTTATTATGTTCAATGCCGATGCAATTTTTGTGTTTCATCAACACTCCGAAGGTCCACAGATTACAGAATGCGTCCAGATGTGCTTCGGAAACTACTACTTGTCTTCCAGTGTACGATCAAAGCGTAGACAGTTTAAGACATTACTCCCATGGAGAAAAGTCCGCATGGTGCTTATTGTGTTCAATGCCGATTCAATTTCTGTGTTTCATCAACACTCTGAAGGTCCACAGATTACAGAATGCATCCTGATCTGCTTCGGAAACTACTACTAGCCTTCCTGGGAACGATCAAAGCGTAGACAGTTTAAGACATTGCTCCCATGGTGAGAAGTCCGCCTGGTGCCTATTGTGTTTAATGCCGATGCAATTTTTGTATGTTATCAACACTCTGAAGGTCCACAGATTTCAGAATGCATCCAGATGTGCTTCGGAAACTACTACTACTCTTAAAGGGAACGATCAAAACGTAGACAGTTTAATACATTACTGCCATGGAGAAAGGTCCGCATGGTGCTTATTGTGTTCAATGCCGATGCAATTTCTGTGTTTGATCAACACTCTGAAGGTCCACAGATTACAGAATGCATCCAGATGTGCTTCAGAAACTACTACTAGTCTTCCAGTGTACGATCAAAGCGTAGACAGTTTAAGACCTTACTCCCCTGGAGGAAAGTTCGCATGGTGCTTATTGTGTTCAATGCCGATGCAATTTTAGTGTTTCATCAACATTCTGAATGTCCACAGATTACAGAATGCCTCCAGATGTGCTTCGGAAACTACTACTAGTCTTCCAGTGTACGATCAAAGCGTAGACAGTTTAAGACATTACTCCCATGGGGAAAATTCCGCATGGTGCTTATTGTGTTCAATGCCGATGCAATCTTAGTGTTTCATCAACACTCTGAAGGTCCAAAGATTACAGAATGCCTACAGATGTGCTTCGGAAACTACTACTAGTCTTCCAGTGTACGATCAAAGCGTAGACAGTTTAAGACATTACTCCCATGGAGAAAAGTCCGCATGGTGCTTATTGTGTTCAATGACGATTCAATTTCTGTGTTTCATCAACACTCTGAAGGTCCAATATTACAGAATGCGTCCAGATGTGTTTCGGAAACAACTACTAGTCTTCCAGTGTACGACCAAAGCGTAGACTGTTTAGGACATTACTCCCATGGAGAAAAGTCCGCATGGTGCTTATTGTGTTCAATGCCGATGCAATTTCTGTGTTCCACCAACACTCTGTAGGTCCACAGATTACAGAATGCATCCAGATGTGCTTCAGAAGCTATTACTAGTCTACCAGGGAACGATCAAAGCGTAGACAGTTTAAGACATTACTCCCATGGAGAAAAGTTCGCATGGTGCTCATTGTGTTCAATGCCGATTCAATTTCTTTGTTTCATCAACATTCTGAAGGTTCACAGATTATAGAATGCCTGCAGATGTGCTTTGGAAACTACTACTAGTCATCCAGGGAACGATCAAAGCGTAGACAGTTTAAGACAGTTCTCTCATGTAGAAAAGTCTGTACGGTGCTTATTGTGTTCAATGCCGAAGCAATTTCTGTGTTTCATTAACACTCTAAAGGTCCACAGATTACAGAATGCCTCCAGATGTGCTTCGGAAACTACTACTTGTCTTCCAGTGCACGATCACAGCGTAGACAGTTTAAGACATTACTCACATGGAGAAAAGTCCGCATGGTGCTTATTGTGTTTCATGCCGATGCAATTTTTGTGTTTCATCAACACTCTGAAGGTCCACAGATTACAGAATACTTCCAGATGTGCTTCGGAAACTAATACTAGTCTTCCAGGGAACGATCAAAGCGTAGACAGTTTAAGACATTACTCCCATGCAGAAAAGTTCGCATGGTTCTTATTGTGTTCAATGCCGATGCTATTTGTGTTTCATCAACGCTCTGAAAGTCCACAGATTACAGAATGCATCCAGATCTGCTTCGGAAACTACTACTAGTCTTCCAGTGTACGATCAAAGCGTAGAGAATTAAGACATTACCCCATGGAGAATGGTCCGCATGGTGCTTATTGTGTTCAATGCCGATGCAATTTCTGTGTTTCATCAACACTCTGAAGGTCCACAGATTACAGAATGCTTCCAGATGTGCTTCGGAAACTACTACTATTCTTCCAGTGTACGATCAAAACGTAGACAGTTTAAGACATTACTCCCATGGAGAAAAATCCTCATGGTGCTTATTGTGTTCAATGGCGATGCAATTTTTGTGTTTCATCAACACTCTGAAGGTCCACAGATTACAGAATGCATCCATATGTGCTTCGAAAACTACTACTAGTCTTCTAGTGTACGATCAAAGCTTAGACAGTCTAAGACATTACTGACATGGAGAAAAGTCCGCATGGTGCTTAGTGTGTTCAATGCCGATGCAATTTTTGTTTTTCATCAACACTCTGAAGGTCCACAGATTACCGAATGCCTAATGATGTGCTTCGGAAACTACTAGTAGTCTTCCAGTGTACGATCAAAGCGTAAACAGTTTAAGACATTACTCCCATGGAGAAAAGTCCGCATGGTGCTTATTGTGTTCAATGCCGATGCAATTTTTATGCTTCATCAACACTCTGAAGGTCCACAGATTACAGAATGCCTCCAAATGTGCTTATGAAACTACTACTAGTCTTCCAGTGTACGATCAAAGCGTAGACAGTTTAAGACATTACTCCCATGGAGAAAAGTCCGCATGGTGCTTATTGTGTTCAATGACGATTCAATTTCTGTGTTTCATCAACACTCTGAAGGTCCAATATTACAGAATGCCTCCAGATGTGTTTCGGAAACAACTACTAGTCTTCCAGTGTACGATCAAAGCGTAGACTGTTTAAGACATTACTGCCATGGAGAAAAGTCCGCATGGTGCTTATTGTGTTCAATGCCGATGCAATTTCTGTGTTCCACCAACACTCTGTAGGTCCACAGATTACAGAATGCATCCAGATGTGCTTCAGAAGCTACTACTAGTCTACCAGGGAACGATCAAAGCGTAGACAGTTTAAGACATTACTCCCATGGAGAAAATTCCGCATGGTGCTTATTGTGTTGAATGTCGATTCAATTTCTGTGTTTCATCAACACTCTGAAGGTCCAAAGATTACAGAATGCATCCAGATGTGCTTCGGAAACTACTAATAGCCTTCCTGGGAACGATCAAATCATAGACAGTTTAAGACATTACTCCCATAGAGAAAAGTCCGCATGGTGCTTATTGTGTTCAATGCCGATTCAATTTCTTTGTTTCATCAACATTCTGAAGGTTCACAGATTATAGAATGCCTGCAGATGTGCTTTGGAAACTACTACTAGTCATCCAGGGAACGATCAAAGCGTAGACAGTTTAAGACAGTTCTCTCATGTAGAAAAGTCCGTATGGTGCTTATTGTGTTCACTGCCGAAGCAATTTCTGTGTTTCATTAACACTCTGAAGGTCCACAGATTACAGAATGCCTCCAGATGTGCTTCGGAAACAACTACTTGTCTTCCAGTGTACGATCACAGCGTAGACAGTTTAAGACATTACTCACATGGAGAAAAGTCCGCATGGTGCTTATTGTGTTTAATGCCGATGCAATTTTTGTGTTTCATCAACACTCTGAAGGTCCACAGATTACAGAATACCTCCAGATGTGCTTCGGAAACTAATAGTAGTCTTCCAGGGAACGATCAAAGCGTAGACAGTTTAAGACATTACTCCCATGCAGAAAAGTCCGCATGGTTCTTATTGTGTTCAATGCCAATGCTATTTTTGTGTTTCATCAACGCTCTGAAAGTCCACAGATTACAGAATGCATCCAGATCTGCTTCGGAAACTACTACTAGTCTTCCAGTGTACGATCAAAGCGTAGAGGGTTAAGACATTACCCCATGGAGAAAAGTCCGCATGGTGCTTATTGTGTTCAATGCCGATGCAATTTTTGTGTTTCATCAACATCTGAAGCTCCTCAGGCTACAGAATGCATCCAGATGTACTTCAGAAACTACTACTAGTCTTCCAGCTAACGATCAAAGCCTAGACAGTTTAAGACATTACTCCCATGGAGAAAAGTCCGCATGGTGCTTATTATGTTCAATGCCGATTCAATTTCTGTGTTTCATCAACAATCTGAAGTTCCACAGATTACAGAATGCATCCAGATGTGCTTCGAAAACTAATACTAGTCTTCCAGGGAACGATCAAAACGTAGTTTAAGACATTACTCCCATGGAGAAAAGTCCGCATGGTGCTTATTGTGTTGAATGCCGATTCAATTTCTGTGTTTCATCAACACTCTTAAGGTCCACAGATTACAGAATGCATCCAGATGTGCTTTGGAAACTACTACTAGCCTTCTTGGGAACGATCAAATCATAGAAAGTTTAAGACATTACTCCCATGGAGAAAAGTCCGTATGGTGCTTATTGTGTTCAATGCCGATTCAATTTCTTTGTTTCATCAACATTCTGAAGGTTCACAGATTATAGAATGCCTGCAGATGTGTTTTGGAAACTGCTACTAGTCATCCAGGTAACGATCAATGCGTAGACAGTTTAACACAGTTCTCTCATGTACAACAGTCCGTATGGTGCTTATTGTGTTCAATGCCGATGCAATTTTTGTGTTTCATCAACACTCTGAAAGTCTAAACATTATAGAATGCCTCCAGATGTGCTTTGGAAACTACTACTAGTCTTCCAGTGTACGATCAAAGCGTAGAAAGTTTAAGACATTACTCCCATGGAGAAAAGTCCGCATGGTGCTTATTGTGTTCAATTCCGAAGCAATTTTTGTGTTTCATCAACACTCTGAAGGTCCACAGATTACAGAATGCCTCCAGATGTGCTTCGGGAACTACTACTAGTCTTCCAGTATACGATCAAAGCGTAGACAGTTTAAGACATGACTCCCATGGAGAAAAGTCCCCATGGTGCTTATTGTGTTCAATACCGATGCAGTTTTTGTGTTTCATCAACACTGTGAAGTTCCACAGATTACAAAATGATTCCATATGTGCTTCGGAAACTACTACTAGTCTTCCAGGGAACGATCAATGCGTAGACAGTTTAAGACATTACTCTCATGTATATAAGTTCGCATGGTGCTTATTGTGTTCAACGCCGATTTAATTTCTGTGTTTCATCAACACTCTGAAGGTCCACAGATTACAGAATGCCACCAGATGTGCTTCGGAAACTGCTACTACTCTTCCAGTTAACTATCAAAGCCTACACATTTTAAGACACTACTCCCATGGAGAAAAGTCCGCATGGTGCTATAATGTTCAATGCCGATGCAATTTTTGTGTTTCATCAACACTCTGAAGGTCCACAGATTACAGAATGCCTCCAGATGTGCTTAGGAAACTACTACTAGTCTTCCAGTGTACGATCAAAGCGTAGACAGATTAAGACATTACTCCCATTGAGAAAAGTCCGCATGGTGCTTATTGTGTTCAATGCCGGTGCTATTTTTGTGTTTCATCAACACTCTGAAGGTCCACAGATTACAGAATGCATCCAGATGTGCTTCGGAAACTACTACTAGTCTTCCAGTGTACGATCAAAGCGTAGAGAGTTTAAGAAATTACTCCCATGGAGAATAGTCCGCATGGTGCTTATTGTGTTCAATGCCGATGCAATTTCTGTGTTTCATCAACACTCTGAAGGTCCACAGATTACAGAATGCATCCAGATGTGCTTCAGAAACTACTACTAGTCTACCAGGGAACGATCAAAGCGTACAGTTTAAGACATTACTCCCATGGAGAAAAGTCCGCATGGTGCCTATTTTGTTCAATGCCGATTCAATTTCTGTGTTTCATCAACATTCTGAAGTTCCACAGATTTCAGAATGCATCCAGATGTGCATCGTTTACTAATACTAGTCTTCCAGCGAACGATCAAAACGTAGACAGTTTAAGACATTACTCCCATGGAGAAAAGTCCGCATGGTGCTTATTGTGTTCAATGCCGACTCAATTTCTGTGTTTCATCAACACTCTGAAGGTCCACAGATTACAGAATGCACCCAGATGTGCTTCGGAAACTACTACTAGCCTTCCTGGGAACGATCAAATCGTAGACAGTTAAGGACATTACTCCCATGGAGAAAAGTCCGCATGGTGCTTATTGTGTTCAATGCCGATGCAATTTCTGTGTTTCATCAACACTCTGAAGGTCCTCAGGTTACAGAAAGCATCCAGATGTGCTTCAGAAACTACTACTAGTCTTCCAGTGTACGATCAAAGTGTAGACAGTTTAAGACATTACTCCCATGGAGAAAAGCCCGCCTGGTTCTTATTGTGTTCAATGCCGATGCAATTTTTGTGTTTTATCAACACTCTGAAGGTCCACAGATTTCAGAATGCATCCAGATGTGCTTCGGAAACTACTACTAGTCTTAAAGGGAACGATCAAAGCGTAGACAGTTTAATACATTACTCCCATGGAGAAAAGTTCGCATGGTGCTTATTGTGTTCAATGCCGATGCAATTTCTGTGTTTCATCAACACTCTGAAGGTCCACAGATTACAAAATGCATCCAGATGTGCTTCAGAAACTACTACTAGTCTTCCAGGGAACGATCAAAGCGTAGACAGTTTAAGACATTGCACCCATGGAGAAAAGTCCGCATGGTGCTTATTGTGTTCAATGCCGATGCAATTTTTGTGTTTCATCAACACTCTGAAAGTCTAAAGATTATAGAATGCCTCCAGATGTGCTTTGGAAACTACTACTAGTCTTCCAGTGTACGATCAAAGCGTAGAAAGTTTAAGACATTACTCCCATGGAGAAAAGTCCGCATGGTGCTTATTGTGTTCAATTCCGAAGCAATTTTTGTGTTTCATCAACACTCTGAAGGTCCACAGATTACAGAATGCCTCCAGATGTGCTTCGGGAACTACTACTAGTCTTCCAGTATACGATCAAAGCGTAGACAGTTTAAGACATGACTCCCATGGAGAAAAGTCCCCATGGTGCTTATTGTGTTCAATACCGATGCAGTTTTTGTGTTTCATCAACACTGTGAAGTTCCACAGATTACAAAATGATTCCATATGTGCTTCGGAAACTACTACTAGTCTTCCAGGGAACGATCAATGCGTAGACAGTTTAAGACATTACTCTCATGTATATAAGTTCGCATGGTGCTTATTGTGTTCAACGCCGATTTAATTTCTGTGTTTCATCAACACTCTGAAGGTCCACAGATTACAGAATGCCACCAGATGTGCTTCGGAAACTGCTACTACTCTTCCAGTTAACTATCAAAGCCTACACATTTTAAGACACTACTCCCATGGAGAAAAGTCCGCATGGTGCTATAATGTTCAATGCCGATGCAATTTTTGTGTTTCATCAACACTCTGAAGGTCCACAGATTACAGAATGCCTCCAGATGTGCTTAGGAAACTACTACTAGTCTTCCAGTGTACGATCAAAGCGTAGACAGATTAAGACATTACTCCCATTGAGAAAAGTCCGCATGGTGCTTATTGTGTTCAATGCCGGTGCTATTTTTGTGTTTCATCAACACTCTGAAGGTCCACAGATTACAGAATGCATCCAGATGTGCTTCGGAAACTACTACTAGTCTTCCAGTGTACGATCAAAGCGTAGAGAGTTTAAGAAATTACTCCCATGGAGAATAGTCCGCATGGTGCTTATTGTGTTCAATGCCGATGCAATTTCTGTGTTTCATCAACACTCTGAAGGTCCACAGATTACAGAATGCATCCAGATGTGCTTCAGAAACTACTACTAGTCTACCAGGGAACGATCAAAGCGTACAGTTTAAGACATTACTCCCATGGAGAAAAGTCCGCATGGTGCCTATTTTGTTCAATGCCGATTCAATTTCTGTGTTTCATCAACATTCTGAAGTTCCACAGATTTCAGAATGCATCCAGATGTGCATCGTTTACTAATACTAGTCTTCCAGCGAACGATCAAAACGTAGACAGTTTAAGACATTACTCCCATGGAGAAAAGTCCGCATGGTGCTTATTGTGTTCAATGCCGACTCAATTTCTGTGTTTCATCAACACTCTGAAGGTCCACAGATTACAGAATGCATCCAGATGTGCTTCGGAAACTACTACTAGCCTTCCTGGGAACGATCAAATCGTAGACAGTTAAGGACATTACTCCCATGGAGAAAAGTCCGCATGGTGCTTATTGTGTTCAATGCCGATGCAATTTCTGTGTTTCATCAACACTCTGAAGGTCCTCAGGTTACAGAAAGCATCCAGATGTGCTTCAGAAACTACTACTAGTCTTCCAGTGTACGATCAAAGTGTAGACAGTTTAAGACATTACTCCCATGGATAAAAGCCCGCCTGGTTCTTATTGTGTTCAATGCCGATGCAATTTTTGTGTTTTATCAACACTCTGAAGGTCCACAGATTTCAGAATGCATCCAGATGTGCTTCGGAAACTACTACTAGTCTTAAAGGGAACGATCAAAGCGTAGACAGTTTAATACATTACTCCCATGGAGAAAAGTTCGCATGGTGCTTATTGTGTTCAATGCCGATGCAATTTCTGTGTTTCATCAACACTCTGAAGGTCCACAGATTACAAAATGCATCCAGATGTGCTTCAGAAACTACTACTAGTCTTCCAGGGAACGATCAAAGCGTAGACAGTTTAAGACATTGCACCCATGGAGAAAAGTCCGCATGGTGCTTATTGTGTTCAATGCCGATGCAATTTCTGTGTTTCATCAACACTCTGAATGTCCACAGATTACAGAATGCATCCAGATGTGCTTCGGAAACTACTATTAGTCTTCCAGGGAACGATCAAAGCGTAGACAGTTTAAGACATTACTCCCATGGAGAAAGGTCAGCATGTGGCTTATTGAACACCAATGCCGATGAAATTTTTGTGTTTCATCAACACTCTGAAGATCCTCAGGTTACAGAATGCATCCAGATGTGTTTCAGAAAGTACTACAAGTATTGCAGTGTACGATCAAAGCGTAGTCAGTTCAAGACATTACTCCCATGGAGAAAAGTTAGCATGGTGCTTATTGTGTTTAATGCCGATGCAATTTTTGTGTTTCATCAACACTCTGAAGGTCCACAGATTACAGAATGCCTCCAGATGTGCTTCGCAAACTAATACTAGTCTTCCAGTGTACGATCAAAGCGTAGACAGTTTAAGACAGTACTCCCATAGAGAAAAATCCTCATGGTAGTTATTATGTTCAATGCCGATGCAATTTTTGTGTTTCATCAACACTCTGAAGGTCCACAGATTACAGAATGCGTCCAGATGTGCTTCGGAAACTACTACTTGTCTTCCAGTGTACGATCAAAGCGTAGACTAAGACACTACTCCCATGGAGAAAAGTCCGCATGGTGCTTATTGTGTTTCATGCCGATGCAATTTCTGTGTTTCATCAACACTCTGAAGGTCCACAGATTACAGAATGCATCCAGATGTGCTTCGGAAACTACTACTAGCCTTCCTCGGAACGATCAAATCGTAGACAGTTAAGGACATTACTCCCATGGAGAAAAGTCCGCATGGTGCTTATTGTGTTCAATGCCGATGCAATTTTTGTGTTTCATCAACACTCTGAAGGTCCTCAGGTTACAGAATGCATCCAGATGTGCTTCAGAAACTACTACTAGTCTTCCAGTGTACGATCAAAGCGTAGACAGGTTAAGACATTACTCCCATAGAGAAAATTCCGCATGGTACTTATTGTGATCAATGCCTATGCGATTTATGTGTTTCATCAACACTCTGAAGGTTCACAGATTACAGAATGCGTCCAGATGTGCTTCGGAAATTGCTACCTGTCTTCCAGTGTACGATCAAAGCGTAGACAGTTTAAGACATTACTCCCATGGAGAAAAGTCAGCATGGTGCTTATTGTGTTCAATGACGAAGCAATTATTGTGTTTCATCAACACTCTGAAGATCCACAAATTACAGAATGCCTCCAGATGTGCTTCGGAAACTACTACTAGTCTTCCAGTGTACGATCAAAGCGTAGACAGTTTAAGACATTACTCCCATGGAGAAAAGTCCGCATGGTGCTTATTGTGTTAAAAGCAGATGCAATTTTTGTGCTTCATCAACACTCTGAAGGTCCACAGATTATAGAATGCCTCTAGATGTGTTTCGGAAACTACTACTAGTCTTCCAGGGAACGATCAAAGCGTAGACAGTTTAAGACATTACTCCCATGGAGAAAAGTCCACATGGTGTTTATTGTGTTCAATGCCGATGCCATTTTTGTGTTTCATCAACACTCTGAAGGTCCACAGATTTCAGAATGCCTCCAGATATGCTTTTGAACCTACTACTAGCCTTCCAGGGAACGATCAAAGCGTAGACAGTTTAAGACATTACTAGCATAAAGAAAATTCCGCATGGTGCTAATTGTGTTCAACGCCGATTAAATTTCTGTGTTTCATCAACACTCTGAAGGTCCACAGATTACAGAATGCATCCAGATGTGCTTCGGAAACTACTACTAGTCTTCCAGTGTACGATCAAAGCGTAGACAGTTTAAGACATTACTCCCATGGAGAAAAGTCTGCATGGTGCTTATTGTGTTCAATACAGATGCAATTTTTGTGTTTCATCAACACTCTGAAGGTCCACAGATTACAGAATGCCTCCAGATGTGCTTCAGAATTTACTACTAGTCTTCCAGGGAACGATCAAAGCGTAGACAGTTTAAGACATTACTCCCATGTAGAGAAGTAAGCATGGTGCTTATTGTGTTCAATGACGATTTAATTTCTGTGTTTCGTCAACACTCTGAAGGTCCACAGATTACAGAATGAATCCAGATGTGCTTCGGAAACTACTACTAGTCTTCCAGTGTACGATCAAAACGTATACAGTTTACGACATAACTCCCATTGAGAAAAGTCCGTATGGTGCTTATTGTGTTCAATGCAGATGCAATTTTTGTGTTTCATCAACACTCTGAGGGTCCACAGATTACAGAATGCCTCCAGATGTGCTTCGCAAACTAATACTAGTTTTCCAGTGTACGATCAAAGCGTAGACAGTTTAAGACATTTCTCCCATGGAGAAAAGTCCTCTTGGTGCTTATTGTGTTCAATGCCGATGCAATTTTTGTTTTTCATCAACACTCTGAATGTCCTCAGATTACAGAATGCCTCCAGATGTGCTTCAGAAACTACTACTAGTCTTCCAGTGTACGATCAAAACGTAGACAGTTTAAGACATTACTCCCATGGTGAAAAGAACGCATGGTGCTTATTGTGTTCAATGCCGATGCAATTTCTGTGTTTCATCAACACTCTGAAGGTCCACCGATTACAGAATGCCTCCAGATGTGCTTCGGAAACGACTACTAGTCGCCAGTGAACGATCAAAGCGTATACAGTTTAAGACATAACTTCCATTGAGAAAAGTCCGCATGGTCCTTATTGTGTTCAATGCCGATGCAATTTTTGTGTTTCATCATCACTCTGAAGGTCCACAGATTACAGAATGCCTCCAGATGTGCTTCGCAAACTAATACTAGTCTTTCAGTGTACGATCAAAGCGTAGACAGTTTAAGACATTTCTCCCATGGAGAAAAGTCCGCTTGGTGCTAATTGTGTTCAATGCCGATTAAATTTCTGTGTTTCATCAACACTCTGAAGGTCCACAGATTACAGAATGAATCCAGATGTGTTTCGGAAACTACTACTAGTCTTCCAGTGTACGATCAAAGCGTAGACAGTTTAAGACATTTCTCCCATGGAGGAAAGTCCGCTTGGTGCTAATTGTGTTCAATGCCGATTAAATTTCTGTGTTTCATCAACACTCTGAAGGTCCACAGATTACAGAATGAATCCAGATGTGCTTCGGAAACTACTACTAGTCTTCCAGTGTACGATCAAAGCGTAGACAGTTTAAGACATTACTCCCATGGAGAAAAGTCGGCATGGTGCTTATTGTGTTCAATGCCGATGCAATTTTTGTGTTTCATCAACACTCTGAAGGTCCACAGATTACAGAATGCCTCTACATGTGCTTCGGAAACTACTACTGGTCTTCCAGTGTACGATCAAAGCGTAGACAGTTTAAGACATTACTCCCATGGAGAAAAGTCCGCATGGTGAATATTGTGTTCATTGAAGATGCAATTCATGTGTTTCATCGACACTCTGAAGGTCCTCAGACTACAGAATGCATCCAGATGTGCTTCCGAAACTACTACTAGTCTTCCAGTGTACGATGAAAGCGTAGACAGTTTAAGACATTAGTCCCATGGAGAAAAGTTCGCATGGTGCTTATTGTGTTCAATGCCGATGCAATTATTGTGTTTCATTAACACTCTAAAGGTAAACAGATTACAGAATGCCCTACATATGCTTCGGAAACTACTACTAGTGTTCCAGGGAACGCTCAAAACATAGACAATTTAAGACATTACTCCCATGGAGAAAAGTCCGCATGGTGCTTATTGTGTTCAACGACGATGCCATTTTTTTGTTTCATCTACACTCTGAATGTCCACAGATTACAGAATGCCTCCAGATGTGCTTAGGAAACTATTACTACTCTTCCAGTGTACGATCAAAGCGTAGACAGTTTAAGACATTACTCCCATGGAGAAAAGTCCGCATGGTGCTTATTGTGTTCAATGCCGATGCAATTTTTGTGATTCATCATCACTCTGAAGCTCCACAGATTACAGAATGCCTCCAGATGTGCTTCAGAAACTGCTACTAGTCTTCCAGTGTACGATCAAAGCGTAAACAGTTTAAGACATTACTCCCATGGAGAAAAGTCGGCATGGTGCTTATTGTGTTCAATGCCGATGCAATTTTTGTGTTTCATCAACACTCTGAAGGTCCACAGATTACAGAATGCCTCCACATGTGCTTCGGAAACTACTACTGGTCTTCCAGTGTACGATCAAAGCGTAGACAGTTTAAGACATTACTCCCATGGAGAAAAGTCCGCATGGTGCTTATTGTGTTCAATGAAGATGCAATTCATGTGCTTCATCGACACTCTGAAGGTATACAGATTACAGAATGCCTCCAGATGTGCTTAGGAAACTACTACTACTCTTCCAGTGTACGATTAAAGCGTAGACAGTTTAAGACATTACTCCCATGGAGAAAAGTCCGATGGTGCTTATTGTGTTCAATGCCGATGCAGTTTTTGTGTTTCATCAACACTCTGAAGGTCCACAGATTACAGAATGCATCCATATGTGTTTCGGAAACTACTACTAGTCCCCCAGGGTACGATCAAAGTGTAGACATTTTAGGACATTACTCCCGTGGAGAAAATTCCGCATGGTGATTTTTGTGTTCATTGTCGATGCAATTTTTGTGTTTCATCAACACTCTGAACTTCCACAGATTACAGAATGCCTCCAGATGTGCTTCGGAAACTACTACTAGTCTTCCAGGGAACGATCAATGCGTCGACAGTTTGAGACATTACTCCCATGGAGAAAAGTCCGCATGGTGCTTATTGTGTTCAATGCCGATGCAATTTTTGTATTTCATCAACACTCTGAAGGTCCACAGATTACAGAATGCCTCCAGATGTGCTTCGGAAACTACTACTAGTCTTCCAGGGAACGATCAAAGCGTAGACAGTTTAAGACATTACTCCCATATAGAAAAGTCCGCATGGTGCTTATTTTGTTCAATGCCGATGCAATTTCTGTTTTTTATCAACACTCTGAAGGTCCACAGATTACATAATGCTTCCAGATGTCCTTCGGAAACTACTACTAGTCCTCCAGTGTACGATCAAAGCGTAGACAGTTTAAGACATTACTCCCGTGGAGAAAATTCCGCATGGTGATTATTGGGTTCAATGCCGATGCAACTTTTGTGTTTCATCATTACTCTGAAGGTCCACAGATCACAGAATGCATCCACATGTGCTTAGGAAACTACTACTAGTCTTCCAGTGTACGATCAAAGCGTAGACAGTTTAAGACATTACTCCCAAGGAAAAAAGTCCGCATGGTGCTTATTGTGTTCAATGCCGATGGAATTTTTGTGTGTCATCAACACTCTGAAGGTCCACAGATTGCAGGATGCCTCCAGATGTGCATCGGAAACTACTACTAGTCTTCCAGGGAACGATCAAACTGTAGACATTTTAAGATATTACTCCCATGGAGAAAAGTCCGCATGGTGCTTATTGTGTTCATTGTCGATGCTATTTTTGTGTTTCATCAACACTCTGAAGGTCCACAGAATACAGAATGCCTCCAGATGTGCTTTGGAAACTACTACTAGTCTTCCAGTGTACGATCAAAGCGTAGACAGTTTAAGACATTTCTCCCATGGAGAAAAGTCCGCTTGGTGCTTATTATGTTCAATGCCGATGCAATTTTTTTTTTCATCAACACTCTGAAGGTCCTCAGATTACAGAATGCAGCCAGATGTGCTTCGGAAACTACCACTAGTCTTCCAGTGTACGATCACAGCGTAGACAGTTTAAGACAATAGTCCCATGGAGAAAAGTTCGCATGGTGCTTATTGTGTTCAATGCCGATGCAATTATTGTGTTTCATTAACACTCTGAATTTAAACAGATTACAGAATGCCCCTAGATATGCTTCGGAAACTACTACTAGTGTTGCAGGGAACGCTCAAAACATAGACAGTTTAAGACATTACTCCTATGGAGAAAAGTCTGCATGGTGCTTATTGTGTTCAACGCCGATGCAATTTTTTTGTTTCATCAACACTCTGAAGGTCCACAGATTTCAGAATGACTCTAGATGTGCTTCGGGAACTACTACTAGTCTTCCAGGGAACGATCAAAACGTACACGGTTTAAGACATTACTCCCATGGAGAAAAGTCCGCATGGTGCTTATTGTGTTCAATGCCGATGCAATTTTTGTGTTTCATCAACACTCTGAAGGTCCGAAGATTACTGAATGCCTCCAGATGTGCTTCAGAATTTACTACTAGTCTTCCAGGGAACGATCAAAGCGTAGACAGTTTAAGACATTACTCCCATGTAGAGAAGTCAGCATGGTGCTTATTGTGTTCAATGACGATTTAATTTCTGTGTTTCGTCAACACTCTGAAGGTCCACAGATTACAGAATAAATCCAGATGTGCTTCGGAAACTACTACTAGTCTTCCAGTGTACGATCAAAACGTATACAGTTTAAGACATAACTCCCATCGAGAAAAGTCCGCATGGTGCTTATTGTGTTCAATGCAGATGCAATTTTTGTGTTTCATCAACACTCTGAAGGTCCACAGATTACAGAATGCCTCCAGATGTGCTTCGCAAACTAGTACTAGTCTTCCAGTGTACGATCAAAGCGTAGACAGTTTAAGACATTACTCCCATGGAGAAAAGTCCGCATGGTGCTTATTGTGTTCAATGCCGATGCAATTTCTGTGTTTCATCAACACTCTGAAGGTCCTCAGGTTACAGAATGCATCCAGATGTACTTCAGAAACTACTACTAGTCTTCCAGTGTACGATCAAAGCGCAGACAGATTAAGACATTACTCCCATAGAGAAAATTCCGCATGGTACTTATTGTGATCAATGCCGATGCGATTTATGTGTTTCATCAACACTCTGAAGGTCCACAGATTACAGAATGCGTCCAGATGTGCTTCGGAAACTACTACCAGTCTTCCAGTGTACGATCAAAGCGTAGACAGTTTAAGACATTACTCCCATGGAGAAAAGTCAGCATGGTGCTTATTGTGTTCAATGACGAAGCAATTATTGTGTTTCATCAACACTCTGAAGATCCACAGATTACAGAATGCCTCCAGATGTGCTTCGGAAACTAGTACTTGTGTTCCAGTGTACGATCAAAGCGTAGACAGTTAAGACATTACTCCCATGGAGAAAAGTCCGCAAGGTGCTTATTGTGTTAAAAGCAGATGCAATTTTTGTGCTTCATCAACACTCTGAAGGTCCACAGATTATAGAATGCCTCCAGATGTGCTTCGGAAACTACTACTAGTCTTCCAGGGAACGATCAAAGCGTAGACAGTTTAAGACATTACTCCCATGGAGAAAAGTCCACATGGTGTTTATTGTGTTCAATGCCGATGCCATTTTTGTGTTTCATCAACACTCTGAAGGTCCACAGATTTCAGAATGCACCCAGATATGCTTTTGAAACTACTACTAGCCTTCCAGGGAACGATCAAAGCGTAGACAGTTTAAGACATTACTAGCATAGAGAAAATTCCGCACGGTGCTAATTGTGTTCAATGCCGATTATATTTCTGTGTTTCATCAACACTCTGAAGGTCGACAGATTACAGAATGCATCCAGATGTGCTTCGGAAACTACTACTAGTCTTCCAGTGTACGATCAAAGCGTAGACAGTTTAAGACATTACTCCCATGGAGAAAAGTCTGCATGGTGCTTATTGTGTTCAATACAGATGCAATTTTTGTGTTTCATCAACACTCTGAAGGTCCACAGATTACGGAATGCCTCCAGATGTGCTTCAGAATTTACTACTAGTCTTCCAGGGAACGATCAAAGCGTAGACAGTTTAAGACATTACTCCCATGTAGAGAAGTAAGCATGGTGCTTATTGTGTTCAATGACGATTTAATTTCTGTGTTTCGTCAACACTCTGAATGTCCACAGATTACAGAATGAATCCAGATGTGCTTCGGAAACTACTACTAGTCTTCCAGTGTACGATCAAAACGTAAACAGTTTAAGACATAACTCCCATTGAGAAATGTCCGCATGGTGGTTATTGTGTTCAATGCAGATGCAATTTTTGTGTTTCATCAACACTCTGAGGGTCCACAGATTACAGAATGCCTCCAGATGTGCTTCGCAAACTAATACTAGTTTTCCAGTGTACGATCAAAGCGTAGACAGTTTAAGACATTTCTCCCATGGAGAAAAGTCCGCTTGGTGCTTATTGTGTTCAATGCCGATGCAATTTTTGTTTTTCATCAACACTCTAAAGGTCCTCAGATTACAGAATGCCTCCAGATGTGCTTCAGAAACTACTACTAGTCTTCCAGTGTACGATCAAAACGTAGACAGTTTAAGACATTACTCCCATGGTGAAAAGAACGCATGGTGCTTATTGTGTTCAATGCCGATGCAATTTCTGTGTTTCATCAACACTCTGAAGGTCCACCGATTACAGAATGCCTCCAGATGTGCTTCGGAAACGACTACTAGTCTCCAGTGAACGATCAAAGCGTATACAGTTTAAGACATAACTCCCATTGAGAAAAGTCCGCATGGTGCTTATTGTGTTCAATGGCGATGCAATTTTTGTTTTTCATCATCACTCTGAAGGTCCACAGTTTACAGAATGCCTCCAGATGTGCTTTGGAAACTATTACTACTCTTCCAGTGTACGATCAAAGCGTAGACAGTTTAAGACATTACTCCCATGGAGAAAAGTCCGCATGGTGCTTATTATGTTCAATGCCGATGCAATTTCTGTGTTTCATTAACACTCTCAAGGTCCACAGATTACAGAATGCCTCCAGATGTGCTTTAGAAACTACTACTAGTCTTCCAGTGTACGATCAAAACGTAGACAGTTTAAGACATTACTCCCATGGAGAAAAGTCCGCATGGTGCTTATTGTGTTCAATGCCGATGCAATTTCTGTGTTTCATCAACACTCTGAAGGTCCACCGATTACAGAATGCCTCCAGATGTGCTTCGGAAACGACTACAAGTCTCCAGTGAACGATTAAAGCGTATACAGTTTAAGACATAACTCCCATTGAGAAAAGTCCGCATGGTGCTTATTGTGTTCAATGCCGATGCAATTTTTGTGATTCATCATCACTCTGAAGGTCCACAGATTACAGAATGCCTCCAGATGTGCTTCAGAAACTGCTACTAGTCTTCCAGTGTACGATCAAAGCGTAGACAGTTTAAGACATTACTCCCATGGAGAAAAGTTGGCATGGTGCTTATTGTGTTCAATGCCGATGCAATTTCTGGGTTTCATCAATACTCTGAAGGTCCACAGATTACAAAATGCATCCAGATGTGCTTCAGTAACTACTACTAGTCTTCCAGGGAACTATCAAAGCGTAGACAGTTTAAGACATTGCACCCATGGAGAAAAGTCCGCATGGTGCTTATTGTGTTCAATGCCGATTCAATTTCTGTGTTTCATCAACACTCTGAATGTCCAAAGATTACAGAATGCATACAGATGTGTTTCGGAAACTACTATTAGTCTTCCAGGGAACGATCAAAGCGTAGACAGTTTAAGACATTACTCACATGGAGAAAGGTCAGCATGGGGTTAATTGAACACCAATGCCGATGCAATTTTTGTGTTTCATCAACACTCTGAAGATCCTCAGGTTACAGAATGCATCCAGATGTGTTTCAGAAAGTACTACAAGTATTCCAGTGTACGATCAAAGCGTAGTCAGTTTAAGACATTACTCCCATGGAGAAAAGTTCGCATGGTGCTTATTGTGTTTAATGCCGATGCAATTTTTGTGTTTCATCAACACTCTGAAGGTCCACAGATTACAGAATGCTTCCAGTTGTGCTTCGGAAACTACTACTAGTCTTCCAGTGTACGATCAAAGCGTAGACAGGTCAAGACATTACTCCCATAGAGAAAATTCCGCATGGTACTTATCGTGATCAATGCCGATGCGATTTATGTGTTTCTTCAACACTCTGAAGGTCCTCAGATTACAGAATGCGTCCAGATGTGCTTCGGAAACTACTACCTGTCTTCCAGTGTACGATCAAAGCGTAGACAGTTTAAGACATTACTCCCATGGAGAAAAGTCGGCATGGTGCTTATTGTGTTCAATGACGAAGCAATCATTGTGTTTCATCAACACTCTGAAGGTCCACAGATTACAGAATGCCTACAGATGTGCTTCGGAAACTAGTACTAGTCTTCCAGTGTACGATCAAAGCGTAGAGAGTTTAAGACATTACTCCCATGGAGAAAAGTCCGCATGGTGCTTATTGTGTTAAAAGCCGATGCAATTTTTGTGCTTCATCAACACTCGGAAGGTCCACAGATTATAGAATGCCTCCAGATGTGCTTCGGAAACTACTAGTAGTCTTCCAGGGAACGATCAAAGCGTAGACAGTTTAAGACATTACTCCCTTGGAGAAAAGTCCACATGGTGTTTATTGTGTTCAATGCCGATGCCATTTTTGTGTTTCATCAACACTCTAAAGGTCGACAGATTTCAGAATGCCTGCAGATATGCTTTTGAAACTACTACTAGCCTTCCAGGGAACAATCAAAGCGTAGACAGTTTAAGACATTACTAGCATAGAGAAAATTCCGCATGGTGCTAATTGTGTTCAATACCGATTAAATTTCTGTGTTTCATCAACACTCTGAAGGTCCACAGATTACAGAATGCATCCAGATGTGCTTCGGAAACTACTACTAGTCTTCCAGTGTACGATCAAAGCGTAGACAGTTTAAGACATTACTCCCATGGAGAAAAGTCTGCATGGTGCTTATTGTGTTCAATGCAGATGCAATTTTTGTGTTTCATCAACACTCTGAAGGTCCACAGATTACAGAATGCATCCAGATGTGCTTCGCAAACTAATACTAGTCTTTCAGTGTACGATCAAAGCGTAGACAGTTTAAGACATTTCTCCCATGGAGAAAAGTCCGCTTGGTGCTAATTGTGTTCAATGCCGATTAAATATCTGTGTTTCATCAACACTCTGAAGGTCCACAGATTACAGAATGCATCCAGATGTGCTTCGGAAACTACTACTAGTCTTCCAGTGTACGATCAAAGCGTAGACAGTTTAAGACATTACTCCCATGGAGATAAGTCTGCATGGTGCTTATTGTGTTCAATGCAGATGCAATTTTTGTGGTTCATCAACATTCTTAAGGTCCACAGATTACAGAATGCCTACAGATGTGCTTCGCAAACTAATACTAGTCTTCCAGTGTACGATCAAAGCGTAGACAGTTTAAGACATTTCTCCCATGGCGAAAAGTCCGCTTGCTGCTAATTGTGTTCTATGCCTATTAAACTTCTGTGTTTCATCAACACTCTGAAGGTCCACAGATTACAGAATGCATCCAGATGTGCTTCGCAAACTAATACTAGTCTTTCAGTGTACGATCAAGGCGTAGACAGTTTAAGACATTTCTCCCATGGAGAAAAGTCCGCTTGGTGCTAATTGTGTTCAATGCCGATAAAATTTCTGTGTTTCATCAACACTCTGAAGGTCCACAGATTACAGAATGCATCCAGATGTGCTTCGGAAACTACTACTAGTCTTCCAGTGTACGATCAAAGCGTAGAGAGTTTAAGACATTACTCCCATGGAGAAAAGTCCGCATGGTGCTTATTGTGTTAAAAGCCGATGCAATTTTTGTGCTTCATCAACACTCGGAAGGTCCACAGATTATAGAATGCCTCCAGATGTGCTTCGGAAACTACTAGTAGTCTTCCAGGGAACGATCAAAGCGTAGACAGTTTAAGACATTACTCCCATGGAGAAAAGTCCACATGGTGTTTATTGTGTCCAATGCCGATGCCATTTTTGTGTTTCATCAACACTCTAAAGGTCGACAGATTTCAGAATGCCTCCAGATATGCTTTTGAAACTACTACTAGCCTTCCAGGGCACGATCAAAGCGTAGACAGTTTAAGACATTACTAGCATAGAGAAAATTCCGCATGGTGCTAATTGTGTTCAATGCCGATTAAATTTCTGTGTTTCATCAACACTCTGAAGGTCCACAGATTACAGACTGCATCCAGATGTGCTTCGCAAACTAATACTAGTCTTCCAGTGTACGATCAAGGCGTAGACAGTTTAAGACATTTCTCCCATGGAGAAAAGTCCGCTTGGTGCTTATTGTGTTCAATGCCGATGCAATTTTTGTTTTTCATCAACACTCTGAAGGTCCTCAGATTACAGAATGTCTCCAGATGTGCTTCAGAAACTACTACTAGTCTTCCAGTGTACGATCAAAACGTAGGCAGTTTAAGACATTACTCCCATGGAGAAAAGAACGCATGGTGCTTATTGTGTTCAATGCCGATGCAATTTCTGTGTTTCATCAACACTCTGAAGGTCCACCGATTACAGAATGCCTCCAGATGTGCTTCGGAAACTAATACTAATCTCCAGTGAACGATCAAAGCGTATACAGTTTAAGACATAACTCCCATTGAGAAAAGTCTGATGGTGCTTATTGTGTTCAATGCCAATGCAATTTTTGTGTTTCATCATCACTCTGAAGGTCCACAGATTACAGAATGCCTCCAGATGTGCTTAGGGAACTATTACTACTCTTCCAGTGTACGATCAAAGCGTAGACAGTTTAAGACATTACTCCCATGGAGAAAAGTCCGCATGGTGCTTATTGTGTTCAATGCCGATGCAATTTCTGTGTTTCATCAACACTCTCAAGGTCCACAGATTACAGAATGCCTCCAGATTTGCTTTAGAAACTACTACTAGTCTTCCAGTGTACGATCAAAACGTAGACAGTTTAAGACATTACTCCCATGGAGAAAAGTACGCATGGTGCTTATTGTGTTCAATGCCGATGCAATTTCTGTGTTTCATCAACAATCTGAAGGTCCACCGATTACAGAATGCCTCCAGATGTGCTTCGGAAACGACTACTAGTCTCCAGTGAACGATTAAAGCGTATACAGTTTAAGACATAACTCCCATTGAGAAAAGTCCGCATGGTGCTTATTGTGTTCAATGCCGATGCAATTTTTGTGATTCATCATCACTCTGAAGCTCCACAGATTACAGAATGCCTCCAGATGTGCTTCAGAAACTGTTACTAGTCTTCCAGTGTACGATCAAAGCGTAGACAGTTTAAGACATTACTCCCATGGAGAAAAGTCGGCATGATGCTTATTGTGTTCAATGCCAATGCAATTTTTGTGTTTCATCAACACTCTGAAGGTCCACAGATTACAGAATGCCTCCACATGTGCTTCGGAAACTACTACTGGTCTTCCAGTGTACGATCAAAACGTAGACAGTTTAAGACATTACTCCCATGGAGAAAAGTCCGCATGGTGCTTATTGTGATCAATGAAGATGCAATTCATCTGCTTCATCGACACTCTGAAGGTATACAGATTACAGAATGCCTCCAGATGTGCTTAGGAAACTACTACTACTCTTCCAGTGTACGATTAAAGCGTAGACAGTTTAAGACATTACTCCCTTGGAGAAAATTCCGATGGTGCTTATTGTGTTCAATGCCGATGCAGTTTTTGTGTTTCATCAACACTCTGAAGGTCCACAGATTACAGAATGCATCCATATGTGTTTCGGAAACTACTACTAGTCCCCCAGTGTACGATCAAAGTGTAGACAGTTTAAGACATTACTCCCGTGGAGAAAATTCCGCATGGTGATTTTTGTGTTCAATGCCGATGCAATTTTTTTTTCATCAACACTCTGAAGGTCCTCAGATTACAGAATGCATCCAGATGTGCTTCGGAAACTACTACTAGTCTTCCAGTGTACGATCAAAGCGTAGACAGTTTAAGACAATAGTCCCATGGAGAAAAGTTCGCATGGTGCTTATTGTGTTCAATGCCGATGCAATTATTGTGTTTCATTAACACTCTGAAGGTAAACAGATTACAGAATGCCCCTAGATATGCTTCGGAAACTACTAATAGTGTTCCAGGGAACGCTCAAATCATAGACAGTTTAAGACATTACTCCCATGGAGAAAAGTCCGCATGGTGCTTATTGTTTTCAACACCGATGCAATTTTTTTGTTTCATCAACACTCTGAAGGTCCACAGATTTCAGAATGACTCTAGATGTGCTTCGGGAACTACTACTAGTCTTCCAGGGAACGATCAAAACGTACACGGTTTAAGACATTACTTCCATGCAGAAAAGGCCGCATGGTGCTTATTGTGTTCAATGCCGATGCAATTTCTGTGTTTCATCAACACTCTGAAGGTCCACAGATTACAGAATGCCTCCAGATGTGCTTCGGAAACGACTACTAGTCTACAGTGAACGATCAAAGCGTATACAGTTTAAGACATAACTCCCATTGAGAAACGTCCGCATGGTGCTTATTGTGTTCAATGCCAATGCAATTTTTGTGTTTCATCATCACTCTGAAGGTCCACAGATTACAGAATGCCTCCAGATGTGCTTAGGAAACTATTACTACTCTTCCAGTGTACGATCAAAGCGTATACAGTTTAAGACATAACTCCCATTGAGAAAAGTCCGCATGGTGCTTATTGTGTTCAATGCCGATGCAATTTTTGTGTTTCATCATCACT
Source organism: Schistocerca gregaria (assembly GCF_023897955.1). NCBI lineage: Eukaryota > Metazoa > Arthropoda > Insecta > Orthoptera > Acrididae > Schistocerca > Schistocerca gregaria. The sequence goes on along the minus strand of NC_064928.1, from coordinate 48,085,163 downwards.
CTGAAGGTCCACAGATTACAGAATGCCTCCAGATGTGCTTAGGAAACTATTACTACTCTTCCAGTGTACGATCAAAGCGTAGACAGTTTAAGACATTACTCCCATGGAGAAAAGTCCGCATGGTGCTTATTGTGTTCAATGCCGATGCAATTTTTGTGTTTCATCAACACTCTGAAGGTCCACAGATTACAGAATGCCTCCAGATGTGCTTCGGAAACGACTACTAGTCTACAGTGAACGATCAAAGCGTATACAGTTTAAGACATAAATCCCATTGAGAAAAGTCCGCATGGTGCTTATTGTGTTCAATGCCAATGCAATTTTTGTGTTTCATCATCACTCTGAAGGTCCACAGATTACAGAATGCCTCCAGATGTGCTTAGGGAACTATTACTACTCTTCCAGTGTACGATCAAAGCGTAGACAGTTTAAGACATTACTCCCATGGAGAAAAGTCCGCATGGTGCTTATTGTGTTCAATGCCGATGCAATTTCTGTGTTTCATCAACACTCTCAAGGTCCACAGATTACAGAATGCCTCCAGATGTGCTTTAGAAACTACTACTAGTCTTCCAGTGTACGATCAAAACGTAGACAGTTTAAGACATTACTCCCATGGAGAAAAGTCCGCATGGTGCTTATTGTGTTCAATGCCGATGCAATTTCTGTGTTTCATCAACACTCTGAAGGTCCACCGATTACAGAATGCCTCCAGATGTGCTTCGGAAACGACTACTAGTCTCCAGTGAACGATTAAAGCGTATACAGTTTAAGACATAACTCCCATTGAGAAAAGTCCGCATGGTGCTTTTTGTGTTCAATGCCGATGCAATTTTTGTGATTCATCATCACTCTGAAGCTCCACAGATTACAGAATGCCTCCAGATGTGCTTCAGGAACTGCTACTAGTCTTCCAGTGTACGATCAAAGCGTAGACAGTTTTAGACATTACTCCCATGGAGAAAAGTCGGCATGGTGCTTATTGTGTTCAATGCCGATGCAATTTTTGTGTTTCATCAACACTCTGAAGGTCCACAGATTACAGAATGCCTCCACATGTGCTTCGGAAACTACTACTGGTCTTCCAGTGTACGATCAAAACGTAGACAGTTTAAGACATTACTCCCATGGAGAAAAGTCCGCATGGTGCTTATTGTGATCAATGAAGATGCAATTCATGTGCTTCATCGACACTCTGAAGGTATACAGATTACAGAATGCCTATAGATGTGATTCGGAAACTACTACTAGTCTTCCAGGGAACGATCAAAGCGTAGACAGTTTAAGACATTACTCCCATATAGAAAAGTCCGCATGGTGCTTATTGTGTTAAATGACGATGCAATTTTTGTGTTTCATCAAAACTGTGAAGGTCCACAGATTTCAGAATGCCTCCAGATGTGCTCCGGAACTTACTACTAGTCTTCCAGTAACGATCAAAGCGTAGACTGTTTAAGTCATTACTCCCATGGAGAAAAGTCCGCATGGTGTTTATTTTGTTCAATGCCGATGCGATTTCTGTTTTTTATCAACACTCTGAAGGTCCACAGATTACATAATGCTTCCAGATCTCCTTCGGAAACTACTACTAGTCCTCCAGTGTACGATCAAAGCGTAGACAGTTTAAGACATTACTCCCGTGGAGAAAATTCCGCATGGTGATTATTGGGTACAATGCCGATGCAACTTTTGTGTTTCATCATTACTCTGAAGGTCCACAGATCACAGAATGCATCCACATGTTCTTAGGAAACTACTACTAGTCTTCCAGTGTACGATCAAAGCGTAGACAGTTTAAGACATTACTCCCAAGGAGAAAAGTCCGCATGGTGCTTATTGTGTTCAATGCCGATGGAATTTTTGTGTGTCATCAACACTCTGAAGGTCCACAGATTGCAGGATGCCTCCAGATGTGCATCGGAAACTACTACTAGTCTTCCAGGGAACGATCATAATGTAGACATTTTAAGATATTACTCCCATGGAGAAAAGTCCGCATGGTGCTTATTGTGTTAATTGTCGATGCTATTTTAGTGTTTCATCAACACTCTGAAGGTCCACAGATTACAGAATGCCTCCAGATGTGCTTCGCAAACTAATTCTAGTCTTCCAGTGTACGATCAAAGCTTAGACAGTTTAAGACATTTCTCCCATGGAGAAAAGTCCGCTTGGTGCTTATTGTGTTCAATGCCGATGCAATTTTTTTTTCATCAACACTCTGAAGGTCCTCAGATTACAGAATGCATCCAAATGTGCTTCGGAAACTACTATTAGTCTTCCAGTGTACGATCAAAGCGTAGACAGTTTAAGACAATAGTCCCATGGAGAAAAGTTCGCATGGTGCTTATTGTGTTCAATGCCGATGCAATTTTTGTGTTTCATCAACACTCTGAAGGTCCACAGATTACAGAATGCCTCCACATGTGCTTCGGAAACTACTACTGGTCTTCCAGTGTACGATCAAAGCGTAGACAGTTTAAGACATTACTCCCATGGAGAAAAGTCCGCATGGTGCTTATTGTGATCAATGAAGATGCAATTCATGTGCTTCATCGACACTCTGAAGGTATACAGATTACAGAATGCCTATAGATGTGATTCGGAAACTACTACTAGTCTTCCAGGGAACGATCAAAGCGTAGACAGTTTAAGACATTACTCCCATATAGAAAAGTCCGCATGGTGCTTATTGTGTTAAATGCCGATGCAATTTTTGTGTTTCATCAAAACTGTGAAGGTCCACAGATTTCAGAAAGCCTCCAGATGTGCTCCGGAACTTACTACTAGTCTTCCAGGAACGATCAAAGCGTAGACTGTTTAAGTCATTCCTCCCATGGAGAAAAGTCCGCATGGTGTTTATTTTGTTCAATGCCGATGCGATTTCTGTTTTTTATCAACACTCTGAAGGTCCACAGATTACATAATGCTTCCAGATCTCCTTCGGAAACTACTACTAGTCCTCCAGTGTACGATCAAAGCGTAGACAGTTTAAGACATTACTCCCGTGGAGAAAATTCCGCATGGTGATTATTGGGTACAATGCCGATGCAACTTTTGTGTTTCATCATTACTCTGAAGGTCCACAGATCACAGAATGCATCCACATGTTCTTAGGAAACTACTACTAGTCTTCCAGTGTACGATCAAAGCGTAGACAGTTTAAGACATTACTCCCAAGGAGAAAAGTCCGCATGGTGCTTATTGTGTTCAATGCCGATGGAATTTTTGTGTGTCATCAACACTCTGAAGGTCCACAGATTGCAGGATGCCTCCAGATGTGCATCGGAAACTACTACTAGTCTTCCAGGGAACGATCATAATGTAGACATTTTAAGATATTACTCCCATGGAGAAAAGTCCGCATGGTGCTTATTGTGTTAATTGTCGATGCTATTTTAGTGTTTCATCAACACTCTGAAGGTCCACAGATTACAGAATGCCTCCAGATGTGCTTCGCAAACTAATACTAGTCTTCCAGTGTACGATCAAAGCTTAGATAGTTTAAGACATTTCTCCCATGGAGAAAAGTCCGCTTGGTGCTTATTGTGTTCAATGCCGATGCAATTTTTTTTTCATCAACACTCTGAAGGTCCTCAGATTACAGAATGCATCCAAATGTGCTTCGGAAACTACTATTAGTCTTCCAGTGTACGATCAAAGCGTAGACAGTTTAAGACAATAGTCCCATGGAGAAAAGTTCGCATGGTGCTTATTGTGTTCAATGCCGATGCAATTATTGTGTTTCATTAACACTCTGAAGGTAAACAGATTACAGAATGCCCCTAGATATGCTTCGGAAACTACTACTAGTGTTCCAGGGAACGCTCAAAACATAGACAGTTTAAGACATTACTCCCATGGAGAAAAGTCCGCATGGTGCTTATTGTGTTCAACGCCGATGCAATTTTTTTGTTTCATCAACACTCTGAAGGTCCACAGATTTCAGAATGACTCCAGATGTGCTTCGGGAACTACTACTAGTCTTCCAGGGAACGATCAAAACGTACACGGTTTAAGACATTACTCCCATGGAGAAAAGTCCGCATGGTGCTTATTGTGTTCAATGCCGATGCAATTTTTGTGCTTCATCAACACTCGGAAGGTCCGAAGATTACTGAATGCCTCCAGATGTGCTTCAGAATTTACTACTAGTCTTCCAGGGAACGATCATAGCGAAGACAGTTTAAGATATTACTCCCATGTAGAGAAGTCAGCATGGTGCTTATTGTGTTCAATGACGATTTAATGTCTGTGTTTCGTCAACACTCTGAAGGTCCACAGATTACAGAATGAATCCAGATGTGCTTCGGAAACTACTACTAGTCTTCCAGTGTACGATCAAAACGTATACAGTTTAAGACATAACTCCCATTGAGAAAAGTCCGCATCGTGCTTATTGTGTTCAATGCAGATGCAATTTTTGTGTTTCATCAACACTCTGAAGGTCCACAGATTACAGAATGCCTCCAGATGTGCTTCGCAAACTAGTACTAGTCTTCCAGTGTACGATCAAAGCGTAGACAGTTTAAGACATTTCTCCCATGGAGAAAAGTCCACTTGGTGCTTATTGTGATCAATGCCGATGCAATTTTTGTTTTTCATCAACACTCTAAAGGTCCTCAGATTACAGAATGCCTCCAGATGTGCTTCAGAAACTACTACTAGTCTTCCAGTGTACGATCAAAACGTAGACAGTTTAAGACATTACTCCCATGGAGACAAGAACGCATGGTGCTTATTGTGTTCAATGCCGATGCAATTTCTGTGTTTCATCAACACTCTGAAGGTCCACCGATTACAGAATGCCTCCAGATGTGCTTCGGAAACGACTACTAGCCTCCACATGTGCTTCGGAAACGACTACTAGTCTACAGTGAACGATCAAAGCGTATACAGTTTAAGACATAACTCCCATTAAGAAAAGTCCGCATGGTGCTTATTGTGTTCAATGCCGATGCAATTTTTGTGTTTCATCATCACTCTGAAGGTCCACAGATTACAGAATGCCTCCAGATGTGCTTAGGAAACTATTACTACTCTTCCAGTGTACGATCAAAGCGTAGACAGTTTAAGACATTACTCCCATGGAGAAAAGTCGGCATGGTGCTTATTGTGTTCAATGCCGATGCAATTTCTGTGTTTCATCAACACTCTCAATGTCCACAGATTACAGAATGCCTCCAGATGTGCTTTAGAAACTACTACTAGTCTTCCAGTGTACGATCAAAACGTAGACAGTTTAAGACATTACTCCCATGGAGAAAAGTCCGCATGGTGCTTATTGTGTTCAATGCCGATGCAATTTCTGTGTTTCATCAACACTCTGAAGGTCCACCGATTACAGAATGCCTCCAGATGTGCTTCGGAAACGACTACTAGTCACCAGTGAACGATTAAAGCGTATACAGTTTAAGACATTACTCCCATGGAGAAAAGTCGGCATGGTGCTTATTGTGTTCAATGCCGATGGAATATTTGTGTTTCATCAACACTCTGAAGGTCCACAAATTACAGAATGCCTCCACATGTGCTTCGGAAACTACTACTGGTCTTCCAGTGTACGATCAAAGCGTAGACAGTTTAAGACATTACTCCAATGGAGAAAAGTCCGCATGGTGCTTTTTGTGTTCAATGAAGATGCAATTCATGTGTTTCATCGACACTCTGAAGGTATACAGATTACAGAATGCCTCCAGATGTGCTTAGGAAACTACTACTACTCTTCCAGTGTACGATTAAAGCGTAGACAGTTTAAGACATTACTCCCATGGAGAAAAGTCCGATGGTGCTTATTGTGTTCAATGTCGATGCAGTTTTTGTGTTTCATCAACACTCTGAAGGTCCACAGATTACAGAATGCATCCAGATGTGTTTCGGAAACTACTACTAGTCCTCCAGTGTACGATCAAAGCGTAGACAATTTAAGACATTTCTCCCGTGGAGAAAATTACGCATGGTGATTTTTGTGTTCAATGCCGATGCAATTTTTGTGTGTCATCAACACTCTGAAGGTCCACAGATTACAGGATGCCTCCAGATATGCTGCGGAAACTACTACTAGTCTTCCAGGGAACGATCAAAATGTAGACAGTTTAAGATATTACTCCCATGGAGAAAAGTCCGCATGGTGCTTATTGTGTTCAATGCCGATGCAATTTTTGTGTTACATCGTCACTCTGAAGGTCCACAGATTACAGAATGCCTCCAGATGTGCATCTGAAAATACCACTGGTCTTCCAGGGAACGATCAAAGCGTAGACTGTTTGAGACATTACTAACATGGAGAAAAGTGCGCATGATGACTCTTGTATTCAATCCCGATGCAATTTCTGTGTCTCATCAACACTTTGAAGGTTAACAGATTAAGGAATGCATCGAGATGTGCATCGGTAACTACTACTGGTCTTCCAGGGAACGATCAAATCGTAGACTGGTTGAGACATTACTCCCGAGGAGGAAAGTGCGCATGGTGACTGTTGTATTCAATCCCGATGCAATTTCTGTGTTTCATCAACACTCTGATAGTCCACAGATTACAGAATGCCCCCAGACGTGCATCGGAAACTACTACTGGTCTTCCAGGGAACGATCAAAGCGTTGACTCTTTGAGACATTACTCCCATGGAGAAAGGTGCGCATGGTGACTGTTGTATTCAATCCCGATGGAATTTCTGTGTTTCATCAACACTCTGATAGTCCACAGATTACAGAATGACTCCAGACGTGCATCGGAAACTACTTCTGGTCTTCCAGGGAATGATCAAAGCGTAGACTGTTTGAGACATTACTCCCATGGAGGAAACTGCTCATGGTGACTGTTGTATTCAATCCTGATGCAATTTCTGTGTTTCATCAACACTCTGATAGTCCACAGATTACAGAATGCCTCCAGATGTGCATCAGAAACTACTTATGGTCTTCCAGGGAACGATCAAAGCGTAGACTGTTAGAGACATTACTCCCATAGAGGAATGTGCGCATGGTGACTGTTGTATTTAATCACGATGAAATTTCTGTGTTTCATCAACACTCTGATCGTCCACAGATTACAGAATGCCTCCAGATGTGCATCGGATATTACCACTGGTCTTCCAGGGAACGATCAAAGCGTAGACTATTTGAGACATTACTAACATGGAGAAAAGTGCGCATGATGACTCTTGTATTCAATCACGATGCAATTTCTGTGTGTCATCAACATTTTGAAGGTCAACAGATTAAAGAATGCATCGAGATGTGCATCGATAACTACTACTGGTCTTCCAGGGAACGATTAAAGCGTAGACTGTTTGAGACATTACTCCCATGGAGTAAAGGGCGCATGGTGACTGTTGTATTCAATCCCGATGCAATTTCTGTGTTTCATCAACACTCTGATAGTAAACAGATTACAGAATGCCACCAGATGTGTATCGGAAACTACTTCTGGTCTTCCAGGGAACGATCAAAACGTAAACTGTTTGAGACAATACTCCCGTGGAGGAAAGTGCGCATGGTGACTGTTGAATTCAATCCCGATGCAATTTGTGTATTTCATCAACACTTTGACAGTCCACAGATTTCAGAATGCCTCCAGATGTGCATCGGAAACTATTTCTGGTCTTCCAGGGAACGATCAAAGCGTAGACTGCTTGACTCACTACCCCCATGGAGGAAATTGCGCATGGTGACTGTTGTATTCAATCCCGATGCAATTTCTGTGTTTCATCAACACAATGATAGTCCACAGATTACAGAATGAAACCAGATGTGCATTGGAAACTACTACTGGTCTTCCAGGGAACGATCACAGTGTAGACTGTTAGAGACATAACTCCCATGGAGGAAAGTGCGCATGGTGACTGTTGTATTCAATCCCGATGCAATTTCTGTGTTTCATCAACACTCTGATAGTCCAGAGATTACAGAATGCCACCAGATGAACATCGGCAACTACTACTGGTGTTCCAGGGAACGATCAAAGCGTAGACTGTTTGAGACATTACTCCTGTGGAGGAAAGTGCGCATGATGACTGTTGTATTCAATCCCGATGCACTTTCTGTGTTTCATCAACACTCTGATGGTCCACAGATTACAGAATAAAACGGATGTGCATCGGAAACTACTACTGGTCTTCCAGGGAACGATCAAAGCGTAGACTGTTTGAGACATTACTCCCGTGGAGGAAAGTGTGGATGGTGACGTTTGTATTCAATCCCGATGCAATTTCTGTGTTTGATCAACACTGTGATAGTCCACACATTACAGAATCCCACCAGACGTGCATCGGAAACTACTACTGGTCTTCCAGGGAACGATCAAAGGGTAGTTTTTATGAGACACTACTCTCATGGAAGAAAGTGCGCATGGTGAATGTTGTATTCAATCCCGATGCAATTTCTGTGTTTCATCAACACTCTGATAGTCCACAGATTACAGAATGCCTCCAGACGTGCATCGGAAACTACTTCTGGTCTTCCAGGGAATGATCAAAGCGTAGACTGATTGAGACATTACTCCCATGTAGGAAACTGCTCATGGTGACTGTTGTATTCAATCCCGATGCAATTTCTGTGTTTCATCAACACTCTGATAGTCCACAGATTACAGAATGCCTCCAGATGTGCATCAGAAACTACTTATGGTCTTCCAGGGAACGATCAAATCGTAGACTGTTAGAGACATTACTCCCATAGAGGAAAGTGCGCATGGTGACTGTTGTATTTAATCACGATGAAATTTCTGTGTTTCATCAATACTCTGATAGTCCACAGATTACAGAATGCCTCCAGATGTGCATCGGAAATTACCACTGGTCTTCCAGGGAACGCTCAAAGCGTAGACTATTTGAGACATTACTAACATGGAGAAAAGTGCGCATGATGACTCTTGTATTCAATCACGATGCAATTTCTGTGTCTCATCAACACTTTGAAGGTCAACAGATTAAAGAATGCACCGAGATGTGCATCGATAACTACTACTGGTCTTCCAGATAACGATCAAATCGTAGACTGTTTGAGACATTACTCCCGAGGAGGAAAGTGCTCATGGTGACTGTTGTATTCAATCCCGATGCAATTTCTGTGGTTCATCAACACTCTGATAGTCGACAGATTACAGAATGCCCCCAGACGTGCATCGGAAACTACTACTGGTCTTCCAGGGAACGATCAAAGCGTAGCCTGTTTGAGACATTACTCCCATAGAGGAAAGTGCGCAAGGTGACTGTTATATTCAATCCCGATGCCATTTCTGTGTTTCATCAACTCTCCGATAGTCCGCATATTACAGAATGCCACCAGATGTACATCGAAAACTACTACTGGCCTTCCTGGGAACGATTAAAGCGTAGACTGTTTGAGACATTACTCCCATGGAGGAAAGTGCGCATGGAGACTGTTGTATTCTATCACGATGCAATTTCTGTGTTTCATCAACACTCTGATAGTCCACAGATTACAGGATGCCTCCAGATGTGCATCGGAAACTACTTCTAGTCTTCCAGGGAACGATCAAAGCGTAGACTGTTTGAGACATTACTCCCATGGAGGAATGTGCTCATGGTGACTGTTGTATTCAATCCCGATGCAATTTCTGTGTTTCATCAACACTCGGATAGTCCACAGATTACAGAATGCCTCCCGATGTGCATCGGAAGCTACTACTGGTCTTCCAGGGAACGATTAAAGCGTAGACTGTTTGAGACATTACTCCCATGGAGTAAAGGGCGCATGGTGACTGTTTTATTCAATCCCGATGCAATTTCTGTGTCTCATCAACACTTTGAAGGTTAACAGATTAAGGAATGCATCGAGATGTGCATCGGTAACTACTATTGGTCTTCCAGGGAACGATTAAAGCGTAGACTGTTTGAGACATTACTAACATGGAGTAAAGGGCGCATGGTGACTGTTGTATTCAATCCCGATGCAATTTCTGTGTTTCATCAACACTCTGATAGTAAACAGATTACAGAATGCCACCAGATGTGTATCGGAAACTACTTCTGGTCTTCCAGGGAACGATCAAAACGTAAACTGTTTGAGACAATACTCCCGTGGAGGAAAGTGCGCATGGTGACTGTTAAATTCAATCCCGATGCAATTTGTGTATTTCATCAACACTTTGACAGTCCACAGATTTCAGAATGCCTCCAGATGTGCATCGGAAACTATTTCTGGTCTTCCAGGGAACGATCAAAGCGTAGACTGTTTGACTCACTACCCCCATGGAGGAAATTGCGCATGGTGACTGTTGTATTCAATCCCGATGCAATTTCTGTGTTTCATCGACACAGTGATAGTCCACAGATTACAGAATGAAACCAGATGTGCATTGGAAACTACTACTGGTCTTCCAGGGAACGATCACAGTGTAGACTGTTAGAGACATAACTCCCATGGAGGAAAGTGCGCATGGTGACTGTTGTATTCAATCCCGATGCAATTTCTGTGTTTCATCAACACTCTGATAGTCCAGAGATTACATAATGCCACCAGATGAACATCGGCAACTACTACTGGTGTTCCAGGGAACGATAAAGCGTAGACTGTTTGAGACATTACTCCTGTGGAGGAAAGTGCGCATGATGACTGTTGTATTCAATCCCGATGCACTTTCTGTGTTTCATCAACACTCTGATGGTCCACAGATTACAGAATAAAACGGATGTGCATCGGAAACTACTACTGGTCTTCCAGGGAACGATCAAAGCGTAGACTGTTTGAGACATTACTCCCGTGGAGGAAAGTGTGGATGGTGACTTTTGTATTTAATCCCGATGCAATTTCTGTGTTTGATCAACACTGTGATAGTCCACACATTACAGAATCCCACCAGACGTGCATCGGAAACTACTACAGGTCTTCCAGGGAACGATCAAATGGTAGTTTTTATGAGACACTACTCTCATGGAAGAAAGTGCGCATGGTGACAGTTGTATTCAATCCCGATGCAATTTCTGTGTTTCATCAACACTCTGATAGTCCACAGATTACAGAATGCCTCCAGACGTGCATCTAAAACTACTTCTGGTCTTCCAGGGAATGATCAAAGCGTAGACTGATTGAGACATTACTCCCATGTAGGAAACTGCTCTTGGTGACTGTTGTATTCAATCCCGATGCAATTTCTGTGTTTCATCAACACTCTGATAGTCCACAGATTACAGAATGAGTCCAGATGTGCATCAGAAACTACTTATGGTCTTCCAGGGAACGATCAAAGCGTAGACTGTTAGAGACATTACTCCCATAGAGGAAAGTGCGCATGGTGACTGTTGTATTTAATCACGATGAAATTTCTGTGTTTCATCAATACTCTGATAGTCCACAGATTACAGAATGCCTCCAGATGTGCATCGGAAATTACCACTGGTCTTCCAGGGAACGCTCAAAGCGTAGACTATTTGAGACATTACTAACATGGAGAAAAGTGCGCATTATGACTCTTGTATTCAATCACGATGCATTTTCTGTGTCTCATCAACACTTTGAAGGTCAACAGATTAAAGAATGCATCGAGATGTGCATCGATAACTACTACTGGTCTTCCAGATAACGATCAAATCGTAGACTGTTTGAGACATTACTCCCGAGGAGGAAAGTGCTCATGGTGACTGTTGTATTCAATCTCGATGCAATTTCTGTGGTTCATCAACACTCTGACAGTCGACAGATTACAGAATGCCCCCAGACGTGCATCGGAAACTACTACTGGTCTTCCAGGGAACGATCAAAGCGTATCCTGTTTGAGACATTACTCCCATAGAGGAAAGTGCGCAAGGTGACTGTTGTATTCAATCCCGATGCCATTTCTGTGTTTCATCAACTCTCCGATAGTCCGCATATTACAGAATGCCACCAGATGTACATCGAAAACTACTACTGGCCTTCCTGGGAACGATTAAAGCGTAGACTGTTTGAGACATTACTCCCATGGAGGAAAGTGCGCATGGAGACTGTTGTATTCTATCACGATGCAATTTCTGTGTTTCATCAACACTCTGATAGTCCACAGATTACAGGATGCCTCCAGATGTGCATCGGAAACTACTTCTAGTCTTCCAGGGAACGATCAAAGCGTAGACTGTTTGAGACATTACTCCCATGGAGGAATGTGCTCATGGTGACTGTTGTATTCAATCCCGATGCAATTTCTGTGTTTCATCAACACTCGGATAGTCCACAGATTACAGAATGCCTCCCGATGTGCATCGGAAACTACTACTGGTCTTCCAGGGAACGATTAAAGCGTAGACTGTTTGAGACATTACTCCCATGGAGTAAAGGGCGCATGGTGACTGTTGTATTCAATCCCGATGCAATTTCTGTGTTTCATCAACACTCTGATAGTAAACAGATTACAGAATGCCACCAGATGTGCATCGGAAACTACTTCTGGTCTTCCAGGGAACGATCAAAGCGTAGACTGTTTGAGACATTACTCCTATTTAGGAAAGTGCGAATGGTGACTGTTGTATTGAATCCCGATGCAATTTCTGTGTTTCATCAACACTCTGATAGTCCACAGATTAAGGAATGCCTCCAGATGTGCATCGGAAACTACTTCTGGTCTTCCTGGGAACGATCAAAGCGTAGACTGTTTGAGAAATTACTCCCGTGGCGGAAAGTGCGCATGGTGACTGTAGTATTCAATCCCGATGCAATTTCTGTGTTTCATCAACACTCTGATATTCCACAGATTACAGAATGCCACCAGACGTGCATCGGAAACTACTACTGGTCTTCCAGGGATCGATCAAAGCGTAGACGGTATGAGACATAACTACAGTGGAGGAAAGTCCGCATGGTGACTGTTGTATTCAATCCCGATGCAATTTCTGTGTTTCATCAACACTCTGATAGGAAACAGATTACAGAATGCCACCAGATGTGCATCGGAAACTACTTCTGGTCTTCCAGAGAACGATCAAAACGTAGACTGTTTGAGACATTACTCCCGTGGAGGAAAGTGCGCATGGTGACTGTTGAATTCAATCCCGATGCAATTTCTGTGTCTCATCAACACAATGATAGTCCACAGATTACAGAATGAAACCAGATGTGCATTGGAAACTACTACTGGTCTTCCAGGGAACGATCACAGTGTAGACTGTTAGAGACACAACTCCCATGGAGGAATGTGCGCATGGTGACTGTTGTATTCAATCCCGATGCAATTTCCGTGTTTCATCAACACTCTAGCAGTCCACAGATTACAGAATTCCAATAGATGTGCATCGGAAACTACTACTGGTCTTCCAGGGAACGATCAAAGCGTAGACTGTTTGAGACATACCTCCCGTGGAGGAAAGTGCGCATGGTGACTGTTGTATTCAATCCCGATGCAATTTCTGTGTTTCATCAACACTCTGATGGTCCACAGATTACAGTATGCCACCAAATGTACATCGGATACTACTACTGGTCTTCCAGGGAACGATCAAAGCGTAGACTGTTTGACACATAACTCGCATGGAGGAAAGTGACCATGGTAAATGTAGTATTCAATCCCGATGCAATTTCTGTGTTTCATCAACTCTCTGATAGTCCACAGATTACAGGATGCCTCCAGATGTGCATCGGAAACTACTTCTGGTCTTCCAGGGAACGATCAAAGCGTAGACTGTTTGAGACATTACTCCCGTGGAGGAAAGGGCGCATGGTGACTGTTGTATTCAATCCCGATGCAATTTCTGTGTTTCATCAACACTCTAATAGTCCACAGATTACAGGATGCTTCCTGATGTGCATCGACAACTACTTCTGGTCTTCCAGGGATCGATCAAAGCGTAGACTGTTTGAGACATTACTCCAATAGAGGAAAGTGCGGATGGTGACTGTTGTATTCAATCCCGATGCAATTTCTGTGTTTCATCAACACTCTGATAGTCCACAGATTACAGAAAGCCACCAAATGTACATCGGAAACTACTACTGGGCTTCCAGGGAACGATCAAAACGTAGAATATTTGAGACATTACTCCCATGGAGGAAAGTGCGCATGGTGACTGTTGTATTGAATCCCGATGCAATTTCTGTGTTTCATCAACACTCTGATAGTCCACAGATTAAGGAATGCCACCAGATGTGCATCGGAAACTACTACTGGTCTTCCAGGGAACGATCAAATCGTAGACTGTTTGAGACATTACTCCTGTGGAGGAAAGTGTGCATGGTGACTGTTGTATTCAATCCCAATGCAATTTCTGTGTTTCATCAACAATCTGATAGTCCACAGATAACAGAATGCCACCAGATGCGCATCGGAAACTAGTACTGGTCTTCCAGGGAACGATCAAAGCGTAGACTGTTTGAGACATTACTCCCGTGGAGGAAGGTGTGGATGGTGACCGTTGTATTCAATCCCGATGCAATTTCTGTGTTTGATCAACACTGTGATAGTCCACAGATTACAGAATGCCACCAGACGTGCATCGTAAACTACTACTGGTCTTCCAGGGAACGATCAAAGCGTAGATTGTATGAGACACTACTCTCATGGAAGAAAGTGCGCATGGTGACTGTTGTATTCAATCCCGACGCAATTTCTGTGTTTCATCAACACTCTGATAGTCCACAGATTACAAGATGCTTCCTGATGTGCATCGGAAACTACTTCTGATCATCCAGGGAACGATCAAAGCGTAGACTGTTTGAGACATTACTCCCATTTAGGAAAGTGCGCATGGTGACTGTTGTATTCAATCCCGATGCAATATCTGTGTTTCATCAACACATTGAAGGTCCACAGATTACAGAATGCCTCCAGATGTGCATTGGAAACTACTACTGGTTTTCGAGGCAACGATAAAAGCGTAGACTGTTTGAGACATTACTCATGTGGAGGAAAGTGCGCATGGTGACTTTTGTATTCAATCCCGATGAAATTTCTGTGTTTCATCAACACTTTGAAGGTCCACAGATTACAGAATGCGTCCAGATGTGCATCGGAAACTACTACTGGTCTTCCAGGGAACGATCAATGCGTAGACTGTTTGAGACATCACTCCCATGGAGGAAAGTGCGCATGGTGATTGTTGTATTCAATCCCGATGCAATTTCTGTGTTTCATCAACACTCTGATAGTCCACAGATTACAGAATGCCACCAAATGTACATCGGATACCACTACTGGTCTTCCACGGAACGATCAAAGCGTAGACTGTTTGAGACATTACTCCCGTGGCGGAAAGTGCGCATGGTGACTGTAGTATTCAATCCCGATGCAATTTCTGTGTTTCATCAACACTCTGATAGTCCACAGATTACAGAATGCCACCAGACGTGCATCGGAAACTACTACTGGTCTTCCAGGGATCGATCAAAGCGTAGACGGTATGAGACATAACTCCCGTGGAGGAAAGACCGCATGGTGACTATTGTATTCAATCCCGATGCAATGTCTGTGTTTCATTAACACTCTGATAGTCCACAGATTACAGAATGCCACCAGATGTGCATTGGAAACTACTTGTGGTCTTCCATGGAACGATCAAAGCGTAGACTGTTTGAGACACTGCTCCCATGGAAGAAAGTGCGCATGGTGACTGTTGTATTCAATCCCGATGCAATTTCTGTGTTTCATCAACACTCTGATAGTCCACAGATTACAGGATGCTTCCTGATGTGCATCGGAAACTACCACTGGTCTTCCACGGAGCGATCAAAGCGTAGATTGTTTGACACATTACTTTTATGGAGGAAAGTGCGCATGGTGACTGTTGTATTCAATCCAGATGCAATTTCTGTGTTTCATCAACACTTTGAATGTCCACAGATTACAGAATACATCCAGATGTCCATCGGAAACTACTACTGGTCTTCCAGTTAACGATCAAAGCGTAGACTGTTTCAGACATTACTAACATGGAGGCAAGTGCGCATGGTGACTGTAGTATTCAATCCCGATGCAATTTCTGTGTTTCGTCAACACACTGATAGTCCACAGTTTAAGGAATGCTACCAGATGTGCATCGGAAACTACTACTGCTCTTCCAGGGAACGATCAAATCGTAGACTGTTTGAGACATTACTCCTGTGGAGGAAAGTGCGCATGGTGACTGTTGTATTGAATCCCGATGCAATTTCTGTGTTTCATCAACACTCTGATAGTCCACAGATTACAGAATAAAACGGATGTGCATCGGAAACTACTACTGGTCTTCCAGGGAACGATCAAAGCGTAGACTGTTTGAGACATTACTCCCGTGGAGGAAAGTGTGGATGGTGACTTTTGTATTCAATCCCGATGCAATTTCTGTGTTTGATCATCACTGTGATAGTCCACAGATTACAGAATCCCACCAGACGTGCATCGGAAACTACTACTGGTCTTCCAGGCAACGATCAAAGCGTATTTTTTATGAGACACTACTCTCATGGAAGAAAGTGCGCATGGTGACTGTTGTATTCAATCCCGATGCAATTTCTGTGTTTCATCAACACTCTGATAGTCCACAGATTACAGAATGCCTCCAGATGTGCATCGTAAACTACTTGTGGTCTTCCATGGAACGATCAAAGTGTAGACTGTTTGAGACACTACTCCCATGAAGGAAAGTGCGCATGGGGACTGTTGTATTCAATCCCGATGCAATTTTTGTGTTTCATCAACACTCTGATAGTCCATAGATTACAGGATGCTTCCTGATGTGCATCGGAAACTACTTCTGGTCTTCCAGGGAACGATCAAAGCGTAGACTGTTTGAGACACTACTGTCATGGAGGAAAGTGCGCATGGTGACTGTTGTATTCAATCCCGATGCAATTTCTGTGTTACATCAACAATCTAATAGTCCGCAGATTACAGGATGCTTCCAGATGTGCATCGGCAACTACTTCTGGTCTTCAAGGGATCGATCAAAGCGTAGACTGTTTGAGACATTACTCCAATAGAGGAAAGTGCGGATGGTGACTGTTGTATTCAATCCCGATGCAATTTCTGTATTTCATCAACACTCTGATAGTCCACAGATTACAGAAAGCCAACAAATGTACATCGGAAACTACTACTGGGCTTCCAGGGAACGATCAAAGCGTAGAATATTTGAGACATTACTCCCATGGAGGAAAGTGCGCATGGTGACTGTTGTATTTCATCCCGATGCAATTTCTGTGTTTCATCAACACTCTGATAGTCCACAGATTAAGGAATGCCACCAGATGTGCATCGGAAACTACTACTGGTCTTCCAGGGAACGATCAAATCGTGGACTGTTTGAGACATTACTCCTGTGGAGGAAAGTGTGCATGGTGACTGTTGTATTCAATCCCAATGCAATTTCTGTGTTTCATCAACAATCTGATAGTCCACAGATAACAGAATGCCACCAGATGCGCATCGGAAACTAGTACTGGTCTTCCAGGGAACGATCAAAGCGTAGACTGTTTGAGACATTACTCCAGTGGAGGAAGGTGTGGATGGTGACCGTTGTATTCAATCCCGATGCAATTTCTGTGTTTGATCAACACTGTGATAGTCCACAGATTACAGAATGCCACCAGACGTGCATCGTAAACTACTACTGGTCTTCCAGGGAACGATCAAAGCGTAGATTGTATGAGACACTACTCTCATGGAAGAAAGTGCGCATGGTGACTGTTGTATTCAATCCCGATGCAATTTCTGTGTTTCATCAACACTCTGATAGTCCACAGATTACAGAATGCCTCCAGATGTGCATCGTAAACTACTTGTGGTCTTCCATGGAACGATCAAAGTGTAGACTGTTTGAGACACTACTCCCATGAAGGAAAGTGCGCATGGGGACTGTTGTATTCAATCCCGATGCAATTTTTGTGTTTCATCAACACTCTGATAGTCCATAGATTACGGGATGCTTCCTGATGTGCATCGGAAACTACTTCTGGTCTTCCAGGGAACGATCAAAGCGTAGACTGTTTGAGACACTACTGTCATGGAGGAAAGTGCGCATGGTGACTTTTGTATTCAATCCCGATGCAATTTCTGTGTTACATCAACACTCTAATAGTCCACAGATTACAGGATGCTTCCAGATGTGCATCGGCAACTACTTCTGGTCTTCAAGGGATCGATCAAAGCGTAGACTGTTTGAGACATTACTCCAATAGAGGAAAGTGCGGATGGTGACTGTTGTATACAATCCAGATGCAATTTCTGTATTTCATCAACACTCTGATAGTCCACAGATTACAGAAAGCCAACAAATGTACATCGGAAACTACTACTGGGCTTCCAGGGAACGATCAAAGCGTAGAATATTTGAGACATTACTCCCATGGAGGAAAGTGCGCATGGTGACTGTTGTATTTCATCCCGATGCAATTTCTGTGTTTCATCAACACTCTGATAGTCCACAGATTAAGGAATGCCACCAGATGTGCATCGGAAACTACTACTGGCCTTCCAGGGAACGATCAAATCGTAGACTGTTTGAGACATTACTCCTGTGGAGGAAAGTGTGCATGGTGACTGTTGTATTCAATCCCAATGCAATTTCTGTGTTTCATCAACAATCTGATAGTCCACAGATAACAGAATGCCACCAGATGCGCATCGGAAACTAGTACTGGCCTTCCAGGGAACGATCAAAGCGTAGACTGTTTGAGACATTACTCCAGTGGAGGAAGGTGTGGATGGTGACCGTTGTATTCAATCCCGATGCAATTTCTGTGTTTGATCAACACTGTGATAGTCCACAGATTACAGAATGCCACCAGACGTGCATCGTAAACTACTACTGGTCTTCCAGGGAACGATCAAAGCGTAGATTGTATGAGACACTACTCTCATGGAAGAAAGTGCGCATGGTGACTGTTGTATTCAATCCCGACGCAATTTTTGTGTTTCATCAACACTCTGATAGTCCACAGATTACAAGATGCTTCCTGATGTGCATCGGAAACTACTTCTGATCTTCCAGGGAACGATCAAAGCGTAGACTGTTAGAGACATTACTCCCATTTAGGAAAGTGCGCATGGTTACTGTTGTATTCAATCCCGATGCAATATCTGTGTTTCATCAACACTTTGAAGGTCCACAGATTACAGTATGCCTCCAGATGTGCATTGGAAACTACTACTGGTTTTCGAGGCAACGATAAAAGCGTAGACTGTTTGAGACATTACTCATGTGGAGGAAAGTGCGCATGGTGACTTTTGTATTCAATCCCGATGAAATTTCTGTGTTTCATCAACACTTTGAAGGTCCACAGATTACAGAATGCGTCCAGATGTGCATCGGAAACTACTACTGGTCTTCCAGGGAACGATCAATGCGTAGACTATTTGAGACATCACTCCCATGGAGGAAAGTGCGCATGGTGATTGTTGTATTCAATCCCGATGCAATTTCTGTGTTTCATCAACACTCTGATAGTCCACAGATTACAGAATGCCACCAGACGTGCATCGGAAACTACTACTGGTCTTCCAGGGAACGATCAAAGCGTAGACTATTTGAGACCTTACTCCCGTGGAGGAGAGTGCGCCTGGTGACTGTTGTATTAAATCCCGATGCAATTTCTGTGTTTCATCAACACTCTGATTGTAAACAGATTACAGGATGCTTCCAGATGTGCATCGGCAACTACTTCTTCTCTTCCAGGGAACGATCAAAGCGGAGACTGTTTGAGACATTACTCCAATGGAGGAAAGTGCGGCTGGTGACTGTTGTTTTCAATCCCGATGCAATTTCTGTGTTTCATCAACACTCTGATAGTCCACAGATTACAGAAAGCCACCAGATGTACATCGGAAACTACTACTGGTCTTCCAGGGAACGATCAAAGCGTAGAATATTTGAGACATTACTCCCATGGAGGAAAGTGCGCATGGTGACTGTTGTATTGAATCCCGATGCAATTTCTGTGTTTCATCAACACTCTGATAGTCCACAGATTAAGGAATGCCACCAGATGTGCATCGGAAACTACTACTGGTCTTCCAGGGAACGACCAAATCGTAGACTGTTTGAGACATTACTCCTGTGGAGGAAAGTGCGCATGGTGACTGTTGTATTCAATCCCAATGCAATTTCTGTGTTTCATCAACACTCTGATAGTCCACAGATGACAGAATGCCACCAGATGCGCATCGGAAACTAGTACTGGTCTTCCAGGGAACGATCAAAGCGTAGACTGTTTGAGACATTACTCCCGTGGAGGAAAGAGCGCATGGTGACTGTGGTATTCAATCCCGATGCAATTTCTGTGTTTCATCAACACTCTGATAGTCCACAGATTAAGGAATGCTACCAGATGTGCATCGGAAACTACTACTGCTCTTCCAGGGAACGATCAAATCGTAGAATATTTGAGACATTACTCCCATGGAGGAAAGTGCGCATGGTGACTGTTGTATTGAATCCCGATGCAATTTCTGTGTTTCATCAACACTCTGATAGTCCACAGATTACAGAATGCGTCCAGATGTGCATCGGAAACTACTACTGGTCTTCCAGGGAACGATCAATGCGTAGACTATTTGAGACATCACTCCCGTGGAGGAAAGTGCGCATGGTGATTGTTGTATTCAATCCCGATGCAATTTCTGTGTTTCATCAACACTCTGATAGTCCACAGATTACAGAATGCCACCAGACGTGCATCGGAAACTACTACTGGTCTTCCAGGGAACGATCAAAGCGTAGACTATTTGAGACCTTACTCCCGTGGAGGAGAGTGCGCCTGGTGACTGTTGTATTAAATCCCGATGCAATTTCTGTGTTTCATCAACACTTTGATTGTAAACAGATTACAGGATGCTTCCAGATGTGCATCGGCAACTACTTCTTCTCTTCCAGGGAACGATCAAAGCGGAGACTGTTTGAGACATTACTCCAATGGAGGAAAGTGCGGCTGGTGACTGTTGTTTTCAATCCCGATGCAATTTCTGTGTTTCATCAACACTCTGATAGTCCACAGATTACAGAAAGCCACCAGATGTACATCGGAAACTACTACTGGTCTTCCAGGGAACGATCAAAGCGTAGAATATTTGAGACATTACTCCCGTGGAGGAAAGTGCGCATGGTGACTGTTGTATTGAATCCCGATGCAATTTCTGTGTTTCATCAACACTCTGATAGTCCACAGATTAAGGAATGCCACCAGATGTGCATCGGAAACTACTACTGGTCTTCCAGGGAACGACCAAATCGTAGACTGTTTGAGACATTACTCCTGTGGAGGAAAGTGCGCATGGTGACTGTTGTATTCAATCCCAATGCAATTTCTGTGTTTCATCAACACTCTGATAGTCCACAGATGACAGAATGCCACCAGATGCGCATCGGAAACTAGTACTGGTCTTCCAGGGAACGATCAAAGCGTAGACTGTTTGAGACATTACTCCCGTGGAGGAAAGAGCGCATGGTGACTGTGGTATTCAATCCCGATGCAATTTCTGTGTTTCATCAACACTCTGATAGTCCACAGATTAAGGAATGCTACCAGATGTGCATCGGAAACTACTACTGCTCTTCCAGGGAACGATCAAATCGTTGAATATTTGAGACATTACTCCCATGGAGGAAAGTGCGCATGGTGACTGTTGTATTGAATCCCGATGCAATTTCTGTGTTTCATCAACACTCTGATAGTCCACAGATTAAGGAATGCCACCAGATGTGCATCGGAAACTACTACTGGTCTTCCAGGGAACGATCAAATCGTAGACTGTTTGAGACATTACTCCTGTGGAGGAAAGTGCGCATGGTGACTGTTGTATTCAATCCCAATGCAATTTCTGTGTTTCATCAACACTCTGATAGTCCACAGATAACAGAATGCCACCAGATGCGCATCGGAAACTAGTACTGGTCTTCCAGGGAACGATCAAAGCGTAGACTGTTTGAGACATTACTCCCGTGGAGGAAAGAGCGCATGGTGAGTGTGGTATTCAATCCCGATGCAATTTCTGTGTTTCATCAACACTCTGATAGTCCACAGATTAAGGAATGCTACCAGATGTGCATCGGAAACTACTACTGCTCTTCCAGGGAACGATCAAAGCGTAGACTGTTTGAGACACTACTGTCATGGAGGAAAGTGCGCATGGTGACTGTTGTATTCAATCCCGATGCAATTTCTGTGTTACATCAACACTCTAATAGTCCACAGATTACAGGATGCTTCCAGATGTGCATCGGCAACTACTTCTGGTCTTCAAGGGATCGATCAAAGCGTAGACTGTTTGAGACATTACTCCAATAGAGGAAAGTGCGGATGGTGACTGTTGTATTCAATCCCGATGCAATTTCTGTATTTCATCAACACTCTGATAGTTCACAGATTACAGAAAGCCAACAAATGTACATCGGAAACTACTACTGGGCTTCCAGGGAACGATCAAAGCGTAGAATATTTGAGACATTACTCCCATGGAGGAAAGTGCGCATGGTGACTGTTGTATTTCATCCCGATGCAATTTCTGTGTTTCATCAACACTCTGATAGTCCACAGATTAAGGAATGCCACCAGATGTGCATCGGAAACTACTACTGGTCTTCCAGGGAACGATCAAATCGTAGACTGTTTGAGACATTACTCCTGTGGAGGAAAGTGTGCATGGTGACTGTTGTATTCAATCCCAATGCAATTTCTGTGTTTCATCAACAATCTGATAGTCCACAGATAACAGAATGCCACCAGATGCGCATCGGAAACTAGTACTGGCCTTCCAGGGAACGATCAAAGCGTAGACTGTTTGAGACATTACTCCAGTGGAGGAAGGTGTGGATGGTGACCGTTGTATTCAATCCCGATGCAATTTCTGTGTTTGATCAACACTGTGATAGTCCACAGATTACAGAATGCCACCAGACGTGCATCGTAAACTACTACTGGTCTTCCAGGGAACGATCAAAGCGTAGATTGTATGAGACACTACTCTCATGGAAGAAAGTGCGCATGGTGACTGTTGTATTCAATCCCGACGCAATTTTTGTGTTTCATCAACACTCTGATAGTCCACAGATTACAAGATGCTTCCTGATGTGCATCGGAAACTACTTCTGATCTTCCAGGGAACGATCAAAGCGTAGACTGTTAGAGACATTACTCCCATTTAGGAAAGTGCGCATGGTTACTGTTGTATTCAATCCCGATGCAATATCTGTGTTTCATCAACACTTTGAAGGTCCACAGATTACAGTATGCCTCCAGATGTGCATTGGAAACTACTACTGGTTTTCGAGGCAACGATAAAAGCGTAGACTGTTTGAGACATTACTCATGTGGAGGAAAGTGCGCATGGTGACTTTTGTATTCAATCCCGATGAAATTTCTGTGTTTCATCAACACTTTGAAGGTCCACAGATTACAGAATGCGTCCAGATGTGCATCGGAAACTACTACTGGTCTTCCAGGGAACGATCAATGCGTAGACTATTTGAGACATCACTCCCGTGGAGGAAAGTGCGCATGGTGATTGTTGTATTCAATCCCGATGCAATTTCTGTGTTTCATCAACACTCTGATAGTCCACAGATTACAGAATGCCACCAGACGTGCATCGGAAACTACTACTGGTCTTCCAGGGAACGATCAAAGCGTAGACTATTTGAGACCTTACTCCCGTGGAGGAGAGTGCGCCTGGTGACTGTTGTATTAAATCCCGATGCAATTTCTGTGTTTCATCAACACTCTGATTGTAAACAGATTACAGGATGCTTCCAGATGTGCATCGGCAACTACTTCTTCTCTTCCAGGGAACGATCAAAGCGGAGACTGTTTGAGACATTACTCCAATGGAGGAAAGTGCGGCTGGTGACTGTTGTTTTCAATCCCGATGCAATTTCTGTGTTTCATCAACACTCTGATAGTCCACAGATTACAGAAAGCCACCAGATGTACATCGGAAACTACTACTGGTCTTCCAGGGAACGATCAAAGCGTAGAATATTTGAGACATTACTCCCATGGAGGAAAGTGCGCATGGTGACTGTTGTATTGAATCCCGATGCAATTTCTGTGTTTCATCAACACTCTGATAGTCCACAGATTAAGGAATGCCACCAGATGTGCATCGGAAACTACTACTGGTCTTCCAGGGAACGACCAAATCGTAGACTGTTTGAGACATTACTCCTGTGGAGGAAAGTGCGCATGGTGACTGTTGTATTCAATCCCAATGCAATTTCTGTGTTTCATCAACACTCTGATAGTCCACAGATGACAGAATGCCACCAGATGCGCATCGGAAACTAGTACTGGTCTTCCAGGGAACGATCAAAGCGTAGACTGTTTGAGACATTACTCCCGTGGAGGAAAGAGCGCATGGTGACTGTGGTATTCAATCCCGATGCAATTTCTGTGTTTCATCAACACTCTGATAGTCCACAGATTAAGGAATGCTACCAGATGTGCATCGGAAACTACTACTGCTCTTCCAGGGAACGATCAAATCGTAGAATATTTGAGACATTACTCCCATGGAGGAAAGTGCGCATGGTGACTGTTGTATTGAATCCCGATGCAATTTCTGTGTTTCATCAACACTCTGATAGTCCACAGATTAAGGAATGCCACCAGATGTGCATCGGAAACTACTACTGGTCTTCCAGGGAACGATCAAATCGTAGACTGTTTGAGACATTACTCCTGTGGAGGAAAGTGCGCATGGTGACTGTTGTATTCAATCCCAATGCAATTTCTGTGTTTCATCAACACTCTGATAGTCCACAGATAACAGAATGCCACCAGATGCGCATCGGAAACTAGTACTGGTCTTCCAGGGAACGATCAAAGCGTAGACTGTTTGAGACATTACTCCCGTGGAGGAAAGAGCGCATGGTGAGTGTGGTATTCAATCCCGATGCAATTTCTGTGTTTCATCAACACTCTGATAGTCCACAGATTAAGGAATGCTACCAGATGTGCATCGGAAACTACTACTGCTCTTCCAGGGAACGATCAAATCGTAGACTGTTTGAGACATTACTCCTGTGGAGGAAAGTGCGCATGGTGTATGTTGTATTCAATCCCGATGCACTTTCTGTGTTTCATCAACACTCTGATAGTGTACAGATTACAGAATGAAACGGATGTGCATCGGAAACTACAACTGGTCTTCCAGGGAACGATCAAAGCGTAGACTGTTTGAGACATTACTCCCGTGGAGGAAGGTGTGGATGGTGAACGTTGTATTTAATCCCGATGCAATTTCTGTGTTTGATCAACACTCTGATAGTCCACAGATTACAGAATGCCACCAGACGTGCATCGGAAACTACTACTGGTCTTCCAGGGAACGATCAAAGCGTAGACTGTTTGAGACATTACTCCCATTTAGGAAAGTGCGAATGGTGACTGTTGTATTGAATCCCGATGCAATTTCTGTGTTTCATCAACACTCTGATAGTCCACAGATTAAGGAATGCCACCAGATGTGCATCGGAAACTACTACTGGTCTTCCAGGGAACGATCAAAGCGTAGACTGTTTGAGACATTACTCCCATTTAGGAAAGTGCGAATGGTGACTGTTGTATTCTATCCCGATGCAATTTCTGTGTTTCATCAACACTGTGATAGTCCACAGAATACAGAATGCCTCCAGATGTGCATCGGAAACTACCACTGGTCTTCCAGGAAGCGATCAAAGCGTAAACTGTTTGAGACATTACTAACATGGAGGCAAGTGCTCATGGTGACTGTTGTATTTAATCCCGATGCAATTTCTGTGTTTCATCAACACATTGAAGGTCCACAGATTACAGAATGCATCCAGATGTGCATCGGAAACTACTACTGGTCTTCCAGGGAACGATCAAAGCGTAGACTATTTGAGACATCACTCCCATGGAGGAAAGTGCGCATGGTGATTATTGTATCCAATCCCGATGCAATTTCTGTGTTTAATCAACACTCTGATAGTCCACAGATGACAGAATGCCACCAGATGCGCATCGGAAACTAGTACTGGTCTTCCAGGGAACGATCAAAGCGTAGACTGTTTGAGACATTACTCCCGTGGAGGAAAGAGCGCATGGTGACTGTGGTATTCAATCCCGATGCAATTTCTGTGTTTCATCAACACTCTGATAGTCCACAGATTAAGGAATGCTACCAGATGTGCATCGGAAACTACTACTGCTCTTCCAGGGAACGATCAAATCGTAGACTGTTTGAGACATTACTCCTGTGGAGGAAAGTGCGCATGGTGTATGTTGTATTCAATCCCGATGCACTCTCTGTGTTTCATCAACACTCTGATAGTGTACAGATTACAGAATGAAACGGATGTGCATCGGAACTACTACTGGTCTTCCAGGGAACGATCAAAGCGTAGACTGTTTGAGACATTACTCCCGTGGAGGAAGGTGTGGATGGTGACCGTTGTATTTAATCCCGATGCAATTTCTGTGTTTGATCAACACTCTGACAGTCCACAGATTACAGAATGCCACCAGACGTGCATCGGAAACTACTACTGGTCTTCCAGGGAACGATCAAAGCGTAGACTGTTTGAGACATTACTCCCATTTAGGAAAGTGCGAATGGTGACTGTTGTATTCTATCCCGATGCAATTTCTGTGTTTCATCAACACTGTGATAGTCCACAGAATACAGAATGCCTCCAGATGTGCATCGGAAACTACCACTGGTCTTCCAGGAAGCGATCAAAGCGTAAACTGTTTCAGACATTACTAACATGGAGGCAAGTGCTCATGGTGACTGTTGTATTCAATCCCGATGCAATTTCTGTGTTTCATCAAAACATTGAAGGTCCACAGATGACAGAATGCATCCAGATGTGCATCGGAAACTACTACTGGTCTTCCAGGGAACGATCAAAGCGTAGACTATTTGAGACATCACTCCCATGGAGGAAAGTGCGCATGGTGATTGTTGTATTCAATCCCGATGCAATTTCTGTGTTTCATCAACACTCTGATAGTCCACAGATTACAGAATGCCACCAGACGTGCATCGGAAACTACTACTGGTCTTCCAGGGAACGATCAAAGCGTAGACGGTTTGAGACATTACTCCTGTGGAGGAAAGTCCGCATGGTGACTGTTGTATTCAATCCCGATGCAGTTTCTGTGTTTCATTAACACTCTGATAGTCCACAGATTACAGAATGACACCAGATGTGCATCGGAAACTACTTGTGGTCTTCCATGGAACGATCAAAGTGTAGACTGTTTGAGACACTACTCCCATGGAGGAAAGTATGCATGGTGACTGTTGTATTCAATCCCGATGCAATTTCTGTGTTTCATCAACACTCTGATATTCCATAGATTACAGGATGCTTCCTGATGTGCATCGGAAACTACTTCTGGTCTTCCAGGGAACGATCAAAGCGTAGACTGTCTGACACCTTACTCCCATGGAGGAGAGTGCGCATGGTGACTGTTGCATTCAATCCCGATGCAGTTTCTGTGTTTCATCAACACTGTGATGGTCCACAGATTACAGAATGCCTCCAGATATGTATCGGACACTACTTCTGGTCTTCCAGGGAACGATCAAAGCGTAGACTGTTTGAGACATTACTCCCATTTAGGAAAGTGCGAATGGTGACTGTTGTATTCTATCCCGATGCAATTTCTGTGTTTCATCAACACTGTGATAGTCCACAGAATACAGAATGCCACCAGATGTGCATCGGAAACTACCACTGGTCTTCCAGGAAGCGATCAAAGCGTAAACTGTTTCAGACATTACTAACATGGAGGCAAGTGCTCATGGTGACTGTTGTATTCAATCCCGATGCAATTTCTGTGTTTCATCAAAACATTGAAGGTCCACAGATGACAGAATGCATCCAGATGTGCATCGGAAACTACTACTGGTCTTCCAGGGAACGATCAAAGCGTAGACTATTTGAGACATCACTCCCATGGAGGAAAGTGCGCATGGTGATTGTTGTATTCAATCCCGATGCAATTTCTGTGTTTCATCAACACTCTGATAGTCCACAGATTACAGAATGCCACCAGACGTGCATCGGAAACTACTACTGGTCTTCCAGGGAACGATCAAAGCGTAGACGGTTTGAGACATTACTCCTGTGGAGGAAAGTCCGCATGGTGACTGTTGTATTCAATCCCGATGCAGTTTCTGTGTTTCATTAACACTCTGATAGTCCACAGATTACAGAATGACACCAGATGTGCATCGGAAACTACTTGTGGTCTTCCATGGAACGATCAAAGTGTAGACTGTTTGAGACACTACTCCCATGGAGGAAAGTGCGCATGGTGACTGTTGTATTCAATCCCGATGCAATTTCTGTGTTTCATCAACACTCTGATATTCCATAGATTACAGGATGCTTCCTGATGTGCATCGGAAACTACTTCTGGTCTTCCAGGGAACGATCAAAGCGTAGACTGTCTGACACCTTACTCCCATGGAGGAGAGTGCGCATGGTGACTGTTGCATTCAATCCCGATGCAGTTTCTGTGTTTCATCAACACTGTGATGGTCCACAGATTACAGAATGCCTCCAGATATGTATCGGACACTACTTCTGGTCTTCCAGGGAACGATCAAAGCGTAGACTGTTTGAGACACTACTGTCATGGAGGAGAGTGCGCATGGTGATTGTTGTATTCAATCCCGATGCAATTTCTGTGTTTCATCAACACTCTGATAGTCCACAGATTACAGAATGCCACCAGACGTGCATCGGAAACTACTACTGGTCTTCCAGGGAACGATCAAAGCGTAGACGGTTTGAGACATTTCTCCTGTGGAGGAAAGTCCGCATGGTGACTGTTGTATTCAATCCCGATGCAATTTCTGTGTTTCATTAACACTCTGATAGTCCACAGATTACAGAATGACACCAGATGTGCATCGGAAACTACTTGTGGTCTTCCATGGAACGATCAAAGTGTAGACTGTTTGAGACACTCCTCCCATGGAGGAAAGTGCGCATGGTGACTGTTGTATTCAATCCCGATGCAATTTCTGTGTTTCATCAACACTCTGATATTCCATAGATTACAGGATGCTTCCTGATGTGCATCGGAAACTACTTCTGGTCTTCTAGGGAGCGATCAAAGCGTAGACTGAGACATTACTAACATGGAGGCAAGTGCGCATGGT
Organism: Schistocerca gregaria; assembly: GCF_023897955.1. Lineage (NCBI taxonomy): Eukaryota > Metazoa > Arthropoda > Insecta > Orthoptera > Acrididae > Schistocerca > Schistocerca gregaria. The sequence goes on along the minus strand of NC_064928.1, from coordinate 48,056,131 downwards.
GACTGTTGTATTCAATCCCGATGCAATTTCTGTGTTTCATCAACACTCTGATAGTCCACAGATTAAGGAATGCTACCAGATGTGCATCAGAAACTACTACTGCTCTTCCAGGGAACGATCAAATCGTAGACCGTTTGAGACATTACTCCTGTGGAGGAAAGTGCGCATGGTGACTGTTGTATTCAATCCCGATGCACTTTTTGTGTTTCATCAACGCTCTGATAGTCCACAGATTACAGAATGAAACGGATGTGCATCGGAAACTACCACTGGTCTGCCAGGGAACGATCAAAGCGTAGACTGTTTGAGACATTACTCTCGTGGAGGAAAATGTGGATGGTGACTGTTGTATTCAATCATGATGCAATTTCTGTGTTTGATCAACGCTCTGATAGTCCAAAGATTACAGAATGCCACCAGACGTGCATCGGAAACTACTACTGGTCTTCCAGGGAACGATCAAAGCGTAGACTGTTTGAGACATTACTCCCATTTAGGAAAGTGCGAATGGTGACTGTTGTATTGAATCCCGATGCAATTTCTGTGTTTCATCAACACTCTGATAGTCCACAGATTACAGGATGCTTCCTGATGTGCATCGGAAACTACTTCTGGTCTTCCAGGGAGCGATCAAAGCGTAGACTGTTTGAGACATTACTCCCGTGGAGGAGAGTGCCCATGGTGACTGTTGCATTCAATCCCGGTGGAATTTCTGTGTTTCATCAACACTCTGATAGTCCACAGATTAAGGAATGCCACCAGATGTGCATCGGAAACTACTACTGGTCTTAGAGGGAACAATCAAAGCGTCGACTGTTTTAGTCATTACTCCTGTGGAAGAAAGTGCGCAAGGTGACTGTTGTATTCAATCCCGATGCAATTTCTGTGTTTCATCAACACTCTGACAGTCCACAGTTTACAGAATGCCACCAGATGTGCATCTGAAACTACTACTTGTCATCCAGGGAATGATCAAAGCGTAGACTGTTTGAGACATTACTCCCGTGGAGGAAAGTGCGCATGGTGACTGTTGTATTCAATCCCGATGCAATTTCTGTGTTTCATCAACACTCTGATAGTCCACAGATTACAGAATGCCACCAGACGGGCATCGGAAACTACTACTGGTCTTCCAGGGAACGATCAAAGCGTAGACTGTTTGAGACACTACTCTCACCCATGAAAGTGCGCATGGTGACTGTTGTATTCAATCCCAATGCAATTTTTTGTGTTTCATCAACATTCTGATAGTCCACAGATTACAGAATGCCTCCAGATGTGCATCGGAAACTACTACTGGTCTTCCAGGGAACGATCAAAGCGTAGAATCTTTGAGACATTACTCCCATGGAGGAAAGTGCGCATGGTCACTGTTGTATTCAATCCAGATGCAATTTCGATGTTTCATCAACACTCTGATAGTAAACAGATAACAGAAGCCACCAGATGTGCATCGGAAACTACTACTGGTCTTCCAGGGAGCGATCAAAGCGTCGACTGTTTGAGACATTACTCCTGTGGAGGAAAGTGCGTATGGTGACTGCTGTATTCAATCTCGATGCAATTTCTGTGTTTCATCAACACTATGATAGTCCACAGATAACAGAATGAAATGGATGTGCATCGGAAACTACTACTGGTCTTCCAGGGAACGATCAAAGCGTAGACTGTTTGAGACATTACTCCCATGGAGGAAAGTGCGCATGGTGACTGTTGTATTCAATCCCGATGCAATTTCTGTGTTTCATCAACACTCTGATAGTCCACAGATTACAGAATGCCTCCAGATGTGCATCGGAAACTACCACTGGTCTTCCAGGGAGCGATCAAAGCGTAGACTGTTTGTGACATTACTAACATGGAGGCAAGTGCGCATGGTGACTGTTGTATTCAATCTCGATGCAATTTCTGTGTTTCATCAACACTCTGAAGGTCCACAGATTACAGAATGCATCTGGATGTGCATCGGAAACTACTACTGGTCTTCCAGGGAACGATCAAAGCGTAGACTATTTGAGACATTACTCCCATGGAGGAAAGTGCGCATGGTGACCGTTGTATTCAATCCCGATGCAATCTCTGTGTTTCATCAACACTCTGATAGTCCACAGATTAAGGAATGCCACCAGATGTGCATCGGAAACTACTACTGGCCTTAGAGGGAACGATCAAAGCGTCGACTGTTTGAGACATTACTCCTGTGGAGGAAAGTGCACATGGTGACTCTTGTATTCAATCCCGATGCAATTTCTGTGTTTCATAAACACTCTGATAGTCCACAGATTACAGAATACCACCAGATGTGCACTTGAAACTACAACTGGTCTTCCAGGGAATAATCAAAGCGTAGACTGTTTGAGACATTACTCCCGTGGAGGGAAGTGCACATGGTAACTGTTGTATTCAATCCCGGTGAAATTTTTTTGTTTCATCAACACTCTGATAGTCCACAGATTACAGAATGAACCGGATGTGCATCGGAAACTACTACTGGTCTTCCAGGGAACGATCAAAGCATAGACTGTTTGAGACATTACTCAAATGGAGGAAAGTGCGCATGGTGGTTGTTGAATTCAGTCTCGATGCAATTACTGAGTTTCATCAACACTCTGATAGTCCGCAGATTGCAGAATGCCTCCAGATGTGCATAGGAAACTACTACTGGTCTTCCAGGGAACGATCAAACCGTAGACTATTTGAGACATTACTCCCATGGAGGAAAGTGCGCATGGTGACTGTTGTATTCAATCCCGATGCAATTTCTGTGTTTCATCAGCACTTTGAAGGTCCACAGATTACAGAATGCATCCAGATGTGCATAGGAAACTACTACTGGTCTTCCAGGGAACGATCAAACCGTAGACTATTTGAGACATTACTCCCATGGAGGAAAGTGCGCATGGTGACTGTTGTATTCAATCCCGATGCAATTTCTGTGTTTCGTCAACATTTTGATAGTCCACTGATTAAGGAATGCCACCAGATGTGCGTCGCAAACTACTACTGGTCTTCCAGGGAACGATGAAACCGTCGACTGTTTGAGACATTACTCCTGTGGAGGAAAGTGCGCATGGTGACTGCTGTATTCAATCGCGATGCAATTTCTGTGTTTCTTCAACACTCTGATAGTCCACAGATTACAGAATGAAACGGATGTGCATCTGAAACTACTACTGGTCTTCCAGGGAACGATCAAAGCGTAGACTATTTGAGACATTACTCCCATGAAGGAAAGTGCGCATGGTGACTGTTGTATTCAATCCCGATGCAATTTCTGTGTTTCATCAACACTCTGATAGTCCACAGATTACAGAATGCCTCCAGATGTGCATCGGAAACTACCACTGGTCTTCCAATGAGCGTTCAAAGCGTAGACTGTTTGAGACATTACTAACATAGAGGCAAGTGCTCATGGTGACTGTTTATTCATTCCCGATGCAATTTCTGTGTTTCATCAACACTTTGAAGGTCCACAGATTACAGAATTCATCCGGATGTGCATCGGAAACTACTACTGGTTTTCCAGGGAAGGATCAAAGCGTAGACTATTTGAGACATTACTCCCACGGAGGAAAGTGCGCATGGTGACTGTTGTATTCAATCCCGATCCAATTTCTGTGTTTCATCAACACCCTGATAGTCCACAGATTACAGAATGCCACCAGATGTGCACCTGAAACTACTACTGGTCTTCCAGGGAACGATCAAAGCGTAGACTATTTGAGACATTACTCCCATGGAGGAAAGTCCGCATGGTGACTGTTGTATTCAATCCCGATGCAATTTCTGTGTTTCGTCAACACTCTGATTGTCCACAGATTAAGGAATGCCACCAGATGTGCATCGGAAACTACTACCGGTATTCCAGGGTTGATCAAAGCGTAGACTATTTGAGACATTACTCCCATGGAGGAAAGTGAGCATGGTCACTGTTGTATTCAATCCCGATTCAATTTCTGTGTTTCGTCAACACTCTGATAGTCCACAGATTAAGGAATGCCACCGGATGAGCATCGGAAAATACTACTGGTCTTCCAGGGAGCGATCAAAACGTCGACTGTTTGAGACATTACTCCTGTGGAGGAAAGTGCGCATGGTGACTGTTGTATTCAATCCCGATGCAATTTGTGTGTTTCATCAACACTCTGATAGTCCACACATTACAGAATGCCACCAGATGTGCATCTGAAACTACTACTGGTCTTCCAGGGAACGATCAAAGCGTAGACTATTTGAGACATTACTCCCATGGAGGAAAGTGAGCATGGAGACTGTTGTATTCAATCCCGATGCAATTTCAGTGTTTCATCAACACTCTGATAGTCCACAGATTAGGGAATGCCACCAGATGTGCAATCGAAACTACTACTGGTCTTAGAGGGAACGATCAAAGCGTTGACTGTTTGAGACATTACTCCCATGGAGGAAAGTCCGCATGGTGACTGTTGTATTCAATCGCGATGCAATATCTGTATTTCATCAACACTCTGATAGTCCACAGATTGCAGAATGCCTCGAGATGTGCATCGGAAACTACCACTGGTTTTCCAGGGTGTGATCAAAGCATAGACTGTTTGAGACATTACTAACATGAAGGCAAGTGGGCATGGTGACTGTTGTATTCAACCCCGATGCAATTTCTGTGTTTCATCAACAATCTGATAGTCCACAGATTAAGGAATGCCACCAGATGTGCATCGGAAACTACTACTGGTCTTCCAGGGAACGATCAAAGCGTAGACTATTTGAGACATTACTCCAATGGAGGAAAGTGCGCATGGTGACTGTTGTATTCAATCCCGATGCAATTTCTGTGTTTCGTCAACACACTGATAGTCCACAGATTAAGGGATGCCACCAGTTGTGCATCGGACACTTCTACTGGTCTTCCAGGCAGCGATCAAAGCGTAGACTGTTTGAGACATTACTCCCGTGGTGGATAGTGCGCATGGTGACTGCTGTATTCAATCGCGATGCAATTTCTGTGTTTCATCAACACTCTGATAGTCCACAGATTAAGGAATGCCACCAGATGTGCATCGGAAACTACTACTGGTCTTCCAGGGAGCGATCAAAGCGTCGACTGTTTGAGACATTAGTCCCGTGGTGGAAAGTGCGGATGGTGACTGTTGTATTCAATCCCGACGCAATTTCTGTGTTTCATCAACACTCTGATAGTCCACAGATTACAGAATGCCACCAGACGTGCATCGGAAGCTACTACTGGTCTTCCAGGGAACGATCAAAGCGTAGACTGTTTGAGACACTACTCTCATGGATGATAGTGCGCATGGTGACTGTTGTATTCAATCCCAATGCAATTTTTTGTGTTTCATCAACACTCGGATAGTCGACAGATTACAGATTGCCTCCAGATGTGCTTCGGAAACTACTACTGGTTTTCCAGGGAACGATCAAAGCGTAGACTCTTTGAGACATTACTCCCATGGAGGAAAGTGCGCATGGTGACTGTTGTATTCAATCCCAATGCAATTTCGGTGTTTCATCAACACTCTGATAGTCCACAGATAACAGAATGCCACCAGACGTGCATCGAAAATACTACTGGTCTTCCACGGAACCATCAAAGCGTAGACTGTTTGAGACACTTCTCTCATGGAAGAAAGTGCGCATGGTGACTGCTGTATTCAATCCCGATGCAATTTCTGTGTTTCGCCAACACTCTGATAGTCCACAGATTAAGAAATGCCACCAGATGTGCATCGGAAACTACTACTGGTCTTCCAGGGAGCGATCAAAGCGTCGACTGTTTGAGACATTACTCCTGTGGAGGAAAGTGCGCATAGTGACTGTTGTATTCAATCGCGATGCAATTTCTGTGTTTCATCAACACTCTGATAGTCCACAGATTACAGAATGCCACCAGATGTGCATCTGAAACTACTACTGGTCTTCCAGGGAACGATCAAAGCGTAGACTATTTGAGACATTACTCCCATGGAGGAAAGTGAGCATGGTGACTGTTGTATTCAATCCCGATGCAATTTCAGTGTTTCATCAACACTCTGATAGTGCACAGATTAAGGAATGCCACCAGATGTGCAATCGAAACTACTACTGGTCTTAGAGGGAACGATCAAAGCGTTTACTGTTTGAGACATTACTCCCATGGAGGAAAGTCCGCATGGTGACTGTTGTATTCAATCGCGATGCAATATCTGTATTTCATCAACACTCTGATAGTCCACAGATTGCAGAATGCCTCGAGATGTGCATCGGAAACTACCACTGGTTTTCCAGGGAGTGATCAAAGCGTAGACTGTTTGAGACATTACTAACATGAAGGCAAGTGGGCATGGTGACTGTTGTATTCAACCCCGATGCAATTTCTGTGTTTCATCAACAATCTGATAGTCCACAGATTAAGGAATGCCACCAGATGTGCATCGGAAACTACTACTGGTCTTCCAGGGAACGATCAAAGCGTAGTCTATTTGAGACATTACTCCCATGGAGGAAAGTGCGAATGGTGATTGTTGTATTCAATCCCGATGCAATTTCTGTGTTTCGTCAACACACTGATAGTCCACAGATTAAGGAATGCCACCAGTTGTGCATCGGACACTTCTACTGGTCTTCCAGGCAGCGATCAAAGCGTCGACTGTTTGAGACATTACTCCTGTGGAGGATAGTGCGCATGGTGACTGCTGTATTCAATCGCGATGCAATTTCTGTGTTTCATCAACACTCTGATAGTCCACAGATTAAGGAATGCCACCAGATGTGCATCGGAAACTACTACTGGTCTTCCAGGGAGCGATCAAAGCGTCGACTGTTTGAGACAATACGCCTGTGGAGGAAAGTGCGCATGGTGACTGTTGTATTCAATCGCGATGCAATTTCTGTGTTTCATCAACACTCTGATAGTCCACAGATTACAGAATGCCACCAGATGTGCATCTGAAACTACTACTGGTCTTCCAAGGAACGATCAAAGCGTACACTATTTGAGACAGTACTCCCATGGAGGAAAGTGCGCATGGTGACTGTTGTATTCAATCCCGATGCAATTTCTGTGTTTCATCAACACTCTGATAGTCCACAGATTAAGGAATGAAACCAGATGTGCATCGGAAACTACTATTGGTCTTAGAGCGAACGATCAAAGCGTAGACTGTTTGAGACATTAGTCCCGTGGTGGAAAGTGCGGATGGTGACTGTTGTATTCAATCCCGACGCAATTTCTGTGTTTCATCAACACTCTGATAGTCCACAGATTACAGAATGCCACCAGACGTGCATCGGAAGCTACTACTGGTCTTCCAGGGAACGATCAAAGCGTAGACTGTTTGAGACACTACTCTCATGGATGATAGTGCGCATGGTGACTGTTGTATTCAATCCCAATGCAATTTTTTGTGTTTCATCAACACTCGGATAGTCGACAGATTACAGATTGCCTCCAGATGTGCTTCGGAAACTACTACTGGTTTTCCAGGGAACGATCAAAGCGTAGACTCTTTGAGACATTACTCCCATGGAGGAAAGTGCGCATGGTGACTGTTGTATTCAATCCCAATGCAATTTCGGTGTTTCATCAACACTCTGATAGTCCACAGATAACAGAATGCCACCAGACGTGCATCGAAAATACTACTGGTCTTCCACGGAACGATCAAAGCGTAGACTGTTTGAGACACTTCTCTCATGGAAGAAAGTGCGCATGGTGACTGCTGTATTCAATCCCGATGCAATTTCTGTGTTTCGCCAACACTCTGATAGTCCACAGATTAAGAAATGCCACCAGATGTGCATCGGAAACTACTACTGGTCTTCCAGGGAGCGATCAAAGCGTCGACTGTTTGAGACATTACTCCTGTGGAGGAAAGTGCGCATAGTGACTGTTGTATTCAATCGCGATGCAATTTCTGTGTTTCATCAACACTCTGATAGTCCACAGATTACAGAATGCCACCAGATGTGCATCTGAAACTACTACTGGTCTTCCAGGGAACGATCAAAGCGTAGACTATTTGAGACATTACTCCCATGGAGGAAAGTGAGCATGGTGACTGTTGTATTCAATCCCGATGCAATTTCAGTGTTTCATCAACACTCTGATAGTCCACAGATTAATGAATGCCACCAGATGTGCAATCGAAACTACTACTGGTCTTAGAGGGAACGATCAAAGCGTTTACTGTTTGAGACATTACTCCCATGGAGGAAAGTCCGCATGGTGAATGTTGTATTCAATCGCGATGCAATATCTGTATTTCATCAACACTCTGATAGTCCACAGATTGCAGAATGCCTCGAGATGTGCATCGGAAACTACCACTGGTTTTCCAGGGAGTGATCAAAGCGTAGACTGTTTGAGACATTACTAACATGAAGGCAAGTGGGCATGGTGACTGTTGTATTCAACCCCGATGCAATTTCTGTGTTTCATCAACAATCTGATAGTCCACAGATTAAGGAATGCCACCAGATGTGCATCGGAAACTACTACTGGTCTTCCAGGGAACGATCAAAGCGTAGTCTATTTGAGACATTACTCCCATGGAGGAAAGTGCGAATGGTGACTGTTGTATCCAATCCCGATGCAATTTCTGTGTTTCGTCAACACACTGATAGTCCACAGATTAAGGAATGCCACCAGTTGTGCATCGGACACTTCTACTGGTCTTCCAGGCAGCGATCAAAGCGTCGACTGTTTGAGACATTACTCCTGTGGAGGATAGTGCGCATGGTGACTGCTGTATTCAATCGCGATGCAATTTCTGTGTTTCATCAACACTCTGATAGTCCACAGATTAAGGAATGCCACCAGATGTGCATCGGAAACTACTACTGGTCTTCCAGGGAGCGATCAAAGCGTCGACTGTTTGAGACAATACGCCTGTGGAGGAAAGTGCGCATGGTGACTGTTGTATTCAATCGCGATGCAATTTCTGTGTTTCATCAACACTCTGATAGTCCACAGATTACAGAATGCCACCAGATGTGCATCTGAAACTACTACTGGTCTTCCAAGGAACGATCAAAGCGTACACTATTTGAGACAGTACTCCCATGGAGGAAAGTGCGCATGGTGACTGTTGTATTCAATCCCGATGCAATTTCTGTGTTTCATCAACACTCTGATAGTCCACAGATTAAGGAATGAAACCAGATGTGCATCGGAAACTACTATTGGTCTTAGAGCGAACGATCAAAGCGTAGACTGTTTGAGACATTAGTCCCGTGGTGGAAAGTGCGGATGGTGACTGTTGTATTCAATCCCGACGCAATTTCTGTGTTTCATCAACACTCTGATAGTCCACAGATTACAGAATGCCACCAGACGTGCATCGGAAGCTACTACTGGTCTTCCAGGGAACGATCAAAGCGTAGACTGTTTGAGACACTACTCTCATGGATGATAGTGCGCATGGTGACTGTTGTATTCAATCCCAATGCAATTTTTTGTGTTTCATCAACACTCGGATAGTCGACAGATTACAGATTGCCTCCAGATGTGCTTCGAAAACTACTACTGGTTTTCCAGGGAACGATCAAAGCGTAGACTCTTTGAGACATTACTCCCATGGAGGAAAGTGCGCATGGTGACTGTTGTATTCAATCCCAATGCAATTTCGGTGTTTCATCAACACTCTGATAGTCCACAGATAACAGAATGCCACCAGACGTGCATCGAAAATACTACTGGTCTTCCACGGAACGATCAAAGCGTAGACTGTTTGAGACACTACTCTCATGGAAGAAAGTGCGCATGGTGACTGCTGTATTCAATCCCGATGCAATTTCTGTGTTTCGTCAACACTCTGATAGTCCACAGATTAAGAAATGCCACCAGATGTGCATCGGAAACTACTACTGGTCTTCCAGGGAGCGATCAAAGCGTCGACTGTTTGAGACATTACTCCTGTGGAGGAAAGTGCGCATAGTGACTGTTGTATTCAATCGCGATGCAATTTCTGTGTTTCATCAACACTCTGATAGTCCACAGATTACAGAATGCCACCAGATGTGCATCTGAAACTACTACTGGTCTTCCAGGGAATGATCAAAGCGTAGACTGTTTGAGACATTACCCCCGTGGAGGAAAGTGCGAATGGTGACTGTTGTATTGAATCCCGATGCAATTTCTGGGTATCATCAACACTCAGCTTGTCCACAGACTTCATAATGCCTACATATGTGCATCGGAATCTACTACTGGTCTTCCAGGGAAGGATCAAAGCGTAGACAGTTTGAGACATTACTCCCTTGGAAGAAATAGCACATGGTGAGTGTAGTATTTAATCCCGATGCAATTTCGGTGTTTCATCAACACTCTGATAGTCCACAGATAACAGAATGCATCCAGATGTGCATCAGAAGCTACTACTGGTCTTCCAGGGAACGATCGAAGCGTAGACTATTTGAGACATTACTCCCATGGAGGAAAGTGGGCATGGTGACTGTTGTATTCAATCCCGATGCAATTTCTCTGTTTCATCAACACTCTGATAGTCCACATATTAAGGAATGCCACCAGATGTGCATCGGAACTACTACTGGTCTTAGAGGGAACGATCAAAGCGTCGACTGTTTGAGACATTACTCCTGTGGAGGAAAGTGCGCATGGTGACTGTTGTATTCAATCCCAATGCAATTTCTGTGTTTCATCAACACTCTGATAGTCCACAGATTACAGAATGCCACCAGATGTGCATGTGAAACTACTACTGGTCTTCCAGGGAATGATCAAAGCGTAGACTGTTTGAGACATTACTTGCGTGGAGGAAAGTGCGCATGGTGACTGTTGTATTCAATCCCAATGCAATTTTTTGTGTTTCATCAACACTCTGATAGTCCACAGATTACAGAATGCCTCCAGATTAGCATCGGAAACTACTACTGGTCTTCCAGGGAACGATCAAAGCGTAGACTGTTTGAGACATTACTCCTGTGGAGGAAAGTGCGCATGGTGACTGTTGTATTCAATCTCGATGCAATTTCGGTGTTTCATCAACACTCTGATAGTCCACAGATAACAGAATGATACCAGATGTGCATCAGAAACTACTGCTGGTCCTCCAGGGAACGATGAAAGCGTAGACTGTTTGACACATTACTCCCATGGAGGAAAGTGCGCATGGTGACTGTTGTATTCAATCCCGATGCAATTTCTGTGTTTCGTCAACACTCTGATAGTCCACAGATTAAGGAATGCCACCAGATGTGCATCGGAAACTACTACTGGTCTTCCAGGGAGCGATCAAAGCATCGACTGTTTGAGACATTACTCCTGTGGAGGAAAGTGCGCATGGTGATTGTATGTATTCAATCGCGATGCAATTTCTGTGTTTCATCAACACTCTGATAGTCCACAGATTACAGAATGCCACCAGATGAGCATCTGAAACTATTTTTGGTCTTCCATGGAATGATCAAAGCGTAGACTGTTTGAGACATTACTCCCATGGAAGAAATAGCACATGGTGACTGTTGTTTTTAATACCGATGCAATTTCTGTGTTTCATCAACACTCTGATAGTCCACAGGTTACAGAATGCCTCCAGATGTGCATAGGAAACTAATTCTGGTCTTCCAGGGAACGACCAAAGCGTAGACTGTTTGAGACATTACTCCCATGGAGGAAAGTGCTCATGGTGACTGTTGTATTCAGTCCCGATGCGATTTCTATGTTTCATCAACACTCTGATAGTCCACAGATTACAGAATGCCTCCAGATGTGCATCGGAAACTACTAGTGGTCTTCCAGAGAACGATCAAAGCGTAGACTGTTTGAGACATTACTCCCGTGGAGGAAAGTGCGCATGGTGGCTTTTGTATTCAATCCCGATGCAATTTGTATATTTCATCAACACTCTGACAGTCCACAGATTACAGAATGCCTCCAGATGTGCATCAGAAACTACTTCTGGTCTTCCAGGGAACGATCAAAGCGTAGACTGTTTGACACACTACTCCCATGGAGGAAAATGCGCATGGTGACTGTTGCACTCAATCCCGATGCAATTTCTGTGTTTCATCAACACTCTGATAGTCCACAGATTACAGAATTCCTCCAGATGTGCATCGGAAACTACTACTGATCTTCCAGGGAACGGTCAAAGCGTAAACTCTTTGAGACATTACTCCCATGTAGGAAGGTGCGCATGGTGACTGTTGTAATCAATCCTGATGCAATATCTGTGTTTCATCAACACTCTGACACTCCACAGATTACAGAATGCCTTCAGATGTGCATCGGAAACTACTACTGGTCTTCCAGGGAACGATCAAAGCGTAGACTGTTTGAGACATTACTCACATGGAGGAAAGTGCGCATGGTGACTGTTGTATTCAATCCCGATGCAATTTCTGTGTTTCATCAACATTCAGATAGTCCACAGATTACTGAATGCCTCCAGATGTGAATCGGAAATTACTACTGGTCTTCCAGGGAACGATCAAAGCGTAGACTGTTTGAGCCATTACTCCCATGGAGGAAACTGCGCATGGTAACTGTTGTATTTAATACCGATGAAATTTCGGTGTTTCATCGACACTCTGATAGTCCACAGATTACAGAATGCCTCCAGATTTGCATTGGAAACTATTACTGGTCTTCCAGGGAACGATCAGAGGATAAAATGTTAGAGACATTACTCCCATGGAGGAAAGTGCGCATGGTGACTGTTGTATTCAATCCCGATGCAATTCCTGTGTTTCGTGAACACTTTGATAGTCCACTGATTAAGGAATGCCACCAGATGTGCATCGCAAACTACTACGGGTCTTCCAGGGAACGATCAAACCGTCGACTGTTTGAGACATTACTCCTGTGCAGGAAAGTGCGTATGGATACTGTTGTATTCAATCCCGATGCAATTTCTGTGTTTCATCAACACTCTGATAGTCCACAGATTGCAGAATACCTCGAGATGTGCATCGGAAACCACCACTGGTCTTGCAGGGAACGATCAAAGCGTAGACTATTTGAGACATTACTCCCATGGAGGAAAGTGCGCATGGTGACTGTTGTATTCAATCCCGATGCAATTTCTGTGTTTCATCAACACTCTGATAGTCCACAGATTAAGGAATGCCACCAGATGTGCATCGGAAACTACTACTGGTCTTAGAGAGAACAATCAAAGCGTCGACTGGTTGAGACATTACTCCTGTTGAGGAAAGTGCGCATGGTGACTGTTGTATTCAATCCCGATGCAATTTCAGTGTTTCATCAGCACTTTGAAGGTCCACAGATTACAGAATGCATCCAGATGTGCATAGGAAACTACTACTGGTCTTCCAGGGACCGATCAAACCGTAGACTATGTGAGACATTACTCCCATGGAGGAAAGTGCGCATGGTGACAGTTGTATTCAATCCCGATGCAATTTCTGTGTTTCGTCAACACTTTGATAATCCACTGATTAAGGAATGCCATCAGATGTGCATCGCCAACTACTACTGGTCTTCCAGGGAACGATCAAACCGTGACTGTTTGAGACATTACTCCTGTGGAGGAAAGTGCGTATGGTGACTGTTGTATTCAATCCCGATGCTATTTCTGTGTATCATCAACACTCTGATAGTCAACAGATTGCAGAATGCCTCCAGATGTGCATCGGAAACTACCACTGGTCTTCCAGGGAGTGATCAAAGCGTAGACTGTTTGAGACATTAATAACATGAAGGCAAGTGCGCATGGTGACTGTTGTATTCAATCCCGATGCAATTTCTGTGTTTCATCAACACTTTGAAGGTCCACAGATTACAGAATGCATCCAGATGTGCATCGGAAACTACTACTGGTATTCCAGGGAACGATCAAAGCGTAGACTATTTGAGACATTACTCCCGTGGAGGAATGTGCGCATGGTGACTGTTGTATTCAATCCCGGTTCAATTTCTGTGTTTCGTCAACACTCTGATAGTCCACAGATTAAGGAATGCCACCAGATGTGCATCGGAAACTACTACTGGTCTTCCAGGGAGCGATCAAAACGTCGACTGTTTGAGACATTACTCCTGTGGAGGAAAGTGCGCATGGTGACTGTTGTATTCAATCGCGATGCAATTTCTGTGTTTCATCAACACTCTGATAGTCCACAGATCACAGAATGCCACCAGATGTGCATCTGAAACTACTACTGGTCTTCCAGGGAACGATCAATGCGTAGACTATTTGAGACATTACTCCCATGGAGGAAAGTGCGCATGGTGACTGTTGTATTCAATCCCGATGCAATTTCTGTGTTTCATCAACACTCTGATAGTCCACAGATTACAGAATGAAACGGATGTGCATCGGAAACTACTACTGGTCTTAGAGGGAACGATCAAAGCGTCGACTGTTTGAGACATTACTCCCATGGAGGAAAGTGCGCATGGTGACTGTTGTATTCAATCGCGATGCAATATCTGTGTTTCATCAACACTCTGATAGTCCACAGATTGCAGAATGCCTCGAGATGTGCATCGGAAACTACCACTGGTCTTACAGGGAGTGATCAAAGCGTAGACTGTTTTAGACATTACTAACATGAAGGCAAGTGGGCATGGTGACTGTTGTATTCAATCCCGATGCAATTTCTGTGTTTCATCAACTCTTTGAAGGTCCACAGATAACAGAATGCATCCAGATGTGCATCGGAAACTACTACTGTCTTCCAGGGAACGATCAAAGCGTAGACTATTTGAGACATTACTCCCATGGAGGAAAGTGCGCATGGTGACTGTTGTATTCAATCCCGATGCAATGTCTGTGTTTCGTCAACACACTGATGGTCCACAGATTAAGGAATGCCACCAGATGTGCATCGGAAACTACTACTGGTCTTCCAGGCAGCGATCAAAGCGTCGACTGTTTGAGACATTACTCCTGTGGAGGAAAGTGCGCATGGTGACTGCTGTATTCAATCGCGATGCAATTTCTGTGTTTCATCAACTCTCTGATAGTCCACTGATTACAGAATGAAACGGATGTGCATCGGAAACTACTACTGGTCTTCCAGGGAACGATCAAAGCGTAGACTGTTTGAGACATTACTCCCATGGG
The DNA here is from genome assembly GCF_023897955.1 of Schistocerca gregaria. Taxonomy (NCBI): domain Eukaryota; kingdom Metazoa; phylum Arthropoda; class Insecta; order Orthoptera; family Acrididae; genus Schistocerca; species Schistocerca gregaria. The sequence goes on along the minus strand of NC_064928.1, from coordinate 48,041,108 downwards.
GGAAAGTGTGGATGGTGACTGTTGTATTCAATCCCGATGTAATTTCTGTGTTTCATCAACACTCTGATAGTCCACAGATAACAGAATGCCACCAGACGAGCATCGGAAACTACTACTGGTCTCCCAGGGAGCGATCAAAGCGTAGACTGTTTGAGACACTACTCTCGTGGAAGAAAGTGCGCATGGTGACTGTTGTTTTCAATCGCGATGCAATTTCTGTGTTTCATCAACATTCTGATAGTCCACATATTACAGAATGCCTCCAGATGTGCATCGGAAACTACTACTGGTCTTCCAGGGAACGATCAAAGCGTATAATGTTTGAGACATTACTCCCATTTAGGAAAGTGCGCATGGTGACTGTTGTATTCAATCCCATTGCAATATCTGTGTTTCATCAACACTTTGAAGGTCCACAGATTACAGAATGCATCCGGATGTGCATCGGAAACTACTACTGGTCTTCCAGTAAACGATCAAAGCGTAGACTGTTTGAGACATTACTCCCATGGAGGAAAGTGCGCATGGTGACTGTTGTATTCAATCCCGATGCAATTTCTGTGTTTCATCAACACTCAGATAGTCCACAGATAACTGAATGCCTCCAGATGTGAATCGGAAATTACTACTGGTCTTCCAGGGAACGATCAAAGCGTAGACTGTTTGAGCCATTACTCCCATGGAGGAAACTGCGCATGGTAACTGTTGTATTTAATACCGATGAAATTTCGGTGATTCATCGACACTCTGATAGTCCACAGATTACAGAATGCCTCCAGATTTGCATTGGAAACTATTACTGGTCTTCCGGGGAACGATCACAGGATAAAATGTTAGAGACATTACTCCCATGGAGGAAAGTGCGCATGGTGACTGTTGTATTCAATCCCGATGCAATTTCTGTGTTTCGTGAACACTTTGATAGTCCACTGATTAAGGAATGCCACCAGATGTGCATCGCAAACTACTACGGGTCTTCCAGGGAACGATCAAACCGTCGACTGTTTGAGACATTACTCCTGTGCAGGAAAGTGCGTATGGTGACTGTTGTATTCAATCCCGATGCAATTTTTGTGTTTCATCAACACTCTGATAGTCCACAGATTGCAGAATACCTCGAGATGTGCATCGGAAACTACCACTGGTCTTGCAGGGAACGATCAAAGCGTAGACTATTTGAGACATTACTCCCATGGAGGAAAGTGCGCATGGTGACTGTTGTATTCAATCCCGATGCAGTTTCTGTGTTTCATCAACACTCTGATAGTCCACAGATTAAGGAATGCCACCAGATGTGCATCGGAAACTACTACTGGTCTTAGAGAGAACGATCAAAGCGTCGACTGTTTGAGACATTACTCCTGTGGAGGAAAGTGCGCATGGTGACTGTTGTATTCAATCCCGATGCAATTTCCGTGTTTCATCAGCACTTTGAAGGTCCACAGATTACAGAATGCATCCAGATGTGCATAGGAAACTACTACTGGTCTTCCAGGGAACGATCAAACCGTAGACTATTTGAGACATTACTCCCATGGAGGAAAGTGCGCATGGTGACTGTTGTATTCAATCGCGATGCAATTTCTGTGTTTCATCAACACTCTGATAGTCCACAGATTACAGAATGCCACCAGATGTGCATCTGAAACTACTACTGGTCTTCCAGGGAACGATCAAAGCGTAGACTATTTGAGACATTACTCCCATGGAGGAAAGTGCGCATGGTGACTGTTGTATTCAATCCCGATGCAATTTCTGTGTTTCATCAACACTCTGATAGTCCACAGATTACAGAATGAAACGGATGTGCATCGGAAACTACTACTGGTCTTAGAGGGAACGATCAAAGCGTCGACTGTTTGAGACATTACTCCCATGGAGGAAAGTGCGCATGGTGACTGTTGTATTCAATCGCGATGCAATATCTGTGTTTCATCAACACTCTGATAGTCCACAGATTGCAGAATGCCTCGAGATGTGCATCGGAAACTACCACTGGTCTTACAGGGAGTGATCAAAGCGTAGACTGTTTGAGACATTACTAACATGAAGCAAGTGGGCATGGTGACTGTTGTATTCAATCCCGATGCAATTTCTGTGTTTCATCAACTCTTTGAAGGTCCACAGATAACAGAATGCATCCAGATGTGCATCGGAAACTACTACTGTCTTCCAGGGAACGATCAAAGCGTAGACTATTTGAGACATTACTCCCATGGAGGAAAGTGCGCATGGTGACTGTTGTATTCAATCCCGATGCAATGTCTGTGTTTCGTCAACACACTGATGGTCCACAGATTAAGGAATGCCACCAGATGTGCATCGGAAACTACTACTGGTCTTCCAGGCAGCGATCAAAGCGTCGACTGTTTGAGACATTACTCCTGTGGAGGAAAGTGCGCATGGTGACTGCTGTATTCAATCGCGATGCAATTTCTGTGTTTCATCAACACTCTGATAGTCCACTGATTACAGAATGAAACGGATGTGCATCGGAAACTACTACTGGTCTTCCAGGGAACGATCAAAGCGTAGACTGTTTGAGACATTACTCCCATGGGGGAAAGTGTGGATGGTGACTGTTGTATTCAATCCCGATGTAATTTCTGTGTTTCATCAACACTCTGATAGTCCACAGATAACAGAATGCCACCAGACGAGCATCGGAAACTACTACTGGTCTCCCAGGGAGCGATCAAAGCGTAGACTGTTTGAGACACTACTCTCGTGGAAGAAAGTGCGCATGGTGACTGTTGTTTTCAATCGCGATGCAATTTCTGTGTTTCATCAACATTCTGATAGTCCACATATTACAGAATGCCTCCAGATGTGCATCGGAAACTACTACTGGTCTTCCAGGGAACGATCAAAGCGTATAATGTTTGAGACATTACTCCCATTTAGGAAAGTGCGCATGGTGACTGTTGTATTCAATCCCATTGCAATATCTGTGTTTCATCAACACTTTGAAGGTCCACAGATTACAGAATGCATCCGGATGTGCATCGGAAACTACTACTGGTCTTCCAGTAAACGATCAAAGCGTAGACTGTTTGAGACATTACTCCCATGGAGGAAAGTGCGCATGGTGACTGTTGTATTCAATCCCGATGCAATTTCTGTGTTTCATCAACACTCAGATAGTCCACAGATTACTGAATGCCTCCAGATGTGAATCGGAAATTACTACTGGTCTTCCAGGGAACGATCAAAGCGTAGACTGTTTGAGCCATTACTCCCATGGAGGAAACTGCGCATGGTAACTGTTGTATTTAATACCGATGAAATTTCGGTGATTCATCGACACTCTGATAGTCCACAGATTACAGAATGCCTCCAGATTTGCATTGGAAACTATTACTGGTCTTCCGGGGAACGATCACAGGATAAAATGTTAGAGACATTACTCCCATGGAGGAAAGTGCGCATGGTGACTGTTGTATTCAATCCCGATGCAATTTCTGTGTTTCGTGAACACTTTGATAGTCCACTGATTAAGGAATGCCACCAGATGTGCATCGCAAACTACTACGGGTCTTCCAGGGAACGATCAAACCGTCGACTGTTTGAGACATTACTCCTGTGCAGGAAAGTGCGTATGGTGACTGTTGTATTCAATCCCGATGCAATTTTTGTGTTTCATCAACACTCTGATAGTCCACAGATTGCAGAATACCTCGAGATGTGCATCGGAAACTACCACTGGTCTTGCAGGGAACGATCAAAGCGTAGACTATTTGAGACATTACTCCCATGGAGGAAAGTGCGCATGGTGACTGTTGTATTCAATCCCGATGCAGTTTCTGTGTTTCATCAACACTCTGATAGTCCACAGATTAAGGAATGCCACCAGATGTGCATCGGAAACTACTACTGGTCTTAGAGAGAACGATCAAAGCGTCGACTGTTTGAGACATTACTCCTGTGGAGGAAAGTGCGCATGGTGACTGTTGTATTCAATCCCGATGCAATTTCCGTGTTTCATCAGCACTTTGAAGGTCCACAGATTACAGAATGCATCCAGATGTGCCTAGGAAACTACTACTGGTCTTCCAGGGAACGATCAAACCGTAGACTATTTGAGACATTACTCCCATGGAGGAAAGTGCGCATGGTGACTGTTGTATTCAATCCCGATGCAATTTCTGTGTTTCGTCAACACTTTGATAATCCACTGATTAAGGAATGCCACCAGATGTGCATCGCCAACTACTACTGGTCTTCCAGGGAACGATCAAACCGTCGACTGTTTGAGACATGACTCCTGTGGAGGAAAGTGCGTATGGTGACTGTTGTATTCAATCCCGATGCAATTTCTGTGTATCATCAACACTCTGATAGTCCACAGATTGCAGAATGCCTCCAGATGTGCATCGGAAACTACCACTGGTCTTCCAGGGAGTGATCAAAGCGTAGACTGTTTGAGACATTAATAACATGAAGGCAAGTGCGCATGGTGACTGTTTTATTCAATCCCGATGCAATTTCTGTGTTTCATCAACAGTTTGAAGGTCCACAGATTACAGAATGCATCCAGATGTGCATCGGAAACTACTACTGGTATTCCAGGGAACGATCAAAACGTAGACTATTTGAGACATTACTCCCGTGGAGGAATGTGCGCATGGTGACTGTTGTATTCAATCCCGGTTCAATTTCTGTGTTTCGTCAACACTCTGATAGTCCACAGATTAAGGAATGCCACCAGATGTGCATCGGAAACTACTACTGGTCTTCCAGGGACCGATCAAAACGTCGACTGTTTGAGACATTACTCCTGTTTAGGAAAGTGCGCATGGTGACTGTTGTATTCAATCGCGATGCAATTTCTGTGTTTCATCAACACTCTGATAGTCCACAGATTACAGAATGCCACCAGATGTGCATCTGAAACTACTACTGGTCTTCCAGGGAACGATCAAAGCGTAGACTATTTCAGACATTACTCCCATGGAGGAAAGTGCGCATGGTGACTGTTGTATTCAATCCCGATGCAATTTCTGTGTTTCATCAACACTCTGATAGTCCACAGATTACAGAATGAAACGGATGTGCATCGGAAACTACTACTGGTCTTAGAGGGAACGATCAAAGCGTCGACTGTTTGAGACATTACTCCCATGGAGGAAAGTGCGGATGGTGACTGTTGTATTCAATCGCGATGCAATATCTGTGTTTCATCAACACTCTGATAGTCCACAGATTGCAGAATGCCTCGAGATGTGCATCGGAAACTACCACTGGTCTTACAGGGAGTGATCAAAGCGTAGACTGTTTTAGACATTACTAACATGAAGGCAAGTGGGCATGGTGACTGTTGTATTCAATCCCGATGCAATTTCTGTGTTTCATCAACACTTTGAAGGTCCACAGATAACAGAATGCATCCGGATGTGCATCGGAAACTACTACTGTCTTCCAGGGAACGATCAAAGCGTAGACTATTTGAGACATTACTCCCATGGAGGAAAGTGCGCATGGTGACTGTTGTATTCAATCCCGATGCAATGTCTGTGTTTCGTCAACACACCGATGGTCCACAGATTAAGGAATGCCACCAGATGTGCATCGGAAACTACTACTGGTCTTCCAGGGAGCGATCAAAGCGTCGACTGTTTGAGACATTACTCCTGTGGAGGAAAGTGCGCATGGTGACTGCTGTATTCAATCGCGATGCAATTTCTGTGTTTCATCAACACTCTGATAGTCCACTGATTACAGAATGAAACGGATGTGCATCGGAAACTACTACTGGTCTTCCAGGGAACGATCAAAGCGTAGACTGTTTGAGACATTACTCCCATGGGGGAAAGTGTGGATGGTGACTGTTGTATTCAATCCCGATGTAATTTCTGTGTTTCATCAACACTCTGATAGTCCACAGATTACAGAATGCCACCAGACGAGCATCGGAAACTACTACTGGTCTTCCAGGGAGCGATCAAAGCGTAGACTGTTTGAGACACTACTCTCGTGGAAGAAAGTGCGCATGGTGACTGTTGTTTTCAATCGCGATGCAATTTCTGTGTTTCATCAACATTCTGATAGTCCACATATTACAGAATGCCTCCAGATGTGCATCGGAAACTACTACTGGTCTTCCAGGGAACGATCAAAGCGTATAATGTTTGAGACATTACTCCCATTTAGGAAAGTGCGCATGGTGACTGTTGTATTCAATCCCGATGCAATTTCTGTGTTTCATCAACACTCAGATACTCCACAGATTAAGGAATGCCACCAGATGTGTATCGGAAACTACTACAGGTCTTACAGGGAACGATCAAAGCGTCGACTGTTTGAGTCATTACTCCTGTGGAGGAAAGTGCGCATGGTGACTGTTGTATTCGATTACTATGCAAGTTCTGTGTTTCATCAGCACTTTGAAGGTCCACAGATTACAGAATGCATCCAGATGTGCATAGGAAACTACTACTGGTCTTCCAGGGAACGATCAAACCTTACACAACTTGAGACATTACTCCCATGGAGGAAAGTGCGCATGGTGACTGTTGTATTCAATCCCGATGCAATTTCTGTGTTTCGTCAACACTTTGATAGTCCACTGATTAAGGATTGCCACCAGATGTGCATCGCAAACTACTACTGGTCTTCCAGGGAACGATCAAACCGTCGACTGTTTGAGACATTACTCCTGTGGAGGAAAGTGCGTATGGTGACTGTTGTATTCAATCCCGATGCAATTTCTGTGTATCATCAACACTCTGATAGTCCACAGATTACAGAATGCCTCCAGATGTGCATCGGAAACTACCACTGGTCTTCCAGGGAGTGATCAAAGCGTAGACTGTTTGATACATTAATAACATGAAGGCAGGTGCGCATGGTGACTGTTGTATTCAATCCCGAAGCAATTTCTGTGTTTCATCAACAATTTGAAGGTCCACAGATTACAGAATGCATCCAGATGTGCATCGGAAACTACTACTGGTATTCCAGGGAACGATGAAAGCGTAGACTATTTGAGACATTACTCCCGTGGAGGAATGTGCGCATGGTGACTGTTGTATTCAATCCCGATTCAATTTCTGTGTTTCGTCAACACTCTGATAGTCCACAGATTGAGGAATGCCACCAGATGTGCATCGGAAACTACTACTGGTCTTCCAGGAAGCGATCAAAATGTCGACTGTTTGAGACATTACTCCTGTGGAGGAAAGTGCGCATGGTGACTGTTGTATTCAATCGCGATGCAATTTCTGTGTTTCATCAACACTCTGATAGTCCACAGATTACAGAATGCCACCAGATGTGCATCTGAAACTACTACTAGTCTTCCAGGGAGCGATCAAAGCGTAGACTATTTGAGACATTACTCCCATGGAGGATAGTGCGCATGGTGACTGTTGTATTCAATCCCGATGCAATATCTGTGTTTCATCAACACTCTGATAGTCCACAGATTACAGAATGAAACGGATGTGCTTCGGAAACTACTACTGGTATTAGAGGGAACGATCAAAGCGTCGACTGTTTGAGACATTACTCCCATGGAGGAAAGTGCGCATGGTGACTGTTGTATTCAATCGCGATGCAATATCTGTGTTTAATCAACACTCTGATAGTCCACAGATTGCAGAATGCCTCGAGATGTGCATCGGAAACTACCACTGGTCTTACAGGGAGTGATCAAAGCGTAGACTGTTTGAGACATTACTAACATGAAGGCAAGTGGGCATGGTGACTGTTGTATTCAATCCCGATGCAATTTCTGTGTTTCATCAACACTTTGAAGGTCCACAGATAACAGAATGCATCCAGATGTGCATCGGAAACTACTACTGTCTTCCAGGGAACGATCAAAGCGTAGACTATTTGAGACATTACTCCCATGGAGGAAAGTGCGCATGGTGACTGTTGTATTCAATCCCGATGCAATGTCTGTGTTTCGTCAACACACTGATGGTCCACAGATTAAGGAATGCCACCAGATGTGCATCGGAAACTACTACTGGTCTTCCAGGCAGCGATCAAAGCGTCGACTGTTTGAGACATTACTCCTGTGGAGGAAAGTGCGCATGGTGACTGCTGTATTCAATCGCGATGCAATTTCTGTGTTTCATCAACACTCTGATAGTCCACTGATTACAGAATGAAACGGATGTGCATCGGAAACTACTACTGGTCTTCCAGGGAACGATCAAAGCGTAGACTGTTTGAGACATTACTCCCATGGAGGAAAGTGTGGATGGTGACTGTTGTATTCAATCCCGATGTAATTTCTGTGTTTCATCAACACTCTGATAGTCCACAGATTACAGAATGCCACCAGACGAGCATCGGAAACTACTACTGGTCTTCCAGGGAGCGATCAAAGCGTAGACTGTTTGAGACACTACTCTCGTGGAAGAAAGTGCGCATGGTGACTGTTGTTTTCAATCGCGATGCAAATTCTGTGTTTCATCAACATTCTGATAGTCCACAGATTACAGAATGCCTCCAGATGTGCATCGGAAACTACCACTGATCTTCCAGGGAGCGATCAAAGCGTAGACTGTTTGAGACATTACTAACATGGAGGCAAGTGCGCATGGTGACTGTTGTATTCAATCCCATTGCAATTTCTGTGTTTCATCAACACTTTGAAGGTCCACAGATTACAGAATGCATCCGGATGTGCATCGGAAACTACTACTGGTCTTCCAGGGAACGATCAAAACGTAGACTATTTGAGACATAACCCCCATGGAGGAAAGTGCGTATGGTGAATGTTGTATTCAATCCCGATGCAATTTCTGTGTATCATCAACACTCTGATAGTCCACAGATTGCAGAATGCCTCCAGATGTGCATCGGAAAGTACCACTGGTCTTGCAGGGAACGATCAAAGCGTAGACTATTTGAGACATTACTCCCATGGAGGAAAGTGCGCATGGTGACTGTTGTATTCAATCCCGATGCAATTTCTGTGTTTCATCAACACTCAGATACTCCACAGATTAAGGAATGCCACCAGATGTGCATCGGAAACTACTACTGGTCTTAGAGGGAACGATCAAAGCGTCGACTGTTTGAGACATTACTCCTGTGGAGGAAAGTGCGCATGGTGACTGTTGTATTCGATTACTATGCAAGTTCTGTGTTTCATCAGCACTTTGAAGGTCCACAGATTACAGAATGCATCCAGATGTGCATAGGAAACTACTACTGGTCTTCCAGGGAACGATCAAACCTTACACTACTTGAGACATTACTCCCGTGGAGGAATGTGCGCATGGTGACTGTTGTATTCAATCCCGATTCAATTTCTGTGTTTCGTCAACACTCTGATAGTCCACAGATTGAGGAATGCCACCAGATGTGCATCGGAAACTACTACTGGTCTTCCAGGAAGCGATCAAAATGTCGACTGTTTGAGACATTACTCCTGTGGAGGAAAGTGCGCATGGTGACTGTTGTATTCAATCGCGATGCAATTTCTGTGTTTCATCAACACTCTGATAGTCCACAGATTACAGAATGCCACCAGATGTGCATCTGAAACTACTACTAGTCTTCCAGGGAGCGATCAAAGCGTAGACTATTTGAGACATTACTCCCATGGAGGAAAGTGCGCATGGTGACTGTTGTATTCAATCCCGATGCAATTTCTGTGTTTCATCAACACTCTGATAGTCCACAGATTACAGAATGAAACGGATGTGCTTCGGAAACTACTACTGGTCTTAGAGGGAACGATCAAAGCGTCGACTGTTTGAGACATTACTCCCATGGAGGAAAGTGCGCATGGTGACTGTTGTATTCAATCGCGATGCAATATCTGTGTTTAATCAACACTCTGATAGTCCACAGATTGCAGAATGCCTCGAGATGTGCATCGGAAACTACCACTGGTCTTACAGGGAGTGATCAAAGCGTAGACTGTTTGAGACATTACTAACATGAAGGCAAGTGGGCATGGTGACTGTTGTATTCAATCCCGATGCAATTTCTGTGTTTCATCAATACTTTGAAGGTCCACAGATAACAGAATGCATCCAGATGTGCATCGGAAACTACTACTGTCTTCCAGGGAACGATCAAAGCGTAGACTATTTGAGACATTACTCCCATGGAGGAAAGTGCGCATGGTGACTGTTGTATTCAATCCCGATGCAATGTCTGTGTTTCGTCAACACACTGATGGTCCACAGATTAAGGAATGCCACCAGATGTGCATCGGAAACTACTACTGGTCTTCCAGGCAGCGATCAAAGCGTCGACTGTTTGAGACATTACTCCTGTGGAGGAAAGTGCGCATGGTGACTGCTGTATTCAATCGCGATGCAATTTCTGTGTTTCATCAACACTCTGATAGTCCACTGATTACAGAATGAAACGGATGTGCATCGGAAACTACTACTGGTCTTCCAGGGAACGATCAAAGCGTAGACTGTTTGAGACATTACTCCCATGGAGGAAAGTGTGGATGGTGACTGTTGTATTCAATCCCGATGTAAATTCTGTGTTTCATCAACACTCTGATAGTCCACAGATTACAGAATGCCACCAGACGAGCATCGGAAACTACTACTGGTCTTCCAGGGAGCGATCAAAGCGTAGACTGTTTGAGACACTACTCTCGTGGAAGAAAGTGCGCATGGTGACTGTTGTCTTCAATCGCGATGCAAATTCTGTGTTTCATCAACATTCTGATAGTCCACAGATTACAGAATGCCTCCAGATGTGCATCGGAAACTACCACTGATCTTCCAGGGAGCGATCAAAGCGTAGACTGTTTGAGACATTACTAACATGGAGGCAAGTGCGCATGGTGACTGTTGTATTCAATCCCATTGCAATTTCTGTGTTTCATCAACACTTTGAAGGTCCACAGATTACAGAATGCATCCGGATGTGCATCGGAAACTACTACTGGTCTTCCAGGGAACGATCAAAGCGTAGACTATTTGAGACATAACTCCCATGGAGGAAAGTGCGTATGGTGAATGTTGTATTCAATCCCGATGCAATTTCTGTGTATCATCAACACTCTGATAGTCCACAGATTGCAGAATGCCTCCAGATGTGCATCGGAAAGTACCACTGGTCTTGCAGGGAACGATCAAAGCGTAGACTATTTGAGACATTACTCCCATGGAGGAAAGTGCGCATGGTGACTGTTGTATTCAATCCCGATGCAATTTCTGTGTTTCATCAACACTCAGATACTCCACAGATTAAGGAATGCCACCAGATGTGCATCGGAAACTACTACTGGTCTTAGAGGGAACGATCAAAGCGTCGACTGTTTGAGACATTACTCCTGTGGAGGAAAGTGCGCATGGTGACTGTTGTATTCGATTACTATGCAAGTTCTGTGTTTCATCAGCACTTTGAAGGTCCACAGATTACAGAATGCATCCAGATGTGCATAGGAAACTACTACTGGTCTTCCAGGGAACGATCAAACCTTACACTACTTGAGACATTACTCCCATGGAGGAAAATGCGCATGGTGACTGTTTTATTCAATCCCGATGCAATTTCTGTGTTTCGTCAACACTTTGATAGTCCACTGATTAAGGAATGCCACCAGATGTGCATCGCAAACTACTACTGGTCTTCCGGGGAACGATCAAAGCGTAGACTGTTTGAGACATTACTCCTGTGGAGGAAAGTGCGTATGGTGAATGTTGTATTCAATCCCGATGCAATTTCTGTGTATCATCAACACTCTGATAGTCCACAGATTACAGAATGCCTCCAGATGTGCATCGGAAACTACCACTGGTCTTCCAGGGAGTGATCAAAGCGTAGACTGTTTGATACATTAATAACATGAAGGCAAGTGCGCATGGTGACTGTTGTATTCAATCCCGATGCAATGTCTGTGTTTCATCAACACTTTGAAGGTCCACAGATTACAGAATGCATCCAGATGTGCATCGGAAACTACTACTGGTATTCCAGGGAACGATCAAAACGTCGACTGTTTGAGACATTACTCCTGTGGAGGAAAGTGCGCATGGTTACTGTTGTATTCAATCGCGATGCAATTTCTGTGTCTCATCAACACTCTGATAGTCCACAGATTACAGAATGCCACCAGATGTGCATCTGAAACTACTACTGGTCTTCCAGGGAACGATCAAAGCGTAGACTATTTGAGACATTACTCCCATGGAGGAAAGTGCGCATGGTGACTGTTGTATTCAAACCCGATGCAATTTCTGTGTTTCATCAACACTCTGATAGTCCACAGATTAAGGAATGCCACCAGATGTGCATCGGAAACTACTACTGGTCTTAGAGGGAACGATCAAAGCGTCGACTGTTTGAGACATTACTCCCATGGAGGAAAGTGCGCATGGTGACTGTTGTATTCAATCGCGATGCAATATCTGTGTTTCATCAACACTCTGATAGTCCACAGATTGCAGAATGCCTCGAGATGTGCATCGGAAACTACCACTGGTCTTACAGGGAGTGAGCAAAGCGTAGACTGTTTGAGACATTACTAACATGAAGGCAAGTGGGCATGGTGAATGTTGTATTCAATCCCGATGCAATTTCTGTGTTTCATCAACACTTTGAAGGTCCACAGATAACAGAATGCATCCAGATGTGCATCGGAAACTACTATTGGTCTTCCAGGGAACGATCAAAGCGTATACTATTTGAGACATTAGTCCCATGGAGGAAAGTGCGCATGGTGACTGTTGTATTCAATCCCGATGGAATGTCTGTGTTTCGTCAACACACTGATGGTCCACAGATTAAGGAATGCCACCAGATGTGCATCGGAAACTACTACTGGTCTTCCAGGCAGCGATCAAAGCGTCGACTGTTTGAGACATTACTCCTGTGGAGGAAAGTGCGCATGGTGACTGCTGTATTCAATCGCGATGCAATTTCTGTGTTTCATCAACACTCTGATAGTCCACTGATTACAGAATGAAACGGATGTGCATCGGAAACTACTACTGGTCTTCCAGGGAACGATCAAAGCGTAGACTGTTTGAGACATTACTCCCATGGAGGAAAGTGTGGATGGTGACTGTTGTATTCAATCCCGATGTAATTTCTGTGTTTCATCAACACTCTGATAGTCCACAGATTACAGAATGCCACCAGACGAGCATCGGAAACTACTACTGGTCTTCCAGGGAGCGATCAAAGCGTAGACTGTTTGAGACACTACTCTCGTGGAAGAAAGTGCGCATGGTGACTGTTGTTTTCAATCGCGATGCAAATTCTGTGTTTCATCAACATTCTGATAGTCCACAGATTACAGAATGCCTCCAGATGTGCATCGGAAACTACCACTGATCTTCCAGGGAGCGATCAAAGCGTAGACTGTTTGAGACATTACTAACATGGAGGCAAGTGCGCATGGTGACTGTTGTATTCAATCCCATTGCAATTTCTGTGTTTCATCAACACTTTGAAGGTCCACAGATTACAGAATGCATCCGGATGTGCATCGGAAACTACTACTGGTCTTCCAGGGAACGATCAAAACGTAGACTATTTGAGACATAACCCCCATGGAGGAAAGTGCGTATGGTGAATGTTGTATTCAATCCCGATGCAATTTCTGTGTATCATCAACACTCTGATAGTCCACAGATTGCAGAATGCCTCCAGATGTGCATCGGAAAGTACCACTGGTCTTGCAGGGAACGATCAAAGCGTAGACTATTTGAGACATTACTCCCATGGAGGAAAGTGCGCATGGTGACTGTTGTATTCAATCCCGATGCAATTTCTGTGTTTCATCAACACTCAGATACTCCACAGATTAAGGAATGCCACCAGATGTGCATCGGAAACTACTACTGGTCTTAGAGGGAACGATCAAAGCGTCGACTGTTTGAGACATTACTCCTGTGGAGGAAAGTGCGCATGGTGACTGTTGTATTCGATTACTATGCAAGTTCTGTGTTTCATCAGCACTTTGAAGGTCCACAGATTACAGAATGCATCCAGATGTGCATAGGAAACTACTACTGGTCTTCCAGGGAACGATCAAACCTTACACTACTTGAGACATTACTCCCGTGGAGGAATGTGCGCATGGTGACTGTTGTATTCAATCCCGATTCAATTTCTGTGTTTCGTCAACACTCTGATAGTCCACAGATTGAGGAATGCCACCAGATGTGCATCGGAAACTACTACTGGTCTTCCAGGAAGCGATCAAAATGTCGACTGTTTGAGACATTACTCCTGTGGAGGAAAGTGCGCATGGTGACTGTTGTATTCAATCGCGATGCAATTTCTGTGTTTCATCAACACTCTGATAGTCCACAGATTACAGAATGCCACCAGATGTGCATCTGAAACTACTACTAGTCTTCCAGGGAGCGATCAAAGCGTAGACTATTTGAGACATTACTCCCATGGAGGAAAGTGCGCATGGTGACTGTTGTATTCAATCCCGATGCAATTTCTGTGTTTCATCAACACTCTGATAGTCCACAGATTACAGAATGAAACGGATGTGCTTCGGAAACTACTACTGGTCTTAGAGGGAACGATCAAAGCGTCGACTGTTTGAGACATTACTCCCATGGAGGAAAGTGCGCATGGTGACTGTTGTATTCAATCGCGATGCAATATCTGTGTTTAATCAACACTCTGATAGTCCACAGATTGCAGAATGCCTCGAGATGTGCATCGGAAACTACCACTGGTCTTACAGGGAGTGATCAAAGCGTAGACTGTTTGAGACATTACTAACATGAAGGCAAGTGGGCATGGTGACTGTTGTATTCAATCCCGATGCAATTTCTGTGTTTCATCAATACTTTGAAGGTCCACAGATAACAGAATGCATCCAGATGTGCATCGGAAACTACTACTGTCTTCCAGGGAACGATCAAAGCGTAGACTATTTGAGACATTACTCCCATGGAGGAAAGTGCGCATGGTGACTGTTGTATTCAATCCCGATGCAATGTCTGTGTTTCGTCAACACACTGATGGTCCACAGATTAAGGAATGCCACCAGATGTGCATCGGAAACTACTACTGGTCTTCCAGGCAGCGATCAAAGCGTCGACTGTTTGAGACATTACTCCTGTGGAGGAAAGTGCGCATGGTGACTGCTGTATTCAATCGCGATGCAATTTCTGTGTTTCATCAACACTCTGATAGTCCACTGATTACAGAATGAAACGGATGTGCATCGGAAACTACTACTGGTCTTCCAGGGAACGATCAAAGCGTAGACTGTTTGAGACATTACTCCCATGGAGGAAAGTGTGGATGGTGACTGTTGTATTCAATCCCGATGTAAATTCTGTGTTTCATCAACACTCTGATAGTCCACAGATTACAGAATGCCACCAGACGAGCATCGGAAACTACTACTGGTCTTCCAGGGAGCGATCAAAGCGTAGACTGTTTGAGACACTACTCTCGTGGAAGAAAGTGCGCATGGTGACTGTTGTCTTCAATCGCGATGCAAATTCTGTGTTTCATCAACATTCTGATAGTCCACAGATTACAGAATGCCTCCAGATGTGCATCGGAAACTACCACTGATCTTCCAGGGAGCGATCAAAGCGTAGACTGTTTGAGACATTACTAACATGGAGGCAAGTGCGCATGGTGACTGTTGTATTCAATCCCATTGCAATTTCTGTGTTTCATCAACACTTTGAAGGTCCACAGATTACAGAATGCATCCGGATGTGCATCGGAAACTACTACTGGTCTTCCAGGGAACGATCAAAGCGTAGACTATTTGAGACATAACTCCCATGGAGGAAAGTGCGTATGGTGAATGTTGTATTCAATCCCGATGCAATTTCTGTGTATCATCAACACTCTGATAGTCCACAGATTGCAGAATGCCTCCAGATGTGCATCGGAAAGTACCACTGGTCTTGCAGGGAACGATCAAAGCGTAGACTATTTGAGACATTACTCCCATGGAGGAAAGTGCGCATGGTGACTGTTGTATTCAATCCCGATGCAATTTCTGTGTTTCATCAACACTCAGATACTCCACAGATTAAGGAATGCCACCAGATGTGCATCGGAAACTACTACTGGTCTTAGAGGGAACGATCAAAGCGTCGACTGTTTGAGACATTACTCCTGTGGAGGAAAGTGCGCATGGTGACTGTTGTATTCGATTACTATGCAAGTTCTGTGTTTCATCAGCACTTTGAAGGTCCACAGATTACAGAATGCATCCAGATGTGCATAGGAAACTACTACTGGTCTTCCAGGGAACGATCAAACCTTACACTACTTGAGACATTACTCCCATGGAGGAAAATGCGCATGGTGACTGTTTTATTCAATCCCGATGCAATTTCTGTGTTTCGTCAACACTTTGATAGTCCACTGATTAAGGAATGCCACCAGATGTGCATCGCAAACTACTACTGGTCTTCCGGGGAACGATCAAAGCGTAGACTGTTTGAGACATTACTCCTGTGGAGGAAAGTGCGTATGGTGAATGTTGTATTCAATCCCGATGCAATTTCTGTGTATCATCAACACTCTGATAGTCCACAGATTACAGAATGCCTCCAGATGTGCATCGGAAACTACCACTGGTCTTCCAGGGAGTGATCAAAGCGTAGACTGTTTGATACATTAATAACATGAAGGCAAGTGCGCATGGTGACTGTTGTATTCAATCCCGATGCAATGTCTGTGTTTCATCAACACTTTGAAGGTCCACAGATTACAGAATGCATCCAGATGTGCATCGGAAACTACTACTGGTATTCCAGGGAACGATCAAAACGTCGACTGTTTGAGACATTACTCCTGTGGAGGAAAGTGCGCATGGTTACTGTTGTATTCAATCGCGATGCAATTTCTGTGTCTCATCAACACTCTGATAGTCCACAGATTACAGAATGCCACCAGATGTGCATCTGAAACTACTACTGGTCTTCCAGGGAACGATCAAAGCGTAGACTATTTGAGACATTACTCCCATGGAGGAAAGTGCGCATGGTGACTGTTGTATTCAAACCCGATGCAATTTCTGTGTTTCATCAACACTCTGATAGTCCACAGATTAAGGAATGCCACCAGATGTGCATCGGAAACTACTACTGGTCTTAGAGGGAACGATCAAAGCGTCGACTGTTTGAGACATTACTCCCATGGAGGAAAGTGCGCATGGTGACTGTTGTATTCAATCGCGATGCAATATCTGTGTTTCATCAACACTCTGATAGTCCACAGATTGCAGAATGCCTCGAGATGTGCATCGGAAACTACCACTGGTCTAAAAGGGGTGAGCAAAGCGTAGACTGTTTGAGACATTACTAACATGAAGGCAAGTGGGCATGGTGAATGTTGTATTCAATCCCGATGCAATTTCTGTGTTTCATCAACACTTTGAAGGTCCACAGATAACAGAATGCATCCAGATGTGCATCGGAAACTACTATTGGTCTTCCAGGGAACGATCAAAGCGTATACTATTTGAGACATTAGTCCCATGGAGGAAAGTGCGCATGGTGACTGTTGTATTCAATCCCGATGGAATGTCTGTGTTTCGTCAACACACTGATGGTCCACAGATTAAGGAATGCCACCAGATGTGCATCGGAAACTACTACTGCTCTTCCAGGCAGCGATCAAAGCGTCGACTGTTTTGACATTACTCCTGTGGAGGAAAGTGCGCATGGTGACTGCTGTATTTAATCGCGATGGAATTTCTGTGTTTCATCAACACTCTGATAGTCCACAGATTACAGAATGAAACGGATGTGCATCGGAAACTACTACTGGTCTTCCAGGGAACGATCAAAGCGTAGACTGTTTGAGACATTACTCCCATGAAGGAAAGTGTGGATGGTGACTGTTGTATTCAATCCCGATGTAATTTCTGTGTTTCATCAACACTCTGATAGTCCACAGATTACAGAATGCCACCAGACGAGCATCGGAAACTACTACTGGTCTTCTAGGGAGCGATCAAAGCGTAGACTGTTTAAGACACTACTCTCGTGGAAGAAAGTGCGCATGGTGACTGTTGTATTCAATCGCGATGCAATTTCTGTGTTTCATCAACACTCTGATAGTCTACAGATTACAGAATGCCTCCAGATGTGCATCGGAAACTACTACTGGTCTTCCAGGGAACGATCAAAGCGTAGACTGTTTGAGACATTACTCCCATTTGGGAAAGTGCGCATGGTGACTGTTGTATTCTATTCCGATGCAATTTCTGTGTTTCATCAACACTCTGATAGTCCACAGATTACGGAATGACTCCAGATGTGCATCGGAAACTACCACTGATCTTCCAGGGAGCGATCAAAGCGTAGACTGTTTGAGATATTACTAACATGGAGGCAAGTGCGCATGGTGACTGTTGTATTCAATCCCATTGCAATTTTTGTGTTTCATCAACACTTTGAAGGTCCACAGATTACAGAATGCATCCGGATGTGCATCGGAAACTACGACTGGTCTTCCAGGGAACGATCAAAGCGTAGACTATTTGAGACACTACTCCCATGGAGGAAAGTGCGTATGGTGACTGTTGTATTCAATCCCGATGCAATTTCTGTGTATCATCAACACTCTGATAGTCCACAGATTGCAGAATGCCTCCAGATGTGCATCGGAAACTACCACTGGTCTTGCAGGAAACGATCAAAGCGTAGACTATTTGAGACATTACTCCCATGGAGGAAAGTGCGCATGGTGACTGTTGTATTCGATCCCGATGCAATTTCTGTGTTTCATCAGCTCTTTGAAGGTCCACAGATTACAGAATGCATCCAGATGTGCATAGGAAACTACTACTGGTCTTCCAGGGAACGATCAAACCGTAGACTATTTTAAACATTACTCCCATGGAGGAAAGTGAGCATGGTCACTGTTGTATTCAATCCCGATTCAATTTCTGTGTTTCGTCAACACTCTGATAGTCCACAGATTAAGGAATGCCACCAGATGTGCATTGGAAACTACTACTGGTCTTAGAGGGAACGATCAAAGCGTCGACTGTTTGAGACATTACTCCCATGGAGGAAAGTGCGCATGGTGACTGTTGTATTCAATCCCGATCCAATGTCTGTGTTTCGTCAACACACTGATGGTCCACAGATTATGGAATGCCACCAGATGTGCATCGGAAACTACTACTGGTCTTCCAGGGAACGATCAAAGCGTAGACTGTTTGAGACATTACTCCCATGGAGGAAAGTGTGGATGGTGACTGTTGTATTCAATCCCGATGTAATTTCTGTGTTTCATCAACACTCTGATAGACCACAGATTACAGAATGCCACCAGACGAGCATCGGAAACTACTACTGGTCTTCCAGGGAGCGATCAAAGCGTAGACTGTTTTAGACACTACTCTCGTGGAAGAAAGTGCGCATGGTGACTGTTGTATTCAATCGCGATGCAATTTCTGTGTTTCATCAACACTCTGATAGTCCACAGATTACAGAATGCCTCCAGATGTGCATCGGAAACTACTACTGGTCTTCCAGTGAACGATCAAAGCGTAGACTGTTTGAGACATTACTCCCATGGAGGAAAGTGAGCATGGTCACTGTTGTATTCAATCCCGAATCAATTTCTGTGCTTCGTCAACACTCTGATAGTCCACAGATTAAGGAATGCCACCAGATGTGCATCGGAAACTACTACTGGTCTTAGAGGGAACGATCAAAGCGTCGACTGTTTGAGACATTACTCCCATGGAGGAAAGTGCGCATGGTGACTGTTGTATTCATTCGCGATGCAATATCTGTGTTTCATCAACACTCTGATAGTCCACAGATTGCAGAATGCCTCGAGATGTGCATCGGAAACTACCACTGGTCTTCCAGGGAGTGATCAAAGCGTAGACTGTTTGAGACATTACTAACATGAAGGCAAGTGGGCATGGTGTCTGTTGTATTCAATCCCGATGCAATTTCTGTGTTTCATCAACACTTTGAAGGTCCACAGATAACAGAATGCATCCAGATGTGCATCGGAAACTACTACTGGTCTTCCAGGGAACGATCAAAGCGTAGACTATTTGAGACATTACTAACATGGAGGAAAGTGCGCATGTAGACTGTTGTATTCAATCCCGATCCAATGTCTGTGTTTCGTCAACACACTGATGGTCAACAGATTATGGAATGCCACCAGATGTGCATCGGAAACTACTACTGGTCTTCCAGGCAGCGATCAAAGCGTCGACTGTTTGAGACATTACTCCTGTGGAGGAAAGAGCGCATGGTGACCGCTGTATTCAATCGCGATGCAATTTCTGTGTTTCATCAACACTCTGATAGTCCACAGATTACAGAATGAAACGGATGTGCATCGGAAACTACTACTGGTCTTCCAGGGAACGATCAAAGCGTAGACTGTTTGAGACATTACTCCCATGGAGGAAAGTGTGGATGGTGACTGTTGTATTCAATCCCGATGTAATTTCTGTGTTTCATCAACACTCTGATAGACCACAGATTACAGAATGCCACCAGACGAGCATCGGAAACTACTACTGGTCTTCTAGGGAGCGATCAAAGCGTAGACTGTTTGAGACACTACTCTCGTGGAAGAAAGTGCGCATGGTGACTGTTGTATTCAATCGCGATGCAATTTCTGTGTTTCATCAACACTCTGATAGTCCACAGATTACAGAATGCCTCCAGATGTGCATCGGAAACTACTACTGGTCTTCCAGTGAACGATCAAAGCGTAGACTATTTGAGACATTACTCCCATGGAGGAAAGTGAGCATGGTCACTGTTGTATTCAATCCCGATTCAATTTCTGTGTTTCGTCAACACTCTGATAGTCCACAGATTAAGGAATGCCACCAGATGTGCATCGGAAACTACTACTGGTCTTCCAGGGAACGATCAAAGGGTAGACTGTTTGAGACATTACTCCCATTTAGGAAAGTGCACATGGTGACTGTTGTATTCTATTCCGATGCAATTTCTGTGTTTCATCAACACTCTGATAGTCCACAGATTACAGAATGCCTCCAGATGTGCATCGGAAACTACCACTGATCTTCCAGGGAGCGATCAAAGCGTAGACTGTTTGAGACATTACTAACATGGAGGCAAGTGCGCATGGTGACTGTTGTATTCAATCCCATTGCAATTTCTGTGTTTCATCAACACTTTGAAGGTCCACAGATTACAGAATGCATCCGGATGTGCATCGGAAACTACTACTGGTCTTCCAGGGAACGATCAAAGCGTAGACTATTTGAGACACTACTCCCATGGAGGAAAGTGCGTATGGTGACTGTTGTATTCAATCCCGATGCAATTTCTGTGTATCATCAACACTCTGATAGTCTACGGATTGCAGAATGCCTCCAGATGTGCATCGGAAACTACCACTGGTCTTGCAGGGAACGATCAAAGCGTAGACTATTTGAGACATTACTCCCATGGAGGAAAGTGCGCATGGTGACTGTTGTATTCTATCCCGATGCAATTTCTGTGTTTCATCAACACTCTGATAGTCCACAGATTAAGGAATGCCACCAGATGTGCACCGGAAACTACTACTGGTCTTCCAGGGAGCGATCAAAACGTCGACTGTTTGAGACATTACTCCTGTGGAGGAAAGTGCGCATGGTGACTGTTGTATTCAATCGCGATGCAATTTCTGTGTTTCATCAACACTCAGATAGTCCACAGATTACAGAATGCCACCAGATGTGCATCTGAAACTACTACTGGTCTTCCAGGGAACGATCAAAGCGTAGACTATTTGAGACAATACTCCCATGGAGGAAAGTGCGCATGGTGACTGTTGTATTCAATCCCGAAGCAATTTCTGTGTTTCATCAACACTCTGATAGTCCACAGATTAAGGAATACCACCAGATGTGCATCGGAAACTACTACTGGTCTTAGAGGGAACGATCAAAGCGTCGACTGTTTGAGACATTACTCCCATGGAGGAAAGTGCGCATGGTGACTGTTGTATTCAATCGCGATGCAATATCTGTGTTTCATCAACACTCAGATAGTCCACAGATTGCAGAATGCCTCGAGATGTGCATCGGAAACTACCACTGGTCTTCCAGGGAGTTATCAAAGCGTAGACTGTTTGAAACATTACTAACATGAAGGCAAGTGGGCATGGTGACTGTTGTATTCAATCATGATGCAATTTCTGTGTTTCATCAACACTTTGAAGGTCCACAGATAACAGAATGCATCCAGATGTGCATCGGAAACTACTACTGGCCTTCCAGGGAACGATCAAAGCGTAGACTATTTGAGACATTACTCCCATGGAGGAAAGTGCGCATGGTGACTGTTGTATTCAATCCCGATCCAATGTCTGTATTTCGTCAACACACTGATGGTCCACAGATTATGGAATGCCACCAGATGTGCATCGGAAACTACTACTGGTCTTCCAGGCAGCGATCAAAGCGTCGACTGTTTGAGACATTACTCCTGTGGAGGAAAGTGCGCATGGGGACTGCTGTATTCAATCGCGATGCAATTTCTGTGTTTCATCAACACTCTGATAGTCCACAGATTACAGAATGAAACGGATGTGCATCGGAAACTACTACTGGTCTTCCAGGGAACGATCAAAGCGTAGACTCTTTGAGACATTACTCCCGTGGAGGAATGTGTGGATGGTGACTGTTGTATTCAATCCCGATGTAATTTCTGTGTTTCATCAACACTCTGATAGTCCACAGATTACAGAATGCCACCAGACGAGCATCGGAAACTACTACTGGTCTTCCAGGGAGCGATCAAAGCGTAGACTGTTTGAGACACTACTCTCGTGGAAGAAAGTGCGCATTGTGACTGTTGTATTCAATCGCGATGCAATTTCTGTGTTTCATCAACACTCTGATAGTCCACCGATTACAGAATGCCTCCAGATGTGCATCGGAAACTACTACTGGTCTTCCAGGGAACCATCAAAGCGTAGACTGTTTGAGACATTACTCCCATTTAGGAAAGTGCGCATGGTGACTGTTGTATTCTATTCCGATGCAATTTCTGTGTTTCATCAAAACTCTGATAGTCCACAGATTACAGTATGCCTCCAGATGTGCATCGGAAACTACCACTGATCTTCCAGGGAGCGATCAAAGCGTAGACTGTTTGAGACATTACTAACATGGAGGCAAGTGCGCATGGTGACTGTTGTATTCAATCCCATTGCAATTTCTGTGTTTCATCAACACTTTGAAGGTCCACAGATTACAGAATGCATCCGGATGTGCATCGGAAACTACTACTGGTCTTCCAGGGAACGATCAAAGCGTAGACTATTTGAGACATTAGTCCCATGGAGGAAAGTGCGCATGGTTACTGTTGTGTTCAATCCCGATGCAATTTCTGTGTTTCATCAACACTCTGTTAGTCCACAGATTACAGAATGCCTCCAGATGTGCAACAGAAACTACTACTAGTCCTCCAGGGAACGATCAAAGCGTAGACTGTTTGAGACATTACTCCCATGGAGGAAAGTGCGCATGGTGACTGTTGTATTCTATCCCGATTCAATATCTGTGTTTCATCAACACTCTGATAGTCCACAGATTGCAGAATGCCTCCAGATGTGCATCGGAAACTCCCACTGGTCAACCAGGGAGTGATCAAAGCGTAGACTGTTTGAGACATTACTAACATGAAGGCAAGTGCGCATGGTGACTGTTGCATTCAATCCCGTTGCAATTTCTGTGTTTCATCAACACTTTGAAGGTCCACAGATTACAGAATGCATCCAGATGTGCATCGGAAACTACTACTGGTCTTCCAGGGAACGATCAAAGCGTAGACTATTTGAGACATTAATCCCATTTAGGAAAGTGCGCATGGTGACTGTTGTATTCAATCCCGATGCAATTTCTGTGTTTCGTCAACACTCTGATTGTCCACAGATTAAGGAATGCCACCAGACGTGCATCGGAAATACTACTGGTCTTCCAGGGAATGATCAAAGCGTAGACTGTTTGAGACACTACTCTCATGGAAGAAAGTGCGCATGGTGACTGTTGTATTCAATCCCGATGCAATTTCTGTGTTTCATCAACACTCTGTTAGTCCACAGATTACAGAATGCCTCCAGATGTGCAACAGAAACTACTACTGGTCCTCCAGGGAACGATCAAAAAGTAGACTGTTTGAGACATTACTCCCATGGAGGAAAGTGCGCATGGTGACTGTTGTATTCTATCCCGATTCAATATCTGTGTTTCATCAACACTCTGATAGTCCACAGATTGCAGAATGAATCCAGATGTGCATCGGAAACTACCACTGGTCAACCAGGGAGTGATCAAAGCGTAGACTGTTTGAGACATTACTAACTTGAAGGGAAGTGCGCATGGTGACTGTTGTATACAATCCCGTTGCAATTTCTGTGTTTCATCAACACTTTGAAGGTCCACAGATTACAGAATGCATCCAGATGTGCATTGGAAACTCCTACTGGTCTTCCAGGGAACGATCAAAGCGTAGACTATTTGAGACATTACTCCCATTTAGGAAAGTGCGCATGGTGACTGTTGTATTCAATCCCGATGCAATTTCTGTGTTTCGTCAACACTCTGATTGTCCACAGATTAAGGAATGCCACCAGATGTGCATCGGAAACTTTTACTGGTCTTCCAGGGAGCGATCAAAGCGTCGACTGTTTGAGACATTACTCCTGTGGAAGAAAGTGCGCATGGTGATTGTTGTATTCAATCGCGATGCAATTTCTATGTTTCATCAACACACTGGTAGTCCACAGATTACAGAATGCCACCAGATGTGCATCTGAATCTACTACTGGTCTTCCAAGGAACGATCAAAGCGTAGACTATTTGAGACAGTACTCCCATGGAGGAAAGTGCGCATGGTGACTGTTGTATTCAATCCCGATGCAATTTCTGTGTTTCATCAACACTCTGATAGTCCACAGATTAAGGAATGAAACCAGATGTGCATCGGAAACTACTACTGGTCTTAGAGGGAACGATCAAAGCGTAGACTGTTTGAGACATTAGTCCCGTGGTGGAAAGTGCGGATGGTGACTGTTGTATTCAATCCCGACGCAATTTCTGTGTTTCATCAACACTCTGATAGTCCACAGATTACAGAATGCCACCAGACGTGCATCGGAAACTACTACTGGTCTCCCAGGGAACCATCAAAGCGTAGACTGTTTGAGACACTACTCTCATGGATGATAGTGCGCATGGTGACTGTTGTATTCAATCCCGATGCAATTTCGGTGTTTCATCAACACTCTGATAGTCCACAGATAACAGAATGCCACGAGACGTGCATCGGAAATACTACTGGTCTTCCAGGGAACGATCAAAGCGTAGGATGTTTGAGCCACTACTCTCATGGAAGAAAGTGCGCATGGTGACTGTTGTATTCAATCGCGATGCAATTTCTGTGTTTCATCAACACTCTGATAGTCCACAGATTACAGAATGCCACCAGATGTGCATCTGAAACTACTACTGGTCTTCCAGGGAATGATAAAAGCGTAGACTGTTTGAGACATTACCCCCGTGGAGGAAAGTGCGAATGGTGACTGTTGTGTTGAATCCCGATGCAATTTCTGGGTATCATCAACACTCAGCTTGTCCACAGATTACAGTATGCCTCCAGATGTGCATCGGAAACTACCACTGATCTTCCAGGGAGCGATCAAAGCGTAGACTGTTTGAGACATTACTAACATGGAGGCAAGTGCGCATGGTGACTGTTGTATTCAATCCCATTGCAATTTCTGTGTTTCATCAACACTTTGAAGGTCCACAGATTACAGAATGCATCCGGATGTGCATCGGAAACTACTACTGGTCTTCCAGGGAACGATCAAAGCGTAGACTATTTGAGACATTAGTCCCATGGAGGAAAGTGCGCATGGTGACTGTTGTGTTCAATCCCGATGCAATTTCTGTGTTTCATCAACACTCTGTTAGTCCACAGATTACAGAATGCCTCCAGATGTGCAACAGAAACTACTACTGGTCCTCCAGGGAACGATCAAAGCGTAGACTGTTTGAGACATTACTCCCATGGAGGAAAGTGCGCATGGTGACTGTTGTATTCTATCCCGATTCAATATCTGTGTTTCATCAACACTCTGATAGTCCACAGATTGCAGAATGCCTCCAGATGTGCATCGGAAACTACCACTGGTCAACCAGGGAGTGATCAAAGCGTAGACTGTTTGAGACATTACTAACATGAAGGCAAGTGCGCATGGTGACTGTTGCATTCAATCCCGTTGCAATTTCTGTGTTTCATCAACACTTTGAAGGTCCACAGATTACAGAATGCATCCAGATGTGCATCGGAAACTACTACTGGTCTTCCAGGGAACGATCAAAGCGTAGACTATTTGAGACATTACTCCCATTTAGGAAAGTGCGCATGGTGACTGTTGTATTCAATCCCGATGCAATTTCTGTGTTTCGTCAACACTCTGATTGTCCACAGATTAAGGAATGCCACCAGACGTGCATCGGAAATACTACTGGTCTTCCAGGGAATGATCAAAGCGTAGACTGTTTGAGACACTACTCTCATGGAAGAAAGTGCGCATGGTGACTGTTGTATTCAATCCCGATGCAATTTCTGTGTTTCATCAACACTCTGTTAGTCCACAGATTACAGAATGCCTCCAGATGTGCAACAGAAACTACTATTGGTCCTCCAGGGAACGATCAAAAAGTAGACTGTTTGAGACATTACTCCCATGGAGGAAAGTGCGCATGGTGACTGTTGTATTCTATCCCGATTCAATATCTGTGTTTCATCAACACTCTGATAGTCCACAGATTGCAGAATGAATCCAGATGTGCATCGGAAACTACCACTGGTCAACCAGGGAGTGATCAAAGCGTAGACTGTTTGAGACATTACTAACTTGAAGGGAAGTGCGCATGGTGACTGTTGTATACAATCCCGTTGCAATTTCTGTGTTTCATCAACACTTTGAAGGTCCACAGATTACAGAATGCTTCCAGATGTGCATTGGAAACTACTACTGGTCTTCCAGGGAACGATCAAAGCGTAGACTATTTGAGACATTACTCCCATTTAGGAAAGTGCGCATGGTGACTGTTGTATTCAATCCCGATGCAATTTCTGTGTTTCGTCAACACTCTGATTGTCCACAGATTAAGGAATGCCACCAGATGTGCATCGGAAACTTTTACTGGTCTTCCAGGGAGCGATCAAAGCGTCGACTGTTTGAGACATTACTCCTGTGGAAGAAAGTGAGCATGGTGACTGTTGTATTCAATCGCGATGCAATTTCTATGTTTCATCAACACACTGGTAGTCCACAGATTACAGAATGCCACCAGATGTGCATCTGAATCTACTACTGGTCTTCCAAGGAACGATCAAAGCGTAGACTATTTGAGACAGTACTCCCATGGAGGAAAGTGCGCATGGTGACTGTTGTATTCAATCCCGATGCAATTTCTGTGTTTCATCAACACTCTGATAGTCCACAGATTAAGGAATGAAACCAGATGTGCATCGGAAGCTACTACTGGTCTTAGAGGGAACGATCAAAGCGTAGACTGTTTGAGACAATAGTCCCGTGGTGGAAAGTGCGGATGGTGACTGTTGTATTCAATCCCGACGCTATTTCTGTGTTTCATCAACACTCTGATAGTCCACAGATTACAGAATGCCACCAGACGTGCATCGGAAACTACTACTGGTCTTCCAGGGAACGATCAAAGCGTAGACTGTTTGAGACACTACTCTCATGGATGATAGTGCGCATGGTGACTGTTGTATTCAATCCCAATGCAATTTTTTGTGTTTTATCAACACTCTGATAGTCCACAGATTACAGAATGCCTCCAGATGTGCATCGGAAACTACTACTGGTATTCCAGGGAAAGATCAAAGCGTAGACTCTTTGAGACATTACTCCCATGGAGGAAAGTGCGCATGGTGACTATTGTATTCAATCCCGATGCAATTTCGGTGTTTCATCAACACTCTGAAAGTCCACAGATAACAGAATGCCACGAGACGTGCATCGGAAATACTACTGGTCTTCCAGGGAACGATCAAAGCGTAGACTGTTTGAGACACTACTCTCATGGAAGAAAGTGCGCATGGTGACTGTTGTATTCAATCCCGATGCAATTTCTGTGTTTCGTCAACACTCTGATAGTCCACAGATTAAGAAATGCCACCAGGTGTGCATCGGAAACTACTACTGGTCTTCCAGGGAGCGATCAAAGCGTCGACTGTTTGAGACATTACTCCTGTGGAGGAAAGTGCGCATGGTGACTGTTGTATTCAATCGCGATGCAATTTCTGTGTTTCATCAACACTCTGATAGTCCACAGATTACAGAATGCCACCAGATGTGCATCTGAAACTACTACTGGTCTTCCAGGGAATGATAAAAGCGTAGACTGTTTGAGACATTACCCCCGTGGAGGAAAGTGCGAATGGTGACTGTTGTGTTGAATCCCGATGCAATTTCTGGGTATCATCAACACTCAGCTTGTCCACAGACTTCATAATGCCTCCATATGTGCATCGGAATCTACTACTGGTCTTCCAGGGAACGATCAAAACGTAGACAGTTTGAGACATTACTCCCATGGAAGAAATAGCACATGGTGAGTGTAGTATTTAATCCCGATGCAATTTCGGTGTTTCATCAACACTCTGATAGTCCACAGACAACAGAATGCATCCAGATGTGCATCGGAAACTACTACTGGTCTTCCAGGGACGATCGAAGCGTAGACTATTTGAGACATTACTCCCATGGAGGAAAGTGCGCATGGTGACTGTTGTATTCAATCCCGATGCAATTTCTCTGTTTCATCAACACTCTGATAGTCCACGTATTAAGGAATACCACCAGATGTGCATCGGAACTACTACTGGTCTTAGAGGGAACAATCAAAGCGTCGACTGTTTGAGACATTACTCCTGTGGAGGAAAGTGCGCATGGTGACTGTTGTATTCAATCGCAATGCAATTTCTGTGTATCATCAACACTCTGATAGTCCACAGATTACGGAATGCCACCAGATGTGCATCTGAAACTACTACTGGTCTTCCAGGGAATGATCAAAGCGTAGACTGTTTGAGACATTACTAGCATGGAGGAAAGTGCGCATGGTGACTGTTGTATTCAATCCCGATGCAATTTCTGTGTTTCATCAACACTCTGATATTCCACAGATTACAGAATGCCACCACACGTGCATCGGAAACTACTACTGGTCTTCCAGGGAACGATCAAAGCGTAGACTGTTTGAGACACTACTCTCATGGATGAAAGTGCGCATGGTGACTGTTGTATTCAATCCCAATGCAATTTTTTGTGTTTCATCAACACTCTGATAGTCCACAGATTACAGAATGCCTCCAGATGAGCATGGGAAACTACTACTGGTCTTCCAGGGAACGATCAAAGCGTAGACTGTTTGAGACATTACTCCCGTGGAGGAAAGTGCGCATGGTGACTGTTGTATTCAATCTCGATGCAATTTCGGTGTTTCATCAACACTCTGATAGTCCACAGATAACAGAATGCCACCAGACGTGCATCGGAAACTACTACTGGTCTTCCAGGGAACGATCAAAGCGTAGACTGTTTGAGACACTACTCTCATGGAAGAAAGTGCGCATGGTGACTGTTGTATTCAATCCCGATGCAATTTCTGTGTTTCATCAACACTCTGTTAGTCCACATATTACAGAATGCCTTCAGATGTGCATCAGAAACTACTGCTGGTCCTCCAGGGAACGATCAAAGCGTAGACTGTTTGACACATTACTCCCATGGAGGAAAGTGCGCATGGTGACTGTTGTATTCAATCCCGATGCAATTTCTGTGTTTCGTCAACACTCTGATAGTCCACAGATTACAGAATGCCACCAGATGTGCATCTGAAACTACTACTGGTCTTCCAGGGAATGATCAAAGCGTAGACTGTTTGAGACATTACCCCCGTGGGGGAAAGTGCGAATGGTGACTGTTGTATTGAATCCCGATGCAATTTCTGGGTATCATCAACACTCAGCTTGTCCACAGACTTCATAATGCCTCCATATGTGCATCGGAATCTACTACAGGTATTCCAGGGAACGATCAAAGCGTAGACAGTTTGAGACATTACTCCCATGGAAGAAATAGCACATGGTGAGTGTAGTATTTAATCCCGATGCAATTTCGGTGTTTCATCAACACTCTGATAGTCCACAGGTAACAGAATGCATCCAGATGTGCATCGGAAACTACTACTGGTCTTCCAGGGAGCGATCAAAGCGTCGACTGTTTGAGACATTACTCCTGTGGAGGAAAGTGCGCATGGTGACTGTTGTATTCAATCGCGATGCAATTTCTGTGTTTCATCAACACTCTGATAGTCCACAGATTACAGAATGCCACCAGATGTGCATCTGAAACTACTACTGGTCTTCCAGGGAATGATAAAAGCGTAGACTGTTTGAGACATTACCCCCGTGGAGGAAAGTGCGAATGGTGACTGTTGTGTTGAATCCCGATGCAATTTCTGGGTATCATCAACACTCAGCTTGTCCACAGATTACAGTATGCCTCCAGATGTGCATCGGAAACTACCACTGATCTTCCAGGGAGCGATCAAAGCGTAGACTGTTTGAGACATTACTAACATGGAGGCAAGTGCGCATGGTGACTGTTGTATTCAATCCCATTGCAATTTCTGTGTTTCATCAACACTTTGAAGGTCCACAGATTACAGAATGCATCCGGATGTGCATCGGAAACTACTACTGGTCTTCCAGGGAACGATCAAAGCGTAGACTATTTGAGACATTAGTCCCATGGAGGAAAGTGCGCATGGTGACTGTTGTGTTCAATCCCGATGCAATTTCTGTGTTTCATCAACACTCTGTTAGTCCACAGATTACAGAATGCCTCCAGATGTGCAACAGAAACTACTACTGGTCCTCCAGGGAACGATCAAAGCGTAGACTGTTAGAGACATTACTCCCATGGAGGAAAGTGCGCATGGTGACTGTTGTATTCTATCCCGATTCAATATCTGTGTTTCATCAACACTCTGATAGTCCACAGATTGCAGAATGCCTCCAGATGTGCATCGGAAACTACCACTGGTCAACCAGGGAGTGATCAAAGCGTAGACTGTTTGAGACATTACTAACATGAAGGCAAGTGCGCATGGTGACTGTTGCATTCAATCCCGTTGCAATTTCTGTGTTTCATCAACACTTTGAAGGTCCACAGATTACAGAATGCATCCAGATGTGCATCGGAAACTACTACTGGTCTTCCAGGGAACGATCAAAGCGTAGACTATTTGAGACATTACTCCCATTTAGGAAAGTGCGCATGGTGACTGTTGTATTCAATCCCGATGCAATTTCTGTGTTTCGTCAACACTCTGATTGTCCACAGATTAAGGAATGCCACCAGACGTGCATCGGAAATACTACTGGTCTTCCAGGGAATGATCAAAGCGTAGACTGTTTGAGACACTACTCTCATGGAAGAAAGTGCGCATGGTGACTGTTGTATTCAATCCCGATGCAATTTCTGTGTTTCATCAACACTCTGTTAGTCCACAGATTACAGAATGCCTCCAGATGTGCAACAGAAACTACTACTGGTCCTCCAGGGAACGATCAAAAAGTAGACTGTTTGAGACATTACTCCCATGGAGGAAAGTGCGCATGGTGACTGTTGTATTCTATCCCGATTCAATATCTGTGTTTCATCAACACTCTGATAGTCCACAGATTGCAGAATGAATCCAGATGTGCATCGGAAACTACCACTGGTCAACCAGGGAGTGATCAAAGCGTAGACTGTTTGAGACATTACTAACTTGAAGGGAAGTGCGCATGGTGACTGTTGTATACAATCCCGTTGCAATTTCTGTGTTTCATCAACACTTTAAAGGTCCACAGATTACAGAATGCTTCCAGATGTGCATTGGAAGCTACTACTGGCCTTCCAGGGAACGATCAAAGCGTAGACTATTTGAGACATTACTCCCATTTAGGAAAGTGCGCATGGTGACTGTTGTATTCAATCCCGATGCAATTTCTGTGTTTCGTCAACACTCTGATTGTCCACAGATTAAGGAATGCCACCAGATGTGCATCGGAAACTTTTACTGGTCTTCCAGGGAGCGATCAAAGCGTCGACTGTTTGAGACATTACTCCTGTGGAAGAAAAAGCGCATGGTGACTGTTGTATTCAATCGCGATGCAATTTCTATGTTTCATCAACACACTGGTAGTCCACAGATTACAGAATGCCACCAGATGTGCATCTGAATCTACTACTGGTCTTCCAAGGAACGATCAAAGCGTAGACTATTTGAGACAGTACTCCCATGGAGGAAAGTGCGCATGGTGACTGTTGTATTCAATCCCGATGCAATTTCTGTGTTTCATCAACACTCTGATAGTCCACAGATTAAGGAATGAAACCAGATGTGCATCGGAAGCTACTACTGGTCTTAGAGGGAACGATCAAAGCGTAGACTGTTTGAGACATTAGTCCCGTGGTGGAAAGTGCGGATGGTGACTGTTGTATTCAATCCCGACGCTATTTCTGTGTTTCATCAACACTCTGATAGTCCACAGATTACAGAATGCCACCAGACGTGCATCGGAAACTACTACTGGTCTTCCAGGGAACGATCAAAGCGTAGACTGTTTGAGACACTACTCTCATGGATGATAGTGCGCATGGTGACTGTTGTATTCAATCCCAATGCAATTTTTTGTGTTTTATCAACACTCTGATAGTCCACAGATTACAGAATGCCTCCAGATGTGCATCGGAAACTACTACTGGTATTCCAGGGAAAGATCAAAGCGTAGACTCTTTGAGACATTACTCCCATGGAGGAAAGTGCGCATGGTGACTATTGTATTCAATCCCGATGCAATTTCGGTGTTTCATCAACACTCTGAAAGTCCACAGATAACAGAATGCCACGAGACGTGCATCGGAAATACTACTGGTCTTCCAGGGAACGATCAAAGCGTAGACTGTTTGAGACACTACTCTCATGGAAGAAAGTGCGCATGGTGACTGTTGTATTCAATCCCGATGCAATTTCTGTGTTTCGTCAACACTCTGATAGTCCACAGATTAAGAAATGCCACCAGGTGTGCATCGGAAACTACTACTGGTCTTCCAGGGAGCGATCAAAGCGTCGACTGTTTGAGACATTACTCCTGTGGAGGAAAGTGCGCATGGTGACTGTTGTATTCAATCGCGATGCAATTTCTGTGTTTCATCAACACTCTGATAGTCCGCAGATTACAGAATGCCACCAGATGTGCATCTGAAACTACTACTGGTCTTCCAGGGAAAGATAAAAGCGTAGACTGTTTGAGACATTACCCCCGTGGAGGAAAGTGCGAATGGTGACTGTTGTGTTGAATCCCGATGCAATTTCTGGGTATCATCAACACTCAGCTTGTCCACAGACTTCATAATGCCTCCATATGTGCATCGGAATCTACTACTGGTCTTCCAGGGAACGATCAAAACGTAGACAGTTTGAGACATTACTCCCATGGAAGAAATAGCACATGGTGAGTGTAGTATTTAATCCCGATGCAATTTCGGTGTTTCATCAACACTCTGATAGTCCACAGACAACAGAATGCATCCAGATGTGCATCGGAAACTACTACTGGTCTTCCAGGGAACGATCGAAGCGTAGACTATTTGAGACATTACTCCCATGGAGGAAAGTGCGCATGGTGACTGTTGTATTCAATCCCGATGCAATTTCTCTGTTTCATCAACACTCTGATAGTCCACGTATTAAGGAATACCACCAGATGTGCATCGGAACTACTACTGGTCTTAGAGGGAACAATCAAAGCGTCGACTGTTTGAGACATTACTCCTGTGGAGGAAAGTGCGCATGGTGACTGTTGTATTCAATCGCGATGCAATTTCTGTGTATCATCAACACTCTGATAGTCCACAGATTACAGAATGCCACCAGATGTGCATCTGAAACTACTACTGGTCTTCCAGGGAATGATCAAAGCGTAGACTGTTTGAGACATTACTAGCATGGAGGAAAGTGCGCATGGTGACTGTTGTTTTCAATCCCGATGCAATTTCTGTGTTTCATCAACACTCTGATATTCCACAGACTACAGAATGCCACCACACGTGCATCGGAAACTACTACTGGTCTTCCAGGGAACGATCAAAGCGTAGACTGTTTGAGACACTACTCTCATGGATGAAAGTGCGCATGGTGACTGTTGTATTCAATCCCAATGCAATTTTTTGTGTTTCATCAACACTCTGATAGTCCACAGATTACAGAATGCCTCCAGATGAGCATGGGAAACTACTACTGGTCTTCCAGGGAACGATCAAAGCGTAGACTGTTTGAGACATTACTCCCGTGGAGGAAAGTGCGCATGGTGACTGTTGTATTGAATCCCGATGCAATTTCTGGGTATCATCAACACTCAGCTTGTCCACAGACTTCATAATGCCTCCATATGTGCATCGGAATCTACTACAGGTATTCCAGGGAACGATCAAAGCGTAGACAGTTTGAGACATTACTCCCATGGAAGAAATAGCACATGGTGAGTGTAGTATTTAATCCCGATGCAATTTCGGTGTTTCATCAACACTCTGATAGTCCACAGGTAACAGAATGCATCCAGATGTGCATCGGAAACTACTACTGGTCTTCCAGGGAGCGATCAAAGCGTCGACTGTTTGAGACATTACTCCTGTGGAGGAAAGTGCGCATGGTGACTGTTGTATTCAATCGCGATGCAATTTCTGTGTTTCATCAACACTCTGATAGTCCACAGATTACAGAATGCCACCAGATGTGCATCTGAAACTACTACTGGTCTTCCAGGGAATGATAAAAGCGTAGACTGTTTGAGACATTACCCCCGTGGAGGAAAGTGCGAATGGTGACTGTTGTGTTGAATCCCGATGCAATTTCTGGGTATCATCAACACTCAGCTTGTCCACAGATTACAGTATGCCTCCAGATGTGCATCGGAAACTACCACTGATCTTCCAGGGAGCGATCAAAGCGTAGACTGTTTGAGACATTACTAATATGGAGGCAAGTGCGCATGGTGACTGTTGTATTCAATCCCATTGCAATTTCTGTGTTTCATCAACACTTTGAAGGTCCACAGATTACAGAATGCATCCGGATGTGCATCGGAAACTACTACTGGTCTTCCAGGGAACGATCAAAGCGTAGACTATTTGAGACATTAGTCCCATGGAGGAAAGTGCGCATGGTGACTGTTGTGTTCAATCCCGATGCAATTTCTGTGTTTCATCAACACTCTGTTAGTCCACAGATTACAGAATGCCTCCAGATGTGCAACAGAAACTACTACTGGTCCTCCAGGGAACGATCAAAGCGTAGACTGTTAGAGACATTACTCCCATGGAGGAAAGTGCGCATGGTGACTGTTGTATTCTATCCCGATTCAATATCTGTGTTTCATCAACACTCTGATAGTCCACAGATTGCAGAATGCCTCCAGATGTGCATCGGAAACTACCACTGGTCAACCAGGGAGTGATCAAAGCGTAGACTGTTTGAGACATTACTAACATGAAGGCAAGTGCGCATGGTGACTGTTGCATTCAATCCCGTTGCAATTTCTGTGTTTCATCAACACTTTGAAGGTCCACAGATTACAGAATGCATCCAGATGTGCATCGGAAACTACTACTGGTCTTCCAGGGAACGATCAAAGCGTAGACTATTTGAGACATTACTCCCATTTAGGAAAGTGCGCATGGTGACTGTTGTATTCAATCCCGATGCAATTTCTGTGTTTCGTCAACACTCTGATTGTCCACAGATTAAGGAATGCCACCAGACGTGCATCGGAAATACTACTGGTCTTCCAGGGAATGATCAAAGCGTAGACTGTTTGAGACACTACTCTCATGGAAGAAAGTGCGCATGGTGACTGTTGTATTCAATCCCGATGCAATTTCTGTGTTTCATCAACACTCTGTTAGTCCACAGATTACAGAATGCCTCCAGATGTGCAACAGAAACTACTACTGGTCCTCCAGGGAACGATCAAAAAGTAGACTGTTTGAGACATTACTCCCATGGAGGAAAGTGCGCATGGTGACTGTTGTATTCTATCCCGATTCAATATCTGTGTTTCATCAACACTCTGATAGTCCACAGATTGCAGAATGAATCCAGATGTGCATCGGAAACTACCACTGGTCAACCAGGGAGTGATCAAAGCGTAGACTGTTTGAGACATTACTAACTTGAAGGGAAGTGCGCATGGTGACTGTTGTATACAATCCCGTTGCAATTTCTGTGTTTCATCAACACTTTAAAGGTCCACAGATTACAGAATGCTTCCAGATGTGCATTGGAAGCTACTACTGGCCTTCCAGGGAACGATCAAAGCGTAGACTATTTGAGACATTACTCCCATTTAGGAAAGTGCGCATGGTGACTGTTGTATTCAATCCCGATGCAATTTCTGTGTTTCGTCAACACTCTGATTGTCCACAGATTAAGGAATGCCACCAGATGTGAATCGGAAACTTTTACTGGTCTTCCAGGGAGCGATCAAAGCGTCGACTGTTTGAGACATTACTCCTGTGGAAGAAAAAGCGCATGGTGACTGTTGTATTCAATCGCGATGCAATTTCTATGTTTCATCAACACACTGGTAGTCCACAGATTACAGAATGCCACCAGATGTGCATCTGAATCTACTACTGGTCTTCCAAGGAACGATCAAAGCGTAGACTATTTGAGACAGTACTCCCATGGAGGAAAGTGCGCATGGTGACTGTTGTATTCAATCCCGATGCAATTTCTGTGTTTCATCAACACTCTGATAGTCCACAGATTAAGGAATGAAACCAGATGTGCATCGGAAGCTACTACTGGTCTTAGAGGGAACGATCAAAGCGTAGACTGTTTGAGACATTAGTCCCGTGGTGGAAAGTGCGGATGGTGACTGTTGTATTCAATCCCGACGCTATTTCTGTGTTTCATCAACACTCTGATAGTCCACAGATTACAGAATGCCACCAGACGTGCATCGGAAACTACTACTGGTCTTCCAGGGAACGATCAAAGCGTAGACTGTTTGAGACACTACTCTCATGGATGATAGTGCGCATGGTGACTGTTGTATTCAATCCCAATGCAATTTTTTGTGTTTTATCAACACTCTGATAGTCCACAGATTACAGAATGCCTCCAGATGTGCATCGGAAACTACTACTGGTATTCCAGGGAAAGATCAAAGCGTAGACTCTTTGAGACATTACTCCCATGGAGGAAAGTGCGCATGGTGACTATTGTATTCAATCCCGATGCAATTTCGGTGTTTCATCAACACTCTGAAAGTCCACAGATAACAGAATGCCACGAGACGTGCATCGGAAATACTACTGGTCTTCCAGGGAACGATCAAAGCGTAGACTGTTTGAGACACTACTCTCATGGAAGAAAGTGCGCATGGTGACTGTTGTATTCAATCCCGATGCAATTTCTGTGTTTCGTCAACACTCTGATAGTCCACAGATTAAGAAATGCCACCAGGTGTGCATCGGAAACTACTACTGGTCTTCCAGGGAGCGATCAAAGCGTCGACTGTTTGAGACATTACTCCTGTGGAGGAAAGTGCGCATGGTGACTGTTGTATTCAATCGCGATGCAATTTCTGTGTTTCATCAACACTCTGATAGTCCGCAGATTACAGAATGCCACCAGATGTGCATCTGAAACTACTACTGGTCTTCCAGGGAAAGATAAAAGCGTAGACTGTTTGAGACATTACCCCCGTGGAGGAAAGTGCGAATGGT
The DNA here is from genome assembly GCF_023897955.1 of Schistocerca gregaria. Taxonomy (NCBI): domain Eukaryota; kingdom Metazoa; phylum Arthropoda; class Insecta; order Orthoptera; family Acrididae; genus Schistocerca; species Schistocerca gregaria. Next base: position 48,003,329 of record NC_064928.1, on the reverse strand, counting down.
GACTGTTGTGTTGAATCCCGATGCAATTTCTGGGTATCATCAACACTCAGCTTGTCCACAGACTTCATAATGCCTCCATATGTGCATCGGAATCTACTACTGGTCTTCCAGGGAACGATCAAAACGTAGACAGTTTGAGACATTACTCCCATGGAAGAAATAGCACATGGTGAGTGTAGTATTTAATCCCGATGCAATTTCGGTGTTTCATCAACACTCTGATAGTCCACAGACAACAGAATGCATCCAGATGTGCATCGGAAACTACTACTGGTCTTCCAGGGAACGATCGAAGCGTAGACTATTTGAGACATTACTCCCATGGAGGAAAGTGCGCATGGTGACTGTTGTATTCAATCCCGATGCAATTTCTCTGTTTCATCAACACTCTGATAGTCCACGTATTAAGGAATACCACCAGATGTGCATCGGAACTACTACTGGTCTTAGAGGGAACAATCAAAGCGTCGACTGTTTGAGACATTACTCCTGTGGAGGAAAGTGCGCATGGTGACTGTTGTATTCAATCGCGATGCAATTTCTGTGTATCATCAACACTCTGATAGTCCACAGATTACAGAATGCCACCAGATGTGCATCTGAAACTACTACTGGTCTTCCAGGGAATGATCAAAGCGTAGCCTGTTTGAGACATTACTAGCATGGAGGAAAGTGCGCATGGTGACTGTTGTTTTCAATCCCGATGCAATTTCTGTGTTTCATCAACACTCTGATATTCCACAGACTACAGAATGCCACCACACGTGCATCGGAAACTACTACTGGTCTTCCAGGGAACGATCAAAGCGTAGACTGTTTGAGACACTACTCTCATGGATGAAAGTGCGCATGGTGACTGTTGTATTCAATCCCAATGCAATATTTTGTGTTTCATCAACACTCTGATAGTCCACAGATTACAGAATGCCTCCAGATGAGCATGGGAAACTACTACTGGTCTTCCAGGGAACGATCAAAGCGTAGACTGTTTGAGACATTACTCCCGTGGAGGAAAGTGCGCATGGTGACTGTTGTATTCAATCTCGATGCAATTTCGGTGTTTCATCAACACTCTGATAGTCCACAGATAACAGAATGCCACCAGACGTGCATCGGAAACTACTACTGGTCTTCCAGGGAACGATCAAAGCGTAGACTGTTTGAGACACTACTCTCATGGAAGAAAGTGCGCATGGTGACTGTTGTATTCAATCCCGATGCAATTTCTGTGTTTCATCAACACTCTGATAGACCACAGATTACAGAATGCCACCAGACGAGCATCGGAAACTACTACTGGTCTTCCAGGGAGCGATCAAAGCGTAGACTGTTTTAGACACTACTCTCGTGGAAGAAAGTGCGCATGGTGACTGTTGTATTCAATCGCGATGCAATTTCTGTGTTTCATCAACACTCTGATAGTCCACAGATTACAGAATGCCTCCAGATGTGCATCGGAAACTACTACTGGTCTTCCAGTGAACGATCAAAGCGTAGACTGTTTGAGACATTACTCCCATGGAGGAAAGTGAGCATGGTCACTGTTGTATTCAATCCCGAATCAATTTCTGTGCTTCGTCAACACTCTGATAGTCCACAGATTAAGGAATGCCACCAGATGTGCATCGGAAACTACTACTGGTCTTAGAGGGAACGATCAAAGCGTCGACTGTTTGAGACATTACTCCCATGGAGGAAAGTGCGCATGGTGACTGTTGTATTCATTCGCGATGCAATATCTGTGTTTCATCAACACTCTGATAGTCCACAGATTGCAGAATGCCTCGAGATGTGCATCGGAAACTACCACTGGTCTTCCAGGGAGTGATCAAAGCGTAGACTGTTTGAGACATTACTAACATGAAGGCAAGTGGGCATGGTGTCTGTTGTATTCAATCCCGATGCAATTTCTGTGTTTCATCAACACTTTGAAGGTCCACAGATAACAGAATGCATCCAGATGTGCATCGGAAACTACTACTGGTCTTCCAGGGAACGATCAAAGCGTAGACTATTTGAGACATTACTCCCATGGAGGAAAGTGCGCATGTAGACTGTTGTATTCAATCCCGATCCAATGTCTGTGTTTCGTCAACACACTGATGGTCAACAGATTATGGAATGCCACCAGATGTGCATCGGAAACTACTACTGGTCTTCCAGGCAGCGATCAAAGCGTCGACTGTTTGAGACATTACTCCTGTGGAGGAAAGAGCGCATGGTGACCGCTGTATTCAATCGCGATGCAATTTCTGTGTTTCATCAACACTCTGATAGTCCACAGATTACAGAATGAAACGGATGTGCATCGGAAACTACTACTGGTCTTCCAGGGAACGATCAAAGCGTAGACTGTTTGAGACATTACTCCCATGGAGGAAAGTGTGGATGGTGACTGTTGTATTCAATCCCGATGTAATTTCTGTGTTTCATCAACACTCTGATAGACCACAGATTACAGAATGCCACCAGACGAGCATCGGAAACTACTACTGGTCTTCTAGGGAGCGATCAAAGCGTAGACTGTTTGAGACACTACTCTCGTGGAAGAAAGTGCGCATGGTGACTGTTGTATTCAATCGCGATGCAATTTCTGTGTTTCATCAACACTCTGATAGTCCACAGATTACAGAATGCCTCCAGATGTGCATCGGAAACTACTACTGGTCTTCCAGTGAACGATCAAAGCGTAGACTATTTGAGACATTACTCCCATGGAGGAAAGTGAGCATGGTCACTGTTGTATTCAATCCCGATTCAATTTCTGTGTTTCGTCAACACTCTGATAGTCCACAGATTAAGGAATGCCACCAGATGTGCATCGGAAACTACTACTGGTCTTCCAGGGAACGATCAAAGGGTAGACTGTTTGAGACATTACTCCCATTTAGGAAAGTGCACATGGTGACTGTTGTATTCTATTCCGATGCAATTTCTGTGTTTCATCAACACTCTGATAGTCCACAGATTACAGAATGCCTCCAGATGTGCATCGGAAACTACCACTGATCTTCCAGGGAGCGATCAAAGCGTAGACTGTTTGAGACATTACTAACATGGAGGCAAGTGCGCATGGTGACTGTTGTATTCAATCCCATTGCAATTTCTGTGTTTCATCAACACTTTGAAGGTCCACAGATTACAGAATGCATCCGGATGTGCATCGGAAACTACTACTGGTCTTCCAGGGAACGATCAAAGCGTAGACTATTTGAGACACTACTCCCATGGAGGAAAGTGCGTATGGTGACTGTTGTATTCAATCCCGATGCAATTTCTGTGTATCATCAACACTCTGATAGTCTACGGATTGCAGAATGCCTCCAGATGTGCATCGGAAACTACCACTGGTCTTGCAGGGAACGATCAAAGCGTAGACTATTTGAGACATTACTCCCATGGAGGAAAGTGCGCATGGTGACTGTTGTATTCTATCCCGATGCAATTTCTGTGTTTCATCAACACTCTGATAGTCCACAGATTAAGGAATGCCACCAGATGTGCACCGGAAACTACTACTGGTCTTCCAGGGAGCGATCAAAACGTCGACTGTTTGAGACATTACTCCTGTGGAGGAAAGTGCGCATGGTGACTGTTGTATTCAATCGCGATGCAATTTCTGTGTTTCATCAACACTCAGATAGTCCACAGATTACAGAATGCCACCAGATGTGCATCTGAAACTACTACTGGTCTTCCAGGGAACGATCAAAGCGTAGACTATTTGAGACAATACTCCCATGGAGGAAAGTGCGCATGGTGACTGTTGTATTCAATCCCGAAGCAATTTCTGTGTTTCATCAACACTCTGATAGTCCACAGATTAAGGAATGCCACCAGATGTGCATCGGAAACTACTACTGGTCTTAGAGGGAACGATCAAAGCGTCGACTGTTTGAGACATTACTCCCATGGAGGAAAGTGCGCATGGTGACTGTTGTATTCAATCGCGATGCAATATCTGTGTTTCATCAACACTCAGATAGTCCACAGATTGCAGAATGCCTCGAGATGTGCATCGGAAACTACCACTGGTCTTCCAGGGAGTTATCAAAGCGTAGACTGTTTGAAACATTACTAACATGAAGGCAAGTGGGCATGGTGACTGTTGTATTCAATCATGATGCAATTTCTGTGTTTCATCAACACTTTGAAGGTCCACAGATAACAGAATGCATCCAGATGTGCATCGGAAACTACTACTGGCCTTCCAGGGAACGATCAAAGCGTAGACTATTTGAGACATTACTCCCATGGAGGAAAGTGCGCATGGTGACTGTTGTATTCAATCCCGATCCAATGTCTGTATTTCGTCAACACACTGATGGTCCACAGATTATGGAATGCCACCAGATGTGCATCGGAAACTACTACTGGTCTTCCAGGCAGCGATCAAAGCGTCGACTGTTTGAGACATTACTCCTGTGGAGGAAAGTGCGCATGGGGACTGCTGTATTCAATCGCGATGCAATTTCTGTGTTTCATCAACACTCTGATAGTCCACAGATTACAGAATGAAACGGATGTGCATCGGAAACTACTACTGGTCTTCCAGGGAACGATCAAAGCGTAGACTCTTTGAGACATTACTCCCGTGGAGGAATGTGTGGATGGTGACTGTTGTATTCAATCCCGATGTAATTTCTGTGTTTCATCAACACTCTGATAGTCCACAGATTACAGAATGCCACCAGACGAGCATCGGAAACTACTACTGGTCTTCCAGGGAGCGATCAAAGCGTAGACTGTTTGAGACACTACTCTCGTGGAAGAAAGTGCGCATTGTGACTGTTGTATTCAATCGCGATGCAATTTCTGTGTTTCATCAACACTCTGATAGTCCACCGATTACAGAATGCCTCCAGATGTGCATCGGAAACTACTACTGGTCTTCCAGGGAACCATCAAAGCGTAGACTGTTTGAGACATTACTCCCATTTAGGAAAGTGCGCATGGTGACTGTTGTATTCTATTCCGATGCAATTTCTGTGTTTCATCAAAACTCTGATAGTCCACAGATTACAGTATGCCTCCAGATGTGCATCGGAAACTACCACTGATCTTCCAGGGAGCGATCAAAGCGTAGACTGTTTGAGACATTACTAACATGGAGGCAAGTGCGCATGGTGACTGTTGTATTCAATCCCATTGCAATTTCTGTGTTTCATCAACACTTTGAAGGTCCACAGATTACAGAATGCATCCGGATGTGCATCGGAAACTACTACTGGTCTTCCAGGGAACGATCAAAGCGTAGACTATTTGAGACATTAGTCCCATGGAGGAAAGTGCGCATGGTTACTGTTGTGTTCAATCCCGATGCAATTTCTGTGTTTCATCAACACTCTGTTAGTCCACAGATTACAGAATGCCTCCAGATGTGCAACAGAAACTACTACTAGTCCTCCAGGGAACGATCAAAGCGTAGACTGTTTGAGACATTACTCCCATGGAGGAAAGTGCGCATGGTGACTGTTGTATTCTATCCCGATTCAATATCTGTGTTTCATCAACACTCTGATAGTCCACAGATTGCAGAATGCCTCCAGATGTGCATCGGAAACTCCCACTGGTCAACCAGGGAGTGATCAAAGCGTAGACTGTTTGAGACATTACTAACATGAAGGCAAGTGCGCATGGTGACTGTTGCATTCAATCCCGTTGCAATTTCTGTGTTTCATCAACACTTTGAAGGTCCACAGATTACAGAATGCATCCAGATGTGCATCGGAAACTACTACTGGTCTTCCAGGGAACGATCAAAGCGTAGACTATTTGAGACATTAATCCCATTTAGGAAAGTGCGCATGGTGACTGTTGTATTCAATCCCGATGCAATTTCTGTGTTTCGTCAACACTCTGATTGTCCACAGATTAAGGAATGCCACCAGACGTGCATCGGAAATACTACTGGTCTTCCAGGGAATGATCAAAGCGTAGACTGTTTGAGACACTACTCTCATGGAAGAAAGTGCGCATGGTGACTGTTGTATTCAATCCCGATGCAATTTCTGTGTTTCATCAACACTCTGTTAGTCCACAGATTACAGAATGCCTCCAGATGTGCAACAGAAACTACTACTGGTCCTCCAGGGAACGATCAAAAAGTAGACTGTTTGAGACATTACTCCCATGGAGGAAAGTGCGCATGGTGACTGTTGTATTCTATCCCGATTCAATATCTGTGTTTCATCAACACTCTGATAGTCCACAGATTGCAGAATGAATCCAGATGTGCATCGGAAACTACCACTGGTCAACCAGGGAGTGATCAAAGCGTAGACTGTTTGAGACATTACTAACTTGAAGGGAAGTGCGCATGGTGACTGTTGTATACAATCCCGTTGCAATTTCTGTGTTTCATCAACACTTTGAAGGTCCACAGATTACAGAATGCATCCAGATGTGCATTGGAAACTCCTACTGGTCTTCCAGGGAACGATCAAAGCGTAGACTATTTGAGACATTACTCCCATTTAGGAAAGTGCGCATGGTGACTGTTGTATTCAATCCCGATGCAATTTCTGTGTTTCGTCAACACTCTGATTGTCCACAGATTAAGGAATGCCACCAGATGTGCATCGGAAACTTTTACTGGTCTTCCAGGGAGCGATCAAAGCGTCGACTGTTTGAGACATTACTCCTGTGGAAGAAAGTGCGCATGGTGATTGTTGTATTCAATCGCGATGCAATTTCTATGTTTCATCAACACACTGGTAGTCCACAGATTACAGAATGCCACCAGATGTGCATCTGAATCTACTACTGGTCTTCCAAGGAACGATCAAAGCGTAGACTATTTGAGACAGTACTCCCATGGAGGAAAGTGCGCATGGTGACTGTTGTATTCAATCCCGATGCAATTTCTGTGTTTCATCAACACTCTGATAGTCCACAGATTAAGGAATGAAACCAGATGTGCATCGGAAACTACTACTGGTCTTAGAGGGAACGATCAAAGCGTAGACTGTTTGAGACATTAGTCCCGTGGTGGAAAGTGCGGATGGTGACTGTTGTATTCAATCCCGACGCAATTTCTGTGTTTCATCAACACTCTGATAGTCCACAGATTACAGAATGCCACCAGACGTGCATCGGAAACTACTACTGGTCTCCCAGGGAACCATCAAAGCGTAGACTGTTTGAGACACTACTCTCATGGATGATAGTGCGCATGGTGACTGTTGTATTCAATCCCGATGCAATTTCGGTGTTTCATCAACACTCTGATAGTCCACAGATAACAGAATGCCACGAGACGTGCATCGGAAATACTACTGGTCTTCCAGGGAACGATCAAAGCGTAGGATGTTTGAGCCACTACTCTCATGGAAGAAAGTGCGCATGGTGACTGTTGTATTCAATCGCGATGCAATTTCTGTGTTTCATCAACACTCTGATAGTCCACAGATTACAGAATGCCACCAGATGTGCATCTGAAACTACTACTGGTCTTCCAGGGAATGATAAAAGCGTAGACTGTTTGAGACATTACCCCCGTGGAGGAAAGTGCGAATGGTGACTGTTGTGTTGAATCCCGATGCAATTTCTGGGTATCATCAACACTCAGCTTGTCCACAGATTACAGTATGCCTCCAGATGTGCATCGGAAACTACCACTGATCTTCCAGGGAGCGATCAAAGCGTAGACTGTTTGAGACATTACTAACATGGAGGCAAGTGCGCATGGTGACTGTTGTATTCAATCCCATTGCAATTTCTGTGTTTCATCAACACTTTGAAGGTCCACAGATTACAGAATGCATCCGGATGTGCATCGGAAACTACTACTGGTCTTCCAGGGAACGATCAAAGCGTAGACTATTTGAGACATTAGTCCCATGGAGGAAAGTGCGCATGGTGACTGTTGTGTTCAATCCCGATGCAATTTCTGTGTTTCATCAACACTCTGTTAGTCCACAGATTACAGAATGCCTCCAGATGTGCAACAGAAACTACTACTGGTCCTCCAGGGAACGATCAAAGCGTAGACTGTTTGAGACATTACTCCCATGGAGGAAAGTGCGCATGGTGACTGTTGTATTCTATCCCGATTCAATATCTGTGTTTCATCAACACTCTGATAGTCCACAGATTGCAGAATGCCTCCAGATGTGCATCGGAAACTACCACTGGTCAACCAGGGAGTGATCAAAGCGTAGACTGTTTGAGACATTACTAACATGAAGGCAAGTGCGCATGGTGACTGTTGCATTCAATCCCGTTGCAATTTCTGTGTTTCATCAACACTTTGAAGGTCCACAGATTACAGAATGCATCCAGATGTGCATCGGAAACTACTACTGGTCTTCCAGGGAACGATCAAAGCGTAGACTATTTGAGACATTACTCCCATTTAGGAAAGTGCGCATGGTGACTGTTGTATTCAATCCCGATGCAATTTCTGTGTTTCGTCAACACTCTGATTGTCCACAGATTAAGGAATGCCACCAGACGTGCATCGGAAATACTACTGGTCTTCCAGGGAATGATCAAAGCGTAGACTGTTTGAGACACTACTCTCATGGAAGAAAGTGCGCATGGTGACTGTTGTATTCAATCCCGATGCAATTTCTGTGTTTCATCAACACTCTGTTAGTCCACAGATTACAGAATGCCTCCAGATGTGCAACAGAAACTACTATTGGTCCTCCAGGGAACGATCAAAAAGTAGACTGTTTGAGACATTACTCCCATGGAGGAAAGTGCGCATGGTGACTGTTGTATTCTATCCCGATTCAATATCTGTGTTTCATCAACACTCTGATAGTCCACAGATTGCAGAATGAATCCAGATGTGCATCGGAAACTACCACTGGTCAACCAGGGAGTGATCAAAGCGTAGACTGTTTGAGACATTACTAACTTGAAGGGAAGTGCGCATGGTGACTGTTGTATACAATCCCGTTGCAATTTCTGTGTTTCATCAACACTTTGAAGGTCCACAGATTACAGAATGCTTCCAGATGTGCATTGGAAACTACTACTGGTCTTCCAGGGAACGATCAAAGCGTAGACTATTTGAGACATTACTCCCATTTAGGAAAGTGCGCATGGTGACTGTTGTATTCAATCCCGATGCAATTTCTGTGTTTCGTCAACACTCTGATTGTCCACAGATTAAGGAATGCCACCAGATGTGCATCGGAAACTTTTACTGGTCTTCCAGGGAGCGATCAAAGCGTCGACTGTTTGAGACATTACTCCTGTGGAAGAAAGTGAGCATGGTGACTGTTGTATTCAATCGCGATGCAATTTCTATGTTTCATCAACACACTGGTAGTCCACAGATTACAGAATGCCACCAGATGTGCATCTGAATCTACTACTGGTCTTCCAAGGAACGATCAAAGCGTAGACTATTTGAGACAGTACTCCCATGGAGGAAAGTGCGCATGGTGACTGTTGTATTCAATCCCGATGCAATTTCTGTGTTTCATCAACACTCTGATAGTCCACAGATTAAGGAATGAAACCAGATGTGCATCGGAAGCTACTACTGGTCTTAGAGGGAACGATCAAAGCGTAGACTGTTTGAGACAATAGTCCCGTGGTGGAAAGTGCGGATGGTGACTGTTGTATTCAATCCCGACGCTATTTCTGTGTTTCATCAACACTCTGATAGTCCACAGATTACAGAATGCCACCAGACGTGCATCGGAAACTACTACTGGTCTTCCAGGGAACGATCAAAGCGTAGACTGTTTGAGACACTACTCTCATGGATGATAGTGCGCATGGTGACTGTTGTATTCAATCCCAATGCAATTTTTTGTGTTTTATCAACACTCTGATAGTCCACAGATTACAGAATGCCTCCAGATGTGCATCGGAAACTACTACTGGTATTCCAGGGAAAGATCAAAGCGTAGACTCTTTGAGACATTACTCCCATGGAGGAAAGTGCGCATGGTGACTATTGTATTCAATCCCGATGCAATTTCGGTGTTTCATCAACACTCTGAAAGTCCACAGATAACAGAATGCCACGAGACGTGCATCGGAAATACTACTGGTCTTCCAGGGAACGATCAAAGCGTAGACTGTTTGAGACACTACTCTCATGGAAGAAAGTGCGCATGGTGACTGTTGTATTCAATCCCGATGCAATTTCTGTGTTTCGTCAACACTCTGATAGTCCACAGATTAAGAAATGCCACCAGGTGTGCATCGGAAACTACTACTGGTCTTCCAGGGAGCGATCAAAGCGTCGACTGTTTGAGACATTACTCCTGTGGAGGAAAGTGCGCATGGTGACTGTTGTATTCAATCGCGATGCAATTTCTGTGTTTCATCAACACTCTGATAGTCCACAGATTACAGAATGCCACCAGATGTGCATCTGAAACTACTACTGGTCTTCCAGGGAATGATAAAAGCGTAGACTGTTTGAGACATTACCCCCGTGGAGGAAAGTGCGAATGGTGACTGTTGTGTTGAATCCCGATGCAATTTCTGGGTATCATCAACACTCAGCTTGTCCACAGACTTCATAATGCCTCCATATGTGCATCGGAATCTACTACTGGTCTTCCAGGGAACGATCAAAACGTAGACAGTTTGAGACATTACTCCCATGGAAGAAATAGCACATGGTGAGTGTAGTATTTAATCCCGATGCAATTTCGGTGTTTCATCAACACTCTGATAGTCCACAGACAACAGAATGCATCCAGATGTGCATCGGAAACTACTACTGGTCTTCCAGGGACGATCGAAGCGTAGACTATTTGAGACATTACTCCCATGGAGGAAAGTGCGCATGGTGACTGTTGTATTCAATCCCGATGCAATTTCTCTGTTTCATCAACACTCTGATAGTCCACGTATTAAGGAATACCACCAGATGTGCATCGGAACTACTACTGGTCTTAGAGGGAACAATCAAAGCGTCGACTGTTTGAGACATTACTCCTGTGGAGGAAAGTGCGCATGGTGACTGTTGTATTCAATCGCAATGCAATTTCTGTGTATCATCAACACTCTGATAGTCCACAGATTACGGAATGCCACCAGATGTGCATCTGAAACTACTACTGGTCTTCCAGGGAATGATCAAAGCGTAGACTGTTTGAGACATTACTAGCATGGAGGAAAGTGCGCATGGTGACTGTTGTATTCAATCCCGATGCAATTTCTGTGTTTCATCAACACTCTGATATTCCACAGATTACAGAATGCCACCACACGTGCATCGGAAACTACTACTGGTCTTCCAGGGAACGATCAAAGCGTAGACTGTTTGAGACACTACTCTCATGGATGAAAGTGCGCATGGTGACTGTTGTATTCAATCCCAATGCAATTTTTTGTGTTTCATCAACACTCTGATAGTCCACAGATTACAGAATGCCTCCAGATGAGCATGGGAAACTACTACTGGTCTTCCAGGGAACGATCAAAGCGTAGACTGTTTGAGACATTACTCCCGTGGAGGAAAGTGCGCATGGTGACTGTTGTATTCAATCTCGATGCAATTTCGGTGTTTCATCAACACTCTGATAGTCCACAGATAACAGAATGCCACCAGACGTGCATCGGAAACTACTACTGGTCTTCCAGGGAACGATCAAAGCGTAGACTGTTTGAGACACTACTCTCATGGAAGAAAGTGCGCATGGTGACTGTTGTATTCAATCCCGATGCAATTTCTGTGTTTCATCAACACTCTGTTAGTCCACATATTACAGAATGCCTTCAGATGTGCATCAGAAACTACTGCTGGTCCTCCAGGGAACGATCAAAGCGTAGACTGTTTGACACATTACTCCCATGGAGGAAAGTGCGCATGGTGACTGTTGTATTCAATCCCGATGCAATTTCTGTGTTTCGTCAACACTCTGATAGTCCACAGATTACAGAATGCCACCAGATGTGCATCTGAAACTACTACTGGTCTTCCAGGGAATGATCAAAGCGTAGACTGTTTGAGACATTACCCCCGTGGGGGAAAGTGCGAATGGTGACTGTTGTATTGAATCCCGATGCAATTTCTGGGTATCATCAACACTCAGCTTGTCCACAGACTTCATAATGCCTCCATATGTGCATCGGAATCTACTACAGGTATTCCAGGGAACGATCAAAGCGTAGACAGTTTGAGACATTACTCCCATGGAAGAAATAGCACATGGTGAGTGTAGTATTTAATCCCGATGCAATTTCGGTGTTTCATCAACACTCTGATAGTCCACAGGTAACAGAATGCATCCAGATGTGCATCGGAAACTACTACTGGTCTTCCAGGGAGCGATCAAAGCGTCGACTGTTTGAGACATTACTCCTGTGGAGGAAAGTGCGCATGGTGACTGTTGTATTCAATCGCGATGCAATTTCTGTGTTTCATCAACACTCTGATAGTCCACAGATTACAGAATGCCACCAGATGTGCATCTGAAACTACTACTGGTCTTCCAGGGAATGATAAAAGCGTAGACTGTTTGAGACATTACCCCCGTGGAGGAAAGTGCGAATGGTGACTGTTGTGTTGAATCCCGATGCAATTTCTGGGTATCATCAACACTCAGCTTGTCCACAGATTACAGTATGCCTCCAGATGTGCATCGGAAACTACCACTGATCTTCCAGGGAGCGATCAAAGCGTAGACTGTTTGAGACATTACTAACATGGAGGCAAGTGCGCATGGTGACTGTTGTATTCAATCCCATTGCAATTTCTGTGTTTCATCAACACTTTGAAGGTCCACAGATTACAGAATGCATCCGGATGTGCATCGGAAACTACTACTGGTCTTCCAGGGAACGATCAAAGCGTAGACTATTTGAGACATTAGTCCCATGGAGGAAAGTGCGCATGGTGACTGTTGTGTTCAATCCCGATGCAATTTCTGTGTTTCATCAACACTCTGTTAGTCCACAGATTACAGAATGCCTCCAGATGTGCAACAGAAACTACTACTGGTCCTCCAGGGAACGATCAAAGCGTAGACTGTTAGAGACATTACTCCCATGGAGGAAAGTGCGCATGGTGACTGTTGTATTCTATCCCGATTCAATATCTGTGTTTCATCAACACTCTGATAGTCCACAGATTGCAGAATGCCTCCAGATGTGCATCGGAAACTACCACTGGTCAACCAGGGAGTGATCAAAGCGTAGACTGTTTGAGACATTACTAACATGAAGGCAAGTGCGCATGGTGACTGTTGCATTCAATCCCGTTGCAATTTCTGTGTTTCATCAACACTTTGAAGGTCCACAGATTACAGAATGCATCCAGATGTGCATCGGAAACTACTACTGGTCTTCCAGGGAACGATCAAAGCGTAGACTATTTGAGACATTACTCCCATTTAGGAAAGTGCGCATGGTGACTGTTGTATTCAATCCCGATGCAATTTCTGTGTTTCGTCAACACTCTGATTGTCCACAGATTAAGGAATGCCACCAGACGTGCATCGGAAATACTACTGGTCTTCCAGGGAATGATCAAAGCGTAGACTGTTTGAGACACTACTCTCATGGAAGAAAGTGCGCATGGTGACTGTTGTATTCAATCCCGATGCAATTTCTGTGTTTCATCAACACTCTGTTAGTCCACAGATTACAGAATGCCTCCAGATGTGCAACAGAAACTACTACTGGTCCTCCAGGGAACGATCAAAAAGTAGACTGTTTGAGACATTACTCCCATGGAGGAAAGTGCGCATGGTGACTGTTGTATTCTATCCCGATTCAATATCTGTGTTTCATCAACACTCTGATAGTCCACAGATTGCAGAATGAATCCAGATGTGCATCGGAAACTACCACTGGTCAACCAGGGAGTGATCAAAGCGTAGACTGTTTGAGACATTACTAACTTGAAGGGAAGTGCGCATGGTGACTGTTGTATACAATCCCGTTGCAATTTCTGTGTTTCATCAACACTTTAAAGGTCCACAGATTACAGAATGCTTCCAGATGTGCATTGGAAGCTACTACTGGCCTTCCAGGGAACGATCAAAGCGTAGACTATTTGAGACATTACTCCCATTTAGGAAAGTGCGCATGGTGACTGTTGTATTCAATCCCGATGCAATTTCTGTGTTTCGTCAACACTCTGATTGTCCACAGATTAAGGAATGCCACCAGATGTGCATCGGAAACTTTTACTGGTCTTCCAGGGAGCGATCAAAGCGTCGACTGTTTGAGACATTACTCCTGTGGAAGAAAAAGCGCATGGTGACTGTTGTATTCAATCGCGATGCAATTTCTATGTTTCATCAACACACTGGTAGTCCACAGATTACAGAATGCCACCAGATGTGCATCTGAATCTACTACTGGTCTTCCAAGGAACGATCAAAGCGTAGACTATTTGAGACAGTACTCCCATGGAGGAAAGTGCGCATGGTGACTGTTGTATTCAATCCCGATGCAATTTCTGTGTTTCATCAACACTCTGATAGTCCACAGATTAAGGAATGAAACCAGATGTGCATCGGAAGCTACTACTGGTCTTAGAGGGAACGATCAAAGCGTAGACTGTTTGAGACATTAGTCCCGTGGTGGAAAGTGCGGATGGTGACTGTTGTATTCAATCCCGACGCTATTTCTGTGTTTCATCAACACTCTGATAGTCCACAGATTACAGAATGCCACCAGACGTGCATCGGAAACTACTACTGGTCTTCCAGGGAACGATCAAAGCGTAGACTGTTTGAGACACTACTCTCATGGATGATAGTGCGCATGGTGACTGTTGTATTCAATCCCAATGCAATTTTTTGTGTTTTATCAACACTCTGATAGTCCACAGATTACAGAATGCCTCCAGATGTGCATCGGAAACTACTACTGGTATTCCAGGGAAAGATCAAAGCGTAGACTCTTTGAGACATTACTCCCATGGAGGAAAGTGCGCATGGTGACTATTGTATTCAATCCCGATGCAATTTCGGTGTTTCATCAACACTCTGAAAGTCCACAGATAACAGAATGCCACGAGACGTGCATCGGAAATACTACTGGTCTTCCAGGGAACGATCAAAGCGTAGACTGTTTGAGACACTACTCTCATGGAAGAAAGTGCGCATGGTGACTGTTGTATTCAATCCCGATGCAATTTCTGTGTTTCGTCAACACTCTGATAGTCCACAGATTAAGAAATGCCACCAGGTGTGCATCGGAAACTACTACTGGTCTTCCAGGGAGCGATCAAAGCGTCGACTGTTTGAGACATTACTCCTGTGGAGGAAAGTGCGCATGGTGACTGTTGTATTCAATCGCGATGCAATTTCTGTGTTTCATCAACACTCTGATAGTCCGCAGATTACAGAATGCCACCAGATGTGCATCTGAAACTACTACTGGTCTTCCAGGGAAAGATAAAAGCGTAGACTGTTTGAGACATTACCCCCGTGGAGGAAAGTGCGAATGGTGACTGTTGTGTTGAATCCCGATGCAATTTCTGGGTATCATCAACACTCAGCTTGTCCACAGACTTCATAATGCCTCCATATGTGCATCGGAATCTACTACTGGTCTTCCAGGGAACGATCAAAACGTAGACAGTTTGAGACATTACTCCCATGGAAGAAATAGCACATGGTGAGTGTAGTATTTAATCCCGATGCAATTTCGGTGTTTCATCAACACTCTGATAGTCCACAGACAACAGAATGCATCCAGATGTGCATCGGAAACTACTACTGGTCTTCCAGGGAACGATCGAAGCGTAGACTATTTGAGACATTACTCCCATGGAGGAAAGTGCGCATGGTGACTGTTGTATTCAATCCCGATGCAATTTCTCTGTTTCATCAACACTCTGATAGTCCACGTATTAAGGAATACCACCAGATGTGCATCGGAACTACTACTGGTCTTAGAGGGAACAATCAAAGCGTCGACTGTTTGAGACATTACTCCTGTGGAGGAAAGTGCGCATGGTGACTGTTGTATTCAATCGCGATGCAATTTCTGTGTATCATCAACACTCTGATAGTCCACAGATTACAGAATGCCACCAGATGTGCATCTGAAACTACTACTGGTCTTCCAGGGAATGATCAAAGCGTAGACTGTTTGAGACATTACTAGCATGGAGGAAAGTGCGCATGGTGACTGTTGTTTTCAATCCCGATGCAATTTCTGTGTTTCATCAACACTCTGATATTCCACAGACTACAGAATGCCACCACACGTGCATCGGAAACTACTACTGGTCTTCCAGGGAACGATCAAAGCGTAGACTGTTTGAGACACTACTCTCATGGATGAAAGTGCGCATGGTGACTGTTGTATTCAATCCCAATGCAATTTTTTGTGTTTCATCAACACTCTGATAGTCCACAGATTACAGAATGCCTCCAGATGAGCATGGGAAACTACTACTGGTCTTCCAGGGAACGATCAAAGCGTAGACTGTTTGAGACATTACTCCCGTGGAGGAAAGTGCGCATGGTGACTGTTGTATTGAATCCCGATGCAATTTCTGGGTATCATCAACACTCAGCTTGTCCACAGACTTCATAATGCCTCCATATGTGCATCGGAATCTACTACAGGTATTCCAGGGAACGATCAAAGCGTAGACAGTTTGAGACATTACTCCCATGGAAGAAATAGCACATGGTGAGTGTAGTATTTAATCCCGATGCAATTTCGGTGTTTCATCAACACTCTGATAGTCCACAGGTAACAGAATGCATCCAGATGTGCATCGGAAACTACTACTGGTCTTCCAGGGAGCGATCAAAGCGTCGACTGTTTGAGACATTACTCCTGTGGAGGAAAGTGCGCATGGTGACTGTTGTATTCAATCGCGATGCAATTTCTGTGTTTCATCAACACTCTGATAGTCCACAGATTACAGAATGCCACCAGATGTGCATCTGAAACTACTACTGGTCTTCCAGGGAATGATAAAAGCGTAGACTGTTTGAGACATTACCCCCGTGGAGGAAAGTGCGAATGGTGACTGTTGTGTTGAATCCCGATGCAATTTCTGGGTATCATCAACACTCAGCTTGTCCACAGATTACAGTATGCCTCCAGATGTGCATCGGAAACTACCACTGATCTTCCAGGGAGCGATCAAAGCGTAGACTGTTTGAGACATTACTAATATGGAGGCAAGTGCGCATGGTGACTGTTGTATTCAATCCCATTGCAATTTCTGTGTTTCATCAACACTTTGAAGGTCCACAGATTACAGAATGCATCCGGATGTGCATCGGAAACTACTACTGGTCTTCCAGGGAACGATCAAAGCGTAGACTATTTGAGACATTAGTCCCATGGAGGAAAGTGCGCATGGTGACTGTTGTGTTCAATCCCGATGCAATTTCTGTGTTTCATCAACACTCTGTTAGTCCACAGATTACAGAATGCCTCCAGATGTGCAACAGAAACTACTACTGGTCCTCCAGGGAACGATCAAAGCGTAGACTGTTAGAGACATTACTCCCATGGAGGAAAGTGCGCATGGTGACTGTTGTATTCTATCCCGATTCAATATCTGTGTTTCATCAACACTCTGATAGTCCACAGATTGCAGAATGCCTCCAGATGTGCATCGGAAACTACCACTGGTCAACCAGGGAGTGATCAAAGCGTAGACTGTTTGAGACATTACTAACATGAAGGCAAGTGCGCATGGTGACTGTTGCATTCAATCCCGTTGCAATTTCTGTGTTTCATCAACACTTTGAAGGTCCACAGATTACAGAATGCATCCAGATGTGCATCGGAAACTACTACTGGTCTTCCAGGGAACGATCAAAGCGTAGACTATTTGAGACATTACTCCCATTTAGGAAAGTGCGCATGGTGACTGTTGTATTCAATCCCGATGCAATTTCTGTGTTTCGTCAACACTCTGATTGTCCACAGATTAAGGAATGCCACCAGACGTGCATCGGAAATACTACTGGTCTTCCAGGGAATGATCAAAGCGTAGACTGTTTGAGACACTACTCTCATGGAAGAAAGTGCGCATGGTGACTGTTGTATTCAATCCCGATGCAATTTCTGTGTTTCATCAACACTCTGTTAGTCCACAGATTACAGAATGCCTCCAGATGTGCAACAGAAACTACTACTGGTCCTCCAGGGAACGATCAAAAAGTAGACTGTTTGAGACATTACTCCCATGGAGGAAAGTGCGCATGGTGACTGTTGTATTCTATCCCGATTCAATATCTGTGTTTCATCAACACTCTGATAGTCCACAGATTGCAGAATGAATCCAGATGTGCATCGGAAACTACCACTGGTCAACCAGGGAGTGATCAAAGCGTAGACTGTTTGAGACATTACTAACTTGAAGGGAAGTGCGCATGGTGACTGTTGTATACAATCCCGTTGCAATTTCTGTGTTTCATCAACACTTTAAAGGTCCACAGATTACAGAATGCTTCCAGATGTGCATTGGAAGCTACTACTGGCCTTCCAGGGAACGATCAAAGCGTAGACTATTTGAGACATTACTCCCATTTAGGAAAGTGCGCATGGTGACTGTTGTATTCAATCCCGATGCAATTTCTGTGTTTCGTCAACACTCTGATTGTCCACAGATTAAGGAATGCCACCAGATGTGAATCGGAAACTTTTACTGGTCTTCCAGGGAGCGATCAAAGCGTCGACTGTTTGAGACATTACTCCTGTGGAAGAAAAAGCGCATGGTGACTGTTGTATTCAATCGCGATGCAATTTCTATGTTTCATCAACACACTGGTAGTCCACAGATTACAGAATGCCACCAGATGTGCATCTGAATCTACTACTGGTCTTCCAAGGAACGATCAAAGCGTAGACTATTTGAGACAGTACTCCCATGGAGGAAAGTGCGCATGGTGACTGTTGTATTCAATCCCGATGCAATTTCTGTGTTTCATCAACACTCTGATAGTCCACAGATTAAGGAATGAAACCAGATGTGCATCGGAAGCTACTACTGGTCTTAGAGGGAACGATCAAAGCGTAGACTGTTTGAGACATTAGTCCCGTGGTGGAAAGTGCGGATGGTGACTGTTGTATTCAATCCCGACGCTATTTCTGTGTTTCATCAACACTCTGATAGTCCACAGATTACAGAATGCCACCAGACGTGCATCGGAAACTACTACTGGTCTTCCAGGGAACGATCAAAGCGTAGACTGTTTGAGACACTACTCTCATGGATGATAGTGCGCATGGTGACTGTTGTATTCAATCCCAATGCAATTTTTTGTGTTTTATCAACACTCTGATAGTCCACAGATTACAGAATGCCTCCAGATGTGCATCGGAAACTACTACTGGTATTCCAGGGAAAGATCAAAGCGTAGACTCTTTGAGACATTACTCCCATGGAGGAAAGTGCGCATGGTGACTATTGTATTCAATCCCGATGCAATTTCGGTGTTTCATCAACACTCTGAAAGTCCACAGATAACAGAATGCCACGAGACGTGCATCGGAAATACTACTGGTCTTCCAGGGAACGATCAAAGCGTAGACTGTTTGAGACACTACTCTCATGGAAGAAAGTGCGCATGGTGACTGTTGTATTCAATCCCGATGCAATTTCTGTGTTTCGTCAACACTCTGATAGTCCACAGATTAAGAAATGCCACCAGGTGTGCATCGGAAACTACTACTGGTCTTCCAGGGAGCGATCAAAGCGTCGACTGTTTGAGACATTACTCCTGTGGAGGAAAGTGCGCATGGTGACTGTTGTATTCAATCGCGATGCAATTTCTGTGTTTCATCAACACTCTGATAGTCCGCAGATTACAGAATGCCACCAGATGTGCATCTGAAACTACTACTGGTCTTCCAGGGAAAGATAAAAGCGTAGACTGTTTGAGACATTACCCCCGTGGAGGAAAGTGCGAATGGTGACTGTTGTGTTGAATCCCGATGCAATTTCTGGGTATCATCAACACTCAGCTTGTCCACAGACTTCATAATGCCTCCATATGTGCATCGGAATCTACTACTGGTCTTCCAGGGAACGATCAAAACGTAGACAGTTTGAGACATTACTCCCATGGAAGAAATAGCACATGGTGAGTGTAGTATTTAATCCCGATGCAATTTCGGTGTTTCATCAACACTCTGATAGTCCACAGACAACAGAATGCATCCAGATGTGCATCGGAAACTACTACTGGTCTTCCAGGGAACGATCGAAGCGTAGACTATTTGAGACATTACTCCCATGGAGGAAAGTGCGCATGGTGACTGTTGTATTCAATCCCGATGCAATTTCTCTGTTTCATCAACACTCTGATAGTCCACGTATTAAGGAATACCACCAGATGTGCATCGGAACTACTACTGGTCTTAGAGGGAACAATCAAAGCGTCGACTGTTTGAGACATTACTCCTGTGGAGGAAAGTGCGCATGGTGACTGTTGTATTCAATCGCGATGCAATTTCTGTGTATCATCAACACTCTGATAGTCCACAGATTACAGAATGCCACCAGATGTGCATCTGAAACTACTACTGGTCTTCCAGGGAATGATCAAAGCGTAGACTGTTTGAGACATTACTAGCATGGAGGAAAGTGCGCATGGTGACTGTTGTTTTCAATCCCGATGCAATTTCTGTGTTTCATCAACACTCTGATATTCCACAGACTACAGAATGCCACCACACGTGCATCGGAAACTACTACTGGTCTTCCAGGGAACGATCAAAGCGTAGACTGTTTGAGACACTACTCTCATGGATGAAAGTGCGCATGGTGACTGTTGTATTCAATCCCAATGCAATATTTTGTGTTTCATCAACACTCTGAT
Organism: Schistocerca gregaria; assembly: GCF_023897955.1. NCBI lineage: Eukaryota > Metazoa > Arthropoda > Insecta > Orthoptera > Acrididae > Schistocerca > Schistocerca gregaria. The sequence continues at coordinate 47,982,594 of NC_064928.1, read as the reverse complement.
AGTCCACAGATTACAGAATGCCTCCAGATGAGCATGGGAAACTACTACTGGTCTTCCAGGGAACGATCAAAGCGTAGACTGTTTGAGACATTACTCCCGTGGAGGAAAGTGCGCATGGTGACTGTTGTATTCAATCTCGATGCAATTTCGGTGTTTCATCAACACTCTGATAGTCCACAGATAACAGAATGCCACCAGACGTGCATCGGAAACTACTACTGGTCTTCCAGGGAACGATCAAAGCGTAGACTGTTTGAGACACTACTCTCATGGAAGAAAGTGCGCATGGTGACTGTTGTATTCAATCCCGATGCAATTTCTGTGTTTCATCAACACTCTGTTAGTCCACATATTACAGAATGCCTTCAGATGTGCATCAGAAACTACTGCTGGTCCTCCAGGGAACGATCAAAGCGTAGACTGTTTGACACATTACTCCCATGGAGGAAAGTGCGCATGGTGACTGTTGTATTCAATCCCGATGCAATTTCTGTGTTTCGTCAACACTCTGATAGTCCACAGATTACAGAATGCCACCAGATGTGCATCTGAAACTACTACTGGTCTTCCAGGGAATGATCAAAGCGTAGACTGTTTGAGACATTACCCCCGTGGGGGAAAGTGCGAATGGTGACTGTTGTATTGAATCCCGATGCAATTTCTGGGTATCATCAACACTCAGCTTGTCCACAGACTTCATAATGCCTCCATATGTGCATCGGAATCTACTACAGGTATTCCAGGGAACGATCAAAGCGTAGACAGTTTGAGACATTACTCCCATGGAAGAAATAGCACATGGTGAGTGTAGTATTTAATCCCGATGCAATTTCGGTGTTTCATCAACACTCTGATAGTCCACAGGTAACAGAATGCATCCAGATGTGCATCGGAAACTACTACTGGTCTTCCAGGGAACGATCGAAGCGTAGACTATTTGAGACATTGCTCCTATGGAGGAAAGTGCGCATGGTGACTGTTGTATTCAATCCCGATGCAATTTCTCTGTTTCATCAACACTCTGATAGTCCACATATTAAGGAATGCCACCAGATGTGCATCGGAACTACTACTGGTCTTAGAGGGAACGATCAAAGCGTCGACTGTTTGAGACATTACTCCTGTGGAGGAAAGTGCGCATGGTGACTGTTGCATTCAATCCCGATGCAATCTCTGTGTTTCATCAACACTCTGATAGTCCACAGATTACAGAATGCCACCAGATGTGCATCTGAAACTACTACTGGTCTTCCAGGGAATGATCAAAGCGTAGACTGTTTGAGGCATTACTAGCGTGGAGGAAAGTGCGCATGGTGACTGTTGTATTCAATCCCGATGCAATTTCTGTGTTTCATCAACACTCTTATAGTCCACAGATTACAGAATGCCTCCAGATGTGCATAGGAAACTACTTCTGGTCTTCCAGGGAACGATCAAAGCGTAGACTGTTTGAGACATTACTCCCATGGAGGAAAGTGCTCATGGTGACTGTTGTATACAGTCCCGATGCGATTTCTGTGTTTCATCAACACTCTGATAGTCCACAGATTACTGAATACCTCCAGATGTGCATCGGAAACTACTAGTGGTCTTCCAGAGAACGATCAAAGCGTAGACTGTTTGAGACATTTCTCCCGTGGAGGAAAGTGCGCATGGTGGCTTTTGTATTCAATCCTCATGCAATTTGTTTATTTCATCAACACTCTGACAGTCCACAGATTACAGAATGCCTCCAGATGTGCATCAGAAACTACTTCTGGTCTTCCAGGGAACGATCAAAGCGTAGGCTGTATGACACACTACTCCCATGGAGGAAAGTGCGCGTGGTGACTGTTACATTTAATCCCGATGCAATTTCGGTGTTTCATCAACACTCTGATAGTCCACAGATTACAGAATTCCTCCAGATGTGCATCGGAAACTACTACTGGTCTTCCAGGGAACGGTCAAAGCGTAAACTCTTTGAGACATTACTCCCATGTAGGAAGGTGCGCATGGTGACTGTTGTATTCAATCCCGATGCAATATCTGTGTTTCATCAACACTCTGAAACTCCACAGATTACAGAATGCCTCCAGATGTGCATCGGAAACCAATACTGGTCTTCCAGGTAACGATCAAAGCTTAGACTGTTAGAGACATTACTCCCATGGAGGAAACTGCGCATGGTGACTGTGGTATTCAATCCCGATGCAATTTCTGTGTTTCATCAACACTCTGATAGTCCACACATTACAGAATACCTCCAGATGTGCATCGGATACTACTACTGGTCTTCCAGGGAACGATCAAACCGTAGACTGTTTGAGACATTACTCCCGTGGAGGAAAGTGCGCATGGTGACTGTTGTATTCAATCCCGATTCAATTTGTGTATTTCATCAGCGCCTCTGACAGTCCAAAGATTACAGAATGCCTCCAGATGTGCATCGGAAACTACTTCTGGCCTTCCAGGTAACGATCAAAGCGTAGACTCTTTGACACACTACTCCCATGAAGGATTGTGCGCATGGTGACTGTTGTATTCAATCCCGATGCAATTTCTGTGTTTCATCAACACTCAGATAGTCCACAGATTACTGAATGCCTCCAGATGTGCATTGGAAACTACTACTGGTCTTCCAGGGAACGATCACAGGATAAAATGTTAGAGACATTACTCCCATGGAGGAAAGTGCGCATGGTGACTGTTGTATTCAATCCCGATGCAATTTCTGTGTTTCATCAACACTCTGATAGTCTACCAATTACACAATGCCAACAGATGTGCATCGGAAACTACTACTGGTCTTCCAGAGAACGATCAAAGCGTAGACTGTTTGAGACATTACTCACGTGGAGGAAAGTGCGCATGGTGACTGTTGTATTCAATCCCGATGCAATTTCTGTGTTTCATCAACACTCTGATAGTCCACAGATTACAGAATGAACCGGATGTGCATTGGAAACAACTACTGGTCTTCCAGGGAACGATCAAAGCGTAGACTGTTTGAGACATTACTCCCAAGGAGGAATGTGCGCATGGTGACTGTTGTATTCAATCCCGATGCAATTTCTGTGTTTCATCAACACTCTGATAGACCACAGATTACAGACTGAACCGGATGTGCATCGGAAACTACTACTGGTCTTCTAGGAAACGATCAAAGCGTAGACTGTTTGAGACATTACTCCCGCGGAGGAAAGTGCGGATGGTGACTGTTGTATTCAATCCCTATCTAATTTCTCTGTTTCATCAACACTATGATAGTCTACAGATTACAGAATGCCACCAGACGTGCATCGGAAGCTACTACTGGTCTCCCAGGAAATGATCAAAGCGTAGACTGTTTGAGACACTACTCTCATTGATAAAACTGCGCATGGTGACTGTTGTATTCAATCCCGATGCAATTTTTTGTGTTTCATCAACACTCTGATAGTACACAGATTACAGAATGCCTCCAGATGTGCATCTTAAACTACTACTGCTCTTCCAGGGTACGATCAAAGCGTAGACTGTTTGAGACATTACTCCCATGGAGGAAAGTGCGCATGGTGACTGTTGTATTCAATCCAGATGCAATTTCGGTGTTTCATCAACACTCTGATAGTCCACAGATTACAGAATGCATCCAGATTTGCATCGGAACCTACTACTGGTCTTCCAGGGAACGATCAAAGCGTAGACTATTTGAGACATTACTCCCATGGAGGAAAGTGCGCATGGGGACTGTTGTATTTAATCCCGATGCAATTTCTGTGTTTCATCAACACTTTGAAGGTCCACAGATTACAAAATGCATCCAGATGTGCATCGGAAACTACTACTGGTCTTCCAGGGAACCATCGAAGCGTAGACTATTTGAGACATTACTTCCATGGAGGAAAGTGCACATGGTGTCTGTTGTATTCAATCCCGATGCAATTTCTGTGTTTCATCAACACCCTGATAGTCCACAGATTAAGGAATGCTACCAGATGTGCATCGGAAATTACTACTGGTCTTAGAGGGAACGATCAAAGCGTCGACTGTTTGGGACATTACTCCTGTGGAGGAAAGTGCGCATGGTGACTTTTGTATTCAATCCCGATGCAATTTCTGTGTTTCATCAACACTCTGATAGTCCACAGATAACACAATGCCACCAGATGTGCATCTGAAGCTACTACTGGTCTTCCAGGGAATGATCAAAGCGTAGACTGTTTGAGACATTACTCCTGTGGAGGAAAGGGCGCATGGTGACTGTTGTATTCAATCCCGATTCAATTTCTGTGTTTCATCAACACTCTGATAGTCCACAGATTACAGAATGAACCGGATGTGCATCGGAAACTACAACTGGTCTTCCAGGGAACGATCAAAGCGTAGACTGTTTGAGACATTAGTCCCGTGGAGGAAAGTGCGGATGGTGACTGTTGAATTCAATCCCGATGCAATTTCTGTGTTTCATCAAAACTCTGATATTCCACAGATTACTGAATGCCACCAGACTTGAATCTGAAACTACTACTGGTCTTACAGGGAACGATCAAAACGTAGACTGTTTGAGACACTACTCTCATGGATGAAAGTGCGCATGGTGACTGTTGTATTCAATCCCAGTTCAATTCTTTGTGTTTCATCAACACTCTGATAGTCCACAGATTACAGAATGCCTCCAGATGAGCTTCGGAAACTACTACTGGTTTTCCAGGGAACGATCAAAGTGTAGACTCTTTGAGACATTACTCCTGTGGAGGAAAGTGCGCATGTTGACTGTTGTATTCAATCTCGATGCATTTTCGGTGTTTCATCAACACTCTGATAGTCCACAGATATTAGAATGCCACCAGACGTGCATCGGAACCTACTACTGGTCTTCCAGGGATCGATCAAAGCGTAGACTCTTTGAGACACTACTCTCAAGGAAGAATGTGCGCATGGTGACTGTTGTATTCAATCCCGATGCAATTTCTGTGTTTCATCAACACTCTGTTAGTCCACAGATTACAGAATGCCTCTAGATTTGCATCAGAAACTACTACTGGTCCTCCAGGGAACGATCAAAGCGTAGACTGTTTGAGACATTACTCCCATGGAGAAAGCGCGCATGGTCACTGTTGTATTCAATCCCGATGAAATTTCTGTGTTTCGTCAACAATCTGATAGTCCACAGATTAAGGAATGCCACCAGATGTACATCGGAAACTACTACTGGTCTTCCAGGGAGCGATCAAAGAGTCGACTGTTTGAGACATTACTCCTGTGGAGGAAAGTGTGCATGGTGACTGTTGTATTCAATCCCGATACAATTTCTGTGTTTCATCATCACTCTGATAGTCCACAGATTACAGAATGCCACCAGATGTGCATCTGAAACTACTACTGGTCTTCCGGGGAATGGTCAAAGCGTAGACTGTATGAGACATTACTCCCGTGGAGGAAAGTGCACATGGCGACTGTTGTATTGAATCCCGATGCAATTTCTGGGTATCATCAACACTCAGCTTGTCCACGGATGTCATAATGCCTCCATATGTGCATCGGAATCAACTACTGGCCTTCCAGGGAACGATCAAATCGTAGACAGTTTGAGACATTACTCCCATGGAAGAAATAGCACAAGGTGACTGTTGTATTTAATCCCGATGCAATTTCTGTGTTTCATCAACACTCTGATAGTCCACAGATTACAGAATGCCTAAAGATGTGCATCAGAAACTACTTATGGTGTTCCAGGGAACGATCAAAGCGTAGACTGTTTGAGACATTACTCCCATGGAGGAAAGTGCGCATGGTTACTGTTGTATTTAATCCCGATGAAATTTCTGTGTTTCATCAACACTCGGATAGTCCACAGATTACAGAATGCCACCAGACGTGCATCGGAAACTACTACTGATCTTCAAGGGAACGATCAAAGCGTAGACTGTTTGAGACATTACTCCCATGTAGGAAAGTGCGCTTGGTGACTGTTGTATTCAGTCCCGATGCAATTTCTGTGTTTCATCAACACTCTGATAGTCCACAGATTACAGAATGCCACCAGATGTGCATCGGAAACTACTACTGGTCTTCCAGGGAACGATCAAAGCGTAGACTGTTTGAGACATTACTCCCATGGAGGAATGAGCGCATGGTGACTGTTGTATTCAATCCCGATCCAATTTCTGTGTTTCATCAACACTCTGATAGTATACAGATTACAGAATGCCTCCAGATGTGCATCGGAAACTAATACTGGTCTTCCAGGTAACGATCAAAGCTTAGACTGTGTGAGACATTACTCCCATGGAGGAAACTGCGCATGGTGACTGTGGTATTCAATCCCGATGCAATTTCTGTGTTTCATCAACACTCTGATAGTCCACACATTACAGAATACCTCCAGATGTGCATCGGATACTACTACTGGTCTTCCAGGGAACGATCAAACCGTAGACTGTTTGAGACATTACTCCCGTGGAGGAAAGTGCGCATGGTGACTGTTGTATTCAATCCCGATTCAATTTGTGTATTTCATCAGCGCCTCTGACAGTCCAAAGATTACAGAATGCCTCCAGATGTGCATCGGAAACTACTTCTGGCCTTCCAGGTAACGATCAAAGCGTAGACTCTTTGACACACTACTCCCATGAAGGATTGTGCGCATGGTGACTGTTGTATTCAATCCCGATGCAATTTCTGTGTTTCATCAACACTCAGATAGTCCACAGATTACTGAATGCCTCCAGATGTGCATTGGAAACTACTACTGGTCTTCCAGGGAACGATCACAGGATAAAATGTTAGAGACATTACTCCCATGGAGGAAAGTGCGCATGGTGACTGTTGTATTCAATCCCGATGCAATTTCTGTGTTTCATCAACACTCTGATAGTCTACCAATTACACAATGCCAACAGATGTGCATCGGAAACTACTACTGGTCTTCCAGAGAACGATCAAAGCGTAGACTGTTTGAGACATTACTCACGTGGAGGAAAGTGCGCATGGTGACTGTTGTATTCAATCCCGATGCAATTTCTGTGTTTCATCAACACTCTGATAGTCCACAGATTACAGAATGAACCGGATGTGCATTGGAAACAACTACTGGTCTTCCAGGGAACGATCAAAGCGTAGACTGTTTGAGACATTACTCCCAAGGAGGAATGTGCGCATGGTGACTGTTGTATTCAATCCCGATGCAATTTCTGTGTTTCATCAACACTCTGATAGACCACAGATTACAGACTGAACCGGATGTGCATCGGAAACTACTACTGGTCTTCTAGGAAACGATCAAAGCGTAGACTGTTTGAGACATTACTCCCGCGGAGGAAAGTGCGGATGGTGACTGTTGTATTCAATCCCTATCTAATTTCTCTGTTTCATCAACACTATGATAGTCTACAGATTACAGAATGCCACCAGACGTGCATCGGAAGCTACTACTGGTCTCCCAGGAAATGATCAAAGCGTAGACTGTTTGAGACACTACTCTCATTGATAAAACTGCGCATGGTGACTGTTGTATTCAATCCCGATGCAATTTTTTGTGTTTCATCAACACTCTGATAGTACACAGATTACAGAATGCCTCCAGATGTGCATCTTAAACTACTACTGCTCTTCCAGGGTACGATCAAAGCGTAGACTGTTTGAGACATTACTCCCATGGAGGAAAGTGCGCATGGTGACTGTTGTATTCAATCCAGATGCAATTTCGGTGTTTCATCAACACTCTGATAGTCCACAGATTACAGAATGCATCCAGATTTGCATCGGAACCTACTACTGGTCTTCCAGGGAACGATCAAAGCGTAGACTATTTGAGACATTACTCCCATGGAGGAAAGTGCGCATGGTGACTGTTGTATTTAATCCCGATGCAATTTCTGTGTTTCATCAACACTTTGAAGGTCCACAGATTACAAAATGCATCCAGATGTGCATCGGAAACTACTACTGGTCTTCCAGGGAACCATCGAAGCGTAGACTATTTGAGACATTACTTCCATGGAGGAAAGTGCACATGGTGTCTGTTGTATTCAATCCCGATGCAATTTCTGTGTTTCATCAACACCCTGATAGTCCACAGATTAAGGAATGCTACCAGATGTGCATCGGAAATTACTACTGGTCTTAGAGGGAACGATCAAAGCGTCGACTGTTTGGGACATTACTCCTGTGGAGGAAAGTGCGCATGGTGACTTTTGTATTCAATCCCGATGCAATTTCTGTGTTTCATCAACACTCTGATAGTCCACAGATAACAAAATGCCACCAGATGGGCATCTGAAACTACTACTGGTCTTCCAGGGAATGATCAAAGCGTAGACTGTTTGAGACATTACTCCTGTGGAGGAAAGGGCGCATGGTGACTGTTGTATTCAATCCCGATTCAATTTCTGTGTTTCATCAACACTCTGATAGTCCACAGATTACAGAATGAACCGGATGTGCATCGGAAACTACAACTGGTCTTCCAGGGAACGATCAAAGCGTAGACTGTTTGAGACATTAGTCCCGTGGAGGAAAGTGCGGATGGTGACTGTTGAATTCAATCCCGATGCAATTTCTGTGTTTCATCAAAACTCTGATATTCCACAGATTACTGAATGCCACCCGACTTGAATCTGAAACTACTACTGGTCTTACAGGGAACGATCAAAACGTAGACTGTTTGAGACACTACTCTCATGGATGAAAGTGCGCATGGTGACTGTTGTATTCAATCCCAGTTCAATTCTTTGTGTTTCATCAACACTCTGATAGTCCACAGATTACAGAATGCCTCCAGATGAGCTTCGGAAACTACTACTGGTTTTCCAGGGAACGATCAAAGTGTAGACTCTTTGAGACATTACTCCTGTGGAGGAAAGTGCGCATGGTGACTGTTGTATTCAATCTCGATGCATTTTCGGTGTTTCATCAACACTCTGATTGTCCACAGATAACAGAATGCCACCAGACGTGCATCGGAACCTACTACTGGTCTTCCAGGGAACGATCAAAGCGTAGACTCTTTGAGACACTACTCTCAAGGAAGAATGTGCGCATGGTGACTGTTGTATTCAATCCCGATGCAATTTCTGTGTTTCATCAACACTCTGTTAGTCCACAGATTACAGAATGCCTCTAGATGTGCATCAGAAACTACTACTGGTCCTCCAGGGAACGATCAAAGCGTAGACTGTTTGAGACATTACTCCCATGGAGAAAGCGCGCATGGTCACTGTTGTATTCAATCCCGATGAAATTTCTGTGTTTCGTCAACAATCTGATAGTCCACAGATTAAGGAATGCCACCAGGTGTACATCGGAAACTACTACTGGTCTTCCAGGGAGCGATCAAAGAGTCGACTGTTTGAGACATTACTCCTGTGGAGGAAAGTGTGCATGGTGACTGTTGTATTCAATCCCGATACAATTTCTGTGTTTCATCATCACTCTGATAGTCCACAGATTACAGAATGCCACCAGATGTGCATCTGAAACTACTACTGGTCTTCCGGGGAATGGTCAAAGCGTAGACTGTATGAGACATTACTCCCGTGGAGGAAAGTGCACATGGCGACTGTTGTATTGAATCCCGATGCAATATCTGGGTATCATCAACACTCAGCTTGTCCACGGATGTCATAATGCCTCCATATGTGCATCGGAATCAACTACTGGCCTTCCAGGGAACGATCAAATCGTAGACAGTTTGAGACATTACTCCCATGGAAGAAATAGCACAAGGTGACTGTTGTATTTAATCCCGATGCAATTTCTGTGTTTCATCAACACTCTGATAGTCCACAGATTACAGAATGCCTCCAGATGTGCATCAGAAACTACTTATGGTGTTCCAGGGAACGATCAAAGCGTAGACTGTTTGAGACATTACTCCCATGGAGGAAAGTGCGCATGGTTACTGTTGTATTTAATCCCGATGAAATTTCTGTGTTTCATCAACACTCGGATAGTCCACAGATTACAGAATGCCACCAGACGTGCATCGGAAACTACTACTGATCTTCAAGGGAACGATCAAAGCGTAGACTGTTTGAGACATTACTCCCATGTAGGAAAGTGCGCTTGGTGACTGTTGTATTCAGTCCCGATGCAATTTCTGTGTTTCATCAACACTCTGATAGTCCACAGATTACAGAATGCCACCAGATGTGCATCGGAAACTACTACTGGTCTTCCAGGGAACGATCAAAGCGTAGACTGTTTGAGACATTACTCCCATGGAGGAATGAGCGCATGGTGACTGTTGTATTCAATCCCGATCCAATTTCTGTGTTTCATCAACACTCTGATAGTCCACAGATTCCACAATGCCTCCAGATGTGCATCGGAAACTACTTCTGGTCTTCCAGGGAACGATCAAAGCGTAGACTGTTTGAGACATTACTCCCATGGAGGAAAGTGCTCATGGTGACTGTTGTATTCAGTCCCGATGCGATTTCTGTGTTTCATCAACACTCTGATAGTCCACAGATTACAGAATGCCTCCAGATGTGCATCGGAAACTACTAGTGGTCTTCCAGAGAACGATCTAAGCGTCGACTGTTAGAGACGTTACTCCCATGGAGGAAAGTGCGCATGGTGACTGTTGTATTTTATCCCGTTGCAATTTCTGTGTTTCATCAACACTCTGATAGTCCACAGATTACAGAATGCCTCCAGAAGTGCATCGGAAACTACTACTAGTCTTCCAGGGAACGTTTAAAGCGTAGACTGTTTGAGACATTACTCCCATGGAGGAAAGTGCGCGTGGTGACTGTTGTATTCAGTCCCGATGCAATTTCTGTGTTTCATCAACACTCTGATAGTCCACACATTACAGAATACCTCCAGATGTGCATCGGAAACTACTACTGGTCTTCCAGGGAACGATCAAAGCGTAGACTGTTTGAGACATTACTTCCGTGGAGGAAAGTGCGCATGGTGACTGTTGTATTCAACCCCGATGGAATTTGTGTATTTCATCAACACTCACACAGTCCAAAGGTTACAGAATGCCTCCAGATGTGCATCGGAAACTACTTCTGGTCTTCCAGGGAACGATCAAAGCGTAGACTGTTTGACACACTACTCCCATGGAGGGATGTGCGCATGGTGACTGTTGTATTCAATCCCGATGCAATCTCTGTGTTTCATCAACACTCTGATAGTCCACAGATTACACAATGCCTCCAGATGTGCATCGGGAATTAATACTGGTCTTCCAGGGAACGATCAAAGCGTAGACTGAATGAGACATTACTCCCATGGAGGAAAGTTCCCATGGTAACTGTTGTATTTAATCCCGATGAAATGTCGGTGTTCATCAACACTCTGATATTCCACAGATTACAGAATGCCTCCAGATGTGCATTGGAAACTACTACTGGTCTTCCAGGGAACGATCACAGGGTAAAATGTTAGAGACATTACTACCATGGAGGAAAGTGCGCATGGTGACTGTTGTATTCAATCCCGATGCAATTTCTGTGTTTCATCAACACTCTGATAGTCCACAGATTACAGAATGAACAGGATGTGCATCGGAAACTACTACCGGTCTTCAAGGGAACGATCAAAGCGTAGACTGCTTGAGACATTACTCCCGTGGAGGAAAGTGCGGATGGTGAATGTTGTATTCAATCCCAATCTAATTTCTATGTTTTATCAACACTCTGATAGTCCACAGATTACAGAATGCCACCAGACGTGCATCGGAAACTACTACTGGTCTTCCAGGGAATGATCAAATCGTAGACTGTTTGAGACATTACTCCCATGGTTGAAACTGCTCATGGTGACTGTTGTATTCAATCCCGATGCAATTTCTGTGTTTCATCAACACTGTGATAGTCCACAGATTACAGAATGAACCGGATGTGCATTGGAAACTACTACTGGTCTTCCAGGGAACGATCAAAGCGTAGACTGTTTGAGACATTACTCCCAAGGAGGAATATGCGCATGGTGACTGTTGTATTCAATCCCGATGCAATTTCTGTGTTTCATCAACACTCTGATAGACCACAGATTACAGACTGAACCGGATGTGCATCGGAAACTACTACTGGTCTTCTAGGAAGCGATCAAAGCGTACACTGTTTGAGACATTACTCCCGCGGAGGAAAGTGCGGATGGTGACTGTTGTATTCAATCCCTATCTAATTTCTCTGTTTCATCAACACTATGATTGTCTACAGATTACAGAATGCCACCAGACGTGCATCGGAAGCTACTACTGGTCTCCCAGGAAATGATCAAAGCCTAGACTGTTTGAGACACTACTCTCATGGATAAAACTGCGCATGGTGACTGTTGTATTCAATCCCAGTTTAATTCTTTGTGTTTCATCAACACTCTGATAGTCCACAGATTACAGAATGCCTCCAGATGAGCTTCGGAAACTACTACTGGTTTTCCAGGGAACGATCAAAGTGTAGACTCTTTGAGACATTACTCCTGTGGAGGAAAGTGCGCATGGTGACTGTTGTATTCAATCTCGATGCATTTTCGGTGTTTCATCAACACTCTGATAGTCCACAGATTAAGGAATGAACAGGATGTGCATCGGAAACTACTACCGGTCTTCAAGGGAACGATCAAAGCGTAGACTGCTTGAGACATTACTCCCGTGGAGGAAAGTGCGGATGGTGAATGTTGTATTCAATCCCAATCTAATTTCTATGTTTTATCAACACTCTGATAGTACACAGATTACAGAATGCCTCCAGATGTGCATCTTAAACTACTACTGCTCTTCCAGGGTACGATCAAAGCGTAGACTGTTTGAGACATTACTCCCATGGAGGAAAGTGCGCATGGTGACTGTTGTATTCAATCCAGATGCAATTTCGGTGTTTCATCAACACTCTGATAGTCCACAGATTACAGAATGCATCCAGATTTGCATCGGAAACTACTACTGGTCTTCCAGGGAACGATCAAAGCGTAGACTATTTGAGACATTACTCCCATGGAGGAAAGTGCGCATGGTGACTGTTGTATTTAATCCCGATGCAATTTCTGTGTTTCATCAACACTTTGAAGGTCCACAGATTACAAAATGCATCCAGATGTGCATCGGAAACTACTACTGGTCTTCCAGGGAACCATCGAAGCGTAGACTATTTGAGACATTACTTCCATGGAGGAAAGTGCACATGGTGTCTGTTGTATTCAATCCCGATGCAATTTCTGTGTTTCATCAACACCCTGATAGTCCACAGATTAAGGAATGCTACCAGATGTGCATCGGAAATTACTACTGGTCTTAGAGGGAACGATCAAAGCGTCGACTGTTTGGGACATTACTCCTGTGGAGGAAAGTGCGCATGGTGACTTTTGTATTCAATCCCGATGCAATTTCTGTGTTTCATCAACACTCTGATAGTCCACAGATAACAAAATGCCACCAGATGTGCATCTGAAACTACTACTGGTCTTCCAGGGAATGATCAAAGCGTAGACTGTTTGAGACATTACTCCTGTGGAGGAAAGGGCGCATGGTGACTGTTGTATTCAATCCCGATTCAATTTCTGTGTTTCATCAACACTCTGATAGTCCACAGATTACAGAATGAACCGGATGTGCATCGGAAACTACAACTGGTCTTCCAGGGAACGATCAAAGCGTAGACTGTTTGAGACATTAGTCCCGTGGAGGAAAGTGCGGATGGTGACTGTTGAATTCAATCCCGATGCAATTTCTGTGTTTCATCAAAACTCTGATATTCTACAGATTACTGAATGCCACCAGACTTGAATCTGAAACTACTACTGGTCTTCCAGGGAACGATCAAAACGTAGACTGTTTGAGACACTACTCTCATGGATGAAAGTGCGCATGGTGACTGTTGTATTCAATCCCAGTTTAATTCTTTGTGTTTCATCAACACTCTGATAGTCCACAGATTACAGAATGCCTCCAGATGAGCTTCGGAAACTACTACTGGTTTTCCAGGGAACGATCAAAGTGTAGACTCTTTGAGACATTACTCCTGTGGAGGAAAGTGCGCATGGTGACTGTTGTATTCAATCTCGATGCATTTTCGGTGTTTCATCAACACTCTGATAGTCCACAGATAACAGAATGCCACCAGACGTGCATCGGAACCTACTACTGGTCTTCCAGGGAACGATCAAAGCGTAGACTCTTTGAGACACTACTCTCAAGGAAGAATGTGCGCATGGTGACTGTTGTATTCAATCCCGATGCAATTTCTGTGTTTCATCAACACTCTGATAGTCCACAGATTACAGAATGCCTCCAGATGTGCATCAGAAACTACTACTGGTCTTCCGGTGAATGGTCAAAGCGTAGACTGTATGAGACATTACTCCCGTGGAGGAAAGTGCACATGGCGACTGTTGTATTGAATCCCGATGCAATTTCTGGGTATCATCAACACTCAGCTTGTCCACAGATTTCATAATGCCTCCATATGTGCATCGGAATCAACTACTGGCCTTCCAGGGAACGATCAAATCGTAGACAGTTTGAGACATTACTCCCATGGAAGAAATAGCACAAGGTGACTGTTGTATTTAATCCCGATGCAATTTCTGTGTTTCATCAACACTCTGATAGTCCACAGATTACAGAATGCCTCCAGATGTGCATCAGAAACTACTTATGGTGTTCCAGGGAACGATCAAAGCGTAGACTGTTTGAGACATTACTCCCATGGAGGAAAGTGCGCATGGTTACTGTTGTATTTAATCCCGATGAAATTTCTGTGTTTCATCAACAATCTGATAGTCCACAGATTACAGAATGCCACCAGACGTGCATCGGAAGCTACTACTGATCTTCAAGGGAACGATCAAAGCGTAGACTGTTTGAGACATTACTCCCATGTAGGAAAGTGCGCGTGGTGACTGTTGTATTCAGTCCCGATGCAATTTCTGTGTTTCATCAACACTCTGATAGTCCACAGATTACAGAATGCCACCAGATGTGCATCGGAAACTACTACTGGTCTTCCTGGGAACGATCAAAGCGTAGACTGTTTGAGACATTACTCCCATGGAGGAATGAGCGCATGGTGACTGTTGTATTCAATCCCGATCCAATTTCTGTGTTTCATCTACACTCTGATAGCCTACAGATTCCACAATGCCTCCAGATGTGCATCGGAAACTACTTCTGGTCTTCCAGGGAACGATCAAAGCGTAGACTGTTTGAGACATTACTCCCATGGAGGAAAGTGCTCATGGTGACTGTTGTATTCAGTCCCGATGCGATTTCTGTGTTTCATCAACACTCTGATAGTCCACAGATTACAGAATGCCTCCAGATGTGCATCGGAAACTACTAGTGGTCTTCCAGAGAACGATCTAAGCGTCGACTGTTAGAGACGTTACTCCCATGGAGGAAAGTGCGCATGGTGACTGTTGTATTCAATCCCGATGGAATTTGTGTATTTCATCAACACTCACACAGTCCAAAGATTACAGAATGCTTCCAGATGTGCATCGGAAACTACTTATGGTCTTCCAGGGAACGATCAAAGCGTAGACTGTTTGACACACTACTCCCATGGAGGGATGTGCGCATGGTGACTGTTGTATTCAATCCCGATGCAATCTCTGTGTTTCATCAACACTCTGATAGTCCACAGATTACAGAATGCCTCCAGATGTGCATCGGGAATTAATACTGGTCTTCCAGGGAACGATCAAAGCGTAGACTGAATGAGACATTACTCCCATGGAGGAAAGTTCGCATGGTAACTGTTGTATTTAATCCCGATGAAATGTCGGTGTTCATCAACACTCTGATATACCTCAGAATACAGAATGCCTCCAGATGTGCATTGGAAACTACTACTGGTCTTCCAGGGAACGATCACAGGGTAAAATGTTAGAGACATTACTACCATGGAGGAAACTGCGCAAGGTGACTGTTGTATTCAATCCCGATGCAATTTCTGTGTTTCATCAATACTCTGATAGTCCACAGATTACAGAATGAACAGGATGTGCATCGGAAACTACTACCGGTATTCAAGGGAACGATCAAAGCGTAGACTGCTTGAGACATTACTCCCGTGGAGGAAAGTGCGGATGGTGAATGTTGTATTCAATCCCAATCTAATTTCTATGTTTTATCAACACTCTGATAGTCCACAGATTACAGAATGCCACCAGACGTGCATCGGAAACTACTACTGGTCTTCCAGGGAATGATCAAATCGTAGACTGTTTGAGACATTACTCCCATGGTTGAAACTGCGCATGGTGACTGTTGTATTCAATCCCGAACCAATTTCTGTGTTTGATCAACACTCTGATAGTCCACTGATTACAGAATGAACCGGATGTGCATTGGAAACTACTACTGGTCTTCCAGGGAACGATCAAAGCGTAGACTGTTTGAGACATTACTCCCAAGGAGGAATGTGCGCATGGTGACTGTTGTATTCAATCCCGATGCAATTTCTGTGTTTCATCAACACTCTGATAGACCACAGATTACAGACTGAACCGGATGTGCATCGGAAACTACTACTGGTCTTCAAGGAAACGATCAAAACGTAGACTGTTTGAGACATTACTCCCGCGGAGGAAAGTGCGGATGGTGACTGTTGTATTCAATCCCTATCTAATTTCTCTGTTTCATCAACACTATGATAGTCTACAGATTACAGAATGCCACCAGACGTGCATCGGAAGCTACTACTGGTCTCCCAGGAAATGATCAAAGCGTAGACTGTTTGAGACACTACTCTCATGGATAAAACTGCGCATGGTGACTGTTGTATTCAATCCCGATGCAATTTTTTGTGTTTCATCAACACTCTGATAGTACACAGATTACAGAATGCCTCCAGATGTGCATCTTAAACTACTACTGCTCTTCCAGGGTACGATCAAAGCGTAGACTGTTTGAGACATTACTCCCATGGAGGAAAGTGCGCATGGTGACTGTTGTATTCAATCCAGATGCAATTTCGGTGTTTCATCAACACTCTGATAGTCCACAGATTACAGAATGCATCCAGATTTGCATCGGAAACTACTACTGGTCTTCCAGGGAACGATCAAAGCGTAGACTATTTGAGACATTACTCCCATGGAGGAAAGTGCGCATGGTGACTGTTGTATTTAATCCCGATGCAATTTCTGTGTTTCATCAACACTTTGGAGGTCCACAGATTACAAAATGCATCCAGATGTGCATCGGAAACTACTACTGGTCTTCCAGGGAACCATCGAAGCGTAGACTATTTGAGACATTACTTCCATGGAGGAAAGTGCACATGGTGTCTGTTGTATTCAATCCCGATGCAATTTCTGTGTTTCATCAACACCCTGATAGTCCACAGATTAAGGAATGCTACCAGATGTGCATCGGAAATTACTACTGGTCTTAGAGGGAACGATCAAAGCGTCGACTGTTTGGGACATTACTCTTGTGGAGGAAAGTGCGCATGGTGACTTTTGTATTCAATCCCGATGCAATTTCTGTGTTTCATCAACACTCTGATAGTCCACAGATAACAAAATGCCACCAGATGTGCATCTGAAACTACTACTGGTCTTCCAGGGAATGATCAAAGCGTAGACTGTTTGAGACATTACTCCTGTGGAGGAAAGGGCGCATGGTGACTGTTGTGTTCAATCCCGATTCAATTTCTGTGTTTCATTAACACTCTGATAGTCCACAGATTACAGAATGAACCGGATGTGCATCGGAAACTACAACTGGTCTTCCAGGGAACGATCAAAGCGTAGACTGTTTGAGTCATTAGTCCCGTGGAGGAAAGTGCGGATGGTGACTGTTGAATTCAATCCCGATGCAATTTCTGTGTTTCATCAAAACTCTGATATTCTACAGATTACTGAATGCCACCAGACTTGAATCTGAAACTACTACTGGTCTTCCAGGGAACGATCAAAACGTAGACTGTTTGAGACACTACTCTCATGGATGAAAGTGCCCATGGTGACTGTTGTATTCAATCCCAGTTTAATTCTTTGTGTTTCATCAACACTCTGATAGTCCACAGATTACAGAATGCCTCCAGATGAGCTTCGGAAACTACTACTGGTTTTCCAGGGAACGATCAAAGTGTAGACTCTTTGAGACATTACTCCTGTGGAGGAAAGTGCGCATGGTGACTGTTGTATTCAATCTCGATGCATTTTCGGTGTTTCATCAACACTCTGATAGTCCACAGATAACAGAATGCCACCAGACGTGCATCGGAACCTACTACTGGTCTTCCAGGGAACGATCAAAGCGTAGACTCTTTGAGACACTACTCTCAAGGAAGAATGTGCGCATGGTGACTGTTGTATTCAATCCCGATGCAATTTCTGTGTTTCATCAACACTCTGTTAGTCCACAGATTACAGAATGCCTCCAGATGTGCATCAGAAACTACTACTGGTCCTCCAGGGATCGATCAAAGCGTAGACAGTTTGAGTCATTACTCCGATGGAGAAAGCGCGCATGGTCACTGTTGTATTCAATCCCGATGCAATTTCTGTGTTTCGTCAACAATCTAATAGTCCACAGATTTAGGAATGCCACCAGATGTGCATCGGAAACTACTACTGGTCTTCCAGGGAGCGATCAAAGAGTCGACTGTTTGAGACATTACTCCTGTGGAGGAAAGTGTGCATGGTGACTGTTGTATTCAATCCCGATACAATTTCTGTGTTTCATCATCACTCTGATAGTCCACAGATTACAGAATGCCACCAGATGTGCATCTGAAACTACTACTGGTCTTCCGGGGAATGGTCAAAGCGTAGACTGTATGAGACATTACTCCCGTGGAGGAAAGTGCACATGGCGACTGTTGTATTGAATCCCGATGCAATTTCTGGGTATCATCAACACTCAGCTTGTCCACAGATTTCATAATGCCTCCATATGTGCATCGGAATCAACTACTGGCCTTCCAGGGAACGATCAAATCGTAGACAGTTTGAGACATTACTCCCATGGAAGAAATAGCACAAGGTGACTGTTGTATTTAATCCCGATGCAATTTCTGTGTTTCATCAACACTCTGATAGTCCACAGATTACAGAGTGCCTCCAGATGTGCATCAGAAACTACTTATGGTGTTCCAGGGAACGATCAAAGCGTAGACTGTTTGAGACATTACTCCCATGGAGGAAAGTGCGCATGGTTACTGTTGTATTTAATCCCGATGAAATTTCTGTGTTTCATCAACAATCTGATAGTCCACTGATTACAGAATGCCACCAGACGTGCATCGGAAACTACTACTGATCTTCAAGGGAACGATCAAAGCGTAGACTGTTTGAGACATTACTCCCATGTAGGAAAGTGCGCGTGGTGACTGTTGTATTCAGTCCCGATGCAATTTCTGTGTTTCATCAACACTCTGATAGTCCACAGATTACAGAATGCCAACAGATGTGCATCGGAAACTACTACTGGTCTTCCTGGGAACGATCAAAGCGTAGACTGTTTGAGACATTACTCCCATGGAGGAAAGTGCTCATGGTGACTGTTGTATTCAGTCCCGATGCGATTTCTGTGTTTCATCAACACTCTGATAGTCCACAGATTACAGAATGCCTCCAGATGTGCATCGGAAACTACTAGTGGTCTTCCAGAGAACGATCAAAGCGTCGACTGTTAGAGACGTTAGTCCCATGGAGGAAAGTGCGAATGGTGACTGTTGTATTGAATCCCGATGGAATTTGTGTATTTCATCAACACTCACACAGTCCAAAGATTACAGAATGCTTCCAGATGTGCATCGGAAACTACTTATGGTCTTCCAGGGAACCATCAAAGCGTAGACTGTTTGACACACTACTCCCATGGAGGGATGTGCGCATGGTGACTGTTGTATTTAATCCCGATGCAATCTCTGTGTTTCATCAACACTTTGAAGGTCCACAGATTACAAAATGCATCCAGATGTGCATCGGAAACTACTACTGGTCTTCCAGGGAACCATCGAAGCGTAGACTATTTGAGACATTACTTCCATGGAGGAAAGTGCACATGGTGTCTGTTGTATTCAATCCCGATGCAATTTCTGTGTTTCATCAACACCCTGATAGTCCACAGATTAAGGAATGCTACCAGATGTGCATCGGAAATTACTACTGGTCTTAGAGGGAACGATCAAAGCGTCGACTGTTTGGGACATTACTCCTGTGGAGGAAAGTGCGCATGGTGACTTTTGTATTCAATCCCGATGCAATTTCTGTGTTTCATCAACACTCTGATAGTCCACAGATAACAAAATGCCACCAGATGTGCATCTGAAACTACTACTGGTCTTCCAGGGAATGATCAAAGCGTAGACTGTTTGAGACATTACTCCTGTGGAGGAAAGGGCGCATGGTGACTGTTGTATTCAATTCCGATTCAATTTCTGTGTTTCATCAACACTCTGATAGTCCACAGATTACAGAATGAACCGGATGTGCATCGGAAACTACAACTGGTCTTCCAGGGAACGATCAAAGCGTAGACTGTTTGAGACATTAGTCCCGTGGAGGAAAGTGCGGATGGTGACTGTTGAATTCAATCCCGATGCAATTTCTGTGTTTCATCAAAACTCTGATATTCTACAGATTACTGAATGCCACCAGACTTGAATCTGAAACTACTACTGGTCTTCCAGGGAACGATCAAAACGTAGACTGTTTGAGACACTACTCTCATGGATGAGAGTGCGCATGGTGACTGTTGTATTCAATCCCAGTTTAATTCTTTGTGTTTCATCAACACTCTGATAGTCCACAGATTACAGAATGCCTCCAGATGAGCTTCGGAAACTACTACTGGTTTTCCAGGGAACGATCAAAGTGTAGACTCTTTGAGACATTACTCCTGTGGAGGAAAGTGCGCATGGTGACTGTTGTATTCAATCTCGATGCATTTTCGGTGTTTCATCAACACTCTGATAGTCCACAGATAACAGAATGCCACCAGACGTGCATCGGAACCTACTACTGGTCTTCCAGGGAACGATCAAAGCGTAGACTCTTTGAGACACTACTCTCAAGGAAGAATGTGCGCATGGTGACTGTTGTATTGAATCCCGATGCAATTTCTGTGTTTCATCAACACTCTGTTAGTCCACAGATTACAGAATGCCTCCAGATGTGCATCAGAAACTACTACTGGTCCTCCAGGGAACGATCAAAGCGTAGACAGTTTGAGTCATTACTCCCATGGAGAAAGCGCGCATGGTCACTGTTGTATTCAATCCCGATGCAATTTCTGTGTTTCGTCAACAATCTAATAGTCCACAGATTTAGGAATGCCACCAGATGTGCATCGGAAACTACTACTGGTCTTCCAGGGAGCGATCAAAGAGTCGACTGTTTGAGACATTACTCCCATGGAGGAATGAGCGCATGGTGACTGTTGTATTCAATCCCGATCCAATTTCTGTGTTTCATCAACACTCTGATAGTCCACAGATTCCACAATGCCTCCAGATGTGCATCAGAAACTACTTCTGGTCTTCCAGGGAACGATCAAAGCGTAGACTGTTTGAGACATTACTCCCATGGAGGAAAGTGCTCATGGTGACTGTTGTATTCAGTCCCGATGCGATTTCTGTGTTTCATCAACACTCTGATAGTCCACAGATTACAGAATGCCTCCAGATGTGCATCGGAAACTACTAGTGGTCTTCCAGAGAACGATCTAAGCGTCGACTGTTAGAGACGTTACTCCCATGGAGGTAAGTGCGAATGGTTACTGTTGTATTCAATCCCGATGGAATTTGTGTATTTCATCAACACTCACACAGTCCAAAGATTACAGAATGCTTCCACATGTGCATCGGAAACTACTTATGGTCTTCCAGGGAACCATCAAAGCGTAGACTGTTTGACACACTACTCCCATGGAGGGATGTGCGCATGGTGACTGTTGTATTTAATCCCGATGCAATCTCTGTGTTTCATCAACACTTTGAAGGTCCACAGATTACAAAATGCATCCAGATGTGCATCGGAAACTACTACTGGTCTTCCAGGGAACCATCGAAGCGTAGACTATTTGAGACATTACTTCCATGGAGGAAAGTGCACATGGTGTCTGTTGTATTCAATCCCGATGCAATTTCTGTGTTTCATCAACACCCTGATAGTCCACAGATTAAGGAATGCTACCAGATGTGCATCGGAAATTACTACTGGTCTTAGAGGGAACGATCAAAGCGTCGACTGTTTGGGACATTACTCCTGTGGAGGAAAGTGCGCATGGTGACTTTTGTATTCAAT
The DNA here is from genome assembly GCF_023897955.1 of Schistocerca gregaria. NCBI lineage: Eukaryota > Metazoa > Arthropoda > Insecta > Orthoptera > Acrididae > Schistocerca > Schistocerca gregaria. The sequence goes on along the minus strand of NC_064928.1, from coordinate 47,960,412 downwards.
CCCGATGCAATTTCTGTGTTTCATCAACACTCTGATAGTCCACAGATAACAAAATGCCACCAGATGTGCATCTGAAACTACTACTGGTCTTCCAGGGAATGATCAAAGCGTAGACTGTTTGAGACATTACTCCTGTGGAGGAAAGGGCGCATGGTGACTGTTGTATTCAATCCCGATTCAATTTCTGTGTTTCATCAACACTCTGATAGTCCACAGATTACAGAATGAACCGGATGTGCATCGGAAACTACAACTGGTCTTCCAGGGAACGATCAAAGCGTAGACTGTTTGAGACATTAGTCCCGTGGAGGAAAGTGCGGATGGTGACTGTTGAATTCAATCCCGATGCAATTTCTGTGTTTCATCAAAACTCTGATATTCTACAGATTACTGAATGCCACCAGACTTGAATCTGAAACTACTACTGGTCTTCCAGGGAACGATCAAAACGTAGACTGTTTGAGACACTACTCTCATGGATGAGAGTGCGCATGGTGACTGTTGTATTCAATCCCAGTTTAATTCTTTGTGTTTCATCAACACTCTGATAGTCCACAGATTACAGAATGCCTCCAGATGAGCTTCGGAAACTACTACTGGTTTTCCAGGGAACGATCAAAGTGTAGACTCTTTGAGACATTACTCCTGTGGAGGAAAGTGCCGTTGGTGACTGTTGTATTCAATCTCGATGCATTTTCGGTGTTTCATCAACACTCTGATAGTCCACAGATAACAGAATGCCACCAGACGTGCATCGGAACCTACTACTGGTCTTCCAGGGAACGATCAAAGCCTAGACTCTTTGAGACACTACTCTCAAGGAAGAATGTGCGCATGGTCACTGTTGTATTCAATCCCGATGCAATTTCTGTGTTTCGTCAACAATCTAATAGTCCACAGATTTAGGAATGCCACCAGATGTGCATCGCAAACTACTACTGGTCTTCCAGGGAGCGATCAAAGAGTCGACTGTTTGAGACATTACTCCTGTGGAGGAAAGTGTGCATGGTGACTGTTGTATTCAATCCCGATACAATTTCTGTGTTTCATCATCACTCTGATAGTCCACAGATTACAGAATGCCACCAGATGTGCATCAGAAACTACTACTGGTCTTCCGGGGAATGGTCAAAACGTAGACTGTATGAGACATTACTCCCGTGGAGGAAAGTGCACATGGCGACTGTTGTATTGAATCCCGATGCAATTTCTGGGTGTCATCAACACTCAGCTTGTCCACAGATTTCATAATGCCTCCATATGTGCATCGGAATCAACTACTGGCCTTCCAGGGAACGATCAAATCGTAGACAGTTTGAGACATTACTCCCATGGAAGAAATAGCACAAGGTGGCTGTTGTATTTCATCCCGATGCAATTTCTGTGTTTCATCAACACTCTGATAGTCCACAGATTACAGAATGCCTCCAGATGTGCATCAGAAACTACTTATGGTGTTCCAGGGAACGATCAAAGCGTAGACTGTTTGAGACATTACTCCCATGGAGGAAAGTGCGCATGGTTACTGTTGTATTTAATCCCGATGAAATTTCTGTGTTTCATCAACAATCTGATAGTCCACAGATTACAGAATGCCACCAGACGTGCATCGGAAACTACTACTGATCTTCAAGGGAACGATCAAAGCGTAGACTGTTTGAGACATTACTCCCATGTAGGAAAGTGCGCGTGGTGACTGTTGTATTCAGTCCCGATGCAATTTCTGTGTTTCATCAACACTCTGATAGTCCACAGATTACAGAATGCCACCAGATGTGCATCGGAAACTACTATAGGTCTTCCTGGGAACGATCAAAGCGTAGACTGTTTGAGACATTACTCCCATGGAGGAATGAGCGCATGGTGACTGTTGTATTCAATCCCGATCCAATTTCTGTGTTTCATCAACACTCTGATAGTCCACAGATTCCACAATGCCTCCAGATGTGCATCGGAAACTACTTCTGGTCTTCCAGGGAACGATCAAAGCGTAGACTGTTTGAGACATTACTCCCATGGAGGAAAGTGCTCATGGTGACTGTTGTATTCAGTCCCGATGCGATTTCTGTGTTTCATCAACACTCTGATAGTCCACAGATTACAGAATGCCTCCAGATGTGCATCGGAAACTACTAGTGGTCTTCCAGGGAACGATCTAAGCGTCGACTGTTAGAGACGTTACTCCCATGGAGGAAAGTGCGCATGGTGACTGTTGTATTCAATCCCGATGGAATTTGTGTATTTCATCAACACTCACACAGTCCAAAGATTACAGAATGCTTCCAGATGTGCATCGGAAACTACTTATGGTCTTCCAGGGAACGATCAAAGCGTAGACTGTTTGACACACTACTCCCATGGAGGGATGTGCGCATGGTGACTGTTGTATTCTATCCCGATGCAATCTCTGTGTTTCATCAACACTCTGATAGTCCACAGATTACAGAATGCCTCCAGATGTGCATCGGGAATTAATACTGGTCTTCCAGGGAACGATCAAAGCGTAGACTGAATGAGACATTACTCCCATGGAGGAAAGTTCGCATGGTAACTGTTGTATTTAATCCCGATGAAATGTCGGTGTTCATCAACACTCTGATATTCCACAGAATACAGAATGCCTCCAGATGTGCATTGGAAACTACTACTGGTCTTCCAGGGAACGATCACAGGGTAAAATGTTAGAGACATTACTACCATGGAGGAAACTGCGCAAGGTGACTGTTGTATTCAATCCCGATGCAATTTCTGTGTTTCATCAACACTCTGATAGTCCACAGATTACAGAATGAACAGGATGTGCATCGGAAACTACTACCGGTATTCAAGGGAACGATCAAAGCGTAGACTGCTTGAGACATTACTCCCGTGGAGGAAAGTGCGGATGGTGAATGTTGTATTCAATCCCAATCTAATTTCTATGTTTTATCAACACTCTGATAGTCCACAGATTACAGAATGCCACCAGACGTGCATCGGAAACTACTACTGGTCTTCCAGGGAATGATCAAATCGTAGACTGTTTGAGACATTACTCCCATGGTTGAAACTGCGCATGGTGACTGTTGTATTCAATCCCGAACCAATTTCTGTGTTTGATCAACACTCTGATAGTCCACAGATTACAGAATGCCTTCAGATGTGAATCGGAAACTACTACTGGTCCTCCACCGAACGACCAAGCGTAGACTGTTTGAGACATTACTCCCATGGAGGAAAGTAGGCATGGTTACTGTTGTATTCTATCCCGATGCAATATCTGTGTTTCATCAACACTCTGATAGTCCACAGATTACAGATTGCCTCCAGATGTGCATCGGAAACTAAAACAGGTCTTCCAGGGAGCGATCAACGCGTAGACTGTTTGAGACATTACTAACATGGAGGCAAGTGCGCATGGTGACTGTTGTATTCAATCCCGATGCAATTTCTGTGTTTCGTCAACAATCTGATAGTCCACAGATTAAGGAATGCCACCAGATGTGCATCGGAAACTACTACTGGTCTACCAGGGAACGATCAAAGCGCAGACTGTTTGAGACATTACTCCCGTGGAGGAAAGTGCGCATGGTGACTGTTGTATTCAATCCCGATGCAATTTGTGTATTTCATCAACACTCACACAGTCCACAGATCACACAATGCCTCCAGATGTGCATCGGAAACTACTTCTGGTCCTCCAGGGAACGATCAAAGCGTAGACTGTTTGACACACTACTCCCATGGAGGGATGTGCGCATGGTGACTATTGTATTCATTCCCAATGCAATTTCTGTGTTTCATCAACACACTGATAGTCCACAGATTACAGAATGCCTCCAGATGTGCATCGGAAATTACCACTGGTCTTCCAGGGAACGATCAAAGCGTAGACTGTTTGAGACATTACTCCCATTGAGGAAAGTGCGCATGGTAATTGTTGTATTTCATCCCGATTAAATTTCGGTGTTCATCAACACTCTGATAGTCCACAGATTACAGAATGCCTCCAGATGTGCATTGGAAACTACTACTGGTCTTCCAGGGAACGATCACAGGGAAAAATGTTAGAGACATCACTACCATGGAGGAAAGTGCGCATGGTGACTGTTGTACTCAATCCTGATGCAATTTCTGTGTTTCATCAACACTCTGATAGTCTACAAATTACACAATACCACCAGATGTGCATCGGTAACTACTACTGGTCTTCCAGGGAACGATCAAAGCGTAGACTGTTTGAGACCTTACTCCCGTGGAGAAAGTGCGCATGGTGACTGTTGTATTCAATTCAGATGCAATTCCGGTGTTTCATCAACACTCTGATAGTCCACAGATTACAGAATGAACCGGATGTGCATCAGAAACTACTACTGGTCTTCCAGGGAACGATCAAAGCGTAGACTGTTTCAGACATTACTCCCATGGAGGCAAGTGCGCATGGTGACTGTTGTAATCAATCCCGATGCAATTTCTGTGTTTCATCAACACTCTCATAGTCCACAGATTACAGAATGAACAGGATGTGCATCGGAAACTACTACTGGTCTTCAAGGGAACGATCAAAGCGTAGACTGCTTGAGTCTTTACTCCCGTGGAGGAAAGTGCGGATGGTGACTGTTGTATTCAATCCCTATCTAATTTCTCTGTTTCATGAACACTCTGATTGTCCACAGATTACAGAATGCCACCAGACGTTCACCGGAAACTACTACTGGTCTTCCAGGGAATGATCAAAGCGTAGGCTCTTTGAGACACTCTTCTCATGGTTGAAACTGCGCATGGTGACTGTTGTATTCAATCCCGATGCAATTTTTTGTGTTTCATCAACACACTGATAGTCCACAGATTACAGAATGCCTCCAGATGTGCATCTTAAACTACTACTGCTCTTCCAGGGTACGATCAAAGCGTAGACTCTTTGAGACATTACTCCCATGGAGGAAAGTGCGCATGCTGACTGTTGTATTCAATCACGATGCAATTTCGGTGTTTTATCAACACTCTGATAGTCCACAGATTACAGAATGCCACCAGACGTGCATCGGAAACTACTACCGGGCTTCCAGGGAACGATCGAAGCGTAGACTGTTTGAGACACTACTCTCATGGAAGAAAGTGCGCATGGTGACTGTTGTATTCAATCCCGAAGCAATTTCTGTATTTGATCAACACTCTGATAGTCCACAGATTACAGAATGCCTCCAGATGTGAGTCGAAAACTACTACTGGTCCTCCAGGGAACGACCAAAGCGTAGACTGTTTGAGACATTACTCCCATGGAGGAAAGTGCGCATGCTGACTGTTGTATTCAATCCCGATGCAATTTCGGTGTTTTATCAACACTCTGATAGTCCACAGATTACAGAATGCCACCAGACGTGCATCGGAAACTACTACCGGGCTTCCAGGGAACGATCGAAGCGTAGACTGTTTGAGACACTACTCTCATGGAAGAAAGTGATCATGGTGACTGTTGTATTCAATCCCGATGCAATTTCTGTGTTTCATCAACACTTTGAAGGTCCACAGATTACAGAATGCATCCAGATGTGCATTGGAAACTACTAGTGGCCTTCCAGGGAACGATCAAGGCGTAGACTATTTGAGACATTACTCCCATGGGGGCAAGTGCGCATGGTGACTGTTGTATTCAATTCTGATGCAATTTCTGTGTTTCATCAACACTCTGATAGTCCACAGATTACAGAATGCCTCCAGATGTGCATCAGAAACTACTTATGGTCTTCCAGGGAACGATCACAAGATAAAATGTTAGAGACATTACTCCCATGGAGGAAAGTGCGCATGGTGACTGTTGTATTCAATCCCGATGCAATTTCTGTGTTTCATCAACACTCTGATAGTCTACAAATTACACAATGCCACCAGATGTGCATCGGAAACTACTACTGGTCTTTCAGGGAACGATCAAAGCGTAGACTGTTTGAGACATTACTCCCGTGGAGGAAAGTGCGCATGGTGACTGTTGTATTCAATCCCGATCCAATTTCTGAGTTTCATCAACACTCTGATAGTCCACAGATTACAGAATGAACCGGATGTGCATCGGAAACTACTACTGGTCTTCCAGGGAACGATCAAAGCGTAGACTGTTTGAGACATTACTCCCGTGGACGAAAGTGCGCATGGTGACTGTTGTATTCAATCCCGATGCAATTTCTGTGTTTCATCAACACTCTGATAGACCACAGATTACAGACTGAACCGGATGTGCATCGGAAACTACTACTGGTCTTCTAGGAAACGATCAAAGCGTAGACTGTTTGAGACATTACTCCCGTGAAGGAAAGTGCGGATGGTGACTGTTGTATTCAATCCCTATGCAATTTCTGTGTTTCATCAACACACTGATAGTCCACAGATTACAGAATGCCTCCAGATGTGCATTGGAAACTACTACTGGTCTTCCAGGGAACGATCACAGGGAAAAATGTTAGAGACATCCCTACCATGGAGGAAAGTGCGCATGGTGACTGTTGTATTCAATTCAGATGCAATTCCTGTGTTTCATCAACACTCTGATAGTCGACAGATTACAGAATGCCACCAGACGTGCATCGGAAACTACTACCGGTCTTCCAAGGAACGATCAAAGCGTAGACTGTTTGAGACATTGCTCCCAAGGAGGAAAGTGGGCATGGTGACGTATTCTATCCCGATGCAATTTCTGTGTTTCATCAACACTCTGATAGTCCACAGATTACAGAATGAACAGGATGTGCATCGGAAACTACTACTGGTCTTCAAGGGAACGATCAAAGCGTAGACTGTTTGAGACATTACTTCTGTGGAGGAAAGTGCGCATGGTGACTGTTGTATTCAATCACGATGCAATTTCTGTGTTTCATCAACACTCTGATAGTCCACAGATTACAGAATGCCTCCAGATGTGCATCGGAAACTACCACTGGTCTTCCAGGGAGCGATCAAAGGGTAGAGTGTTTAAGACATTACTAACATGGAGGCAAGTGCGCATGGTTACTGTTGTATTCAATCCCGATGCAATTTCTGTGTTTCATCAACACTTTGAAGGCCCACAGATTACAGAATGCATCCAGATGTGCATCGGAAACTACTACTGGTCTGCCAGGGAACGATCGAAGCGTAGACTATTTGACACTTTACTTCCATGGAGGAAAGTGCGCATGGTGTCTGTTTTATTCAATCCCGATGCAATTTCTGTGTTTCATCAACACTCTGATAGTCCACAGATAACAGAATGAAACCAGACGTGCATCGGAAGCTACTACTGGTCTTCCAGGGAGCGATCAAAGCGTCGACTGTTTGAGACATTACTCCTGTGGAGGAAAGTGCGCATGGTGACTGTTGTATTCAATCCCGATGCAATTTCTGTGTTTCATTAACACTCTGATAGTCCACAGATTACAGAATGCATCCAGATTTGCATCGGAAACTACTACTGGTCTTCAAGGGAACGATCAAAACGTAGACTATTTGAGACATTACTCCCATGGAGGAAAGTGCGCATGGTGACTGTTATATTCAATCCCGATGCAATTTCTGTGTTTCGTCAACACTCTGATAGTCCACAGAATAAGGAATGCCACCAGATGTGCATCGGAAACTACTACTGGTCTTCCAGTTAGCGATCAAAGCGTCGAATGTTTGAGACATTACTCCTGTGGAGGAAAGTGCGCATGGTGACTGTTGTATTCAATCGCGATGCAATTCCTGTGTATCATCAACACTCTGATAGTCCACAGATTACAGAATGCCTCCAGATGTGAATCGAAAACTACTACTGGTCCCCCAGGGAACGACCAAAGCGTAGACTGTTTGAGACATTACTCCCATGGAGAAAAGTGGGCATGGTTACTGATGTATTCTATCCCGATGCAATATCTGTGTTTCATCAACACTCTGATAGTCCACAGATTACAGAATGCCTCCAGATGTGCATCGGAAACTACCACTGGTCTTCCAGGGAACGATCAAAGAATAGACTGTTTGAGACATTACTAACATGGAGGCAAGTGCGCATGGTGACTGTTGTATTCAATCCCGATGCAATTTCTGTGTTTCATCAACACTTTGAAGGTCCACAGATTACAGAATGCATCCAGATGTGCATTGGAAACTACTACTGGTCTTTCAGGGAACGATCACAGGGTAAAATGTTAGAGACATTACTACCATGGAGGAAAGTGCGCATGGTGACTGTTGTATTCAATCCCGAAGCAATTTCTGTATTTGACCAACACTCTCATAGTCCACAGATTACAGAATGCCTCCAGATGTGAATCGAAAACTGCTACTGGTCCTCCAGGGAACGACCAAAGCGTAGACTGTTTGAGACATTACTCCCATGGAGGAAAGTGGGCATGGTTACTGTTGTATTCTATACCGATGCAATATCTGTGTTTCATCAACACTCTGATAGTCCACAGATTACAGAATGCCTCCAGATGTGCATCGGAAACTACCACTGGTCTTCCAGGGAGCGATCAAAGGGTAGAGTGTTTAAGACATTACTAACATGAAGGCAAGTGCGCATGGTTACTGTTGTATTCAATCCCGATGCAATTTCTGTGTTTCATCAACACTCTGATAGTCGACAGATTACAGAATGCCACCAGATGTGAATCGGAAACTACTACTGGTCTTCCAGGGAATGATCGAAACGTAGACTGTTTGAGACACTACTCTCATGGATGAAAGTGCGTATGGTGACTGTTGTATTCAATCCCAATTCAATTCTTTGTGTTTCATCAACACTCTGATAGTCCACAGATTACAGAATGCCTCCAGATGAGCATCGCAAACTACTACTGGTCTTCCAGGGAACGATCAAAGCGTAGTCTGTTTGAGACACTACTCTCATTGAAGAAAGTACGCATGGTACTGTTGTATTCAATCCCGATGCAATTTCTGTGTTTCATCAACACTTTGAAGGTCCACAGATTACAGAACGCATCCAGATGTGCATCGGAAACTACTACTGGTCTTCCAGGGAGCGATCAAAGCGTCGACTGTGTGAGACATTACTCCTGTGGAGGAAAGTGCGCATGGTGACTGTTGTATTCAATCCCGATGCAATTTCTGTGTTTCATTAACACTCTGATAGTCCACAGATTACAGAATGCATTCAGATTTGCATCGGAAACTACTACTGGTCTTCCAGGGAACGATCTAAACGTAGACTATTTGAGACATTACTCCCATGGAGGAAAGTGCGCATGGTGACTGTTATATTCAATCCCGATGCAATTTCTGTGTTTCGTCAACACTCTGATAGTCCACAGATTAAGGAATGCCACCAGATGTGCATCGGAAACTACTACTGGTCTTCCAGTTAGCGATCTAAGCGTCGACTGTTTGAGACATTACTCCTGTGGAGGAAAGTGCGCATGGTGACTGTTGTATTCAATCCCGATGCAATTTCTGTGTTTCATCAACACTTTGAAGGTCCACAGATTACAGAATGCATCCAGATGTGCATTGGAAACTACTACTGGTCTTCCAGGGAACGATCACAGTGTAAAATGTTAGAGACATTACTACCATGGAGGAAAGTGCGCATGGTGACTGTTGTATACAATCCCGTTGCAATTTCTGTGTTTCATCAACACTTTGAAAGTCCACAGATTACAGAATGCATCCAGATGTGCATTGGAAACTACTACTGGTCTTCCAGAGAACGATCAAAGCGTAGACTATTTGAGACATAACTCCCATTTAGGAAAGTGCGCATGGTGACTGTTGTATTCAATCCCGATGCAATTTCTGTGTTTCGTCAACACTCTGATTGTCCACAGATTAAGGAATGCCACCAGATGTGCATCGGAAACTACTACTGGTCTTCCAGGGAGCAATCAAAGCGTCGACTGTTTGAGACATTACTCCTGTGGAGGAAAGTGCGCATGGTGACTGTTGTATTCAATCGCGATGCAATTTATATGTTTCATCAACACACTGGTAGTCCACAGATTACAGAATGCCACCAGATGTGCATCTGAATCTACTACTGGTCTTCCAAGGAACGATCAAAGCGTAGACTATTTGAGACAGTACTCCCATGGAGGAAAGTGCGCATGGTGACTGTTGTATTCAATCCCGATGCAATTTCTGTGTTTCATCAACACTCTGATAGTCCACAGATTAAGGAATGAAACCAGATGTGCATCGGAAACTACTACTGGTCTTAGAGGGAACGATCAAAGCGTAGACTCTTTGAGACATTAGTCCCGTGGTGGAAAGTGCGGATGGTGACTGTTGTATTCAATCCCGACGCAATTTCTGTGTTTCATCAACACTCTGATAGTCCACAGATTACAGAATGCCACATGATGTGCATCTGAAGCTACTACTGGTCTTCCAGGGAAGTTCAAAGCGTAGACTGTTTGAGACATTCCCCCCGTGGAGGAAAGTGCGAATGGTGACTGTTGTGTTGAATCCCGATGCAATTTCTGGGTATCATCAACACTCAGCTTGTCCACAGACTTCATAATGCCTCCATATGTGCATCGGAATCTACTACTGGTCTTCCTGGGAACGATCAAAACGTAGACAGTTTGAGACATTACTCCCATGGAAGAAATAGCACATGGTGAGTGTAGTATTTAATCCCGATGCAATTTCGGTGTTTCATCAACACTCTGATAGTCCACAGATAACAGAATGCATCCAGATGTGCATCGGAAACTACTACTGGTCTTCCAGGGAACGATCGAAGCGTAGACTATTTGAGTCATTACTCCCATGGAGGAAAGTGCGCATGGTGACTGTTGTATTCAATCCCGATGCAATTTCTCTGTTTCATCAACACTCTGATAGTCCACAGATTACAGAATGCCACCAGATGTGCATCTGAAACTACTACTGGTCTTCCAGGGAATGATCAAAGCGTAGACTGTTTGAGACATTACTAGCATGGAGGAAAGTGCGCATGGTGACTGTTGTATTCAATCCCGATGCAATTTCTGTGTTTCATCAACACTCTGATATTCCACAGATTACAGAATGCCACCACACGTGCATCGGAAACTACTACTGGTCTTCCAGGGAACGATCAAAGCGTAGACTGTTTGAGACACTAATCTCATGGATGAAAGTGCGCATGGTGACTGTTGTATTCAATCCCAATGCAATTTTTTGTGTTTCATCAACACTCTGATAGTCCACAGATTACAGAATGCCTCCAGATGAGCATGGGAAACTACTACTGGTCTTCCAGGGAACGATCAAAACGTAGACTGTTTGAGACATTACTTCCGTGGAGGAAAGTGCGCATGGTGACTGTTGTATTCAATCTCGATGCAATTTCGGTGTTTCATCAACACTCTGATAGTCCACAGATACCAGAATGCCACCAGACGTGCATCGGAAACTACTACTGGTCTTCCAGGGAACGATCAAAGCGTAGACTGTTTGTGACACTACTCTCATGGAAGAAAGTGCGCATGGTGACTGTTGTATTCAATCCCGATGCAATTTCTGTGTTTCATCAACACTCTGTTAGTCCACATATTACAGAATGCCTTCAGATGTGCATCAGAAACTACTGCTGGTCCTCCAGGGAACGATCAAAGCGTAGACTGTTTGACACATTACTCCCATGGAGGAAAGTGCGCATGGTGACTGTTGTATTCAATCCCGATGCAATTTCTGTGTTTCGTCAACACTCTGATAGTCCACAGATTAAGGAATGCCACCAGATGTGCATCGGAAACTACTACTGGTCTTCCAGGGAGCGATCAAAGCGTCGACTGTTTGAGACATTACTCCTGTGGAGGAAAGTGCCCATGGTGACTGCTGTATTCAATCGCGATGCAATTTCTGTGTTTCATCAACACTCTGATAGTCCACAGATTACAGAATGCCACCAGATGTGCATCTGAAACTACTACTGGTCTTCCAGGGAATGATCAAAGCGTAGACTGTTGGAGACATTACCCCCGTGGAGGAAAGTGCGAATGGTGACTGTTGTATTGAATCCCGATGCAATTTCTGGGTATCATCAACACTCAGCTTGTCCACAGACTTCATAATGCCTCCATATGTGCATCGGAATCTACTACAGGTATTCCATTGAACGATCAAAGCGTAGACAGTTTGAGACATTACTCCCATGGAAGAAATAGCACATGGTGAGTGTAGTATTTAATCCCGATGCAATTTCGCTGTTTCATCAACACTCTGATAGTCCACAGATAACAGAATGCATCCAGATGTGCATCGGAAACTACTACTGGTCTCCCAGGAACGATCGAAGCGTAGACTATTTGAGACATTAGTCCCATGGAGGAAAGTGCGCATGGTGACTGTTGTATTCAATCCCGATGCAATTTCTCTGTTTCATCAACACTCTGATAGTCCACATATTAAGGAATGCCACCAGATGTGCATCGGAACTACTACTGGTCTTAGAGGGAACGATCAAAGCGTCGACTGTTTGAGACATTACTCCTGTGGAGGAAAGTGCGCATGGTGACTGTTGTATTCAATCCCGATGCAATTTCTGTGTTTCATCAACACTCTGATAGTCCACAGATTACAGAATGCCACCAGATGTGCATCTGAAACTACTACTGGTCTTCCAGGGAATGATCAAAGCGTAGACTGTTTGAGACATTACTAGCGTGGAGGAAAGTGCGCATGGTGACTGTTGTATTCAATCCCGATGCAATTTCTGTGTTTCATCAACACTCTGTTAGTCCACAGATTACAGAATGCCTCCAGATGTGCATCAGAAACTACTGCTGGTCCTCCAGGGAACGATCAAAGCGTAGACTGGTTGACACATTACTCCCATGGAGGAAAGTGCGCATGGTGACTGTTGTATTCAATCCCGATGCAATTTCTGTGTTTTGTCAACACTCTGATAGTCCACAGACTAAGGAACGCCACCAGATGTGCATCGGAAACTACTACTGGTCTTCCAGGGACCGATCAAAGCGTCGACTGTTTGAGACATTACTCCTGTTTAGGAAAGTGCGCATGGTGACTGTTGTATTCAATCGCGATGCAATTTCTGTGTTTCATCAACACTCTGATAGTCCACAGATTACAGAATGCCACCAGATGTGCATCTGAAACTACTACTGGTCTTCCAGGGAATGATCAAAGCGTAGACTGTTTGAGACATTATTCCCATGGAAGAAATAGCACATGGTGACTGTTGTATTTAATCCCGATGCAATTTCTGTGTTGCCATCAACACTCTGATAGTCCACAGATTACAGAATGCCTCCAGATGTGCATAGCTAACTACTTCTGGTCTTCCAGGGAACGATCAAAGCGTAGACTGTTTGAGACATTACTCCCATGGAGGAAAGTGCTCATGGTGACTGTTGTATACAGTCCCGATGCGATTTCTGTGTTTCATCAACACTCTGATAGTCCACAGATTACTGAATGCCTCCAGATGTGCATCGGAAACTACTAGTGGTCTTCCAGAGAACGATCAAAGCGTAGACTGTTTGAGACATTTCTCCCGTGGAGGAAAGTGCGCATGGTGGCTTTTGTATTCAATCCTCATGCAATTTGTTTATTTCATCAACACTCTGACAGTCCACAGATTATAGAATGCCTCCAGATGTGCATCAGAAACTACTACTGGTCTTCCAGGGAACGGTCAAAGCGTAAACTCTTTGAGACATTACTCCCATGTAGGAAGGTGCGCATGGTGACTGTTGTATTCAATCCCGATGCAAAATCTGTGTGTCATCAACACTCTGATACTCCACAGATTACAGAATGCCTTCAGATGTGCATCGGAAACTACTACTGGTCTTCCAGGGAACGATCAAACCGTAGACTGTTTGAGACATTACTCCCGTGGAGGAAAGTGCGCATGGTGACTGTGGTATTCAATTCCGATGCAATTTCTGTGTTTCATCAACACTCTGATAGTCCACACATTGCAGAATACCTCCAGATGTGCATCGGAAACTACTACTGGTCTTCCAGGGAACGATCAAACCGTAGACTGTTTGAGACATTACTCCCGTGGAGGAAAGTGCGCATGGTGACTGTTGTATTCAATCCCGATTCAAATTGTGTATTTCATCAACGTCTCTGACAGTCCAAAGATTACAGAATGCCTCCAGATGTGCATCGGAAACTACTTCTGGTCTCCCAGGTAACGATCAAAGCGTAGACTCTTTGACACACTACTCCCATGAAGGATTGTGCGCATGGTGACTGTTGTATTCAATCCCGATGCAATTTCTGTGTTTCATCAACACTCAGATAGTCCACAGATTACTGAATGCCTCCAGATGTGCATTGGAAACTACTACTGGTCTTCCAGGGAACGATCACAGGATAAAATGTTAGAGACATTACTCCCATGGAGGAAAGTGCGCATGGTGACTGTTGTATTCAATCCCGATGCAATTTCTGTGTTTCATCAACACTCTGATAGTCTACCAATTACACAATGCCACCAGATGTGCATCGGAAACTACTACTGGTCTTCCAGAGAACGATCAAAGCGTAGACTGTTTGAGACATTACTCACGTGGAGGAAAGTGCGCATGGTGACTGTTGTATTCAATCCCGATGCAATTTATGTGTTTCATCAACACTCTGATAGTCCGCAGATTACAGAATGAACCGGATGTGCATTGGAAACTACTACTGGTCTTCCAGGGAGCGATCAAAGCGTAGACTGTTTGAGACATTACTCCCAAGGAGGAATGTGCGCATGGTGACTGTTGTATTCAATCCCGATGCAATTTCTGTGTTTCATCAACACTCTGATAGACCACAGATTACAGACTGAACCGGATGTGCATCGGAAACTACTACTGGTCTTCTAGGAAACGATCAAAGCGTAGACAGTTTGAGACATTACTCCCGCGGAGGAAAGTGCGGATGGTGACTGTTGTATTCAATCCCTATCTAATTTCTCTGTTTCATCAACACTATGATAGTCTACAGATTACAGAATGCCACCAGACGTGCATCGGAAGCTACTACTGGTCTCCCAGGAAATGATCAAAGCCTAGACTGTTTGAGACACTACTCTCATGGATAAAACTGCGCATGGTGACTGTTGTATTCAATACCGATGCAATTTTTTGTGTTTCATCAACACTCTGATAGTACACAGATTACAGAATGCCTCCAGATGTGCATCTTAAACTACTACTGCTCTTCCAGGGTACGATCAAAGCGTAGACTGTTTGAGACATTACTCCCATGGAGGAAAGTGCGCATGGTGACTGTTGTATTCAATCCAGATGCAATTTCGGTGTTTCATCAACACTCTGATAGTCCACAGATTACAGAATGCATCCAGATTTGCATCGGAAACTACTACTGGTCTTCCAGGGAACGATCAAATCGTAGACTATTTGAGACATTACTCCCATGGAGGAAAGTGCGCATGGTGACTGTTGTATTCAATCCCGATGCAATTTCTGTGTTTCATCAACACTTTGAAGGTCCACAGATTACAAAATGCATCCAGATGTGCATCGGAAACTACTACTGGTCTTCCAGGGAACCATCGAAGCGTAGACTATTTGAGACATTACTTCCATGGAGGAAAGTGCACATGGTGTCTGTTGTATTCAATCCCGATGCAATTTCTGTGTTTCATCAACACCCTGATAGTCCACAGATTAAGGAATGCTACCAGATGTGCATCGGAAATTACTACTGGTCTTAGAGGGAACGATCAAAGCGTCGACTGTTTGGGACATTACTCCTGTGGAGGAAAGTGCGCATGGTGTCTTTTGTATTCAATCCCGATGCAATTTCTGTGTTTCATCAACATTCTGATAGTCCACAGATAACAAAATGCCACCAGATGTGCATCTGAAACTACTACTGGTCTTCCTGGGAATGATCAAAGCGTAGACTGTTTGAGACATTACTCCTGTGGAGGAAAGGGCGCATGGTGACTGTTGTATTCAATCCCGATTCAATTTCTGTGTTTCATCAACACTCTGTTAGTCCACAGATTACAGAATGCCTCCAGATGTGCATCAGAAACTACTGCTGGTCCTCCAGGGAACGATCAAAGCGTAGACTGGTTGACACATTACTCCCATGGAGGAAAGTGCGCATGGTGACTGTTGTATTCAATCCCGATGCAATTTCTGTGTTTCATCAACACTCTGTTAGTCCACAGATTACAGAATGCCTCCAGATGTGCATCAGAAACTACTGCTGGTCCTCCAGGGAACGATCAAAGCGTAGACTGGTTGACACATTACTCCCATGGAGGAAAGTGCGCATGGTGACTGTTGTATTCAATCCCGATGCAATTTCTGTGTTTTGTCAACACTCTGATAGTCCACAGACTAAGGAACGCCACCAGATGTGCATCGTAAACTACTACTGGTCTTCCAGGGACCGATCAAAGCGTCGACTGTTTGAGACATTACTCCTGTTTAGGAAAGTGCGCATGGTGACTGTTGTATTCAATCGCGATGCAATTTCTGTGTTTCATCAACACTCTGATAGTCCACAGATTACAGAATGCCACCAGATGTGCATCTGAAACTACTACTGGTCTTCCAGGGAATGATCAAAGCGTAGACTGTTTGAGACATTATTCCCATGGAAGAAATAGCACATGGTGACTGTTGTATTTAATCCCGATGCAATTTCTGTGTTGCCATCAACACTCTGATAGTCCACAGATTACAGAATGCCTCCAGATGTGCATAGCTAACTACTTCTGGTCTTCCAGGGAACGATCAAAGCGTAGACTGTTTGAGACATTACTCCCATGGAGGAAAGTGCTCATGGTGACTGTTGTATACAGTCCCGATGCGATTTCTGTGTTTCATCAACACTCTGATAGTCCACAGATTACTGAATGCCTCCAGATGTGCATCGGAAACTACTAGTGGTCTTCCAGAGAACGATCAAAGCGTAGACTGTTTGAGACATTTCTCCCGTGGAGGAAAGTGCGCATGGTGGCTTTTGTATTCAATCCTCATGCAATTTGTTTATTTCATCAACACTCTGACAGTCCACAGATTATAGAATGCCTCCAGATGTGCATCAGAAACTACTACTGGTCTTCCAGGGAACGGTCAAAGCGTAAACTCTTTGAGACATTACTCCCATGTAGGAAGGTGCGCATGGTGACTGTTGTATTCAATCCCGATGCAAAATCTGTGTGTCATCAACACTCTGATACTCCACAGATTACAGAATGCCTTCAGATGTGCATCGGAAACTACTACTGGTCTTCCAGGGAACGATCAAACCGTAGACTGTTTGAGACATTACTCCCGTGGAGGAAAGTGCGCATGGTGACTGTGGTATTCAATTCCGATGCAATTTCTGTGTTTCATCAACACTCTGATAGTCCACACATTGCAGAATACCTCCAGATGTGCATCGGAAACTACTACTGGTCTTCCAGGGAACGATCAAACCGTAGACTGTTTGAGACATTACTCCCGTGGAGGAAAGTGCGCATGGTGACTGTTGTATTCAATCCCGATTCAAATTGTGTATTTCATCAACGTCTCTGACAGTCCAAAGATTACAGAATGCCTCCAGATGTGCATCGGAAACTACTTCTGGTCTCCCAGGTAACGATCAAAGCGTAGACTCTTTGACACACTACTCCCATGAAGGATTGTGCGCATGGTGACTGTTGTATTCAATCCCGATGCAATTTCTGTGTTTCATCAACACTCAGATAGTCCACAGATTACTGAATGCCTCCAGATGTGCATTGGAAACTACTACTGGTCTTCCAGGGAACGATCACAGGATAAAATGTTAGAGACATTACTCCCATGGAGGAAAGTGCGCATGGTGACTGTTGTATTCAATCCCGATGCAATTTCTGTGTTTCATCAACACTCTGATAGTCTACCAATTACACAATGCCACCAGATGTGCATCGGAAACTACTACTGGTCTTCCAGAGAACGATCAAAGCGTAGACTGTTTGAGACATTACTCACGTGGAGGAAAGTGCGCATGGTGACTGTTGTATTCAATCCCGATGCAATTTATGTGTTTCATCAACACTCTGATAGTCCACAGATTACAGAATGAACCGGATGTGCATTGGAAACTACTACTGGTCTTCCAGGGAGCGATCAAAGCGTAGACTGTTTGAGACATTACTCCCAAGGAGGAATGTGCGCATGGTGACTGTTGTATTCAATCCCTATCTAATTTCTCTGTTTCATCAACACTATGATAGTCTACAGATTACAGAATGCCACCAGACGTGCATCGGAAGCTACTACTGGTCTCCCAGGAAATGATCAAAGCCTAGACTGTTTGAGACACTACTCTCATGGATAAAACTGCGCATGGTGACTGTTGTATTCAATACCGATGCAATTTTTTGTGTTTCATCAACACTCTGATAGTACACAGATTACAGAATGCCTCCAGATGTGCATCTTAAACTACTACTGCTCTTCCAGGGTACGATCAAAGCGTAGACTGTTTGAGACATTACTCCCATGGAGGAAAGTGCGCATGGTGACTGTTGTATTCAATCCAGATGCAATTTCGGTGTTTCATCACCACTCTGATAGTCCACAGATTACAGAATGCATCCAGATTTGCATCGGAAACTACTACTGGTCTTCCAGGGAACGATCAAATCGTAGACTATTTGAGACATTACTCCCATGGAGGAAAGTGCGCATGGTGACTGTTGTATTCAATCCCGATGCAATTTCTGTGTTTCATCAACACTTTGAAGGTCCACAGATTACAAAATGCATCCAGATGTGCATCGGAAACTACTACTGGTCTTCCAGGGAACCATCGAAGCGTAGACTATTTGAGACATTACTTCCATGGAGGAAAGTGCACATGGTGTCTGTTGTATTCAATCCCGATGCAATTTCTGTGTTTCATCAACACCCTGATAGTCCACAGATTAAGGAATGCTACCAGATGTGCATCGGAAATTACTACTGGTCTTAGAGGGAACGATCAAAGCGTCGACTGTTTGGGACATTACTCCTGTGGAGGAAAGTGCGCATGGTGTCTTTTGTATTCAATCCCGATGCAATTTCTGTGTTTCATCAACATTCTGATAGTCCACAGATAACAAAATGCCACCAGATGTGCATCTGAAACTACTACTGGTCTTCCTGGGAATGATCAAAGCGTAGACTGTTTGAGACATTACTCCTGTGGAGGAAAGGGCGCATGGTGACTGTTGTATTCAATCCCGATTCAATTTCTGTGTTTCATCAACACTCTGATAGTCCACAGATTACAGAATGAACCGGATGTGCATCGGAAACTACAACTGGTCTTCCAGGGAACGATCAAAGCGTAGACTGTTTGAGACATTAGTCCCGTGGAGGAAAGTGCGCATGGTAACTGTTGTATTTAATCCCGATGAAATTTCTGTGTTTCATCAACACTCTGATAGTCCACAGATTACAGAATGCCACCAGACGTGCATCGGAAACTACTACTGATCTTCAAGGGAACGATCAAAGCGTAGACTGTTTGAGACATTACTCCCATGTAGGAAAGTGCGCGTGGTGACTGTTGTATTCAGTCCCGATGCAATTTCTGTGTTTCATCAACACTCTGATAGTCCACAGATTACAGAATGCCACCAGATGTGCATCGGAAACTACTACTTGTCTTCCAGGGAACGTTTAAAGCGTGGACTGTTTGAGACATTACTCCCATGGAGGAAAGTGCGCGTGGTGACTGTTGTATTCAGTCCCGATGCAATTTCTGTGTTTCATCAACACTCTGATAGTTCACACATTACAGAATACCTCCAGATGTGCATCGGAAACTACTACTGGTCCTCCAGGGAACGATCAAAGCATAGACTGTTTGAGACATTACTCCCAAGGAGGAATGTGCGCATGGTGACTGTTGTATTCAATCCCGATGCAATTTCTGTGTTTCATCAACACTCTGATAGACCACAGATTACAGACTGAACCGGATGTGCATCGGAAACTACTACTGGTCTTCTAGGAAACGATCAAAGCGTAGACTGTTTGAGACATTACTCCCGCGGAGGAAAGTGCGGATGGTGACTGTTGTATTCAATCCCTATCTAATTTCTCTGTTTCATCAACACTATGATTGTCTACAGATTACAGAATGCCACCAGACGTGCATCGGAAGCTACTACTGGTCTCCCAGGAAATGATCAAAGCCTAGACTGTTTGAGACACTACTCTCATGGATAAAACTGCGCATGGTGACTGTTGTATTCAATCCCGATGCAATTTTTTGTGTTTCATCAACACTCTGATAGTACACAGATTACAGAATGCCTCCAGATTTGCATCGGAAACTACTACTGGTCTTCCAGGGAACGATCAAAGCGTAGACTATTTGAGACATTACTCCCATGGAGGAAAGTGCGCATGGTGACTGTTGTATTCAATCCCGATGCAATTTCTGTGTTTCATCAACACTTTGAAGGTCCACAGATTACAAAATGCATCTAGATGTGCATCGGAAACTACTACTGGTCTTCCAGGGAACCATTGAAGCGTAGACTATTTGAGACATTACTTCCATGGAGGAAAGTGCACATGGTGTCTGTTGTATTCAATCCCGATGCAATTTCTGTGTTTCATCAACACCCTGATAGTCCACAGATTAAGGAATGCTACCAGATGTGCATCGGAAATTACTACTGGTCTTAGAGGGAACGATCAAAGCGTCGACTGTTTGGGACATTACTCCTGTGGAGGAAAGTGCGCATGGTGACTTTTGTATACAATCCCGATGCAATTTCTGTGTTTCATCAACACTCTTATAGTCCACAGATAACAAAATGCCACCAGATGTGCATCTGAAACTACTACTGGTCTTCCAGGGAATGATCAAAGCGTAGACTGTTTGAGACAATACTCCTGTAGAGGAAAGGGCGCATGGTGACTGTTGTATTCAATCCCAATTCAATTTCTGTGTTTCATCAACACTCTGATAGTCCACAGATTACAGAATGAACCGGATGTGCATCGGAAACTACAACTGGTCTTCCAGGGAACGATCAAAGCGTAGACTGTTTGAGACATTAGTCCCGTGGTGGAAAGTGCGGATGGTGACTGTTGAATTCAATCCCGATGCAATTTCTGTGTTTCATCAAAACTCTGATATTCCACAGATTACTGAATGCCACTAGACTTGAATCTGAAACTACTACTGGTCTTCCAGGGAACGATCAAAACGTAGACTGTTTGAGACACTACTCTCATGGATGAAAGTGCGCATGGTGACTGTTGTATTCAATCCCAGTTCAATTCTTTGTGTTTCATCAACACTCTGATAGTCCACAGATTACAGAATGCCTCCAGATGAGCTTCGGAAACTACTACTGGTTTTCCAGGGTACGATCAAAGTGTAGACTCTTTGAGACATTACTCCTGTGGAGGAAAGTGCGCATGGTGACTGTTATATTCAATCTCGATGCATTTTCGGTGTTTCATCAACACTCTGATAGTCCACAGATAACAGAATGCCACCAGACGTGCATCGGAACCTACTACTGGTCTTCCAGGGAACGATCAAAGCGTAGACTCTTTGAGACACTACTCTCAAGGAAGAATGTGCGCATGGTGACTGTTGTATTCAATCCCGATGCAATTTCTGTGTTTCATCAACACTCTGTTAGTCCACAGATTACAGAATGCCTCCAGATGTGCATCAGAAACTACTACTGGTCCTCCAGGGAATGATCAAAGCGTAGACTGTTTGAGACATTACTCCCATGGAGAAAGCGCGCATGGTCACTGTTGTATTCAATCCCGATGCAATTTCTGTGTTTCGTCAACAATCTGATAGTCCACAGATTAAGGAATGCCACCAGATGTGCATCTGAAACTACTACTGGTCTTCCAGGGAGCGATCAAAGAGTCGACTGTTTGAGACATTACTCCTGTGGAGGAAAGTGTGCATGGTGACTGTTGTATTCAATCCCGATACAATTTCTGTGTTTCATCATCACTCTGATAGTCCACATATTACAGAATGCCACCAGATGTGCATCTGAAACTACTACTGGTCTTCCGGGGAATGGTCAAAGCGTAGACTGTATGAGACATTACTCCCGTGGAGGAAAGTGCACATGGCGACTGTTGTATTGAATCCCGATGCAATTTCTGGGTATCATCAACACTCAGCTTGTCCACAGATTTCATAATGCCTCCATATGTGCATCGGAATCAACTACTGGCCTTCCAGGGAACGATCAAATCGTAGACAGTTTGAGACATTACTCCCATGGAAGAAATAGCACAAGGTGACTGTTGTATTTAATCCCGATGCAATTTCTGTGTTTCATCAACACTCTGATAGTCCACAGATTACAGAATGCCTCCAGATGTGCATCAGAAACTACTTATGGTGTTCCAGGGAACGATCAAAGCGTAGACTGTTTGAGACATTACTCCCATGGAGGAAAGTGCGCATGGTAACTGTTGTATTTAATCCCGATGAAATTTCTGTGTTTCATCAACACTCTGATAGTCCACAGATTACAGAATGCCACCAGACGTGTATCGGAAACTACTACTGATCTTCAAGGGAACGATCAAAGCGTAGACTGTTTGAGACATTACTCCCATGTAGGAAAGTGCGCATGGTGACTGTTGTATTCAGTCCCGATGCAATTTCTGTGTTTCATCAACACTCTGATAGTCCACAGATTACAGAATGCCACCAGATGTGCATCGGAAACTACTACTGGTCTTCCTGGGAACGATCAAAGCGTAGACTGTTTGAGACATTACTCCCATGGAGGAATGAGCGCATGGTGACTGTTGTATTCAATCCCGATCCAATTTCTGTGTTTCATCAACACTCTGATAGTACACAGATTCCACAATGCCTCCAGATGTGCATCGGAAACTACTTCTGGTCTTCCAGGGAACGATCAAAGCGTAGACTGTTTGAGACATTACTCCCATTGAGGAAAGTGCTCATGGTGACTGTTGTATTCAGTCCCGATGCGATTTCTGTGTTTCATCAACACTCTGATAGTCCACAGATTACAGAATGCCTCCAGATGTGCATCGGAAACTACTAGTGGTCTTCCAGAGAACGATCTAAGCGTCGACTGTTAGAGACGTTACTCCCATGGAGGAAAGTGCGCATGGTGACTGTTGTATTTTATCCCGTTGCAATTTCTGTGTTTCATCAACACTCTGATAGTCCACAGATTACAGAATGCCTCCAGAAGTGCATCGGAAACTACTACTAGTCTTCCAGGGAACGTTTAAAGCGTAGACTGTTTGAGACATTACTCCCATGGAGGAAAGTGCGCGTGGTGACTGTTGTATTCAGTCCCGATGCAATTTCGGTGTTTCATCAACACTCTGATAGTCCACACATTACAGAATACCTCCAGATGTGCCTCGGAAACTACTACTGGTCTTCCAGGGAACGATCAAAGCGTAGACTGTTTGAGACATTACTTCCGTGGAGGAAAGTGCGCATGGTGACTGTTGTATTCAATCCCGATGGAATTTGTGTATTTTATCAACACTCACACAGTCCAAAGATTACAGAATGCCTCCAGATGTGCATCGGAAACTACTTCTGGTCTTCCAGGGAACGATCAAAGCGTAGACTGTTTGACACACTACTCCCATGGAGGGATGTGCGCATGGTGACTCTTGTATTCAATCCCGATGCAATCTCTGTGTTTCATCAACACTCTGATAGTCCACAGATTACAGAATGCCTCCAGATGTGCATCGGGAATTAATACTGGTCTTCCAGGGAACGATCAAAGCGTAGACTGAATGAGACATTACTCCCATGGAGGAAAGTTCGCATGGTAACTGTTGTATTTAATCCCGATGAAATGTCGGTGTTCATCAACACTCTGATATTCCACAGATTACAGAATGCCTCCAGATGTGCATTGGAAACTACTACTGGTCTTCCAGGGAACGATCACAGGGTAAAATGTTAGAGACATTACTACCATGGAGGAAAGTGCGCATGGTGACTGTTGTATTCAATCCCAATGCAATTTCTGTGTTTCATCAACACTCTGATAGTCCACAGATTACAGAATGAACAGGATGTGCATCGGAAACTACTACCGGTCTTCAAGGAACGATCAAAGCGTAGACTGCTTGAGACATTACTCCCGTGGAGGAAAGTGCGGATGGTGAATGTTGTATTCAATCCCAATCTAATTTCTATGTTTTATCAACACTCTGATAGTCCACAGATTACAGAATGCCACCAGACGTGCATCGGAAACTACTACTGGTCTTCCAGGGAATGATCAAATCGTAGACTGTTTGAGACATTACTCCCATGGTTGAAACTGCGCATGGTGACTGTTGTATTCAATCCCGAACCAATTTCTGTGTTTGATCAACACTCTGATAGTCCACAGATTACAGAATGCCTTCAGATGTGAATCGGAAACTACTACTGGTCCTCCACCGAACGACCAAAGCGTAGACTGTTTGAGACATTACTCCCATGGAGGAAAGTAGGCATGGTTACTGTTGTATTCTATCCCGATGCAATATCTGTGTTTCATCAACACTCTGATAGTCCACAGATTACAGATTACCTCCAGATGTGCATCGGAAACTACCACAGGTCTTCCAGGGAGCGATCAACGCGTAGACTGTTTGAGACATTACTAACATGGAGGCAAGTGCGCATGATGACTGTTATATTCAATCCCGATGCAATTTCTTTGTTTCATCAACACTCTGATAGCCCACACATTACAGAATACCTCCAGATGTGCATCGGAAACTACTACTGGTCTACCTGGGAACGATCAAAGCGTAGACTGTTTGAGACATTACTCCCGTGGAGGAAAGTGCGCATGGTGACTGTTGTATTCAATCCCGATGCAATTTGTGTATTTCATCAACACTCACACAGTCCACAGATCACACAATGCCTCCAGATGTGCATCGGAAACTACTTCTGGTCTTCCAGGGAACGATCAAAGCGTAGACTGTTTGACACACTACTCCCATGGAGGGATGTGCGCATGGTGACTATTGTATTCATTCCCAATGCAATTTCTGTGTTTCATCAACACACTGATAGTCCACAGATTACAGAATGCCTCCAGATGTGCATCGGAAATTACCACTGGTCTTCCAGGGAACGATCAAAGCGTAGACTGTTTGAGACATTAGTCCCATGGAGGAAAGTGCGCATGGTAACTGTTGTATATCATCACGATTAAATTTCGGTGTTCATCAACACTCTGATAGTCCACAGATTACAGAATGCCTCCAGATGTGCATTGGAAACTACTACTGGTCTTCCAGGGAACGATCACAGGGAAAAATTTTAGAGACATCACTACCATGGAGGAAAGTGCGCATGGTGACTGTTGTACTCAATCCTGATGCAATTTCTGTGTTTCATCAACACTCTGATAGTCTACAAATTACACAATACCACCAGATGTGCATCGGTAACTACTACTGGTCTTCCAGGGAACGATCAAAGCGTAGACTGTTTGAGACATTACTCCCGTGGAGAAAGTGCGCATGGTGACTGTTGTATTCAATTCCGATGCAATTCCTGTGTTTCATCAACACTCTGATAGTCCACAGATTACAGAATGAACCGGATGTGCATCGGAAACTACTACTGGTCTTCCAGGGAACGATCAAAGCGTAGACTGTTTCAGACATTACTCCCATGGAGGCAAGTGCGCATGGTGACTGTTGTAATCAATCCCGATGCAATTTCTGTGTTTCATCAACACTCTCATAGTCCACAGATTACAGAATGAACAGGATGTGCATCGGAAACTACTTCTGGTCTTCCAGGGAACGATCAAAACGTAAACTGTTTGAGACAATACTCCCGTGGAGGAAAGTGCGCATGGTGACTGTTGAATTCAATCCCGATGCAATTTGTGTATTTCATCAACACTTTGACAGTCCACAGATTTCAGAATGCCTCCAGATGTGCATCGGAAACTATTTCTGGTCTTCCAGGGAACGATCAAAGCGTAGACTGACTCACTACCCCCATGGAGGAAATTGCGCATGGTGACTGTTGTATTCAATCCCGATGCAATTTCTGTGTTTCATCAACACAATGATAGTCCACAGATTACAGAATGAAACCAGATGTGCATTGGAAACTACTACTGGTCTTCCAGGGAACGATCACAGTGTAGACTGCTTGAGTCTTTACTCCCGTGGAGGAAAGTGCGGATGGTGACTGTTGTATTCAATCCCTATCTAATTTCTCTGTGTCATGAACACTCTGATTGTCCACAGATTACAGAATGCCACCAGACGTGCATCGGAAACTACTACTGGTCTTCCAGGGAATGATCAAAGCGTAGGCTCTTTGAGACACTCTTCTCATGGTTGAAACTGCGCATGGTGACTGTTGTATTCAATCCCGATGCAATTTTTTGTGTTTCATCAACACACTGATAGTCCACAGATTACAGAATGCCTCCAGATGTGCATCTTAAACTACTACTGCTCTTCCAGGGTACGATCAAAGCGTAGACTGTTTGAGACATTACTCCCATGGAGGAAAGTGCGCATGCTGACTGTTGTATTCTATCCCGATGCAATTTCGGTGTTTCATCAACACTCTGATAGCCCACAGATTACAGAATGCCACCAGACGTGCATCGGAAACTACTACCGGGCTTCCAGGGAACGATCGAAGCGTAGACTGTTTGAGACACTACTCTCATGGAAGAAAGTGCGCATGGTGACTGTTGTATTCAATCCCGAAGCAATTTCTGTATTTGATCAACACTCTGATAGTCCACAGATTACAGAATGCCTCCAGATGTGAATCGAAAACTACTACTGGTCCTCCAGGGAACGACCAAAGCGTAGACTGTTTGAGACATTCCTCCCATGGAAGAAAGTGGGCATGGTTACTGTTGTATTCTATCCCGATGCAATATCTGTGTTTCATCAACACTCTGATAGTCCACAGATTACAGAATGCCTCCAGATGTGCATCGGAAACTACCACTGGTCTTCCAGGGAGCGTTCAAAGCGTAGACTGTTTGAGACATTACTAACATGGAGGCAAGTGCGCATGGTAACTGTTGTATTCAATCCCGATGCAATTTCTGTGTTTCATCAACACTTTGAAGGTCCACAGATTACAGAATGCATCCAGATGTCCATTGGAAACTACTACTGGCCTTCCAGGGAACGATCAAGGCGTAGACTATTTGAGACATTACTCCCATGGAGGCAAGTGCGCATGGTGACTGTTGTATTCAATCCCGATGCAATTTCTGTGTTTCATCAACACTCTGATAGTCCACAGATTACAGAATGCCTCCAGATGTGCATCAGAAACTACTTATGGTCTTCCAGGGAACGATCACAAGATAAAATGTTAGAGACATTACTCCCATGGAGGAAAGTGCGCATGGTGACTGTTGTATTAAATCTCGATGCTATTTCTGTGTTTCATCAACACTCTGATAGTCTACAAATTACACAATGCCACCAGATGTGCATCGGAAACTACTACTGGTCTTTCAGGGAACGATCAAAGCGTAGACTGTTTGAGACATTACTCCCGTGGAGGAAAGTGCGCATGGTGACTGTTGTATTCAATCCCGATCCCATTTCTGTGTTTCATCAACACTCTGATAGTCCACAGATTACAGAATGAACCGGATGTGCATCGGAAACTACTACTGGTCTTCCAGGGAACGATCAAAGCGTAGACTGTTTGAGACATTACTCCCGTGGACGAAAGTGCGCATGGTGACTGTTGTATTCAATCCCGATGCAATTTCTGTGTTTCATCAACACTCTGATAGACCACAGATTACAGACTGAACCGGATGTGCATCGGAAACTACTACTGGTCTTCTAGGAAACGATCAAAGCGTAGACTATTTGAGACATTACTCCCGTGAAGGAAAGTGCGGATGGTGACTGTTGTATTCAATCCCTATGCAGTTTCTGTGTTTCATCAACACACTGATAGTCCACAGATTACAGAATGCCTCCAGATGTGCATCGGAAATTACCACTGGTCTTCCAGGGAACGATCAAAGCGTAGACTGTTTGAGACATTACTCCCATGGAGGAAAGTGCGCATGGTAACTGTTGTATTTCATCCCGATAAAATTTCGGTATTCATCAACACTCTGATAGTCCACAGATTACAGAATGCCTCCAGATGTGCATTGGAAACTACTACTGGTCTTCCAGGGAACGATCACAGGGAAAAATGTTAGAGACATCACTACCATGGAGGAAAGTGCGCATGGTGACTGTTGTATTCAATCCTGATGCAATTTCTGTGTTTCATCAACACTCTGATAGTCTACAAATTACACAATACCACCAGATGTGCATCGGTAAGTACTACTGGTCTTCCAGGGAACGATCAAAGCGTAGACTGTTTGAGACATAACTCCCGTAGAGGAAAGTGCGCATGGTGACTGTTGTATTCAATTCAGATGCAATTCCTGTGTTTCATCAACACTCTGATAGTCGACAGATTACAGAATGCCACCAGACGTGCATCGGAAACTACTACCGGTCTTCCAAGGAACGATCAAAGCGTAGACTGTTTGAGACTCTACTCTCATGGAAGAAAGTGCGCATGGTGACTGTTGTGTTCAATCAGGAAGCAATTTCTGTGTTTGATCTACACTCTGATAGTCCACAGATTACAGAATGCCTCCAGAAGTGAATCGGAAACTATTACTGGTCCTCCAGGGAACGATCAAAGCGTAGACTGTTTGAGACATTGCTCCCAAGGAGGAAAGTGGGGATGGTGACTGTTGTATTCTATCCCGATGCAATTTCTGTGTTTCATCAACACTCTGATAGTCCACAGATTACAGAATGAACCGGATGTGCATCGGAAACTACTACTGGTCTTCCAGGAAACGATCAAAGCGTAGACTGTTTCAGACATTTCTCCCATGGAGGAAAGTGCGCATTGTGACTGTTGTATTCAATCCCGATGCAATTTCTGTGTTTCATCAACACTCTGATAGTCCACAGATTACAGAATGAACAGGATGTGCATCGGAAACTACTACTGGTCTTCAAGGGAACGATCAAAGCGTAGACTGTTTGAGACATTACTTCTGTGGAGGAAAGTGCGCATGGTGACTGTTGTATTCAATCGCGATGCAATTTCGGTGTTTCATCAACACTCTGATAGTCCACAGATTACAGAATGCCTCCAGATGTGCATCGGAAACTACCACTGGTCTTCCAGGGAGCGATCAAAGGGTAGAGTGTTTAAGACATTACTAACATGGAGGCAAGTGTGCATGGTTACTGTTGTATTCAATCCCGATGCAATTTCTGTGTTTCCTCAACACTTTGAAGGCCCACAGATTACAGAATGCATGAAGATGTGCATCGGAAACTACTGCTGGTCTCCCAGGGAACAATCGAAGCGTAGACTATTTGACACATTACTTCCATGGAGGAAAGTGCGCATGGTGTCTGTTTTATTCAATCCTGATGCAATTTCTGTGTTTCATCAACACTCTGATAGTCCACAGATAACAGAATGAAACCAGACGTGCATCGGAAACTACTACTGGTCTTCCAGGGAGCGATCAAAGCGTCGACTGTTTGAGACATTACTCCTGTGGAGGAAAGTGCGCATGGTGACTGTTGTATTCAATCCCGATGCAATTTCTGTGTTTCATTAACATTCTGATAGTCCACAGATTACA
This sequence comes from Schistocerca gregaria, assembly GCF_023897955.1. Lineage (NCBI taxonomy): Eukaryota > Metazoa > Arthropoda > Insecta > Orthoptera > Acrididae > Schistocerca > Schistocerca gregaria. Next base: position 47,930,807 of record NC_064928.1, on the reverse strand, counting down.
GAACGCATCCAGATTTGCATCGGAAACTACTACTGGTCTTCAAGGGAACGATCAAAGCGTAGACTAATTGAGACATTACTCCCATGGAGGCAAGTGCGCATGGTGACTGTTATATTCAATCCCGATGCAATTTCTGTGTTTCGTCAACACTCTGATAGTCCACAGATTAAGGAATGCCACCAGATGTGCATCGGAAACTACTACTGGTCTTCCAGTTAGCGATCAAAGCGTCGAATGTTTGAGACATTACTCCTTTGGAGGAAAGTGCGCATGGTGACTGTTGTATTCAATCGCGATGCAATTTCTGTGTTTCATCAACACTCTGATAGTCCACAGATTACATAATGCCTCCAGATGTGAATCGAAAACTACTACTGGTCCTCCAGGGAACGACCAAAGCGTAGACTGTTTGAGACATTACTCCCATGGAGAAAAGTGGGCATGGTTACTGATGTATTCTATCCCGATGCAATATCTGTGTTTCATCAACACTCTGATAGTCCACAGATTACAGAATGCCTCCAGATGTGCATCGGAAACTACCACTGGTCTTCCAGGGAACGATCAAAGAATAGACTGTTTGAGACATTACTAACATGGAGGCATGTGCGCATGGTGACTGTTGTATTCAATCCCGATGCAATTTCTGTGTTTCATCAACACTTTGAAGGTCCACAGATTACAGAATGCATCCAGATGTGCATTGGAAACTACTACTGGTCTTCCAGGGAACGATCACAGGGTAAAATGTTAGAGACATTACTACCATGGAGGAAAGTGCGCATGGTGACTATTGTATTCAATCCCGATGCAATTTGTGTAATTCATCAACACTCACACAGTCCACAGATCACACAATGCCTCCAGATGTGCATCGGAAACTACTTCTGGTCTTCCAGGGAACGATCAAAGCGTAGACTGTTTGACACACTACTCCCATGGAGGGATGTGCGCATGGTGACTATTGTATTCATTCCCAATGCAATTTCTGTGTTTCATCAACACACTGATAGTCCACAGATTACAGAATGCCTCCAGATGTGCATCGGAAATTACCACTGGTCTTCCAGGGAACGATCAAAGCGTAGACTGTTTGAGACATTACTCCCATGGAGGAAAGTGCGCATGGTAACTGTTGTATATCATCACGATTAAATTTCGGTGTTCATCAACACTCTGATAGTCCACAGATTACAGAATGCCTCCAGATGTGCATTGGAAACTACTACTGGTCTTCCAGGGAACGATCACAGGGAAAAATTTTAGAGACATCACTACCATGGAGGAAAGTGCGCATGGTGACTGTTGTACTCAATCCTGATGCAATTTCTGTGTTTCATCAACACTCTGATAGTCTACAAATTACACAATACCAGCAGATGTGCATCGGTAACTACTACTGGTCTTCCAGGGAACGATCAAAGCGTAGACTGTTTGAGACATTACTCCCGTGGAGAAAGTGCGCATGGTGACTGTTGTATTCAATTCCGATGCAATTCCTGTGTTTCATCAACACTCTGATAGTCCACAGATTACAGAATGAACTGGATGTGCATCGGAAACTACTACTGGTCTTCCAGGGAACGATCAAAGCGTAGACTGTTTCAGACATTACTCCCATGGAGGCAAGTGCGCATGGTGACTGTTGTAATCAATCCCGATGCAATTTCTGTGTTTCATCAACACTCTCATAGTCCACAGATTACAGAATGAACAGGATGTGCATAGGAAACTACTTCTGGTCTTCCAGGGAACGATCAAAACGTAAACTGTTTGAGACAATACTCCCGTGGAGGAAAGTGCGCATGGTGACTGTTGAATTCAATCCCGATGCAATTTGTGTATTTCATCAACACTTTGACAGTCCACAGATTTCAGAATGCCTCCAGATGTGCATCGGAAACTATTTCTGGTCTTCCAGGGAACGATCAAAGCGTAGACTGTTTGACTCACTACCCCCATGGAGGAAATTGCGCATGGTGACTGTTGTATTCAATCCCGATGCAATTTCTGTGTTTCATCAACACAATGATAGTCCACAGATTACAGAATGAAACCAGATGTGCATTGGAAACTACTACTGGTCTTCCAGGGAACGATCACAGTGTAGACTGCTTGAGTCTTTACTCCCGTGGAGGAAAGTGCGGATGGTGACTGTTGTATTCAATCCCTATCTAATTTCTCTGTGTCATGAACACTCTGATTGTCCACAGATTACAGAATGCCACCAGACGTGCATCGGAAACTACTACTGGTCTTCCAGGGAATGATCAAAGCGTAGGCTCTTTGAGACACTCTTCTCATGGTTGAAACTGCGCATGGTGACTGTTGTATTCAATCCCGATGCAATTTTTTGTGTTTCATCAACACACTGATAGTCCACAGATTACAGAATGCCTCCAGATGTGCATCTTAAACTACTACTGCTCTTCCAGGGTACGATCAAAGCGTAGACTGTTTGAGACATTACTCCCATGGAGGAAAGTGCGCATGCTGACTGTTGTATTCTATCCCGATGCAATTTCGGTGTTTCATCAACACTCTGATAGCCCACAGATTACAGAATGCCACCAGACGTGCATCGGAAACTACTACCGGGCTTCCAGGGAACGATCGAAGCGTAGACTGTTTGAGACACTACTCTCATGGAAGAAAGTGCGCATGGTGACTGTTGTATTCAATCCCGAAGCAATTTCTGTATTTGATCAACACTCTGATAGTCCACAGATTACAGAATGCCTCCAGATGTGAATCGAAAACTACTACTGGTCCTCCAGGGAACGACCAAAGCGTAGACTGTTTGAGACATTCCTCCCATGGAAGAAAGTGGGCATGGTTACTGTTGTATTCTATCCCGATGCAATATCTGTGTTTCATCAACACTCTGATAGTCCACAGATTACAGAATGCCTCCAGATGTGCATCGGAAACTACCACTGGTCTTCCAGGGAGCGTTCAAAGCGTAGACTGTTTGAGACATTACTAACATGGAGGCAAGTGCGCATGGTAACTGTTGTATTCAATCCCGATGCAATTTCTGTGTTTCATCAACACTTTGAAGGTCCACAGATTACAGAATGCATCCAGATGTGCATTGGAAACTACTACTGGCCTTCCAGGGAACGATCAAGGCGTAGACTATTTGAGACATTACTCCCATGGAGGCAAGTGCGCATGGTGACTGTTGTATTCAATCCCGATGCAATTTCTGTGTTTCATCAACACTCTGATAGTCCACAGATTACAGAATGCCTCCAGATGTGCATCAGAAACTACTTATGGTCTTCCAGGGAACGATCACAAGATAAAATGTTAGAGACATTACTCCCATGGAGGAAAGTGCGCATGGTGACTGTTGTATTAAATCTCGATGCTATTTCTGTGTTTCATCAACACTCTGATAGTCCACAGATTACAGAATGAACCGGATGTGCATCGGAAACTACTACTGGTCTTCCAGGGAACGATCAAAGCGTAGACTGTTTGAGACATTACTCCCGTGGACGAAAGTGCGCATGGTGACTGTTGTATTCAATCCCGATGCAATTTCTGTGTTTCATCAACACTCTGATAGACCACAGATTACAGACTGAACCGGATGTGCATCGGAAACTACTACTGGTCTTCTAGGAAACGATCAAAGCGTAGACTGTTTGAGACATTACTCCCGTGAAGGAAAGTGCGGATGGTGACTGTTGTATTCAATCCCTATGCAGTTTCTGTGTTTCATCAACACACTGATAGTCCACAGATTACAGAATGCCTCCAGATGTGCATCGGAAATTACCACTGGTCTTCCAGGGAACGATCAAAGCGTAGACTGTTTGAGACATTACTCCCATGGAGGAAAGTGCGCATGGTAACTGTTGTATTTCATCCCGATAAAATTTCGGTATTCATCAACACTCTGATAGTCCACAGATTACAGAATGCCTCCAGATGTGCATTGGAAACTACTACTGGTCTTCCAGGGAACGATCACAGGGAAAAATGTTAGAGACATCACTACCATGGAGGAAAGTGCGCATGGTGACTGTTGTATTCAATCCTGATGCAATTTCTGTGTTTCATCAACACTCTGATAGTCTACAAATTACACAATACCACCAGATGTGCATCGGTAAGTACTACTGGTCTTCCAGGGAACGATCAAAGCGTAGACTGTTTGAGACATAACTCCCGTAGAGGAAAGTGCGCATGGTGACTGTTGTATTCAATTCAGATGCAATTCCTGTGTTTCATCAACACTCTGATAGTCGACAGATTACAGAATGCCACCAGACGTGCATCGGAAACTACTACCGGTCTTCCAAGGAACGATCAAAGCGTAGACTGTTTGAGACTCTACTCTCATGGAAGAAAGTGCGCATGGTGACTGTTGTGTTCAATCAGGAAGCAATTTCTGTGTTTGATCTACACTCTGATAGTCCACAGATTACAGAATGCCTCCAGAAGTGAATCGGAAACTATTACTGGTCCTCCAGGAACCGATCAAAGCGTAGACTGTTTGAGACATTGCTCCCAAGGAGGAAAGTGGGCATGGTGACTGTTGTATTCTATCCCGATGCAATTTCTGTGTTTCATCAACACTCTGATAGTCCACAGATTACAGAATGAACCGGATGTGCATCGGAAACTACTACTGGTCTTCCAGGAAACGATCAAAGCGTAGACTGTTTCAGACATTTCTCCCATGGAGGAAAGTGCGCATTGTGACTGTTGTATTCAATCCCGATGCAATTTCTGTGTTTCATCAACACTCTGATAGTCCACAGATTACAGAATGAACAGGATGTGCATCGGAAACTACTACTGGTCTTCAAGGGAACGATCAAAGCGTAGACTGTTTGAGACATTACTTCTGTGGAGGAAAGTGCGCATGGTGACTGTTGTATTCAATCGCGATGCAATTTCGGTGTTTCATCAACACTCTGATAGTCCACAGATTACAGAATGCCTCCAGATGTGCATCGGAAACTACCACTGGTCTTCCAGGGAGCGATCAAAGGGTAGAGTGTTTAAGACATTACTAACATGGAGGCAAGTGTGCATGGTTACTGTTGTATTCAATCCCGATGCAATTTCTGTGTTTCCTCAACACTTTGAAGGCCCACAGATTACAGAATGCATGAAGATGTGCATCGGAAACTACTGCTGGTCTCCCAGGGAACGATCGAAGCGTAGACTATTTGACACATTACTTCCATGGAGGAAAGTGCGCATGGTGTCTGTTTTATTCAATCCCGATGCAATTTCTGTGTTTCATCAACACTCTGATAGTCCACAGATAACAGAATGAAACCAGACGTGCATCGGAAACTACTACTGGTCTTCCAGGGAGCGATCAAAGCGTCGACTGTTTGAGACATTACTCCTGTGGAGGAAAGTGCGCATGGTGACTGTTGTATTCAATCCCGATGCAATTTCTGTGTTTCATTAACACTCTGATAGTCCACAGATTACAGAATGCATCCAGATTTGCATCGGAAACTACTACTGGTCTTCAAGGGAACGATCAAAGCGTAGACTAATTGAGACATTACTCCCATGGAGGCAAGTGCGCATGGTGACTGTTATATTCAATCCCGATGCAATTTCTGTGTTTCGTCAACACTCTGATAGTCCACAGATTAAGGAATGCCACCAGATGTGCATCGGAAACTACTACTGGTCTTCCAGTTAGCGATCAAAGCGTCGAATGTTTGAGACATTACTCCTTTGGAGGAAAGTGCGCATGGTGACTGTTGTATTCAATCGCGATGCAATTTCTGTGTTTCATCAACACTCTGATAGTCCACAGATTACAGAATGCCTCCAGATGTGAATCGAAAACTACTACTGGTCCTCCAGGGAACGACCAAAGCGTAGACTGTTTGAGACATTACTCCCATGGAGAAAAGTGGGCATGGTTACTGATGTATTCTATCCCGATGCAATATCTGTGTTTCATCAACACTCTGATAGTCCACAGATTACAGAATGCTTCCAGACGTGCATCGGAAACTACCACTGGTCTTCCAGGGAACGATCAAAGAATAGACTGTTTGAGACATTACTAACATGGAGGCAAGTGCGCATGGTGACTGTTGTATTCAATCCCGAAGCAATTTCTGTATTTGATCAACACTCTGATAGTCCACAGATTACAGAATGCCTCCAGATGTGAATCGAAAACTACTACTGGTCCTCCAGGGAACGACCAAAGTGTAGACTGTTTGAGACATTACTCCCATGGAGGAAAGTGGGCATGGTTACTGTTGTATTCTATCCCGATGCAATATCTGTGTTTCATCAACACTCTGATAGTCCACAGATTACAGAATGCCTCCAGATGTGCATCGGAAACTACCACTGGTCTTCCAGGGAGCGATCAAAGGGTAGAGTGTTTAAGACATTACTAACATGGAGGCAAGTGCGCATGGTTACTGTTGTATTCAATCCCGATGAAATTTCTGTGTTTCATCAACACTCTGATAGTCCACAGATTACAGAATGCCACCAGACGTGAATCGGAAACTACTACTGGTCTTCCAGGGAACGATCAAAACGTAGACTGTTTGAGACACTACTCTCATGGATGAAAGTGCGTATGGTGACTGTTGTATTCAATCCCAATTCAATTCTTTGTGTTTCATCAACACTCTGATAGTCCACAGATTACAGAATGCCTTCAGATGAGCATTGGAAACTACTACTGGTCTTCCAGGGAACGATCAAGGTGTAGACTCTTTGAGACATAACTCCTGTTGAGGAAAGTGCGCATGGTGACTGTTGTATTCTATCTCGATGCATTTTCGGTGTTTCATCAACACTCTGATAGTCCACAGATAACAGAATGAAACCAGACGTGCATCGGAAACTACTACTGGTCTTCCAGGGAACGATCAAAGCGTAGTCTGTTTGAGACACTACTCTCATTGAAGAAAGTACGCATGGTACTGTTGTATTCAATCCCGATGCAATTTCTGTGTTTCATCAACACTTTGAAGGTCCACAGATTACAGAATGCATCCAGATGTGCATTGGAAACTACTACTGGTCTTCCAGGGAACGATCACAGGGTAAAATGTTAGAGACATTACTACCATGGAGGAAAGTGCGCATGGTGACTATTGTATTCAATCCCGAAGCAATTTCTGTATTTGATCAACACTCTGATAGTCCACAGATTACAGAATGCCTCCAGATGTGCATCGGAAACTACCACTGGTCTTCCAGGGAGCGATCAAAGGGTAGAGTGTTTAAGACATTACTAACATGGAGGCAAGTGCGCATGGTTACTGTTGTATTCAATCCCGATGCAATTTCTGTGTTTCATCAACACTTTGATGGCCCACAGATTACAGAATGCATCCAGATGTGCATCGGAAACTACTACTGGTCTCCCAGGGAACGATCGAAGCGTTGACTATCTGACACATTACTTCCATGGAGGAAAGTGCGCACGGTGTCTGTTTTATTCAATCCCGATGCAATTTCTGTGTTTTATCAACACTCTGATAGTCCACAGATTAAGGAATGCCACCAGATGTGCATCGGAAACTACTACTGGTCTTCCAGGGAACGATCAAAGCGTAGACTGTTTGAGGCATTAGTCCCGTGGAGGAAAGTGCGGATGGTGACTGTTGAATTCAATCCCGAAGCAATTTCTGTGTTTCATCAAAACTCTGATATTACAAAGATTACAGAATGCCACCAGACGTGAATCGGAAACTACTACTGGTCTTCCAGGGAACGATCAAAACGTAGACTGTTTGAGACACTACTCTCATGGATGAAAGTGCGTATGGTGACTGTTGTATTCAATCCCAATTCAATTCTTTGTGTTTCATCAACACTCTGATAGTCCACAGATTACAGAATACCTCCAGATGAGCATCGGAAACTACTACTGGTCTTCCAGGGAACGATCAAAGCGTAGACTGTTTGAGACACTACTCTCATGGAAGAAAGTACGCATGGTACTGTTGTATTCAATCCCGATGCAATTTCTGTGTTTCATCAACACTTTGAAGGTCCACAGATTACAGAATGCATCCAGATGTGCATCGGAAACTACTACTGGTCTTCCAGGGAGCAATCAAAGCGTCGACTGTTTCAGACATTACTCCTGTGGAGGAAAGTGCGCATGGTGACTGTTGTACTCAATCCTGATGCAATTTCTGTGTTTCATCAACACTCTGATAGTCTACAAATTACACAATACCACCAGATGTGCATCGGTAACTACTACTGGTCTTCCAGGGAACGATCAAAGCGTAGACTTTTTGAGACATTACTCCCGTGGAGAAAGTGCGCATGGTGAATGTTGTATTCTATTCAGATGCAATTTCTGTGTTTCATCAACACTCTCGTAGTCCACAGATTACAGAATGAACAGGATGTGCATCGGAAACTACTTCTGGTCTTCCAGGGAACGATCAAAACGTAAACTGTTTGAGACTATACTCCCGTGGAGGAAAGTGCGCATGGTGACTGTTGAATTCAATCCCGATGCAATTTGTGTATTTCATCAACACTTTGACAGTCCACAGATTTCAGAATGCCTCCAGATGTGCATCGGAAACTATTTCTGGTCTTCCAGGGAACGATCAAAGCGTAGACTGTTTGACTCACTACCCCCATGGAGGAAATTGCGCATGGTGACTGTTGTATTCAATCCCGATGCAATTTCTGTGTTTCATGAACACAATGATAGTCCACAGATTACAGAATGAAACCAGATGTGCATTGGAAACTACTACTGGTCTTCCAGGGAACGATCACAGAGTAGACTGCTTGAGTCTTTACTCCCGTGGAGGAAAGTGCGGATGGTGACTGTTGTATTCAATCCCTATCTAATTTCTCTGTGTCATGAACACTCTGATTGTCCACAGATTACAGAATGCCACCAGACGTGCATCGGAAACTACTACTGGTCTTCCAGGGAATGATCAAAACGTAGGCTCTTTGAGACACTCTTCTCATGGTTGAAACTGCGCATGGTGACTGTTGTATTCAATCCCGATGCAATTTTTTGTGTTTCATCAACACACTGATAGTCCACAGATTACAGAATGCCTCCAGATGTGCATCTTAAACTACTACTGCTCTTCCAGGGTACGATCAAAGCGTAGACTGTTTGAGACATTACTCCCATGGAGGAAAGTGCGCATGCTGACTGTTGTATTCTATCCCGATGCAATTTCGGTGTTTCATCAACACTCTGATAGCCCACAGATTACAGAATGCCACCAGACGTGCATCGGAAACTACTACCGGGCTTCCAGGGAACGATCGAATCGTAGACTGTTTGAGACACTACTCTCATGGAAGAAAGTGCGCATGGTGACTGTTGTATTCAATCCCGAAGCAATTTCTGTATTTGATCAACACTCTGATAGTCCACAGATTACAGAATGCCTCCAGATGTGAATCGAAAACTACTACTGGTCCTCCAGGGAACGACCAAAGCGTAGACTGTTTGAGACATTACTCCCATGGAGGAAAGTGGGCATGGTTACTGTTGTATTCTATCCCGATGCAATATCTGTGTTTCATCAACACTCTGATAGTCCACAGATTACAGAATGCCTCCAGATGTGCATCGGAAACTACAACTGGTCTTCCAGGGAGCGTTCAAAGCGTAGACTGTTTGAGACATTACTAACATGGAGGCAAGTGCGCATGGTAACTGTTGTATTCAATCCCGATGCAATTTCTGTGTTTCATCAACACTTTGAAGGTCCACAGATTACAGAATGCATCCAGATGTGCATTGGAAACTACTACTGGCCTTCCAGGGAACGATCAAGGCGTAAACTATTTGAGACATTACTCCCATGGAGGCAAGTGCGCATGGTGACTGTTGTATTCAATCCCGATGCAATTTCTGTGTTTCATCAACACTCTGATAGTCCACAGATTACAGAATGCCTCCAGATGTGCATCAGAAACTACTTATGGTCTTCCAGGGAACGATCACAAGATAAAATGTTAGAGACATTACTCCCATGGAGGAAAGTGCGCATGGTGACTGTTGTATTCAATCTCGATGCAATTTCTGTGTTTCATCAACACTCTGATAGTCTACAAATTAAACAATGCCACCAGATGTGCATCGGAAACTACTACTGGTCTTTCAGGGAACGATCAAAGCGTAGACTGTTTGAGACATAACTCCCGTGGAGGAAAGTGCGCATGGTGACTGTTGTATTCAATCCCGATCCCATTTCTGTGTTTCATCAACACTCTGATAGTCCACAGATTACAGAATGAACCGGATGTGCATCGGAAACTACTACTGGTCTTCCAGGGAACGATCAAAGCGTAGACTGTTTGAGACATTACTTCCGTGGAGGAAAGTGCGCATGGTGACTGTTGTATTCAATCACGATGGAATTTGTGTATTTCATCAACACTCACACAGTCCAAAGATTACAGAATGCCTCCAGATGTGCATCGGAAACTACTTCTGGTCTTCCAGGGAACGATCAAAGCGTAGACTGTTTGACACACTACTCCTATGGAGGGATGTGCGCATGGTGACTGTTGTATTCAATCCCGATGCAATCTCTGTGTTTCATCAACACTCTGATAGTCCACAGATTACAGAATGCCTCCAGATGTGCATCGGGAATTAATACTGGTCTTCCAGGGAACGATCAAAGCGTAGACTGAATGAGACATTACTCCCATGGAGGAAAGTTCGCATGGTAACTGTTGTATTTAATCCCGATGAAATGTCGGTGTTCATCAACACTCTGATATTCCACAGATTACAGAATGCCTCCAGATGTGCATTGGAAACTACTACTGGTCTTCCAGGGAACGATCACAGGGTAAAATGTTAGAGACATTACTACCATGGAGGAAAGTGCGCATGGTGACTGTTGTATTCAATCCCAATGCAATTTCTGTGTTTCATCAACACTCTGATAGTCCACAGATTACAGAATGAACAGGATGTGCATCGGAAACTACTACCGGTCTTCAAGGAACGATCAAAGCGTAGACTGCTTGAGACATTACTCCCGTGGAGGAAAGTGCGGATGGTGAATGTTGTATTCAATCCCAATCTAATTTCTATGTTTTATCAACACTCTGATAGTCCACAGATTACAGAATGCCACCAGACGTGCATCGGAAACTACTACTGGTCTTCCAGGGAATGATCAAATCGTAGACTGTTTGAGACATTACTCCCATGGTTGAAACTGCGCATGGTGACTGTTGTATTCAATCCCGAACCAATTTCTGTGTTTGATCAACACTCTGATAGTCCACAGATTACAGAATGCCTTCAGATGTGAATCGGAAACTACTACTGGTCCTCCACCGAACGACCAAAGCGTAGACTGTTTGAGACATTACTCCCATGGAGGAAAGTGGGCAAGGTTACTGTTGTATTCTATCCCGATGCAATATCTGTGTTTCATCAACACTCTGATAGTCCACAGATTACAGATTACCTCCAGATGTGCATCGGAAACTACCACAGGTCTTCCAGGGAGCGATCAACGCGTAGACTGTTTGAGACATTACTAACATGGAGGCAAGTGCGCATGGTGACTGTTGTATTCAATCCCGATGCAATTTCTTTGTTTCATCAACACTCTGATAGCCCACACATTACAGAATACCTCCAGATGTGCATCGGAAACTACTACTGGTCTACCTGGGAACGATCAAAGCGTAGACTGTTTGAGACATTACTCCCGTGGCGGAGAGTGCGCATGGTGACTGTTGTATTCAATCCCGATGCAATTTGTGTATTTCATCAACACTCACACAGTCCACAGATCACACAATGCCTCCATATGTGCATCGGAAACTACTTCTGGTCTTCCAGGGAACGATCAAAGCGTAGACTGTTTGACACACTACTCCCATGGAGGGATGTGCGCATGGTGACTATTGTATTCATTCCCAATGCAATTTCTGTGTTTCATCAACACACTGATAGTCCACAGATTACAGTATGCCTCCAAATGTGCATCGGAAATTACCACTGGTCTTCCAGGGAACGATCAAAGCGTAGACTGTTTGAGACATTACTCCCATGGAGGAAAGTGCGCATGTTAACTGTTGTATTTCATCCCGATTAAATTTCGGTGTTCATCAACACTCTGATAGTCCACAGATTACAGAATGCCTCCAGATGTGCATTGGAAACTACTACTGGTCTTCCAGGGAACGATCACAGGGAAAAATTTTAGAGACATCACTACCATGGAGGAAAGTGCGCATGGTGACTGTTGTACTCAATCCTGATGCAATTTCTGTGTTTCATCAACACTCTGATAGTCTACAAATTACACAATACCACCAGATGTGCATCGGTAACTACTACTGGTCTTCCAGGGAACGATCAAAGCGTAGACTGTTTGAGACATTACTCCCGTGGAGAAAGTGCGCATGGTGACTGTTGTATTCTATTCAGATGCAATTTCTGTGTTTCATCAACACTCTCGTAGTCCACAGATTACAGAATGAACAGGATGTGCATCGGAAACTACTTCTGGTCTTCCAGGGAACGATCAAAACGTAAACTGTTTGAGACTATACTCCCGTGGAGGAAAGTGCGCATGGTGACTGTTGAATTCAATCCCGATGCAATTTGTGTATTTCATCAACACTTTGACAGTCCACAGATTTCAGAATGCCTCCAGATGTGCATCGGAAACTATTTCTGGTCTTCCAGGGAACGATCAAAGCGTAGACTGTTTGACTCACTACCCCCATGGAGGAAATTGCGCATGGTGACTGTTGTATTCAATCCCGATGCAATTTCTGTGTTTCATGAACACAATGATAGTCCACAGATTACAGAATGAAACCAGATGTGCATTGGAAACTACTACTGGTCTTCCATTGAACGATCACAGAGTAGACTGCTTGAGTCTTTACTCCCGTGGAGGAAAGTGCGGATGGTGACTGTTGTATTCAATCCCTATCTAATTTCTCTGTGTCATGAACACTCTGATTGTCCACAGATTACAGAATGCCACCAGACGTGCATCGGAAACTACTACTGGTCTTCCAGGGAATGATCAAAGCGTAGGCTCTTTGAGACACTCTTCTCATGGTTGAAACTGCGCATGGTGACTGTTGTATTCAATCCCGATGCAATTTTTTGTGTTTCATCAACACACTGATAGTCCACAGATTACAGAATGCCTCCAGATGTGCATCTTAAACTACTACTGCTCTTCCAGGGTACGATCAAAGCGTAGACTGTTTGAGACATTACTCCCATGGAGGAAAGTGCGCATGCTGACTGTTGTATTCTTTCCCGATGCAATTTCGGTGTTTCATCAACACTCTGATAGCCCACAGATTACAGAATGCCACCAGACGTGCATCGGAAACTACTACCGGGCTTCCAGGGAACGATCGAATCGTAGACTGTTTGAGACACTACTCTCATGGAAGAAAGTGCGCATGGTGACTGTTGTATTCAATCCCGAAGCAATTTTTGTATTTGATCAACACTCTGATAGTCCACAGATTACAGAATGCCTCCAGATGTGAATCGAAAACTACTACTGGTCCTCCAGGGAACGACCAAATCGTAGACTGTTTGAGACATTACTCCCATGGAGGAAAGTGGGCATGGTTACTGTTGTATTCTATCCCGATGCAATATCTGTGTTTCATCAACACTCTGATAGTCCACAGATTACAGAATGCCTCCAGATGTGCATCGGAAACTACAACTGGTCTTCCAGGGAGCGTTCAAGGCGTAGACTGTTTGAGACATTACTAACATGGAGGCAAGTGCGCATGGTAACTGTTGTATTCAATCCCGATGCAATTTCTGTGTTTCATCAACACTTTGAAGGTCCACAGATTACAGAATGCATCCAGATGTGCATTGGAAACTACTACTGGCCTTCCAGGGAACGATCAAGGCGTAGACTATTTGAGACATTACTCCCATGGAGGCAAGTGCGCATGGTGACTGTTGTATTCAATCCCGATGCAATTTCTGTGTTTCATCAACACTCTGATAGTCCACAGATTACAGAATGCCTCCAGATGTGCATCAGAAACTACTTATGGTCTTCCAGGGAACGATCACAAGATAAAATGTTAGAGACATTACTCCCATGGAGGAAAGTGCGCATGGTGACTGTTGTATTCAATCTCGATGCAATTTCTGTGTTTCATCAACACTCTGATAGTCTACAAATTACACAATGCCACCAGATGTGCATCGGAAACTACTACTGGTCTTTCAGGGAACGATCAAAGCGTAGACTGTTTGAGACATAACTCCCGTGGAGGAAAGTGCGCATGGTGACTGTTGTATTCAATCCCGATCCCATTTCTGTGTTTCATCAACACTCTGATAGTCCACAGATTACAGAATGAACCGGATGTGCATCGGAAACTACTACTGGTCTTCCAGGGAACGATCAAAGCGTAGACTGTTTGAGACATTACTCCCGTGGACGAAAGTGCGCATGGTGACTGTTGTATTCAATCCCGATGCAATTTCTGTGTTTCATCAACACTCTGATAGACCACAGATTACAGACTGAACCGGATGTGCATCGGAAACTACTACTGGTCTTCTAGGAAACGATCAAAGCGTCGACTGTTTGAGACATTACTCCCGTGAAGGAAAGTGCGGATGGTGACTGTTGTATTCAATCCCTATGCAATTTCTGTGTTTCATCAACACACTGATAGTCCACAGATTACAGAATGCCTCCAGATGTGCATCGGAAATTACCACTGGTCTTCCAGGGAACGATCAAAGCGTAGACTGTTTGAGACATTACTCCCATGGAGGAAAGTGCGCATGGTAACTGTTGTATTTCATCCCGATAAAATTTCGGTATTCATCAACACTCTGATAGTCCACAGATTACAGAATGCCTCCAGATGTGCATTGGAAACTACTACTGGTCTTCCAGGGAACGATCACAGGGAAAAATGTTAGAGACATCACTACCATGGAGGAAAGTGCGCATGGTGACTGTTGTATTCAATCCTGATGCAATTTCTGTGTTTCATCAACACTCTGATAGTCTACAAATTACACAATACCACCAGATGTGCATCGGTAAGTACTACTGGTCTTCCAGGGAACGATCAAAGCGTAGACTGTTTGAGACATTACTCCCGTAGAGGAAAGTGCGCATGGTGACTGTTGTATTCAATTCAGATGCAATTCCTGTGTTTCATCAACACTCTGATAGTCGACAGATTACAGAATGCCACCAGACGTGCATCGGAAACTACTACCGGTCTTCCAAGGAACGATCAAAGCGTAGACTGTTTGAGACTCTACTCTCATGGAAGAAAGTGCGCATGGTGACTGTTGTGTTCAATCCCGAAGCAATTTCTGTGTTTGATCTACACTCTGATAGTCCACAGATTACAGAATGCCTCCAGAAGTGAATCGGAAACTATTACTGGTCCTCCAGGGAACGATCAAAGCGTAGACTGTTTGAGACATTGCTCCCAAGGAGATAAGTGGGCATGGTGACTGTTGTATTCTATCCCGATGCAATTTCTGTGTTTCATCAACACTCTGATAGTCCACAGATTACAGAATGAACCGGATGTGCATCGGAAACTACTACTGGTCTTCCAGGAAACGATCAAAGCGTAGACTGTTTCAGATATTTCTCCCATGGAGGAAAGTGCGCATTGTGACTGTTGTATTCAATCCCGATGCAATTTCTGTGTTTCATCAACACTCTGATAGTCCACAGATTACAGAATGAACAGGATGTGCATCGGAAACTACTACTGGTCTTCAAGGGAACGATCAAAGCGTAGACTGTTTGAGACATTACTTCTGTGGAGGAAAGTGCGCATGGTGACTGTTGTATTCAATCGCGATGCAATTTCGGTCTTTCATCAACACTCTGATAGTCCACAGATTACAGAATGCCTCCAGATGTGCATCGGAAACTACCACTGGTCTTCTAGGAAACGATCAAAGCGTAGACTGTTTGAGACATTACTCCCGCGGAGGAAAGTGCGGATGGTGACTGTTGTATTCAATCCCTATCTAATTTCTCTGTTTCATCAACACTATGATTGTCTACAGATTACAGAATGCCACCAGAAGTGCATCGGAAGCTACTACTGGTCTCCCAGGAAATGATCAAAGCCTAGACTGTTTGAGACACTACTCTCATGGATAAAACTGCGCATGGTGACTGTTGTATTCAATCCCGATGCATTTTTTTGTGTTTCATCAACACTCTGATAGTACACAGATTACAGAATGCCTCCAGATGTGCATCTTAAACTACTACTGCTCTTCCAGGGTACGATCAAAGCGTAGACTGTTTGAGACATTACTCCCATGGAGGAAAGTGCGCATGGTGACTGTTGTATTCAATCCAGATGCAATTTCGGTGTTTCATCAACACTCTGATAGTCCACAGATTACAGAATGCATCCAGATTTGCATCGGAAACTACTACTGGTCTTCCAGGGAACGATCAAAGCGTAGACTATTTGAGACATTACTCCCATGGAGGAAAGTGCGCATGGTGACTGTTGTATTCAATCCCGATGCAATTTCTGTGTTTCATCAACACTTTGAAGGTCCACAGATTACAAAATGCATCTAGATGTGCATCGGAAACTACTACTGGTCTTCCAGGGAACCATTGAAGCGTAGACTATTTGAGACATTACTTCCATGGAGGAAAGTGCACATGGTGTCTGTTGTATTCAATCCCGATGCAATTTCTGTGTTTCATCAACACCCTGATAGTCCACAGATTAAGGAATGCTACCAGATGTGCATCGGAAATTACTACTGGTCTTAGAGGGAACGATCAAAGCGTCGACTGTTTGGGACATTACTCCTGTGGAGGAAAGTGCGCATGGTGACTTTTGTATTCAATCCCGATGCAATTTCTGTGTTTCATCAACACTCTGATAGTCCACAGATAACAAAATGCCACCAGATGTGCATCTGAAACTACTACTGGTCTTCCAGGGAATGATCAAAGCGTAGACTGTTTGAGACAATACTCCTGTGGAGGAAAGGGCGCATGGTGACTGTTGTATTCAATCCCAATTCAATTTCTGTGTTTCATCAACACTCTGATAGTCCACAGATTACAGAATGAACCGGATGTGCATCGGAAACTACAACTGGTCTTCCAGGGAACGATCAAAGCGTAGACTGTTTGAGACATTAGTCCCGTGGAGGAAAGTGCGGATGGTGACTGTTGAATTCAATCCCGATGCAATTTCTGTGTTTCATCAAAACTCTGATATTCCACAGATTACTGAATGCCACCAGACTGGAATCTGAAACTACTACTGGTCTTCCAGGGAACGATCAAAACGTAGACTGTTTGAGACACTACTCTCATGGATGAAAGTGCGCATGGTGACTGTTGTATTCAATCCCAGTTCAATTCTTTGTGTTTCATCAACACTCTGATAGTCCACAGATTACAGAATGCCTCCAGATGAGCTTCGGAAACTACTACTGGTTTTCCAGGGTACGATCAAAGTGTAGACTCTTTGAGACATTACTCCTGTGGAGGAAAGTGCGCATGGTGACTGTTATATTCAATCTCGATGCATTTTCGGTGTTTCATCAACACTCTGATAGTCCACAGATAACAGAATGCCACCAGACGTGCATCGGAACCTACTACTGGTCTTCCAGGGAACGATCAAAGCGTAGACTCTTTGAGACACTACTCTCAAGGAAGAATGTGCGCATGGTGACTGTTGTATTCAATCCCGATGCAATTTCTGTGTTTCATCAACACTCTGTTAGTCCACAGATTACAGAATGCCTCCAGATGTGCATCAGAAACTACTACTGGTCCTCCAGGGAATGATCAAAGCGTAGACTGTTTGAGACATTACTCCCATGGAGAAAGCGCGCATGGTCACTGTTGTATTCAATCCCGATGCAATTTCTGTGTTTCGTCAACAATCTGATAGTCCACAGATTAAGGAATGCCACCAGATGTGCATCTGAAACTACTACTGGTCTTCCAGGGAGCGATCAAAGAGTCGACTGTTTGAGACATTACTCCTGTGGAGGAAAGTGTGCATGGTGACTGTTGTATTCAATCCCGATACAATTTCTGTGTTTCATCATCACTCTGATAGTCCACATATTACAGAATGCCACCAGATGTGCATCTGAAACTACTACTGGTCTTCCGGGGAATGGTCAAAGCGTAGACTGTATGAGACATTACTCCCGTGGAGGAAAGTGCACATGGCGACTGTTGTATTGAATCCCGATGCAATTTCTGGGTATCATCAACACTCAGCTTGTCCACAGATTTCATAATGCCTCCATATGTGCATCGGAATCAACTACTGGCCTTCCAGGGAACGATCAAATCGTAGACAGTTTGAGACATTACTCCCATGGAAGAAATAGCACAAGGTGACTGTTGTATTTAATCCCGATGCAATTTCTGTGTTTCATCAACACTCTGATAGTCCACAGATTACAGAATGCCTCCAGATGTGCATCAGAAACTACTTATGGTGTTCCAGGGAACGATCAAAGCGTAGACTGTTTGAGACATTACTCCCATGGAGGAAAGTGCGCATGGTAACTGTTGTATTTAATCCCGATGAAATTTCTGTGTTTCATCAACACTCTGATAGTCCACAGATTACAGAATGCCACCAGACGTGTATCGGAAACTACTACTGATCTTCAAGGGAACGATCAAAGCGTAGACTGTTTGAGACATTACTCCCATGTAGGAAAGTGCGCATGGTGACTGTTGTATTCAGTCCCGATGCAATTTCTGTGTTTCATCAACACTCGGATAGTCCACAGATTACAGAATGCCACCAGATGTGCATCGGAAACTACTACTGGTCTTCCTGGGAACGATCAAAGCGTAGACTGTTTGAGACATTACTCCCATGGAGGAATGAGCGCATGGTGACTGTTGTATTCAATCCCGATCCAATTTCTGTGTTTCATCAACACTCTGATAGTCCACAGATTCCACAATGCCTCCAGATGTGCATCGGAAACTACTTCTGGTCTTCCAGGGAACGATCAAAGCGTAGACTCTTTGAGACATTACTCCCATTGAGGAAAGTGCTCATGGTGACTGTTGTATTCAGTCCCGATGCGATTTCTGTGTTTCATCAACACTCTGATAGTCCACAGATTACAGAATGCCTCCAGATGTGCATCGGAAACTACTAGTGGTCTTCCAGAGAACGATCTAAGCGTCGACTGTTAGAGACGTTACTCCCATGGAGGAAAGTGCGCATGGTGACTGTTGTATTTTATCCCGTTGCAATTTCTGTGTTTCATCAACACTCTGATAGTCCACAGATTACAGAATGCCTCCAGAAGTGCATCGGAAACTACTACTAGTCTTCCAGGGAACGTTTAAAGCGTAGACTGTTTGAGACATTACTCCCATGGAGGAAAGTTCGCGTGGTGACTGTTGTATTCAGTCCCGATGCAATTTCGGTGTTTCATCAACACTCTGATAGTCCACACATTACAGAATACCTCCAGATGTGCCTCGGAAACTACTACTGGTCTTCCAGGGAACGATCAAAGCGTAGACTGTTTGAGACATTACTTCCGTGGAGGAAAGTGCGCATGGTGACTGTTGTATTCAATCCCGATGGAATTTGTGTATTTCATCAACACTCACACAGTCCAAAGATTACAGAATGCCTCCAGATGTGCATCGGAAACTACTTCTGGTCTTCCAGGGAACGATCAAAGCGTAGACTGCTTGAGACATTACTCCCGTGGAGGAAAGTGCGGATGGTGAATGTTGTATTCAATCCCAATCTAATTTCTATGTTTTATCAACACTCTGATAGTCCACAGATTACAGAATGCCACCAGACGTGCATCGGAAACTACTACTGGTCTTCCAGGGAATGATCAAATCGTAGACTGTTTGAGACATTACTCCCATGGTTGAAACTGCGCATGGTGACTGTTGTATTCAATCCCGAACCAATTTCTGTGTTTGATCAACACTCTGATAGTCCACAGATTACAGAATGCCTTCAGATGTGAATCGGAAACTACTACTGGTCCTCCACCGAACGACCAAAGCGTAGACTGTTTGAGACATTACTCCCATGGAGGAAAGTAGGCATGGTTACTGTTGTATTCTATCCCGATGCAATATCTGTGTTTCATCAACACTCTGATAGTCCACAGATTACAGATTACCTCCAGATGTGCATCGGAAACTACCACAGGTCTTCCAGGGAGCGATCAACGCGTAGACTGTTTGAGACATTACTAACATGGAGGCAAGTGCGCATGATGACTGTTATATTCAATCCCGATGCAATTTCTTTGTTTCATCAACACTCTGATAGCCCACACATTACAGAATACCTCCAGATGTGCATCGGAAACTACTACTGGTCTACCTGGGAACGATCAAAGCGTAGACTGTTTGAGACATTACTTCCGTGGAGGAAAGTGCGCATGGTGACTGTTGTATTCAATCCCGATGCAATTTGTGTATTTCATCAAAACTCACACAGTCCACAGATCACACAATGCCTCCAGATGTGCATCGGAAACTACTTCTGGTCTTCCAGGGAACGATCAAAGCGTAGACTGTTTGACACACTACTCCCATGGAGGGATGTGCGCATGGTGACTATTGTATTCATTCCCAATGCAATTTCTGTGTTTCATCAACACACTGATAGTCCACAGATTACAGAATGCCTCCAGATGTGCATCGGAAATTACCACTGGTCTTCCAGGGAACGATCAAAGCGTAGACTGTTTGAGACATTACTCCCATGGAGGAAAGTGCGCATGGTAACTGTTGTATATCATCACGATTAAATTTCGGTGTTCATCAACACTCTGATAGTCCACAGATTACAGAATGCCTCCAGATGTGCATTGGAAACTACTACTGGTCTTCCAGGGAACGATCACAGGGAAAAATTTTAGAGACATCACTACCATGGAGGAAAGTGCGCATGGTGACTGTTGTACTCAATCCTGATGCAATTTCTGTGATTCATCAACACTCTGATAGTCTACAAATTACACAATACCACCAGATGTGCATCGGTAACTACTACTGGTCTTCCAGGGAACGATCAAAGCGTAGACTGTTTGAGACATTACTCCCGTGGAGAAAGTGCGCATGGTGACTGTTGTACTCATTTCCGATGCAATTCCTGTGTTTCATCAACACTCTGATAGTCCACAGATTACAGAATGAACCGGATGTGCATCGGAAACTACTACTGGTCTTCCAGGGAACGATCAAAGCGTAGACTGTTTCAGACATTACTCCCATGGAGGCAAGTGCGCATGGTGACTGTTGTAATCAATCCCGATGCAATTTCTGTGTTTCATCAACACTCTCATAGTCCACAGATTACAGAATGAACAGGATGTGCATCGGAAACTACTTCTGGTCTTCCAGGGAACGATCAAAACGTAAACTGTTTGAGACAATACTCCCGTGGAGGAAAGTGCGCATGGTGACTGTTGAATTCAATCCCGATGCAATTTGTGTATTTCATCAACACTTTGACAGTCCACAGATTTCAGAATGCCTCCAGATGTGCATCGGAAACTATTTCTGGTCTTCCAGGGAACGATCAAAGCGTAGACTGTTTGACTCACTACCCCCATGGAGGAAATTGCGCATGGTGACTGTTGTATTCAATCCCGATGCAATTTCTGTGTTTCATCAACACAATGATAGTCCACAGATTACAGAATGAAACCAGATCTGCATTGGAAACTACTACTGGTCTTCCAGGGAACGATCACAGTGTAGACTGCTTGAGTCTTTACTCCCGTGGAGGAAAGTGCGGATGGTGACTGTTGTATTCAATCCCTATCTAATTTCTCTGTGTCATGAACACTCTGATTGTCCACAGATTACAGAATGCCACCAGACGTGCATCGGAAACTACTACTGGTCTTCCAGGGAATGATCAAAGCGTAGGCTCTTTGAGACACTCTTCTCATAGTTGAAACTGCGCATGGTGACTGTTGTATTCAATCCCGATGCAATTTTTTGTGTTTCATCAACACACTGATAGTCCACAGATTACAGAATGCCTCCAGATGTGCATCTTAAACTACTACTGCTCTTCCAGGGTACGATCAAAGCGTAGACTGTTTGAGTCATTACTCCCATGGAGGAAAGTGCGCATGCTGACTGTTGTATTCTATCCCGATGCAATTTCGGTGTTTCATCAACACTCTGATAGCCCACAGATTACAGAATGCCACCAGACGTGCATCGGAAACTACTACCGGGCTTCCAGGGAACGATCGAAGCGTAGACTGTTTGAGACACTACTCTCATGGAAGAAAGTGCGCATGGTGACTGTTGTATTCAATCCCGAAGCAATTTCTGTATTTGATCAACACTCTGATAGTCCACAGATTACAGAATGCCTCCAGATGTGAATCGAAAACTACTACTGCTCCTCCAGGGAACGACCAAAGCGTAGACTGTTTGAGACATTCCTCCCATGGAAGAAAGTGGGCATGGTTACTGTTGTATTCTATCCCGATGCAATATCTGTGTTTCATCAACACTCTGATAGTCCACAGATTACAGAATGCCTCCAGATGTGCATCGGAAACTACCAGTGGTCTTCCAGGGAGCGTTCAAAGCGTAGACTGTTTGAGACATTACTAACATGGAGGCAAGTGCGCATGGTAACTGTTGTATTCAATCCCGATGCAATTTCTGTGTTTCATCAACACTTTGAAGGTCCACAGATTACAGAATGCATCCAGATGTGCATTGGAAACTACTACTGGCCTTCCAGGGAACGATCAAAGCGTAGACTGTTTGAGACATTACTCCCGTGGAGGAAAGTGCGCATGGTGACTGTTGTATTCAATCCCGATCCCATTTCTGTGTTTCATCAACACTCTGATAGTCCACAGATTACAGAATGAACCGGATGTGCATCGGAAACTACTACTGGTCTTCCAGGGAACGATCAAAGCGTAGACTGTTTGAGACATTACTCCCGTGGACGAAAGTGCGCATGGTGACTGTTGTATTCAATCCCGATGCAATTTCTGTGTTTCATCAACACTCTGATAGACCACAGATTACAGACTGAACCGGATGTGCATCGGAAACTACTACTGGTCTTCTAGGAAACGATCAAAGCGTAGACTGTTTGAGACATTACTCCCGTGAAGAAAAGTGCGGATGGTGACTGTTGTATTCAATCCCTATGCAATTTCTGTGTTTCATCAACACACTGATAGTCCACAGATTACAGAATGCCTCCAGATGTGCATCGGAAATTACCACTGGTCTTCCAGGGAACGATCAAAGCGTAGACTGTTTGAGACATTACTCCCATGGAGGAAAGTGCGCATGGTAACTGTTGTATTTCATCCCGATAACATTTCGGTATTCATCAACACTCTGATAGTCCACAGATTACAGAATGCCTCCAGATGTGCATTGGAAACTACTACTGGTCTTCCAGGGAACGATCACAGGGAAAAATGTTAGAGACATCACTACCATGGAGGAAAGTGCGCATGGTGACTGTTGTATTCAATCCTCATGCAATTTCTGTGTTTCATCAACACTCTGATAGTCTACAAATTACACAATACCACCAGATGTGCATCGTAAGTACTACTGGTCTTCCAGGGAACGATCAAAGCGTAGACTGTTTGAGACATTACTCCCGTAGAGGAAAGTGCGCATGGTGACTGTTGTATTCAATTCAGATGCAATTCCTGTGTTTCATCAACACTCTGATAGTCGACAGATTACAGAATGCCACCAGACGTGCATCGGAAACTACTACCGGTCTTCCAAGGAACGATCAAAGCGTAGACTGTTTGAGACTCTACTCTCATGGAAGAAAGTGCGCATGGTGACTGTTGTGTTCAATCAGGAAGCAATTTCTGTGTTTGATCTACACTCTGATAGTCCACGGATTACAGAATGCCTCCAGAAGTGAATCGGAAACTATTACTGGTCCTCCAGGAACCGATCAAAGCGTAGACTGTTTGAGACATTTCTCCCAAGGAGGAAAGTGGGCATGGTGACTGTTGTATTCTATCCCGATGCAATTTCTGTGTTTCATCAACACTCTGATAGTCCACAGATTACAGAATGAACCGGATGTGCATCGGAAACTACTACTGGTCTTCCAGGAAACGATCAAAGCGTAGACTGTTTCAGACATTTCTCCCATGGAGGAAAGTGCGCATTGTGACTGTTGTATTCAATCCCGATGCAATTTCTGTGTTTCATCAACACTCTGATAGTCCACAGATTACAGAATGAACAGGATGTGCATCGGAAACTACTACTGGTCTTCAAGGGAACGATCAAAGCGTAGACTGTTTGAGACATTACTTCTGTGGAGGAAAGTGCGCATGGTGACTGTTGTATTCAATCGCGATGCAATTTCGGTGTTTCATCAACACTCTGATAGTCCACAGATTACAGAATGCCTCCAGATGTGCATCGGAAACTACCACTGGTCTTCCAGGGAGCGATCAAAGGGTAGAGTGTTTAAGACATTACTAACATGGAGGCAAGTGCGCATGGTTACTGTTGTATTCAATCCCGATGCAATTTCTGTGTTTCCTCAACACTTTGAAGGCCCACAGATTACAGAATGCATGAAGATGTGCATCGGAAACTACTGCTGGGCTCCCAGGGAACGATCGAAGCGTAGACTATTTGACACATTACTTCGATGGAGGAAAGTGCGCATGGTGTCTGTTTTATTCAATCCCGATGCAATTTCTGTGTTTCATCAACACTCTGATAGTCCACAGATAACAGAATGAAACCAGACGTGCATCGGAAACTACTACTGGTCTTCCAGGGAGCGATCAAAGCGTCGACTGTTTGAGACATTACTCCTGTGGAGGAAAGTGCGCATGGTGACTGTTGTATTCAATCCCGATGCAATTTCTGTGTTTCATTAACACTCTGATAGTCCACAGATTACAGAATGCATCCAGATTTGCATCGGAAACTACTACTGGTCTTCAAGGGAACGATCAAAGCGTAGACTAATTGAGACATTACTCCCATGGAGGCAAGTGCGCATGGTGACTGTTATATTCAATCCCGATGCAATTTCTGTGTTTCGTCAACACTCTGATAGTCCACAGATTAAGGAATGCCACCAGATGTGCATCGGAAACTACTACTGGTCTTCCAGTTAGCGATCAAAGCGTCGAATGTTTGAGACATTACTCCTGTGGTGGAAAGTGCGCATGGTGACTGTTGTATTCAATCGCGATGCAATTTCTGTGTTTCATCAACACTCTGATAGTCCACAGATTACAGAATGCCTCCAGATGTGAATCGAAAACTACTACTGGTCCTCCAGGGAACGACCAAAGCGTAGACTGTTTGAGACATTACTCCCATGGAGAAAAGTGGGCATGGTTACTGATGTATTCTATCCCGATGCAATATCTGTGTTTCATCAACACTCTGATAGTCCACAGATTACAGAATGCCTCCAGATGTGCATCGGAAACTACCACTGGTCTTCCAGGGAACGATCAAAGAATAGACTGTTTGAGACATTACTAACATGGAGGCAAGTGCGCATGGTGACTGTTGTATTCAATCCCGATGCAATTTCTGTGTTTCATCAACACTTTGAAGGTCCACAGATTACAGAATGCATCCAGATGTGCATTGGAAACTACTACTGGTCTTCCAGGGAACGATCACAGGGTAAAATGTTAGAGACATTACTACCATGGAGGAAAGTGCGCATGGTGACTATTGTATTCAATCCCGAAGCAATTTCTGTATTTGATCAACACTCTGATAGTCCACAGATTACAGAATGCCTCCAGATGTGAATCGAAAACTACTACTGGTCCTCCAGGGAACGACCAAAGTGTAGACTGTTTGAGACATTACTCCCATGGAGGAAAGTGGGCATGGTTACTGTTGTATTCTATCCCGATGCAATATCTGTGTTTCATCAACACTCTGATAGTCCACAGATTACAGAATGCCTCCAGATGTGCATCGGAAACTACCACTGGTCTTCCAGGGAGCGATCAAAGGGTAGAGTGTTTAAGACATTACTAACATGGAGGCAAGTGCGCATGGTTACTGTTGTATTCAATCCCGATGCAATTTCTGTGTTTCATCAACACTCTGATAGTCCACAGATTACAGAATGCCACCAGACGTGAATCGGAAACTACTACTGGTCTTCCAGGGAACGATCAAAACGTAGACTGTTTGAGACACTACTCTCATGGATGAAAGTGCGTATGGTGACTGTTGTATTCAATCCCAATTCAATTCTTTGTGTTTCATCAACACTCTGATAGTCCACAGATTACAGAATGCCTTCAGATGAGCATCGGAAACTACTACTGGTCTTCCAGGGAACGATCAAGGTGTAGACTCTTTGAGACATAACTCCTGTGGAGGAAAGTGCGCATAGTGACTGTTGTATTCTATCTCGATGCATTTTCGGTGTTTCATCAACACTCTGATAGTCCACAGATAACAGAATGAAACCAGACGTGCATCGGAAACAACTACTGGTCTTCCAGGGAACGATCAAAGCGTAGTCTGTTTGAGACACTACTCTCATTGAAGAAAGTACGCATGGTACTGTTGTATTCAATCCCGATGCAATTTCTGTGTTTCATCAACACTTTGAAGGTCCACAGATTACAGAATGCATCCAGATGTGCATCGGAAACTACTACTGGTCTTCCAGGGAGCGATCAAAGCGTCGACTGTGTGAGACATTACTCCTGTGGAGGAAAGTGCGCATGGTGACTGTTGTATTCAATCCCGATGCAATTTCTGTGTTTCAGTAACACTCTGATAGTCCACAGATTACAGAATGCATTCAGATTTGCATCGGAAACTACTACTGGTCTTCCAGGGAACGATCAAAGCGTAGACTATTTGAGACATTACTCCCATGGAGGAAAGTGCGCATGGTGACTGTTATATTCAATCCCGATGCAATTTCTGTGTTTCGTCAACACTCTGATAGTCCACAGATTAAGGAATGCCACCAGATGTGCATCGGAAACTACTACTGGTCTTCCAGTTAGCGATCAAAGCGTCGACAGTTTGAGACATTACTCCTGTGGAGGAAAGTGCGCATGGTGACTGTTGTATTCAATCCCGATGCAATTTCTGTGTTTCATCAACACTTTGAAGGTCCACAGATTACAGAATGCATCCTGATGTGCATTGGAAACTACTACTGGTCTTCCAGGGAACGATCACAGGGTAAAATGTTAGAGACATTACTACCATGGAGGAAAGTGCGCATGGTGACTGTTGTATTCAATCCCGATGCAATTTCGGTGTTTCATCAACACTCTGATAGTCCACAGATTACAGAATGCCACCAGACATGCATCGGAAACTACTACCGGTCTTCCAGGGAACGATCAAAGCGTAGACTGTTTGAGACACTACTCTCATGGAAGAAAGTGCGCATGGTGACTGTTGTATTCAATCCCGATGCAATTTCTGTATTTGATCAACACTCTGATAGTCCACAGATTACAGAATGCCTCCAGATGTGAATCGAAAACTACTACTGGTCCTCCAGGGAACGACAAAAGCGTAGACTGTTTGAGACATTACTCCCATGGAGGAAAGTGGGCATGGTTTTTGTTGTATTCTATCCCGATGCAATATCTGTGTTTCATCAACACTCTGATAGTCCACAGATTACAGAATGCCTCCAGATGTGCATCGGAAACTACCACTGGTCTTCCAGGGAGCGATCAAAGGGTAGAGTGTTTAAGACATTACTAACATGGAGGCAAGTGCGCATGGTTACTGTTGTATTCAATCCCGATACAATTTCTGTGTTTCATCAACACTTTGATGGCCCACAGATTACAGAATGCATCCAGATGTGCATCGGAAACTACTACTGGTCTCCCAGGGAACGATCGAAGCGTTGACTATCTGACACATTACTTCCATGGAGGAAAGTGCGCATGGTGTCTGTTTTATTCAATCCCCATGCAATTTCTGTGTTTTATCAACACTCTGATAGTCCACAGATTAAGGAATGCCACCAGATGTGCATCGGAAACTACTACTGGTCTTCCAGGGAACGATCAAAGCGTAGACTGTTTGAGGCATTAGTCCCGTGGAGGAAAGTGCGGATGGTGACTGTTGAATTCAATCCCGAAGCAATTTCTGTGTTTCATCAAAACTCTGATATTCCAAAGATTACAGAATGCCACCAGACGTGAATCGGAAACTACTACTGGTCTTCCAGGGAACGATCAAAACGTAGACTCTTTGAGACACTACTCTCATGGATGAAAGTGCGTATGGTGACTGTTGTATTCAATCCCAATTCAATTCTTTGTGTTTCATCAACACTCTGATAGTCCACAGATTACAGAATACCTCCAGATGAGCATCGGAAACTACTACTGGTCTTCCAGGGAACGATCAAAGCGTAGACTGTTTGAGACACTACCCTCATGGATGAAAGTACGCATGGTACTGTTGTATTCAATCCCGATGCAATTTCTGTGTTTCATCAACACTTTGAAGGTCCACAGATTACAGAATGCATCCAGATGTGCATCGGAAACTACTACTGGTCTTCCAGGGAGCAATCAAAGCGTCGACTGTTTCAGACATTACTCCTGTGGAGGAAAGTGCGCATGGTGACTGTTGTATTCAATCCCGATGCAATTTCTGTGTTTCATCAACACTCTGATAGTCCACAGATTACAGAATGAACCGGATGTGCATCGGAAACTACTACTGGTCTTCCAGGGAACGATCAAAGCGTAGACTGTTTGAGGCATTAGTCCCGTGGAGGAAAGTGCGGATGGTGACTGTTGAATTCAATCCCGAAGCAATTTCTGTGTTTCATCAAAACTCTGATATTCCAAAGATTACAGAATGCCACCAGACGTGAATCGGAAACTACTACTGGTCTTCCAGGGAACGATCAAAACGTAGACTCTTTGAGACACTACTCTCATGGATGAAAGTGCGTATGGTGACTGTTGTATTCAATCCCAATTCAATTCTTTGTGTTTCATCAACACTCTGATAGTCCACAGATTACAGAATACCTCCAGATGAGCATCGGAAACTACTACTGGTCTTCCAGGGAACGATCAAAGCGTAGACTGTTTGAGACACTACCCTCATGGATGAAAGTACGCATGGTACTGTTGTATTCAATCCCGATGCAATTTCTGTGTTTCATCAACACTTTGAAGGTCCACAGATTACAGAATGCATCCAGATGTGCATCGGAAACTACTACTGGTCTTCCAGGGAGCAATCAAAGCGTCGACTGTTTCAGACATTACTCCTGTGGAGGAAAGTGCGCATGGTGACTGTTGTATTCAATCCCGATGCAATTTCTGTGTTTCATTAACACTCTGATAGTCCACAGATTATAGAATGCATCCAGATTTGCATCGGAAACTACTACTGGTCTTCCTGGGAACGATCAAAGCGTAGACTGTTTGAGACATTACTCCCATGGAGGATTGAGCGCATGGTGACTGTTGTATTCAATCCCGATCCAATTTCTGTGTTTCATCAACACTCTGATAGTCCACAGATTCCACAATGCCTCCAGATGTGCATCGGAAACTACTTCTGGTCTTCCAGGGAACGATCAAAGCGTAGACTGTTTGAGACATTACTCCCATTGAGGAAAGTGCTCATGGTGACTGTTGTATTCAGTCCCGATGCGATTTCTGTGTTTCATCAACACTCTGATAGTCCACAGATTACAGAATGCCTCCAGATGTGCATCGGTAACTACTAGTGGTCTTCCAGAGAACGATCTAAGCGTCGACTGTTAGAGACGTTACTCCCATGGAGGAAAGTGCGCATGGTGATTGTTGTATTTTATCCCGTTGCAATTTCTGTGTTTCATCAACACTCTGATAGTCCACAGATTACAGAATGCCTCCAGAAGTGCATCGGAAACTACTACTAGTCTTCCAGGGAACGTTTAAAGCGTAGACTGTTTGAGACATTACTCCCATGGAGGAAAGTGCGCGTGGTGACTGTTGTATTCAGTCCCGATGCAATTTCGGTGTTTCATCAACACTCTGATAGTCCACACATTACAGAATACCTCCAGATGTGCATCGGAAACTACTACTGGTCTTCCAGGGAACGATCAAAGCGTAGACTGTTTGAGACATTACTTCCGTGGAGGAAAGTGCGCATGGTGACTGTTGTATTCAATCACGATGGAATTTGTGTATTTCATCAACACTCACACAGTCAAAAGATTACAGAATGTCTCCAGATGTGCATCGGAAACTACTTCTGGTCTTCCAGGGAACGATCAAAGCGTAGACTGTTTGACACACTACTCCCATGGAGGGATGTGCGCATGGTGACTGTTGTATTCAATCCCGATGCAATCTCTGTGTTTCATCAACACTCTGATAGTCCACAGATTACAGAATGCCTCCAGATGTGCATCGGGAATTAATACTGGTCTTCCAGGGAACGATCAAAGCGTAGACTGAATGAGACATTACTCCCATGGAGGAAAGTTCGCATGGTAACTGTTGTATTTAATCCCGATGAAATGTCGGTGTTCATCAACACTCTGATATTCCACAGATTACAGAATGCCTCCAGATGTGCATTGGAAACTACTACTGGTCTTCCAGGGAACGATCACAGGGTAAAATGTTAGAGACATTACTACCATGGAGGAAAGTGCGCATGGTGACTGTTGTATTCAATCCCAATGCAATTTCTGTGTTTCATCAACACTCTGATAGTCCACAGATTACAGAATGAACAGGATGTGCATCGGAAACTACTACCGGTCTTCAAGGAACGATCAAAGCGTAGACTGCTTGAGACATTACTCCCGTGGAGGAAAGTGCGGATGGTGAATGTTGTATTCAATCCCAATCTAATTTCTATGTTTTATCAACACTCTAATAGTCCACAGATTACAGAATGCCACCAGACGTGCATCGGAAACTACTACTGGTCTTCCAGGGAATGATCAAATCGTAGACTGTTTGAGACATTACTAACATGGAGGCAAGTGCGCATGGTGACTGTTGTATTCAATCCCGATGCAATTTCTGTGTTTCATCAACACTTTGAAGGTCCACAGATTACAGAATGCATCCAGATGTGCATTGGAAACTACTACTGGTCTTCCAGGGAACGATCACAGGGTAAAATGTAAGAGACATTACTACCATGGAGGAAAGTGCGCATGGTGACTATTGTATTCAATCCCGAAGCAATTTCTGTATTTGATCAACACTCTGATAGTCCACAGATTACAGAATGCCTCCAGATGTGAATCGAAAACTACTACTGGTCCTCCAGGGAACGACCAAAGTGTAGACTGTTTGAGACATTACTCCCATGGAGGAAAGTGGGCATGGTTACTGTTGTATTCTATCCCGATGCAATATCTGTGTTTCATCAACACTCTGATAGTCCACAGATTACAGAATGCCTCCAGATGTGCATCGGAAACTACCACTGGTCTTCCAGGGAGCGATCAAAGGGTAGAGTGTTTAAGACATTACTAACATGGAGGCAAGTGCGCATGGTTACTGTTGTATTCAATCCCGATGCAATTTCTGTGTTTCATCAACACTCTGATAGTCCACAGATTACAGAATGCCACCAGACGTGAATCGGAAACTACTACTGGTCTTCCAGGGAACGATCAAAACGTAGACTGTTTGAGACACTACTCTCATGGATGAAAGTGCGTATGGTGACTGTTGTATTCAATCCCAATTCAATTCTTTGTGTTTCATCAACACTCTGATAGTCCACAGATTACAGAATGCCTTCAGATGAGCATCGGAAACTACTACTGGTCTTCCAGGGAACGATCAAGGTGTAGACTCTTTGAGACATAACTCCTGTGGAGGAAAGTGCGCATGGTGACTGTTGTATTCTATCTCGATGCATTTTCGGTGTTTCATCAACACTCTGATAGTCCACAGATAACAGAATGAAACCAGACGTGCATCGGAAACAACTACTGGTCTTCCAGGGAACGATCAAAGCGTAGTCTGTTTGAGACACTACTCTCATTGAAGAAAGTACGCATGGTACTGTTGTATTCAATCCCGATGCAATTTCTGTGTTTCATCAACACTTTGAAGGTCCACAGATTACAGAATGCATCCAGATGTGCATCGGAAACTACTACTGGTCTTCCAGGGAGCGATCAAAGCGTCGACTGTGTGAGACATTACTCCTGTGGAGGAAAGTGCGCATGGTGACTGTTGTATTCAATCCCGATGCAATTTCTGTGTTTCATTAACACTCTGA
This sequence comes from Schistocerca gregaria, assembly GCF_023897955.1. NCBI lineage: Eukaryota > Metazoa > Arthropoda > Insecta > Orthoptera > Acrididae > Schistocerca > Schistocerca gregaria. Next base: position 47,898,537 of record NC_064928.1, on the reverse strand, counting down.
TAGTCCACAGATTACAGAATGCATTCAGATTTGCATCGGAAACTACTACTGGTCTTCCAGGGAACGATCAAAGCGTAGACTATTTGAGACATTAATCCCATGGAGGAAAGTGCGCATCGTGACTGTTATATTCAATCCCGATGCAATTTCTGTGTTTCGTCAACACTCTGATAGTCCACAGATTAAGGAATGCCACCAGATGTGCATCGGAAACTACTACTGGTCTTCCAGTTAGCGATCAAAGCGTCGACAGTTTGAGACATTACTCCTGTGGAGGAAAGTGCGCATGGTGACTGTTGTATTCAATCCCGATGCAATTTCTGTGTTTCATCAACACTTTGAAGGTCCACAGATTACAGAATGCATCCTGATGTGCATTGGAAACTGCTACTGGTCTTCCAGGGAACGATCACAGGGTAAAATGTTAGAGACATTACTACCATGGAGGAAAGTGCGCATGGTGACTGTTGTATTCAATCCCGATGCAATTTCGGTGTTTCATCAACACTCTGATAGTCCACAGATTACAGAATGCCACCAGACATGCATCGGAAACTACTACCGGTCTTCCAGGGAACGATCAAAGCGTAGACTGTTTGAGACACTACTCTCATGGAAGAAAGTGCGCATGGTGACTGTTGTATTCAATCCCGATGCAATTTCTGTATTTGATCAACACTCTGATAGTCCACAGATTACAGAATGCCTCCAGATGTGAATCGAAAACTACTACTGGTCCTCCAGGGAACGACAAAAGCGTAGACTGTTTGAGACATTACTCCCATGGAGGAAAGTGGGCATGGTTTTTGTTGTATTCTATCCCGATGCAATATCTGTGTTTCATCAACACTCTGATAGTCCACAGATTACAGAATGCCTCCAGATGTGCATCGGAAACTACCACTGGTCTTCCAGGGAGCGATCAAAGGGTAGAGTGTTTAAGACATTACTAACATGGAGGCAAGTGCGCATGGTTACTGTTGTATTCAATCCCGATACAATTTCTGTGTTTCATCAACACTTTGATGGCCCACAGATTACAGAATGCATCCAGATGTGCATCGGAAACTACTACTGGTCTCCCAGGGAACGATCGAAGCGTTGACTATCTGACACATTACTTCCATGGAGGAAAGTGCGCATGGTGTCTGTTTTATTCAATCCCGATGCAATTTCTGTGTTTTATCAACACTCTGATAGTCCACAGATTAAGGAATGCCACCAGATGTGCATCGGAAACTACTACTGGTCTTCCAGGGAACGATCAAAGCGTAGACTGTTTGAGGCATTAGTCCCGTGGAGGAAAGTGCGGATGGTGACTGTTGAATTCAATCCCGAAGCAATTTCTGTGTTTCATCAAAACTCTGATATTCCAAAGATTACAGAATGCCACCAGACGTGAATCGGAAACTACTACTGGTCTTCCAGGGAACGATCAAAACGTAGACTCTTTGAGACACTACTCTCATGGATGAAAGTGCGTATGGTGACTGTTGTATTCAATCCCAATTCAATTCTTTGTGTTTCATCAACACTCTGATAGTCCACAGATTACAGAATACCTCCAGATGAGCATCGGAAACTACTACTGGTCTTCCAGGGAACGATCAAAGCGTAGACTGTTTGAGACACTACCCTCATGGATGAAAGTACGCATGGTACTGTTGTATTCAATCCCGATGCAATTTCTGTGTTTCATCAACACTTTGAAGGTCCACAGATTACAGAATGCATCCAGATGTGCATCGGAAACTACTACTGGTCTTCCAGGGAGCAATCAAAGCGTCGACTGTTTCAGACATTACTCCTGTGGAGGAAAGTGCGCATGGTGACTGTTGTATTCAATCCCGATGCAATTTCTGTGTTTCATTAACACTCTGATAGTCCACAGATTACAGAATGCATCCAGATTTGCATCGGAAACTACTACTGGTCTTCCTGGGAACGATCAAAGCGTAGACTGTTTGAGACATTACTCCCATGGAGGAATGAGCGCATGGTGACTGTTGTATTCAATCCCGATCCAATTTCTGTGTTTCATCAACACTCTGATAGTCCACAGATTCCACAATGCCTCCAGATGTGCATCGGAAACTACTTCTGGTCTTCCAGGGAACGATCAAAGCGTAGACTGTTTGAGACATTACTCCCATTGAGGAAAGTGCTCATGGTGACTGTTGTATTCAGTCCCGATGCGATTTCTGTGTTTCATCAACACTCTGATAGTCCACAGATTACAGAATGCCTCCAGATGTGCATCGGTAACTACTAGTGGTCTTCCAGAGAACGATCTAAGCGTCGACTGTTAGAGACGTTACTCCCATGGAGGAAAGTGCGCATGGTGACTGTTGTATTTTATCCCGTTGCAATTTCTGTGTTTCATCAACACTCTGATAGTCCACAGATTACAGAATGCCTCCAGATGTGCATCGGAAACTACTACTGGTCTTCCAGGGAACGATCAAAGCGTAGACTGTTTGAGACATTACTTCCGTGGAGGAAAGTGCGCATGGTGACTGTTGTATTCAATCACGATGGAATTTGTGTATTTCATCAACACTCACACAGTCCAAAGATTACAGAATGCCTCCAGATGTGCATCGGAAACTACTTCTAGTCTTCCAGGGAACGATCAAAGCGTAGACTGTTTGACACACTACTCCCATGGAGGGATGTGCGCATGGTGACTGTTGTATTCAATCCCGATGCAATCTCTGTGTTTCATCAACACTCTGATAGTCCACAGATTACAGAATGCCTCCAGATGTGCATCGGGAATTAATACTGGTCTTCCAGGGAACGATCAAAGCGTAGACTGAATGAGACATTACTCCCATGGAGGAAAGTTCGCATGGTAACTGTTGTATTTAATCCCGATGAAATGTCGGTGTTCATCAACACTCTGATATTCCACAGATTACAGAATGCCTCCAGATGTGCATTGGAAACTACTACTGGTCTTCCAGGGAACGATCACAGGGTAAAATGTTAGAGACATTACTACCATGGAGGAAAGTGCGCATGGTGACTGTTGTATTCAATCCCAATGCAATTTCTGTGTTTCATCAACACTCTGATAGTCCACAGATTACAGAATGAACAGGATGTGCATCGGAAACTACTACCGGTCTTCAAGGAACGATCAAAGCGTAGACTGCTTGAGACATTACTCCCGTGGAGGAAAGTGCGGATGGTGAATGTTGTATTCAATCCCAATCTAATTTCTATGTTTTATCAACACTCTGATAGTCCACAGATTACAGAATGCCACCAGACGTGCATCGGAAACTACTACTGGTCTTCCAGGGAATGATCAAATCGTAGACTGTTTGAGACATTACTCCCATGGTTGAAACTGCGCATGGTGACTGTTGTATTCAATCCCGAACCAATTTCTGTGTTTGATCAACACTCTGATAGTCCACAGATTACAGAATGCCTTCAGATGTGAATCGGAAACTACTACTGGTCCTCCACCGAACGACCAAAGCGTAGACTGTTTGAGACATTACTCCCATGGAGGAAAGTGGGCAAGGTTACTGTTGTATTCTATCCCGATGCAATATCTGTGTTTCATCAACACTCTGATAGTCCACAGATTACAGATTACCTCCAGATGTGCATCGGAAACTACCACAGGTCTTCCAGGGAGCGATCAACGCGTAGACTGTTTGAGACATTACTAACATGGAGGCAAGTGCGCATGGTGACTGTTGTATTCAATCCCGATGCAATTTCTTTGTTTCATCAACACTCTGATAGCCCACACATTACAGAATACCTCCAGATGTGCATCGGAAACTACTACTGGTCTACCTGGGTACGATCAAAGCGTAGACTGTTTGAGACATTACTCCCGTGGAGGAAAGTGCGCATGGTGACTGTTGTATTCAATCCCGATGCAATTTGTGTATTTCATCAACACTCACACAGTCCACAGATCTCACAATGCCTCCAGATGTGCATCGGAAATTACTTCTGGTCTTCCAGGGAACGATCAAAGCGTAGACTGTTTGACACACTACTCCCATGGAGGGATGTGCGCATGGTGACTATTGTATTCATTCCCAATGCAATTTCTGTGTTTCATCAACACACTGATAGTCCACAGATTACAGAATGCCTCCAAATGTGCATCGGAAATTACCACTGGTCTTCCAGGGAACGATCAAAGCGTAGACTGTTTGAGACATTACTCCCATGGAGGAAAGTGCGCATGTTAACTGTTGTATTTCATCCCGATTAAATTTCGGTGTTCATCAACACTCTGATAGTCCACAGATTACAGAATGCCTCCAGATGTGCATTGGAAACTACTACTGGTCTTCCAGGGAACGATCACAGGGAAAAATTTTAGAGACATCACTACCATAGAGGAAAGTGCGCATGGTGACTGTTGTACTCAATCCTGATGCAATTTCTGTGTTTCATCAACACTCTGATAGTCTACAAATTACACAATACCACCAGATGTGCATCGGTAACTACTACTGGTCTTCCAGGGAACGATGAAAGCGTAGACTGTTTGAGACATTACTCCCGTGGAGAAAGTGCGCATGGTGACTGTTGTATTCTATTCAGATGCAATTTCTGTGTTTCATCAACACTCTCGTAGTCCACAGATTACAGAATGAACAGGATGTGCATCGGAAACTACTTCTGGTCTTCCAGGGAACGATCAAAACGTAAACTGTTTGAGACTATACTCCCGTGGAGGAAAGTGCGAATGGTGACTGTTGAATTCAATCCCGATGCAATTTGTGTATTTCATCAACACTTTGACAGTCCACAGATTTCAGAATGCCTCCAGATGTGCATCGGAAACTATTTCTGGTCTTCCAGGGAACGATCAAAGCGTAGACTGTTTGACTCACTACCCCCATGGAGGAAATTGCGCATGGTGACTGTTGTATTCAATCCCGATGCAATTTCTGTGTTTCATGAACACAATGATAGTCCACAGATTACAGAATGAAACCAGATGTGCATTGGAAACTACTACTGGTCTTCCAGGGAACGATCACAGAGTAGACTGCTTGAGTCTTTACTCCCGTGGAGGAAAGTGCGGATGGTGACTGTTGTTTTCAATCCCTATCTAATTTCTCTGTGTCATGAACACTCTGATTGTCCACAGATTACAGAATGCCACCAGACGTGCATCGGAAACTACTACTGGTCTTCCAGGGAATGATCAAAGCGTAGGCTCTTTGAGACACTCTTCTCATGGTTGAAACTGCGCATGGTGACTGTTGTATTCAATCCCGATGCAATTTTTTGTGTTTCATCAACACACTGATAGTCCACAGATTACAGAATGCCTCCAGATGTGCATCTTAAACTACTACTGCTCTTCCAGGGTACGATCAAAGCGTAGACTGTTTGAGACATTACTCCCATGGAGGAAAGTGCGCATGCTGACTGTTGTATTCTATCCCGATGCAATTTCGGTGTTTCATCAACACTCTGATAGCCCACAGATTACAGAATGCCACCAGACGTGCATCGGAAACTACTACCGGGCTTCCAGGGAACGATCGAATCGTAGACTGTTTGAGACACTACTCTCATGGAAGAAAGTGCGCATGGTGACTGTTGTATTCAATCCCGAAGCAATTTCTGTATTTGATCAACACTCTGATAGTCCACAGATTACAGAATGCCTCCAGATGTGAATCGAAAACTACTACTGGTCCTCCAGGGAACGACCAAAGCGTAGACTGTTTGAGACATTACTCCCATGGAGGAAAGTGGGCATGGTTACTGTTGTATTCTATCCCGATGCAATATCTGTGTTTCATCAACACTCTGATAGTCCACAGATTCCACAATGCCTCCAGATGTGCATCGGAAACTACTTCTGGTCTTCCAGGGAACGATCAAAGCGTAGACTGTTTGAGACATTACTCCCATTGAGGAAAGTGCTCATGGTGACTGTTGTATTCAGTCCCGATGCGATTTCTGTGTTTCATCAACACTCTGATAGTCCACAGATTACAGAATGCCTCCAGATGTGCATCGGTAACTACTAGTGGTCTTCCAGAGAACGATCTAAGCGTCGACTGTTAGAGACGTTACTCCCATGGAGGAAAGTGCGCATGGTGACTGTTGTATTTTATCCCGTTGCAATTTCTGTGTTTCATCAACACTCTGATAGACCACAGATTACAGAATGCCTCCAGAAGTGCATCGGAAACTACTACTAGTCTTCCAGGGAACGTTTAAAGCGTAGACTGTTTGAGACATTACTCCCATGGAGGAAAGTGCGCGTGGTGACTGTTGTATTCAGTCCCGATGCAATTTCGGTGTTTCATCAACACTCTGATAGTCCACACATTACAGAATACCTCCAGATGTGCATCGGAAACTACTACTGGTCTTCCAGGGAACGATCAAAGCGTAGACTGTTTGAGACATTACTTCCGTGGAGGAAAGTGCGCATGGTGACTGTTGTATTCAATCACGATGGAATTTGTGTATTTCATCAACACTCACACAGTCCAAAGATTACAGAATGCCTCCAGATGTGCATCGGAAACTACTTCTGGTCTTCCAGGGAACGATCAAAGCGTAGACTGTTTGACACACTACTCCCATGGAGGGATGTGCGCATGGTGACTGTTGTATTCAATCCCGATGCAATCTCTGTGTTTCATCAACACTCTGATAGTCCACAGATTACAGAATGCCTCCAGATGTGCATCGGGAATTAATACTGGTCTTCCAGGGAACGATCAAAGCGTAGACTGAATGAGACATTACTCCCATGGAGGAAAGTTCGCATGGTAACTGTTGTATTTAATCCCGATGAAATGTCGGTGTTCATCAACACTCTGATATTCCACAGATTACAGAATGCCTCCAGATGTGCATTGGAAACTACTACTGGTCTTCCAGGGAACGATCACAGGGTAAAATGTTAGAGACATTACTACCATGGAGGAAAGTGCGCATGGTGACTGTTGTATTCAATCCCAATGCAATTTCTGTGTTTCATCAACACTCTGATAGTCCACAGATTACAGAATGAACAGGATGTGCATCGGAAACTACTACCGGTCTTCAAGGAACGATCAAAGCGTAGACTGCTTGAGACATTACTCCCGTGGAGGAAAGTGCGGATGGTGAATGTTGTATTCAATCCCAATCTAATTTCTATGTTTTATCAACACTCTGATAGTCCACAGATTACAGAATGCCACCAGACGTGCATCGGAAACTACTACTGGTCTTCCAGGGAATGATCAAATCGTAGACTGTTTGAGACATTACTCCCATGGTTGAAACTGCGCATGGTGACTGTTGTATTCAATCCCGAACCAATTTCTGTGTTTGATCAACACTCTGATAGTCCACAGATTACAGAATGCCTTCAGATGTGAATCGGAAACTACTACTGGTCCTCCACCGAACGACCAAAGCGTAGACTGTTTGAGACATTACTCCCATGGAGGAAAGTGGGCAAGGTTACTGTTGTATTCTATCCCGATGCAATATCTGTGTTTCATCAACACTCTGATAGTCCACAGATTACAGATTACCTCCAGATGTGCATCGGAAACTACCACAGGTCTTCCAGGGAGCGATCAACGCGTAGACTGTTTGAGACATTACTAACATGGAGGCAAGTGCGCATGGTGACTGTTGTATTCAATCCCGATGCAATTTCTTTGTTTCATCAACACTCTGATAGCCCACACATTACAGAATACCTCCAGATGTGCATCGGAAACTACTACTGGTCTACCTGGGTACGATCAAAGCGTAGACTGTTTGAGACATTACTCCCGTGGAGGAAAGTGCGCATGGTGACTGTTGTATTCAATCCCGATGCAATTTGTGTATTTCATCAACACTCACACAGTCCACAGATCACACAATGCCTCCAGATGTGCATCGGAAATTACTTCTGGTCTTCCAGGGAACGATCAAAGCGTAGACTGTTTGACACACTACTCCCATGGAGGGATGTGCGCATGGTGACTATTGTATTCATTCCCAATGCAATTTCTGTGTTTCATCAACACACTGATAGTCCACAGATTACAGAATGCCTCCAAATGTGCATCGGAAATTACCACTGGTCTTCCAGGGAACGATCAAAGCGTAGACTGTTTGAGACATTACTCCCATGGAGGAAAGTGCGCATGTTAACTGTTGTATTTCATCCCGATTAAATTTCGGTGTTCATCAACACTCTGATAGTCCACAGATTACAGAATGCCTCCAGATGTGCATTGGAAACTACTACTGGTCTTCCAGGGAACGATCACAGGGAAAAATTTTAGAGACATCACTACCATAGAGGAAAGTGCGCATGGTGACTGTTGTACTCAATCCTGATGCAATTTCTGTGTTTCATCAACACTCTGATAGTCTACAAATTACACAATACCACCAGATGTGCATCGGTAACTACTACTGGTCTTCCAGGGAACGATCAAAGCGTAGACTGTTTGAGACATTACTCCCGTGGAGAAAGTGCGCATGGTGACTGTTGTATTCTATTCAGATGCAATTTCTGTGTTTCATCAACACTCTCGTAGTCCACAGATTACAGAATGAACAGGATGTGCATCGGAAACTACTTCTGGTCTTCCAGGGAACGATCAAAACGTAAACTGTTTGAGACTATACTCCCGTGGAGGAAAGTGCGAATGGTGACTGTTGAATTCAATCCCGATGCAATTTGTGTATTTCATCAACACTTTGACAGTCCACAGATATCAGAATGCCTCCAGATGTGCATCGGAAACTATTTCTGGTCTTCCAGGGAACGATCAAAGCGTAGACTGTTTGACTCACTACCCCCATGGAGGAAATTGCGCATGGTGACTGTTGTATTCAATCCCGATGCAATTTCTGTGTTTCATGAACACAATGATAGTCCACAGATTACAGAATGAAACCAGATGTGCATTGGAAACTACTACTGGTCTTCCAGGGAACGATCACAGAGTAGACTGCTTGAGTCTTTACTCCCGTGGAGGAAAGTGCGGATGGTGACTGTTGTATTCAATCCCTATCTAATTTCTCTGTGTCATGAACACTCTGATTGTCCACAGATTACAGAATGCCACCAGACGTGCATCGGAAACTACTACTGGTCTTCCAGGGAATGATCAAAGCGTAGGCTCTTTGAGACACTCTTCTCATGGTTGAAACTGCGCATGGTGACTGTTGTATTCAATCCCGATGCAATTTTTTATGTTTCATCAACACACTGATAGTCCACAGATTACAGAATGCCTCCAGATGTGCATCTTAAACTACTACTGCTCTTCCAGGGTACGATCAAAGCGTAGACTGTTTGAGACATTACTCCCATGGAGGAAAGTGCGCATGCTGACTGTTGTATTCTATCCCGATGCAATTTCGGTGTTTCATCAACACTCTGATAGCCCACAGATTACAGAATGCCACCAGACGTGCATCGGAAACTACTAACGGGCTTCCAGGGAACGATCGAATCGTAGACTGTTTGAGACACTACTCACATGGAAGAAAGTGCGCATGGTGACTGTTGTATTCAATCCCGAAGCAATTTCTGTATATGATCAACACTCTGATAGTCCACAGATTACAGAATGCCTCCAGATGTGAATCGAAAACTACTACTGGTCCTCCAGGGAACGACCAAAGCGTAGACTGTTTGAGACATTACTCCCATGGAGGAAAGTGGGCATGGTTACTGTTGTATTCTATCCCGATGCAATATCTGTGTTTCATCAACACTCTGATAGTCCACAGATTACAGAATGCCTCCAGATGTGCATCGGAAACTACAACTGGTCTTCCAGGGAGCGTTCAAAGCGTAGACTGTTTGAGACATTACTAACATGGAGGCAAGTGCGCATGGTAACTGTTGTATTCAATCCCGATGCAATTTCTGTGTTTCATCAACACTTTGAAGGTCCACAGATTACAGAATGCATCCAGATGTGCATTGGAAACTACTACTGGCCTTCCAGGGAACGATCAAGGCGTAGACTATTTGAGACATTACTCCCATGGAGGCAAGTGCGCATGGTGACTGTTGTATTCAATCCCGATGCAATTTCTGTGTTTCATCAACACTCTGATAGTCCACAGATTACAGAATGCCTCCAGATGTGCATCAGAAACTACTTATGGTCTTCCAGGGAACGATCACAAGATAAAATGTTAGAGACATTACTCCCATGGAGGAAAGTGCGCATGGTGACTGTTGTATTCAATCTCGATGCAATTTCTGTGTTTCATCAACACTCTGATAGTCTACAAATTACACAATGCCACCAGATGTGCATCGGAAACTACTACTGGTCTTTCAGGGAACGATCAAAGCGTAGACTGTTTGAGACATAACTCCCGTGGAGGAAAGTGCGCATGGTGACTGTTGTATTCAATCCCGATCCCATTTCTGTGTTTCATCAACACCCTGATAGTCCACAGATTACAGAATGAACCGGATGTGCATCGGAAACTACTACTGGTCTTCCAGGGAACGATCAAAGCGTAGACTGTTTGAGACATTACTCCCGTGGACGAAAGTGCGCATGGTGACTGTTGTATTCAATCCCGATGCAATTTCTGTGTTTCATCAACACTCTGATAGACCACAGATTACAGACTGAACCGGATGTGCATCGGAAACTACTACTGGTCTTCTAGGAAACGATCAAAGCGTAGACTGTTTGAGACATTACTCCCGTGAAGGAAAGTGCGGATGGTGACTGTTGTATTCAATCCCTATGCAATTTCTGTGTTTCATCAACACACTGATAGTCCACAAATTACAGAATGCCTCCAGGTGTGCATCGGAAATTACCACTGGTCTTCCAGGGAACGATCAAAGCGTAGACTGTTTGAGACATTACTCCCATGGAGGAAAGTGCGCATGGTAACTGTTGTATTTCATCCCGATAAAATTTCGGTATTCATCAACACTCTGATAGTCCACAGATTACAGAATGCCTCCAGATGTGCATTGGAAACTACTACTGGTCTTCCAGGGAACGATCACAGGGAAAAATGTTAGAGACATCACTACCATGGAGGAAAGTGCGCATGGTGACTGTTGTATTCAATCCTGATGCAATTTCTGTGTTTCATCAACACTCTGATAGTCTACAAATTACACAATACCACCAGATGTGCATCGGTAAGTACTACTGGTCTTCCAGGGAACGATCAAAGCGTAGACTGTTTGAGACATTACTCCCGTAGAGGAAAGTGCGCATGGTGACTGTTGTATTCAATTCAGATGCAATTCCTGTGTTTCATCAACACTCTGATAGTCGACAGATTACAGAATGCCACCAGACGTGCATCGGAAACTACTACCGGTCTTCCAAGGAACGATCAAAGCGTAGACTGTTTGAGACTCTACTCTCATGGAAGAAAGTGCGCATGGTGACTGTTGTGTTCAATCCCGAAGCAATTTCTGTGTTTGATCTACACTCTGATAGTCCACAGATTACAGAATGCCTCCAGAAGTGAATCGGAAACTATTACTGGTCCTCCAGGGAACGATCAAAGCGTAGACTGTTTGAGACATTGCTCCCAAGGAGGAAAGTGGGCATGGTGACTGTTGTATTCTATCCCGATGCAATTTCTGTGTTTCATCAACACTCTGATAGTCCACAGATTACAGAATGAACCAGATGTGCATCGGAAACTACTACTGGTCTTCCAGGAAACGATCAAAGCGTAGACTGTTTCAGACATTTCTCCCATGGAGGAAAGTGCGCATTGTGACTGTTGTATTCAATCCCGATGCAATTTCTGTGTTTCATCAACACTCTGATAGTCCACAGATTACAGAATGAACAGGATGTGCATCGGAAACTACTACTGGTCTTCAAGGGAACGATCAAAGCGTAGACTGTTTGAGACATTACTTCTGTGGAGGAAAGTGCGCATGGTGACTGTTGTATTCAATCGCGATGCAATTTCGGTCTTTCATCAACACTCTGATAGTCCACAGATTACAGAATGCCTCCAGATGTGCATCGGAAACTACCACTGGTCTTCCAGGGAGCGATCAAAGGGTAGAGTGTTTAAGACATTACTAACATGGAGGCAAGTGCGCATGGTTACTGTTGTATTCAATCCCGATGCAATTTCTGTGTTTCATCAACACTTTGAAGGCCCACAGATTACAGAATGCATCCAGATGTGCATCGGAAACTACTACTGGTCTCCCAGGGAACGATCGAAGCGTAGACTATTTGACACATTACTTCCATGGAGGAAAGTGCGCATGGTGTCTGTTTTATTCAATCCCGATGCAATTTCTGTGGTTCATCAACACTCTGATAGTCCACAGATAACAGAATGAAACCAGACGTGCATCGGAAACTACTACTGGTCTTCCAGGGAGCGATCAAAGCGTCGACTGTTTGAGACATTACTCCTGTGGAGGAAAGTGCGCATGGTGACTGTTGTATTCAATCCCGATGCAATTTCTGTGTTTCATTAACACTCTGATAGTCCACAGATTACAGAATGCATCCAGATTTGCATCGGAAACTACTACTGGTCTTCAAGGGTACGATCAAAGCGTAGACTATTTGAGACATTACTCCCATGGAGGCAAGTGCGCATGGTGACTGTTATATTCAATCCCGATGCAATTTCTGTGTTTCGTCAACACTCTGATAGTCCACAGATTAAGGAATGCCACCAGATGTGCATCGGAAACTACTACTGGTCTTCCAGTTAGCGATCAAAGCGTCGAATGTTTGAGACATTACTCCTGTGGAGGAAAGTGCGCATGGTGACTGTTGTATTCAATCGCGATGCAATTTCTGTGTTTCATCAACACTCTGATAGTCCACAGATTACAGAATGCCTCCAGATGTGAATCGAAAACTACTACTGGTCCTCCAGGGAACGACCAAAGCGTAGACTGTTTGAGACATTACTCCCATGGAGAAAAGTGGGCATGGTTACTGATGTATTCTATCCCGATGCAATATCTGTGTTTCATCAACACTCTGATAGTCCACAGATTACAGAATGCCTCCAGATGTGCATCGGAAACTACCACTGGTCTTCCAGGGAACGATCAAAGAATAGACTGTTTGAGACATTACTAACATGGAGGCAAGTGCGCATGGTGACTGTTGTATTCAATCCCGATGCAATTTCTGTGTTTCATCAACACTTTGAAGGTCCACAGATCACAGAATGCATCCAGATGTGCATTGGAAACTACTACTGGTCTTCCAGGGAACGATCACAGGGTAAAATGTTAGAGACATTACTACCATGGAGGAAAGTGCGCATGGTGACTATTGTATTCAATCCCGAAGCAATTTCTGTATTTGATCAACACTCTGATAGTCCACAGATTACAGAATGCCTCCAGATGTGAATCGAAAACTACTACTGGTCCTCCAGGGAACGACCAAAGTGTAGACTGTTTGAGACATTACTCCCATGGAGGAAAGTGGGCATGGTTACTGTTGTATTCTATCCCGATGCAATATCGGTGTTTCATCAACACTCTGATAGTCCACAGATTACAGAATGCCTCCAGATGTGCATCGGAAACTACCACTGGTCTTCCAGGGAGCGATCAAAGGGTAGAGTGTTTAAGACATTACTAACATGGAGGCAAGTGCGCATGGTTACTGTTGTATTCAATCCCGATGCAATTTCTGTGTTTCATCAACACTCTGATAGTCCACAGATTACAGAATGCCACCAGACGTGAATCGGAAACTACTACTGGTCTTCCAGGGAACGATCAAAACGTAGACTGTTTGAGACACTACTCTCATGGATGAAAGTGCGTATGGTGACTGTTGTATTCAATCCCAATTCAATTCTTTGTGTTTCATCAACACTCTGATAGTCCACAGATTACAGAATGCCTCCAGATGAGCATCGGAAACTACTACTGGTCTTCCAGGGAACGATCAAGGTGTAGACTCTTTGAGACATAACTCCTGTGGAGGAAAGTGCGCATGGTGACTGTTGTACTCTATCTCGATGCATTTTCGGTGTTTCATCAACACTCTGATAGTCCACAGATAACAGAATGAAACCAGACGTGCATCGGAAACTACTACTGGTCTTCCAGGGAACGATCAAAGCGTAGTCTGTTTGAGACACTACTCTCATTGAAGAAAGTACGCATGGTACTGTTGTATTCAATCCCGATGCAATTTCTGTGTTTCATCAACACTTTGAAGGTCCACAGATTACAGAATGCATCCAGATGTGCATCGGAAACTACTACTGGTCTTCCAGGGAGCGATCAAAGCGTCGACTGTGTGAGACATTACTCCTGTGGAGGAAAGTGCGCATGGTGACTGTTGTATTCAATCCCGATGCAATTTCTGTGTTTCATTAACACACTGATAGTCCACAGATTACAGAATGCATTTAGATTTGCATCGGAAACTACTACTGGTCTTCCAGGGAACGATCAAAGCGTAGACTGTTTGAGACATTACTCCCATGGAGGAAAGTGCGCATGGTGACTGTTATATTCAATCCCGATGCAATTTCTGTGTTTCGTCAACACTCTGATAGTCCACAGATTAAGGAATGCCACCAGATGTGCATCGGAAACTACTACTGGTCTTCCAGTTAGCGATCAAAGCGTCGACAGTTTGAGACATTACTCCTGTGGAGGAAAGTGCGCATGGTGACTGTTGTATTCAATCCCGATGCAATTTCTGTGTTTCATCAACACTTTGAAGGTCCACAGATTACAGAATGCATCCAGATGTGCATTGGAAACTACTACTGGTCTTCCAGGGAACGATCACAGGGTAAAATGTTAGAGACATTACTACCATGGAGGAAAGTGCGCATGGTGACTGTTGTATTCAATCCCGATGCAATTTCGGTGTTTCATCAACACTCTGATAGTCCACAGATTACAGAATGCCACCAGACATGCATCGGAAACTACTACCGGTCTTCCAGGGAACGATCAAAGCGTAGACTGTTTGAGACACTACTCTCATGGAAGAAAGTGCGCATGGTGACTGTTGTATTCAATCCCGATGCAATTTCTGTATTTGATCAACACTCTGATAGTCCACAGATTACAGAATGCCTCCAGATGTGAATCGAAAACTACTACTGGTCCTCCAGCGAACGACCAAAGCGTAGACTGTTTGAGACATTACTCCCATGGAGGAAAGTGGGCATGGTTTTTGTTGTATTCTATCCCGATGCAATATCTGTGTTTCATCAACACTCTGATAGTCCACAGATTACAGAATGCCTCCAGATGTGCATCGGAAACTACCACCGGTCTTCCAGGGAACGATCGAAGCGTAGACTATCAGACACATTACTTCCATGGAGGAAAGTGCGCATGGTGTCTGTTTTATTCAATCCCGATGCAATTTCTGTGTTTTATCAACACTCTGATAGTCCACAGATTAAGGAATGCCACCAGATGTGCATCGGAAACTACTACTGGTCTTCCAGGGAACGATCAAAGCGTAGACTGTTTGAGGCATTAGTCCCGTGGAGGAAAGTGCGGATGGTGACTGTTGAATTCAATCCCGAAGCAATTTCTGTGTTTCATCAAAACTCTGATATTCCAAAGATTACAGAATGCCACCAGACGTGAATCGGAAACTACTACTGGTCTTCCAGGGAACGATCAAAACGTAGACTGTTTGAGACACAACTCTCATGGATGAAAGTGCGTATGGTGACTGTTGTATTCAATCCCAATTCAATTCTTTGTGTTTCATCAACACTCTGATAGTCCACAGATTACAGAATACCTCCAGATGAGCATCGGAAACTACTACTGGTCTTCCAGGGAACGATCAAAGCGTAGACTGTTTGAGACACTACTCTCATGGAAGAAAGTACGCATGGTACTGTTGTATTCAATCCCGATTCAATTTCTGTGTTTCATCAACACTTTGAAGGTCCACAGATTACAGAATGCATCCAGATGTGCATCGGAAACTACTACTGGTCTTCCAGGGAGCAATCAAAGCGTCGACTGTTTGAGACATTACTCCTGTGGAGGAAAGTGCGCATGGTGACTGTTGTATTCAATCCCGATGCAATTTCTGTGTTTCATTAACACTCTGATAGTCCACAGATTACAGAATGCATCCAGATTTGCATCGGAAACTACTACTGTTCTTCCAGGGAACGATCAAAGCGTACACTATTTGAGACATTACTCCCATGGAGGAAAGTGCGCATGGTGACTGTTATATTCAATCCCGATGCAATTTCTGTGTTTCGTCAACACTCTGATAGTCCACAGATTAAGGAATGCCACCAGATGTGCATCGGAAACTACTACTGGTCTTCCAGTTAGCGATCAAAGCGACGACTGTTTGAGACATTACTCCTGTGGAGGAAAGTGCGCATGGTGACTGTTGTATTCAATCCCGATGTAATTTCTGTGTTTCATCAACACTTTGAAGGTCCACAGATTACAGAATGCATCCAGATGTGCATTGGAAACTACTACTGGTCTTCCAGGGAACGATCACAGGGTAAAATGTTAGAGACATTACTACCATGGAGGAAAGTGCGCATGGTGACTGTTGTATTCAATCCCGATACAATTTTTTGTGTTTCATCAACACACTGATAGTCCACAGATTACAGAATGCCTCCAGATGTGCATCTTAAACTACTACTGCTCCTCCAGGGTACGATCAAAGCGTAGACTGTTTGAGACATTACTCCCATGGAGGAAAGTGCGCATGGTGACTGTTGTATTCAATCCCGATGCAATTTCGGTGTTTCATCAAAACTCTGATAGTCCACAGATTACAGAATGCCACCAGACATGCATCGGAAACTACTACCGTTCCTCCAGGGAACGATCAAAGCGTAGACTGTTTGAGACACTACTCTCATGGAAGAAAGTGCGCATGGTGACTGTTGTATTCAATCCTGAAGCAATTTCTGTATTTGATCAAGACTCTGATAGTCCACGGATTACAGAATGCCTCCAGATGTGAATCGAAAACTACTACTGGTCCTCCAGGGAACGACCAAAGCGTAGACTGTTTGAGACATTACTCCCATGGAGGAAAGTGGGCATGGTTACTGTTGAATTCTATCCCGATGCAATTTCTGTGTTTCATCAACACTCTGATAGTCCACAGATTACAGAATGCCTCCAGATGTGCATCGGAAACTACCACTGGTCTCCCAGGGAGCGATCAAAGGGTAGAGTGTTTAAAACATTACTAACATGGAGGCAAGTGCGCATGGTTACTGTTGTATTCAATCCCGATGCAATTTCTGTGTTTCATCAACACTTTGAAGGCCCACAGATTACAGAATGCATCCAGATGTGCATCGGAAACTACTACTGGTCTCCCAGGGAACGATCGGAGCGTAGACTATCTGACACATTACTTCCATGGAGGAAAGTGCGCATGGTGTCTGTTTTATTCAATCCCGATGCAATTTCTGTGTTTCATCAACACTCTGATAGTCCACAGATTAAGGAATGCCACCAGATGTGCATCGGAAACTACTACTGGTCTTAAAGGGAACGATCAAAGCGTCGACTGTTTGGGACATTACTTCTGTGGAGGAAAGTGCGCATGGTGACTGTTGTATTCAATCCCGATGCAATTTCTGTGTTTCATCAACGCCCTGATAGTCCACAGATTACAAAATGCCACCGGATGTGCATCTGAAACTACTACTGGTCTTCCAGGGAATGATCAAATCGTAGACTGTTTGAGACATAACTCCTGTGGAGGAAAGTGCGCATGGTGACTGTTGTATTCAATCCCGATGCAATTTCTGTGTTTCATCAACACTCTGATAGACCACAGATTGCAGAATGAACCGGATGTGCATCGGAAACTACTACTGGTCTTCCAGGGAACGATCAAAGCGTAGACTGTTTGAGACATTAGCCCCGTGGAGGAAAGTGCGGATGGTGACTGTTGAATTCAATCCCGAAGCAATTTCTGTGTTTCATCAAAACTCTGATATTCCACAGATTACAGAATGCCCCCAGACGTGAATCGGAAACTACTACTGGTCTTCCAGGGAACGATCAAATCGTAGACTGTTTGAGACACTACTCTCATGGATGAAAGTGCGTATGGTGACTGTTGTATTCAATCCCAATTCAATTCTTTGTGTTTCATCAACACTCTGATAGTCCACAGATTACAGAATGCCTCCAGATGAGCATCGGAAACTACTACTGGTCTTCCAGGGAACGATCAAGGTGTAGACTCTTAGAGACTTTACTCCTGTGGAGGAAAGTGCGCATGGTGACTGTTGTATTCTATCTCGATGCATTTTCGGTGTTTCATCAACACTCTGATAGTCCACAGATAACAGAATGAAACCAGACGTGCATCGGAAACTACTACTGGTCTTCCAGGGAACGATCAAAGCGTAGACTGTTTGAGACATTACTCCTGTGGAGGAAAGTGCGCATGGTGACTGTTGTATTCAATCCCGATGCAATTTCTGTGTTTCATTAAGACTCTGATAGTCCACAGATTACAGAATGCATCGCGATTTGCATCGGAAACTAATACTGGTCTTCCAGGGAACGATCAAAGCGTAGACTATTTGAGACATTACTCCCATGGAGGAAAGTGCGCATGGTGACTGTTATATTCAATCCCGATGCAATTTCTGTGTTTCGTCAACACTCTGATAGTCCACAGATTAAGGAATGCCACCAGATGTGCATCGGAAACTACTACTGGTCTTCCAGTTAGCGATCAAAGCGTCGACTGTTTGAGACATTACTCCTGTGGAGGAAAGTGCGCATGGTGACTGTTGTATTCAATCGCGGTGCAATTTCTGTGTTTCATCAACACTCTGATAGTCCACAGATTACAGATTGCCTCCAGATGTGAATCGAAAACTGCTACTGGTCCTCCAGGGAACGACCAAAGCGTAGACTGTTTGAGACATTACTCCCATGGATTAAAGTGGGCATGGTTACTGTTGTATTCTAACCCGATGCAATATCTGTGTTTCATCAACACTCTGATAGTCCACAGATTACAGAATGCCTCCAGATGTGCATCGGAAACTACCACTGGTCTTCCAGGGAGCGATCAAAGCGTAGACTGTTTGAGACATTACTAACATGGAGGCAAGTGCGCATGGTGACTGTTGTATTCAATCCCGATGCAATTTTTTGTGTTTCATCAACACACTGATAGTCCACAGATTACAGAATGCCTCCAGATGTGCATCTTAAACTACTACTGCTCTTCCAGGGTACGATCAAAGCGTAGACTGTTTGAGACATTACTCCCATGGAGGAAACTGCGCATGGTGACTGTTGTATTCAATCCCGATGCAATTTCGGTGTTTCATCAACACTCTGATAGTCCACAGATTACAGAATGCCACCAGACGTGCATCGGAAACTACTACCGGTCTTCCAGGGAACGATCAAAGCGTAGACTGTTTGAGACACTACTCTCATGGAAGAAAGTGCGCATGGTGACTGTTGTATTCAATCCCGAAGCAATTTCTGTATTTGATCAACACTCTGATAGTCCACAGATTACAGAATGCTTCCAGATGTGAATCGAAAACTACTACTTGTCCTCCAGGGAACGACCAAAGCGTAGACTGTTTGAGACATTACTCCCATGGAGGAAAGTGCGCATGGTGAATGTTGTATTCAATCCCGATGCAATTTCTGTGTTTCATTAACACTCTGATAGTCCACAGATTACAGAATGCATCCAGATTTGCATCGGAAACTACTACTGGTCTTCCAGGGAACGATCAAAGCGTACACTATTTGAGACATTACTCCCATGGAGGAAAGTGCGCATGGTGACTGTTATATTCAATCTCGATGAAATTTCTGTGTTTCGTCAACACTCTGATAGTCCACAGATTAAGGAATGCCACCAGATGTGCATCGGAAACTACTACTGGTCTTCCAGTTAGCGATCAAAGCGTCGACTGTTTGAGACATTACTCCTGTGGAGGAAAGTGCGCATGGTGACTGTTGTATTCAATCCCGATGCAATTTCTGTGTTTCATCAACACTTTGAAGGTCCACAGATTGCAGAATGCATCCAGATGTGCATTGGAAACTACTACTGGTCTTCCAGGGAACGATCACAGGGTAAAATGTTAGAGACATTACTACCATGGAGGAAAGTGCGCATGGTGACTGTTGTATTCAATCCCGATGCAATTTTTTGTGTTTCATCAACACACTGATGGTCCACAGAATACAGAATGCCTCCAGATGTGCATCTTAAACTACTACTGCTCCTCCAGGGTACGATCAAAGCGTAGACTGTTTGAGACATTACTCCCATGGAGGAAAGTGCGCATGGTGACTGTTGTATTCAATCCCGATGCAATTTCGGTG
This sequence comes from Schistocerca gregaria, assembly GCF_023897955.1. Lineage (NCBI taxonomy): Eukaryota > Metazoa > Arthropoda > Insecta > Orthoptera > Acrididae > Schistocerca > Schistocerca gregaria. Next base: position 47,878,217 of record NC_064928.1, on the reverse strand, counting down.
TTTCATCAAAACTCTGATAGTCCACAGATTACAGAATGCCACCAGACATGCATCGGAAACTACTACCGGTCCTCCAGGGAACGATCAAAGCGTAGACTGTTTGAGACACTACTCTCATGGAAGAAAGTGCGCATGGTGACTGTTGTATTCAATCCCGAAGCAATTTCTGTATTTGATCAACACTCTGAGAGTCCACAGATTACAGAATGCCTCCAGATGTGAATCGAAAACTACTACTGGTCCTCCAGGGAACGACCAAAGCGTAGACTGTTTGAGACATTACTCCCATGGAGGAAAGTGGGCATGGTTACTGTTGAATTCTATCCCGATGCAATTTCTGTGTTTCATCAACACTCTGATAGTCCACAGATTACAGAATGCCTCCAGATGTGCATCGGAAACTACCACTGGTCTCCCAGGGAGCGATCAAAGGGTAGAGTGTTTAAAACATTACTAACATGGAGGCAAGTGCGCATGGTTACTGTTGTATTCAATCCCGATGCAATTTCTGTGTTTCATCAACACTTTGAAGGCCCACAGATTACAGAATGCATCCAGATGTGCATCGGAAACTACTACTGGTCTCCCAGGGAACGATCGGAGCGTAGACTATCTGACACATTACTTCCATGGAGGAAAGTGCGCATGGTGTCTGTTTTATTCAATCCCGATGCAATTTCTGTGTTTCATCAACACTCTGATAGTCCACAGATTAAGGAATGCCACCAGATGTGCATCGGAAATTACTACTGGTCTTCCAGGGAATGATCAAAGCGTAGACTGTTTGAGACATTAGTCCCGTGGAGGAAAGTGCGGATGGTGACTGTTGAATTCAATCTCGAAGCAATTTCTGTGTTTCATCAAAACTCTGATATTCCACAGATTACAGAATGCCACCAGACGTGAATCGGAAACTACTACTGGTCTTCCAGGGAACGATCAAAACGTAGACTGTTTGAGACACTACTCTCATGGATGAAAGTGCGTATGGTGACTGTTGTATTCAATCCCAATTCAATTCTTTGTGTTTCATCAACTCTCTGATAGTCCACAGATTACAGAATGCCTCCAGATGAGCATCGGAAACTACTACTGGTCTCCCAGGGAACGATCGGAGCGTAGACTATCTGACACATTACTTCCATGGAGGAAAGTGCGCATGGTGTCTGTTTTATTCAATCCCGATGCAATTTCTGTGTTTCATTAACACTCTGATAGTCCACAGATTACAGAATGCATCCAGATTTGCATCGGAAACTAATGCTGGTCTTCCAGGGAACGATCAAAGCGTAGACTATTTGAGACATTACTCCCATGGAGGAAAGTGCGCATGGTGACTGTTATATTCAATCCCGATGCAATTTCTGTGTTTCATCAACACTCTGATAGACCACAGATTACAGAATGAACCGGATGTGCATCGGAAACTACTACTGGACTGCCAGGGAACGATCAAAGCGTAGACTGTTTCAGACATTACTCCCGTGGAGGAAAGTGCGCATGGTGACTGTTGCATTCAATCCCGATGCAATTTCTGTGTTACATCAACACTCTGATAGTCCGCAGATTACAGAATGCCACGAGATGTGAATCGGAAACTACTACTGGTCCTCCAGGGAACGATCAAAGCGTAGACTGTTTGAGACATTGCTCCCAAGGAGGAAAGTGGGCATGGTGACTGTTGTATTCTATCCCGATGCAATTTCTGTGTTTCATCAACACTCTGATAGACCACAGATTACAGAATGAACCGGATGTGCATCGGAAACTACTACTGGACTTCCAGGGAACGATCAAAGCGTAGACTGTTTCAGACATTACTCCCATGGAGGAAAGTGCGCATTGTGACTGTTGTATTCAATCCCGATGCAATTTCTGTGTTTCATCAACACTCTGATAGTCCACAGATTACAGAATGAACAGGATGTGCATCGGAAACTACTACTGGTCTTCAAGGGAACGATCAAAGGGTAGACTGTTTGAGACATTACTCCTGTGGAGGAAAGTGCGCATGGTGACTGTTGTATTCAATCGCGATGCAATTTCTGTGTTTCATCAACACTCTGATAGTCCACAGATTACAGAATGCCTCCAGATGTGCATCGGAAACTACCACTGGTCTTCCAGGGAGCGATCAAAGGGTAGAGTGTTTAAGACATTACTAACATGGAGGCAAGTGCGCATGGTTACTGTTGTATTCAATCCCGATGCAATTTCTGTGTTTCATCAACACTTTGAAGGCCCACAGATTACAGAATGCATCCAGATGTGCATCGGAAACTACTACTGGTCTCCCAGGGAACGATCGACGCGTAGACTATTTGACACTTTACTTCCATGGAGGAAAGTGCGCATGGTGTCTGTTTTATTCAATCCCGATGCAATTTCTGTGTTTCATCAACACTCTGATAGTCCACAGATTAAGGAATGCCACCAGATGTGCATCGGAAATTACTACTGGTCTTCCAGGGAATGATCAAAGCGTAGACTGTTTGAGACATTAGTCCCGTGGAGGAAAGTGCGGATGGTGACTGTTGAATTCAATCTCGAAGCAATTTCTGTGTTTCATCAAAACTCTGATATTCCACAGATTACAGAATGCCACCAGACGTGAATCGGAAACTACTACTGGTCTTCCAGGGAACGATCAAAACGTAGACTGTTTGAGACACTACTCTCATGGATGAAAGTGCGTATGGTGACTGTTGTATTCAATCCCAATTCAATTCTTTGTGTTTCATCAACTCTCTGATAGTCCACAGATTACAGAATGCCTCCAGATGAGCATCGGAAACTACTACTGGTCTCCCAGGGAACGATCGGAGCGTAGACTATCTGACACATTACTTCCATGGAGGAAAGTGCGCATGGTGTCTGTTTTATTCAATCCCGATGCAATATCTGTGTTTCATCAACACTCTGATAGTCCACAGGTTAAGGAATGCCACCAGATGTGCATCGGAAACTACTACTGGTCTTAAAGGGAACGATCAAAGCGTCGACTGTTTGGGACATTACTTCTGTGGAGGAAAGTGCGCATGGTGACTGTTGTATTCAATCCCGATGCAATTTCTGTGTTTCTTCAACACCCTGATAGTCCACAGATTACAAAATGCCACCGGATGTGCATCTGAAACTACTACTGGTCTTCCAGGGAATGATCAAATCGTAGACTGTTTGAGACATTACTCCTGTGGAGGAAAGTGCGCATGGTGACTGTTGTATTCAATCGCGATGCAATTTCTGTGTTTCATCAACACTCTGATAGTCCACAGATTACAGAATGCCTCCAGATGTGAATCGAAAACTACTACTGGTCCTCCAGAGAACGACCAAAGCGTAGACTGTTTGAGACATTACTCCCATGGAGGAAAGTGGGCATGGTTACTGTTGTATTCTATCCCGATGCAATATCTGTGTTTCATCAACACTCTGATAGTCCACAGATTACAAAATGCCACCGGATGTGCATCTGAAACTACTACTGGTCTTCCAGGGAATGATCAAAGCGTAGACTGTTTGAGACATTACTCCTGTGGAGGAAAGTGCGCATTGTGACTGTTGTATTCAATCCCGATGCAATTTCTGTGTTTCATAACACTCTGATAGTCCACAGATTACAGAATGAACAGGATGTGCATCGGAAACTACTACTGGTCTTCAAGGGAACGATCAAAGCGTAGACTGTTTGAGACATTACTCCTGTGGAGGAAAGTGCGCATGGTGACTGTTGTATTCAATCGCGATGCAATTTCTGTGTTTCATCAACACTCTGATAGTCCACAGATTACAAAATGCCTCCAGATGGGCATCGGAAACTACCACTGGTCTTCCAGTGAGCGATCAAAGGGTAGAGTGTTCAAGACATTACTAACATGGAGGCAAGTGCGCATGGTTACTGTTGTATTCAATCCCGATGCAATTTCTGTGTTTCATCAACACTTTGAAGGCCCACAGATTACAGAATGCATCCAGATGTGCATCGGAAACTACTACTGGTCTCCCAGGGAACGATCGAAGCGTATACTATTTGACACTTTACTTCCATGGAGGAAAGTGCGCATGGTGTCTGTTTTATTCAATCCCGATGCAATTTCTGTGTTTCATCAACACTCTGATAGTCCACAGATTAAGGAATGCCACCAGATGTGCATCGGAAACTACTACTGGTCTTAGAGGGAACGATCAAAGCGTCGACTGTTTGGGACATTACTTCTGTGGAGGAAAGTGAGCATGGTGACTGTTGTATTCAATCCCGATGCAATTTCTGTGTTTCATCAAAACTCTGATAGTCCACAGATTACAAAATGCCACCGGATGTGCATCTGAAACTACTACTGGTCTTCCAGGGAATGATCAAAGCGTAGACTGTTTGAGACATTACTCCTGTGGAGGAAAGTGCGCATGGTGACTGTTGTATTCAATCCCGATGCAATTTCTGTGTTTCATCAACACTCTGATAGTCCACAGATTACAGAATGAACCGGATGTGCATCGGAAACTACTACTGGTCTTCCAGGGAACGATCAAAGCGTTGACAGTTTGAGACATTATTCCCGTGGAGGAAAGTGCGGATGGTGACTGTTGAATTCAATCCCGAAGCAATTTCTGTGTTTCATCAAAACTCTGATATTCCACAGATTACAGAATGCCACCAGACGTGAATCGGAAACTACAACTGGTCTTCCAGGGAACGATCAAAACGTAGACTGTTTGAGACACTACTCTCATGGATGAAAGTGCGGATGGTGACTGTTGTATTCAATCCCAATTCAATTCTTTGTGTTTCATCAACTCTCTGATAGTCCACAGATTACAGAATGCCTCCAGTTGTGCATCGGAAACTACCACTGGTCTTCCAGGGAGCGATCAAAGGGTAGTGTGTTTAAGACATTACTAACATGGAGGCAAGTGCGCATGGTTACTGTTGTATTCAATCCCGATGCAATTTCTGTGTTTCATCAACACTTTGAAGGCCCACAGATTACAGAATGCATCCAGATGTGCATCGGAAACTACTACTGGTCTCCCAGGGAACGATCGAAGCGTAGACTATTTGACACATTACTTCCATGGAGGAAAGTGCGCATGGTGTCTGTTTTATTCAATCCCGATGCAATTTCTGTGTTTCATCAACACTCTGATAGTCCACAGATTACAGAATGCCACCAGACGTGCATCGGAAACTACTACCGGTCTTCCAGGGAACGATCAAAGCGTAGACTGTTTGAGACACTACTCTCATGGAAGAAAGTGCGCATGGTGACTGTTGTATTCAATCCCGAAGCAATTTCTGTATTTGATCAACACTCTGATAGTCCAGAGATTACAGAATGCTTCCAGATGTGAATCGAAATCTACTACTTGTCCTCCAGGGAACGACCAAAGCGTAGACTGTTTGAGACATTACTCCCATGGAGGAAAGTGGGCATGGTTACTGTTGTATTCAATCCCGATGCAATATCTGTGTTTCATCAACACTCTGATAGTCCACAGATTACAGAATGCCTCCAGATGTGCATCGGAAACTACCACTGGTCTTCCAGGGAGCGATGAAAGCGTAGACTGTTTGAGACATTACTAACATGGAGGCAAGTGCGCATGGTGACTGTTGTATTCTATCCCGATGCAATTTCTGTGTTTCATCAACACTTTGAAGGTCCACAGATTACAGAATGCATCCAGATGTGCATTGGAAACTACTACTGGCCTTCCAGGGAACGATCAAGGCGTAGACTATTTGAGACATTACTCCCATGGAGGAAAGTGCGCATGGAGACTGTTGTATTCAATCCCGACGCAGTCTCTGTGTTTCATGAACACTCAACTTGTCCACAGATTTCATAATGCCTCCATATGTGCATCGGAATCTACTACTGGTCTTCCACGGAACGATCACAGCGTAGACTGTTTGAGACATTACTCCCATGGAGGAAAGTGCTCATGGTGACTGTGGTATTCAATCCTGATGCTATTTCTGTGTTTCATCAACACTCTGATAGTCCACAGATTACAGAATGCCTCCAGATGTGCATCAGAAACTACTTATGGTCTTCCAGGGAACGATCACAAGATAAAATTTTAGAGACATTACTCCCATGGAGGAAAGTGCGCATGGTGACTGTTGTGTTCAATCCCGATCCAATTTCTGTGTTTCATCAACACTCTGATAGTCCACAGATTACAGAATGAACCAGATGTGCAACGGAAACTACTACTGGTCTTCCAGGGAACGATCAAAGCGTAGACTGTTTGAGACATTACTCCCGTGGACGAAAGTGCGCATGGTGACTGTTGTATTCAATCCCGATGCAATTTCTGTGTTTCATCAACACTCGGATAGACCACAGATTACAGACTGAACCGGATGTGCATCGGAAACTACTACTGGTCTTCTAGGAAACGATCAAAGCGTAGAGTGTTTGAGACATTACTCCCGTGAAGGAAAGTACGGATGGTGACTGTTGTATTCAATCCCTATGCAATTTCTGTGTTTCCTCAACACTCTGATAGTCCACAGATAACAGAATGCCACCAGACGTGCATCGGAAACTACTACTGGTCTTCCAGGGAACGATCAAAGCGTAGACTGTTTGAGACATTACTCCCGTGGAGGAAAGTGCGCATGGTGACTGTTGCATTCAATCCCGATGCAATTTCTGTGTTTCATCAACACTCTGATAGTCCGCAGATTACAGAATGCCACGAGATATGCATCGGAAACTACTACTGGTCTCCCTTGGAAAGATCAAAGCGTAGACTGTTTGAGACACTACTCTCATGGAAGAAAGAGCGCATGGTGGCTGTTGTATTCAATCCCGAAGCAATTTCTGTGTTTGATCAACACTCTGATAGTCCACAGATTACAGAATGCCTCCAGATGTGAATCGGAAACTACTACTGGTCCTCCAGGGAACGATCAAAGCGTAGACAGTTTGAGACATTGCTCCCAAGGAGGAAAGTGGGCATGGTGACTGTTGTATTCTATCCCGATGCAATTTCTGTGTTTCTTTAACACTCTGATAGTCCACAGATTACAGAATGAACCGGATGTGCATCGGAAACTACTACTGGTCTTCCAGGGAACGATCAAAGCGTAGACTGTTTCAGACATTACTCCCATGGAGGAAAGTGCGCATTGTGACTGTTGTATTCAATCGCGATGCAATTTCTGTGTTTCATCAACACTCTGATAGTCCACAGATTACAGAATGCTTCCAGATGTGCATCGGAAACTACCACTGGTCTTCCAGGGAGCGATCAAAGGGTAGAGTGATTAAGACATTACTAACATGGAGGCAAGTGCGCATGGTTACTGTTGTATTCAATCCCGATGCTATTTCTGTGTTTCATCAACACTTTGAAGGCCCACAGATTACAGAATGCATCCAGATGTGCATCAGAAACCACTACTGGTCTCCCAGGGAACGATCGACGCGTAGACTATTTGACACATTACTTCCATGGAGGAAAGTGCGCATGGTGTCTGTTTTATTCAATCCCGATGCAATTTCTGTGTTTCATCAACACTCTGATAGTCCACAGATTAAGGAATGCCACCGGATGTGCATCGGAAATTACTACTGGTCTTCCAGGGAATGATCAAAGCGTAGACTGTTTGAGACATTAGTCCCGTGGAGGAAAGTGCGGATGGTGACTGTTGAATTCAATCTCGAAGCAATTTCTGTGTTTCATCAACACTCTGATAGTCCACAGATTACAGAATGCCTCCAGATGTGAATCGGAAACTACTACTGGTCCTCCAGGGAACGATCAAAGCGTAGACAGTTTGAGACATTGCTCCCAAGGAGGAAAGTGGGCATGGTGACTGTTGTATTCTATCCCGATGCAATTTCTGTGTTTCTTCAACACTCTGATAGTCCACTGATTACAGAATGAACCGGATGTGCATCGGAAACTACTACTGGTCTTCCAGGGAACGATCAAAGCGTAGACTGTTTCAGACATTACTCCCATGGAGGAAAGTGCGCATTGTGACTGTTGTATTCAATCGCGATGCAATTTCTGTGTTTCATCAACACTCTGATAGTCCACAGATTACAGAATGCCTCCAGATGTGAATCGGAAACTACTACTGGTCCTCCAGGGAACGATCAAAGCGTAGACAGTTTGAGACATTGCTCCCAAGGAGGAAAGTGGGCATGGTGACTGTTGTATTCTATCCCGATGCAATTTCTGTGTTTCATCAACACTTTGAAGGTCCACAGATTACAGAATGCATCCAGATGTGCATCGGAAACTACTACTGGTCTTCCAGGGAGCGATCAAAGCGTCGACTGTTTGAGACATTACTCCTGTGGAGGAAAGTGCGCATGGTGACTGTTGTATTCAATCCCGATGCAATTTCTATGTTTCATTAACACTCTGATAGTCCACAGATTACAGAATGCATCAAGATTTGCATCGGAAACTACTACTGGTCTTCCAGGGAACGATCAAAGCGTAGACTATTTAAGACATTACTCCCATGGAGGAAAGTGCGCATGGTGACTGTTATATTCAATCCCGATGCAATTTCTGTGTTTCGTCAACACTCTGATAGGCCACAGATTAAGGAATGCCACCAGATGTGCATCGGAAACTACTACTGGTCTTCCAGTTAGCGATCAAAGCGTCCACTGTTTGAGACATTACTCCTGTGGAGGAAAGTGCGCATGGTGACTGTTGTATTCAATCGCGATGCAATTTCTGTGTTTCATCAACACTCTGATAGTCCACAGATTACAGAATGCCTCCTGATGTGAATCGAAAACTACTACTGGTCCTCCAGAGAACGACCAAAGCGTAGACTGTTTGAGACATTACTCCCATGGAGGAAAGTGGGCATGGTTACTGTTGTATTCTATCCCGATGCAATATCTGTGTTTCATCAACACTCTGATAGTCCACAGATTACAAAATGCCACCGGATGTGCATCTGAAACTACTACTGGTCTTCCAGGGAATGATCAAAGCGTAGACTGTTTGAGACATTACTCCTGTGGAGGAAAGTGCGCATTGTGGATGTTGTATTCAATCCCGATGCAACTTCTGTATTTCATCAACACTCTCATAGTCCACAGATTACAGAATGAACAGGATGTGCATCGGAAACTACTACTGGTTTTCAAGGGAACGATCAAAGCGTAGACTGTTTGAGACATTACTCCTGTGGAGGAAAGTGCGCATGGTGACTGTTGTATTCAATCGCGATGCAATTTCTCTGTTTCATCAACACTCTGATAGTCCACTGATTACAAAATGCCTCCAGATGGGCATCGGAAACTACCACTGGTCTTCCAGTGAGCGATCAAAGGGTAGAGTGTTTAAGACATTACTAACATGGAGGCAAGTGCGCATGGTTACTGTTGTATTCAATCCCGATGCAATATCTGTGTTTCATCAACACTTTGAAGGCCCACAGATTACAGAATGCATCCAGATGTGCATCGGAAACTACTACTGGTCTCCCAGGGAACGATCGAAGCGTAGACTATTTGACACATTACTTCCATGGATGAAAGTGCGCATGGTGTATGTTTTATTCAATCCCGATGCAATTTCTATGTTTCATCAACACTCTGATAGTCCACAGATTAAGGAATGCCACCAGATGTGCATCGGAAACTACTACTGGTCTTAGAGGGAACGATCAAAGCGTCGACTGTTTGGGACATTACTTCTGTGGAGGAAAGTGCGCATGGTGCCTGTTGTATTCAATCCCGATGCAATTTCTGTGTTTCATCAAAACTCTGATAGTCCACAGATTACAAAATGCCACCGGATGTGCATCTGAAACTACTACTGGTCTTCCAGGGAATGATCAAAGCGTAGACTGTTTGAGACATTACTCCTGTGGAGGAAAGTGCGCATGGTGACTGTTGTATTCAATCCCGATGCAATTTCTGTGTTTCATCAACACTCTGATAGTCCACAGATTACAGAATGAAGCGGATGTGCATCGGAAACTACTACTGGTCTTCCAGGGAACGATCAAAGCGTAGACAGTTTGAGACATTAGTCCCGTGGTGGAAAGTGCGGATTGTGACTGTTGAATTCAATCCCGAAGCAATTTCTGTGTTTCATCAAAACTCTGATATTCCACAGATTACAGAATGCCACCAGACGTGAATCGGAAACTACTACTGGTCTTCCAGGGAACGATCAAAACGTAGACTGTTTGAGACACTACTCTCATAGATGAAAGTGCGTATGGTGACTGTTGTATTCAATCCCAATTCAATTCTTTGTGTTTCATCAACTCTCTGATAGTCCACAGATTACAGAATGCCTCCAGATGTGCATCGGAAACTACCACTGGTCTTCCAGGGAGCGATCAAAGGGTAGTGTGTTTAAGACATTACTAACATGGAGGCAAGTGCGCATGGTTACTGTTGTATTCAATCCCGATGCAATTTCTGTGTTTCATCAACACTTTGAAGGCCCACAGATTACAGAATGCATCCAGATGTGCATCGGAAACTACTACTGGTCTCCCAGGGAACGATCGAAGCGTAGACTATTTGACACATTACTTCCATGGAGGAAAGTGCGCATGGTGTCTGTTTTATTCAATCCCGATGCATATTCTGTGTTTCATCAACACTCTGATAGTCCACAGATTAAGGAATGCTACCAGATGTGCATCGGAAACTACTACTGGTCTTAGAGGGAACGATCAAAGCGTCGACTGTTTGGGACATTACTCCTGTGGAGAAGTGCGCATGGTGCCTGTTGTATTCAATCCCGATGCAATTTCTGTGTTTCATCAAAACTCTGATAGTCCACAGATTACAAAATGCCACCGGATGTGCATCTGAAACTACTACTAGTCTTCCAGGGAATGATCAAAGCGTAGACTGTTTGAGACATTACTCCTGTGGAGGAAAGTGCGCATGGTGACTGTTGTATTCAATCCCGATGCAATTTCTGTGTTTCATCAACACTCTGATAGTCCACAGATTACAGAATGAACCGGATGTGCATCGGAAACTACTACTGGTCTTCCAGGGAACGATCAAAGCGTATACTGTTTGAGACATTAGTCCCGTGGAGGAAAGTGCGGATGGTGACTGTTGAATTCAATCCCGAAGCAATTTCTGTGTTTCATCAAAACTCTGATATTCCACAGATTACAGAATGCCACCAGACGTGAATCGGAAACTACTACTGGTCTTCCAGGGAACGATCAAAACGTAGACTGTTTGAGACACTACTATCATGGATGAAAGTGCGTATGGTGACTGTTGTATTCAATCCCGATGCAATTTCTGTGTTTCATCAACACTCTGATAGTCCACAGATTACAGAATGCCTCCAGATGAGCATCGGAAACTACTACTGGTCTTCCAGGGAACGATCAAAGCGTAGACTACTTGAGACATTACTCCCATGGAGGAAAGTGCGCATAGTGACTGTTATTTTCAATCCCGATGCAATTTCTGTGTTTCGTCAACACTCTGATAGTCCACAGTTTAAGGAATGCCACCAGATGTGCATCGGAAACTACTACTGGTCTTCCAGTTAGCGATCAAAGCGTCGACTGTTTGAGACATTACCTCCTGTGGAGGAAAGAGCGCATGGTGACTGTTGTATTCAATCGCGATGCAATTTCTGTGTTTCATCAACACTCTGATAGTCCACAGATTACAGAATGCCTCCAGATGTGAATCGAAAACTACTACTGGTCCTCCAGGGAACGACCAAAGCGTAGACTGTTTGAGACATTACCCCCATGGAGGAAAGTGGGCATGGTTACTGTTGTATTCTATCCCGATGCAATATCTGTGTTTCATCAACACTCTGATAGTCCACAGATTACAGAATGCCTCCAGATGTGCATCGGAAACTACCACTGGTCTTCCAGGGATCGATCAAAGCGTAGACTGTTTGAGACATTACTAACATGGAGGCAAGTGCGCATGGTGACTGTTGTATTCTATCCCGATGCAATATCTGTGTTTCATCAACACTCTGATAGTCCACAGATTACAGAATGCATCCAGATGTGCATTGGAAACTAATACTGGCCTTCCAGGGAACGATCAAGTCGTAGACTATTTGAGACATTACTCCCATGGAGGAAAGTGCGCATGGAGACTGTTGTATTCAATCCCGACGCAGTCTCTGTGTTTCATGAACACTCAACTTGTCCACAGATTTCATAATGCCTCCAGATGTGCATCGGAATCTACTACCGGTCTTCCAGGGAAAGATCAAAGCGTAGACTGTTTGAGACATTACTCCCATGGAGGAAAGTGCTCATGGTGACTGTGGTATTCAATCCTGATGCTATTTCTGTGTTTCATCAACACTCTGATAGTCCACAGATTACAGAATGCCTCCAGATGTGCATCAGAAACTACTTATGGTCTTCCAGGGAACGATCATAAGATAAAATGTTACAGACATTACTCCCATGGAGGAAAGTGCGCATGGTGAAGGTTGTATTCAATCCCGATGCAATTTCTGTGTTTCATCAACACTCTGATAGTCTACAAATTACACAATGCCACCAGATGTGCATCGGAAACTACTACTGGCCTTCCGGGGAACGATCAAAGCGTAGACTGTTTGAGACATTACTCCCGTGGAGGAAAGTGCGCATGGTGACTGTTGTATTCAATCCCGATCCAATTTCTGTGTTTCATCAACACTCTGATAGTCCACAGATTACAGAATGAACCGGATGTGCATCGGAAAGTACTACTGGTCTTCCAGGGAACGATCAAAGCGTAGACTGTTTGAGACATTACTCCCGTGGACGAAAGTGCGCATGGTGACTGTTGTATTCAATCCCGATGCAATTTCTGTGTTTCATCAACACTCTGATAGTCCACAGATTAAGGAATGCCACCAGATGTGCATCGGAAGCTACTACTGGTCTTCCAAGGAATGATCAAAGCGTAGACTGTTTGAGACATTAGTCCCGTAGAGGAAAGTTCGGATGGTGACTGTTGAATTCAATCTCGAAGCAATTTCTGTGTTTCATCAAAACTCTGATATTCCACAGATTACAGAATGCCACCAGACGTGAATCGGAAACTACTACTGGTCTTCCATTGAACGATCAAAACGTAGACTGTTTGAGACACTACTCTCATGGATGAAAGTGCGTATGGTGACTGTTGTATTCAATCCTAATTCAATTCTTTGTGTTTCATCAACTCTCTGATAGTCCACAGATTACAGAATGCCTCCAGATGAGCATCGGAAACTACTACTGGTCTTCCAGGGAACGATTAAGTTGTAGACTCTTTGAGACATTACTCCCATGGAGGAAAGTTCGCATGGTGACTGTTGTATTCTATCTCGATGCATTGTCGGTGTTTCATCAACACTCTGATAGTCCACAGATAACAGAATGAAGCCAGACGTGCATCGGAAACTACTACTGGTCTTCCAGGGAACGATCAAAGCGTAGACTGTTTGAGACACTACTCTCATGGAAGAAAGTACGCATGGTACTGTTGTATTCAATCCCGATGCAATTTCTGTGTTTCATCAACACTTTGAAGGTCCACAGATTACAGAATGCATCCAGATGTGCATCGGAAACTACTACTGGTCTTCCAGGGAGCGATCAAATCGTCGACTGTTTGAGACAATAACTCCTGTGGAGGAAAGTGCGCATGGTGACTGTTGTATTCAATCCCGATGCAATTTCTGTGTTTCATTAACACTCTGATAGTCCACAGATTACAGAATGCATCCAGATTTGCATCGGAAACTACTACAGGTCTTCCAGGGAACGATCAAAGCGTAGACTATTTGAGACATTACTCCCGTGGAGGAAAGTGCGCATGGTGACTGTTGTATTCAATCGCGATGCAATTTCTGTGTTTCATCAACACTCTGATAGTCCACAGATTACAGAATGCCTCCAGATGTGAATCGAAAACTACTACTGGTCCTCCAGGGAACGACCAAAGCGTAGACTGTTTGAGACATTACTCCCATGGAGGGAAGTGGGCATGGTTACTGTTGTATTCTATCCCGATGCAATATCTGTGTTTCATCAACACTCTGATAGTCCACAGATTACAAAATGCCACCGGATGTGCATCTGAAACTACTACTGGTCTTCCAGGGAATGATCAAAGCGTAGACTGTTTGAGACATTACTCCTGTGGAGGAAAGTGCGCATTGTGACTGTTGTATTCAACCCCGATGCAATTTCTGTGTTTCATCAACACTCTGATAGTCCACAGATTACAGAATGAACAGGATGTGCACCGGAAACTACTACTGGTCTTCAAGGGAACGATCAAAGCGTAGACTGTTTGAGACATTACTCCTGTGGAGAAAGTGCGCATAGTGACTGTTGTATTCAATCGCGATGCAATTTCTGTGTTTCATCAACACTCTGATAGTCCACAGATTATAAAATGCCTCCAGATGGGCATCGGAAACTACCACTGGTCTTCCAGGGAGCGATCAAAGGGTAGAGTGTTTAAGACATTACTATCATGGAGGCAAGTGCGCATGGTTACTGTTGTATTCAATCCCGATGCAATTTCTGTGTTTCATCAACACTTTGAAGGCCCACAGATTACAGAATGCATCCAGATGTGCATCGGAAACTACTACTGGTCTCCCAGGGAACGATCGAAGCGTAGACTATTTGACACATTACCTCCATGGAGGAAAGTGCGCATGGTGTCTGTTTTATTCAATCCCGATGCAATTTCTATGTTTCATCAACACTCTGATAGTCCACAGATTAAGGAATGCCACCAGATGTGCATCGGAAACTACTACTGGTCTTAGAGGGAACGATCAAAGCGTCGACTGTTTGGGACATTACTTCTGTGGAGGAAAGTGCGCATGGTGACTGTTGTATTCAATCTCGATGCAATTTCTGTGTTTCATCAACACTCTGATAGTCCACAGATTACAAAATGCCACCGGATGTGCATCTGAAACTACTACTGGTCTTCCAGGGAATGATCAAAGCGTAGACTGTTTGAAACATTACTCCTGTGGAGGAAAGTGCGCATGGTGACTGTTGTATTCAATCCCGATGCAATTTCTGTGTTTCATCAACACTCTGATAGTCCACAGATTACAGAATGAACCGGATGTGCATCGGAAACTACTACTGGTCTTCCAGGGAACGATCAAAGCGTAGACAGTTTGAGACATTAGTCCCGTGGAGGAAAGTGCGGATGGTGACTGTTGAACTCAATCCCGAAGCAATTTCTGTGTTTCATCAAAACTCTGATATTCCACAGATTACAGAATGCCACCAGACGTGAATCGGAAACTACTACTGGTCTTCCAGGGAACGATCAAAACGTAGACTGTTTGAGACACTACTCTCATGGATGAAAGTGCGTATGGTGACTGTTGTATTCAATCCCAATTCAATTCTTTGTGTTTCATCAACTCTCTGATAGTCCACAGATTACAGAATGCCTCCAGATGTGCATCGGAAACTACCACTGGTCTTCCAGGGAGCGATCGAAGGGTAGTGTGTTTAAGACATTACTAACATGGAGGCAAGTGCGCATGGTTACTGTTGTATTCAATCCCGATGCAATTTCTGTGTTTCATCAACACTTTGAAGGCCCACAGATTACAGAATGCATCCAGATGTGCATCGGAAACTACTACTGGTCTCCCAGGGAACGATCGAAGCGTAGACTATTTGACACATTACTTCCATGGAGGAAAGTGCGCATGGTGTCTGTTTTATTCAATCCCGATGCAATTTCTGTGTTTCATCAACACTCTGATAGTCCACAGTTTACAGAATGCCTCCAGATGTGCATCGGAAACTACTACTGGTCTTAGAGGGAACGATCAAAGCGTCGACTGTTTGGGACATTACTCCTGTGGAGAAGTGCGCATGGTGACTGTTGTATTCAATCCCGATGCAATTTCTGTGTTTCATCAACACTCTGATAGTCCACAGATTACAAAATGCCACCGGATGTGCATCTGAAACTACTACTGGTCTTCCAGGGAATGATCAAAGCGTAGACTGTTTTAAACATTACTCCTGTGGAGGAAAGTGCGCATGGTGACTGTTGTATTCAATCCCGATGCAATTTCTGTGTTTCATCAACACTCTGATAGTCCACAGATTACAGAATGAACCGGATGTGCATCGGAAACTACTACTGGTCTTCCAGGGAACGATCAAAGCGTATACTGTTTGAGGCATTAGTCCCGTGGAGGAAAGTGCGGATGGTGACTGTTGAATTCAATCCCGAAGCAATTTCTGTGTTTCTTCAAAACTCTGATATTCCACAGATTACAGAATGCCACCAGACGTGAATCGGAAACTACTACTGGTCTTCCAGGGAACGATCAAAACGTAGACTGTTTGAGACACTACTCTCATGGATGAAAGTGCGTAAGGTGACTGTTGTATTCAATCCCGATGCAATTTCTGTGTTTCATCAACACTCTGATAGTCCACAGATTACAGAATGCCTCCAGATGAGCATCGGAAACTACTACTGGTATTCCAGGGAACGATCAAAGCGTAGACTATTTGAGACATTACTCCCATGGAGGAAAGTGCGCATGGTGACTGTTATATTCAATCCCGATGCAATTCCTGTGTTTCGTCAACACTCTGATAGTCCACAGATTAAGGAATGCCACCAGATGTGCATCGGAAACTACTACTGGTCTTCCAGTTAGCGATCAAAGCGTCGACTGTTTGAGACATTACCTCCTGTGGAGGAAAGAGCGCATGGTGTCTGTTGTATTCAATCGCGATGCAATTTCTGTGTTTCATCAACACTCTGATAGTCCACAGATTACAGAATGCCTCCAGATGTGAATCGAAAACTACTCCAGGTCCTCCAGGGAACGACCAAAGCGTAGACTCTTTGAGACATTACTCCCATGGAGGAAAGTGGGCATGGTTACTGTTGTATTCTATCCCGATGCAATATCTGTGTTTCATCAACACTCTGATAGTCCACAGATTACAGAATGCCTCCAGATGTGCATCGGAAACTACCACTGGTCTTCCAGGGAGCGATCAAAGCGTAGACTGTTTGAGACATTACTAACATGGAGGCAAGTGCGCATGGTGACTGTTGTATTCAATCCCGATGCAATTTCTGTGTTTCATCAACACTTTGAAGGTCCACTGATTACAGAATGCATCCAGATGTGCATTGGAAACTAATACTGGCCTTCCAGGGAACGATCAAGTCGTAGACTATTTGAGACATTACTCCCATGGAGGAAAGTGCGCATGGAGACTGTTGTATTCAATCCCGACGCAGTCTCTGTGTTTCATGAACACTCAAATTGTCCACAGATTTCATAATGCCTCCATATGTGCATCGGAATCTACTACTGGTCTTCCAGGGAAAGATCAAAGCGGAGACTGTTTGAGACATTACTCCCATGGAGGAAAGTGCTCATGGTGACTGTGGTATTCAATCCTGATGCTATTTCTGTGTTTCATCAACACTATGATAGTCCACAGATTACAGAATGCCTCCAGATGTGCATCAGAAGCTACTTATGGTCTTCCAGGGAACGATCACAAGATAAAATGTTACAGACATTACTCCCATGGAGGAAAGTGCGCATGGTGACGGTTGTATTCAATCCCGATGCAATTTCTGTGTTTCATCAACACTCTGATAGTCTACAAACTACACAATGCCACCAGATGTGCATCGGAAACTACTACTGGTCTTCCGGGGAACGATCAAAGCGTAGATTGTTTGAGACATTACACCCGTGGAGGAAAGTGCGCATGGTGACTGTTGTTTTCAATCCCGATCCAATTTCTGTGTTTCATCAACACTCTGATAGTCCACAGATTACAGAATGAACCGAATGTGCATCGGAAAGTACTACTGGTCTTCCAGGGAACGATCAAAGCGTAGACTGTTTGAGACATTACTCCCGTGGACGAAAGTGCGCATGGTGACTGTTGTATTCAATCGCGATGCAATTCATGTGTTTCATCAACACTCTGATAGTCCACAGATTACAAAATGCCTCCAGATGGGCATCGGAAACTACCACTGGTCTTCCAGGGAGCGATCAAAGGGTAGAGTGTTTAAGACATTACTAACATGGAGGCAAGTGCGCATGGTTACTGTTGTATTCAATCCCGATGCAATTTCTGTGTTTCATCAACACTTTGAAGGCCCACAGATTACAGAATGCATCCAGATGTGCATCGGAAACTACTACTGGTCTCCCAGGGAACGATCGAAGCGTAGACTATTTGACACATTACTTCCATGGAGGAAAGTGCGCATGGTGTCTGTTTTATTCAATCCCGATGCAATTTCTATGTTTCATCAACACTCTGATAGTCCACAGATTAAGGAATGCCACCAGATGTGCATCGGAAACTACTACTGGTCTTAGAGGGAACGATCAAAGCGTCGACTGTTTGGGACATTACTTCTGTGGAGGAAAGTGCGCATGGTGACTGTTGTATTCAATCCCGATGCAATTTCTGTGTTTCATCAACACTCTGATAGTCCACAGATTACAAAATGCCACCGGATGTGCATCTGAAACTACTACTGGTCTTCCAGGGAATGATCAAAGCGTAGACTGTTTGAAACATTACTCCTGTGGAGGAAAGTGCGCATGGTGACTGTTGTATTCAATCCTGATGCAATTTCTGTGTTTCATCAACACTCTGATAGTCCACAGATTACAGAATGAACCGGATGTGCATCGGAAACTACTACTGGTCTTCCAAGGAACGATCAAAGCGTAGACAGTTTGAGACATTAGTCCTGTGGAGGAAAGTGCGGATGGTGACTGTTGAACTCAATCCCGAAGCAATTTCTGTGTTTCATCAAAACTCTGATATTCCACAGATTACAGAATGCCACCACACGTGAATCGGAAACTACTACTGGTCTTCCAGGGAAATATCAAAACGTAGACTGTTTGAGACACTACTCTCATGGATGAAAGTGCGTATGGTGACTGTTGTATTCAATCCCAATTCAATTCTTTGTGTTTCATCAACTCTCTGATAGTCCACAGATTACAGAATGCCTCCAGATGTGCATCGGAAACTACCACTGGTCTTCCAGGGAGCGATCGAAGGGTAGTGTGTTTAAGACATTACTAACATGGAGCAAGTGCGCATGGTTACTGTTGTATTCAATCCCGATGCAATTTCTGTGTTTTATCAACACTTTGAAGGCCCACAGATTACAGAATGCATCCAGATGTGCATCGGAAACTACTACTGGTCTCCCAGGGAACGATCGAAGCGTAGACTATTTGACACATTACTTCCATGGAGGAAAGTGCGCATGGTGTCTGTTTTATTCAATCCCGATGCAATTTCTGTGTTTCATCAACACTCTGATAGTCCACAGATTAAGGAATGCCACCAGATGTGCATCGGAAACTACTACTGGTCTTAGAGGGAACGATCAAAGCGTCGACTGTTTGGGACATTACTCCTGTGGAGAAGTGCGCATGGTGACTGTTGTATTCAATCCCGATGCAATTTCTGTGTTTCATCAACACTCTGATAGTCCACAGATTACAAAATGCCACCGGATGTGCATCTGAAACTAATACTGGTCTTCCAGGGAATGATCAAAGCGTAGACTGTTTGAGACATTACTCCTGTGGAGGAAAGTGCGCATGGTGACTGTTGTATTCAATCCCGATGCAATTTCTGTGTTTCATCAACACTCTGATAGTCCACAGATTACAGAATGAACCGGATGTGCATCGGAAACTACTACTGGTCTTCCAGGGAACGATCAAAGCGTATACTGTTTGAGACATTAGTCACGTGGAGGAAAGTGCGGATGGTGACTGTTGAATTCAATCCCGAAGCAATTTCTGTGTTTCATCAAAACTCTGATATTCCACAGATTACAGAATGCCACCAGACGTGAATCGGAAACTACTACTGGTCTTCCAGGGAACGATCAAAACGTAGACTGTTTGAGACACTACTCTCATGGATGAAAGTGCGTATGGTGACTGTTGTATTCAATCCCGATGCAATTTCTGTGTTTCATCAACACTCTGATAGTCCACAGATTACAGAATGCCTCCAGATGAGCATCGGAAACTACTACTGGTATTCCAGGGAACGATCAAAGCGTAGACTATTTGAGACATTACTCCCATGGAGGAAAGTGCGCATGGTGACTGTTATATTCAATCCCGATGCAATTCCTGTGTTTCGTCAACACTCTGATAGTCCACAGATTAAGGAATGCCACCAGATGTGCATCGGAAACTACTACTGGTCTTCCAGTTAGCGATCAAAGCGTCGACTGTTTGAGACATTACCTCCTGTGGAGGAAAGAGCGCATGGTGACTGTTGTATTCAATCGCGATGCAATTTCTGTGTTTCATCAACACTCTGATAGTCCACAGATTACAGAATGCCTCCAGATGTGAATCGAAAACTACTACAGGTCCTCCAGGGAACGACCAAAGCGTAGACTCTTTGAGACATTACTCCCATGGAGGAAAGTGGGCATGGTTACTGTTGTATTCTATCCCGATGCAATATCTGTGTTTCATCAACACTCTGATAGTCCACAGATTACAGAATGCCTCCAGATGTGCATCGGAAACTACCACTGGTCTTCCAGGGAGCGATCATAGCGTAGACTGTTTGAGACATTACTAACATGGAGGCAAGTGCGCATGGTGACTGTTGTATTCAATCCCGATGCAATTTCTGTGTTTCATCAACACTTTGAAGGTCCACAGATTACAGAATGCCTCCAGATGTGCATCAGAAACTACTTATGGTCTTCCAGGGAACGAACACAAGATAAAATGTTACAGACATTACTCCCATGGAGGAAAGTGCGCATGGTGACGGTTGTATTCAATCCCGATGCAATTTCTGTGTTTCATCAACACTCTGATAGTCTACAAATTACACAATGCCACCAGATGTGCATCGGAAACTACTACTGGTCTTCCGGGGAACGATCAAAGCGTACATTGTTTGAGACATTACTCCCGTGGAGGAAAGTGCGCATGGTGACTTTTGTATTCAATCCCGATCCAATTTCTGTGTTTCATCAACACTCTGATAGTCCACAGATTACAGAATGAACCGGATGTGCATCGGAAAGTACTGCTGGTCTTCCAGGGAACGATCAAAGCGTAGACTGTTTGAGACATTACTCCCGTGGACGAAAGTGCGCATGGTGACTGTTGTATTCAATCCCGATGCAATTTCTGTGTTTCATCAACACTCTGATAGACCACAGATTACAGACTGAACCGGATGTGCATCGGAAACTACTACTGGTCTTCTAGGAAACGATCAAAGCGTAGACTGTTTGAGACATTACTCCCGTGAAGGAAAGTGCGGATGGTGACTGTTGTATTCAATCCCTATGCAATTTCTGTGTTTCATCAACACTCTGATAGTCCACAGATTACAGAATGCCACCAGACGTGCATCGGAAACTACTACTGGTCTTCCAGGGAACGATCAAAGCGTAGACTGTTTGAGACATTACTCCCGTGGAGGAAAGGGCGCATGGTGACTGTTGCATTCAATCCCGATGCAATTTCTGTGTTTCATCAACACTCTGATAGTCCACAGATTACAGAAATCCACGAGATGTGCATCGGAAACTACTACTGGTCTCCCTTGGAAAGATCAAAGCGTAGACTGTTTGAGACACTACTCTCATGGAAGAAAGAGCGCATGGTGACTGTTGTATACAATCCCGAAGTAATTTCTGTGTTTCATCAACACTCTGATAGTCCACAGTTTACAGAATGAACCGGATGTGCATCGGAAACTACTACTGGTCTTCCAGGGAACGATAAAAGCGTAGACTCTTTGAGACATTAGTCCCATGGAGGAAAGTGCGGATGGTGACTGTTGTATTCAATCCCGATGCAATTTCTGTGTTTCATCAACACTCTGATAGTCCACAGATTACAGAATGACTCCAGATGAGCATCGGAAACTACTACTGGTCTGCCAGGGAACGATCAAAGCGTAGACTATTTGAGACATTACTCCCATGGAGGAAAGTACGCATGGTGACTGTTACATTCAATCCCGATGCAATTCCTGTGTTTCGTCAACGCTCTGATAGTCCACAGATTAAGGAATGCCACCAGATGTGAATCGAAAACTACTACTGGTCCTCCAGGGAACGACCAAAGCGTAGACTGTTTGAGACATTACTCCCATGGAGGAAAGTGGGCATGGTTACTGTTGTATTCTATCCCGATGCAATATCTGTGTTTCATCAACACTCTGATAGTCCACAGATTACAGAATGCCTCCAGTTGTGGTTCGGAAACTACCACTGGTCTTCCAGGGAGCGATCAAAGCGTAGACTGTTTGAGACATTACTAACATGGAGGCAAGTGCGCATGGTGACTGTTGTATTCAATCCCGATGCAATTTCTGTGTTTCATCAACACTTTGAAGGTCCACAGATTACAGAATGCATCCAGATGTGCATTGGAAACTAATACTGGCCTTCCAGGGAACGATCAAGTCGTAGACTATTTGAGACATTACTCCCATGGAGGAAAGTGCGCATGGAGACAGTTGTATTCAATCCCGACGCAGTCTCTGTGTTTCATGAACACTCAAATTGTCCACAGATTTCATAATGCCTCCATATGTGCATCAGAATCTACTACTGGCCTTCCAGGGAAAGATCAAAGCGTAGACTGTTTGAGACATTACTACCATGGAGGAAAGTGCTCATGGTGACTGTGGTATTCAATCCTGATGCTATTTCTGTGTTTCATCAACACTCTGATAGTCCACAGATTACAGAATGCCTCCAGATGTGCATCAGAAACTACTTATGGTCTTCCAGGGAACGATCACAAGATAAAATGTTACAGACATTACTCCCATGGAGGAAAGTGCGCATGGTGACGGTTGTATTCAATCCCGATGCAATTTCTGTGTTTCATTAACACTCTGATAGTCTACAAATTACACAATGCCACCAGATGTGCATCGGAAACTACTACTGGTCTTCCGGGGAACGATCAAAGCGTAGATTGTTTGAGACATTACTCCCGTGGAGGAAAGTGCGCATGGTGACTGTTGTATTCAATCCCGATCCAATTTCTGTGTTTCATCAACACTCTGATAGTCCACAGATTACAGAATGAACCGGATGTGCATCGGAAAGTACTACTGGTCTTCCAGGGAACGATCAAAGCGTAGACTGTTTGAGACATTACTCCCGTGGAGGAAAGTGCGCATGGTGACTGTTGTATTCAATCCCGATGCAATTTCTGTGTTTCATCAACACTCTGATAGACCACAGATTACAGACTGAACCGGATGTGCATCGGAAACTACTACTGGTCTTCCAGGGAACGATCAAAGCGTAGACTGTTTGAGACATTACTCCCGTGGAGGAAAGTGCGCATGGTGACTGTTGCATTCAATCCCGATGCAATTTCTGTTTTTCATCAACACTCTGATAGTCCACAGATTACAGAATGCCACGAGATGTGCATCGGAAACTACTACTGGTCTCCCTTGGAAAGATCAAAGTGTAGACTGTTTGAGACACTACTCTCATGGAAGAAAGAGCGCATGGTGACTGTTGTATTCCATTCCCGAAGCAATTTCTGTGTTTCATCAACACTCTGATAGACCACAGATTACAGAATGCCACAAGATGTGCATCGGAAACTACTACTGGTCTCCCTTGGAAAGATCAAAGCGTAGACTGTTTGAGACACTACTCTCATGGAAGAAAGAGCGCATGGTGTCTGTTGTATTCAATCCCGAAGCAATTTCTGTGTTTCATCAACACTCTGATAGTCCACAGATTACAGAATGAACTGGATGTGCATCGGAAACTACTACTGGTCTTCCAGGGAACGATCAAAGCGTAGACTCTTTGAGACATTAGTCCCGTGGAGGAATGTGCGGATGGTGACTGTTGTATTCAATCCCAATTCAATTCTTTGTGTTTCATCAACTCTCTGATAGTCCACAGATTACAGAATGCCTCCAGATGAGCATCGGAAACTACTACTGGTCTTCCAGGGAACGATCAAGGTGTAGACTCTTTGAGACATTACTCCCGTGGAGGAAAGTGCGCATGGTGACTGTTGTGTTCTATCTCGATGCATTTTCGGTGTTTCATCAAGTACTCTGATAGTCCACAGATATCAGATTGAAACCAGACGTGCATTGGAAACTACTACTGGTCTTCCAGGGAACGATCAAAGAGTAGACTGTTTGAGACACTACTCTCATGGAAGAAAGTACGCATGGTACTGTTGTATTCAATCCCGATGCAATTTCTGTGTTTCATCAACACTTTGAAGGTCCACAGATTACAGAATGCATCCAGATGTGCATCGGAAACTACTACTGGTCTTCCAGGGAGCGATCAAAGGGTCGACTGTTTGAGACATTACTCCTGTGGAGGAAAGTGCGCATGGTGACTGTTGTATTCAATCCCGATGCAATTTCTGTGTTTCATTAACACTCTGATTGTCCACAGATTACAGAATGCATCCAGATGTGCATCGGAAACTACTACTGGTCCTCCAGTTAGCGATCAAAGCGTCGACTGTTTGAGACATTACTCCTGTGGAGGAAAGTGCGCATGGTGACTTTTGAATTCAATCCCGATGCAATTTCTGTGTTTCATCAACACTCTGATAGTCCACTGATTACAAAATGCCACCGGATGTGCATCTGAAACTACTACTGGTCTTCCAGGGAACGATCAAAGCGTAGACTCTTTGAGACATTAGTCCCGTGGAGGAAAGTGCGGATGGTGACTGTTGTATTCAATCCCAATTCAATCCTTTGTGTTTCATCAACTCTCTGATAGTCCACAGATTACAGAATGCCTCCAGATGAGCATCGGAAACTACTACTGGTCTTCCGGGGAACGATCAAAGCGTAGATTGTTTGAGACATTACTCCCGTGGAGGAAAGTGCGCATGGTGACTGTTGTATTCAATCCCGATCCAATTTCTGTGTTTCATCAACACTCTGATAGTCCACAGATTACAGAATGAACCGGATGTGCATCGGATAGTACTACTGGTCTTTCAGGGAACGATCAAAGCGTAGACTGTTTGAGACATTACTCCCGTGGACGAAAGTGCGCATGGTGACTGTTGTATTCAATCCCGATGCAATTTCTGTGTTTCATCAACACTCTGATAGACCACAGATTACAGACTGAACCGGATGTGCATCGGAAACTACTACTGGTCTTCTAGGAAACGATCAAATCGTAGACTGTTTGAGACATTACTTCTGTGAAGGAAAGTGCGGATGGTGACTGTTGTATTCAATCCCTATGCAATTTCTGTGTTTCATCAACACTCTGATAGTCCACAGATTACAGAATGCCACCAGACGTGCATCGGAAACTACTAGTGGTCTTCCAGTGAACGATCAAAGAGTAGACTGTTTGAGACATTACTCCCGTGGAGGAAAGTGCGCATGGTGACTGTCGCATTCAATCCCGATGCAATTTCTGTGTTTCATCAACACTCTGATAGTCCACAGATTACTGAATGCCACGAGATGTGCATCGGAAACTACTACTGGTCTCCCTTGGAAAGATCAAAGCGTAGACTGTTTGAGACACTACTCTCATGGAAGAAAGAGCGCATGGTGACTGTTGTATTCAATCCCGAAGCAATTTCTGTGTTTCATCAACATTCTGATAGTCCACAGATTACAGAATGAACCGGATGTGCATCGGAAACTACTACTGGTCTTCCAGGGAACGATCAAAGCGTAGACTCTTTGAGACATTAGTCCCGTTGAGGAAAGTGCGGATGGTGACTGTTGTATTCAATCCCAATTCAATTCTTTGTGTTTCATCAACTCTCTGATAGTCCACAGATTACAGAATGCCTCCAGATGAGCATCGGAAACTACTACTGGTCTTCCAGGGAACGATCAAGGTGTAGACTCTTTGAGACATTACTCCCGTGGAGGAAAGTGCGCATGGTGACTGTAGTGTTCTATCTCGATGCATTTTCGGTGTTTCATCAACACTCTGATAGTCCACAGATAACAGATTGAAACCAGACGTGCATTGGAAACTACTACTGGTCTTCCAGGGAACGATCAAAGCGTAGACTGTTTGAGACACTACTCTCATGGAAGAAAGTACGCATGGTACTGTTGTATTCAATCCCGATGCAATTTCTGTGTTTCATCAACACTCTGTTAGTCCACAGATTACAGAATGCCTCCAGATGTGCATCAGAAACTACTACTGGTCCTCCAGGGAACGATCAAAGCGTAGACTGTTTGAGTCATTACTCCCATGGAGGAAAGCGCGCATGGTGACTGTTGTATTCAATCCCGAAGCAATTTCTGTGTTTCGTCAACAATCTGATAGTCCACAGATTAAGGAATGCCACCAGATGTGCATCGGAAACTACTACTGGTCTTCCAGGTAGCGATCAAAGCGTCGACTGTTTGAGACATTACTCCTGTGGAGGAAAGTGCACATGGTGACTGTTGTATTCAATCTCGATGCAATTTCTGTGTTTCATCAACACTCTGATAGTCCACAGACTACAGAATGCCACCAGATGTGCATCTGAAACTACTACTGGTCTTCCGGGGAATGATCAAAGCGTAGACTGTCTGAGACATTACTCCTGTGGAGGAAAGTGCGCATGGTGACTTTTGAATTCAATCCCGATGAAATTTCTGTGTTTCATCAACACTCTGATAGTCCACTGATTACAAAATGCCACCGGATGTGCATCGGAAACTACTACTGATCTTCCAGTGAACGATCAAGGCTTAGACTGTTTGAGACATTACTCCCATGGAGGACAGTGCGAGTGGTGACTGTTGTATTCAGTCCCGATGCAATTTCTGTGTATCATCAACACTCTGATAGTCCACAGATTACAGAATGCCACCAGATGTGCATCGGAAACTACTACTGGCCTTCCTGGGAACGATTAAAGCGTAGACTGTTTGAGACATTACTCCCATGGAGGAATGTGCATATAGTGATTGTTGTATTCAATCCCGTCCAATTACTGTGTTTCATCAACACTCTGATAGTCCATAGATTACACAATGCCTCCAGATGTGCATCGGAAACTACTTCTGGTCTTCCAGGGAACGATCAAAGCGTAGACTGTTTGAAACATTACTCCCATGGAGGAACGTGCTCATGGTGACTGTTGTAATCAGTCCCGATGCGATTTCTCTGTTTCGTCAACACTCTGATAGTCCACAGATTACAGAATGCTTCCAGATGTGCATCGGATACTACTAGTGGTCTTCAGGAGAACGATCTAAGCGTCGACGGTTAGAGACATTACACCCATCGAGGAAAGTGCGCATGGTGACTGTTGTATTCAATCTCGATGCATTTTCGGTGTTTCATCAACACTCTGATAGTCCACAGATAACAGAATGCCACGAGACGAGCATCGGAAACTACTACTGGTCTTCATGGGAACGATCAAAGCGTTTTTTTGTGTTTCATCAACACTCTGATAGTCCACAGATTACAGAATGCCTCCAGATGAGCATCGGAAACTACTACTGGTCTTCCAGGGAACGATCAAAGCGTAGACTGTTTCAGACATTACTCCCGTGGAGGAAAGTGCGCATGGTGACTGTTGTATTCAATCTCGATGCATTTTCGGTGTTTCATCAGCACTCTGATAGTCCACAGATAACAGAATGCCACGAGACGTGCATCGGAAACTACTACTGGACTTCATGGGAACGATCAAAGCGTAGGCTGTTTGAGACACTACTCTCATGGAAGAAAGTGCGCATGGCGACTGTTGTATTCAATCCCGATGCAATTTCTTTGTTTCATCAACACTCTGTTGGTCCACAGATTACAGAATGCCTCCAGATGTGCATCAGAAACTACTACTGAACCTCCAGGGAACGATCAAAGCGTAGACTGTTTGAGACATTACTCCCATGGAGGAATGCGCGCATGGTGACTGTTGTATTCTATCCCGATGCAATTTCTGTGTTTCGTTAACAATCTGATAGTCCACAGATTACAGAATGCCACCAGACGTGCATCGGAAACTACTACTGATCTTCCAGGGAACGATCAAAGCGTAGACTTTTTGAGACATTACTCCCATGGAGGAATGTGCGCATGGTGACTGTTGTATGCAATCCCGATCCAATTTCTGTGTTTCATCAACACTCTGATAGTCCACAGATTACAGAAAGCCTCCAGATGCGCATCGGAAACTACTTCTGGTCTTCCAGGGAACGGTCAAAGCGTAGACTGTTTCAGACATTACTCCCATGGAGGAAAGTGCTCATCGTGACTGTTGTATTCAGTCCCGATGCGATTTCAGTGTTTCATCAACACTCTGTTAGTCCACAGATTACAGAATGCCTCCAGATGTACATCGGAAACTACTAGTGGTCTCCCAGAGATCGATCAAAGCGTCGACTGTTAGAGACATTACTCCCATGGAGGAAAGTGCGCATGGAGACTGTTGTATTCAATCCCGATGAAATTTCTGTGTTTCATCAACACTCTGATAGTACACAGATTACAGAATGCCTCCAGATGTGCATCGGAAACTACTACTGGTATTCCAGGGAACAATCAAAGCGTAGACTGTTTGAGACATAACTCCCGTGGAGGAAAGTGCACATGGTGACTTTTGTATTCAATCCCGATGCAATTTGTTTAATTCATCAACACTCTGACAGTCCACAGATCACAGAATGCCTCCAGATGTGCATCAGAAACTACTTCTGGTCTTCCAGGGAACGATCAAAGCGTAGACTGTTTGACACACTACTCCCATGGAGGAAAGTGCGCATGGTGACTGTTGCATTCAATCCCGATGCAATTTCTGTGTTTCGTCAACACTCTGATACTCCGCAGATTACAGAATGCCTCCAGATGTGCATCGGAAAATACTATTGGTCTTCAAGGGAACGATCAAAGCGTCGACTGTTTGAGACATTACTCCCATGGAGGAAAGTGCGCATGGTGACTGTTGTAGTTAATCCCGATGAAATTTCTGTGTTTCATCAACACTCTGATAGTACACAGATTACAGAATATCTCCAGATGTGCATCGGATACTACTACTGGTCTTCCAGGTAACGATCAAAGCGTAGACTGTTAGAGACATTACTCCCATGGAGGAAAGTGCGCATGGTGACTGTTGTATTCAATCCCGTGCAATTTCTGTGTTTCATCAACACTCTGATAGTCCACACATTACAGAATACCTCCAGATGTGCATCGGAAACCACTACTGGTCTTCCAGGGAACGATCAAAGCGTAGACTGTTTGAGACATTACTTCCGTGGAGGAAAGTGCGCATGGTGACTGTTGTATTCAATCCCGATGCAATTTGTGTATTTCATCAACACTCACACAGTCCACAGATTACAGAATGCCTCCAGATGTGCATCGGAAACTACTTCTGGTCTTCCAGGGAACGATCAAATCGTAGACTGTTTGACACACTACTCCCATGGAGGGAAGTGCGCATGGTGACTGTTGTATTCAATCCCTATGCAATTTCTGTGTTTCATCAACACTCTGATAGTCCACAGATTACAGAACCCTCCAGATGTGCATCGGAAATTACTACTGGTCTTCCAGGGAACGATCAAAGCGTAGACTGTTTGAGACATTACTCCCATGGAGGAAAGTGCGCATGGTAACTGTTGTATTTAATCCCGATGAAATGTCGGTGTTCATCAACACTCTGATATTCCACAGATTACAATATGCCTCCAGATGTGCATCGGAAACTACTACTGGTCTTCCAGGGAACGATCACAGGATAAAATGTTAGACATTACTACCATGGGGGAAAGTGCGCATGGTGACTGTTGTATTCAATCAAGATGCAATTTCTGTGTTTCATCTACACTCTGATAGTCTACAAATTACACAATGCCACCAGATGTGCATCGGAAACTACTACTGGTCTTCCAGGGAACGACCAAAGCGTAGACTGTTTGAGACATAACTCCCGTGGAGGAAAGTGCGCATGGTGACTTTTGTATTCAATCCCGATGCAATTTCTGAGTTTCCTCAATACTCTGATAGTCCACAGATTCCAGAATGCCTCCAGATGTGCATTAGAAACTACTTCTGGTCTTCCAGGGAACGATCAAAGCCTAAACTGTTTGACACACTACTCCCATGGAGGAAAGTGCGCATGGTAACTGTTGCATTAAATCCCGATGCAATTTCTGTGTTTCGTCAACACTCTGATACTCCGCAGATTACAGAATGCCTCCAAATGTGCATTGGAAACTACTACTGGTCTTCCAGAGAACGATCAAAGCGTCGACTGTTTGAGACATTACTCCCATGGAGGAAAGTGCGCATGGTGACTGTTGTATTTAATCCCGATGAAAATTCTGTGTTTCATCAACACTCTGATAGTCCACAGATTACAGAGTGACTCCAGATGTGCATCGGAAATTACTACTGGTCTTCCAGGGAACGATCAAAGCGTAGACTGTTTGAGACATTACTCCCATTTAGGAAAGTGCGCATGGTAACTGTTGTATTTAATCCCGATGAAATGTCGGTGTTCATCAACACTCTGATATTCCACAGATTACAAAATGCCTCCAGATGTGCATTGGAAACTACTACTGGTCTTCCAGGGAACGATCAAAGCGTAGGCTGCTTGAGACATTACTCCCGTGGAGGAAAGTGCACATGGCGACTGTTGTATTGAATCCCGATGCAATTTCTGGGTATCATCAACACTCAGCTTGTCCACAGATCACAGAATGCCTCCAGATGTGCATCGGAAACTACTTCTGGTCTTCCAGGGAACGATCAAAGCGTAGACTGTTTGACACACTACTCCCATGGAGGGATGTGCGCATGGTGACTGTTGTATTCAATCCCAATGCAATTTCTGTGTTTCATCAACACACTGATAGTCCACAGATTACAGAATGCCTCCAGATGTGCATCGGAAATTACCAGTGGTCTTCCAGGGAACGATCAAACCGTAGACTGTTTGAGACATTACTCCCATGGAGGAAAGTGCGCATGGTAACTGTTGTATTTCATCCCGATGAAATTTCGGTGTTCATCAACACTCTGATAGTCCACAGATTACAGAATGCCTCCAGATGTGCATTGGAAACTACTACTGGTCTTCCAGGGAACGATCACAGGGAAAAATGTTAGAGACATCACTACCATGGAGGAAAGTGCGCATGGTGACTGTTGTATTCAATCCTGATGCAATTTCTGTGTTTCATCAACATTCTGATAGTCTACAAATTACACAATACCTCCAAATGTGCATCGGTAACTACTACTGGTCTTCCAGGGAACGATCAAAGCGTAGACTGTTTGAGACATTACTCCCGTGGAGGAAAGTGCTCATGGTGACTGTTGTATTCAATTCAGATGCAATTCCTGTGTTTCATCAACACTCTGATAGTCCACAGATCACAGAATGCCACCAGACGTGCATTGGAAACTACTACTGGTCTTCCAGGGAATGATCAAAGCGTAGACTGTTTGAGACACTACTCTCATGGTTGAAACTGCGCATGGTGACTGTTGTATTCAATCCCGATGCAATTTTTTGTGTTGCATCAACACACTGATAGTCCACAGATTACAGAATGCCTCCAGATGTGCATCTTAAACTACTACCGGTCTTCCAGGGAACGATCAAAGCGTAGACTGTTTGAGACACTACTCTCATGGAAGAAAGTGCGCATGGTGACTGTTGTATTCAATCCCGAAGCAATTTCTGTATTTGATCAACACTCTGATAGTCCGCAGATTACAGAACGCCTCCAGATGTGAATCGAAAACTACTACTGGTCCTCCAGGGAACGACCAAAGCGTAGACTGTTTGAGACATTACTCCCATGGAGGAAAGTGGGCATGGTTACTGTTGTATTCTATCCCGATGCAATATCTGTGTTTCATCAACATTCTGATAGTCCACAGATTACAGAATGAGTCCAGATGTGTATCGTAAACTACCACTGGTCTTCCAGGGAGCGATCAAAGCGTAGACTGTTTGAGACATTACTAACATGGAGGCAAGTGCGCATGGTGACTGTTGTATTCAATCCCGATGCAATTTCTGTGTTTCATCAACACTTTGAAGGTCCACAGATTACAGAATGCATCCAGATGTGCATTGGAAACCACTACTGGCCTTCCAGGGAACGATCAAGGCGTAGACTATTTGAGACATTACTCCCATGCAGGAAAGTGCGCATGGAGACTGTTGTATTCAATCCCGACGCAGTCTCTGTGTTTCATGAACACTCAACTTGTCCACAGATTTCATAATGCCTCCATATGTGCGTCGGAATCTACTACTGGTCTTCCAGGGAACGATCAAAGCGTAGACTGTTTGAGACATTACTCCCATGGAGGAAAGTGCTCATGGTGACTGTGGTATTCAATCCTGATGCTATTTCTGTGTTTCATCAACACTGATAGTCCATAGATTACAGAATGCCTCCAGATGTGCATCAGAAACTACTTATGTTCTTCCAGGGAACGATCACAAGATAAAATGTTAGAGACATTACTCCCATGGAGGAAAGTGCGCATGGTGACTGTTGTATTCAATCCCGATGCAATTTCTGTGTTTCATCAACACTCTGATAGTCTACAAATTACACAATGCCACCAGATGTGCATCGGAAACTACTACTGGTCTTCCAGGGAACGATCAAAGCGTAGACTGTTTGAGACATTACTCCCGTAGAGGAAAGTGCGCATGGTGACTGTTGTATTCAATCCCGATCCAATTTCTGTGTTTCATCAACACTCTGATAGTCCACAGATTACAGAATGAACCGGATGTGCATCGGAAACTACTACTGGTCTTCCAGGGAACGATCAAAGCGTAGACTGTTTGAGACATTAGTCCCGTGGAGGAAAGTGCGGATGGTGACTGTTTAATTCAATCCCGAAGAAATTTCTGTGTTTCATCAAAACTCTGACATTCCACAGATTACAGAATGCCACCAGACGTGAATCGGAAACTACTACTGGTCTTCCAGGGAACGATCAAAACGTAGACTGTTTGAAACACTACTCTCATGGATGAAAGTGCGTATGGTGACTGTTTTATTCAATCCCAATTCAATTCTTTGTGTTTCATCAACTATCTGATAGTCCACAGATTACAGAATGCCTCCAGATGAGCATCGGAAACTACTACTGGTCTTCCAGGGAACGATCAAGGTGTAGACTCTTTGAGACACTACTCTCATGGAAGAAAGTACGCATGGTACTGTTGTATTCAATCCCGATGCAATTTCTGTGTTTCATCAACACTTTGAAGGTCCACAGATTACAGAATGCATCCAGATGTGCATCGGAAACTACTACTGGTCTTCCAGGGAGCGATCAAAGCGTCGACTGTTTGAGACATTACTCCTGTGGAGGAAGGTGCGCATGGTGACTGTTGTATTCAATCCCGATGCAATTTCTGAGTTTCATTAACACTCTGATAGTCCACAGATTACAGAATGCATCCAGATTTGCATCGAAAACTACTACTGGTTCCAGGGAACGATCAAAGCCTAGACTATATGAGACATTACTCCCATGGAGGAAAGTGCGCATGGTGACTGTTATATTCAATCCCGATGCAATTTCTGTGTTTCGTCAACACTCTGATAGTCCACAGATTAAGGAATGCCACCAGATGTGCATCGGAAACTACTACTGGTCTTCCAGTTAGCGATCAAAGCGTCGACTGTTTAAGACATTACTCCTGTGGAGGATAGTGCGGATGGTGACTGTTGTATTCAATCGCGATACAATTTCTGTGTTTCATCAACACTCTAATAGTCCACAGATTGCAGAATGCCTCCAGATGTGCATCGGAAACTATCACTGGTCTTCCAGGGAGCGATCAAAGCGTAGAGTGTTTGAGACATTACTAACATGGAGGCAAGTGCGCATGGTTACTGTTGTATTCAATCCCGATGCAATTTCTGTGTTTCATCAACACTTTGAAGGTCCACAGATTACAGAATGCATTTAGATGTGCATCGGAAACTACTACTATTCTTCCAGGGAACGATCGAAGCGTAGACTATTTGACACATTACCTGCATGGAGGAAAGTGCGCATGGTGTCTGTTTTATTTAATCCCGATGCAATTTCTGTGTTTCATCAACACTCTGATAGTCCACAGATTAAGGAATGCCACCAGATGTGCATCGGAAACTACTACTGGTCTTAGAGGGAACGATGAAACCGTCGACTGTTTGGGACATTACCCCCGTGGAGGAAAGTGCGCATGGTGACTGTTGCATTCAATCCCGATTCAATTTCTGTGTTTCATCAACACTCTGATAGTCCACAGATTACAGAATGAACAGGATGTGCATCGGAAACTACTACTGGTCTTCAAGGGAACGATCAAAGCATAGGCTGCTTGAGACATTACTCCCGTGGAGAAAAGTGCACATGGCGACTGTTGTATTGAATCCCGATGCAATTTCTGGGTATCATCAACACTCAGCTTGTCCACAGATCACAGAATGCCTCCAGATGTGCATCGGAAACTACTTCTGGTCTTCCAGGGAACGATCAAAGCGTAGACTGTTTAACACACTACTCCCATGGAGGGATGTGCGCATGGTGACTGTTGTATTCAATCCCAATGCAATTTCTGTGTTTCATCAACACACTGATAGTCCACAGATTACAGAATGCCTCCAGATGTGCATCGGAAATTACCAGTGGTCTTCCAGGGAACGATCAAACCGTAGACTGTTTGAGACATTACTCCCATGGAGGAAAGTGCGCATGGTAACTGTTGTATTTCATCCCGATGAAATTTCGGTGTTCATCAACACTCTGATAGTCCACAGTTTACAGAATGCCTCCAGATGTGCATTGGAAACTACTACTGGTCTTCCAGGGAACGATCACAGGGAAAAATGTTAGAGACATCACTACCATGGAGGAAAGTGCGCATGGTGACTGTTGTGTTCAATCCTGATGCAATTTCTGTGTTTCATCAACACTCTGATAGTCTACAAATTACACAATACCACCAAATGTGCATCGGTAACTACTACTGGTCTTCCAGGGAACGATCAAAGCGTAAACTGTTTGAGACATTACTCCCGTGGAGGAAAGTGCGCATGGTGACTGTTGTATTCAATTCAGATGCAATTCCTGTGTTTCATCAACACTCTGATAATCCACAGATCACAGAATCCCACCAGACGTGCATTGGAAACTACTACTGGTCTTCCAGGGAATGATCAAAGCGTAGACTGTTTGAGACACTACTCTCATGGTTGAAACTGCGCATGGTGACTGTTGTATTCAATCCCGATGCAATTTTTGGTGTTTCATCAACACACTGATAGTCCACAGATTACAGAATGCCTCCAGATGTGCATCTTAAACTACTACCGGTCTTCCAGGGAACGATCAAAGCGTAGACTGTTTGAGACACTACTCTCATGGAAGAAAGTGCGCATGGTGACTGTTGTATTCAATCCCGAAGCAATTTCTGTATTTGATCAACACTCTGATAGTCCGCAGATTACAGAACGCCTCCAGATGTGAATCGAAAACTACTACTGGTCCTCCAGGGAACGACCAAAGCGTAGACTGTTTGAGACATTACTCCCATGGAGGAAAGTGGTCATGGTTACTGTTGTATTCTATCCCGATGCAATATCTGTGTTTCATCAACACTCTGATAGTCCACAGATTACAGAATGCCTCCAGATGTGTATCGTAAACTACCACTGGTCTTCCAGGGAGCGATCAAAGCGTAGACTGTTTGAGACATTACTAACATGGAGGCAAGTGCGCATGGTGACTGTTGTATTCAATCCCGATGCAATTTCTGTGTTTCATCAACACTTTGAAGGTCCACAGATTACAGAATGCATCCAGATGTGCATTGGAAACCACTACTGGCCTTCCAGGGAACGATCAAGGCGTAGACTATTTGAGACATTACTCCCATGGAGGAAAGTGCGCATGGAGACTGTTGTATTCAATCCCGACGCAGTCTCTGTGTTTCATGAACACTCAACTTGTCCACAGATTTCATAATGCCTCCATATGTGCGTCGGAATCTACTACTGGTCTTCCAGGGAACGATCAAAGCGTAGACTGTTTGAGACATTACTCCCATGGAGGAAAGTGCTCATGGTGACTGTGGTATTCAATCCTGATGCTATTTCTGTGTTTCATCAACACTCTGATAGTCCATAGATTACAGAATGCCTCCAGATGTGCATCAGAAACTACTTATGTTCTTCCAGGGAACGATCAAAACGTAGACTGTTTGAAACACTACTCTCATGGATGAAAGT
This sequence comes from Schistocerca gregaria, assembly GCF_023897955.1. Classification (NCBI taxonomy): domain Eukaryota; kingdom Metazoa; phylum Arthropoda; class Insecta; order Orthoptera; family Acrididae; genus Schistocerca; species Schistocerca gregaria. Next base: position 47,841,943 of record NC_064928.1, on the reverse strand, counting down.
GCGTATGGTGACTGTTTTATTCAATCCCAATTCAATTCTTTGTGTTTCATCAACTCTCTGATAGTCCACAGATTACAGAATGCCTCCAGATGAGAATCGGAAACTACTACTGGTCTTCCAGGGAACGATCAAGGTGTAGACTCTTTGAGACATTATTCCCGTGGAGGAAAGTGCGCATGGTGACTGTTATATTCAATCCCGATGCATTTCGGTGTTTCGTCAACACTCTGATAGTCAACAGATTAAGGAATGCCACCAGATGTGCATCGGAAACTACTACTGGTCTTCCAGTTAGCGATCAAAGCGTCGACTGTTTGAGACATTACTTCTGTGGAGGAAAGTGCGCATGGTGACTGTTGTAATCAATCGCGATGCAATTTCTGTGTTTCATCAACACTCTGATAGTCTACAAATTACACAATGCCACCAGATGTGCATCGGAAACTACTAGTGGTCTTCCAGGGAACGATCAAAGCGTAGACTGTTTGAGACATTACTCCCGTAGAGGAAAGTGCGCATGGTGACTGTTGTATTCAATCCCGATCCAATTTCTGTGTTTCATCAACACTCTGATAGTCCACAGATTACAGAATGCCACCAGACGTGAATCGGAAACTACTACTGGTCTTCCAGGGAACGATCAAAACGTAGACTGTTTGAAACACTACTCTCATGGATGAAAGTGCGTATGGTGACTGTTTTATTCAATCCCAATTCAATTCTTTGTGTTTCATCAACTCTCTGATAGTCCACAGATTACAGAATGCCTCCAGATGAGAATAGGAAACTACTACTGGTCTTCCAGGGAACGATCAAGGTGTAGACTCTTTGAGACATTATTCCCGTGGAGGAAAGTGCGCATGGTGACTGTTATATTCAATCCCGATGCATTTCGGTGTTTCGTCAACACTCTGATAGTCAACAGATTTAGGAATGCCACCAGATGTGCATCGGAAACTACTACTGGTCTTCCAGTTAGCGATCAAAGCGTCGACTGTTTGAGACATTACTTCTGTGGAGGAAAGTGCGCATGGTGACTGTTGTAATCAATCGCGATGCAATTTCTGTGTTTCATCAACACTCTGATAGTCCACAGATTACAGAGTGCCTCCAGATGTGCATCGGAAACTACTACTGGTCTTACAGGGAATGATCAAAGCGTAGACTGTTTGAGACATTACTCCTGTGGAGGAAAGTGCGCATTGTGACTGTTGTATTCAATCCCGATGCAATTTCTGTGTTTCATCAACACTCTGATAGTCCACAGATTACAGAATGCCTCCAGATGTGCATCAGAAACTACTACTGGTCCACCAGGGACGATCAAAGCGTAGACTGTTTGAGTCATTACTCCCATGGAGGAAAGCGCGCATGGTGACTGTTGTATTCAATCCCGAAGCAATTTCTGTGTTTCGTCAACAATCTGATAGTCCACAGATTAAGGAATGCCACCAGATGTACATCGGAAACTACTACTGGTCTTCCAGGGAACGATCAAAGCGTAGACTGTTTGACACATTACTCCCGTGGAGGAATGTGCACATGGCGACTGTTGTATTGAATCCCGATGCAATTTCAGGGTATCATCAACACTCAGCTTGTCCACAGATTTCATAATGCCTCCATATGTGCATCGGAATCTACTACTGGTCTTCCAGGGAACGATCAAAGCGTAGACTCTTTGAGACATTACTCCCACGGAGGAAAGTGCGCATGGTGACTGTTGTATTCAATCTCGATGCATTTTCGGTGTTTCTTCAACACTCTGATAGTCCACAGATAACAGAATGCCACGAGACGTGCATCGGACACTACTACTGGTCTTCATGGGAACGATCAAAGCGTAGGCTGTTTGAGACACTACTCTCATGGAAGAAAGTGCGCATGGCGACTGTTGTATTCAATCCCGATGCAATTTCTTTGTTTCATCAACACTCTGTTAGTCCACATATTACAGAATGCCTCCAGATGTGCATCAGAAACTACTACTGGGCCTCCAGGGAACGATCAAAGCGTACACTGTTTGAGACTTTACTCAAATGGAGGAAAGCGCGCATGGTGACTGTTGTAATCAATCCCGATGCAATTTCTGTGTTTCGTTAACAATCTGATAGTCCACAGATTACAGAATGCCACCAGACGTGCATCGGAAACTACTACTGATCTTCCAGGGAACGATCCAAGCGTAGACTTTTTGAGACATTACTCCCGTGGAGGAAAGTGCGCGTGGTGAATGTTGTATTCAGTCCCGATGCAATTTCTGTGTTTCATCAACACTCTGATAGTCCACAGATTACAGAATGCCACCAGATGTGCATCGGAAACTACTACTGGTCTTCCTGGGAACGATCAAAGCGTAGATTGTTTGAGACATTACTCCCATGGAGGAATGTGTTCATGGTGTCTGTTGTATGCAATCGCGATCCAATTCCTGTGTTTCATCAACACTCTGATAGTCCACAGATTACAGAATGCCTCCAGATGCGCATCGGAAACTACTACTGGTCTTCCTGGGAACGATCAAAGCGTAAATTGTTTGAGACAATACTCCCATGTAGGAATGTGCGCATGGTGACTGTTGTATGCAATCTCGATCCAATTTCTGTGTTTCATCAACACTCTGATAGTCCACAGATTACAGAATGCCTCCAGAAGTGCATCGGAAACTACTACAGGTCTTCCAGGGAACGTTCAAAGCGTAGACTGTTTGAGACATTACTCCCATGGAGGAAAGTGCGCATGGTGATTGTTGTATTTTATCCCGATGAAATTTCTGTGTTTCATCAACACTCTGACAGTCCACAGATTACAGAATGCCACCAGACGTGCATCGGAAACCACTACTGATCTGCCAGTGAACGATCAAAGCTTAGACTGTTTGAGACGTTACTCCCATGGAGACAGTGCGCGTGGTGACTGTTGTATTCAGTCCCGATGCAATTTCTGTGTTTCATCAACACTCTGATAGTCCACAGATTACAGAATGCCACCAGATGTGCATCGGAAACTACTACTGGTCTTCCTGGGAACGTTCAAAGCGTAGACTCTTTGAGACATTACTCCCGTGGAGGAAAGTGCGCATGGTGACTGTTGTATTCAATCCCAATGCATTTTCGGTGTTTCATCAACACTCTGATAGTACACAGATAACAGAATGCCACGAGACGTGCATCGGAAACTACTACTGGTCTTCATGGGAACGATCAAAGCGTTTTTTTGTGTTTCATCAACACTCTGATAGTCCACAGATTACAGAATGCCTCCAGATGAGCATCGGAAACTACTACTGGTCTTCCAGGGAACGATCAAAGCGTTGACTCTTTGAGACATTACTCCCGTGGAGGAAAGTGCGCATGGTAACTGTTGTATTCAATCTCGATGCATTTTCGGTGTTTCATCAACACTCTGATAGTCCACAGATAACAGAATGCCACGAGACGTGTATCGGAAACTACTACTGGTCTTCATGTGAACGATCAAAGCGTAAGCTGTTTGAGACACTACTCTCATGGAAGAAAGTGCGCATGGCGACTGTTGTACTCAATCCCGATGCAATTTCTTTGTTTCATCAACACTCTGTTAGTCCACAGATTACAGAATGCCTCCAGATGTGCATCAGAAACTACTACTGGTACTCCAGGGAACGATCAAAGCGTAGACTGTTTGAGACATTACTCCCATGGAGGAAAGCGCGCATGGTGACTGTTGTATTCAATCCCGATGCAATTTCTGTGTTTCGTTAACAATCTGATAGTCCACAGATTACAGAATGCCACCAGACGTGCATCGGAAACTACTACTGATCTTCCAGGGAACGATCAAAGCGTTGACTTTTTGAGACATTAATCCCGTGGTGGAAAGTGCACATGGCGACTGTTGTATTGAATCCCGATGCAATTTCTGTGTATCATCAACACTCAGCTTGTCCACAGATTTCATAATGCCTAAATATGTGCATCGGAATCTACTACTGGTCTTCCGGGGAACGATCAAAGCGTAGACAGTTTGAGACATTACTCCCATGGAAGAAATAGCACATGGTGACTGTTGTATTTAATCCCGATGCAATTTCTGTGTTTCATCAACACTCTGATAGTCCACAGATTACAGAATGCCTCCAGATGTGCATCAGAAACGACTTATGGTGTTCCAGGGAACGATCAAAGCGTAGACTGTTTGAGACATTACTCGAATGGAGGAAAGTACGCATGGTGACTGTTGTATTTTATCGCGTTGCAATTTCTGTGTTTCATCAACACTCTGATAGTCCACAGATTACAGAATGCCTCCAGAAGTGCATCGGAAACTACTACTGGTCTTCCAGGGAACGTTCAAAGCGTAGACTGTTTGAGACATTACTCCCATGGAGGAAAGTGCGCCTGGTGACTGTTGTATTTAATCCCGATGAAATTTCTGTGTTTCATCAACACCCTGATAGTCCACAGATTACAGAATGCCACCAGACGTGCATCGGAAACTACTACTGATCTTCCAGGGAACGATCAAAGCGTAGACTTTTTGAGACATTACTCCCGTGGAGGAAAGTGCGCGTGGTGACTGTTGTATTCAGTCCCGATGCAATTTCTGTGTTTCATCAACACTCTGATAGTCCACAGATTACAGAATGCCACCAGATGTGCATCGGAAACTACTACTGGTCTTCCTGGGAACGATCAAAGCGTAGATTGTTTGAGACATTACTCCCATGGAGGAATGTGCGCATGGTGACTGTTGTATGCAATCCCGATCCAATTTCTGTGTTTCATCAACACTCTGATAGTCCACAGATTACAGAATGCCTCCAGATGCGCATCGGAAACTACTTCTGGTCTTCCAGGGAACGGTCAAAGCGTAGACTGTTCAGACATTACTCCCAAGGAGGAAAGTGCTCATGGTGACTGTTGTATTCAGTCCCGATGCGATTTCTGTGTTTCATCAACACTCTGATAGTCCACAGATTACAGAATGCCTCCAGATGTACATCGGAAACTACTAGTGGTCTCCCAGAGAACGATCAAAGCGTCGACTGTTAGTGACAATACTCCCATGGAGGAAAGTGCGCATGGAGACTGTTGTATTCAATCCCCATGAAATTTCTGTGTTTCATCAACACTCTGATAGTACACAGATTACAGAATGCCTCCAGATGTGCATCGGAAAGTACTACTGGTATTCCAGGGAACGATCAAATCGTAGACTGTTGGAGACATAACTCCCGTGGAGGAAAGTGCGCATGGTGACTTTTGTATTCAATCCCGATGCAATTTGTTTAATTCATCAACACTCTGACAGTCTACAGATCACAGAATGCCTCCAGATGTGCATCAGAAACTACTTCTGGTCTTCCAGGGAACGATCAAAGCGTAGACTGTTTGACACACTACTACCATGGAGGAAAGTGCGCATGGTGACTGTTGCATTCAATCCCGATGCAATTTCTGTGTTTCGTCAACACTCTGATACTCCGCAGATTACAGAATGCCTCCAGATGTGCCTCGGTAACTACTATTGTTCTTCCAGGGAACGATCAAAGCGTCGACTGTTTGAGACATTACTCCCATGGAGGAAAGTGCGAATGGTGACTGTTGTAGTTAATCCCGATGAAATTTCTGTGTTTCATCAACACTTTGATAGTACACAGATGTGCATCGGAAACTATTACTGGTCTTCCAGGTAACGATCAAAGCGTAGACTGTTAGAGACATTACTCAAATGGAGGAAAGTGCGCATGGTGACTGTTGTATTCAATCCCGCGCAATTTCTTTGTTTCATCAACACTCTGATAGTCCACACATTACAGAATACCTCCAGATGTGCATCGGAAACTACTACTGGTCTTCCAGGGAACGATCACAGGGTAAAATCTTAGACATTACTACCATGGAGGAAAGTGCGCATGGTGAGTGTTGTATTCAATCCCGATGCAATTTCTTTGTTTCATCAACACTCTGATAGTCTACAAATTACACAATGCCACCAGATGTGCATCGGAAACTACTACTGGTCTTCCAGGGAACGACCAAAGCGTAGACTGTTTGAGACATTACTCCCGTGGAGGAAAGTGCGCATGGTGACTGTTGTATTTAATCCCGATGAAATTTCTGTGTTTCATCAACACTCTGATAGTCCACAGATTACAGAATGCCTCCAGATGTGCATCGGAAATTACTACTGGTCTTAAAGGGAACGATCAAAGCGTACACTGTTTGAGACATTACTCCCATTTAGGAAAGTGCGCATGGTAACTGTTGTATTTAATCCCGATGAAATGTCGGTGTTCATCAACACTCTGATTTTCCACAGATTACAGAATGCCTCCAGATGTGCATTGGAAACTACTACTGGTCTTCCAGGAAACGATCACAGGGTAAAATGTTAGACATTACTACCATGGAGGAAAGTGCGCATGGTGACTGTTGTATTCAATCCCGATGCAATATCTGTGTATCATCAACACTCTGATAGTCTACAAATTACACAATGCCACCAGATGTGCATCGTAAACTACTACTGGTCTTCCAGGGAACGATCAAAGCGTAGACTGTTTGAGACATTACTCCCATGGAGGGAAGTGGGCATGGTTACTGTTGTATTCTATCCCGATGCAATATCTGTGTTTCATCAACACTCTGATAGTCAACAGATTACAGAATGCCTCCAGATGTGCATCGGAAACTACCACTGGTCTTCCAGGGAGCGATCAAAGCGTAGACTGTTTGAGACATTACTAACACGGAGGCAAGTGCGCATGGTGACTGTTGTATTCAATCCCGATGAAATTTCTGTGTTTCATCAACTCTCTGATAGTACACAGATTACAGAATGCCTCCAGATGTGCATCGGAAACTACTACTGGCATTCCAGGGAACGATCAAAGCGTAGACTGTTTGAGACATAACTCCCGTGGAGGAAAGTGCGCATGGTGACTGTTGTATTCAATCCCGATGCAATTTGTGTATTTCATCAACACTCACACAGTCCACAGATTACAGAATGCCTCCAGATGTGCATCGGAAACTACTTCTGGTCTTCCAGGGAACGATCAAAGCGTAGACTGTTTGACACACTACTCCCATGGAGGGATGTGCGCATGGTCACTGTTGTATTCAATCCCGATGCAATTTCTGTGTTTCATCAACACTCTGATAGTCCACAGATTACAGAATGCTTCCAGATGTGCATCGGAAATTACTACTGGTCTTCCAGGGAACGACCAAACGTAGACTGTTTGAGACATAACTCCCGTGGAGGAAAGTGCGCATGGTGACTGTTGCATTCAATCCCGATGCAATTTCTGTGTTTCGTCAACACTCTGATAGTCCACTGATTACAGAATGCCTCCATATGTGCATCAGAAACTACTTCTGGTCTTCCAGGGAACGATCAAAGCCTAAACTGTTTGACACACTACTCCCATGGAGGAAAGTGCGCATGGTGACTGTTGCATTCAATCCCGATGCAATTTCTGTGTTTCGTCAACACTCTGATACCCCGCAGATTACAGAATGCCTCCAGATGTGCATCGGAAACTACTACTGGTCTTCCAGGGAGCGATCAAGGCGTCGACTGTTTGAGACATTACTCCCATGGAGGAAAGTGAGCATGGTGACTCTTGTATTTAATCCCGATGAAATTTCTGTGTTTCATCAACACTCTGATAGTCCACAGATTACAGAATGCCTCCAGAAGTGCATCGGAAATTACTACTGGTCTTCCAGGGAACGATCAAAGCGTAGACTGTTTGAGACATTACTCCCATTTAGGAAAGTGCGCATGGTAGCTGTTGTATTTAATCCCGATGAAATGTCGGTTTTCATCAACACTCTGATAGAACACAGATTACAGAATGCCTCCAGATGTGCATCGGAAACTACTACTGGTATTCCAGGGAACGATCAAAACGTAGACTGTTTGAGACATAACTCCCGTGGAGCAAAGAGCGCATGGTGACTGTTGCAATCAATCCCGATGCAATTTCTGTGTTTCGTCAACACTCTGATAGTCCACTGATTACAGAATGCCTCCATATGTGCATCAGAAACTACTTCTGGTCTTCCAGGCAACGATCAAAGCCTAAACTGTTTGACACACTACTCCCATGGAGGAAAGTGCGCATGGTGACTGTTGCATTCAATCCCGATGCAATTTCTGTGTTTCATCAACACTCTGATAGTACACAGATTACAGAATGTCTTCAGATGTGCATCGGAAACTACTACTGGTCTTCCAGGGAACGATCAAAGCGTCGACTGTTTTTGACATTACTCCCATGGAGGAAAGTGCGCATGGTGACTGTTGTATTTAATCCCGATGAAATTTCTGTGTTTCATCAACACTCTGATAGTCCACACGTTACAGAATACCTCCAGATGTGCATCGGAAACTACTACTGGTGTACCAGGGAACGGTTAAAGCGTAGACTGTTTGAGACATTACTCCCATGGAGGAATGTGCGCATGGTGACTGTTGTATTCAATCCCGATGCAATTTCGGTGTTTCATCAACACTCTGATACTCTACAGATTACAGAATGCCTCCAGATGTGCATCGGAAACTACCACTGGTCTTCCAGGGAGCGATCAAATCGTAGACTGTTTGAGACATTACTAACATGGAGGCAAGTGCGCATGGTGACTGTTGTATTCAATCCCGATGCAATTTCTGTGTTTCATCAACACTTTGAAGGTCCACAGATTACAAAATGCATCCAGATGTGCATTGGAAACTACTACTGGCCTTCCAGGGAACGATCAAAGCGTAGACTATTAGAGACATTACTCCCATGGAGGAAAGTGCGCATGGTGACTGTTGTATTCAATCCCGAAGCAATTTCTGTGTTTGATCAACACTCTGATAGTCCACAGATTACAGAATGCCTCCAGATGTGAATCGGAAACTACTACTGGTCCTCCAGGGAACGACCAAAGCGTAGACTGTTTGAGACACTACTCTCATGGAAGAAAGTATGCATGGTGACTTTTGTATTCAATCCCGAAGCAATTTCTGTGTTTGATCAACACTCTGATAGTCCACAGATTACAGAATGCCTCCAGATGTGAATCGGAAACTAATACTGGTCCTCCAGGGAACGACCAAAGCGTAGACTGTTCAGACATTACTAACATGGAGGCAAGTGCGCATGGTGACTGTTGTATTCAATCCCGATGAAATTTCTGTGTTTCATCAACACTCTGATAGTACACAGATTACAGAATGCCTCCAGATGTGCATCGGAAACTACTACTGGCATTAAAGGGAACGATCAAAGCGTAGACTCTTTGAGACATAACTCCCGTGGAGGAAAGTGCGCATGGTGACTGTTGTATTCAATCCCGATGCAATTTGTGTATTTCATCAACACTCACACAGTCCACAGATTACAGAATGCCTCCAGATGTGCATCGGAAACTACTTCTGGTCTTCCAGGGAACGATCAAAGCGTAGACTGTTTGACACACTACTCCCATGGAGGGATGTGCGCATGGTCACTGTTGTATTCAATCCCGATGCAATTTCTGTGTTTCATCAACATTCTGATAGTCCACAGATTACAGAATGCTTCCAGATGTGCATCGGAAATTACTACTGGTCTTCCAGGGAACGATCAAAGCGTAGACTGTTTGAGACATTTCTCCCACGGAGGAAAGTGCGCATGGTAACTGTTTTATTCAATCCAGATGCAATTTCTGTGTTTCATCAACACTCTGATAGTCTACAAACTACACAATGCCACCAGATGTGCATCGGAAACTACTACTGGTCTTCCAGGGAACGACAAAAGTGTAGACTGTTTGAGACATAACTCCCGTGGAGGAAAGTGCGAATGGTGACTTTTGTATTTCATCCCGATGCAATTTCTGTGTTTCATCAATACTCTGATAGTCCACTGATTACAGAATGCCTCCATATGTGCATCAGAAACTACTTCTGGTCTTCCAGGGAACGATCAAAGCCTAAACTGTTTGACACACTACTCCCATGGAGGAAAGTGCGCATGGTGACTGTTGCATTCAATCCCGATGCAATTTCTGTGTTTCGTCAACACTCTGATACCCCGCAGATTACAGAATGCCTCCAGATGTGCATCGGAAACTACTACTGGTCTTCCAGGGAGCGATCAAAGCGTCGACTGTTTGAGACATTACTCCCATGGAGGAAAGTGAGCATGGTGACTGTTGTATTTAATCCCGATGAAATTTCTGTGTTTCATCAACTATCTGATAGTCCACAGATTACAGAATGCCTCCAGAAGTGCATCGGAAATTACTACTGGTCTTCCAGGGAACGATCAAAGCGTAGACTGTTTGAGACATTACTCCCATTTAGGAAAGTGCGTATGGTAACTGTTGTATTTAATCCCGATGAAATGTCGGTTTTCATCAACACTCTGATAGTACACAGATTACAGAATGCCTCCAGATGTGCATCGGAAACTACTACTGGTCTTCCAGGGAGCGATCAAAGCGTCGACTGTTTGAGACATTACTCCCATGGAGGAAAGTGCGCATGGTGACTGTTGTATTTCATCCCGATGAAATTTCTGTGTTTCATCAACACTCTGATAGTCCACCCATTACAGAATACCTCCATATGTGCATCGGAAACTACTACTGGTGTACCAGGGAACGGTTAAAGCGTAGACTGTTTGAGACATTACTCCACTGGAGGAAAGTGCGCATGGTAACTGTTGTATTTAATCCCGATGAAATTTCGGTGTTCATCAACACTCTGATAGTCCACAGATTACAGAATGCCTCCAGATGTGTATTGGAAACTACTACTGGTCTTCCAGGGAACGATCACAGGGTAAAATGGTAGAGAAATTACTACCATGGAGGAAAGTGCGCATGGTGACTGTTGTATTCAATCCCAATGCAATTTCTGTGTTTTATCAACACTCTGATAGTCTACAAATGACACAATGCCACCAGACGTGCATCGGAAACTACTACTGGTCTTCCAGGGAACGATCAAAGCGTAGACTGTTTGAGACATTACTCCCGTGGAGGAAAGTGTGCATGGTGACTGTTGTATTCAATTCCGATGCAATTCCTGTGTTTCATCAACACTCTGATAGCCCACAGATTCCAGAATGAACAGGATGTGCATCGGAAACTACTACAGGTCTTCCAGGGAACGATCAAAGCGTAGACTGTTTCAGACATTACTCCCGTGGAGGAAAGTGCGCATGGTGACTGTTGTATTCAATCCCGATGCAATTTCTGTGTTTCATCAACACTCTGATAGTCCACAGATTACAGAATGAACAGGATGTGCATCGGAAACTACTACTGGTCTTCAAGAGAACGATCAAAGCGTAGACTGCTTGAGACATTACTCCCGTGGAGGAAAGTGCGGATGGTTACTGTTGTATTCAATCCCTATCTAGTTTCTCTGTTTCATCAACACTCTGATAGTCCAGATTACAGAATGCCACCAGACGTGCATCGGAAACTACTACTGGTCTTCCAGGGAATGATAAAAGCGTAGACTGTTTGAGACACTACTCTCATGGTTGAAACTGCGCATGGTGACTGTTGTATTCAATCCCGATGCAATTTTTTGTGTTTCATCAACACTCTGATAGTCCACAGATTACAGAATGCCTCCAGATGTGCATCTTAAACTACTACTGATCTTCCAGGGTGCGATCAAAGAGTAGACTGTTTGAGGCATTACTCCCATGGAGGAATGTGTGCATGGTGACTGTTGTATTCAATCCCGATGCAATTTCGGTGTTTCATCAACACTCTGATACTCCACAGATTACAGAATGCCTCCAGATGTGCATCGGAAACTACCACTGGTCTTCCAGTGAGCGATCAAATCGTAGACTGTTTGAGACATTACTAACATGGAGGCAAGTGCGCAAGGTGACTGTTGTATTCAATCCCGATGCAATTTCTGTGTTTCATCAACACTTTGAAGGTCCACAGATTACAAAATGCATCCAGATGTGCATTGGAAACTACTACTGGCCTTCCAGGGAACGATCAAATCGTAGACTATTAGAGACATTACTCCCATGGAGGAAAGTGCGCATGGTGACTGTTGTATTCAATCCCGATGCAATTTCTGTGTTTCATCAACACTCTGATAGTACACAGATTACAGAATGCCTCCATATGTGCATCGGAAACTACTGCTGGTCTTCCAGGGAACGATCAAAGCGTAGACTATTAGAGACATTACTCCCATGGAGGAAAGTGCACATGGTGACTGTTGTATTCAATCCCGATGCAATTTCTGTGTTTCATCAACACTCTGATAGTCCACAGATTACAGAATGCCTCCAGATGTGCATCGTAAATTACTACTGGTCTTCCAGGGAACGATCAAAGTGTAGACTGTTTGAGACATTACTCCCATGGAGGAAAGTGCGCATGGTAACTGTTGAATTTAATCCCGATTAAATTTCTGTGTTTCATCAACACTCTGATTGTCCACAGATTACAGAATGCCTCCAGATGTGCATTGGAAACTACTACTGGTCTTCCAGGGAACGATCAAAGTGTAGACTGTTTGAGACATTACTCCCATGGAGGAAAGTGCGCATGGTGACTGTTGTATTTCATCCCGATGAAATTTCTGTGTTTCATCAACACTCTGATAGTCCACACATTACAGAATACCTCCATATGTGCATCGGAAACTACTACTGGTGTACCAGGGAACGGTTAAAGCGTAGACTGTTTGAGACATTACTCCACTGGAGGAAAGTGCGCATGGTAACTGTTGTATTTAATCCCGATGAAATTTCGGTGTTCATCAACACTCTGATAGTCCACAGATTACAGAATGCCTCCAGAAGTGCATCGGAAATTACTACTGGTCTTCCAGGGAACGATCAAAGCGTAGACTGTTTGAGACATTACTCCCATTTAGGAATGTGCGTATGGTAACTGTTGTATTTAATCCCGATGAAATGTCGGTTTTCATCAACACTCTGATAGTACACAGATTACAGAATGCCTCCAGATGTGCATCGGAAACTACTACTGGTCTTCCAGGGAGCGATCAAAGCGTCGACTGTTTGAGACATTACTCCCATGGAGGAAAGTGCGCATGGTGACTGTTGTATTTCATCCCGATGAAATTTCTGTGTTTCATCAACACTCTGATAGTCCACACATTACAGAATACCTCCATATGTGCATCGGAAACTACTACTGGTGTACCAGGGAACGGTTAAAGCGTAGACTGTTTGAGACATTACTCCACTGGAGGAAAGTGCGCATGGTAACTGTTGTATTTAATCCCGATGAAATTTCGGTGTTCATCAACACTCTGATAGTCCACAGATTACAGAATGCCTCCAGATGTGTATTGGAAACTACTACTGGTCTTCCAGGGAACGATCACAGGGTAAAATGGTAGAGAAATTACTACCATGGAGGAAAGTGCGCATGGTGACTGTTGTATTCAATCCCAATGCAATTTCTGTGTTTTATCAACACTCTGATAGTCTACAAATGACACAATGCCACCAGATGTGCATCGGAAACTACTACTGGTCTTCCAGGGAACGATCAAAGCGTAGACTGTTTGAGACATTACTCCCGTGGAGGAAAGTGTGCATGGTGACTGTTGTATTCAATTCCGATGCAATTCCTGTGTTTCATCAACACTCTGATAGCCCACAGATTCCAGAATGAACAGGATGTGCATCGGAAACTACTACAGGTCTTCCAGGGAACGATCAAAGCGTAGACTGTTTCAGACATTACTCCCGTGGAGGAAAGTGCGCATGGTGACTGTTGTATTCAATCCCGATGCAATTTCTGTGTTTCATCAACACTCTGATAGTCCACAGATTACAGAATGAACAGGATGTGCATCGGAAACTACTACTGGTCTTCAAGAGAACGATCAAAGCGTAGACTGCTTGAGACATTACTCCCGTGGAGGAAAGTGCGGATGGTTACTGTTGTATTCAATCCCTATCTAGTTTCTCTGTTTCATCAACACTCTGATAGTCCAGATTACAGAATGCCACCAGACGTGCATCGGAAACTACTACTGGTCTTCCAGGGAATGATAAAAGCGTAGACTGTTTGAGACACTACTCTCATGGTTGAAACTGCGCATGGTGACTGTTGTATTCAATCCCGATGCAATTTTTTGTGTTTCATCAACACTCTGATAGTCCACAGATTACAGAATGCCTCCAGATGTGCATCTTAAACTACTACTGATCTTCCAGGGTACGATCAAAGAGTAGACTGTTTGAGACATTACTCCCATGGAGGAATGTGTGCATGGTGACTGTTGTATTCAATCCCGATGCAATTTCGGTGTTTCATCAACACTCTGATACTCCACAGATTACAGAATGCCTCCAGATGTGCATCGGAAACTACCACTGGTCTTCCAGTGAGCGATCAAATCGTAGACTGTTTGAGACATTACTAACATGGAGGCAAGTGCGCAAGGTGACTGTTGTATTCAATCCCGATGCAATTTCTGTGTTTCATCAACACTTTGAAGGTCCACAGATTACAAAATGCATCCAGATGTGCATTGGAAACTACTACTGGCCTTCCAGGGAACGATCAAATCGTAGACTATTAGAGACATTACTCCCATGGAGGAAAGTGCGCATGGTGACTGTTGTATTCAATACCGATGCAATTTCTGTGTTTCATCAACACTCTGATAGTACACAGATTACAGAATGCCTCCAGATGTGCATCGGAAACTACTGCTGGTCTTCCAGGGAACGATCAAAGCGTAGACTATTAGAGACATTACTCCCATGGAGGAAAGTGCACATGGTGACTGTTGTATTCAATCCCGATGCAATTTCTGTGTTTCATCAACACTCTGATAGTCCACAGATTACAGAATGCCTCCAGATGTGCATCGTAAATTACTACTGGTCTTCCAGGGAACGATCAAAGTGTAGACTGTTTGAGACATTACTCCCATGGAGGAAAGTGCGCATGGTAACTGTTGAATTTAATCCCGATTAAATTTCTGTGTTTCATCAACACTCTGATTGTCCACAGATTACAGAATGCCTCCAGATGTGCATTGGAAACTACTACTGGTCTTCCAGGGAACGATCACAGTGTAAAAAGTTAGAGACATTACTCCCATGGAGGAAAGTGCATATGGTGACTGTTGTATTCAATCCCGTGCAATTTCTGTGTTTCATCAACACTCTGATAGTCCACAGACTACAGAGTGCCACCAGATGTGCATCGGAAACTACTACTGGTCTTCCAGGGAACGATCAAAGCGTAGACTGTTTGAGACATTACTCCCATGGAGGAAAGTGCTCATGGTGACTGTGGTATTCAATCCTGATGCTATTTCTGTATTTCATCAACACTCTGATAGTCCACAGATTACAGAAAGCCTCCAGATGTGCATCAGAAACTACTTATGGTCTTCCAGGGAACGATCAAAGCGTAGACTGTTAGAGACATTACTCCCATGGAGAAAAGTGCGCATGGTGACTGTTGTATTTTATCCCGATGCAATTTCTGTGTTTCATCAACACTCTGATAGTCCACGGATTACAGAATGCCTCCAGAAGTGCATCGGAAACTACTACTGGTCTTCCAGGGAACGATCAAAGCGTAGACTGTTTGAGACATTACTCTCATGGAGGAAAGGGCGCATGGTGACTGTTGTATTTAATGTCGATGAAATTTCTGTGTTTCATCAACACTCTGATAGTCCACAGATAACAGAATGCCTCCAGATGTGCGTTGGAAGCTACTACTGGTATTCCAGGGAACGATCAAAGTGTAGACTGTTAGAGGCAATACTCCCATGGAGTAAAGTGCGTATGGTGACTGTTGTATTCAATCCCGATGCAATTTCTGTGTTTCATCAACACTCTGATAGTCCACAGATTACAGAATGCCTCCAGATATATATCGGAAACTACTACTGGTCTTCCAGGGAACGATCAAAGCGTAGACTGTTAGACACATTACGCCCATGGAGGAAAGTGCGCATGGTGACTGTTGTATTCAATCCCTATGAAATTTCTGTCTTTCATCAACACTCTGATAGTACACAGATTACAGAATGCCTCCAGATGTGCATCGGAAACTACTTCTGGTCTTCCAGGGAACGAACAAATCGAGACTGTTTGAGACATTACTCCCATGGAGGAAAGTGCTCATGGTGACTGTTGTATTCAGTCTCGATGCGATTTCTGTGTTTCATCAACACTCTGATAGTCCACAGATTACAGAATGCCTCCAGATGTGTATCCGAAACTACTACTGGTCTTCCAGGGAACGATCAAAGCGTAGACTGTAAGACACATTACGCCCATGGAGGTAAGTGCGCCTGGTGACTGTTGTATTCAATCCCGATGAAATTTCTGTGTTTCATCAACACTCTGATAGTACACAGATTACAGAATGCCTCCAGATGTTCATCGGAAATTACTACTGGTCTTCCAGGGCACGATCAAAGCGTAGACTGTTTGAGACATTACTCCCATGGAGGAAAGTGCGCATGGAGACAGTTGTATTCAATCCCGATGCAATTTCTGTGTTTCATCAACACTCTGATTGTCTACACACTACAGAATACCTCCAGATGTGCATCGGAAACTACTACTGGTCTTCCAGGGAACGATCAAAGCGTAGACTGTTTGAGACATTACTCCCGTGGAGGAACGTGCGCATGGTGACTGTTGTATTCAATCCTGATGCAATTTCTGTGTTTCATCAACACTCTTATAGTCCACAGATCACAGAATGCCACGAGATGTGCATCGGAAACTACTACTGGTCTCCCAGGGAACGATCAAAAAGTAGACTGTATGAGACATTACTCCCGTGGAGGAAAGTGCGCATGGTGACTGTTGTATTCAATCCCGATGCTATTTCTGAGTTTTATCAACACACTGATAGTCCACAGATTACAGAATGCCTCCAGATGTGCATCGGAAACTACTTCTGGTTCTCTAGGGAACGATCAAAGCTTTAACTCTTTGAGACATAACTCCCATGGAGGAAGGTGCGCATGGTGACTGTTGTATTTAATCCCGATTAAATTTCTGTGTTTCATCAACACTCCGATAGTACACAGATTACAGAATGCCTCCAGATGTGCATCGGAAACTACTACTGGTCTTCCAGGGAACGATCAAAGCGTAGACTGTTAGAGACATTACTCCCATGGAGGAAAGTGCGCATGGTGACAGTTGTATTCAATCCCGATGCAATTTCTGTGTTTCATCAACACTCTGATTGTCTACACATTACAGAATACCTCCAGATGTGCATCGGAAACTACTACTGGTGTTCCAGGGAACGATCAAAGCGTACACTATTTGAGACATTACTCCCGTGGAGGAAAGTGCACATGGTGACTGTTGTATTCAATCCCGATGCAATTTGTGTATTTCATATCACTCTGACAGTCCACAGATTACAGAATGCCTCCAGATGTGCATCGGAAACTACTTCTGGTTTCCAGGAACGATCAAAGCGTAGACTGTTTGACACACTACTCCCATGGAGGAAAGTGCGCATAGTGACTGTTGTATTCAATCCCGATGAAATTTCTGTGTTTCATCAACACTTTGAAGGTCCACAGATTACAGAATGCCTCCAGATGTGCATCGGAAACTACTTCTGGTTTCCAGGGAACGATCAAAGCGTAGACTGTTTGACACACTACTCCCATGGGGGAAAGTGCGCATGGTGAATGTTGTATTCAATCCCGATGCAATTTGAGTATTTCATCAACACACTGACAGTCCACAGATTACAGAATGCCTCCAGATGTGCATTGGAAACTACTACTGGTCTTCCAGGGAACGATCACATTGTAAAATATTAGAGACATTACTCTCATGGAGAAAAGTGCGCATGGTGACTGTTGTATTCAATCGCGTTGCAATTTCTGTGTTTCATCAACACTCTGATACTCCACAGATTACAGAATGCCACCAGATGTGTATCGGAAACTACTACTGGTCTTCCAGGGAACGATCAAAGCGTAGACTGTTAGACACATTACGCCCATGGAGAAAAGTGCGCATGGTGACTGTTGTATTCACTCCCGATGCTATTTCTGTGTTTCATCAACATTTTGAAGGTCCACAGATTACAGAATGCATTCAGATGTGCATCGGAAACTACTACTGGTCTTCCAGGGAACGATCAAAGCGTAAACTATTTGAGACATTACTCCCGTGGAGGAAAGTGTGCATGGTGACTGTTGTATTCAATCCCGATGGAATTTCTGTGTTTCATCAACACTCTGATCGTCCACAGATTACAGAATACCACCAGACGTGCATCGGAAACTACTACTGGTCTTCCAGGGAACGATCAAAGCGTAGACTGTTTGAGACATTACACCCGTGGAGGAAAGTGCGCATGGTGACTTGTATTCAATACCGATGGAATTTGTGTATTTCATCAACACTCTGACAGTCCACAGATTACAGAATGCCTCCAGATGTGCATCGGAAACTACTTCTGGTTTCCAGGGAACGATCAAAGGGTAGACTGTTAGACACATTACGCCCATGGAGAAAAGTGCGCATGGTGACTGTTGTATTCACTCCCGATGCAATTTCTGTGTTTCATCAACATTTTGAAGGTCCACTGATTACAGAATGCATCCAGATGTGCATCGGAAACTACTACTGGTCTTCCAGGGAACGATCAAAGCGTAGACTATTTGAGACATTACTCCCGTGGAGGAAAGTGTGCATGGTGACTGTTGTATTCAATCCCGATGGAATTTCTGTGATTCATCAACACTCTGATCGTCCACAGAATACAAAATACCACCAGACGTGCATCGGAAACTACTACTGGTCTTCCAGGGAACGATCAAAGCGTAGACTGTTTGAGACATTACACCCGTGGAGGAAAGTGCGCATGGTGACTGTTGTATTCAATACCGATGGAATTTGTGTATTTCATCAACACTCTGACAGTCCACAGATTACAGAATGCCTCCAGATGTGCATCGGAAACTACTTCTGGTTTCCAGGGAACGATCAAAGAGTAGACTGTTTGACACACTACTCCCATGGAGGAAAGTGCGCATGCTGACTGTTGTATTCAATCCCGATGAAATTTCTGTGTTTCATCGACACTTTGAAGGTCCACAGATTACAGAATGCATCGAGATGTGCATCGGAAACTACTACTGGTCTCCCAGGGAACGATCAAAGTGTAGACTATTTTAGACATTACTCCCATTGAGGAAAGTGCGCATGGTGACTGTTGTATTCAATCCCGATGCAATTTCTGTGTTTCATCAACACTCTGATAGTCCACAGATTACATAATGCCACCAGACGTGCATCGGAAACTACTACTGATCTTCCAGGGAACGATCAAAGCGTAGACTGTTTGAGACATTACTACCATGGAGGAAAGTGCGCATGGTGACTGTTGTGTTTAATCCCGATGAAATTTCTGTATTTCATCAACACTCTGATAGTCCACAGATTACAGAATGCCTCCAGATGTGCATTGGAAACTACTACTGGTCTTCCAGGGAACGATCACATTGTAAAATGTTAGAGACATTACTCTCATGGAGGAAAGTGCGCATGGTGACTGTTGTATTCAATCCCGTTGCTATTTCTGTGTTTCATCAACACTCTGATAGTCTACAGATTACAGAATGCCTCCAGATGTGAATCAGAAACTACCACTGGTCTTCGAGGGAACGATCAAAGCGTAGACTGTTTGAGACATTACTAACATGGAGGAAAGTGCACATGGTGACTGTTGTATTCAATCCCGATGCAATTTCTGTGTTTCATCAACACTCTGATAGTCCACAGACTACAGAATGCCACCAGATGTGCATCGGAAACTTCTACTGGTCTTCCAGGGAACGATCAAAGCGTAGACTGTTTGAGACATTAATCCCATGTAGGAAAGTGCGCATGGTGACTGTTTTATTCAATCCCGATGCAATTTGTGTATTTCATCAACACTCTGACAGTCCACAGATTACAGAATGCCTCCAGATGTGCATCGGAAACTACTACGGGTCTTCCAGGAAACGATGAAAGCGTAAACTCTTTGAGACATTACTCCCATGGAGGAAGGTGCGCATGGTGACTGTTGTATTCAATCCCGATGCAATTTCTGTGTTTTATCAACACTCTGATAGTCCACACATTACAGAATACCTCCAGATGCGCATCGGAAACTACTACTGGTCATCCAGGGAACGATCAAAGCGTAGACTGTTTGAGACATTACTCCCATGGAGGAAAGTGCGCATGGCGACTGTTGTATTCAATCCCTGTGCAATTTGTGTATTTCATCAACACTCTGACAGTCCACAGATTACAGAATGCCTCCAGATGTGCATCAGAAACTACTTCTGGTCTTGCAGGGAACGATCAAAGCGAAGACTGTTTGAGACATTACTCCCGTGGAGGAAAGTGCGCATGGTGACTGTTGTATTCAATCCCGTGCAATTTCTGTGTTTCATCAACACTCTGATAGTCCACAGACTACAGAGTGCCACCAGATGTGCATCGGAAACTACTACTGGGCTTCCAGGGAACGATCAAAGCGTAGACTGTTTAAGACATTACTCCCGTGGAGCAAAGTGCGCATGGTGACTGTTTTATTCAATCCCGATGCAATTTCTGTGTTTCATCAACACTCTGATAGTCCACAGATTACAGAATGCCACCAGAAGTGCATTGGAAACCACTACTGGTCTTCCAGGGAACGATCAAATCGTAGACTGTTTGAGACATTACTCCCGTGGAGGAAAGTGCGCATGGTGACTGTTGTATTCAATCCCGATGCAATTTCTGTGTTTCATCAACACTCTGTAGTCCACAGATTACAGAATGCCACGAGATGTGCATCGGAAACTACTACTGGTCTCCCACGGAACGATCAAAGCGTAGACTGTATGAGACATTACCCCCGTGAAGGAAAGTGCGCATGGTGACTGTTGTATTCAATCCCGATGCCATTTCTGTGTTTCATCAACACTCTGATAGTCCACAGATTACAGAATGCCTCCAGATGTGCATCGGAAACTACTACTGGTCTTCCAGGGAACCATCAAAGCGTAGACCGTTTGAGACATTACTACCATGGAGGAAAGTGCGCTTGGTGACCGTTGTGTTTAATCCCGATGAAATTTCTGTATTTCATCAACACTCTGACAGTCCACAGATTACAGAATGCCTCCAGATGTGCATCGGAAACTACTACTGGTCTTCCAGGGAACGATCAAAGCGTAGACTGTTTGAGACATTACTCCCGTGGAGGAAAGTGCACTTGGTGACTGTTATATTCAATCCCGATGCAATTTGTGTATTTCATCAACACTCTGACAGTCCACAGATTACAGAATGCATCCAGATGTGCATCGGAAACTACTACTGGTCTTCCAGGGAACGATCAAAGCGTAGACTATTTGAGACATTACTCCCGTGGAGGAAAGTGTGCATGGTGACTGTTGTATTCAATCCCGATGGAATTTCTGTGTTTCATCAACACTCTGATCGTCCACAGATTACAGAATACCACCAGACGTGCATCGGAAACTACTACTGGTCTTCCAGGGAACGATCAAAGCGTAGACTGTTTGAGACATTACACCCGTGGAGGAAAGTGCGCATGGTGACTTGTATTCAATACCGATGGAATTTGTGTATTTCATCAACACTCTGACAGTCCACAGATTACAGAATGCCTCCAGATGTGCATCGGAAACTACTTCTGGTTTCCAGGGAACGATCAAAGAGTAGACTGTTAGACACATTACGCCCATGGAGAAAAGTGCGCATGGTGACTGTTGTATTCACTCCCGATGCAATTTCTGTGTTTCATCAACACTCTGATCGTCCACAGAATACAAAATACCACCAGACGTGCATCGGAAACTACTACTGGTCTTCCAGGGAACGATCAAAGCGTAGACTGTTTGAGACATTACACCCGTGGAGGAAAGTGCGCATGGTGACTGTTGTATTCAATACCGATGGAATTTGTGTATTTCATCAACACTCTGACAGTCCACAGATTACAGAATGCCTCCAGATGTGCATCGGAAACTACTTCTGGTTTCCAGGGAACGATCAAAGAGTAGACTGTTTGACACACTACTCCCATGGAGGAAAGTGCGCATGCTGACTGTTGTATTCAATCCCGATGAAATTTCTGTGTTTCATCGACACTTTGAAGGTCCACAGATTACAGAATGCATCGAGATGTGCATCGGAAACTACTACTGGTCTCCCAGGGAACGATCAAAGTGTAGACTATTTTAGACATTACTCACATTGAGGAAAGTGCGCATGGTGACTGTTGTATTCAATCCCGATGCAATTTCTGTGTTTCATCAACACTCTGATAGTCCACAGATTACATAATGCCACCAGACGTGCATCGGAAACTACTACTGATCTTCCAGGGAACGATCAAAGCGTAGACTGTTTGAGACATTACTACCATGGAGGAAAGTGCGCATGGTGACTGTTGTGTTTAATCCCGATGAAATTTCTGTATTTCATCAACACTCTGACAGTCCACAGATTACAGAATGCCTCCAGATGTGCATTGGAAACTACTACTGGTCTTCCAGGGAACGATCACATTGTAAAATGTTAGAGACATTACTCTCATGGAGGAAAGTGCGCATGGTGACTGTTGTATTCAATCCCGTTGCTATTTCTGTGTTTCATCAACACTCTGATAGTCTACAGATTACAGAATGCCTCCAGATGTGAATCAGAAACTACCACTGGTCTTCGAGGGAACGATCAAAGCGTAGACTGTTTGAGACATTACTAACATGGAGGAAAGTGCACATGGTGACTGTTGTATTCAATCCCGATGCAATTTCTGTGTTTCATCAACACTCTGATAGTCCACAGACTACAGAATGCCACCAGATGTGCATCGGAAACTTCTACTGGTCTTCCAGGGAACGATCAAAGCGTAGACTGTTTGAGACATTAATCCCATGTAGGAAAGTGCGCATGGTGACTGTTTTATTCAATCCCGATGCAATTTGTGTATTTCATCAACACTCTGACAGTCCACAGATTACAGAATGCCTCCAGATGTGCATCGGAAACTACTACGGGTCTTCCAGGAAACGATGAAAGCGTAAACTCTTTGAGACATTACTCCCATGGAGGAAGGTGCGCATGGTGACTGTTGTATTCAATCCCGATGCAATTTCTGTGTTTTATCAACACTCTGATAGTCCACACATTACAGAATACCTCCAGATGCGCATCGGAAACTACTACTGGACATCCAGGGAACGATCAAAGCGTAGACTGTTTGAGACATTACTCCCATGGAGGAAAGTGCGCATGGCGACTGTTGTATTCAATCCCTGTGCAATTTGTGTATTTCATCAACACTCTGACAGTCCACAGATTACAGAATGCCTCCAGATGTGCATCAGAAACTACTTCTGGTCTTGCAGGGAACGATCAAAGCGTAGACTGTTTGAGACATTACTCCCGTGGAGGAAAGTGCGCATGGTGACTGTTGTATTCAATCCCGTGCAATTTCTGTGTTTCATCAACACTCTGATAGTCCACAGACTACAGAGTGCCACCAGATGTGCATCGGAAACTACTACTGGGCTTCCAGGGAACGATCAAAGCGTAGACTGTTTGAGACATTACTCCCGTGGAGCAAAGTGCGCATGGTGACTGTTTTATTCAATCCCGATGCAATTTCTGTGTTTCATCAACACTCTGATAGTCCACAGATTACAGAATGCCACCAGAAGTGCATTGGAAACCACTACTGGTCTTCCAGGGAACGATCAAATCGTAGACTGTTTGAGACATTACTCCCGTGGAGGAAAGTGCGCATGGTGACTGTTGTATTCAATCCCGATGCAATTTCTGTGTTTCATCAACACTCTGTAGTCCACAGATTACAGAATGCCACGAGATGTGCATCGGAAACTACTACTGGTCTCCCAGGGAACGATCAAAGCGTAGACTGTATGAGACATTACCCCCGTGAAGGAAAGTGCGCATGGTGACTGTTGTATTCAATCCCGATGCCATTTCTGTGTTTCATCAACACTCTGATAGTCCACAGATTACAGAATGCCTCCAGATGTGCATCGGAAACTACTACTGGTCTTCCAGGGTACCATCAAAGCGTAGACTGTTTGAGACATTACTACCATGGAGGAAAGTGCGCTTGGTGACCGTTGTGTTTAATCCCGATGAAATTTCTGTATTTCATCAACACTCTGACAGTCCACAGATTACAGAATGCCTCCAGATGTGCATCGGAAACTACTACTGGTCTTCCAGGGAACGATCAAAGCGTAGACTGTTTGAGACATTACTCCCGTGGAGGAAAGTGCACTTGGTGACTGTTATATTCAATCCCGATGCAATTTGTGTATTTCATCAACACTCTGACAGTCCACAGATTACAGAATGCCACCAGACGTGCATCGGAAACTACTACTGGTCTTCCAGGGAACGATCAAAGCGTAGACTGTTTGAGACATTACACCCGTGGAGGAAAGTGCGCATGGTGACTGTTGTATTCAATCCCGATGGAATTTGTGTATTTCATCAACACTCTGACAGTCCACAGATTACAGAATGCCTCCAGATGTGCATCGGAAACTACTTCTGGTTTCCAGGGAACGATCAAAGAGTAGACTGTTTGACACACTACTCCCATGGAGGAATGTGCGCATGCTGACTGTTGTATTCAATCCCGATGAAATTTCTGTGTTTCATCGAAACTTTGAAGGTCCACAGATTACAGAATGCATCGAGATGTGCATCGGAAACTTTTACTGGTCTCCCAGGGAACGATCAAAGTGTAGACTATTTTAGACATTACTCCCATTGAGGAAAGTGCGCATGGTGACTGTTGTATTCAATCCCGATGCAATTTCTGTGTTTCATCAACACTCTGATACTCCACAGATTACAGAATGCCTCCAGATGTGCATCGGAAACTACTACTGGTCTTCCAGGGAACGATCAAAGCGTCGACTGTTTGAGACATTACTCCCATGGAGGAAAGTGCACAAGGTGACTGTTGTATTTAATCCCGATGAAATTTCTGTGTTGCATCAACACTCCGATTGTACACAGATTACAGAATGCCTCCAGATGTGCATCGGAAACTACTACTGGTCTACCAGGGAACGATCAAAGCGTCGACTGTTTGAGACATTACTCCCATGGAGGAAAGTGCGCAAGGTGACTGTTGTATTTAATCCCGATGAAATTTCTGTGTTGCATCAACACTCCGATAGTACACAGATTACATAATGCCACCAGACGTGCATCGGAAACTACTACTGATCTTCCAGGGAACGATTAAAGCGTAGACCGTGTGAGACATTACTCCCGTGGAGGAAACTGCGCATGGTTAGTGTTGTATTCAATCCCGATGCAATTTCTGTGTTTCATCAACACTCGGACAGTCCACAGATTACAGAATGCCACCAGACGTGCATCGGAAACTACTACTGGTCTTCCTGGGAACGATCAAAGCGTAGACTGTTTGAGACATTACTCCCATGGAGGAATGTGCGCATGGTGACTGTTGTATACAATCCCAATGCAATTTCTGTGTTACATCAACACTCTGATAGTCTACAGATTACAGAATGCCTCCAGATGTGCATTGGAAACTACTACTGGTCTTCCAGGGAACGATCAAAGCGTAGACTGTTTGACACACTACTCCCATGGGGGAAAGTGCGCATGGTGACTGTTGTATTCAGTCCCGATGCAATTTCTGTGTTTCATCAACACTGTGATAGTCCACAGATTACAGAAGGACTCCAGATGTACATCGGAAACTACTACTGGTCTTCCAGGAAACGATCAAAGCGTAGACTGTTTGAGACATTACTACAATGGAGGAGAGTGCGCATGGTGACTGTTGTGTTTAATCCCGATGAAATTTCTGTATTTCATCAACACTCTGATAGTCCACAGATTACAGAATGCCTCCAGATGAGCATTGGAAACTACTACTGGTCTTCCAGGGAACGATCACATTGTAAAATGTTAGAGACATTACTCTCATGGAGGAAAGTGCGCATGGTGACTGTTGTATTCAATCCCGTTGCAATTTCTGTGTTTCATCAACACTCTGATAGTCTACAGATTACAGAATGCCTCCAGATGTGAATCAGAAACTACCACTGGTCTTCGAGGGAACGATCAAGGCGTAGACTGTTTGAGACATTACTAACATGGAGGAAAGTGCACATGGTGACTGTTGTATTCAATCCCGATGCAATTTCTGTGTTTCATCAACACTCTGATAGTCCACAGACTACAGAATGCCACCAGATGTGCATCGGAAACTACTACTGGTCTTCCAGGGAACGATCAAAGCGTAGACTGTTTGAGACATTACTCCCATGTAGGAAAGTGCGCATGGTGACTGTTTCATTCAATCCCGATGGAATTTCTGTGTTTCATCAACACTCTGATAGTCCACACATTACAGAATACCTCCAGATGTGCATCGGAAACTACTACTGGTCTTCCAGGGAACGATCAAGGCGTAGACTGTTTGAGACATTACTCCCGTGCAGGAAAGTGCGCATGGTGACTGTTGTATTCAATCCCTATGCAATTTGTGTATTTCATCAACACTCTGACAGTCCACAGATTACAGAATGCCTCCAGATGTGCATCGGAAACTACTTCTGGTCTTGCAGGGAACGATCAAAGCGTAGACTGTTTGAGACATTACTCCCGCGGAGGAAAGTGCGCATGGTGACTGTTGTATTCTATCCCGTGCAATTTCTGTGTTTCATCAACACTCTGATAGTCCACAGACTACAGAGTGCCACCAGATGTGCATCGGAAACTACTACTGGTCTTCCAGGGAACGATCAAAGCGTAGACTGTTTGAGACATTACTCCCGTGGAGGAAAGTACGCATGGTGACTGTTTTATTCAATCCCGATGCAATTGTCTGTGTTTCATCAACACTCTGATAGTCCACAGATAACAGAATGCCACCAGAAGTGCATCGGAAACCACTACTGGTCTTCCAGGGAACGATCAAAGCGTAGACTGTTTGAGACATTACTTCCGTGGAGGAAAGTGCGCATGGTGACTGTTGTATTCAATCCCGATGCAATTTCTGTGTTTCATCAACACTCTGATAGTCCACAGATTACAGAATGCCTCCAGATGTGCATCGGAAACTACTACTGGTCTTCCAGGGAACGATCAAAGCGTCGACTGTTTGAGACATTACTCCCATGGAGGAAAGTGCGCAAGGTGACTGTTGTATTTAATCCCGATGAAATTTCTGTGTTGCAGCAACACTCCGATAGTACACAGATTACAGAATGCCTCCAGATGTGCATCGGAAACTACTTCTGGTCCTCTAGGGAACGATCAAAGCATAAACTCTTTGAGACATTACTCCCATGGAGGAAGGTGCGCATGGTGACTGTTGTATTCAATCCCGATGCAATTTCTGTGTTTCATCAACACTCTGATAGACCACAGATTACAGAATGCCACGAGATGTGCATCGGAAACTACTACTGGTCTCCCAGGGAACGATCAAAGCGTAGACTGTATGAGACATTACTCCCTTGGAGGAAAGTGCGCATGGTGACTGTTGTATTCAATCCCGATGCCATTTCTGTGTTTCATCAACACTCTGATAGTCCACAGACTACAGAATGCCTCCAGATGTGCATCGGAAACTACTTCTGGTCCTCTAGGGAACGATCAAAGCGTAAACTCTTTGAGACATTACTCCGATGGAGGAAGGTGCGCAATGGTGACTGTTTTATTCAATCCCGATGCAATTTCTGTGTTTCATCAACACTCTGATAATCCACAGATTACAGAATGCCTCCAGATGTGCATCGGAAACTACTACTGGTCTTCCAGGGAACGATCAAAGCGTCGACTGTTTGAGATATTACTCCTATGGAGGAAAGTGCGCAAGGTGACTGTTGTATTTAATCCCGATGAAATTTCTGTGTTGCATCAACACTCCGATAGTACACAGATTACAGAATGCCTCCAGATGTGCATCGGAAACTACTACTGGTCTTCCAGGGAACGATCAAAGCGTAGACTGTTAGAGACATTACTCCCATGGAGGAAAGTGCGCATGGTGACAGTTGTATTCAATCCCGATGCAATTTCTGTGTTTCATCAACACTCTGATTGTCCACACATTACAGAATACCTCCAGATGTGCATCGGAAACTACTACTGGTGATCCAGGGAACGATCAAAGCGTAGACTGTTTGAGACATTACTCCCGTGGAGGAAAGTGCCCATGGTGACTGTTGTATTCAATCCCGATGCAATTTGTTTATTTCACCAACACTCTGACAGTCCACAGATTACAGAATGCCTCCAGATGTGCATCGGAAACTACTTCCGGTTTCCAGGGAGCGATCAAAGCGTAGACTGTTTGACACACTACCCCCATGGAGGAAAGTGCGCATGGTGACTGTTGTATTCAATCCCGATGAAATTTCCGTGTTACATCAACACTTTGAAGGTCCACAGATTACAGAATGCCTCCAGATGTGCATCGGAAACTACTTCCGGTTTCCAGGGAACGATCAAAGCGTAGACTGTTTGACACACTACTCCCCGGGAGGAAAGTGCGCATGGTGACTGTTGTATTCAATCCCGATGCAATTTCTGTGTTTCATCAACACTCTGATAGTCCACAGATTACAGAATGCCACGAGATGTGCATCGGAAACTACTACTGGTCTCCCTTGGAAAGATCAAAGCATAGACTGTTTGAGACATTACTCCCGTTGAGGAAAGATCGCATGGTGACTGTTGTATTCAATCCCGATACAATTTCTGTGTTTCATCAACACTCTGAAAGTCCACAGGTTACAGAATGCCTCCAGATGTGCATTGGAAACTACTACTGGTCTTCCAGGGAACGATCAAAGCGTAGACTGTTTGAGACATTACTCCCGTGGAGGAAAGTGCGCATGGTGACTGTTGTATTCAATCCCGATCCAATTTCTGTGTTTCGTCAACACTATGATAGTCCACAGATTATAGAATGCCACCAGGTGTGCATGGGAAACTACTATTGGTCTTCAAGGGAACGATCAGAGCGTAGACTGCTTGAGACATTACTCCAGTGGAGAAAGTGCGCATGGGGACTGTTGTATTCAATCCCGATGCAATTTCTGTGTTTCATCAACACTTTGAAGGTCCACAGATTACAGAATGCATCCAGATGTGCATTGGAAACTACTACTGGTCTTCCAGGGAACGATCAAAGCGTAGACTATTTGAGACACTACTCATGTGGAGGAAAGTGCGCAAGGTGACTGTTGTATTCAATCCCGATGCAATTTCTGTGTTTCGTCAACACTCTGATAGTCCACAGATTACAGAATGCCACCAGATGTGCATCGGAAACTACAACTGTTCTTCCAGGTAACGATCAAAACGTAGACTGTTTGAGACATTACTCCCGTGGAGAAAGTGCGCATGGGGACTGTTGTATTCAATCCCGATGCAATTTCTGTGTTTCATCAACACTCAGATAGTCCACGGATTACAGAATTCCACCAGACGTGCATCAGAAACTACTACTGTTCTTCCAGGGAACGATCAAAGCGTAGACTATTTGAGACATTACTCCCGTGGAGAAAGTGCGCATGGGGACTGTTGTATTCAATCCCGATGCAATTTCTGTGTTTCATCAACACTTTGAAGGTCCACAGATTACAGAATGCATCCAGATGTGCATCGGAAACTACTACTGGTCTTCCAGGGAACGAACAAAGCGTAGACTATTTGAGACATTACTCCCGTGGAGGAAAGTGTGCATGGTGACTGTTGTATTTAATACCGATGGAATTTCTGTGTTTCATCAACACTCTGATGGTCCACAGATTACAGAATGCCACCAGACGTGCATCGGAAACTACTACTGGTCTTCCAGGGAACGATCAAAGCGTAGACTGTTTGAGACATTACACCCATGGAGGAAAGTGCGCATGGTGACTGTTGTATTCAATCCCGATGGAATTTGTGTATTTCATCAACACTCTGACAGTCCACAGATTAAAGAATGCCTCCAGATGTGCATCGGAAACTACTTCTGGTTTCCAGGGAAGATCAAAGAGTAGACTGTTTGACACACTACTCCCATGGAGGAAAGTGCGCATGCTGACTGTTGTATTCAATCCCGATGAAATTTCTGTGTTTCATCAACACTTTGAAGGTCCACAGATTACAGAATGCATTGGGATGTGCATCGGAAACTACTACTGGTCTCCCAGGGAACGATCACAGTGTAGACTATTTTAGACATTACTCCCATTGAGGAAAGTGCGCATGGTGACTGTTGTATTCAATCCCGATGCTATTTCTGTGTTTCATCAACACTATGATAGTCCACAGATTACATAATGCCACCAGACGTGCATCGGAAACTACTACTGATCTTCCAGGGAACGATCAAAGCGTAGACTGTTTGAGACATTACTTCCGTGGAGGAAACTGCGCATGGTTACTGTTGTATTCAATCCCGATGCAATTTCTGTGTTTCATCAACACTCGGACAGTCCACAGATTACAGAATGCCTCCAGATGTGCATCGGAAACTACTACTGGTCTTCCTGGGAACGATCAAAGCGTAGACTGTTTGAGACATTACTCCCATGGAGGAATGTGGGCATGGTGACTGTTGTATACAATCCCGATGCAATTTCTGTGTTTCATCAACACTCTGATAGTCCACAGATTACAGAATGCCTCCAGATGTGCATCGGAAACTACTTCTGGTTTCCAGGGAACGATCAAAGCGTAGACTGTTTGACACACTACTCCCATGGGGGAAAGTGCGCATGGTGACTGTTGTATTCAATCCCGATGCAATTACTGTGTTTCATCAACACTGTGATAGTCCACAGATTACAGATTGCCTCCAGATGTACATCGGAAACTACTACTGGTCTTCCAGGGAACGATCAAAGCGTAGACTGTTTGAGACAATACTACCATGGAGGAAAGTGCGCATGGTGACTGTTGTGTTTAATCCCGATGAAATTTCTGAATTTCAACAACACTCTGATAGTCCACAGATTACAGAATGCCTCCAGATGTGCATTGGAAACTACTACTGGTCTTCCAGGGAACGATCACATGGTAAAATGTTAGAGACATTACTCTCATGGAGTAAAGTGCGCATGGTGACTGTTGTATTCAATCCCGATGCAATTTCTGTGTTTCATCAACACTCTGATAGTCCACATATTACAGAATGCCTCCAGATGTGCATTGGAAACTACTACTGGTCTTCCAGGGAACGATCAAAGCGTAGACTGTTGGAGACATTACTCCTGTGGAGGAAAGTGCGCATGGTGACTGTTGTATTCAATCCCGATCCAATTTCTGTGCTTCGTCAACACTATGATAGTCCACAGATTACAGAATGCCACCAGATGTGCATCGGAAACTACTACTGGTCTTCCTGGGAACGATAAAAGCGTAGACTGTTTGAGACATTACTCCCATGGAGGAATGTGCGCATGGTGACTGTTGTATACAATCCCGATGCAATTTCTGTGTTTCATCAACACTTTGATAGTCCACAGATTACAGAATGCCTCCAGATGTGCATCTGAAACTACTTCTGGTTTCCAGGGAACGATCAAAGCGTAGACTGTTTGACACACTACTCCCATGGGGGAAAGAGCGCATGGTGACTGTTGTATTCAATCCCGATGCAATTTCTGTGTTTCATCAACACTGTGATAGTCCACAGATTACAGAATGAATCCAGATGTACATCGGAAACTACAACTGGTCTTCCAGGGAACGATCAAAGCGTAGACTGTTTGAGACATTACTACCATGGAGGAATGTGCGCATGGTGACTGTTGTGTTTAATCCCGATGAAATTTCTGTATTTCATCAGCACTCTGATAGTCCACAGATTACAGAATGCCTCCAGATGTGCATTGGAAACTACTAGTGGTCTTCCAGGGAACGATCACATTGTAAAATGTTAGAGACATTACTCTCATGGAGGAAAGTGCGCATGGCGACTGTTGTATTCAATCCCGTTGCATTTTCTGTGTTTCATCAACACTCTGATAGTCTACAGATTACAGAATGCCTCCAGATGTGAATCAGAAACTACCACTGGTCTTCGAGGGAACGATCAAAGCGTAGACTGTTTGAGACATTACTAACATGGAGGAAAGTGCGCATGGTGACTGTTGTATTCAATCCCGATGCCATTTCTGTGTTTCATCAACACTCTGATAGTCCACAGATTACAGAATGCCACGAGATGTGCATCGGAAACTACTACTGGTCTCCCTTGGAAAGATTAAAGCGTAGACTGTTTGAGACATTACTCCCGTGGAGGAAAGATCGCATGGTGACTGTAGTATTCAATCCCGATGCAATTTCTGTGTTTCATCAACACTCTGATAGTCCACAGATTACAGAATGCCTCCAGATGTGCATTGGAAACTATTACTGGTCTTCCAGGGAACGATCAAAGCGTAGACTGTTTGAAACATTACTACCATGGAGGAAAGTGCGCATGGTGACTGTTGTGTTTAATCCCGATGAAATTTCTGTATTTCATCAACACTCTGATAGTCCACAGATTACAGAATGCCTCCACATGTGCATTGGAAACTACTACTGGTCTTCCAGGGAACGATCACATTGTAAAATGTTAGAGACATTACTCTCATGGAGGAAAGTGCGCATGGTGACTGTTGTATTCAATCCCGTTGCAATTTCGGTGTTTCATCAACACTCTGATATTCTACAGATTACAGAATGCCTCCAGATGTGAATCAGAAACTACCACTGGTCTTCGAGGGAACGATCAAAGCGTAGACTGTTTGAGACATTACTAACATGGAGGAAAGTGCACATGGTGACTGTTGTATTCAATCCCGATGCAATTTCTGTGTTTCATCAACACTCTGATAGTCCACAGATTACATAATGCTACCAGACGTGCATCGGAAACTACTACTGGTCTTCCAGGGAACGATCAAAGCGTAGACTATTTGAGACATTACTCCCGTGGAGGAAAGTGTGCATGGTGACTGTTGTATTCAATCCCAATGGAATTTGTGTATTTCATCAACACTCTGACAGTCCACAGATTACAGAATGCCTCCTGATGTGCATCGGAAACTACTTCTGGTTTCCAGGGAACGATCAAAGAGTAGACTGTTTGACACACTACCCCCATGGAGGAAAGTGCGCATGCTGACTGTTGTATTCAATCCCGATGAAATTTCTGTGTTTCATCAACACTTTGAAGGTCCACAGATTACAGAATGCATCGAGATGTGCATCGGAAACTACTACTGGTCTCCCTTGGAAAGATCAAAGCGTAGACTGTTTGAGACATTACTCCCGTGGAGGAAAGTGCGCATGGTGACTGTTGTATTCAATCCCGATCCAATTTCTGTGTTTCGTCAACACTGTGATAGTCCACAGATTACAGAATGCCACCAGATGTGCATCGGAAACTACTACTGGTCTTCCTGGGAACGATCAAAGCGTAGACTGTTTGAGACATTACTCCCATGGAGGAATGTGCGCATGGTGACTGTTGTATACAATCCCGATGCAATTTCTGAGTTTCATCAACACTCTGATAGTCCACAGATTACAGAATGCCTCCAGATGTGCATCTGAAACTACTTTTGGTTTCCAGGGAACGATCAAAGCGTAGACTGTTTGACACACTACTCCCATGGGGGAAAGTGCGCATGGTGACTGTTGTATTCAATCCCGATGCAATTTCTGTGTTTCATCAACACTGTGATAGTCCACAGATTACAGAATGAATCCAGATGTACATCGGAAACTACTACTGGTCTTCCAGGGAACGATCAAAGCGTAGACTGTTTGAGACATTACTACCATGGAGGAAAGTGCGCACGGTGACTGTTGTGTTTAATCCCGATGAAATTTCTGTGTTTCATCAACACTCGGATAGACCACAGATTACAGACTGAACCGGATGTGCATCGGAAACTACTACTGGTCTTCTAGGAAACGATCAAAGCGTAGAGTGTTTGAGACATTACTCCCGTGAAGGAAAGTACGGATGGTGACTGTTGTATTCAATCCCTATGCAATTTCTGTGTTTCTTCAACACTCTGATGGTCTACAGATTACAGAATGCCTCCAGATGTGAATCAGAAGCTACCACTGGTCTTCGAGGGAACGATCAAAGCGTAGAATGTTTGAGACATTACTAACATGGAGGAAAGTGCACATGGTGACTGTTGTATTCAATCCCGATGCAATTTCTGTGTTTCATCAACACTCTGATAGTCCACAGACTACAGAATGTCACCAGATGTGCATCGGAAACTACTACTGGTCTTCCAGGGAACGATCAAAGCATAGACTGTCTGAGACATTAATCCCATGTAGGAAAGTGCGCATGGTGACTGTTTTATTCAATCACGATACAATTTCTGTTTTTCAACAACACTCTGATACTCCACAGATTACAGAATGCTACCAGACGTGCATCGGAAACTACTACTGGTCTTCCAGGGAACGATCAAAGCGTAGACTGTTTGAGACATTACTTCCGTGGAGGAAAGTGCGCATGGTGACTGTTGTATTCAATCCCGATGCAATTTCTGTGTTTCATCAACACTCTGATAGTCCACAGATTACAGAATGCCACGAGATGTGCATCGGAAACTACTACTGGTCTCCCTTGGAAAGATCAAAGAGTAGACTGTTTGAGACATTACTCCCGTGGAGGAAAGATCGCATGGTGACTGTTGTATTCAATCCCGATGCAATTTCTGTGTTTCATCAACACTCTGATAGTCCACAGATTACAGAATGCCTCCAGATGTGCATTGGAAACTACTACTGGTCTTCCAGGGAACGATCAAAGCGTAGACTGTTTGAAACATTACTACCATGGAGGAAAGTGCGCATGGTGACTGTTGTGTTTAATCCCGATGAAATTTCTGTATTTCATCAACACTCTGATAGTCCACAGATTACAGAATGCCTCCACATGTGCATTGGAAACTACTACTGGTCTTCCAGGGAACGATCACATTGTAAAATGTTAGAGACATTACTTCCGTGGAGGAAAGTGCGCATGGTGACTGTTGTATTCAATCCCGATGAAATTTCTGTATTTCATCAACACTCTGATAGTCCACAGATTACAGAATGCCTCCAGATGTGCATTGGAAACTACTACTGGTCTTCCAGGGAACGATCACATTGTAAAATGTTAGAGACATTACTCTCATGGAGGAAAGTGCGCATGGTGACTGTTGTATTCAATCCCGTTGCAATTTCGGTGTTTCATCAACACTCTGATAGTCTACAGATTACAGAATGCCTCCACATGTGAATCAGAAACTACCACTGGTCTTCGAGGGAACGATCAAACCGTAGACTGTTTGAGACATTACTAACATGGAGGAAGGTGCACATGGTGACTCTTGTATTCAATCCCGATGCAATTTCTGTGTTTCATCAACACTCTGATAGTCCACAGACTACAGAATGTCACCAGATATGCATCGGAAACTACTACTGGTCTTCCAGGGAACGATCAAAGCGTA
The DNA here is from genome assembly GCF_023897955.1 of Schistocerca gregaria. NCBI lineage: Eukaryota > Metazoa > Arthropoda > Insecta > Orthoptera > Acrididae > Schistocerca > Schistocerca gregaria. The sequence continues at coordinate 47,806,378 of NC_064928.1, read as the reverse complement.
GACTGTCTGAGACATTACTTCCGTGGAGGAAAGATAGCATGGAGACTGTTGTATTCAATCCCGATGCATTTTCTGTGTTTCATCAACACTCTGATAGTCCACAGATTACAGAACGCCTCCAGATGTGCATTGGAAACTACTACTGGTCTTCCAGGGAACGATCAAAGCGTAGACTGTTTGAGACATTACTCCCGTGGAGGAAAGTGCGCATGGTGACGGTTGTATTCAATCCCGATCCAATTTCTGTGTTTCGTCAACACTGTGATAGTCCACAGATTACAGAATGCCACCAGATGTGCATCGGAAACTACTACTGGTCTTCCTGGGAACGATCAAAGCGTAGACTGTTTGAGACATTACTCCCATGGAGGAATGTGCGCATGGTGACTGTTGTATACAATCCCGATGCAATTTCTGAGTTTCATCAACACTCTGATAGTCCACAGATTACAGAATGCCTCCAGATGTGCATCTGAAACTACTTCTGGTTTCCAGGGAACGATCAAAGCGTAGACTGTTTGACACACTACTCCCATGGGGGAAAGTGCGCATGGTGACTGTTGTATTCAATCCCGATGCAATTTCTGTGTTTCATCAACACTGTGATAGTCCACAGATTACAGAATGAATCCAGATGTACATCGGAAACTACTACTGGTCTTCCAGGGAACGATCAAAGCGTAGACTATTTGAGACATTACTACCATGGAGGAAAGTGCGCACGGTGACTGTTGTGTTTAATCCCGATGAAATTTCTGTATTTCATCAACACTCTGATAGTCCACAGATTACAGAATGCCTCCAGATGTGCATTGGAAACTACTACTGGTCTTCCAGGGAACGATCACATTGTAAAATGTTAGAGACATTACTCTCATGGAGGAAAGTGCGCATGGCGACTGTTGTATTCAATCCCGTTGCTATTTCTGTGTTTCTTCAACACTCTGATAGTCTACAGATTACAGAGTGCCTCCAGATGTGAATCAGAAACTACCACTGGTCTTCGAGGGAACGATCAAACCGTAGACTGTTTGAGACATTACTAACATGGAGGAAGGTGCACATGGTGACTCTTGTATTCAATCCCGATGCAATTTCTGTGTTTCATCAACACTCTGATAGACCACAGACTACAGAATGTCACCAGATGTGCATCGGAAGCTACTACTGGTCTTCCAGGGAACGATCAAAGCGTAGACTGTCTGAGACAATAATCCCATGTAGGAAAGTGCGCATGGTGACTGTTTTATTCAATCACGATACAATTTCTGTTTTTCAACAACACTCTGATACTCCACAGATTACAGAATGCCACCAGACGTGCATCGGAAACTACTACTGGTCTTCCAGGGAACGATCAAAGCGTAGACTGTTTGAGACATTACTTCCGTGGAGGAAAGTGCGCATGGTGACTGTTGTATTCAATCCCGATGCAATTTCGGTGTTTCATCAACACTCTGATAGTCCACAGATTACAGAATGCCACGAGATGTGCATCGGAAACTACTACTGGTCTCCCTTGGAAAGATCAAAGCGTAGACTGTTTGAGACATTACTCCCGTGGAGGAAAGATCGCATGGTGACTGTTGTATTCAATCCCGATGCAATTTCTGTGTTTCATCAACACTCTGATAGTCCACAGATTACAGAATGCCTCCAGATGTGCATTGGAAACTACTACTGGTCTTCCAGGGAACGATCAAAGCGTAGACTATTTGAGACATTACTCCCGTGGAGGAAAGTGTGCATGGTGACTGTTGTATTCAATCCCAATGGAATTTGTGTATTTCATCAACACTCTGACAGTCCACAGATTAGAGAATGCCTCCTGATGTGCATCGGAAACTACTTCTGGTTTCCAGGGAACGATCAAAGAGTAGACTGTTTGACACACTACCCCCATGGAGGAAAGTGCGCATGCTGACTGTTGTATTCAATCCCGATGAAATTTCTGTGTTTCATCAACACTTTGAAGGTCCACAGATTACAGAATGCATCGAGATGTGCATCGGAAACTACTACTGGTCTCCCAGGGAACGATCACATTGTAGACTATTTTAGACATTACTCCCATTGAGGAAAGTGCGCATGGTGACTATTGTATTCAATCCCGATGCAATTTCTGTGTTTCATCAACACTCTGGTAGTCCACAGATTACATAATGCCACCAGACGTGCATCGGAAACTACTACTGATCTTCCAGGGAACGATCAAAGCGTAGACTGTTTGAGACATTACTCCCGTGGAGGAAACTGCGCATGGTTACTGTTGTATTCAATCCCGATGCAATTCTGTGTTTCATCAACACTCGGACAGTCCACAGATTACAGAATGCCTCCAGATGTGCATCGGAAACTACTACTGGTCTTCCTGGGAACGATCAAAGCGTAGACTGTTTGAGACATTACTCCCATGGAGGAATGTGCGCATGGTGACCGTTGTATACAATCCCGATGCAATTTCTGTGTTTCATCAACACTCTGATAGTCCACAGATTACAGAATGCCTCCAGATGTGCATCGGAAACTACTTCTGGTTTCCAGGGAACGATCAAAGCGTAGACTGTTTGACACACTACTCCCATGGGGGAATGTGCGCATGGTGACTGTTGTATTCAATCCCGATGCAATTTCTGTGTTTCATCAACACTGTGATAGTCCACAGATTACAGAATGCCTCCAGATGTACATCGGAAACTACTACTGGTCTTCCAGGGAACGATCAATACGTAGACTGTTTGAGACATTACTACCATGGAGGAAAGTGCGCATGGTGACTGTTGTGTTTAATCCCGATGAAATTTCTGTATTTCATCAACACTCTGATAGTCTACAGATTACAGAATGCCTCCAGATGTGAATCAGAAACTACCACTGGTCTTCGAGGGAACGATCAAAGCGTAGACTGTTTGAGACATTACTAACATGGAGGAAAGTGCACATGGTGACTGTTGTATTCAATCCCGATGCAATTTCTGTGTTTCATCAACACTCTGATAGTCCACAGACTACAGAATGTCACCAGATATGCATCGGAAGCTACTACTTTTCTTCCAGGGAACGATCAAAGCGTAGACTGTCTGAGACATTACTCCCGTGGAGGAAAGTGCGCGTGGTGACTGTTGTATTCAATCCCGACGCAATTTCTGTGTTTCATCAACACTCTGATAGTCAACAGATTACAGAATGCCACGAGATGTGCATCGGAAACTACTACTGGTCTCCCTTGGAAAGATCAAAGCGTAGACTGTTTGAGACATTACTCCGTGGAGGAAAGATCGCATGGTGAATGTTGTATTCAATCCCGATGCAATTTCTGTGTTTCATCAACACTCTGATAGTCCACAGATTACAGAATGCCTCCAGATGTGCATTGGAAACTACTACTGGTCTACCAGGGAACGATCAAAGTGTAGACTGTTTGAGACATTACTCCCGTTTAGGAAAGTGCACATGGTGACTGTTGTATTCAATCCCGATCCAATTTCTGTGTTTCGTCGACACTATGATAGTCCACAGATTACAGAATGCCACCAGATGTGCATCGGAAACTACTACTGGTCTTCCTGGGATCGATCAAGCGTAGACTGTTTGAGACATAACTCCCATGGAGGAATGTGCGCATGGTGACTGTTGTACACAATCCCGATGCAATTTCTGTGTTTCATCAACACTCTGATAGTCCACAAATTACAGAATGCCTCCAGATGTGCATCGGAAACTACTTCTGGTTTCCAGGGAACGATCAAAGCGTAGACTGTTTGAGACATTAATCCCATGTAGGAAAGTGCGCATGGTGACTGTTTTATTCAATCACGATACAATTTCTGTGTTTCAACAACACTCTGATACTCCACAGATTACAGAATGCCACCAGACGTGCATCGGAAACTACTATTGGTCTTCCAGGGAACGATCAAAGCGAAGACTGTTTGAGACATTACTCCAGTGGAGAAAGTGCGCATGGGGACTGTTGTATTCAATCCTGATGCAATTTCTGTGTTTCATCAACACTTTGAAAGTCCACAGATTACAGAATGCATCCAAATGTGCATCGGAAACTACTACTGGTCTTCCAGGGAACGATCAAAACGTAGACTATTTGAAACATTACTCCCGTGGAGAAAAGTGCGCATGGTGACTGTTGTATTCAATCCCGATTCAGTTTCGGTGTTTCGTCAACACTCTGATAGTCCACAGATTACAGAATGCCACCAGATGTGCATCGGAAACTACAACTGTTCTCCCAGGGAACGATCAAAGCGTAGACTCTTTGAGACATTACTCCCGTGGAGAAAGTGCGCATGGGGACTGTTGTATTCAATCCCGATGCAATTTCTGTGTTTCATCAACACTCTGATAGTCCACAGATTACAGAATTCCACCCGACGTGCATCAGAAACTACTACTGTTCTTCCAGGGAACGATCAAAGCGTAGACTATTTGAGACATTACTCCCCTGGAGGAAAGTGCGCATGGGGACTGTTGTATTCAATCCCGATGCAATTTCTGTGTTTCATCAACACTTAGAAGGTCCACAGATTACAGAATGCATCCAGATGTGCATTGGAAACTACTACTGGTCTTCCAGGGAACGATCAAAGCGTAGACTATTTGATACATTACTCCCGTGGAGGAAAGTGCGCATGGTGACTGTTGTATTCAATCCCGATGCAATTTCTGTGTATCGTCAACACTCTGATAGTCCACAGACTGCAGAATGCCACCAGATGTGCATCGGAAACTACAACTGTTCTTCCAGGGAACGATCAAAGTGTAGACTCTTTGAGACATTACTCCCGTGGAGAAAGTGCGCATGGGGACTGTTGTATTCAATCCCGATGAAATTTCTGTATTTCATCAACAATCTGATAGTCCACAGATTACAGAATGCCTCCAGATGTGCATTGGAAACTACTACTGGTCTTCCAGGGAACGATCACATTGTAAAATGTTAGAGACATTACCCTCATGGAGGAAAGTGCGCATGGTGACTGTTGTATTCAATCCCGTTGCAATTTCTGTGTTTCATCAACACTCTGATAGTCTACAGATTACAGAATGCCTCCAGATGTGAATCAGAAACTACCACTGGTCTTCGAGGGAACGATCAAAGCGTAGACTGTTTGAGACATAACTAACATGGAGGAAAGTGCGCATGGTGACTGTTGTATTCAATTCCGATGCAATTTCTGTGTTTCATCAACACTCTGATAGTCCACAGACTACAGAATGCCACCAGATGTGCATCGGAAACTACTACTGGTCTTCCAGGGAACGATCAAAGCGTAGACTGTTTGAGACATTACTCCAGAGAAGAAAGTGCGCATGGGGACTGTTGTATTCAATCCCGATGCAATTTCTGTGTTTCATCAACACTTTGAAGGTCCACAGATTACAGAATGCATCCAGATGTGCATTGGAAACTACTACTGGTCTTCCAGGGTACGATCAAAGCGTAGACTATTTGAGACATTACTCCCGTGGAGGAAAGTGCGCATGGTGACTGTTGTATTCAATCCCGATGCAATTTCTGTGTATCGTCAACACTCTGATAGTCCACAGACTACAGAATGCCACCAGATGTGCATCGGAAACTACAACTGTTCTTCCAGGGAACGATCAAAGTGTAGACTCTTTGAGACATTACTCCCGTGGAGGAAATGCGCAAGGGGACTGTTGTATTCAATCCCGATGCAATTTCTGTGTTTCATCAACACTCTGATAGTCCACAGATTACAGAATGCCACCAGATGTGCATCGGAAACTACAACTGTTCTTCCAGGGAAAGATCAAAGCGTAGACTCTTTGTGACATTACTCCTGTGGAGAAAGTGCGCATGGGGACTGTTGTATTCAATCCCGATGCAATTTCTGTGTTTCATCAACACTCAGATAGTCCACAGATTACAGAATGCCACCAGACGTGCATCGGAAACTACTACTGGTCTTCCAGGGAACAATCAAAGCGTAGACTGTTTGAGACATTACACCCGTGGAGGAAAGTGCGCATGGTGACTGTTGTATTCAATCCCGATGCAATTTGTGTATTTCATCAACACTCTGACAGTCCACAGATTACAGAATGCCTCCAGATGTGCATCGGAAACTACTTCTGGTTTCCAGGGAACGATCAAAGTGGAGACTGTTTGACACACTCCTCCCATGGAGGAAAGTGCGCATGGTGACTGTTGTATTTAATCCCGATGAAATTTCTGTGTTTCATCAACACTTTGCAGGTCCACTGATTACAGAATGCATCCAGATGTGCATCGGAAACTACTACTGGTCTTCCAGGGAACGATCAAATTGTAGACTATTTTAGACATTACTCCCGTTGAGGAAAGTGCGCATGGTGACTGTTGTATTCAATCCCGATGCAATTTCTGTGTTTCATCAACACTCTGATAGTCCACAGATTACATAATGCCACCAGACGTGCATCGGAAACTACTACTGATCTTCCAGGGAACGATCAAAGCGTAGACTGTTTGAGACATGACTCCCGTGGAGGAAACTGCGCATGGTTACTGTTGTATTCAATCCCGATGCAATTTCTGTGTTTCATCAACACTCTGATAGTCCACAGATTAAGGAATGCCACCAGATGTGCATCGGAAACTACTACTGGTCTTAGAGGGAACGATCAAAGCGTCGACTGTTTGAGACATTACTCCCATGGAGGAATGTGCGCATGTTGATTGTTGTATACAATCCCGAGGCAATTTCTGTGTTTCATCAACACTCTGATAGTCCACAGATTACAGAATGCCTCCAGATGTGCATCGGAAACTACTATTGGTCTCCCAGGGAAGGATCAAAGCGTAGACTGTTTGAGACATTACTCCAATGGAGAAAGTGAGCATGGGGAGTGTTGTATTCAATCCCGCTGCAATTTCTGTGTTTCATCAACACTTTGAAGGTCCACAGATTACAGAATGCATCCAGATGTGCATTGGAAACTACAACTGTTCTTCCAGGGAACGATCAAAGCGTAGACACTTTGACACATTACTCCCGTGGAGAAAGTGCGCATGGGGACTGTTATATTCAGTCCCGATGCAATTTCTGTGTTTCATCAACACTCTGATAGTCCACAGATTACAGAATTCCACCAGACGTTCATCGGAAACTACAACTGGTCTTCCAGGGAACGATCAAAGCGTAGACTATTTGAGACATTACTCCCGTGGAGGAAAGTGTGCATGGTGACTGTTGTATTCAATCCCGATGCAATTTCTGTGTTTCATCAACACTCTGATGGTCCACAGAATACAGAATGCCACGCGACGTGCATCGGAAACTACTACTGGTCTTCCAGGGAAAGATCAAAGCGTAGACTCTTTGAGACATTACGCCCGTGGAGGAAAGTGCGCATGGTGAGTGTTGTATTCAATCCCGATGCAATTTGTGTATTTCATCAACACTCTGACAGTCCACAGATTACAGAATGCCTCCAGATGTGCATCGGAAACTACTTCTGGTTTCCAGGGAACGATCAAAGAGGAGACTGTTTGACACAGTCCTCCCATGGAGGAAAGTGCGCATGGTGACTGTTGTATTTAATCCCGATGAAATTTCTGTGTTTCATCAACACTTTGAAGGTCCACAGATTACAGAATGCATCCAGATGTGCATCGGAAACTACTACTGGTCTTCCAGGGAACGATCAAATTGTAGACTATTTTAGACATTACTCCCGTTGAGGTAAGTGCCCATGGTGACTTTTGTATTCAAACCCGATGCAATTTCTGTGTTTCATCAACACTGTGATAGTCCACAGATTAAGGAATGCCACCAGATGTGCATCGGAAACTACTACTGGTCTTAGAGGGAACGATCAAAGCGTCGACTGTTTGAGACATTACTCCCATGGAGGTATGTGCGCATGTTGATTGTTGTATACAATCCCGAGGCAATTTCTGTGTTTCATCAACACTCTGATAGTCCACAGATTACAGAATGCCTCCAGATGTGCATCGGAAACTACTATTGGTCTTCCAGGGAAGGATCAAAGCGTAGACTGTTTGAGACATTACTCCAATGGAGAAAGTGAGCATGGGGAGTGTTGTTTTCAATCCCGCTCCAATTTCTGTGTTTCATCAACACTTTGAAGGTCCACAGATTACAGAATGCATCCAGATGTGCATTGGAAACTACTAGTGGTCTTCCAGGGAACGATCAAAGCGTAGACTATTTGAGACATTACTCCTGTGGAGGAAAGTGCGTATGGTGACTGTTTTATTCAATCCCGATGCAATTTCTGTGTTTCGTCAACACTCTGATAGTCCACAGATTACAGAGTGCCACCAGATTTGCATCGGAAACTACAACTGTTCTTCCAGGGAACGATCAAAGCGTAGACTCTTTGAGACATTACTCCCGTGGAGAAAGTGCGCATGGGGACTGTTGTATTCAATCCCGATGCAATTTCTGTGTTTCATCTACACTCTGATAGTCCACAGATTACAGAATTCCACCAGACGTTCATCGGAAACTACTACTGGTCTTCCAGGGAACGATCAAAGCGTAGACTATTTGAGACATTACTCCCGTGGAGGAAAGTGTGCATGGTGACTGTTGTATTCAATCCCGATGCAATTTCTGTGTTTCATCAACACTCTGATAGTCCACAGATTACAGAATGCCTCCAGATGTGCATCGGAAACTACTTCTATTTTCCAGGGAATGACAAAGTGTAGACTGTTTGACACACTACTCCCATGGAGGAAAGTGCGCATGGTGACTGTTGAATTCAATTCCGATGAAATTTCTGTGTTTCATCAACACTTTGAAGGTCCACAGATTACAGAATGCATCCAGATGTGCATCGGAAACTACTACTGGTCTTCCAGGGAACGATCAAAATGTAGACTATTTTAGACATTACTCCCGTTGAGGAAAGTGCGCATGGTGACTGTTGTATTCAATCCCGATGCAATTTCTGTGTTTCATCAACACTCTGATAGTCCACAGATTACAGAATGCCACCAGACGTGCATCGTCAACTACTACTGATCTTCCAGGGAACGATCAAAGCGTAGACTGTCTGAGACATTACTCCCGTGGAGGAAAGTGCGCATGGTTACTGTTGTGTTCAATCCCGATGCAATTTCGGTGTTTCATCAACACTCGGACAGTCCACAGATTACAGAATGCCACCAGATGTGCATCGGAAACTACTACTGGTCTTCCTGGGAACGATCAAAGCGTAGACTGTTTGAGACATTACTCCCATGGAGGAATGTGCGCATGGTGACTGTTGTATACAATCCCGATGCAATTTCTGTGTTTTATCAACACTCTGATAGTCCACAGATTACAGAATGCCTCCAGATGTGCATCGGAAACCACTACTGGTCTTCCAGGGAATGATCAAAGCGTAGACTGTTTGACACTACTCCCAAGGAGGAAAGTGCGCATGGTGACTGTTGTATTCAATCCCGATGTAATTTCTGTGTTTCATCAACACTCTGATAGTCCACAGATTTTAGAATGCCTCCAGATGTGCATCGGAAACTACTACTGGTCTTCCAGGGAACGATTACAGTGTAAAATGTTAGAGACATTACTCCCTTGGAGGAAAGTGCGAATGGTGACTGTTGTATTCAATCCCGTTGCAATTTCTGTGTTTCATCAACACTCTGATAGTCTACAGATTACAGAATGCCTCCAGATGTGAATCAGAAACTACCACTGGTCTTCGAGGGAACGATCAAAGCGTAGACTATTTGAGACGTTACTAACATGGAGGAAAGTGCACATGGTTACTGTTGTATTCAATCCCGATGCAATTTCTGTGTTTCATCAACACTCTGATAGTCCACAGACTACAGAATGCCACCAGATGTGCATCGGAAACTACTACTGGTCTTCCAGGGAACGATCAAAGCGTAGACTCTTTGAGACATTACTCCCGTGGAGAAAGTGCGCATGGGGACTGTTGTATTCAATCCCGATGCAATTTCTGTGTTTCATCAACACTCTGATAGTCCACAGATTACAGAATTCCACCAGACGTTCATCGGAAACTACTACTGGTCTTCCAGGGAACGATCAAAGCGTAGACTATTTGAGACATTACTCCCGTGGAGGAAAGTGTGCATGGTGACTGTTGTATTCAATCCCGATGCAATTTCTGTGTTTCATCAACACTCTGATAGTCCACAGATTACAGAATGCCTCCAGATGTGCATCGGAAACTACTTCTGGTTTCCAGGGAATGATCAAAGTGTAGACTGTTTGACACACTACTCCCATGGAGGAAAGTGCGCATGGTGAATGTTGAATTCAATCCCGATGAAATTTCAGTGTTTCATCAACACTTTGAAGGTCCACAGATTACAGAATGCATCCAGATGTGCATCGGAAACTACTACTGGTCTTCCAGGGAACGATCAAAGTGTAGACTATTTTAGACATTACTCCCGTTGAGGAAAGTGCGCATGGTGACTGTTGTATTCAATCCCGATGCAATTTCTGTGTTTCATCAACACTCTGATAGTCCACAGATTACAGAATGCCACCAGACGTGCATCGGAAACTACTACTGATCTTCCAGGGAACGATCAAAGCGTAGACTGTCTGAGACATTACTCCCGTGGAGGAAAATGCGCATGGTTACTGTTGTGTTCAATCCCGATGCAATTTCGGTGTTTCATCAACACTCGGACAGTCCACAGATTACAGAATGCATCCAGATGTGCATTGGAAACTACTAGTGGTCCTCCAGGGAACGATCAAAGCGTAGACTATTTGAGACATTACTCCTGTGGAGGAAAGTGCGCATGGTGACTGTTGTATTCAATCCCGATGCAATGTCTGTGTTTCGTCAACACTCTGATAGTCCACAGATTACAGAATGCCTCCAGATGTGCATCGGAAACTACTTCTGGTTTCCAGGGAATGATCAAAGTGTAGACTGTTTGACACACTACTCCCATGGAGGAAAGTGCGCATGGTGACTGTTGAATTCAATCCCGATGAAATTTCTGTGTTTCATCAACACTTTGAAGGTCCACAGATTACAGAATGCATCCAGATGTGCATCGGAAACTACTACTGGTCTTCCAGGGAACGATCAAAGTGTAGACTATTTTAGACATTACTCCCGTTGAGGAAAGTGCGTATGGTGACTGTTGTATTCAATCCCGATGCCATTTCTGTGTTTCGTCAACACTCTGATAGTCCACAGATTACAGAGTGCCACCAGATTTGCATCGGAAACTACAACTGTTCTTCCAGGGAACGATCAAAGCGTAGACTCTTTGAGACATTACTCCCGTGGAGAAAGTGCGCATGGGGACTGTTGTATTCAATCCCGATGCAATTTCTGTGTTTCATCAACACTCTGATAGTCCACAGATTACAGAATTCCACCAGACGTTCATCGGAAACTACTACTGGTCTTCCAGGGAACGATCAAAGCGTAGACTATTTGAGACATTACTCCCGTGGAGGAAAGTGTGCATGGTGACTGTTGTATTCAATCCCGATGCAATTTCTGTGTTTCATCAACACTCTGATAGTCCACAGATTACAGAATGCCTCCAGATGTGCATCGGAAACTACTTCTGGTTTCCAGGGAATGATCAAAGTGTAGACTGTTTGACACACTACTCCCATGGAGGAAAGTGCGCATGGTGACTGTTGAATTCAATCCCGATGAAATTTCTGTGTTTCATCAACACTTTGAAGGTCCACAGATTACAGAATGCATCCAGATGTGCATCGGAAACTACTACTGGTCTTCCAGGGAACGATCAAAGTGTAGACTATTTTAGACATTACTCCCGTTGAGGAAAGTGCGCATGGTGACTGTTGTATTCAATCCCGATGCAATTTCTGTGTTTCATCAACACTCTGATAGTCCACAGATTACAGAATGCCACCAGACGTGCATCGGAAACTACTACTGATCTTCCAGGGAACGATCAAAGCGTAGACTGTCTGAGACATTACTCCCGTGGAGGAAAGTGCGCATGGTTACTGTTGTGTTCAATCCCGATGCAATTTCGGTGTTTCATCAACACTCGGACAGTCCACAGATTACAGAATGCCACCAGATGTGCATCGGAAACTACTACTGGTCTTCCTGGGAACGATCAAAGCGTAGACTGTTTGAGACATTACTCCCATGGAGGAATGTGCGCATGGTGACTGTTGTATACAATCCCGATGCAATTTCTGTGTTTTATCAACACTCTGATAGTCCACAGATTACAGAATGCCTCCAGATGTGCATCGGAAACTACTACTGGTCTTCCAGGGAATGATCAAAGCGTAGACTGTTTGACACTACTCCCAAGGAGGAAAGTGCGCATGGTGACTGTTGTATTCAATCCCGATGTAATTTCTGTGTTTCATCAACACTCTGATAGTCCACAGATTTTAGAATGCCTCCAGATGTGCATCGGAAACTACTACTGGTCTTCCAGGGAACGATTACAGTGTAAAATGTTAGAGACATTACTCCCTTGGAGGAAAGTGCGAATGGTGACTGTTGTATTCAATCCCGTTGCAATTTCTGTGTTTCATCAACACTCTGATAGTCTACAGATTACAGAATGCCTCCAGATGTGAATCAGAAACTACCACTGGTCTTCGAGGGAACGATCAAAGCGTAGACTATTTGAGACGTTACTAACATGGAGGAAAGTGCACATGGTTACTGTTGTATTCAATCCCGATGCAATTTCTGTGTTTCATCAACACTCTGATAGTCCACAGACTACAGAATGCCACCAGATGTGCATCGGAAACTACTACTGGTCTTCCAGGGAACGATCAAAGCGTAGACTCTTTGAGACATTACTCCCGTGGAGAAAGTGCGCATGGGGACTGTTGTATTCAATCCCGATGCAATTTCTGTGTTTCATCAACACTCTGATAGTCCACAGATTACAGAATTCCACCAGACGTTCATCGGAAACTACTACTGGTCTTCCAGGGAACGATCAAAGCGTAGACTATTTGAGACATTACTCCCGTGGAGGAAAGTGTGCATGGTGACTGTTGTATTCAATCCCGATGCAATTTCTGTGTTTCATCAACACTCTGATAGTCCACAGATTACAGAATGCCTCCAGATGTGCATCGGAAACTACTTCTGGTTTCCAGGGAATGATCAAAGTGTAGACTGTTTGACACACTACTCCCATGGAGGAAAGTGCGCATGGTGACTGTTGAATTCAATCCCGATGAAATTTCTGTGTTTCATCAACACTTTGAAGGTCCACAGATTACAGAATGCATCCAGATGTGCATCGGAAACTACTACTGGTCTTCCAGGGAACGATCAAAGTGTAGACTATTTTAGACATTACTCCCGTTGAGGAAAGTGCGCATGGTGACTGTTGTATTCAATCCCGATGCAATTTCTGTGTTTCATCAACACTCTGATAGTCCACAGATTACAGAATGCCACCAGACGTGCATCGGAAACTACTACTGATCTTCCAGGGAACGATCAAAGCGTAGACTGTCTGAGACATTACTCCCGTGGAGGAAAGTGCTCATGGTTACTGTTGTGTTCAATCCCGATGCAATTTCGGTGTTTCATCAACACTCGGACAGTCCACAGATTACAGAATGCATCGAGATGTGCATTGGAAACTACTAGTGGTCTTCCAGGGAACGATCAAAGCGTAGACTATTTGAGACATTACTCCTGTGGAGGAAAGTGCGCATGGTGACTGTTGTATTCAATCCCGATGCAATTTCTGTGTTTCGTCAACACTCTGATAGTCCACAGATTACAGAATGCCTCCAGATGTGCATCGGAAACTACTTCTGGTTTCCAGGGAATGATCAAAGTGTAGACTGTTTGACACACTACTCCCATGGAGGAAAGTGCGCATGGTGACTGTTGAATTCAATCCCGATGAAATTTCTGTGTTTCATCAACACTTTGAAGGTCCACAGATTACAGAATGCATCCAGATGTGCATCGGAAACTACTACTGGTCTTCCAGGGAACGATCAAAGTGTAGACTATTTTAGACATTACTCCCGTTGAGGAAAGTGCGTATGGTGACTGTTGTATTCAATCCCGATGCAATTTCTGTGTTTCGTCAACACTCTGATAGTCCACAGATTACAGAGTGCCACCAGATTTGCATCGGAAACTACAACTGTTCTTCCAGGGAACGATCAAAGCGTAGACTCTTTGAGACATTACTCCCGTGGAGAAAGTGCGCATGGGGACTGTTGTATTCAATCCCGATGCAATTTCTGTGTTTCATCAACACTCTGATAGTCCACAGATTACAGAATTCCACCAGACGTTCATCGGAAACTACTACTGGTCTTCCAGGGAACGATCAAAGCGTAGACTATTTGAGACATTACTCCCGTGGAGGAAAGTGTGCATGGTGACTGTTGTATTCAATCCCGATGCAATTTCTGTGTTTCATCAACACTCAGATAGTCCACAGATTACAGAATGCCTCCAGATGTGCATCGGAAACTACTTCTGGTTTCCAGGGAATGATCAAAGTGTAGACTGTTTGACACACTACTCCCATGGAGGAAAGTGCGCATGGTGACTGTTGAATTCAATCCCGATGAAATTTCTGTGTTTCATCAACACTTTGAAGGTCCACAGATTACAGAAACCATCCAGATGTGCATCGGAAACTACTACTGGTCTTCCAGGGAACGATCAAAGTGTAGACTATTTTAGACATTACTCCCGTTGAGGAAAGTGCGCATGGTGACTGTTGTATTCAATCCCGATGCAATTTCTGTGTCTCATCAACACTCTGATAGTCCACAGATTACAGAATGCCACCAGACGTGCATCGGAAACTACTACTGATCTTCCAGGGAACGATCAAAGCGTAGACTGTCTGAGACATTACTCCCGTGGAGGAAAGTGCGCATGGTTACTGTTGTGTTCAATCCCGATGCAATTTCGGTGTTTCATCAACACTCGGACAGTCCACAGATTACAGAATGCCACCAGATGTGCATCGGAAACTACTACTGGTCTTCCTGGGAACGATCAAAGCGTAGACTGTTTGAGACATTACTCCCATGGAGGAATGTGCGCATGGTGACTGTTGTATACAATCCCGATGCAATTTCTGTGTTTTATCAACACTCTGATAGTCCACAGATTACAGAATGCCTCCAGATGTGCATCGGAAACTACTACTGGTCTTCCAGGGAATGATCAAAGCGTAGACTGTTTGACATTACTCCCTTGGAGGAAAGTGCGAATGGTGACTGTTGTATTCAATCCCGTTGCAATTTCTGTGTTTCATCAACACTCTGATAGTCTACAGATTACAGAATGCCTCCAGATGTGAATCAGAAACTACCACTGGTCTTCGAGGGAACGATCAAAGCGTAGATTATTTGAGACGTTACTAACATGGAGGAAAGTGCACATGGTTACTGTTGTATTCAATCCCGATGCAATTTCTGTGTTTCATCAACACTCTGATAGTCCACAGACTACAGAATGCCACCAGATGTGCATCGGAAACTACTACTGGTCTTCCAGGGAACGATCAAAGCGTAGACTCTTTGAGACATTACTCCCGTGGAGAAAGTGCGCATGGGGACTGTTGTATTCAATCCCGATGCAATTTCTGTGTTTCATCAACACTCTGATAGTCCACAGATTACAGAATTCCACCAGACGTTCATCGGAAACTACTACTGGTCTTCCAGGGAACGATCAAAGCGTAGACTATTTGAGACATTACTCCCGTGGAGGAAAGTGTGCATGGTGACTGTTGTATTCAATCCCGATGCAATTTCTGTGTTTCATCAACACTCTGATAGTCCACAGATTACAGAATGCCTCCAGATGTGCATCGGAAACTACTTCTGGTTTCCAGGGAATGATCAAAGTGTAGACTGTTTGACACACTACTCCCATGGAGGAAAGTGCGCATGGTGAATGTTGAATTCAATCCCGATGAAATTTCTGTGTTTCATCAACACTTTGAAGGTCCACAGATTACAGAATGCATCCAGATGTGCATCGGAAACTACTACTGGTCTTCCAGGGAACGATCAAAGTGTAGACTATTTTAGACATTACTCCCGTTGAGGAAAGTGCGCATGGTGACTGTTGTATTCAATCCCGATGCAATTTCTGTGTTTCATCAACACTCTGATAGTCCACAGATTACAGAATGCCACCAGACGTGCATCGGAAACTACTACTGATCTTCCAGGGAACGATCAAAGCGTAGACTGTCTGAGACATTACTCCCGTGGAGGAAAATGCGCATGGTTACTGTTGTGTTCAATCCCGATGCAATTTCGGTGTTTCATCAACACTCGGACAGTCCACAGATTACAGAATGCATCCAGATGTGCATTGGAAACTACTAGTGGTCCTCCAGGGAACGATCAAAGCGTAGACTATTTGAGACATTACTCCTGTGGAGGAAAGTGCGCATGGTGACTGTTGTATTCAATCCCGATGCAATTTCTGTGTTTCGTCAACACTCTGATAGTCCACAGATTACAGAATGCCTCCAGATGTGCATCGGAAACTACTTCTGGTTTCCAGGGAATGATCAAAGTGTAGACTGTTTGACACACTACTCCCATGGAGGAAAGTGCGCATGGTGACTGTTGAATTCAATCCCGATGAAATTTCTGTGTTTCATCAACACTTTGAAGGTCCACAGATTACAGAATGCATCCAGATGTGCATCGGAAACTACTACTGGTCTTCCAGGGAACGATCAAATTGTAGACTATTTTAGACATTACTCCCGTTGAGGAAAGTGCGTATGGTGACTGTTGTATTCAATCCCGATGCCATTTCTGTGTTTCGTCAACACTCTGATAGTCCACAGATTACAGAGTGCCACCAGATTTGCATCGGAAACTACAACTGTTCTTCCAGGGAACGATCAAAGCGTAGACTCTTTGAGACATTACTCCCGTGGAGAAAGTGCGCATGGGGACTGTTGTATTCAATCCCGATGCAATTTCTGTGTTTCATCAACACTCTGATAGTCCACAGATTACAGAATTCCACCAGACGTTCATCGGAAACTGCTACTGGTCTTCCAGGGAACGATCAAAGCGTAGACTATTTGAGACATTACTCCCGTGGAGGAAAGTGTGCATGGTGACTGTTGTATTCAATCCCGATGCAATTTCTGTGTTTCATCAACACTCTGATAGTCCACAGATTACAGAATGCCTCCAGATGTGCATCGGAAACTACTTCTGGTTTCCAGGGAATGATCAAAGTGTAGACTGTTTGACACACTACTCCCATGGAGGAAAGTGCGCATGGTGACTGTTGAATTCAATCCCGATGAAATTTCTGTGTTTCATCAACACTTTGAAGGTCCACAGATTACAGAATGCATCCAGATGTGCATCGGAAACTACTACTGGTCTTCCAGGGAACGATCAAAGTGTAGACTATTTTAGACATTACTCCCGTTGAGGAAAGTGCGCATGGTGACTGTTGTATTCAATCCCGATGCAATTTCTGTGTTTCATCAACACTCTGATAGTCCACAGATTACAGAATGCCACCAGACGTGCATCGGAAACTACTACTGATCTTCCAGGGAACGATCAAAGCGTAGACTGTCTGAGACATTACTCCCGTGGAGGAAAGTGCGCATGGTTACTGTTGTGTTCAATCCCGATGCAATTTCGGTGTTTCATCAACACTCGGACAGTCCACAGATTACAGAATGCCACCAGATGTGCATCGGAAACTACTACTGGTCTTCCTGGGAACGATCAAAGCGTAGACTGTTTGAGACATTACTCCCATGGAGGAATGTGCGCATGGTGACTGTTGTATACAATCCCGATGCAATTTCTGTGTTTTATCAACACTCTGATAGTCCACAGATTACAGAATGCCTCCAGATGTGCATCGGAAACTACTACTGGTCTTCCAGGGAATGATCAAAGCGTAGACTGTTTGACACTACTCCCAAGGAGGAAAGTGCGCATGGTGACTGTTGTATTCAATCCCGACGTAATTTCTGTGTTTCATCAACACTCTGATAGTCCACAGATTTTAGAATGCCTCCAGATGTGCATCGGAAACTACTACTGGTCTTCCAGGGAACGATTACAGTGTAAAATGTTAGAGACATTACTCCCTTGGAGGAAAGTGCGAATGGTGACTGTTGTATTCAATCCCGTTGCAATTTCTGTGTTTCATCAACACTCTGATAGTCTACAGATTACAGAATGCCTCCAGATGTGAATCAGAAACTACCACTGGTCTTCGAGGGAACGATCAAAGCGTAGACTATTTGAGACGTTACTAACATGGAGGAAAGTGCACATGGTTACTGTTGTATTCAATCCCGATGCAATTTCTGTGTTTCATCAACACTCTGATAGTCCACAGACTACAGAATGCCACCAGATGTGCATCGGAAACTACTACTGGTCTTCCAGGGAACGATCAAAGCGTAGACTCTTTGAGACATTACTCCCGTGGAGAAAGTGCGCATGGGGACTGTTGTATTCAATCCCGATGCAATTTCTGTGTTTCATCAACACTCTGATAGTCCACAGATTACAGAATTCCACCAGACGTTCATCGGAAACTACTACTGGTCTTCCAGGGAACGATCAAAGCGTAGACTATTTGAGACATTACTCCCGTGGAGGAAAGTGTGCATGGTGACTGTTGTATTCAATCCCGATGCAATTTCTGTGTTTCATCAACACTCTGATAGTCCACAGATTACAGAATGCCTCCAGATGTGCATCGGAAACTACTTCTGGTTTCCAGGGAATGATCAAAGTGTAGACTGTTTGACACACTACTCCCATGGAGGAAAGTGCGCATGGTGACTGTTGAATTCAATCCCGATGAAATTTCTGTGTTTCATCAACACTTTGAAGGTCCACAGATTACAGAATGCATCCAGATGTGCATCGGAAACTACTACTGGTCTTCCAGAGAACGATCAAAGTGTAGACTATTTTAGACATTACTCCCGTTGAGGAAAGTGCGCATGGTGACTGTTGTATTCAATCCCGATGCAATTTCTGTGTTTCATCAACACTCTGATAGTCCACAGATTACAGAATGCCACCAGACGTGCATCGGAAACTACTACTGATCTTCCAGGGAACGATCAAAGCGTAGACTGTCTGAGACATTACTCCCGTGGAGGAAAGTGCTCATGGTTACTGTTGTGTTCAATCCCGATGCAATTTCGGTGTTTCATCAACACTCGGACAGTCCACAGATTACAGAATGCATCCAGTTGTGCATTGGAAACTACTAGTGGTCTTCCAGGGAACGATCAAAGCGTAGACTATTTGAGACATTACTCCTGTGGAGGAAAGTGCGCATGGTGACTGTTGTATTCAATCCCGATGCAATTTCTGTGTTTCGTCAACACTCTGATAGTCCACAGATTACAGAATGCCTCCAGATGTGCATCGGAAACTACTTCTGGTTTCCAGGGAATGATCAAAGTGTAGACTGTTTGACACACTACTCCCATGGAGGAAAGTGCGCATGGTGACTGTTGAATTCAATCCCGATGAAATTTCTGTGTTTCATCAACACTTTGAAGGTCCACAGATTACAGAATGCATCCAGATGTGCATCGGAAACTACTACTGGTCTTCCAGGGAACGATCAAAGTGTAGACTATTTTAGACATTACTCCCGTTGAGGAAAGTGCGTATGGTGACTGTTGTATTCAATCCCGATGCAATTTCTGTGTTTCGTCAACACTCTGATAGTCCACAGATTACAGAGTGCCACCAGATTTGCATCGGAAACTACAACTGTTCTTCCAGGGAACGATCAAAGCGTAGACTCTTTGAGACATTACTCCCGTGGAGAAAGTGCGCATGGGGACTGTTGTATTCAATCCCGATGCAATTTCTGTGTTTCATCAACACTCTGATAGTCCACAGATTACAGAATTCCACCAGACGTTCATCGGAAACTACTACTGGTCTTCCAGGGAACGATCAAAGCGTAGACTATTTGAGACATTACTCCCGTGGAGGAAAGTGTGCATGGTGACTGTTGTATTCAATCCCGATGCAATTTCTGTGTATCATCAACACTCAGATAGTCCACAGATTACAGAATGCCTCCAGATGTGCATCGGAAACTACTTCTGGTTTCCAGGGAATGATCAAAGTGTAGACTGTTTGACACACTACTCCCATGGAGGAAAGTGCGCATGGTGACTGTTGAATTCAATCCCGATGAAATTTCTGTGTTTCATCAACACTTTGAAGGTCCACAGATTACAGAATGCATCCAGATGTGCATCGGAAACTACTACTGGCCTTCCAGGGAACGATCAAAGTGTAGACTATTTTAGACATTACTCCCGTTGAGGAAAGTGCGCATGGTGACTGTTGTATTCAATCCCGATGCAATTTCTGTGTCTCATCAACACTCTGATAGTCCACAGATTACAGAATGCCACCAGACGTGCATCGGAAACTACTACTGATCTTCCAGGGAACGATCAAAGCGTAGACTGTCTGAGACATTACTCCCGTGGAGGAAAGTGCGCATGGTTACTGTTGTGTTCAATCCCGATGCAATTTCGGTGTTTCATCAACACTCGGACAGTCCACAGATTACAGAATGCCACCAGATGTGCATCGGAAACTACTACTGGTCTTCCTGGGAACGATCAAAGCGTAGACTGTTTGAGACATTACTCCCATGGAGGAATGTGCGCATGGTGACTGTTGTATACAATCCCGATGCAATTTCTGTGTTTTATCAACACTCTGATAGTCCACAGATTACAGAATGCCTCCAGATGTGCATCGGAAACTACTACTGGTCTTCCAGGGAATGATCAAAGCGTAGACTGTTTGACATTACTCCCTTGGAGGAAAGTGCGAATGGTGACTGTTGTATTCAATCCCGTTGCAATTTCTGTGTTTCATCAACACTCTGATAGTCTACAGATTACAGAATGCCTCCAGATGTGAATCAGAAACTACCACTGGTCTTCGAGGGAACGATCAAAGCGTAGACTATTTGAGACGTTACTAACATGGAGGAAAGTGCACATGGTTACTGTTGTATTCAATCCCGATGCAATTTCTGTGTTTCATCAACACTCTGATAGTCCACAGACTACAGAATGCCACCAGATGTGCATCGGAAACTACTACTGGTCTTCCAGGGAACGATCAAAGCGTAGACTCTTTGAGACATTACTCCCGTGGAGAAAGTGCGCATGGGGACTGTTGTATTCAATCCCGATGCAATTTCTGTGTTTCATCAACACTCTGATAGTCCACAGATTACAGAATTCCACCAGACGTTCATCGGAAACTACTACTGGTCTTCCAGGGAACGATCAAAGCGTAGACTATTTGAGACATTACTCCCGTGGAGGAAAGTGTGCATGGTGACTGTTGTATTCAATCCCGATGCAATTTCTGTGTTTCATCAACACTCTGATAGTCCACAGATTACAGAATGCCTCCAGATGTGCATCGGAAACTACTTCTGGTTTCCAGGGAATGATCAAGGTGTAGACTGTTTGACACACTACTCCCATGGAGGAAAGTGCGCATGGTGACTGTTGAATTCAATCCCGATGAAATTTCTGTGTTTCATCAACACTTTGAAGGTCCACAGATTACAGAATGCATCCAGATGTGCATCGGAAACTACTACTGGTCTTCCAGGGAACGATCAAAGTGTAGACTATTTTAGACATTACTCCCGTTGAGGAAAGTGCGCATGGTGACTGTTGTATTCAATCCCGATGCAATTTCTGTGTTTCATCAACACTCTGATAGTCCACAGATTACAGAATGCCACCAGACGTGCATCGGAAACTACTACTGATCTTCCAGGGAACGATCAAAGCGTAGACTGTCTGAGACATTACTCCCGTGGAGGAAAGTGCGCATGGTTACTGTTGTGTTCAATCCCGATGCAATTTCGGTGTTTCATCAACA
The DNA here is from genome assembly GCF_023897955.1 of Schistocerca gregaria. Lineage (NCBI taxonomy): Eukaryota > Metazoa > Arthropoda > Insecta > Orthoptera > Acrididae > Schistocerca > Schistocerca gregaria. The sequence continues at coordinate 47,784,455 of NC_064928.1, read as the reverse complement.
CTCGGACAGTCCACAGATTACAGAATGCATCCAGATGTGCATTTAAACTACTAGTGGTCTTCCAGGGAACGATCAAAGCGTAGACTATTTGAGACATTACTCCTGTGGAGGAAAGTGCGTATGGTGACTGTTGTATTCAATCCCGATGCAATTTCTGTGTTTCGTCAACACTCTGATAGTCCACAGATTACAGAGTGCCACCAGATTTGCATCGGAAACTACAACTGTTCTTCCAGGGAACGATCAAAGCGTAGACTCTTTGAGACATTACTCCCGTGGAGAAAGTGCGCATGGGGACGGTTGTATTCAATCCCGATGCAATTTCTGTGTTTCATCAACACTCTGATAGTCCACAGATTACAGAATTCCACCAGACGTTCATCGGAAACTACTACTGGTCTTCCAGGGAACGATCAAAGCGTAGACTATTTGAGACATTACTCCCGTGGAGGAAAGTGTGCATGGTGACTGTTGTATTCAATCCCGATGCAATTTCTGTGTTTCATCAACACTCTGATAGTCCACAGATTACAGAATGCCTCCAGATGTGCATCGGAAACTACTTCTGGTTTCCAGGGAATGATCAAAGTGTAGAATGTTTGACACACTACTCCCATGGAGGAAAGTGCGCATGGTGACTGTTGAATTCAATCCCGATGAAATTTCTGTGTTTCATCAACACTCTGATAGTCCACAGATTTTAGAATGCCTCCAGATGTGCATCGGAAACTACTACTGGTCTTCCAGGGAACGATTACAGTGTAAAATGTTAGAGACATTACTCCCTTGGAGGAAAGTGCGAATGGTGGCTGTTGTATTCAATCCCGTTGCAATTTCTGTGTTTCATCAACACTCTGATAGTCTACAGATTACAGAATGCCTCCAGATGTGAATCAGAAACTACCACTGGTCTTCGAGGGAACGATCAAAGCGTAGACTATTTGAGACGTTACTAACATATAGGAAAGTGCACATGGTTACTGTTGTATTCAATCCCGATGCAATTTCTGTGTTTCATCAACACTCTGATAGTCCACAGACTACAGAATGCCACCAGATTTGCATCGGAAACTACTACTGGTCTTCCAGGGAACGATCAAAGCGTAGACATTCTGAGACATTACTCCCATGGAGGAAAGTGCGCATGGTGACTGTTTTATTCAATCACCGTACAATTTCTGTGTTTCATCAACACTCTGATAGTCCACAGATTACAGAATGCCACCAGATGTGCATCGGAAACTACTACTGGTCTTCCAAGGAACGATCAAAGCGTACACTGTTTGAGACATTACTCACGTGGAGGAAAGTGCGCATGGTTACTGTTGTATTCAATCCCGATGCAATTTCTGTGTTTCATCAACACTCTGATAGTCCACAGATTACAGAATGCCTCCAGATGTGCATCGGAAACTACTACTGGTGTTCCAGGAAACGATCAAAGCGTAGACTGTTTGAGACATTACTCCCGTGGAGGAAAGTGCGCATGGTGACTGTTGTATTCAATCCCGATGCAATTTCTGTGTCTCATCAACACTCTGATAGTCCTCAGATTTTAGAATGCCTCCGGATGTGCATCGGAAACTACCAATGGTCTTCCAGGAAACGATCAAATCGTAGACTCTTTGAGGCATTACTAACATGGAGGCAAGTGCGCATAATGACTGTTGTATTCGATCTCGATGCAATTACTGTTTTTCATCAACACTTTGAAGGTCCACAGATTACAGAATGCATCCAGATGTGCATTGGAAACTACTACTGGTCTTCCAGGGAACGATCAAAGCGTAGACTATTTGAGACATTACTCCCGTGGAGGAAAGTGCGCATGGTGACTGTTGTATTCAATCCCGAAGCAATTTCTGTGTTTCGTCAACACTCTGATAGTCCACAGATTACAGAATGCCACCACATGTGCATCGGAATCTACTACTGTTCTTCCAGGGAACGATCAAAGCGTAGACTCTTTGAGACATTACTTCCGTGGAGAAAGAGCGCATGGGGACTGTTGTATTCAATCCCGATATAATTTCTTTGTTTCATCAACACTCTGATAGTCCACATATTACAGAATTCCACCGGACGTGCATCAGAAACTACTACTGTTCTTCCAGGGATCGATCCAAGCGTAGATAATTTGAGACATTACTCCGTGGAGAAAGTGCGCATGGTGACTGTTGTATTCAATCCCGTTGCAATTTCTGTGTTTCATCAACACTCTGATAGTCTACAGATTACAGAATGCCTCCAGATGTGAATCAGAAACTACCACTGGTCTTCGAGGGAACGATCAAAGCGTAGACTATTTGAGACGTTACTAACATGGAGGAAAGTGCGCATGGTGACTGTTGTATTCAATCCCGATGCAATTTCTGTGTTTCATCAACACTCTGATAGTCCACAGACTACAGAATGCCACCAGATGTGCATCGGAAACTACTACTGGTCTTCCAGGGAACGATCAAAGCGTAGACATTCTGAGACATTACTCCCATGGAGGAAAGTGCGCATGGTGACTGTTTTATTCAATCACCGTACAATTTCTGTGTTTCATCAACACTCTTATAGTCCACAGATTACAGAATGCCTCCAGATGTGCATCGGAAACTACTACTGGTGTTCCAGGAAACGATCAAAGCGTAGACTGTTTGAGACATTACTCCCGTGGAGGAAAGTGCGCATGGTGACTGTTGTACTCAATCCCGATCCAATTTCTGTGTTTCGTCAACACTATGATAGTCCACAGATTACAGAAAGCTACCAGATGTGCATCGGAAACTACTACTGGTCTTCCAGGGAACGATCAAAGCGTAGACTATTTGAGACATTACTCCCGTGGAGGAAAGTGCGCATGTTGACTGTTGTATTCAATCCCGATGAAATTTCTGTGTTTCATCAACACTTTGAAGGTCCACAGATTACAGTTGCATCCAGATGTGCATCGGAAACTACTACTGGTCTTCCAGGGAACGATCAAAGCGTAGACTATTTGAGACATTACTCCCGTGGAGGAAAGTGGGCATGGTGACTGTTGTATTCGATCCCAATGCAATTTATGTGACTCGTCAACACTCTGATAGTAAACAGATTACACAATGCCACCGGATGTGCATCGGAAACTACTACGGGTCTTCAAGGGAACGATCAAAGCGTAGACTATTTGAGACATTACTCCCGTGGAGAAAGTGCGCATGGGAACTGTTGTATTGAATCCCGATGCAATTTCTGTTTTTCATCAACACTTTGATAGTCAACAGATTACAGAATGCCCCCAGACGTGCATCGGAAAATACTACTGGTCTTCATGGGAACGATCAAAGCGTAGACTGTTTGAGACATTACTCCCGTGGAGGAAAGTGAGCATGGTGACTGTTGTATTCAATCCCGATGCAATTTCTGTGTTTCGTCAACACTCTGATGGTCTACAGATTACAGAATGCCACCAGATGTGCATCGGAAACTACTACTGTTCTTCCAGGGAACGATCAAAGCGTAGACTCATTGAGACATTACTCCCGTGGATAAAGTGCGCATGGGGACCGTTGTAATAAATCCCCATGCATCTTCTGTGTTTCATCAACACTTTGAAGGTCCACAGATCACAGAATGCAGCCAGATATGCATCGGAAACTACTACTGGTCTTCCAGGGAACGATCAAATCGTAGACTGTTTGAGACATTACTCCCGTGGAGGAAAGTGCGCATGGTGACTGTTGTATTCAATCCCGATGCAATTTCTGTGTTTCGTCAACACTCTGATGGTCCACAGATTACAGAATGTCACCAGATATGCATCGGAAACTACTACTGGTCTTCCAGGGAACGATCAAAGCGTAGACTGTCTGAGACATTACTCCCGTGGAGGAAAGATAGCATGGTGACTGTTGTATTCAATCCCGATGCAATTTCTGTGTTTCATCAACACTCTGATAGTCCACAGATTACAGAACGCCTCCAGATGTGCATTGGAAACTACTACTGGTCTTCCAGGGAACGATCAAAGCGTAGACTGTTTGAGACATTACTCCCGTGGAGGAAAGTGCGCATGGTGACTGTTGTATTCAATCCCGATCCAATTTCTGTGTTTCGTCAACACTGTGATAGTCCACAGATTACAGAATGCCACCAGATGTGCATCGGAAACTACTACTGGTCTTCCTGGGAACGATCAAAGCGTAGACTGTTTGAGACATTACTCCCATGGAGGAATGTGCGCATGGTGACTGTTGTATACAATCCCGATGCAATTTCTGAGTTTCATCAACACTCTGATAGTCCACAGATTACAGAATGCCTCCAGATGTGCATCTGAAACTACTTCTGGTTTCCAGGGAACGATCAAAGCGTAGACTGTTTGACACACTACTCCCATGGGGGAAAGTGCGCATGGTGACTGTTGTATTCAATCCCGATGCAATTTCTGTGTTTCATCAACACTGTGATAGTCCACAGATTACAGAATGAATCCAGATGTACATCGGAAACTACTACTGGTCTTCCAGGGAACGATCAAAGCGTAGACTGTTTGAGACATTACTACCATGGAGGAAAGTGCGCACGGTGACTGTTGTGTATAATCCCGATGAAATTTCTGTATTTCATCAACACTCTGATAGTCCACAGATTACAGAATGCCTCCAGATGTGCATTGGAAACTACTACTGGTCTTACAGGGAACGATCACATTGTAAAATGTTAGAGACATTACTCTCATGGAGGAAAGTGCGCATGGCGACTGTTGTATTCAATCCCGTTGCTATTTCTGTGTTTCTTCAACACTCTGATAGTCTACAGATTACAGAATGCCTCCAGATGTGAATCAGAAACTACCACTGGTCTTCGAGGGAACGATCAAAGCGTAGACTGTTTGAGACATTACTAACATGGAGGAAAGTGCACATGGTGACTGTTGTATTCAATCCCGATGCAATTTCTGTGTTTCATCAACACTCTGATAGTCCACAGATTACAGTTGCATCCAGATGTGCATCGGAAACTACTACTGGTCTTCCAGGGAACGATCAAAGCGTAGACTGTTTGAGACATTACTACCATGGAGAAAAGTGCGCATGGTGACTGTTGTGTTTAATCCCGATGAATATTCTGTATTTCATCAACACTCTGATAGTCCACAGATTACAGAATGCCTCCAGATGTGCATCAGAAACTACTACTGGTCTTCCAGGGAACGATCACATTGTTAAATGTTAGAGACATTACTCTCATGGAGGAAAGTGCGCAAGGTGACTGTTGTATTCAATCCCGATGCAATTTCTGTGTTTCATCAACACTCTGATAGTCTACAGATTACAGAATGCCTCCAGATGTGAATCAGAAACTACCACTGGTCTTCGAGGGAACGATCAAAGCGTAGACTGTTTGAGACATTACTAACATGGAGGAAAGTGCACATGGTGACTGTTGTATTCAATCCCGATGCAATTTCTGTGTTTCATCAACACTCTGATAGTCCACAGACTACAGAATGTCACCAGATATGCATCGGAAGCTACTACTTTTCTTCCAGGGAACGATCAAAGCGTAGACTGTCTGAGACATTACTCCCGTGGAGGAAAGTGCGCGTGGTGACTGTTGTATTCAATCCCGACGCAATTTCTGTGTTTCATCAACACTCTGATAGTCAACAGATTACAGAATGCCACGAGATGTGCATCGGAAACTACTACAGGTCTCCCTTGGAAAGATCAAAGCGTAGACTGTTTGAGACATTACTCCGTGGAGGAAAGATCGCATGGTGAATGTTGTATTCAATCCCGATCCAATTTCTGTGTTTCGTCGACACTATGATAGTCCACAGATTACAGAATGCCACCAGATGTGCATCGGAAACTACTACTGGTCTTCCTGGGAACGATCAAGCGTAGACTGTTTGAGACATAACTCCCATGGAGGAATGTGCGCATGGTGACTGTTGTACACAATCCCGATGCAATTTCTGTGTTTCATCAACACTCTGATAGTCCACAAATTACAGAATGCCTCCAGATGTGCATCGCAAACTACTTCTGGTTTCCAGGGAACGATCAAAGCGTAGACTGTTTGAGACATTACTAACATGGAGGAAAGTGCACATGGTGACTGTTGTATTCAATCCCGATGCAATTTCTGTGTTTCATCAACACTCTGATAGTCCACAGACTACAGAATGTCACCAGATATGCATCGGAAACTACTACTGGGCTTCCAGGGAACGATCAAAGCGTAGACTGTTTGAGACATTAATCCCATGTAGGAAAGTGCGCATGGTGACTGTTTTATTCAATCACGATACAATTTCTGTGTTTCAACAACACTCTGATACTCCACAGATTACAGAATGCCACCAGACGTGCATCGGAAACTACTATTGGTCTTCCAGGGAACGATCAAAGCGTAGACTGTTTGAGACATTACTCCAGTGGAGAAAGTGCGCATGGGGACTGTTGTATTCAATCCTGATGCGATTTCTGTGTTTCATCAACACTTTGAAAGTCCACAGATTACAGAATGCATCCAAATGTGCATCGGAAACTACTACTGGTCTTCCAGGGAACGATCAAAACGTAGACTATTTGAGACATTACTCCCGTGGAGAAAAGTGCGCATGGTGACTGTTGTATTCAATCCCGATTCAGTTTCGGTGTTTCGTCAACACTCTGATAGTCCACAGATTACAGAATGCCACCAGATGTGCATCGGAAACTACAACTGTTCTCCCAGGGAACGATCAAAGCGTAGACTCTTTGAGACATTACTCCCGTGGAGAAAGTGCGCATGGGGACTGTTGTATTCAATCCCGATGCAATTTCTGTGTTTCATCAACACTCTGATAGTCCACAGATTACAGAATTCCACCCGACGTGCATCAGAAACTACTACTGTTCTTCCAGGGAACGATCAAGCGTAGACTATTTGAGACATTACTCCCCTGGAGGAAAGTGCGCATGGGGACTGTTGTATTCAATCCCGATGCAATTTCTGTGTTTCATCAACACTTAGAAGGTCCACAGATTACAGAATGCATCCAGATTTGCATTGGAAACTACTACTGGTCTTCCAGGGAACGATCAAATCGTAGACTATTTGATACATTACTCCCGTGGAGGAAAGTGCGCATGGTGACTGTTGTATTCAATCCCGATGCAATTTCTGTGTATCGTCAACACTCTGATAGTCCACAGACTGCAGAATGCCACCAGATGTGCATCGGAAACTACAACTGTTCTTCCAGGGAACGATCAAAGTGTAGACTCTTTGAGACATTACTCCCGTGGAGAAAGTGCGCATGGGGACTGTTGTCTTCAATCCCGATGAAATTTCTGTATTTCATCAACACTCTGATAGTCCACAGATTACAGAATGCCTCCAGGTGTGCATTGGAAACTACTACTGGTCTTCCAGGGAACGATCACATTGTAAAATGTTAGAGACATTACTCTCAAGGAGGAAAATGCGCATGGTGACTGTTGTATTCAATCCCGTTGCAATTTCTGTGTTTCATCAACACTCTGATAGTCTACAGATTACAGAATGCCTCCAGATGTGAATCAGAAACTACCACTGGTCTTCGAGGGAACGATCAAAGCGTAGACTGTTTGAGACATTACTCCCGTGGAGGAAAGTGCGCATGGTGACTGTTGTATTCAATCCCGATGCAATTTGTGTATTTCATCAACACTCTGACAGTCCACAGATTACAGAATGCCTCCAGATGTGCATCGGAAACTACTTCTGGTTTCCAGGGAACGATCAAAGTGTAGACTCTTTTAGACATTACTCCCGTGGAGGAAGTGCGCAAGGGGACTGTTGTATTCAATCCCGATGCAATTTCTGTGTTTCATCAACACCCCGATAGTCCACAGATTACAGAATGCCACCAGATGTGCATCGGAAACTACAACTGTTCTTCCAGGGAAAGATCAAAGCGTAGACTCTTTGTGACATTACTCCTGTGGAGAAAGTGCGCATGGGGACTGTTGTATTCAATCCCGATGCAATTTCTGTGTTTCATCAACACTCAGATAGTCCACAGATTACAGAATGCCACCAGACGTGCATCGGAAACTACTACTGGTCTTCCAGGGAACAATCAAAGCGTAGACTGTTTGAGACATTACACCCGTGGAGGAAAGTGCGCATGGTGACTGTTGTATTCAATCCCGATGCAATTTGTGTATTTCATCAACACTCTGACAGTCCACAGATTACAGAATGCCTCCAGATGTGCATCGGAAACTACTTCTGGTTTCCAGGGAACGATCAAAGTGGAGACTGTTTGACACACTCCTCCCATGGAGGAAAGTGCGCATGGTGACTGTTGTATTTAATCCCGATGAAATTTCAGTGTTTCATCAACACTTTGCAGGTCCACTGATTACAGAATGCATCCAGATGTGCATCGGAAACTACTACTGATCTTCCAGGGAACGATCAAATTGTAGACTATTTTAGACATTACTCCCGTTGAGGAAAGTGCGCATGGTGACTGTTGTATTCAATCCCGATGCAATTTCTGTGTTTCATCAACACTCTGATAGTCCACAGATTACATAATGCCACCAGACGTGCGTCGGAAACTACTACTGATCTTCCAGGGAACGATCAAAGCGTAGACTGTTTGAGACATGACTCCCGTGGAGGAAACTGCGCATGGTTACTGTTGTATTCAATCCCGATGCAATTTCTGTGTTTCATCAACACTCTGATAGTCCACAGATTAAGGAATGCCACCAGATGTGCATCGGAAACTACTACTGGTCTTAGAGGGAACGATCAAAGCGTCGACTGTTTGAGACATTACTCCCATGGAGGAATGTGCGCATGTTGATTGTTGTATACAATCCCGAGGCAACTTCTGTGTTTCATCAACACTCTGATAGTCCACAGATTACAGAATGCCTCCAGATGTGCATCGGAAACTACTATTGGTCTTCCAGGGAAGGATCAAAGCGTAGACTGTTTGAGACATTACTCCAATGGAGAAAGTGAGCATGGGGAGTGTTGTATTCAATCCCGCTGCAATTTCTGTGTTTCATCAACACTTTGAAGGTCCACAGATTACAGAATGCATCCAGATGTGCATTGGAAACTACTAGTGATCTTCCAGGGAACGATCAAAGCGTAGACTATTTGAGACATTACTCCTGTGGAGGAAAGTGCGTATGGTGACTGTTGTATTCAATCCCGATGCAATTTCTGTGTTTCGTCAACACTCTGATAGTCCACAGATTACATAATGCCACCAGACGTGCATCGGAAACTACTACTGATCTTCCAGGGAACGATCAAAGCGTAGACTGTTTGAGACATGACTCCCGTGGAGGAAACTGCGCATGGTTACTGTTGTATTCAATCCCGATGCAATTTCTGTGTTTCATCAACACTCTGATAGTCCACAGATTAAGGAATGCCACCAGATGTGCATCGGAAACTACTACTGGTCTTAGAGGGAACGATCAAAGCGTCGACTGTTTGAGACATTACTCCCATGGAGGAATGTGCGCATGTTGATTGTTGTATACAATCCCGAGGCAATTTCTGTGTTTCATCAACACTCTGATAGTCCACAGATTACAGAATGCCTCCAGATGTGCATCGGAAACTACTATTGGTCTCCCAGGGAAGGATCAAAGCGTAGACTGTTTGAGACATTACTCCAATGGAGAAAGTGAGCATGGGGAGCGTTGTATTCAATCCCGCTGCAATTTCTGTGTTTCATCAACACTTTGAAGGTCCACAGATTACAGAATGCATCCAGATGTGCATTGGAAACTACTAGTGGTCTTCCAGGGAACGATCAAAGCGTAGACTATTTGAGACATTACTCCTGTGGAGGAAAGTGCGTATGGTGACTGTTGTATTCAATCCCGATGCAATTTCTGTGTTTCGTCAACACTCTGATAGTCCACAGATTACAGAGTGCCACCAGATGTGCATCGGAAACTACAACTGTTCTTCCAGGGAACGATCAAAGCGTAGACTCTTTGACACATTACTCCCGTGGAGAAAGTGCGCATGGGGACTGTTGTATTCAATCCCGATGCAATTTCTGTGTTTCATCAACACTCTGATAGTCCGCAGATTACAGAATTCCACCAGACGTTCATCGTAAACTACTACTGGTCTTCCAGGGAACGATCAAAGCGTAGACTATTTGAGACATTACTCCCGTGGAGGAAAGTGTGCATGGTGACTGTTGTATTCAATCCCGATGCAATTTCTGTGTTTCATCAACACTCTGATGGTCCACAGAATACAGAATGCCACGCGACGTGCATCGGAAACTACTACTGGTCTTCCAGGGAACGATCAAAGCGTAGACTCTTTGAGACATTACGCCCGTGGAGGAAAGTGCGCATGGTGAGTGTTGTATTCAATCCCGATGCAATTTGTGTATTTCATCAACACTCTGACAGTCCACAGATTACAGAATGCCTCCAGATGTGCATCGGAAACTACTTCTGGTTTCCAGGGAACGATCAAAGAGGAGACTGTTTGACACAGTCCTCCCATGGAGGAAAGTGCGCATGGTGACTGTTGTATTTAATCCCGATGAAATTTCTGTGTTTCATCAACACTTTGAAGGTCCACAGATTACAGAATGCATCCAGATGTGCATCGGAAACTACTACTGGTCTTCCAGGGAACGATCAAATTGTAGACTATTTTAGACATTACTACCGTTGAGGAAAGTGCGCATGGTGACTTTTGTATTCAAACCCGATGCAATTTCTGTGTTTCATCAACACTCTGATAGTCCACAGATTAAGGAATGCCACCAGATGTGCATCGGAAACTACTACTGGTCTTAGAGGGAACGATCAAAGCGTCGACTGTTTGAGACATTACTCCCATGGAGGTATGTGCGCATGTTGATTGTTGTATACAATCCCGAGGCAATTTCTGTGTTTCATCAACACTCTGATAGTCCACAGATTACAGAATGCCTCCAGATGTGCATCGGAAACTACTATTGGTCTTCCAGGGAAGGATCAAAGCGTAGACTGTTTGAGACATTACTCCAATGGAGAAAGTGAGCATGGAGAGTGTTGTATTCAATCCCGCTGCAATTTCTGTGTTTCATCAACACTTTGAAGGTCCACAGATTACAGAATGCATCCAGATGTGCATTGGAAACTACTAGTGGTCTTCCAGGGAACGATCAAAGCGTAGACTATTTGAGACATTACTCCTGTGGAGGAAAGTGCGTATGGTGACTGTTGTATTCAATCCCGATGCAATTTCTATGTTTCGTCAACACTCTGATAGTCCACAGATTACAGAGTGCCACCAGATTTGCATCGGAAACTACAACTGTTCTTCCAGGGAACGATCAAAGCGTAGACTCTTTGAGACATTACTCCCGTGGAGAAAGTGCGCATGGGGACTGTTGTATTCAATCCCGATGCAATTTGTGTGTTTCATCAACACTCTGATAGTCCACAGATTACAGAATTCCACCAGACGTTCATCGGAAACTACTACTGGTCTTCCAGGGAACGATCAAAGCGTAGACTATTTGAGACATTACTCCCGTGGAGGAAAGTGTGCATGGTGACTGTTGTATTCAATCCCGATGCAATTTCTGTGTTTCATCAACACTCTGATAGTCCACAGATTACAGAATGCCTCCAGATGTGCATCGGAAACTACTTCTGGTTTCCAGGGAATGATCAAAGTGTAGACTGTTTGACAGACTACTCCCATGGAGGAAAGTGCGCATGGTGACTGTTGAATTCAATCCCGATGAAATTTCTGTGTTTCATCAACACTTTGAAGGTCCACAGATTACAGAATGCATCCAGATGTGCATCGGAAACTACTACTGGTCTTCCAGGGAACGATCAAAGTGTAGACTATTTTAGACATTACTCCCGTTGAGGAAAGTGCGCATGGTGACTGTTGTATTCAATCCCGATGCAATTTCTGTGTTTCATCAACACTCTGATAGTCCACAGATTACAGAATGCCACCAGACGTGCATCGGAAACTACTACCGATCTTCCAGGGAACGATCAAAGCGTAGACTGTCTGAGACATTACTCCCGTGGAGGAAAGTGCGCATGGTTACTGTTGTGTTCAATCCCGATGCAATTTCGGTGTTTCATCAACACTCGGACAGTCCACAGATTACAGAATGCCACCAGATGTGCATCGGAAACTACTACTGGTCTTCCTGGGAACGATCAAAGCGTAGACTGTTTGAGACATTACTCCCATGGAGGAATGTGCGCATGGTGACTGTTGTATACAATCCCGATGCAATTTCTGTGTTTTATCAACACTCTGATAGTGCACAGATTACAGAATGCCTCCAGATGTGCATCGGAAACTACTACTGGTCTTCCAGGGAATGATCAAAGCGTAGACTGTTTGACACTACTCTCAAGGAGGAAAGTGCGCATGGTGACTGTTGTATTCAATCCCGATGTAATTTCTGTGTTTCATCAACACTCTGATAGTCCACAGATTTTAGAATGCCTCCAGATGTGCATCGGAAACTACTACTGGTCTTCCAGGGAAGGATTACAGTGTAAAATGTTAGAGACATTACTCCCTTGGAGGAAAGTGCGAATGGTGACTGTTGTATTCAATCCCGTTGCAATTTCTGTGTTTCATCAACACTCTGATAGTCTACAGATTACAGAATGCCTCCAGATGTGAATCAGAAACTACCACTGGTCTTCGAGGGAACGATCAAAGCGTAGACTATTTGAGACGTTACTAACATGGAGGAAAGTGCACATGGTTACTGTTGTATTCAATCCCGATGCAATTTCTGTGTTTCATCAACACTCTGATAGTCCACAGACTACAGAATGCCACCAGATGTGCATCGGAAACTACTACTGGTCTTCCAGGGAACGATCAAAGCGTAGACATTCTGAGACATTACTCCCATGGAGGAAAGTGCGCATGGTGACTGTTTTATTCAATCACCGTACAATTTCTGTGTTTCATCAACACTCTGATAGTCCACAGATTACAGAATGCCACCAGATGTGCATCGGAAACTACTACTGGTCTTCCAAGGAACGATCAAAGCGTACACTGTTTGAGACATTACTCACGTGGAGGAAAGTGCGCATGGTTACTGTTGTATTCAATCCCGATGCAATTTCTGTGTTTCATCAACACTCTGATAGTCCACAGATTACAGAATGCCTCCAGATGAGCATCGGAATCCACTACTGGTGTTCCATTGAACGATCAAAGCGTAGACTGTTTGAGACATTTCTCCCGTGGAGGAAAGTGCGCATGGTGACAGTTGTATTCAATCCCGTTGCAATTTCTGTGTTTCATCAACACTCTGATAGTTTACAGATTACAGGAAGCCTCCAGATGTGAATCAGAAACTACCACTGGTCTTCGAGGGAACGATCAAAGCGTAAACTGTTGGAGACATTACTCCCGTGGAGGAAAGTGCGCATGTTGACTGTTGTATTCAATCCCGATGCAATTTCTGTGTTTCATCAACACTCTGATAGTCCACAGATTACAGAATGCCTCCAGATGTGCATCGGAAACTACTACTGGTGTTCCAGGAAACGATCAAAGCGTAGACTGTTTGAGACATTACTCCCGTGGAGGAAAGTGCGCATGGTGACTGTTGTATTCAATCCCGATCCAATTTCTGTGTTTCGTGAACACTATGATAGTCCACAGATTACAGAAAGCTACCAGATGTGCATCGGAAACTACTATTGGTCTTCCAGGGAACGATCAAAGCGTAGACTGTTTGAGACATTACTCCCGTGGAGAAAGTGCGCATGGGGACTGTTGTATTCAATCCCGATGCAATTTCTGTGTTTCGTCAACACTTATAAGGTCCACAGATTACAGAATGCATCCAGATGTGCATTGGAAACTACTACTGGTCTTCCAGGGAACGATCAAAGCGTAGACTATTTGAGACATTACTCCCGTGGAGGAAAGTGCACATGGTGACTGTTGTATTCAATCCCGATGCAATTTCTGTGTTTCGTCAACACTCTGATAGTCCACAGATTACAGAATGTCACCACATGTGCATCGGAATCTACTACTGTTCTTCCAGGGAATGATCAAAGCGTAGACTCTTTGAGACATTACTTCCGTGGAGAAAGAGCGCATGGGGACTGTTGTATTCAATCCCGATATAATTTCTTTGTTTCATCAACACTCTGATAGTCCACAAACTACAGAATGCCACCAGATGTGCATCGGAAACTACTACTGGTCTTCCAGGGAACGATCAAAGCGTAGACATTCTGAGACATTACTCCCATGGAGGAAAGTGCGCATGGTGACTGTTTTATTCAATCACCGTACAATTCCTGTGTTTCATCAACACTCTGATAGTCCACAGATTACAGAATGCCACCAGATGTGCATCGGAAACTACTACTGGTCTTCCAAGGAACGATCAAAGCGTACACTGTTTGAGACATTACTCACGTGGAGGAAAGTGCGCATGGTTACTGTTGTATTCAATCCCGATGCAATTTCTGTGTTTCATCAACACTCTGATGGTCCACAGATTACAGAATGCCTCCAGATGAGCATCGGAATCCACTACTGGTGTTCCATTGAACGATCAAAGCGTAGACTGTTTGAGACATTTCTCCCGTGGAGGAAAGTGCGCATGGTGACAGTTGTATTCAATCCCGTTGCAATTTCTGTGTTTCATCAACACTCTGATAGTTTACAGATTACAGGAAGCATCCAGATGTGAATCAGAAACTACCACTGGTCTTCGAGGGAACGATCAAAGCGTAAACTGTTGAGACATTACTCCCGTGGAGGAAAGTGCGCATGTTGACTGTTGTATTCAATCCCGATGCAATTTCTGTGTTTCATCAACACTCTGATAGTCCACAGATTACAGAATGCCTCCAGATGTGCATCGGAAACTACTACTGGTGTTCCAGGAACGATCAAAGCGTAGACTGTTTGAGACATTACCCCCGTGGAGGAAAGTGCGCATGGTGACTGTTGTATTCAATCCCGATCCAATTTCTGTGTTTCGTCAACACTATGATAGTCCACAGATTACAGAAAGCTACCAGATGTGCATCGGAAACTACTACTGGTCTACCAGGGAACGATCAAAGCGTAGACTATTTGAGACATTACTCCCGTGGAGGAAAGTGCGCATTTTGACTGTTGTATTCAATCCCGATGCAATTTCTGTGTTTCGTCAACACTCTGATAGTCCACAGATTACAGAATGCCACCACATGTGCATCGGAATCTACTACTGTTCTTCCAGGGAACGATCAAAGCGTAGACTCTTTGAGACATTACTTCCGTGGAGAAAGAGCGCATGGGGACTGTTGTATTCAATCCCGATATAATTTCTTTGTTTCATCAACACTCTGATAGTCCACATATTACAGAATTCCACCAGACGTGCATCAGAAACTACTACTGTTCTTCCAGGTATCGATCAAAGCGTAGATAATTTGAGACATTACTCCGTGGAGAAAGTGCGCATGGGGATTGTTGCATTCAATCCCGATGCAATTTGTGTATTTCATCAACACACTGACAGTCCACAGATTACAGAATGCCTCCAGATGTGCATCGGAAACTACTTCTGGTTTCCAGGGAACGATCAAACCGTAGACTGTTTGACACACTACTCTCATGGGGTAAGTGCGCATGGTGACTGTTGTATTCGATCCCGATGCAATTTCTGTGTTTCATCAAAACTGTGAGAGTCCACAGATTACAGAATGCCTCCAGATGTACATCCGAAACTACAACTGGTCTTCCAGGGAACGATCAAACCGTAGACTGTTTGAGACATTACTCCCGTGGAGAAAGTGCGCATGGGGACTGTTGTTTTCAATCCCGATGAAATTTCTGTGTTTCATCAACACTTTGAAGGTCCACAGATTACAGAATGCATCGAGATGTGCATTGGAAACTACTACTGGTCTTCCAGGGAACGATCAAAGAATAGACTATTTGAGACATTACTCCCGTGTAGGAAAGTGTGCATGGTGACTGTTGTATTCAATGCCGATGCAATTTCTGTGTTTCGTCAACACTCTGATAGTCCACAGATTACAGGATAACACCAGATGTGCATCGGAAACTACTACTGGTCTTCCAGGGAACGATCAAAGCGTAGACTCTGAGACATTACTCCCGTGGAGAATGTGCGCATGGGGAACGTTGTATTCAATCCCGATGCAATTTCTGTGTTTCATCAACACTCTGATAGTCCACAGATTACAGAATTCCACCAGACGTGCATCAGAAACTACTACTGTTCTTAAAGGGAACGATCAAATTGTAGACAATTTGAGACATTACTCCCGTGGAGAAAGTGCACATGGGGACTGTTGTATTCAATCCCGATGCAATTTCTGTGTTTCATCAACACTTTGAAGGTCCACAGATTACAGTTGCATCCAGATGTGCATCGGAAACTACTACTGGTCTTCCAGGGAACGATCAAAGCGTAGACTATTTGAGACATTACTCCCGTGGAGGAAAGTGGGCATGGTGACTGTTGTATTCGATCCCGATGCAATTTCTGTGACTCGTCAACACTCTGATAGTAAACAGATTACACAATGCCACCGGATGTGCATCGGAAACTACTACGGGTCTTCAAGGGAACGATCAAAGCGTAGACTATTTGAGACATTACTCCCGTGGAGAAAGTGCGCATGGGAACTGTTGTATTGAATCCCGATGCAATTTCTGTTTTTCATCAACACTTTGATAGTCAACAGATTACAGAATGCCCCCAGACGTGCATCGGAAAATACTACTGGTCTTCATGGGAACGATCAAAGCGTAGACTGTTTGAGACATTACTCCCGTGGAGGAAAGTGAGCATGGTGACTGTTGTATTCAATCCCGAAGCAATTTCTGTGTTTCGTCAACACTCTGATAGTCCACAGATTACAGAATGCCACCAGATGTGCATCGGAAACTACTACTGTTCTTCCAGGGAACGATCAAAG
The DNA here is from genome assembly GCF_023897955.1 of Schistocerca gregaria. NCBI lineage: Eukaryota > Metazoa > Arthropoda > Insecta > Orthoptera > Acrididae > Schistocerca > Schistocerca gregaria. The sequence goes on along the minus strand of NC_064928.1, from coordinate 47,767,494 downwards.
CGTAGACTCTTTGAGACATTACTCCCGTGGATAAAGTGCGCATGGGGACCGTTGTAATAAATCCCCATGCATCTTCTGTGTTTCATCAACACTTTGAAGGTCCACAGATTACAGAATGCATCCAGATATGCATCGGAAACTACTACTGGTCTTCCAGGGAACGATCAAAGCGTAGACTGTTTGAGACAATACTCACATGGAGGAAAGTGCGCATGGTGACTGTTGTATTCACTCACGATGCAATATCTGTGTTTCATCAAGATTTTGAAGCTCCACAGATTACAGAATGCCTCCAGATGTGCATCGGAAACTACTACTGGTCTTCCAGGGAACGATCAAAGCGTTGACTGTTTGAGTCATTACTCCCGTGGAGGAAAGTGTACATGGTGACTGTTGAATTAAATCCCGATGCAATTTATGTGTTTCATCAACACTCTGAAGGTCCACAGATTACAGAATGCCACCAGACGTGCATCGAAAACTGTTACTGGACTTCCAGGGAACGTTCAAAGCGTAGACCGTTAGAGACATTACTCCCATGGAGGAAAGTGCGCATGGTGACTGTTGTATTCAATCCCGTTGCAATTTCTGTGTTTCATCAACACTCTGATAGTCCACAGATTACAGAATGCCTCCAGATGTGCATCAGAAACTACTACTGGTCTTCCAGGGAACGATCAAAGCGTAGACTGTGTGAGAAATTACTCCCGTGGAGGAAAGTGTACATGGTGACTGTTGAATTAAATACCGATGCAATTTATGTGTTTCATCAATACTCTGAAGGTCCACAGATTACAGAATGCCACCAGACGTGCATCGAAAACTGTTACTGGACTTCCAGGGAACGATCAAAGCGTAGACCGTTAGAGACATTACTCCCATGGAGGAAAGTGCGCATGGTGACTGTTGTATTCAATCCCGTTGCAATTTCTGTGTTTCATCAACACTCTGATAGTCCACAGATTACAGAATGCCTCCAGATGTGCATCAGAAACTACTACTGGTCTTCCAGGGAACGATCAAAGCGTAGACTGTTTGAGACATTACTAACATGGAGGAAAGTGCGCATGGTGACTGTTGTATTCAATCCCGATGCAATATCTGTGTTTCGTCAACACTCTGATAGTCCACAGATTACAGAATGCCACTAGGTGTGCATCGGAAACTACTACTGGTCCTCGAGTTAACGATCAAAGCGTAGACTGTTTGAGACATTACTAACATGGAGCAAAGTGCGCTAGGTGACTGTTGTATTCAATCCCGATGCAATTACTGTGTTTCATCAACACTCTGATAGTCCACAGATTACAGAATGCCACCAGATGTGCATCGAAACTACTACTGTTCTTCCAGGGAACGATCAAAGCGTAGACTTTCTGAGACATTACTCCCGTGGAGGAAAGTGCGCATGGTGACTGTTTTACTCAATCACGATACAATTTCTGTGTTTCATCAACACTCTGATAGTCCACATATTACAGAATGCCACGAGATGTGCATCGGAAACTACTACTGGTCTCCCTTGGAAAGATCAAAGCGTAGACTGTTTGAGACATTACTCCCGTGGAGGAAAGTGCGCATGGTGACTGTTGTATTCAATCCCGATGCAATTTCTGTGTTTCATCAACACTCTGATTGTCCACAGATTACAGAATGCCTCCAGATGTGCATCGGAAACTACTACTGGTCTTCCAGGAACGATCAAATCGTAGACTGTTTGAGACATTACTCCCGTGGAGGAAAGTGCGCATGGTGACTGTTGTATTCAATCCCGATCCAATTTCTGTGTTTCGCCAACACTATGATAGTTCACAGATTACAGAATGCCACCAGATGTGCATCGGAAACTACTTTTGGTCTTCCAGGGAACGATCAAAGCGTAGACTCTTTGAGACATTACTTCCGTGGAGAAAGAGCGCATGGGGACTGTTGTATTCAATCCCGATATAATTTCTTTGTTTCATCAACACTCTGATAGTCCACATATTACAGAATTCCACCAGACGTGCATCAGAAACTACTACTGTTCTTCCAGGGATCGATCAAAGCGTAGATAATTTGAGACATTACTCCGTGGAGAAAGTGCGCATGGGGATTGTTGCATTCAATCCCGATGCAATTTGTGTATTTCATCAACACACTGACAGTCCACAGATTACAGAATGCCTCCAGATGTGCATCGGAAACTACTTCTGGTTTCCAGGGAACGATCAAAGCGTAGACTGTTTGACACACTACTCTCATGGGGTAAGTGCGCATGGTGACTGTTGTATTCAATCCCGATGCAATTTCTGTGTTTCATCAAAACTGTGAGAGTCCACAGATTACAGAATGCCTCCAGATGTACATCCGAAACTACAACTGGTCTTCCAGGGAACGATCAAAGCGTAGACCGTTAGAGACATTACTCCCATGGAGGAAAGTGCGCATGGTGACTTATATTCAATCCCGTTGCAATTTCTGTGTTTCATCAACACTCTGATAGTCCACAGATTACAGAATGCCTCCAGATGTGCATCAGAAACTACTACTGGTCTTCCAGGGAACGATCAAAGCGTAGACTGTTTGAGACATTACTCCCATCGAGGAAAGTGCGCATGGTGACTGTTGTATTCAATCCCGTTGCAATTTCTGTGTTTCGTCAACACTCTGATAGTCCACAGATTACAGAATGCCACCAGATGTGCATCGAAACTACTACTGTTCTTCCAGGGAACGATCAAAGCGTAAACTTTCTGAGACATTACTCCCGTGGAGGAAAGTGCGCATGGTGACTGTTTTACTCAATCACGATACAATTTCTGTGTTTCATCAACACTCTGAAAGTCCACATATTACAGAATGCCACGAGATGTGCATCGGAAACTACTACTGGTCTCTCTTGGAAAGATCAAAGCGTAGACTGTTTGAGACATTACTCCCGTGGAGGAAAGTGCGCATGGTGACTTTTTTATTCAATCACGATACAATTTCTGTGTTTCATCAACACTCTGATAGTCCACATATTACACAATGCCACGAGATGTGCATCGGAAACTACTACTGGTCTCCCTTGGAAAGATCAAAGCGTAGACTGTTTGAGACATTACTCCCGTGGAGGAAAGTGCGCATGGTGACTGTTGTATTCAATCCCGATGCAATTTCTGTGTTTCATCAACACTCTGATAGTCCACAGATTACAGAATGCCTCCAGATTTTGCATCGGAAACTACTACTAGTCTTCCAGGGAACGATCAAATCGTAGACTGTTTGAGACATTACTCCCGTGGAGGAAACTGCGCATGGTGACTGTTGTATTCAATCCCGATCCAATTTCTGTGCTTCGCCAACACTATGATAGTTCACAGATTACAGAATGCCACCAGAAGTGCATCGGAAACTACTATTGGTCTTCCAGGGAACGATCAAATCATAGACTGTTTGAGACATTACTCCCGTGGAGAAAGTGCGCATGGGGACTGTTGTTTTCAATCCCGATGCAATTTCTGTGTTTCATCAACACTTTGAAGGTCCACAGATTACAGAATGCATCCAGATGTGCATTGGAAACTACTACTGGTCTTCCAGGGAACGATCAAAGAATAGACTATTAGAGACGTTACTCCCGTGTAGGGAAGTGTGCATGGTGACTGTTGTATTCAATCCCGATGCAATTTCTGTGTTTCGTCAACACTCTGATGGTCCACAGATTACAGAATGCCACCAGATGTGCATCGGAAACTACTACTGGCCTTCCAGGAAACGATCAAAGCGTAGACTCTTTGAGACATTACTCCCGTGGAGAAAGTGCGCATGGGGACCGTTGTATTCAATCCCGATGCAATTTCTGTGTTTCATCAACACTCTGATAGTCCACAGATTACAGAATTCCACCAGACGTGCATCAGAAGCTACTACTGTTCTTAAAGGGAACGATCAAAGCGTAGACTATTTGAGACATTACTCCCGTGGAGAAAGTGCACATGGGGACTGTTGTATTCAATCCCGATGCAATTTCTGTGTTTCATCAACACTTTGAAGGTCCACAGATTACAGAATGCATCCAGATGTGCATCGGAAACTACTACTGGTCTTCCAGGGAACGATCAAAGCGTAGACTATTTGAGACATTACTCCCGTGGAGGAAAGTGCGCATGGTGACTGTTGTATTCGATCCCGATGCAATTTCTGTGACTCGTCAACACTCTGATAGTAAACAGATTACACAATGCCACCGGATGTGCATCGGAAACTACTACGGTTCTTCAAGGGAACGATCAAAGCGTAGACTATTTGAGACATTACTCCCGTGGAGAAAGTGAGCATGGGAACTGTTGTAATGAATCCCGATGCAATTTCTGTTTTTTATCTACACTTTGATAGTCAACAGATTACAGAATGCCCCCAGACGTGCATCGGAAAATACTACTGGTCTTCATGGGAACGATCAAAGCGTAGACTGTTTGAGACATTACTCCTGTGGAGGAAAGTGCGCATGGTGACTGTTGTATTCAATCCCGATGCAATATCTGTGTTTCGTCAACACTCTGATATTCCACAGATTACAGAATGCCACCAGATGTCCATCGGAAACTACTACTGGTCTTCCAGGGAACGATCAAAGCGTAGACTGTTTGAGACATTACTCCCGTGGAGAAAGTGCGCATGGGGACTGTTGTATTCAATCCCGATGCAATTTCTGTGTTTCATCAACACTTTGATGGTCCACAGATTACACAATGCATCCAGATGTGCATTGGAAACTACTACTAGTCTTCCAGGGAACGATCAAAGCGTAGACTATTTGAGACATTACTCCCGTGGAGGAAAGTGAGCATGGTGACTGTTGTATTCAATCCCGATGCAATTTCTGTGTTTCGTCAACACTCTGATAGTCCACAGATTACAGAATGCCACCAGATGTGCATCGGAAACTACTACTGTTCTTCCAGGGAACGATCAAAGCGTAGACTCTTTGAGACATTACTCCCGTGGAGAAAGTGCGCATGGGAACTGTTGTAATGAATCCCGATGCAATTTCTGTTTTTTATCAACACTTTGATAGTCAACAGATTACAGAATGCCCCCAGACGTGCATCGGAAAATACTACTGGTCTTCATGGGAACGATCAAAGCGTAGACTGTTTGAGACAATACTCACATGGAGGAAAGTGCGCATGGTGACTGTTGTATTCAGTTTCAATGCAATTTCTGTGTTTCATCAATACTCTGATAGTCCACAGATTACAGAATGAATCCAGATGTACATCGGAAACTACTACTGGTCTTCCAGGGAACGATCAAAGCGTAGACTGTTTGAGACATTACTACCATGGAGGAATGTGCGCATGGTGACTGTTGTGTTTAATCCCGATGAAATTTCTGTATTTCATCAACACTCTGATAGTCCACAGATTACAGAATGCCTCCAGATGTGCATTGGAAACTACTAGTGGTCTTCCAGGGAACGATCACATTGTAAAATGTTAGAGACATTACTCTCATGGAGGAAAGTGCGCATGGCGACTGTTGTATTCAATCCCGTTGCATTTTCTGTGTTTCATCAACACTCTGATAGTCCACAGATTACAGAATGCCACCAGATGTGCATCGAAACTACTACTGTTCTTCCAGGGAACGATCAAAGCGTAGACTTTCTGAGACATTACTCCCGTGGAGGAAAGTGCGCATGGTGACTGTTTTACTCAATCACGATACAATTTCTGTGTTTCATCAACACTCTGAAAGTCCACATATTACAGAATGCCACGAGATGTGCATCGGAAACTACTACTGGTCTCCCTTGGAAAGATCAAAGCGTAGACTGTTTGAGACATTACTCCCGTGGAGGAAAGTGCGCATGGTGACTTTTTTATTCAATCACGATACAATTTCTGTGTTTCATCAACACTCTGATAGTCCACATATTACACAATGCCACGAGATGTGCATCGGAAACTACTACTGGTCTCCCTTGGAAAGATCAAAGCGTAGACTGTTTGAGACATTACTCCCGTGGAGGAAAGTGCGCATGGGGACCGTTGTATTCAATCCCGATGCAATTTCTGTGTTTCATCAAAACTCTGATAGTCCACAGATTACAGAATTCCACCAGACGTGCATCAGAAGCTACTACTGTTCTTAAAGGGAACGATCAAAGCGTAGACTATTTGAGACATTACTCCCGTGGAGAAAGTGCACATGGGGACTGTTGTATTCAATCCCGATGCAATTTCTGTGTTTCATCAACACTTTGAAGGTCCACAGATTACAGAATGCATCCAGATGTGCATCGGAAACTACTACTGGTCTTCCAGGGAACGATCAAAGCGTAGACTATTTGAGACATTACTCCCGTGGAGGAAAGTGCGCATGGTGACTGTTGTATTCGATCCCGATGCAATTTCTGTGACTCGTCAACACTCTGATAGTAAACAGATTACACAATGCCACCGGATGTGCATCGGAAACTACTACGGTTCTTCAAGGGAACGATCAAAGCGTAGACTATTTGAGACATTACTCCCGTGGAGAAAGTGCGCATGGGAACTGTTGTAATGAATCCCGATGCAATTTCTGTTTTTTATCTACACTTTGATAGTCAACAGATTACAGAATGCCCCCAGACGTGCATCGGAAAATACTACTGGTCTTCATGGGAACGATCAAAGCGTAGACTGTTTGAGACATTACTCCTGTGGAGGAAAGTGCGCATGGTGACTGTTGTATTCAATCCCGATGCAATATCTGTGTTTCGTCAACACTCTGATATTCCACAGATTACAGAATGCCACCAGATGTCCATCGGAAACTACTACTGGTCTTCCAGGGAACGATCAAAGCGTAGACTGTTTGAGACATTACTCCCGTGGAGAAAGTGCGCATGGGGACTGTTGTATTCAATCCCGATGCAATTTCTGTGTTTCATCAACACTTTGATGGTCCACAGATTACACAATGCATCCAGATGTGCATTGGAAACTACTACTAGTCTTCCAGGGAACGATCAAAGCGTAGACTATTTGAGACATTACTCCCGTGGAGGAAAGTGAGCATGGTGACTGTTGTATTCAATCCCGATGCAATTTCTGTGTTTCGTCAACACTCTGATAGTCCACAGATTACAGAATGCCACCAGATGTGCATCGGAAACTACTACTGTTCTTCCAGGGAACGATCAAAGCGTAGACTCTTTGAGACATTACTCCCGTGGAGAAAGTGCGCATGGGAACTGTTGTAATGAATCCCGATGCAATTTCTGTTTTTTATCAACACTTTGATAGTCAACAGATTACAGAATGCCCCCAGACGTGCATCGGAAAATACTACTGGTCTTCATGGGAACGATCAAAGCGTAGACTGTTTGAGACAATACTCACATGGAGGAAAGTGCGCATGGTGACTGTTGTATTCAGTTTCAATGCAATTTCTGTGTTTCATCAATACTCTGATAGTCCACAGATTACAGAATGAATCCAGATGTACATCGGAAACTACTACTGGTCTTCCAGGGAACGATCAAAGCGTAGACTGTTTGAGACATTACTACCATGGAGGAATGTGCGCATGGTGACTGTTGTGTTTAATCCCGATGAAATTTCTGTATTTCATCAACACTCTGATAGTCCACAGATTACAGAATGCCTCCAGATGTGCATTGGAAACTACTAGTGGTCTTCCAGGGAACGATCACATTGTAAAATGTTAGAGACATTACTCTCATTGAGGAAAGTGCGCATGGCGACTGTTGTATTCAATCCCGTTGCATTTTCTGTGTTTCATCAACACTCTGATAGTCCACAGATTACAGAATGCCACCAGATGTGCATCGAAACTACTACTGTTCTTCCAGGGAACGATCAAAGCGTAGACTTTCTGAGACATTACTCCCGTGGAGGAAAGTGCGCATGGTGACTGTTTTACTCAATCACGATACAATTTCTGTGTTTCATCAACACTCTGAAAGTCCACATATTACAGAATGCCACGAGATGTGCATCGGAAACTACTACTGGTCTCCCTTGGAAAGATCAAAGCGTAGACTGTTTGAGACATTACTCCCGTGGAGGAAAGTGCGCATGGTGACTTTTTTATTCAATCACGATACAATTTCTGTGTTTCATCAACACTCTGATAGTCCACATATTACACAATGCCACGAGATGTGCATCGGAAACTACTACTGGTCTCCCTTGGAAAGATCAAAGCGTAGACTGTTTGAGACATTACTCCCGTGGAGGAAAGTGCGCATGGTGACTGTTGTATTCAATCCCGATGCAATTTCTGTGTTTCATCAACACTCTGATAGTCCACAGATTACAGAATGCCTCCAGAATTTGCATCGGGAACTACTACTGGTCTTCCAGGGAACGATCAAATCGTAGACTGTTTGAGACATTACTCCCGTGGAGGAAACTGCGCATGGTGACTGTTGTATTCAATCCCGATCCAATTTCTGTGTTCGCCAACACTATGATAGTTCACAGATTACAGAATGCCAGTAGAAGTGCATCGGAAACTACTATTGGTCTTCCAGGGAACGATCAAATCATAGACTGTTTGAGACATTACTCCCGTGGAGAAAGTGCGCATGGGGACTGTTGTTTTCAATCCCGATGCAATTTCTGTGTTTCATCAACACTTTGAAGGTCCACAGATTACAGAATGCATCCAGATGTGCATTGGAAACTACTACTGGTCTTCCAGGGAACGATCAAAGAATAGACTATTAGAGACATTACTCCCGTGTAGGGAAGTGTGCATGGTGACTGTTGTATTCAATCCCGATGCAATTTCTGTGTTTCGTCAACACTCTGATAGTCCACAGATTACAGAATGCCACCAGATGTGCATCGGAAACTACTACTGGCCTTCCAGGAAACGATCAAAGCGTAGACTCTTTGAGACATTACTCCCGTGGAGAAAGTGCGCATGGGGACCGTTGTATTCAATCCCGATGCAATTTCTGTGTTTCATCAACACTCTGATAGTCCACAGATTACAGAATTCCACCAGACGTGCATCAGAAACTACTACTGTTCTTAAAGGGAACGATCAAAGCGTAGACTATTTGAGACATTACTCCCGTGGAGGAAGTGCACATGGGGACTGTTGTATTCAATCCCGATGCAATTTCTGTGTTTCATCAACACTTTGAAGGTCCACAGATTACAGAATGCATCCAGATGTGCATCGGAAACTACTACTGGTCTTCCAGGGAACGATCAAAGCGTAGACTATTTGAGACATTACTCCCGTGGAGGAAAGTGCGCATGGTGACTGTTGTATTCGATCCCGATGCAATTTCTGTGACTCGTCAACACTCTGATAGTAAACAGATTACACAATGCCACCGGATGTGCATCGGAAACTACTACGGTTCTTCAAGGGAACGATCAAAGCGTAGACTATTTGAGACATTACTCCCGTGGAGAAAGTGCGCATGGGAACTGTTGTAATGAATCCCGATGCAATTTCTGTTTTTTATCTACACTTTGATAGTCAACAGATTACAGAATGCCCCCAGACGTGCATCGGAAAATACTACTGGTCTTCATGGGAACGATCAAAGCGTAGACTGTTTGAGACATTACTCCTGTGGAGGAAAGTGCGCATGGTGACTGTTGTATTCAATCCCGATGCAATATCTGTGTTACGTCAACACTCTGATATTCCACAGATTACAGAATGCCACCAGATGTGCATCGGAAACTACTACTGGTCTTCCAGGGAACGATCAAAGCGTAGACTGTTTGAGACATTACTCCCGTGGAGAAAGTGCGCATGGCTACTGTTGTATTCAATCCCGATGCAATTTCTGTGTTTCATCAACACTTTGATGGTCCACAGATTACACAATGCATCCAGATGTGCATTGGAAACTACTACTGGTCTTCCAGGGAACGATCAAAGAATAGACTATTAGAGACATTACTCCCGTGTAGGGAAGTGTGCATGGTGACTGTTGTATTCAATCCCGATGCAATTTCTGTGTTTCGTCAACACTCTGATAGTCCACAGATTACAGAATGCCACCAGATGTGCATCGGAAACTACTACTGGCCTTCCAGGAAACGATCAAAGCGTAGACTCTTTGAGACATTACTCCCGTGGAGAAAGTGCGCATGGGAACTGTTGTAATGAATCCCGATGCAATTTCTGTTTTTTATCAACACTTTGATAGTCAACAGATTACAGAATGCCCCCAGACGTGCATCGGAAAATACTACTGGTCTTCATGGGAACGATCAAAGCGTAGACTGTTTGAGACAATACTCACATGGAGGAAAGTGCGCATGGTGACTGTTGTATTCAGTTTCGATGCAATTTCTGTGTTTCATCAATACTCTGATAGTCCACAGATTACAGAATGCCACCAGATGTGCATCAGAAACTACTACTGGTCTTCCAGGGAACGATCAAAGCGTTACTGTTTGATACATTACTCCCGTGGTGAAAGTGTGCATGGGGACTGTTTTATTCAATCCCGATGCAATTACTGTGTTTCGTCAACACTCTGATAGTCCACAGATTACAGAAAGCCACCAGATGTGCATCGGAAACTACTACTCGTCTTCCAGGGAACGATCAAAGCGTAGACTGTTTGAGACATTACTCCCGTGGAGGAAAGTGTGCATGGTGACTGTTGAATTAAATCCCGATGCAATTTATGTGCTTCATCAACACTCTGAAGGTCCACAGATTACAGAATGCCACCAGACGTGCATCGAAAACTGTTACTGGACTTCCAGGGAACGATCAAAGCGTAGACCGTTAGAGACATTACTCCCATGGAGGAAAGTGAGCATGGTGACTGTTGTATTCAATCCCGTTGCAATTTCTGTGTTTCATCAACACTCTGATAGTCCACAGATTACCGAATGCCTCCAGATGGGCATCAGAAACTACTACTGGTCTTCCAGGGAACGATCAAAGCGTTGACTGTTTGAGACATTACTCCCATGGAGGAAAGTGCGCATGGTGACTGTTGTATTCAATCCCGATGCAATTTCTGTGTTTCGTCAACACTCTGATAGTCCACAGATTACAGAATGCCACCAGGTGTGCATCGGAAACTACTACTGGTCTTCCAGGGAACGATCAAAGCGTAGACTGTTTCAGACATTACTCCCACGGAGGAAAGTGCGGATGGTGACTGTTGTATTCAATTCCGATGCAATTTCTGTGTTTCATCAACACTCTGATAGTCCACAGATTACAGAATGCCACCAGATGTGCATCGGAAACTACTACTGTTCTTCCAGGGAACGATCAAAGCGTAGCCCGTTAGAGACATTACTCCCATGGAAGAAAGTGCGCATGGTGACTGTTGTATTCAATTCCGATGCAATTTCTGTGTTTCATCAACACTCTGATAGTCCACAGATTACAGAATGCCGCCAGATGTGCATCAGAAACTACTACTGGTCTTCCAGGGAACGATCAAATCGTAGACTGTTTGAGACATTACTCACGTGGAGGAAAGTGCGCATGGTGACATTTGCATTCAATCCCGATGCTATTTCTGTGTTTCATCAACACTCTGATAGTCCACATATTACAGAATGCCACCAGACGTGCATCGGAAACTACTACTGGACTTCCAGGGAACGATCAAAGCGTAGACCGTTACAGACAATACTCACATGGAGCAAAGTGCGCATGGTGACTGTTGTATTCAATCCCGATGCTATTTCTGTGTTTCATCAACACTCTGATAGTCCACAGATTACAGAATGCCACCAGATGTGGATCGGAAACTGCTACTGGTCTTCCAGTGAACGATCATATCGTGGACTGTTTCAGACATTACTTCCATAGAGGAAAGTGCGGATGGTGACTGTTGTATAAAATCCCGATGAAATTTCTGTGTTTCATCAACACTCTGATGGTCCATAAATTACAGAATGCCACCAGATGTACATCGGGAACTACTACTGGTCTTCCAGTGAACGATCAAAGCCTAGAATATTTGAGACATTACTCCCATGGAGGAAAGCCCGCATGGTGACTGTTGTATTCAATCCCGATGCAATTTCAGTGTTTCATCAACACTCTGATAGTCCACAGATTACAGAATGAAACCAGATGTGCATCGGAAACTACTACTTGTCTTCCAGGGAACGATCAAAGCGTAGACTCTTTGAGACATTACTTCCGTGGAGAAAGAGCGCATGGGGACTGTTGTATTCAATCCCGATATAATTTCTTTGTTTCATCAACACTCTGATAGTCCACATATTACAGAATTCCACCAGACGTGCATCAGAAACTACTACTGTTCTTCCAGGGATCGATCAAAGCGTAGATAATTTGAGACATTACTCCGTGGAGAAAGTGCGCATGGGGATTGTTGCATTCAATCCCGATGCAATTTGTGTATTTCATCAACACACTGACAGTCCACAGATTACAGAATGCCTCCAGATGTGCATCGGAAACTACTTCTGGTTTCCAGGGAACGATCAAAGCGTAGACTGTTTGACACACTACTCTCATGGGGTAAGTGCGCATGGTGACTCTTGTATTCAATCCCGATGCAATTTCTGTGTTTCATCAAAACTGTGAGAGTCCACAGATTACAGAATGCCTCCAGATGTACATCCGAAACTACAACTGGTCTTCCAGGGAACGATCAAAGCGTAGACCGTTAGAGACATTACTCCCATGGAGGAAAGTGCGCATGGTGACAGTTGTATTCAATCCCGTTGCAATTTCTGTGTTTCATCAACACTCTGATAGTCCACAGATTACAGAATGCCTCCAGATGTGCATCAGAAACTACTACTGGTCTTCCAGGGAACGATCAAAGCGTACACTGTTTGAGACATTACTCCCATCGAGGAAAGTGCGCATGGTGACTGTTGTATTCAATCCCGTTGCAATTTCTGTGTTTCGTCAACACTCTGATAGTCCACAGATTACAGAATGCCACCAGATGTGCATCGAAACTACTACTGTTCTTCCAGGGAACGATCAAAGCGTAGACTTTCTGAGACATTACTCCCGTGGAGGAAAGTGCGCATGGTGACTGTTTTACTCAATCACGATACAATTTCTGTGTTTCATCAACACTCTGACAGTCCACATATTACAGAATGCCACGAGATGTGCATCGGAAACTACTACTGGTCTCCCTTGGAAAGATCAAAGCGTAGACTGTTTGAGACATTACTCCCGTGGAGGAAAGTGCGCATGGTGACTTTTTTATTCAATCACGATACAATTTCTGTGTTTCATCAACACTCTGATAGTCCACATATTACACAATGCCACGAGATGTGCATCGGAAACTACTACTGGTCTCCCTTGGAAAGATCAAAGCGTAGACTGTTTGAGACATTACTCCCGTGGAGGAAAGTGCGCATGGTGACCGTTGTATTCAATCCCGATGCAATTTCTGTGTTTCATCAACACTCTGATAGTCCACAGATTACAGAATGCCTCCAGATTTTGCATCGGAAACTACTACTGGTCTTCCAGGGAACGATCAAATCGTAGACTGTTTGAGACATTACTCCCGTGGAGGAAACTGCGCATGGTGACTGTTGTATTCAATCCCGATCCAATTTCTGTGCTTCGCCAACACTATGATAGTTCACAGATTACAGAATGCCACCAGAAGTGCATCGGAAACTACTATTGGTCTTCCAGGGAACGATCAAATCATAAACTGTTTGAGACATTACTCCCGTGGAGAAAGTGCGCATGGGGACTGTTGTTTTCAATCCCGATGCAATTTCTGTGTTTCATCAACACTTTGAAGGTCCACAGATTACAGAATGCATCCAGATGTGCATTGGAAACTACTACTGGTCTTCCAGGGAACGATCAAAGAATAGACTATTAGAGACATTACTCCCGTGTAGGGAAGTGTGCATGGTGACTGTTGTATTCAATCCCGATGCAATTTCTGTGTTTCGTCAACACTCTGATAGTCCACAGATTACAGAATGCCACCAGATGTGCATCGGAAACTACTACTGGCCTTCCAGGAAACGATCAAAGCGTAGACTCTTTGAGACATTACTCCCGTGGAGAAAGTGCGCATGGGGTCCGTTGTATTCAATCCCGATGCAATTTCTGTGTTTCATCAACACTCTGATAGTCCACAGATTACAGAATTCCACCAGACGTGCATCAGAAACTACTACTGTTCTTAAAGGGAACGATCAAAGCGTAGACTATTTGAGACATTACTCCCGTGGAGAAAGTGCACATGGGGACTGTTGTATTCAATCCCGATGCAATTTCTGTGTTTCATCAACACTTTGAAGGTCCACAGATTACAGAATGCATCCAGATGTGCATCGGAAACTACTACTGGTCTTCCAGGGAACGATCAAAGCGTAGACTATTTGAGACATTACTCCCGTGGAGGAAAGTGCGCATGGTGACTGTTGTATTCGATCCCGATGCAATTTCTGTGACTCGTCAACACTCTGATAGTAAACAGATTACACAATGCCACCGGATGTGCATCGGAAACTACTACGGTTCTTCAAGGGAACGATCAAAGCGTAGACTATTTGAGACATTACTCCCGTGGAGAAAGTGCGCATGGGAACTGTTGTAATGAATCCCGATGCAATTTCTGTTTTTTATCTACACTTTGATAGTCAACAGATTACAGAATGCCCCCAGACGTGCATCGGAAAATACTACTGGTCTTCATGGGAACGATCAAAGCGTAGACTGTTTGAGACATTACTCCTGTGGAGGAAAGTGCGCATGGTGACTGTTGTATTCAATCCCGATGCAATATCTGTGTTTCGTCAACACTCTGATATTCCACAGATTACAGAATGCCACCAGATGTGCATCGGAAACTACTACTGGTCTTCCAGGGAACGATCAAAGCGTAGACTGTTTGAGACATTACTCCCGTGGAGAAAGTGCGCATGGGGACTGTTGTATTCAATCCCGATGCAATTTCTGTGTTTCATCAACACTTTGATGGTCCACAGATTACACAATGCATCCAGATGTGCATTGGAAACTACTACTAGTCTTCCAGGGAACGATCAAAGCGTAGACTATTTGAGACATTACTCTCGTGGAGGAAAGTGAGCATGGTGACTGTTGTATTCAATCCCGATGCAATTTCTGTGTTTCGTCAACACTCTGATAGTCCACAGATTACAGAATGCCACCAGATGTGCATCGGAAACTACTACTGTTCTTCCAGGGAACGATCAAAGCGTAGACTCTTTGAGACATTACTCCCGTGGAGAAAGTGCGCATGGGAACTGTTGTAATGAATCCCGATGCAATTTCTGTTTTTTATCAACACTTTGATAGTCAACAGATTACAGAATGCCCCCAGACGTGCATCGGAAAATACTACTGGTCTTCATGGGAACGATCAAAGCGTAGACTGTTTGAGACAATACTCACATGGAGGAAAGTGCGCATGGTGACTGTTGTATTCAGTTTCGATGCAATTTCTGTGTTTCATCAATACTCTGATAGTCCACAGATTACAGAATGCCACCAGATGTGCATCAGAAACTACTACTGGTCTTCCAGGGAACGATCAAAGCGTTACTGTTTGATACATTACTCCCGTGGTGAAAGTGTGCATGGGGACTGTTTTATTCAATCCCGATGCAATTACTGTGTTTCGTCAACACTCTGATAGTCCACAGATTACAGAAAGCCACCAGATGTGCATCGGAAACTACTACTCGTCTTCCAGGGAACGATCAAAGCGTAGACTGTTTGAGACATTACTCCCGTGGAGGAAAGTGTGCATGGTGACTGTTGAATTAAATCCCGATGCAATTTATGTGCTTCATCAACACTCTGAAGGTCCACAGATTACAGAATGCCACCAGACGTGCATCGAAAACTGTTACTGGACTTCCAGGGAACGATCAAAGCGTAGACCGTTAGAGACATTACTCCCATGGAGGAAAGTGCGCATGGTGACTGTTGTATTCAATCCCGTTGCAATTTCTGTGTTTCATCAACACTCTGATAGTCCACAGATTACCGAATGCCTCCAGATGGGCATCAGAAACTACTACTGGTCTTCCAGGGAACGATCAAAGCGTTGACTGCTTGAGACATTACTCCCATGGAGGAAAGTGCGCATGGTGACTGTTGTATTCAATCCCGATGCAATTTCTGTGTTTCGTCAACACTCTGATAGTCCACAGATTACAGAATGCCACCAGGTGTGCATCGGAAACTACTACTGGTCTTCCAGGGAACGATCAAAGCGTAGACTGTTTCAGACATTACTCCCATGGAGGAAAGTGCGGATGGTGACTGTTGTATTCAATTCCGATGCAATTTCTGTGTTTCATCAACACTCTGATAGTCCACAGATTACAGAATGCCACCAGATGTGCATCGGAAACTACTACTGTTCTTCCAGGGAACGATCAAAGCGTAGCCCGTTAGAGACATTACTCCCATGGAAGAAAGTGCGCATGGTGACTGTTGTATTCAATTCCGATGCAATTTCTGTGTTTCATCAACACTCTGATAGTCCACAGATTACAGAATGCCACCAGATGTGCATCAGAAACTACTACTGGTCTTCCAGGGAACGATCAAATCGTAGACTGTTTGAGACATTACTCACGTGGAGGAAAGTGCGCATGGTGACATTTGCATTCAATCCCGATGCTATTTCTGTGTTTCATCAACACTCTGATAGTCCACATATTACAGAATGCCACCAGACGTGCATCGGAAACTACTACTGGACTTCCAGGGAACGATCAAAGCGTAGACCGTTACAGACAATACTCACATGGAGCAAAGTGCGCATGGTGACTGTTGTATTCAATCCCGATGCTTTTTCTGTGTTTCATCAACACTCTGATAGTCCACAGATTACAGAATGCCACCAGATGTGGATCGGAAACTGCTACTGGTCTTCCAGGGAACGATCATATCGTGGACTGTTTCAGACATTACTTCCATAGAGGAAAGTGCGGATGTGAACTGTTGTATAAAATCCCGATGAAATTTCTGTGTTTCATCAACACTCTGATGGTCCATAAATTACAGAATGCCACCAGATGTACATCGGGAACTACTACTGGTCTTCCAGTGAACGATCAAAGCCTAGAATATTTGAGACATTACTCCCATGGAGGAAAGTGCGCATGGTGATTGTTGTATTCAATCCCGATGCATTTTCTGTGTTTCATCACAGACTGATAGTCCACAGATTACAGAATTCCACCAGATGTGCATCGGAAACTTTTACTGGTCTTCCAGGAACGATCAAAGCGTTGACTGTTTCAGACACTACTCCCATGGAGGAAAGTGCGGATGGTGACTGTTGTATTCACTCCCGATGCAATTTCTGTGTTTCATCAACTTTTTGAAGGTCCTCAGATTACAGAATGCCTCCAGATGTGCATCGGAAGCTACTACAGGTCTTCCAGGGAACGATCAGAGCGTAGACTGTTTCAGACATTACTCCCATGGAGGAAAGTGCGAATGGTGACTGTTGTATTTAATTCCGATGCAATTTCTGTGTTACATCAACACTCTGACAGTCCACAGATTACAGAATGCCACCAGATGTGCATCGGAAACTACTACTGGTCTTCCAGGGAACGATCAAAGCGTAGACCGTTAGAGACATTACTCCCATGGAGGAAACTGCGCATGGTGACTGTTGTATTCAATTCCGATGCAATTTCTGTGTTTCATCAATACTCTGATAGTCCACAGATTACTGAATGCCACCAGATGTGCATCAGAAACTACTACTGGTCTTCCAGGGAACGATCAAATCGTAGACTGTTTGAGACATTACTCACGTGGAGGAAAGTGCGCATGGTGACATTTGTATTCAATCCCGATGCTATTTCTGTGTTTCATCAACACTCTGATAGTCCACAGATTACAGAATGCCACCAGATGTGGATCGGAATCTACTACTGGTCTTCCAGGGAACGATCATAGCGTGGACTGTTTCATACATTACTTCCATAGAGGAAAGTGCGGATGGTGACTGTTGTATTCAATCCCGATGCTATTTCTGTGTTTCATCAACACTCTGATAGTCCATAAATTACAGTATGCCCTCAGATGTACATCGGGAACTACTACTGGTCTTCCAGTGAACGATTAAAGGATAGAATGTTTGAGACATTACTCCCATGGAGGAAAGTCCGCATGGTGACTGTTGTATTCAATCCCGATGCAATATCTGTGTTTCATCAACACTCTGATAGTCCACAGATTACAGAATGCCGCCAGATGTGCATCGGAAAATACTACTGGTCTTCCAGGAAAGGATCAAAGCGTAGACTGTTTGAGACATCACTCCCATGGAGGAAAGTGCGCATGGTGATTGTTGTATTCAATCCCGATGCATTTTCTGTGTTTCATCACAGACTGATAGTCCACAGATTACAGAATTCCACCAGATGTGCATCGGAAACTTTTACTGGTCTTCCAGGAACGATCAAAGCGTTGACTGTTTCAGACACTACTCCCATGGAGGAAAGTGCGGATGGTGACTGTTGTATTCACTCCCGATGCAATTTCTGTGTTTCATCAACTTTTTGAAGGTCCTCAGATTACAGAATGCCTCCAGATGTGCATCGGAAACTACTACAGGTCTTCCAGGGAACGATCAGAGCGTAGACTGTTTCAGACATTACTCCCGTGGAGAAAAGTGCGCATGGTGACTGTTATATTCAATCCCGATGCAATATCTGTGTTACATCTACACTCTGACAGTCCACAGATTACAGAATGCCGCCAGATGTGCATCGGAAAATACTACTGGTCTTCCAGGGAACGATCAAAGCGTAGACCGTTAGAGACATTACTCCCATGGAGGAAACTGCGCATGGTGACTGTTGTATTCAATTCCGATGCAATTTCTGTGTTTCATCAACACTCTGATAGTCCACAGATTACTGAATGCCACCAGATGTGCATCAGAAACTACTACTGGTCTTCCAGGGAACGATCAAATCGTAGACTGTTTGAGACATTACTCACGTGGAGGAAAGTGCGCATGGTGACATTTGTATTCAATCCCGATGCTATTTCTGTGTTTCATCAACACTCTGATAGTCCACAGATTACAGAATGCCACCAGATGTGGATCGGAATCTACTACTGGTCTTCCAGGGAACGATCATAGCGTGGACTGTTTCATACATTACTTCCATAGAGGAAAGTGCGGATGGTGACTGTTGTATTCAATCCCGATGCTATTTCTGTGTTTCATCAACACTCTGATAGTCCATAAATTACAGTATGCCCTCAGATGTACATCGGGAACTACTACTGGTCTTCCAGTGAACGATTAAAGGATAGAATGTTTGAGACATTACTCCCATGGAGGAAAGTCCGCATGGTGACTGTTGTATTCAATCCCGATGCAATATCTGTGTTTCATCAACACTCTGATAGTCCACAGATTACAGAATGCCGCCAGATGTGCATCGGAAAATACTACTGGTCTTCCAGGAAAGGATCAAAGCGTAGACTGTTTGAGACATCACTCCCATGGAGGAAAGTGCGCATGGTGATTGTTGTATTCAATCCCGATGCATTTTCTGTGTTTCATCACAGACTGATAGTCCACAGATTACAGAATTCCACCAGATGTGCATCGGAAACTTTTACTGGTCTTCCAGGAACGATCAAAGCGTTGACTGTTTCAGACACTACTCCCATGGAGGAAAGTGCGGATGGTGACTGTTGTATTCACTCCCGATGCAATTTCTGTGTTTCATCAACTTTTTGAAGGTCCTCAGATTACAGAATGCCTCCAGATGTGCATCGGAAACTACTACAGGTCTTCCAGGGAACGATCAGAGCGTAGACTGTTTCAGACATTACTCCCGTGGAGAAAAGTGCGCATGGTGACTGTTATATTCAATCCCGATGCAATATCTGTGTTACATCTACACTCTGACAGTCCACAGATTACAGAATGCCGCCAGATGTGCATCGGAAAATACTACTGGTCTTCCAGGGAAGGATCAAAGCGTAGACTGTTTGAGACATCACTCCCATGGAGGGAAGTGCGCATGGCGATTGTTGTATTCCATCCCGATGCAATTTCTGTGTTTCATCACAGTCTGATAGTCCACAGATTACAGAATTCCACCAGATGTGCATCGGAAACTTTTACTGGTCTTCCAGGAACGATCAAAGCGTTGACTGTTTCAGACACTACTCCCATGGAGGAAAGTGCGAATGGTGACTGTTGTATTCAATTCCGATGCAATTTCTGTGTTTCATCAACACTCTGATAGTCCACAGATTACAGAATGCCACCAGATGTGCATCGGAAACTACTACTGGTCTTCCAGGGAACGATCAAGGCGTAGACCGTTAGAGACATTACTCCCATGGAGGAAACTGCGCATGGTGACTGTTGTATTCAATCCCGATGCAATCTCTGATTTTCATCAACACTCTGATAGTCCACAGATGACAGATTGAATCCAGATGTGCATCGGAAACTACTACTGGTATTTCTGGGAACCATCAAAGCGTAGACTGTTTCAGACACTACTCCCATGGAGGAAAGTGCGGATGGTGACTGTTGTATTCACTCCCGATTCAATTTCTGTGCTTCATCAATATTTTGAAGGTCCACAGATTACAGAATGCCTCCAGATTTGCATCGGAAACTACTACTGGTCTTCCAGGGAACGATCAAAACGTAGACTGTTTCAGACATTACTCCCATGAAGGAAAGTGCGGATGGTGACTGTTGTATTCAATTCCGATGCAATTTCTGTGTTTCATCAACACTCTGATAGTCCACAGATTACAGAATGCCACCAGATGTGCATCGGAAACTACTACTGGTCTTCCAGGGAACGATCAAAGCGTAGACCGTTAGAGACATTACTCCCATGGAGGAAAGTGCGCATGGTGACTGTTGTATTCAATTCCGATGCAATTTCTGTGTTTCATCAACACTCTGATAGTCCACAGATTACAGAATGCCACCAGACGTGCATCGGAAACTACTACTGGACTTCCAGGGAACGATCAAAGCGTAGACCGTTAGAGACATTACTCCCATGGAGGAAAGTGCGCATGGTGACTGTTGTATTCAATCCCGATGCTATTTCTGTGTTTCATCAACACTCTGATAGTCCACAGATTACAGAATGCCACCAGATGTGGATCGGAAAGTACTACTGGTCTTCCAGGGAACGATCATAGCGTGGACTGTTTCAGACATAACTTCCATAGAGGAAAGTGCGGATGGTGACTGTTGTATAAAATCCCGATGAAATTTCTGTGTTTCATCAACACTCTGATGGTCCATAAATTACAGAATGCCACCAGATGTACATCGGGAACTACTACTGGTCTTCCAGTGAACGATCAAAGCCTAGAATATTTGAGACATTACTCCCATGGAGGAAAGCCCGCATGGTGACTGTTGTATTCAATCCCGATGCAATTTCAGTGTTTCATCAACACTCTGATAGTCCACAGATTACAGAATGAAACCAGATGTGCATCGGAAACTACTACTTGTCTTCCAGGGAACGATCAAAGCGTAGACTGTTTGAGACGTTACTCCCGTGGAGGATAGTGCGCATGGTGACTGTTGTACTCAATCCCGATGCAATTTCTGTGTTTCATCTACACTCTGACAGTCCACAGATTACAGAATGCCGCCAGATGTGCATCGGAAAATACTACTGGTCTTCCAGGAAAGGATCAAAGCGTAGACTGTTTGAGACATCACTCCCATGGAGGAAAGTGCGCATGGTGATTGTTGTATTCAATCTCGATGCATTTTCTGTGTTTCATCACAGACTGATAGTCCACAGATTACAGAATTCCACCAGATGTGCATCGGAAACCTTTACTGGTCTCCCAGGAACGATCAAAGCGTTGACTGTTTCAGACAATACTCCCATGGAGGAAAGTGCGGATGATGACTGTTGTATTCACTCCCGATGCAATTTCTGTGTTTCATCAACTTTTTGAAGGTCCTCAGATTACAGAATGCCTCCAGATGTGCATCGGAAACTACTACAGGTCTTCCAGGGAACGATCAGAGCGTAGACTGTTTCAGACATTACTCCCATGGAGGAAAGTGCGAATGGTGACTGTTGTATTTAATTCCGATGCAATTTCTGTGTTACATCAACACTCTGACAGTCCACAGATTACAGAATGCCACCAGATGTGCATCGGAAACTACTACTGGTCTTCCAGGGAACGATCAATGCGTAGACCGTTAGAGACATTACTCCCATGGAGGAAACTGCGCATGGTGACTGTTGTATTCAATTCCGATGCAATTTCTGTGTTTCATCAACACTCTGATAGTCCACAGATTACTGAATGCCACCAGATGTGCATCAGAAACTACTACTGGTCTTCCAGGGAACGATCAAATCGTAGACTGTTTGAGACATTACTCACGTGGAGGAAAGTGCGCATGGTGACATTTGTATTCAATCCCGATGCTATTTCTGTGTTTCATCAACACTCTGATAGTCCACAGATTACAGAATGCCACCAGATGTGGATCGGAATCTACTACTGGTCTTCCAGGGAACGATCATAGCGTGGACTGTTTCATACATTACTTCCATAGAGGAAAGTGCGGATGGTGACTGTTGTATTCAATCCCGATGCTATTTCTGTGTTTCATCAACACTCTGATAGTCCATAAATTACAGAATGCCCTCAGATGTACATCGGGAACTACTACTGGTCTTCCAGTGAACGATCAAAGGATAGAATGTTTGAGACATTACTCCCATGGAGGAAAGTCCGCATGGTGACTGTTGTATTCAATCCCGATGCAATATCTGTGTTTCATCAACACTCTGATAGTCCACAGATTACAGAATGCCGCCAGATGTGCATCGGAAAATACTACTGGTCTTCCAGGAAAGGATCAAAGCGTAGACTGTTTGAGACATCACTCCCATGGAGGAAAGTGCGCATGGTGATTGTTGTATTCAATCCCGATGCATTTTCTGTGTTTCATCACAGACTGATAGTCCACAGATTACAGAATTCCACCAGATGTGCATCGGAAACTTTTACTGGTCTTCCAGGAACGATCAAAGCGTTGACTGTTTCAGACACTACTCCCATGGAGGAAAGTGCGGATGGTGACTGTTGTATTCACTCCCGATGCAATTTCTGTGTTTCATCAACTTTTTGAAGGTCCTCAGATTACAGAATGCCTCCAGATGTGCATCGGAAACTACTACAGGTCTTCCAGGGAACGATCAGAGCGTAGACTGTTTCAGACATTACTCCCGTGGAGAAAAGTGCGCATGGTGACTGTTATATTCAATCCCGATGCAATATCTGTGTTACATCTACACTCTGACAGTCCACAGATTACAGAATGCCGCCAGATGTGCATCGGAAAATACTACTGGTCTTCCAGGGAAGGATCAAAGCGTAGACTGTTTGAGACATCACTCCCATGGAGGGAAGTGCGCATGGCGATTGTTGTATTCCATCCCGATGCAATTTCTGTGTTTCATCACAGTCTGATAGTCCACAGATTACAGAATTCCTCCAGATGTGCATCGGAAACTTTTACTGGTCTTCCAGGAACGATCAAAGCGTTGACTGTTTCAGACACTACTCCCATGGAGGAAAGTGCGAATGGTGACTGTTGTATTCAATTCCGATGCAATTTCTGTGTTTCATCAACACTCTGATAGTTCACAGATTACAGAATGCCACCAGATGTGCATCGGAAACTACTACTGGTCTTCCAGGGAACGATCAAAGCGTAGACCGTTAGAGACATTACTCCCATGGAGGAAACTGCGCATGGTGACTGTTGTGTTCAATCCCGATGCAATCTCTGATTTTCATCAACACTCTGATAGTCCACAGATGACAGATTGCCTCCAGATGTGCATCGGAAACTACTACTGGTATTTCTGGGAACCATCAAAGCGTAGACTGTTTCAGACACTACTCCCATGGAGGAAAGTGCGGATGGTGACTGTTGTATTCACTCCCGATTCAATTTCTGTGCTTCATCAACATTTTGAAGGTCTACAGATTACAGAATGCCTCCAGATTTGCATCGGAAACTACTACTGGTCTTCCAGGGAACGATCAAAGCGTAGACTGTTTCAGACATTACTCCCATGAAGGAAAGTGCGGATGGTGACTGTTGTATTCAATTCCGATGCTATTTCTGTGTTTCATCAACACTCTGATAGTCCACAGATTACAGAATGCCACCAGATGTGCATCGGAAACTACTACTGGTCTTCCAGGGAACGATCAAAGCGTAGACCGTTAGAGACATTACTCCCATGGAGGAAAGTGCGCATGGTGACTGTTGTATTCAATTCCGATGCAATTTCTGTGTTTCATCAACACTCTGATAGTCCACAGATTACAGAATGCCACCAGACGTGCATCGGAAACTACTACTGGACTTCCAGGGAACGATCAAAGCGTAGACCGTTAGAGACATTACTCCCATGGAGGAAAGTGCGCATGGTGACTGTTGTATTCAATCCCGATGCTATTTCTGTGTTTCATCAACACTCTGATAGTCCACAGATTACAGAATGCCACCAGATGTGGATCGGAAAGTACTACTGGTCTTCCAGGGAACGATCATAGCGTGGACTGTTTCAGACATTACTTCCATAGAGGAAAGTGCGGATGGTGACTGTTGTATTCAATCCCGATGAAATTTCTGTGTTTCATCAACACTCTGATAGTCCATAAATTACAGAATGCCACCAGATGTACATCGGGAACTACTACTGGTCTTCCAGTGAACGATCAAAGCCTAGAATGTTTGAGACATTACTCCGATGGAGGAAAGTCCGCATGGTGGCTGTTGTATTCAATCCCGATGCAATTTCTGTGTTTCATCAACACTCTGATAGTCCACATATTACAGAATGAAACCAGATGTGCATCGGAAACTACCACTTGTCTTCCAGGGAACGATCAAAGCATAGACTGTTTGAGACGTTACTCCCGCGGAGGTAAGTGCGCATGGTGACAGTTGTATTCAATCCCGATGCAATTTCTGTGTTTCATCTACACTCTGACAGTCCACAGATTACAGAATGCCGCCAGATGTGCATCGGAAAATACTACTGGTCATCCAGGGAAGGATCAAAGCGTAGACTGTTTGAGACATCACTCCCATGGAGGAAAGTGCGCATGGTGATTGTTGTATTCAATCCCGATGCAATTTCTGTGTTTCATCACAGTCTGATAGTCCACAGATTACAGAATTCCACCAGATGTGCATCGGAAACTTTTACTGGTCTTCCAGGAACGATCAAAGCGTTGACTGTTTGAGACGTTACTCCTGTGGAGGAAAGTGCGCATGGCGACTGTTGAATTCAATCCCGATGCAATTTTTGTGTTTCATCAACACTCTGATAGTCCACAGATTACAGAATGCCTCCAGATGTGCATTGGAAACTACTACTAGTCTTCCAGGGAACGATCAAAGCGTAGACTGTTTGAGACATTACTCCCATGGAGGAAAGTGCGCATGGTGACTGTTGTATTCAATCCCGATACAATCTCTGATTTTCATCAACACTCTGATAGTCCACAGATGACAGATTGCCTCCAGATGTGCATCGGAAACTACTACTGGTCTTTCTGGGAACGATCAAAGCGTAGACTGTTTCAGACACTACTCCCATGGAGGAAAGTGCGGATGGTGACTGTTGTATTCACTCCCGATTCAATTTCTGTGCTTCATCAACATTTTGAAGGTCCACAGATTACAGAATGCCTCCAGATGTGCATCGGAAACTACTACTGGTCTTCCAGGGAACGATCAAAGCGTAGACTGTTTCAGACATTACTCCTATGATGGAAAGTGCGGATGGTGACTGTTGTATTCAATTCCGATGCAATTTCTGTGTTTCATCAACACTCTGATAGTCCACAGATTACAGGATGTCACAAGATGTGCATCGGAAACTACTACTGGCCTTCCAGGGAACGATCAAAGCGTAGACCGTTAGAGACATTACTCCCATGGAGGAAAGTGCGCATGGTGACTGTTGTATTCAATTCCGATGCAATTTCTGTGTTTCATCAACACTCTGATAGTCCACAGATTACAGAATGCCACCAGATGTGAATCAGAAACTACTACTGGTCTTCCAGGGAACGATCAAATCGTAGACTGTTTGAGACACTACTCACGTGGAGGAAAGTGCGCATTGTGACATTTGCATTCAATCCCGATGCTGTTTCTGTGTTTCATCAACACTCTGATAGTCCACTGATTACAGAATGCCACCAGACGTGCATCGGAAACTACTACTATACTTCCAGGGAACGATCAAAGCGTAGACTGTTTGAGACATTACACCCGTGGAGGAAAGTGCGCATGGTGACTGTTGTATTCAATCCCGATGGAATTTGTGTATTTCATCAACACTCTGACAGTCCACAGATTACAGAATGCCACCAGATGTGCATCAGAAACTACTACTGGTCTTCCAGGGAATGATCAAATCGTAGACTGTTTGATACATTACTCACGTGGAGGAAAGTGCGCATGGTGACATTTGCATTCAATCCCGATGCTATATCTGTGTTTCATCAACACTCTGATAGTCCACAGATTACAGAATGCCACCAGACGTGCATCGGAAACTACTATTGGACTTCCAGGGAACGATCAAAGCGTAGACCGTTACAGACATTACTCACATGGAGGAAAGTGCGCATGGTGACTGTTGTATTCAATCCCGATGCTATTTCTGTGTTTCATCAACACTCTGATAGTCCACAGATTACAGAATGCCACCAGATGTGGATCGGAAACTGCTACTGGTCTTCCAGGGAACGATCATAGCGTGGACTGTTTCAGACATTACTACCATAGAGGAAAGTGCGGATGGTGACTGTTGTATAAAATCCCGATGAAATTTCTGTGTTTCATCAACACTCTGATGGTCCATAAATTACAGAATGCCACCAGATGTACATCGGGAACTACTACTGGTCTTCCAGTGAACGATCAAAGCCTAGAATGTTTGAGACATTACTCCCATGGAGGAAAGTCCGCATGGTGACTGTTGTATTCAATCCCGATGCAATTTCTGTGTTTCATCAACACTCTGATTGTCCACAGATTACAGAATGAAACCAGATGTGCATCGGAAACTACTACTTGTCTTCCAGGGAACGATCAAAGCGTAGACTGTTTGAGACGTTACTCCCGTGGAGGATAGTGCGCATGGTGACTGTTGTATTCAATCCCGATGCAATTTCTGTGTTTCATCTACACTCTGACAGTCCACAGATTACAGAATGCCGCCAGATGTGCATCGGAAAATACTACTGGTCATCCAGGGAAGGATCAATGCGTAGACTGTTTGAGACATCACTCCCATGGAGGAAAGTGCGCATGGTGATTGTTGTATTCAGTCCCGATGCAATTTCTGTGTTTCATCACAGTCTGATAGTCCACAGATTACAGAATTCCACCAGATGTGCATCGGAAACTTTTACTGGTCTTCCAGGAACGACCAAAGCGTTGACTGTTTGAGACGTTACTCCCGTGGAGGAAAGTGCGCATGGCGACTGTTGAATTCAAACCCGATGCAATTTTTGTGTTTCAGCAACACTCTGATAGTCCACAGATTACAGAATGCCTCCAGATGTGCATTGGAAACTACTACTGGTCTTCCAGGGAACGATCAAAGCGTAGACTGTTTGAGACATTACTCCCATGGAGAAAAGTGCGCATGGTGAATGTTGTATTCAATCCCGATGCAATCTCTGATTTTCATCAACACTCTGATAGTCCACAGATGACAGATTGCCTCCAGATGTGCATCGGAAACTACTACTGGTCTTTCTGGGAACGATCAAAGCGTAGACTGTTTCAGACACTACTCCCATGGAGGAAAGTGCGGATGGTGACTGTTGTATTCAATCCCGATGCAATTTCTGTGTTTCATCAACACTCTGATAGTCCACAGATTACAGAATGAAACCAGATGTGCATCGCAAACTACTACTTGTCTTCCAGGGAACGATCAAAGCGTAGACTGTTTGAGACGCTACTCCCGTGGAGGATAGTGCGCATGGTGACTGTTGTATTCAATCCCGATGCAATTTCTGTGTTTCATCTACACTCTGACAGTCCACAGATTACAGAATGCCGCCAGATGTGCATCGGAAAATACTACTGGTCTTCCAGGAAAGGATCAAAGCGTAGACTGTTTGAGACATCACTCCCATGGAGGAAAGTGCGCATGGTGATTGTTGTATTCAATCCCGATGCATTTTCTGTGTTTCATCACAGTCTGATAGTCCACAGATTACAGAATTCCACCAGATGTGCATCGGAAACTTTTACTGGTCTTCCAGGAACGATCAAAGCGTTGACTGTTTGAGTCATTACTCCCGTGGAGGAAAGTGCGCATGGCGACTGTTGAATTCAATCCCGATGCAATTTTTGTGTTTCATCAACACTCTGATAGTCCACAGATTACAGAATGCCTCCAGATGTGCATTGGAAACTACTACTGGTCTTCCAGGGAACGATCAAAGCGTAGACTGTTTGAGACATTACTCCCATGGAGGAAAGTGCGCATGGTGACTGTTGTATTGAATCCCGATGCAATCTCTGATTTTCATCAACACTCTGATAGTCCACAGATGACAGATTGCCTCCAGATGTGCATCGGAAACTACTACTGGTCTTCCAGTGAATGATCAAAGCCTAGAATGTTTGAGACATTACTCCAATTGAGGAAAGTCCGCATGGTGACTGTTGTATTCAATCCCGATGCATTTTCTGTGTTTCATCAACACTCTGATAGTCCACAGATTACAGAATGTAACCAGATGTGCATCGGAAACTACTACTGGTCTTCCAGGGAACGATCAAAGCGTAGACTGTTTGAGACGTTACTCCCGTGGAGGATAGTGCGCATGGTGACTGTTGTATTCAATCCCGATGCAATTTCTGTGTTTCATCTACACTCTGACAGTCCACAGATTACAGAATGCCGCCTGATGTGCATCGGAAAATACTACTGGTCTTCCAGGGAAGTATCAAAGCGTAGACTGTTTGAGACATCACTCCCATGGAGGAAAGTGCGCATGGTGATTGTTGTATTCAATCCCGATGCATTTTCTGTGTTTCATCACAGTCTGATAGTCCACAGATTACAGAATGCCACCAGATGTGGATCGGAATCTACTACTGGTCTTCCAGGGAACGATCATAGCGTGGACTGTTTCAGACATTACTTCCATAGAGGAAAGTGCGGATGGTGACTGTTGTATTCAATCCCGATGCTATTTCTGTGTTTCATCAACACTCTGATAGTCCATAAATTACAGAATGCCACCAGATGTACATCGGGAACTACTACTGGTATCCAGTGAACGATCAAAGGATAGAATGTTTGAGACATTACTCCCATGGAGGAAAGTCCGCATGGTGACTGTTGTATTCAATCCCGATGCAATTTCTGTGTTTCATCAACACTCTGATAGTCCACAGATTACAGAATGAAACCAGATGTGCATCGGAAACTACTACTGGTCTTCCAGGGAAATATCAAAGCGTAGACTGTTTGAGACATTACTCCTGTGGAGAAAAGTGCGCATGTTGACTGTTATATTCAATCCCGATGCAATATCTGTGTTACATCTACACTCTGACAGTCCACAGATTACAGAATGCCGCCAGATGTGCATCGGAAAATACTACTGGTCTTCCAGGGAAATATCAAAGCGTAGACTGTTTGAGACATCACTCCCATGGAGGGAAGTGCGCATGGCGATTGTTGTATTCCATCCCGATGCAATTTCTGTGTTTCATCACAGTCTGATAGTCCACAGATTACAGAATTTCACCAGATGTGCATCGGAAACTTTTACTGGTCTTCCAGGAACGATCAAAGCGTTGACTGTTTGAGACATCACTCCCGTGGAGGAAAGTGCGCATGGCGACTGTTGAATTCAATCCCGATGCAATTTATGTGTTTCATCAACGCTCTGATGGTCCACAGATTACAGAATGCCACCAGACGTGCATCGGAAACTACTACTGGACTTCCAGGGAACGATCAAAGCGTAGACTGTTTGTGACATTACTCCCATGGAGGAAAGTGCGCATGGTGACTGTTGTATTCAATCCCGATGCAATCTCTGATTTTCATCAACACTCTGATAGTCCACAGATGACAGATTGCCTCCAGATGTGCATCGGAAACTACTACTGGTATTTCTGGGAACCATCAAAGCGTAGACTGCTTCAGACACTACTCCCATGGAGGAAAGTGCGGATGGTGACTGTTGTATTCACTCCCGATTCAATTTCTGTGCTTCATCAACATTTTGAAGGTCCACAGATTACAGAATGCCTCCAGATGTGCATCGGAAACTACTACTGGTCTTCCAGGGAACGATCAAAGCGTAGACTGTTTCAGACATTACACCCATGAAGGAAAGTGCGGATGGTGACTGTTGTATTCAATTCCGATGCAATTTCTGTGTTTCATCAACACTCTGATAGTCCACAGATTACAGAATGCCACCAGATGTGCATCGGAAACTACTACTGGTCTTCCAGGGACGATCAAAGCGTAGACCTTTAGAGACATTACTCCCATGGAGGAAAGTGCGCATGGTGACTGTTGTATTCAATTCCGATGCAATTTCTGTGTTTCATCAACACTCTGATAGTCCACAGATTACAGAATGCCACCAGATCTGCATCGGAAACTACTGCTGGACTTCCAGGGAACGATCAAAGCGTAGACCGTTAGAGACATTACTCCCATGGAGGAAAGTGCGCATGGTGACTGTTGTTTTCAATCCCGATGCTATTTCTGTGTTTCATCAACACTCTGATAGTCCACAGATTACAGAATGCCACCAGATGTGGATCGGAAACTACTACTGGTCTTCCAGGGAACGATCATAACGTGGACTGTTTCAGAGATTACTTCCATAGAGGAAAGTGCGGATGGTGACTGTTGTATTCAATCCCGATGAAATATCTGTGTTTCATCAACACTCTGATAGTCCATAAATTACAGAATGCCACCAGATGTACATCGGGAACTACTACTGGTCTTCCAGGGAACGATCAAAGCGTAGACTGTTTGAGACATTACTCCCATGGAGGAAAGTGCGCATGGTGACTGTTGTATTGAATCCCGATGCAATCTCTGATTTTCATCAACACTCTGATAGTCCACAGATGACAGATTGCCTCCAGATGTGCATCGGAAACTACTACTGGTCTTCCAGTGAATGATCAAAGCCTAGAATGTTTGAGACATTACTCCCATGGAGGAAAGTCCGCATGGTGACTGTTGTATTCAATCCCGATGCAATTTCTGTGTTTCATCAACACACTGATAGTCCACAGATTACAGAATGTAACCAGATGTGCATCGGAAACTACTACTGGTCTTCCAGGGAACGATCAAAGCGTAGACTGTTTGAGACGTTACTCCCGTGGAGGATAGTGCGCATGGTGACTGTTGTATTCAATCCCGATGCAATTTCTGTGTTTCATCTACACTCTGACAGTCCACAGATTACAGAATGCCGCCAGATGTGCATCGGAAAATACTACTGGTCTTCCAGGGAAGTATCAAAGCGTAGACTCTTTGAGACATCACTCCCATGGAGGAAAGTGCGCATGGTGATTGTTGTATTCAATCCCGATGCATTTTCTGTGTTTCATCACAGTCTGATAGTCCACAGATTACAGAATTCCACCAGATGTGCATCGGAAACTTTTACTGGTCTTCCAGGAACGATCAAAGCGTTGACTGTTTCAGACACTACTCCCATGGAGGAAAGTGCGGATGGTGACGGTTGTATTCACTCCCGATGCAATTTCTGTGTTTCATCAACTTTTTGAAGGTCCTCAGATTACAGAATGCCTCCAGATGTGCATCGGAAGCTACTACAGGTCTTCCAGGGAACGATCAAAGCGTAGACTGTTTCAGACATTACTCCTATGGAGGAAAGTGCGAATGGTGACTGTTGTATTCAATTCCGATGCAATTTCTGTGTTTCATCAACACTCTGATAGTCCACAGATTACAGAATACCACCAGATGTGCATCGGAAACTACTACTGGTCTTCCAGGGAACGATCAAAGCGTAGACCGTTAGAGACATTACTCCCATGGAGGAAACTGCGCATGGTGACTGTTGTATTCAATTCCGATGCAATTTCTGTGTTTCATCAACACTCTGATAGTCCACAGATTACTGAATGCCACCAGATGTGCATCAGAAACTACTACTGGTCTTCCAGGGAACGATCAAATCGTAGACTGTTTGAGACATTACTCACGTGGAGGAAAGTCCGCATGGTGACATTTGTATTCAATCCCGATGCTATTTCTGTGTTTCATCAACACTCTGATAGTCCACAGATTACAGAATGCCACCAGATGTGGATCGGAATCTACTACTGGTCTTCCAGGGAACGATCATAGCGTGGACTGTTTCAGACATTACTTCCATAGAGGAAAGTGCGGATGGTGACTGTTGTATTCAATCCCGATGCTATTTCTGTGTTTCATCAACACTCTGATAGTCCATAAATTACAGAATGCCACCAGATGTACATCGGGAACTACTACTGGTATCCAGTGAACGATCAAAGGATAGAATGTTTGAGACATTACTCCCATGGAGGAAAGTCCGCATGGTGACTGTTGTATTCAATCCCGATGCAATTTCTGTGTTTCATCAACACTCTGATAGTCCACAGATTACAGAATGAAACCAGATGTGCATCGGAAACTACTACTGGTCTTCCAGGGAAAGATCAAAGCGTAGACTGTTTGAGACATTACTCCCGTGGAGAAAAGTGCGCATGGTGACTGTTATATTCAATCCCGATGCAATATCTGTGTTACATCTACACTCTGACAGTCCACAGATTACAGAATGCCGCCAGATGTGCATCGGAAAATACTACTGGTCTTCCAGGGAAGGATCAAAGCGTAGACTGTTTGAGACATCACTCCCATGGAGGGAAGTGCGCATGGCGATTGTTGTATTCCATCCCGATGCAATATCTGTGTTTCATCACAGTCTGATAGTCCACAGATTACAGAATTTCACCAGATGTACATCGGAAACTTTTACTGGTCTTCCAGGAACGATCAAAGCGTTGACTGTTTGAGACATCACTCCCGTGGAGGAAAGTGCTCATGGCGACTGTTGAATTCAATCCCGATGCAATTTATGTGTTTCATCAACGCTCTGATGGTCCACAGATTACAGAATGCCACCAGACGTGCATCGGAAACTACTACTGGACTTCCAGGGAACGATCAAAGCGTAGACTGTTTGTGACATTACTCCCATGAAGGAAAGTGTTCATGGTGACTGTTGTATTCAATCCCGATGCAATCTCTGATTTTCATCAACACTCTGATAGTCCACAGATGACAGATTGCCTCCAGATGTGCATCGGAAACTACTACTGGTATTTCTGGGAACCATCAAAGCGTAGACTGCTTCAGACACTACTCCCATGGAGGAAAGTGCGGATGGTGACTGTTGTATTCACTCCCGATTCAATTTCTGTGCTTCATCAACATTTTGAAGGTCCACAGATTACAGAATGCCTCCAGATGTGCATCGGAAACTACTACTGGTCTTCCAGGGAACGATCAAAGCGTAGACTGTTTCAGACATTACACCCATGAAGGAAAGTGCGGATGGTGACTGTTGTATTCAATTCCGATGCAATTTCTGTGTTTCATCAACACTCTGATAGTCCACAGATTACAGAATGCCACCAGATGTGCATCGGAAACTACTACTGGTCTTCCAGGGAACGATCAAAGCGTAGACCTTTAGAGACATTACTCCCATGGAGGAAAGTGCGCATGGTGACTGTTGTATTCAATTCCGATGCAATTTCTGTGTTTCATCAACACTCTGATAGTCCACAGATTACAGAATGCCACCAGATGTGGATCGGAAACTACTACTTTTCTTCCAGGGAACGATCATAACGTGGACTGTTTCAGAGATTACTTCCATAGAGGAAAGTGCGGATGGTGACTGTTGTATTCAATCCCGATGAAATATCTGTGTTTCATCAACACTCTGATAGTCCATAAATTACAGAATGCCACCAGATGTACATCGGGAACTACTACTGGTCTTCCAGTGAACGATCAAAGCCTAGAATGTTTGAGACATTACTCCGATGGAGGAAAGTCCGCATGGTGGCTGTTGTATTCAATCCCGATGCAATTTCTGTGTTTCATCAACACTCTGATAGTCCACATATTACAGAATGAAACCAGATGTGCATCGGAAACTACTACTTGTCTTCCAGGGAACGATCAAAGCGTAGACTGTTTGAGACGTTACTCCCGCGGAGGTAAGTGCGCATGGTGACTGTTTTATTCAATCCCGTTGCAATTTCTGTGTTTCATCTACACTCTGACAGTCCACAGATTACAGAATGCCGCCAGATGTGCATCGGAAAATACTACTGGTCATCCAGGGAAGGATCAAAGCGTAGACTGTTTGAGACATCACTCCCATGGAGGAAAGTGCGCATGGTGATTGTTGTATTCAATCCCGATGCAATTTCTGTGTTTCATCACAGTCTGATAGTCCACAGATTACAGAATTCCACCAGATGTGCATCGGAAACTTTTACTGGTCTTCCAGGAACGATCAAAGCGATGACTGAGACGTTACTCCCGTGGAGGAAAGTGCGCATGGCGACTGTTGAATTCAATCCCGATGCAATTTTTGTGTTTAATCAACACTCTGATAGTCCACAGATTACAGAATGCCTCCAGATGTGCATTGGAAACTACTACTGGTCTTCCAGGGAACGATCAAAGCGTAGACTGTTTGAGACCTTACTCCCATGGAGGAAAGTGCGCATGGTGACTGTTGTATTCAATCCCGATGCAATCTCTGATTTTCATCAACGCTCTGATAGTCGACAGATGACAGATTGCCTCCAGATGTGCATCGGAAACTACTACTGGTCTTTCTGGGAACGATCAAAGCGTAGACTGTTTCAGACACTACTCCCATGGAGGAAAGTGCGGATGGTGACTGTTGTATTCACTCCCGATTCAATTTCTGTGCTTCATCAACATTTTGAAGGTCCACAGATTACAGAATGCCTCCAGATGTGCATCGGAAACTACTACTGGTCTTCCAGGGAACGATCAAAGCGTAGACTGTTTCAGACATTACTCCCATGAAGGAAAGTGCGGATGGTGACTGTTGTATTCAATTCCGATGCAATTTCTGTGTTTCATCAACACTCTGATAGTCCACAGATTACAGAATGCCACCAACTGTGCATCGGAAACTACTACTGGTCTTCCAGGGAACGATCAAAGCGTAGACCGTTAGAGACATTACTGGCATGGAGGAAAGTGCGCATGGTGACTGTTGTATTCAATTCCGATGCAATTTCTGTGTTTCATCAACACTCTGATAGTCCACAGATTACAGAATGCCACCAGATGTGAATCAGAAACTACTACTGGTCTTCCAGGGTACGATCAAATCGTAGACTGTTTGAGACACTACTCACGTGTAGGAAAGTGCGCATGGTGACATTTGCATTCAATCCCGATGCTATTTCTGTGTTTCATCAACACTCTGATAGTCCACAGATTACAGAATGCCACCAGACGTGCATCGGAAACTACTACTATACTTCCAGGGAACGATCAAAGCGTAGACTGTTTGACACATTACACCCGTGGAGGAAAGTGCGCATGGTGACTGTTGTATTCAATCCCGATGGAATTTGTGTATTTCATCAACACTCTGACAGTCCACAGATTACAGAATGCCACCAGATGTGCATCAGAAACTACTACTGGTCTTCCAGGGAACGATCAAATTGTAGTCTGTTTGAGACATTACTCACGTGGAGGAAAGTGCGCATGGTGACATTTGCATTCAATCCCGATGCTATTTCTGTGTTTCATCAACGTTCTGATAGTCCACAGTTTACAGAATGCCACCAGACGTGCATCGGAAACTACTACTGGACTTCCAGGGAACGATCAAAGCGTAGACCGTTGCAGACATTACTCACATGGAGGAAAGTGCGCATGGTGACTGTTGTATTCAATCCCGATGCTATTTCTGTGTTTCATCAACACTCTGATAGTCTACAGATTACAGAATGCCTCCAGATGTGGATCGGAAACTGCTACTGGTCTTCCAGGGAACGATCATAGCGTGGACTGTTTCAGACATTACTTCCATAGAGGAAAGTGCGGGTGATGACTGTTGTATAAAATCCCGATGAAATTTCTGTGTTTCATCAACACTCTGATGGTCCATAAATTACAGAATGCCACCAGATGTACATCGGGAACTACTACTGGTCTTCCAGGGAACGATCAAAGCGTAGACTGTTTCAGACATTACTCCTATGGAGGAAAGTGCGAATGGTGACTGTTGTATTCAATTCCGATGCAATTTCTGTGTTTCATCAACACTCTGATAGTCCACAGATTACAGAATGCCACCAGATGTGCATCGGAAACTACTACTGGTCTTCCAGGGAACGATCAAAGCGTAGACCTTTAGAGACATTACTCCCATGGAGGAAAGTGCGCATGGTGACTGTTGTATTCAATTCCGATGCAATTTCTGCGTTTCATCAACACTCTGATAGTCCACAGATTACAGAATGCCACCAGATGTGCATCGGAAACTACTACTGGACTTCCAGGGAACGATCAAAGCGTAGACCGTTAGAGACATTACTCCCATGGAGGAAAGTGCGCATGGTGACTGTTGTATTCAATCCCGATGCTATTTCTGTGTTTCATCAACACTCTGATAGTCCACAGATTACAGAATGCCACCAGATGTGGATCGGAAACTACTACTGGTCTTCCAGGGAACGATCATAACGTGGACTGTTTCAGAGATTACTTCCATAGAGGAAAGTGCGGATGGTGACTGTTGTATTCAATCCCGATGAAATATCTGTGTTTCATCAACACTCTGATAGTCCATAAATTACAGAATGCCACCAGATGTACATCGGGAACTACTACTGGTCTTCCAGTGAACGATCAAAGCCTAGAATGTTTGAGACATTACTCCGATGGAGGAAAGTCCGCATGGTGGCTGTTGTATTCAATCCCGATGCAATTTCTGTGTTTCATCAACACTCTGATAGTCCACATATTACAGAATAAAACCAGATGTGCATCGGAAACTACTACTTGTCTTCCAGGGAACGATCAAAGCGTAGACTGTTTGAGACGTTACTCCCGCGGAGGTAAGTGCGCATGGTGACTGTTTTATTCAATCCCGTTGCAATTTCTGTGTTTCATCTACACTCTGACAGTCCACAGATTACAGAATGCCGCCAGATGTGCATCGGAAAATACTACTGGTCATCCAGGGAAGGATCAAAGCGTAGACTGTTTGAGACATCACTCCCATGGAGGAAAGTGCGCATGGTGATTATTGTATTCAATCCCGATGCAATTTCTGTGTTTCATCACAGTCTGATAGTCCACAGATTACAGAATTCCACCAGATGTGCATCGGAAACTTTTACTGGTCTTCCAGGAACGATCAAAGCGATGACTGAGACGTTACTCCCGTGGAGGAAAGTGCGCATGGCGACTGTTGAATTCAATCCCGATGCAATTTTTGTGTTTAATCAACACTCTGATAGTCCACAGATTACAGAATGCCTCCAGATGTGCATTGGAAACTACTACTGGTCTTCCAGGGAACGATCAAAGCGTAGACTGTTTGAGACCTTACTCCCATGGAGGAAAGTGCGCATGGTGACTGTTGTATTCAATCCCGATGCAATCTCTGATTTTCATCAACGCTCTGATAGTCCACAGATGACAGATTGCCTCCAGATGTGCATCGGAAACTACTACTGGTCTTTCTGGGAACGATCAAAGCGTAGACTGTTTCAGACACTACTCCCATGGAGGAAAGTGCGGATGGTGACTGTTGTATTCACTCCCGATTCAATTTCTGTGCTTCATCAACATTTTGAAGGTCCACAGATTACAGAATGCCTCCAGATGTGCATCGGAAACTACTACTGGTCTTCCAGGGAACGATCAAAGCGTAGACTGTTTCAGACATTACTCCCATGAAGGAAAGTGCGGATGGTGACTGTTGTATTCAATTCCGATGCAATTTCTGTGTTTCATCAACACTCTGATAGTCCACAGATTACAGAATGCCACCAGATGTGCATCGGAAACTACTACTGGTCTTCCAGGGAACGATCAAAGCGTAGACCGTTAGAGACATTACTGGCATGGAGGAAAGTGCGCATGGTGACTGTTGTATTCAATTCCGATGCAATTTCTGTGTTTCATCAACACTCTGATAGTCCACAGATTACAGAATGCCACCAGATGTGAATCAGAAACTACTACTGGTCTTCCAGGGTACGATCAAATCGTAGACTGTTTGAGACACTACTCACGTGAAGGAAAGTGCGCATGGTGACATTTCCATTCAATCCCGATGCTATTTCTGTGTTTCATCAACACTCTGATAGTCCACAGATTACAGAATGCCACCAGACGTGCATCGGAAACTACTACTATACTTCCAGGGAACGATCAAAGCGTAGACTGTTTGACACATTACACCCGTGGAGGAAAGTGCGCATGGTGACTGTTGTATTCAATCCCGATGGAATTTGTGTATTTCATCAACACTCTGACAGTCCACAGATTACAGAATGCCACCAGATGTGCATCAGAAACTACTACTGGTCTTCCAGGGAACGATCAAATCGTAGACTGTTTGAGACATTACTCACGTGGAGGAAAGTGCGCATGGTGACATTTGCATTCAATCCCGATGCTATTTCTGTGTTTCATCAACGTTCTGATAGTCCACAGTTTACAGAATGCCACCAGACGTGCATCGGAAACTACTACTGGACTTCCAGGGAACGATCAAAGCGTAGACCGTTGCAGACATTACTCACATGGAGGAAAGTGCGCATGGTGACTGTTGTATTCAATCCCGATGCTATTTCTGTGTTTCATCAACACTCTGATAGTCTACAGATTACAGAATGCCTCCAGATGTGGATCGGAAACTGCTACTGGTCTTCCAGGGAACGATCATAGCGTGGACTGTTTCAGACATTACTTCCATAGAGGAAAGTGCGGATGGTGACTGTTGTATAAAATCCCGATGAAATTTCTGTGTTTCATCAACACTCTGATGGTCCATAAATTACAGAATGCCACCAGATGTACATCGGGAACTACTACTGGTCTTCCAGTGAACGATCAAAGCCTAGAATGTTTGAGACATTACTCCCATGGAGGAAAGTCCGCATGGTGACTGTTGTATTCAATCCCGATGCAATTTCTGTGTTTCATCAACACTCTGATTGTCCACAGATTACAGAATGAAACCAGATGTGCATCGGAAACTACTACTGGTCTTCCAGGGAACGATCAAAGCGAGGACTGTTTGAGACGTTACTCCCGTGGAGGATAGTGCGCATGGTGACTGTTGTATTCAATCCCGATGCAATTTCTGTGTTTCATCTACACTCTGACAGTCCACAGATTACAGAATGCCGCCAGATGTGCATCGGAAAATACTACTGGTCTTCCAGGGAAGGATCAAAGAGTAGACTGTTTGAGACATCACTCCCATGGAGGAAAGTGCGCATGGTGATTGTTGTATTCAATCCCGATGCATTTTCTGTGTTTCATCACAGTCTGATAGTCCACAGATTACAGAATTCCACCAGATGTGCATCGGAAACTTTTACTGGTCTTCCAGGAACGATCAAAGCGTTGACTGTTTGAGACATTACTCCCGTGGAGGAAAGTGCGCATGGCGACTGTTGAATTCAATCCCGATGCAATTTTTGTGTTTCATCAACACTCTGATAGTCCACAGATTACAGAATGCCTCCAGATGTGCATGGGAAACTACTACTGGTCTTCCAGGGATCGATCAAAGCGTAGACTGTTTGAGACATTACTCCCATGGAGGAAAGTGCGCATGGTGACTGTTGTATTCAATCCCGATGCAATCTCTGATTTTCATCAACACTCTGATAGTCCACAGATGACAGATTGCCTCCAGATGTGCATCGGAAACTACTACTGGTCTTCCAGTGAACGATTAAAGCCTAGAATATTTGAGACATTACTCCCATGGAGGAAAGTCCGCATGGTGACTGTTGTATTCAATCCCGATACAATTCCTGTGTTTCATCAACACTCTGATAGTCCACAGATTACAGAATGAAACCAGATGTGCATCGGAAACTACTACTGGCCTTCCAGGGAACGATCAAAGCGTAGACTGTTTGAGACGTTACTCCCGTGGAGGATAGTGCGCATGGTGACTGTTGTATTCAATCCCGATGGAATTTGTGTATTTCATCAACACTCTGACAGTCCACAGATTACAGAATGCCACCAGATGTGCATCAGAAACTACTACTGGTCTTCCAGGGAACGATCAAATCGTAGACTGTTTGAGACATTACTCACGTGGAGGAAAGTGCGCATGGTGACATTTGCATTCAATCCCGATGCTATTTCTGTGTTTCATCAACGTTCTGATAGTCCACAGATTACAGAATGCCACCAGACGTGCATCGGAAACTACTACTGGACTTCCAGGGAAAGATCAAAGCGTAGACCGTTGCAGACATTACTCACATGGAGGAAAGTGCGCATGGTGACTGTTGTATTCAATCCCGATGCTATTTCTGTGTTTCATCAACACTCTGATAGTCTACAGATTACAGAATGCCTCCAGATGTGGATCGGAAACTGCTACTGGTCTTCCAGGGAACGATCATAGCGTGGACTGTTTCAGACATTACTTCCATAGAGGAAAGTGCGGATGGTGACTGTTGTATAAAATCCCGATGAAATTTCTGTGTTTCATCAACACTCTGATGGTCCATAAATTACAGAATGCCACCAGATGTACATCGGGAACTACTACTGGTCTTCCAGTGAACGATCAAAGCCTAGAATGTTTGAGACATTACTCCCATGGAGGAAAGTCCGCATGGTGACTGTTGTATTCAATCCCGATGCAATTTCTGTGTTTCATCAACACTCTGATTGTCCACAGATTACAGAATGAAACCAGATGTGCATCGGAAACTACTACTGGTCTTCCAGGGAACGATCAAAGCGAGGACTGTTTGAGACGTTACTCCCGTGGAGGATAGTGCGCATGGTGACTGTTGTATTCAATCCCGATGCAATTTCTGTGTTTCATCTACACTCTGACAGTCCACAGATTACAGAATGCCGCCAGATGTGCATCGGAAAATACTACTGGTCTTCCAGGGAAGGATCAAAGAGTAGACTGTTTGAGACATCACTCCCATGGAGGAAAGTGCGCATGGTGATTGTTGTATTCAATCCCGATGCATTTTCTGTGTTTCATCACAGTCTGATAGTCCACAGATTACAGAATTCCACCAGATATGCATCGGAAACTTTTACTGGTCTTCCAGGAACGATCAAAGCGTTGACTGTTTGAGACATTACTCCCGTGGAGGAAAGTGCGCATGGCGACTGTTGAATTCAATCCCGATGCAATTTTTGTGTTTCATCAACACTCTGATAGTCCACAGATTACAGAATGCCTCCAGATGTGCATGGGAAACTACTACTGGTCTTCCAGGGAACGATCAAAGCGTAGACTGTTTGAGACATTACTCCCATGGAGGAAAGTGCGCATGGTGACTGTTGTATTCAATCCCGATGCAATCTCTGATTTTCATCAACACTCTGATAGTCCACAGATGACAGATTGCCTCCAGATGTGCATCGGAAACTACTACTGGTCTTCCAGTGAACGATTAAAGCCTAGAATGTTTGAGACATTACTCCCATGGAGGAAAGTCCGCATGGTGACTGTTGTATTCAATCCCGATGCAATTCCTGTGTTTCATCAACACTCTGATAGTCCACAGATTACAGAATGAAACCAGATGTGCATCGGAAACTACTACTGGCCTTCCAGGGAACGATCAAAGCGTAGACTGTTTGAGACGTTACTCCCGTGGAGGATAGTGCGCATGGTGACTGTTGTATTCAATCCCGATGCAATTTCTGTGATTCATCTACACTCTGACAGTCCACAGATTACAGAATGCCGCCAGATGTGCATCGGAAAATACTACTGGTCTTCCAGGGAAGTATCAAAGCGTAGACTGTTTGAGACATCACTCCCATGGAGGAAAGTGCGCATGGTGATTGTTGTATTCAATCCCGATGCATTTTCTGTGTTTCATCACAGTCTGATAGTCCACAGATTACAGAATTCCACCAGATGTGCATCGGAAACTTTTACTGGTCTTCCAGGAACGATCAAAGCGTTGACTGTTTCAGACACTACTCCCATGGAGGAAAGTGCGGATGGTGACTGTTGTATTCACTCCCGATGCAATTTCTGTGTTTCATCAACTTTTTGAAGGTCCTCAGATTACAGAATGCCTCCAGATGTGCATCGGAAACTACTACAGGTCTTCCAGGGAACGATCAAAGCGTAGACTGTTTCAGACATTACTCCCATGGAGGAAAGTGCGAATGGTGACTGTTGTATTCAATTCCGATGCAATTTCTGTGATTCATCAACACTCTGATAGTCCACAGATTACTGAATGCCACCAGATGTGCATCAGAAACTACTACTGGTCTTCCAGGGAACGATCAAATCGTAGACTGTTTGAGACATTACTCACGTGGAGGAAAGTGCGCATGGTGACATTTGTATTCAATCCCGATGCTATTTCTGTGTTTCATCAACACTCTGATAGTCCACAGATTACAGAATGCCACCAGATGTGGATCGGAAACTACTATTGGTCTTCCAGGGAACGTTCATAGCGTGGACTGTTTCAGACATTACTTCCATAGAGGAAAGTGCGGATGGTGACTGTTGTATTCAATCCCGATGTCATTTCTGTGTTTCATCAACACTCTGATAGTCCATAAATTACAGAATGCCACCAGATGTACATCGGGAACTACTACTGGTCTTCCAGTGAACGATCAAAGGATAGAATGTTTGAGACATTACTCCCATGGAGGAATGTCCGCATGGTGACTGTTGTATTCAATCCCGATGCAATTTCTGTGTTTCATCAACACTCTGATAGTCCACAGATTACAGAATGAAACCAGATGTGCATCGGAAACTACTACTGGTCTTCCAGGGAAAGATCAAAGCGTAGACTGTTTGAGACATTACTCCCATGGAGGAAAGTCCGCATGGTGACTGTTGTATTCAATCCCGATGCAATTCCTGTGTTTCATCAACACTCTGATAGTCCACAGATTACAGAATGAAACCAGATGTGCATCGGAAACTACTACTGGCCTTCCAGGGAACGATCAAAGCGTAGACTGTTTGAGACATCACTCCCGTGGAGGAAAGTGCGCATGGCGACTGTTGAATTCAATCCCGATGCAATTTATGTGTTTCATCAACGCTCTGATGGTCCACAGATTACAGAATGCCACCAGACGTGCATCGGAAACTACTACTGGACTTCCAGGGAACGATCAAAGCGTAGACCGTTAGAGACATTACTCCCATGGAGGAAAGTGCGCATGGTGACTGTTGTATTCAATCCCGATGCAATTTCTGTGTTTCATCAACACTCTGATAGTCCACAGATTACAGAATGAAACCAGATGTGCATCGGAAACTACTACTGGTCTTCCAGGGAAAGATCAAAGCGTAGACTGTTTGAGACATTACTCCCGTGGAGAAAAGTGCGCATGGTGACTGTTATATTCAATCCCGATGCAATATCTGTGTTTCATCTACACTCTGACAGTCCACAGATTACAGAATGCCGCCAGATGTGCATCGGAAAATACTACTGGTCTTCCACGGAAGGATCAAAGCGTAGACTGTTTTAGACATCACTCCCATGGAGGGAAGAGCGCATGGCGATTGTTGTATTCAATCCCGATGCAATTTCTGTGTTTCATCACAGTCTGATAGTCCACAGATTACAGAATTCCACCAGATGTGCATCGGAAACTTTTACTGGTCTTCCAGGAACGATCAAAGCGTTGACTGTTTGAGACATCACTCCCGTGGAGGAAAGTGCGCATGGCGACTGTTGAATTCAATCCCGATGCAATTTATGTGTTTCATCAACGCTCTGATGGTCCACAGATTACAGAATGCCACCAGACGTGCATCGGAAACTACTACTGGACTTCCAGGGAACGATCAAAGCGTAGACCGTTAGAAACATTACTCCCATGGAGGAAAGTGCGCATGGTGACTGTTGTATTCAATCCCGATGCAATTTCTGTGTTTCATCAACACTCTGATAGTCCACAGATTACTGAATGCCTCCAGATGTGCATCAGAAATTACTACTGGTCTTCCAGGGAACGATCAAAGCGTAGACTGTTTGTGACATTACTCCCATGGAGGAAAGTGCGCATGGTGACTGTTGTATTCAATCCCGATGCAATCTCTGATTTTCATCTACACTCTGATAGTCCACAGATGACAGATTGCCTCCAGATGTGCATCGGAAACTACTACTGGTATTTCTGGGAACCATCAAAGCGTAGACTGTTTCAGACACTACTCCCATGGAGGAAAGTGCGGATGGTGACTGTTGTATTCACTCCCGATTCAATTTCTGTGCTGCATCAACATTTTGAAGGTCCACAGATTACAGAATGCCTCCAGATGTGCATCGGAAACTACTACTGGTCTTCCAGGGAACGATCAAAGCGTAGACTGTTTCAGACATTACTCCCA
Organism: Schistocerca gregaria; assembly: GCF_023897955.1. Classification (NCBI taxonomy): domain Eukaryota; kingdom Metazoa; phylum Arthropoda; class Insecta; order Orthoptera; family Acrididae; genus Schistocerca; species Schistocerca gregaria. The sequence continues at coordinate 47,722,758 of NC_064928.1, read as the reverse complement.
TGAAGGAAAGTGCGGATGGTGACTGTTGTATTCAATTCCGATGCAATTTCTGTGTTTCATCAACACTCTGATAGTCCACAGATTACAGAATGCCACCAGATGTGCATCGGAAACTACTACTGGTCTTCCAGGGAACGATCAAAGCGTAGACCGTTAGAGACATTACTCCCATGGAGGAAAGTGCGCATGGTGACTGTTGTATTCAATTCCGATGCAATTTCTGTGTTTCATCAACACTCTGATAGTCCACAGATTACAGAATGCCACCAGATGTGCATCAGAAAGTACTACTGGTCTTCCAGTGAACGATCAAATCGTAGACTGGTTGAGACATTACTCACGTGGAGGAAAGTGCGCATGGTGACATTTGCATTCAATCCCGATGCTATTTCTGTGTTTCATCAACACTCTGATAGTCCACAGATTACAGAATGCCACCAGACGTGCATCGGAAACTACTACTATACTTCCAGGGAACGATCAAAGCGTAGACCGTTAGAGACATTACTCCCATGGAGGAAAGTGCGCATGGTGACTGTTGTATTCAATCCCGATGCTATTTCTGTGTTTCATCAACACTCTGATAGTCCACAGATTACAGAATGCCACCAGGTGTGGATCGGAAACTACTACTGGTCTTCCAGGGAACGATCATAGCGTGGACTGTTTCAGACATTACTTCCATAGAGGAAAGTGCGGATGGTGACTGTTGTATTCAATCCCGATGAAATTTCTGTGTTTCATCAACACTCTGATAGTCCATAAATTACAGAATGCCACCAGATGTACATCGGGAACTACTACTGGTCTTCCAGTGAACGATCAAAGCCTAGAATGTTTGAGACCTTACTCGGATGGAGGAAAGTCCGCATGGTGGCTGTTGTATTCAATCCCGATGCAATTTCTGTGTTTCATCAACACTCTGATAGTCCACAGATTACAGAATGAAACCAGATGTGCATCGGAAACTACTACTTGTCTTCCAGGGAACGATCAAAGCGTAGACTGTTTGAGACGTTACTCCCGCGGAGGTAAGTGCGCATGGTGACTGTCGTATTCAATCCCGATGCAATTTCTGTGTTTCATCTACACTCTGACAGTCCACAGATTACAGAATGCCGCCAGATGTGCATCGGAAAATACTACTGGTCATCCAGGGAAGGATCAAAGCGTAGACTGTTTGAGACATCACTCCCATGGAGGAAAGTGCGCATGGTGATTTTTGTATTCAATCCCGATGCAATTTCTGTGTTTCATCACAGTCTGATAGTCCACAGATTACAGAATTCCACCAGATGTGCATCGGAAACTTTTACTGGTCTTCCAGGAACGATCAAAGCGTTGACTGTTTGAGACGTTACTCCCGTGGAGGAAAGTGCGCATGGCGACTGTTGAATTCTATCCCGATGCAATTTTTGTGTTTCATCAACACTCTGATAGTCCACAGATTACAGAATGCCTCCAGATGTGCATTGGATACTACTACTGGTCTTCCAGGGAACGATCAAAGCGTAGACTGTTTGAGACATTACTCCCATGGAGGAAAGTGCGGATGGTGACTGTTGTATTCCCTCCCGATGCAATTTCTGTGTTTCATCAACATTTTGAAGGTCCACAGATTACAGAATGAATCCAGATGTGCATCGGAAACTACTACTGGCCTTCCAGGGAACGATCAAAGCGTAGACTGTTTCAGACATTACTCCCATGGAGGAAAGTGCGGATGGTGACTGTTGTATTCAATCCCGATGCAATCTCTGATTTTCATCAACACTCTGATAGTCCACAGATGACAGATTGCCTCCAGATGTGCATCGGAAACTACTACTGGTCTTTCTGGGAACGATCAAAGCGTAGACTGTTTCAGACACTACTCCCATGGAGGAAAGTGCGGATGGTGACTGTTGTATTCCCTCCCGATGCAATTTCTGTGTTTCATCAACATTTTGAAGGTCCACAGATTACAGAATGAATCCAGATGTGCATCGGAAACTACTACTGGCCTTCCAGGGAACGATCAAAGCGTAGACTGTTTCAGACATTACTCCCATGGAGGAAAGTGCGGATGGTGACTGTTGTATTCAATTCCGATGCAATTTCTGTGTTTCATCAACACTCTGATAGTCCACAGATTACAGAATGCCACCAGATGTGCATCGGAAACTACTACTGGTCTTCCAGGGAAAGATCAAAGCGTAGACCGTTAGAGACATTACTCCCATGGAGGAAAGTGCGCATGGTGACTGTTGTATTCAATTCCGATGGAATTTCTGTGTTTCATCAACACTCTGATAGTCCACAGATTACAGAATGCCACCAGATGTGCATCAGAAAGTACTACTGGTCTTCCAGTGAACGATCAAATCGTAGACTGTTTGAGACATTACTCACGTGGAGGAAAGTGCGCATGGTGACATTTGCATTCAATCCCGATGCTATTTCTGTGTTTCATCAACACTCTGATAGTCCACAGATTACAGAATGCCACCAGACGTGCATCGGAAACTACTACTATACTTCCAGGGAACGATCAAAGCGTAGACTGTTTGAGACGTTACTCCCGCGGAGGTAAGTGCGCATGGTGACTGTTGTATTCAATCCCGATGCAATTTCTGTGTTTCATCTACACTCTGACAGTCCACAGATTACAGAATGCCGCCAGATGTGCATCGGAAAATACTACTGGTCATCCAGGGAAGGATCAAAGCGTAGACTGTTTGAGACATCACTCCCATGGAGGAAAGTGCGCATGGTGATTGTTGTATTCAATCCCGATGCAATTTCTGTGTTTCATCACAGTCTGATAGTCCACAGATTACAGAATTCCAACAGATGTGCATCGGAAACTTTTACTGGTCTTCCAGGAACGATCAAAGCGTTGACTGTTTGAGACGTTACTCCCGTGGAGGAAAGTGCGCATGGCGACTGTTGAATTCTATCCCGATGCAATTTTTGTGTTTCATCAACACTCTGATAGTCCACAGATTACAGAATGCCTCCAGATGTGCATTGGATACTACTACTGGTCTTCCAGGGAACGATCAAAGCGTAGACTGTTTGAGACATTACTCCCATGGAGGAAAGTGCGCATGGTGACTGTTGTATTCAATCCCGATGCAATCTCTGATTTTCATCAACACTCTGATAGTCCACAGATGACAGATTGCCTCCAGATGTGCATCGGAAACTACTACTGGTGTTTCTGGGAACGATCAAAGCGTAGACTGTTTCAGACACTACTCCCATGGAGGAAAGTGCGGATGGTGACTGTTGTATTCCCTCCCGATGCAATTTCTGTGTTTCATCAACATTTTGAAGGTCCACAGATTACAGAATGAATCCAGATGTGCATCGGAAACTACTACTGGTCTTCCAGGGAACGATCAAAGCGTAGACTGTTTCAGACATTACTCCCAAGGAGGAAAGTGCGGATGGTGACTGTTGTATTCAATTCCGATGCAATATCTGTGTTTCATCAACACTCTGATAGTCCACAGATTACAGAATGCAACCAGATGTGCATCATAAACTTTTACTGGTCTTCCAGGGAACGATCAAATCGTAGACTGTTTGAGACATTACTCACGTGGAGGAAAGTGCGCATGGTGACATTTGTATTCAATCCCGATGCTATTTCTGTGTTTCATCAACGCTCTGATAGTCCACAGATTACAGAATGCCACCAGACGTGCATCGGAAACTACTACTGGACTTCCAGGGAACGATCAAAGCGTACACCGTTAGAGACATTACTCCCATGGAGGAAAGTGCGCATGGTGACTGTTGTATTCAATCACGATGCTATTTCTGTGTTTCATCAACACTCTGATAGTCCACAGATTACAGAATGCCACCAGATGTGGATCGGAAACTACTACTGGTCTTCCAGGGAACGATCTTAGCGTGGACTGTTTCAGACATTACTTCCATAGAGGAAAGTGCGGATGGTGACTGTTGTATTCAATCCCGATGAAATTTCTGTGTTTCATCAACACTCTGATAGTCCATAAATTACAGAATGCCACCAGATGTACATCGGAAACTACTACTGGTCTTCCAGTGAACGATCAAAGCCTAGAATGTTTGAGACATTACTCCGATGGAGGAAAGTGCGCATGGTGATTGTTGTATTCAATCCCGATGCAATTTCTGTGTTTCATCACAGTCTGATAGTCCACAGATTACAGAATTCCACCAGATGTGCATCGGAAACTTTTACTGGTCTTCCAGGAACGATCAAAGCGTTGACTGTTTGAGACGTTACTCCCGTGGAGGAAAGTGCGCATGGCGACTGTTGAATTCAATCCCGACGCAATTTTTGTGTTTCAACAACACTCTGATAGTCCACAGATTACAGAATGCCTCCAGATGTGCATTGGAAACTACTACTGGTCTTCCAGGGAACGATCAAAGCGTAGACAGTTTGAGACATTACTCCCATGGAGGAAAGTGCGCATGGTGACTGTTGTATTCAATCCCGATGCAATCTCTGATTTTCATCAACACTCTGATAGTCCACAGATGACAGATTGCCTCCAGATGTGCATCGGAAACTACTACTGGTCTTTCTGGGAACGATCAAAGCGTAGACTGTTTCAGACACTACTCCCATGGAGGAAAGTGCGGATGGTGACTGTTGTATTCACTCCCGATTCAATTTCTGTGCTTCATCAACATTTTGAAGGTCCACAGATTACAGAATGCCTCCAGATGTGCATCGGAAACTACTACTGGTCTTCCAGGGAACGATCAAAGCGTAGACTGTTTCAGACGTTACTCCCATGAAGGAAAGTGCGGATGGTGACTGTTGTATTCAATTCCGATGCAATTTCTGTGTTTCATCAACACTCTGATAGTCCACAGATTACAGAATGCCACCAGATGTGCATCGGAAACTACTACTGGTCTTCCAGGGAACGATCAAAGCGTAGACCGTTAGAGACATTACTCCCGTGGAGGAAAGTGCGCATGGTGACTGTTGTATTCAATTCCGATGCAATTTCTGTGTTTCATCAACACTCTGATAGTCCACAGATTACAGAATGAAACCAGATGTGCATCGGAAACTACTACTTGTCTTCCAGGGAACGATCAAAGCGTAGACTGTTTGAGACGTTACTCCCGCGTAGGTAAGTGCGCATGGTGACTGTTGTATTCAATCCCGATGCAATTTTTGTGTTTCATCTACACTCTGACAGTCCACAGATTACAGAATGCCGCCAGATGTGCATCGGAAAATACTACTGGTCATCCAGGGAAGGATCAAAGCGTAGACTGTTTGAGACATCACTCCCATGGAGGAAAGTGCGCATGGTGATTGTTGTATTCAATCCCGATGCAATTTCTGTGTTTCATCACAGTCTGATAGTCCACAGATTACAGAATTCCACCAGATGTGCATCGGAAACTTTTACTGGTCTTCCAGGAACGATCAAAGCGTTGACTGTTTGAGACGTTACTCCCGTGGAGGAAAGTGCGCATGGCGACTGTTGAATTTTATCCCGATGCAATTTTTGTGTTTCATCAACACTCTGATAGTCCACAGATTACAGAATGCCTCCAGATGTGCATTGGATACTACTACTGGTCTTCCAGGGAACGTTCAAAGCGTAGACTGTTTGAGACATTACTCCCATGGAGGAAAGTGCGCATGGTGACTGTTGTATTCAATCCCGATGCAATCTCTGATTTTCATCAACACTCTGATAGTCCACAGATGACAGATTGCTTCCAGATGTGCATCGGAAACTACTACTGGTCTTTCTGGGAACGATCAAAGCGTAGACTGTTTCAGACACTACTCCCATGGAGGAAAGTGCGGATGGTGACTGTTGTATTCCCTCCCGATGCAATTTCTGTGTTTCATCAACATTTTGAAGGTCCACAGATTACAGAATGAATCCAGATGTGCATCGGAAACTACTACTGGTCTTCCAGGGAACGATCAAAGCGTAGACTGTTTCAGACATTACTCCCATGGAGGAAAGTGCGGATGGTGACTGTTGTATTCAATTCCGATGCAATTTCTGTGTTTCATCAACACTCTGATAGTCCACAGATTACAGAATGCCACCAGATGTGCATCGGAAACTACTACTGGTCTTCCAGGGAACGATCAAAGCGTAGACCGTTAGAGACATTACTCCCGTGGAGGAAAGTGCGCATGGTGACTGTTGTATTCAATTCCGATGCAATTTCTGTGTTTCATCAACACTCTGATAGTCCACAGATTACAGAATGCCACCAGATGTGCATCAGAACGTACTACTGGTCTTCCAGTGAACGATCAAATCGTAGACTGTTTGAGACATTACTCACGTGGAGGAAAGTGCGCATGGTGACATTTGCATTCAATCCCGATGCTATTTCTGTGTTTCATCAACACTCTGATAGTCCACAGATTACAGAATGCCGCCAGACGTGCATCGGAAACTACTACTATACTTCCAGGGAACGATCAAAGCGTAGACCGTTAGAGACATTACTCCCATGGAGGAAAGTGCGCAAGGTGACTGTTGTATTCAATCCCGATGCTATTTCTGTGTTTCATCAACACTCTGATAGTCCACAGATTACAGAATGCCACCAGGTGTGGATCGGAAACTACTACTGGTCTTCCAGGGAACGATCATAACGTGGACTGTTTCAGACATTACTTCCATAGAGGAAAGTGCGGATGGTGACTGTTGTATTCAATCCCGATGAAATTTCTGTGTTTCATCAACACTCTGATAGTCCATAAATTACAGAATACCACCAGATGTACATCGGGAACTACTACTGGTCTTCCAGTGAACGATCAAAGCCTAGAATGTTTGAGACATTACTCCGATGGAGGAAAGTCCGCATGGTGGCTGTTGTATTCAATCCCGATGCAATTTCTGTGTTTCATCAACACTCTGATAGTCCACAGATTACAGAATGAAACCAGATGTGCATCGGAAACTACTACTTGTCTTCCAGGGAACGATCAAAGCGTAGACTGTTTGAGACGTTATTCCCGCGGAGGTAAGTGCGCATGGTGACTGTTGTATTCAATCCCGATGCAATTTCTGTGTTTCATCTACACTCTGACAGTCCACAGATTACAGAATGCCGCCAGATGTGCATCGGAAAATACTACTGGTCATCCAGGGAAGGATCAAAGCGTAGACTGTTTGAGACATCCCTCCCATGGAGGAAAGTGCGCATGGTGATTGTTGTATTCAATCCCGATGCAATTTCTGTGTTTCATCACAGTCTGATAGTCCACAGATTACAGAATTCCAACAGATGTGCATCGGAAACTTTTACTGGTCTTCCAGGAACGATCAAAGCGTTGACTGTTTGAGACGTTACTCCCGTGGAGGAAAGTGCGCATGGCGACTGTTGAATTCTATCCCGATGCAATTTTTGTGTTTCATCAACACTCTGATAGTCCACAGATTACAGAATGCCTCCAGATGTGCATTGGATACTACTACTGGTCTTCCAGGGAACGATCAAAGCGTAGACTGTATGAGACATTACTCCCATTGAGGAAAGTGCGCATGGTGACTGTTGTATTCAATCCCGATGCAATCTCTGATTTTCATCAACACTCTGATAGTCCACAGATGACAGATTGCTTCCAGATGTGCATCGGAAACTACTACTGGTCTTTCTGGGAACGATCAAAGCGTAGACTGTTTCAGACACTACTCCCATGGAGGAAAGTGCGGATGGTGACTGTTGTATTCCCTCCCGATGCAATTTCTGTGTTTCATCAACATTTTGAAGGTCCACAGATTACAGAATGAATCCAGATGTGCATCGGAAACTACTACTGGTCTTCCAGGGAACGATCAAAGCGTAGACTCTTTCAGACATTACTCCCATGGAGGAAAGTGCGGATGGTGACTGTTGTATTCAATTCCGATGCAATATCTGTGTTTCATCAACACTCTGATAGTCCACAGATTACAGAATGCCACCAGATGTGCATCAGAAACTACTACTGGTCTTCCAGGGAACGATCAAATCGTAGACTGTTTGAGACATTACTCACGTGGAGGAAAGTGCGCATGGTGACATTTGTATTCAATCCCGATGCTATTTCTGTGTTTCATCAACACTCTGATAGTCCACAGATTACAGAATGCCACCAGACGTGCATCGGAAACAACTACTGGACTTCCAGGAACGATCAAAGCGTAGACCGTTAGAGACATTACTCCCATGGAGGAAAGTGCGCATGGTGACTGTTGTATTCAATTCCGATGCTATTTCTGTGTTTCATCAACACTCTGATAGTCCACAGATTACAGAATGCCACCAGATGTGGATCGGAAACCACTACTAATCTTCCAGGGAACGATCATGGCGTGGACTGTTTCAGACATTACTTCCATAGAGGAAAGTGCGGATGGTGACTGTTGTATTCAATCCCGATGCAATTTCTGTGTTTCATCACAGTCTGATAGTCCACAGATTACAGAATGCCACCAGACGTGCATCGGAAACAACTACTGGACTTCCAGGAACGATCAAAGCGTAGACCGTTAGAGACATTACTCCCATGGAGGAAAGTGCGCATGGTGACTGTTGTATTCAATCCCGATGCTATTTCTGTGTTTCATCAACACTCTGATAGTCCACAGATTACAGAATGCCACCAGATGTGGATCGGAAACCACTACTAATCTTCCAGGGAACGATCATGGCGTGGACTGTTTCAGACATTACTTCCATAGAGGAAAGTGCGGATGGTGACTGTTGTATTCAATCCCGATGCAATTTCTGTGTTTCATCACAGTCTGATAGTCCACAGATTACAGAATTCCATAAGATGTGCATCGGAAACTTTTACTGGTCTTCCAGGAACGATCAAAGCGTTGACTGTTTGAGACATTACTCCCGTGGAGGAAAGTGCGCATGGCGACTGTTGATTTCAATCCCGATGCAAATTTTGTGTTTCTTTAACACTCTGATAGTCCACAGATTACAGAATGACTCCAGATGTTCATTGGAAACTACTACTGGTCTTCCAGGGAACGATCACAGTGTAAAATGTTAGCGACATTACTCGCATGGAGGAAAGTGCGCATGGTGACTGTTGTATTCAATCCCGTTGCAATTTCTGTGTTTCATCAACACTCTGATAGTCTAGAGATTACAGAATGCCTCCAGATGTGAATCAGAAACTACCACTGGTCTTCGAGGGAACGATCAAAGCGTAGACTGTTTGAGACATTACTAACATGGAGGAAAGTGCGCTAGGTGACTGTTGTATTCAATCCCGATGCAATTTCTGTGTTTCATCAATACTCTGATAGTCCACAGACTACAGAATGCCACCAGATGTGCATCGGAAACTACTACTGTTCTTCCAGGGAACGATCAAAGCGTAGACTGTCTGAGACATTAACCCCATTGAGGAAAGTGCGCATGGTGATTGTTTTATTCAATCACGATACAATTTCTGTGTTTCATCAACACTCTGATAGTCCACAGATTACAGAATGCCACCAGACGTGCATCGGAAACTACTACTGGTCTTCCTGGGAACGATCAAAGCGTAGACTGTTTGAGATATTACTCCCGTGGAGGAAAGTGCGCATGGTGATTGTTATATTCAATCCCGATGCAATTTCTGTGTTTCATCAACACTCTGATAGTCCACATATTACAGAATGCCACCAGATGTGCATCGGAATCGACTACTGGTCTTCCAGGGAACGATCAAATCGTGGACTGTTTCAGACATTACTCCCATGGAGGAAAGTGCGCATGGTGACTGTTGTATTCAATCCCCATGCAATTTCTGTGTTTCATCAACTCTCTGATAGTCCACAGATTACAGAATGCCACCAGAAGTGCATCAGAAACTACTACTGGTCTTCCAGGGAACGATCAAAGCGTTACGGTTTGATACATTACTCCCGTGGTGAAAGTGTGCATGGGGACTGTTGTATTCAATCCCGATGCAATTACTGTGTTTCGTCAACATTCTGATAGTCCACAGATTACAGAAAGCCACCAGATGTGCATCGGAAACTACTACTGGTCTTCCAGGGAACGATCAAAGCGTAGACTGTTTGAGACAATACTCCCATGGAGGAAATTGCGCATTGTGACAGTTGTATTCAGTCTCGATGCAATTTCTGTGTTTCATCAATACTCTGATAGTCCACAGATTACAGAATGCCACCAGATGTGCATCAGAAACTACTACTGGTCTTCCAGGGAACGATCAAAGCGTTACTGTTTGATACATTACTCCCGTGGTGAAAGTGTGCATGGGGACTGTTGTATTCAATCCCGATGCAATTACTGTGTTTCGTCAACACTCTGATAGTCCACAGATTACAGAAAGCCACCAGATGTGCATCGGAAACTACTACTGGTCTTCCAGGGAACGATCAAAGCGTAGACTGTTTGAGACATTACTCCCGTGGAGGAAAGTGTGCATGGTGACTGTTGAATTAAATCCCGGCGCAATTTATGTGTTTCATCAACACTCTCATGGTCCACAGATTACAGAATGCCACCAGACGTGCATCGGAAACTACTACTGGACTTCCAGGGAACGATCAAAGCGTAGACCGTTAGAGACATTACTCCCATGGAGGAAAGTGCGCATGGTGACTGTTGTATTCAATCCCGATGCAATTTCTGTGTTTCATCACAGTCTGATAGTCCACAGGTTACAGAATTCCATAAGATGTGCATCGGAAACTTTTACTGGTCTTCCAGGAACGATCAAAGCGTTGACTGTTTGAGACATTACTCCCGTGGAGGAAAACGCGCATGGCGACTGTTGAATTCAATCCCGATGCAAATTTTGTGTTTCTTTAACACTCTGATAGTCCACAGATTACAGAATGCCTCCAGATGTGCATTGGAAACTACTACTGGTCTTCCAGGGAACGATCACAGTGTAAAATGTTAGCGACATTACTCGCATGGAGGAAAGTGCGCATGGTGACTGTTGTATTCAATCCCGTTGCAATTTCTGTGTTTCATCAACACTCTGATAGTCTAGAGATTACAGAATGCCTCCAGATGTGAATCAGAAACTGCCACTGGTCTTCGAGGGAACGATCAAAGCGTAGACTGTTTGAGACATTACTAACATGGAGGAAAGTGCGCTAGGTGACTGTTGTATTCAATCCCGATGCAATTTCTGTGTTTCATCAATACTCTGATAGTCCACAGACTACAGAATGCCACCAGATGTGCATCGGAAACTACTACTGTTCTTCAAGGGAACGATCAAAGCGTAGACTGTCTGAGACATTAACCCCATTGAGGAAAGTGCGCATGGTGATTGCTTTATTCAATCACGATACAATTTCTGTGTTTCATCAACACTCTGATAGTAAACAGATTACAGAATGCCACCAGACGTGCATCGGAAACTACTACTGGTCTTCCTGGGAACGATCAAAGCGTAGACTGTTTGAGATATTACTCCCGTGGAGGAAAGTGCGCATGGTGATTGTTATATTCAATCCCGATGCAATTTCTGTGTTTCATCAACACTCTGATAGTCCACATATTACAGAATGCCACCAGATGTGCATCGGAAACTACTACTGGTCTCCCTTGGAAAGATCAAAACGTAGACTGTTTGAGACATTACTCCCGTGGAGGAAACTGCGCATGGTGACTGTTGTATTCAATCCTGATGCAATTTCTGTGTTTCATCAACACTCTGATACTCCACAGATTACAGAATGCCTCCAGATGTGCATCGGAAACTACTACTGGTCTTCCAGGGTACGATCAAAGCGTAGACTGTTTGAGACAATACTCCCGTGGAGGAAAGTGCGCATGGTGACTGTTGTATTCAATCCCGATCCAATTTCTGTGTTTCGTCAACACTATGATAGATCACAGATTACAGAATGCCACCAGATGTGCATCGGAAACTACTATTGGTCTTGCAGGGAACGATCAAAGCGTAGACTCTTTGAGACATTACTCCCGTGGAGAAAGTGTGCATGGGGACGGTTGAATTCAATCCCGATGCAATTTCTGTGTTTCATCAACACTCTGATAGTCCACAGATTACAGAATTCCACCAGACGTGCATCAGAAACTACTACTGTTCTTCCAGGGAACGATCAAAGCGTAGACTATTTGAGACATTACTCCCGTGGAGAAAGTGCGCATTGGGACTGTTGTATTCAATCCCGATGCAATTTCTGTGTTTCATCAACACTTTGAAGGTCCACAGATTACAGAATGCATCCTGATGTGCATCGGAAACTACTACTGCTCTTCCAGGGAACGATCAAAGCGTAGACTATTTGAGACATCACTCCCGTGGAGGAAAGTGCGCATGGTGACTGTTGTATTCAATCCCGATGCAATTTCTGTGACTCGTCAACACTCTGATACTAAACAGATTACAGAATGCCACCAGATGTGCATCGGAAACTACTACTGGTCTTCAAGGGAACGATCAAAGCGTAGACTATTTGAGACATTACTCCCGTCTAGAAAGTGCGCATGGGAACTGTTGTATTCAATCCCGATGCAATTTCTGCGTTTCATCAACACTTTGATAGTCAACAGATTACAGAATTCCACCAGACGTGCATCGGAAAATACTACTGGTCTTCATGGGAACGATCAAAGCGTAGACAGTTTGAGACATTACTCCCGTGGAGGAAAGTGCGCATGGTGACTCTTGTATTCAATCCCGATGCAATATCTGTGTTTCGTCAACACTCTGATAGTCCACAGATTACAGAATGCCACCAGATGTGCATCGGAAACTACTACTGGTCTTCCAGGGAACGATCAAAGCGTAGACTGTTTGAGACATTACTCCCGTGGAGAAAGTGCGCATGGGGACTGTTGTATTCAATCCCGATGCAATTTCTGTGTTTCATCAACACTTTGATGGTCCACAGATTACAGAATGCATCCAGATGTGCATCGGAATCGACTAGTGGTCTTCCAGGGAACGATCAAATCGTGGACTGTTTCAGACATTACTCCCATGGAGGAAAATGCGCATGGTGACTGTTGTATTCAATCCCGATGCAATTTCTGTGTTTCATCAACTCTCTGATAGTCCACAGATTACCGAATGCCACCAGAAGTGCATCAGAAACTACTACTGGTCTTCCAGGGAACGATCAAAGCGTTACTGTTTGATACATTACTCCCGTGGTGGAAGTGTGCATGGGGACTGTTGTATTCAATCCCGATGCAATTACTGTTTTTCGTCAACACTCTGATAGTCCACAGATTACAGAAAGCCACCAGATGTGCATCGGAAACTACTACTGGTCTTCCAGGGAACGATCAAAGCGCAGACTGTTTGAGACAATACTCCCATGGAGGAAATTGCGCATGGTGACAGTTGTCTTCAGTCTCGATGCAATTTCTGTGTTTCATCAATACTCTGATAGTCCACAGATTACAGAATGCCACCAGATGTGCATCAGAAACTACTACTGGTCTTCCAGGGAACGATCAAAGCGTTACTGTTTGATACTTTACACCCGTGGTGAAAGTGTGCATGGGGACTGTTGTATTCAATCCCGATGCAATTACTGTGTTTCGTCAACACTCTGATAGTCCACAGATTACAGAAAGCCACCAGATGTGCATCGGAAACTACTACTGGTCTTCCAGGGAACGATCAAAGCGTAGACTGTTTGAGACATTACTCCCGTGGAGGAAAGTGTGCATGGTGACTGTTGAATTAAATCCCGGCGCAATTTATGTGTTTCATCAACACTCTCATGGTCCACAGATTACAGAATGCCACCAGACGTGCATCGGAAACTACTACTGGACTTCCAGGGAACGATCAAAGCGTAGACCGTTAGAGACATTACTCCCATGGAGGAAAGTGCGCATTGTGACTGTTGTATTCAATCCCGATGCAATTTCTGTGTTTCATCAACACTCTGATAGTCCACAGATTACAGAATGCTTCCAGATGTGCATCAGAAACTACTACTGGTCTTCCAGGGAACGATCAAAGCGTAGACCGTTTGAGACATTACTCCCATGGAGGAAAGTGCGCATGGTGACTGTTGTATTCAATCGCGATGCAATTTCTGATTTTCATCAACACTCTGATAGTCCACAGATGACAGATTGCCTCCAGATGTGCATCGGAAACTACTACTGGTCTTCCTGGGAACGATCAAAGCGTAGACTGTTTGAGACATTACTCCCGTGGAGCAAAGTGCACATGGTGATTGTTGTATTCAATCCCTGCCGCCGTTGGATAAGCAGCTGCTGCAGCAAGTCGTATAACCCTAGCTTACTTATTTGTTAGATAGTTTAATTAATTTCTTTGCGTGGTTTTGGGTACTTGCATTGTTTAATTCATATAGTTCGGGCGTATTATAGTATTTGACAGTTGTAGCATCGCGCTTTAGTGTTTACTTCGTAGGTTCTTATTTTAATTGCGTGTGAGTTTCGTATAGGAGGTGCAATTTCGAGTTTTAGTTACTGTAATCGTAAATTCAGCAGATTGTAGCGCAGTCGTTAGGCATTTGTACAGGTTAGTTGATACATTCTTTGTGTGTTCCGCTTGCGTTATCTAGGCACGGACTCGTGTTTCAGTAACTGTTGTTAAACATCAATTAGAATGGACAGGGACTGCGATTGCTGTGTTCGGATGAGGGCTGACTTGGCATCCCTTCGCTCACAGCTGCAATCGGGGCTGACTTCGGTCGCGCAGCTTGAGGCTGTTGCCAATGGGCACCACTGTGGGGAGCCGGACTCGGGTACCACGGGGATGTCAATCTCATCCCGTCTGTCCCCAGATCGGTCTGCCGCTGTGGTTGCCTCGGTTGCTGCCCGCAGTGGGGCTGAGCCCTCGCCTGTGGTTGATTGGGAGGTCGTTCCAAGGCGTGGCAGGCAGCGAAAGGCGTCCCCGGAGGCTGATCAGAAAGCCTCCCCGGTGCGTCTGACAAACCGGTTTCAGGCACTGTCTCTGGCTGAGCCAGATGCAGCTGCCTGCCCTGTTTCAGAGGATCATTCTCAGCCTTCAAGGTCCGGGCAATCGCAGAGGGTGGGCTTATTGGTAGTTGGGAGCTCCAATGTTAGGCGCGTAATGGGGCCCCTTAGGGATATGGCGGCTAAGGAGGGGAAGAAATCCAGTGTGCACTCTGTGTGCATTCCGGGAGGAGTCATTCCTGATGTGGAAAGGGTCCTTCCGGATGCCATGAAGAGCACAGGGTGCAGCCAGCTGCAGGTGGTGGCACATGTTGGCACTAATGACATGTGTCGCTTTGGATCTGAGGAAATTCTCTCTGGATTCCAGCGGCTATCTGATTTGGTGAAGGCTGCCGGTCTTGCTTACGAGATGAAGGCAGAGCTCACCATCTGCAGCATCGTTGACAGAACCGACTGCGGACCTTTGGTGCAGAGCCGGGTGGAGGGTCTGAATCAGAGGCTCAGACGGTTTTGGGACCGTATTGGCTGCAGATTCCTTGACTTGCGCCATAGGGTGGTGGGGTTTCGGGTTCCGCTGAATAGGTCAGGAGTTCACTACACTCAGCTGGCGGCTACACGGGTAGCGGAGGCTGTGTGGCATGGACTGGGCGGTTTTTTAGGTTAGAAGGCCTCGGGAAAGTGCGGGATGGGCTGCAATGTCAAAGGGTGCTTAGCAATTACAGGACGTGCTTGGATCAAGGAACAGTCGGAATTATAGTTGTAAACTGTTGTAGTTGCGCTGGAAAAGTCCCTGAGCTTCAAGCGCTAATAGAAAGCACAGAAGCTGATATCGTTATAGGTACAGAAAGCTGGCTAAAGCCTGAAATAAGTTCTACAGAAATTTTTACGAAGTTTCAGACGGTGTTCAGGAAAGATAGATTAGGCAGAATTGGTGGTGGAGTGTTGGTGTCTGTCAGTAGTGGTTTATCTTGTAGTGAAGTCGAAGTAGATACTCCGTGCGAATTGGTGTGGGTGGAGGTTATACTTAACAGCCGAATTAAGTTAATAATTGGCTCCTTCTACTGACCCCCAGACTCCGATGATACAGTTGCGGAACAGTTCACAGAAAGTTTGAGTCTCGTAACAAATAAATACCCCACTCATACGGTTATAGTTGGTGGGGACTTCAACCTACCATCGGTATGTTGGCAAAAATACTTGTTCAAAACCGGTGGTAGGCAGAAAACGTCTTCCGAGATTGTCCTAAATGCATTCTCCGAAAATTATTTAGAGCAGTTAGTCCACGAACCCACGCGAATTGTAAATGGTTGCAAAAACACACTTGACCTCTTGGCCACAAACAATCCAGAGCTGATAGAGAGCATCATGACTGATACAGGGATTAGTGATCACAAGGTCATTGTAGCTAGGCTCAATACCATTTCTTCCAAATCCATCAGAAACAAACGCAAAATAATTTTATTTAAAAAAGCGGATAAAGTGCCACTAGAAGCCTTCCTAAAAGACAATTTCCATTCCTTCCGAACTGACTATGCGAATGTAGACGAGATGTGGCTCAAATTCAAAGATATAGTAGCAACAGCAATTGAGATATTCATACCTCATAAATTGGTAAGAGATGGAACGGATCCCCCGTGGTACACAAAAAAGGTCCGAACGCTGTTGCAGAGGCAACGGAAAAAGCATGCGAAGTTCAGAAGAACGCGAAATCCTGAAGATGGGCTAAAATTTACAGACGCGCAAAATTTGGCACGTAATTCGATGCGAGATGCCTTTAATAGGTTCCACAACGAAACATTGTCTCGAAATTTGGTAGAAAATCCGAAGAAATTCTGGTCGTATGTAAAGTACACAAGCGGCAAGACGCAGTCAATACCTTCGCTGCGCAGTGCCGATGGTACTGTTATCGACGACTGTGCCGCTAAAGCGGAGTTATTGAACGCAGTTTTCCGAAATTCCTTCACCAGCGAAGACGAATGGAATATTCCAGAATTTGAAACTCGAACATCTGCTAGCATAAGTTTCTTAGAAGTAGATACCTTAGGGGTTGCGAAGCAACTCAAATCGCTTGATACGGGCAAGTCTTCAGGTCCAGATTGTATACCGATTAGGTTCCTTTCAGATTACGCTGATACTATAGCTCCCTAGTTAGCACTCATATACAACCGCTCGCTCACCGATAGATCTGTACCTACAGATTGGAAAATTGCGCAGGTCGCACCAGTGTTCAAGAAGGGTAGTAGGACTAATCCATTTAACTACAGACCTATATCATTGACGTCGGTTTGCAGTAGGGTTATGGAGCATATACTGTATTCAAACATTATGAATCACCTCGAAGGGAACGATTTATTGACACGTAATCAGCATGGCTTCAGAAAACATCGCTCTTGTGCAACGCAGCTATCTCTTTATTCGCACGAAGTAATGGCCGCTATCGACAGGGGATCTCAAGTTGATTCCGTATTTCTAGATTTCCGGAAAGCTTTTGACACCGTTCCTCACAAACGACTTCTAATCAAGCTGCGGAGCTATGGGGTATCGTCTCAGTTGTGCGACTGGATTCGTGATTTCCTGTCAGGAAGGTCGCAGTTCGTAGTAATAGACGGCAAATCATCGAGTAAAACTGAAGTGATATCAGGTGTTCCCCAGGGAAGCGTCCTGGGACCTCTACTGTTCCTGATCTATATAAATGACCTGGGTGACAATCTGAGCAGTTCTCTTAGGTTGTTCGCAGATGATGCTGTAATTTACCGTCTAGTAAGGTCATCCGAAGACCAGTATCAGCTGCAAAGCGATTTAGAAAAGATTGTTGTATGGTGTGTCAGGTGGCAGTTGACGCTAAATAACGAAAAGTGTGAGATGATCCACATGAGTTCCAAAAGAAATCCGTTGGAATTCGATTACTCGATAAATAGTACAATTCTCAAGGCTGTCAATTCAACTAAGTAACTGGGTGTTAAAATTACGAACAACTTCAGTTGGAAGGACCACATAGATAATATTGTCGGGAAGGCGAGCCAAAGGTTGCGTTTCATTGGCAGGACACTTAGAAGATGCAACAAGTCCACTAAAGAGACAGCTTGCACTACACTCGTTCGTCCTCTGTTAGAATATTGCTGCGCGGTGTGGGATCCTTACCAGGTGGGATTGACGGAGGACATCAAGAGGGTGCAAAGAAGGGCAGCTCGTTTTGTATTATCGCGTTATAGGGGAGAGAGTGTGGCAGATATGATACACGAGTTGGGATGGAAGTCATTACAGCATAGACGTTTTTCGTCGCGGCGAGAGCTTTTTACGAAATTTCAGTCACCAACTTTCTCTTCCGAGTGCGAAAATATTTTGTTGAGCCCAACCTACATAGTAAGGAATGATCATCAAAACAAAATAAGAGAAATCAGAGCTCGAACAGAAAGGTTTAGGTGTTCGTTTTTCCCGCTCGCTTTTCGGGAGTGGAATAGTAGAGAGATAGTATGATTGTGGTTCGATGAAACCTCTGCCAAGCACTTAAATGTGAATAGCAGAGTAGTCATGTAGATGTAGATGTAGATGCAATTTCTGTGTTTCATCAACACTCTGATAGTCCACAGATTACAGAATGCCACCAGATGTGCATCGGAAACTACTACTGGTCTTCCAGGGAACGATCAAATCGTAGACTGTTTGAGACATTACTCACGTGGAGGAAAGTGCGCAAGGTGACAGTTGTATTCAATCCCGATGCAATTTCTGTGTTTCATCAACACTCTGATAGTCCACAGATTACAGAATGCCACCAGCCGAGCATCGGAAACTACTACTGGACTTCCAGGGAACGATCAAAGCGTAGACCGTTAGAGACATTACTCCCATGGTGGAAAGTGCGCATGGTGACTGTTGTATTCAATCCCGATGCTATTTCTGTGTTTCATCAACACTCTGATAGTCCACATATTACAGATGCCTCCAGATGTGCATCAGAAACTACTACAGGTCTTCCAGGGAACGTTCAAAGCGTAGACTGTTTGAGACATTACTCCCATGGAGAAAAGTGCGCATGGTGACAGTTGTATTCAATCCCGATGCAATTTCTGATTTTCATCAACACTCTGATAGTCCACAGATTACAAATTGCCTCCAGATGTGCCTCGGAAACTACTACTGGACTTCCTGGGAACGATCAAAGCGTAGACCGTTAGAGACATTACTAACATGGAGGAAAGTGCGCATGGTGACTGTTGTATTCAATCCCGATGCAATTGCAGTGTTTCATCAACACTCTGATAGTCCACAGATTACAGAATGCCTCCAGATGTGCATCAGAAACTACTAATGGTCTTCCAGGGAACGATCAAATCGTAGACTGTTTGAGACATTACTCCCATGGAGGAAAGTGCGCATGGTGACTGTTGTATTCAATCCCGATGCAATTTCTGATTTTCATCAACACTCTGATAGTCCACAGAAAACAGATTGAATCCAGATGTGGATCGGAAACTACTACTGGTCTTCCTGGGAACGATCAAAGCGTAGACTGTTTCAGACATTACTCCCATGGAGGAAGGTGCGGATGGTGACTGTTGTATTCACTCCCGATGCAATTTCTGTGTTTCATCAACATTTTGAAGTTCCACAGACTACAGAATGCCTCCAGATGTACATCGGAAACTACTACTCGTCTTCCAGGGAACAATCAAATTGTAGAATGTTTGAGAAATTACTCCCATGGAGGAAAGTGCGCATGGTGAATGTTCTATTCAATCCCGATGCAATTTCTGTGTTTCATCAACACTCTGACAGTCCACTGATTACAGAATGCCCCAGACGTTCATCGGAAACTACTACTCGTCTTCCAGGGAACGATCAAATCGTAGACCGTTAGAAACTTTACTCCCATGGAGGAAAGTGCGCATGGTGACTGTTGTATTCAATCCCGATGCAATTTCTGTGTTTCATCAACACTCTGATAGTCCACAGATTACAGAATGCCTCCAGATGTGCATCGGAAACTACCGCTGGTCTTCCAGGGAACGATCAAAGCGTAGACTGTTTGAGACATTACTCCCGTGGAGGAAAGTGCGCATGGTGACTGTTGAATTCAATCCCGATGCAATTTATGTGTTTCCTCAACACTCTGATGGTCCACAGATTACAGAATGCCACCAGACGTGCATCGGAAACCACTACTGGACTTCCAGGGAACGATCAGAGCGTAGACCGCTAGAGACATTACTCCCATGGAGGAAAGTGCGCATGGTGACTGTTGTATTCAATCCCGATGCAATTTCTGATTTTCATCAACACTCTGATAGTCCACAGATTACAGATTGCCTCCAGATGTGCATCGGAAACTACTACTGGTCTTCCTGGGAACGATCAAAGCGTAGACTGTTTCAGACATTACTCCCATGGAGGAAAGTGCGGATGGTGACTGTTGTATTCACTCCCGATGCAATTTCTGTGTTTCATCAACATTTTGAAGGTCCACAGATTACAGAATGCCTCCAGATGTGCATCGGAAACTACTACTGGTATTCCAGGGAACGATAAAAGCGTAGACTGTTTCAGACATTAATCCCATGGAGGAAAGTGCGGATGGTAACTGTTGTATTAACTCACGATGCAATTTCTGTGTTTCATCAACATTTTGAAGGTCCACAGATTACAGAATGCCTCCAGATGTGCATCGGAAACTACTACTGGTCTTCCAGGGAACGATCAAAGCGTAGACTGTTTGAGACATTACTCCCGTGGAGCAAAGTGCACATGGTGATTGTTGTATTCAATCCTGATGCAATTTCTGTGTTTTATCAACACTCTGATAGTCCACAGATTACAGAATGCCACCAGATGTGCATCGGAAAATACTACTGGTCTACCAGGGAACAATTAAAGCGTAGACGGTTTGAGACATCACTCCCATGGAGGAAAGTGCGCATGGTGACTGTTGTATTCAATCCCGATGCAATTTCTATGTTTCATCAACAGTCTGATAGTCCACAGATTACAGAATGCCAGCAGATGTGCATCGGAAACTACTACTGGTCTTCCAGGAACCGATCAAAGCGTAGACTGTTTGAGACATTACTCCCGTGGAGGAAAGTGTGCATGGTGACTGTTGAATTCAATCGCGAGGCAATTTATGTGTTTCCTCAACACTCTGATGGTCCACAGATTACAGAATGCCACCAGACGTGCATCGGAAACCACTACTGGACTTCCAGGGAACGATCAGAGCGTAGACCGTTAGAGACATTACTCCCATGGAGGAAAGTGCGCATGGTGACTGTTGTATTCAATCCCGATTCAATTTCTGATTTTCATCAACACTCTGATAGTCCACAGATTACAGATTGCCTCCAGATGTGCATCGGAAACTACTACTGGTCTTCCTGGGAACGATCAAAGCGTAGACTGTTTCAGACATTACTCCCATGGAGGAAAGTGCGGATGGCGACTGTTGTATTCACTCCCGATGCAATTTCTGTGTTTCATCAACATTTTGAATGTCCACAGATTACAGAATGCCTCCAGATGTGCATCGGAAACTACTACTGGACTTCCTGGGAACGATCAAAGCGTAGACCGTTAGAGACATTACTAACATGGAGGAAAGTGCGCATGGTGACTGTTGTATTCAATCCCGATGCAATTTCTGATTTTCATCAACACTCTGATAGTCCACAGATTACAGATTGCCTCCAGATGTGCATCGGAAACTACTACTGGTCTTCCTGGGAACGATCAAAGCGTAGACTGTTTCAGACATTACTCCCATGGAGGAAAGAGCGGATGGTGACTGTTGTATTCACTCCCTATGCAATTTCTGTGTTTCATCAACATTTTGAGTGTCCACAGATTACAGAATGCCTCCAGATGTGCATCGGAAACTACTACTGGTATTCCAGGGAACGATAAAAGCGTAGACTGTTTCAGACATTAATACCATGGAGGAAAGTGCGGATCGTAACTGTTGTATTAACTCACGATGCAATTTCTGTGTTTCATCAACATTTTGAAGGTCCACAGATTACAGAATGCCTCCAGATGTGCATCGGAAACTACTACTGGTCTTCCAGGGAACGGTCAAAGCGTAGACTGTTTGAGACATTACTCCCGTGGAGCAAAGTGCACATGGTGATTGTTGTATTCAATCCTGATGCAATTTCTGTGTTTCATCAACACTCAGATAGTCGGCAGATTACAGAATGCCACCAGTTGTGCATCGGAAACTACTACTGGTCTTCCAGGGACCGATCAAAGCGTAGACTGTTTGAGACATTACTCCCGTGGAGCAAAGTGCACATTGTGATTGTTGTATTCAATCCCGATGCAATTTCTGTGTTTCATCAACACTCTGATAGTCGGCAGATTACAGAATGCCACCAGATGTGCATCGGAAACTACTACTTGTCTTCCAGGGAACGATCAAATCGTAGACTCTTTGAGACATTACTCCCGTGGAGGAAAGTGCGCATGGTGACTGTTGTGTTCAATCCCAATGCAATTTCTGTGTTTCATCAACACTCTGATAGTCCCCAGATTACATAATGCCAATAGATGTGCATCGGAAACTACTACTGGTCTTCCATGGAACGATCAAAGCGTAGACTGTTTGAGACATACCTCCCGTGGAGGAAAGTGCGCATGGTGACTGTTGTATTCAATACCGATGCAATTTCTGTGTTTCATCAACACTCTGATGGTCCACAGATTACAGAATGCCACCAGACGTGCATCGGAAACTACTACTGTTCGTCCATGGAACGATTAAAGCGTATACTGTTTGACACACTTTTCCCATAGAGGAAAGAGCACATGGTGACTGTTGTATTCACTCGCGATGCAATATCTGTGTTTCATCAAGATTTTGAAGGTCCACAGATTACAGAATGCCTCCAGATGTGCTTCAGAAACTACTACTGGTCTTCCAGGGAACGATCAAAGCGTAGACTGTTTCAGACATTACTCCCATGGAGGAAAGTGCGGATGGTGACTGTTGTATTCACTCACGATGCAATATCTGTGTTTCATCAAGATTTTGAAGGTCCACAGATTACAGAATGCCACCAGATGTGCATCGGAAACTGCTACAGGTCCTCCAGGGAACGATCAAAGGGTAGACTGTTTGAGACATTACTCCCATGGAGGTAACTGCGCATGGTGACTGTTGTATTCAATTCCGATGCAATTTCTGTGTTTCATCAACACTCTGATAGCCCACAGATTACAGAATGCCACCAGATGTGCATCGGAAACTACTACTGGTCTTCCATGGAACGATTAAAGCGTATACTGTTTGACACACTTTTCCCATGGAGGAAAGTGCGCATAGTGACTGTTGTATTCAATCACGATGCAATTTCTTTGTTTCATCAACACTCTGATAGTCCACAGATTACAGAATGCCATCAGATGTGCATCGGAAACTACTACTGGTCTACCAGGGACCGATGGAAGCGTAGACTGTTTGAGACATTACTCCTGTGGAGGAAAGTGCGCATGGTGACTGTTGTATTCAACCCCGATGCAATGTCTGTGTTTCATCAACACGCTGATATTCCACAGATTACAGAATGCCACTCGATGTGCATCGGAAACTACTACAGGTCTTCCAGGGATCGATCAAAGCGTAGACTCTTTGAGACATTACACGCGTGGAGAAAAGTGCGCATGGTGACTGTTGTATTCAGTCCTGATGTAATTTCGGATTTTCATCAACACTCTGATTGTCCACAGATAACAGATTGAATCCAGATGTGGATCGGAAACTACTACTGGTCTTCGTGGGAACGATCAAAGCGTAGACTGTTTCAGACATTACTCCCATGGAGGAATGTGCGGATGATGACTGTTGTATTCACTCGCGATGCAATCTCTGTGTTTCATCAACATTTTGAAGGTCCACAGATTGCAGAATGCCTCCAGATGTGCATCGGAAACTACTACTGGTCTTCCAGGGAACGATCAAATCGTAGACTCTTTGAGACATTACCCCCGTGGAGGAAAGTGCGCATGGTGACTGTTGTATTCAATCCCGATGCAATTTCTGTGTTTCATCAACACTCTGATAGTCCTCAGATTACAGAATGCCAATAGATGTGCATCGGAAACTACTACTGGTCTTCCAGGGAACGATCAAAGCGTAGACTGTTTGAGACATACCTCCCGTGGAGTTAAGTGCGCATGGTGACTGTTGTATTCAATCCCGATGCAATTTCTGTGTTTCATCAACACTCTGATGGTCCACAGATTACAGAATGCCACCAGACGTGCATCGGAAACTACTACTGGTCTTTCTGCGAACGATCAAAGCGTAGACTGATTCAGACATTACTCCCATGGAGGAAAGTGCGGATGTGACTGTTGTATTCACTCCCGATGCAATTTCTGTGTTTCATCAACATTTGGAAGGTCCACAGATTACAGAATGCCTCCAGATGTGAGTCGGAAACTACTACTGGTCCTTCAGGGAACGATCAAAGCGTAGACTGTTTGAGACATTACTCCCGTGGAGGTAACTGCGCATGGTGACTGTTGTATTCAATTCCGATGCAATTTCTGTGTTTCGTCAACACTCTGATAGCCCACATATTACAGAATGCCACCAGATGTGCATCGGAAACTACTACTGGTCTTCCATGGAACGATTAAAGCGTATACTGTTTGACACACTTTTCCCATGGAGGAAAGTGCGTATGGTGACTGATGTATTCAATCCCGATGCAATTTCTGTTTCATCAACACTCTGATAGTCGGCAGATTACAGAATGCCACCAGATGTGCATCGGAAACTACTACTGGTCTTCCAGGGACCGATCAAAGCGTATACTGTTTGAGACATTACTCCCGTGGAGCAAAGTGCACATTGTGATTGTTGTATTCAATCCCGATGCAATTTCTGTGTTTCATCAACACTCTGATAGTCGGCAGATTACAGAATGCCAATAGATGTGCATCGGAAACTACTACTGGTCTTCCAGGGAACGATCAAAGCGTAGACTGTTTGAGACATACCTCCCGTGGAGGAAAGTGCGCATGGTGACTGTTGTATTCAATACCGATGCAATTTCTGTGTTTCATCAACACTCTGATGGTCCACAGATTACAGAATGCCACCAGACGTGCATCGGAAACTACTACTGGTCGTCCATGGAGCGATTAAAGCGTATACTGTTTGACACACTTTTCCCATGGAGGAAAGAGCACATGCTGACTGTTGTATTCACTCACGATGCAATATCTGTGTTTCATCAAGATTTTGAAGGTCCACAGATTACAGAATGCCTCCAGATGTGCATCGGAAACTACTACTGGTCCTCCAGGGAACGATCAAAGGGTAGACTGATTGAGACATTACTCCCATGGAGGTAACTGCGCATGGTGACTGTTGTATTCAATTCCGATGCAATTTCTGTGTTTCATCAACACTCTGATAGCCCACAGATTACAGAATGCCACCAGATGTGCATCGGAAACTACTACTGGTCTTCCATGGAACGATTAAAGCGTATACTGTTTGACACACTTTTGCCATGGAGGAAAGTGCGCATAGTGACTGTTGTATTCAATCCCGATGCAATTTCTGTGTTTCATCAACACTCTGATAGTCCACAGATTACAGAATGCCATCAGATGTGCATCGGAAACTACTACTGGTCTACCAGGGACCGATGAAAGCGTAGACTGTTTGAGACATTACTCCTGTGGAGGAAAGTGCGCATGGTGACTGTTGTATTCAACCCCGATGCAATTTCTGTGTTTCATCAACACGCTGATATTTCACAGATTACAGAATGCCACTAGATGTGCATCGGAAACTACTACAGGTCTTCCAGGGATCGATCAAAGCGTAGACTCTTTGAGACATTACTCCCGTGGAGAAAGTGCGCATGGGGACTGTTGTATTCAATCCCGATGCAATTTCTGTGTTTCATCAACACTTTGATGGTCCACAGATTACAGAATGCATCCAGATGTGCATCGGAACCGACTACTGGTCTTCCAGGGAACGATCAAATCGTAGAATATTTGAGACATTACTCCCATGGAGGAAAGTGCGCATGGTGACTGTTCTATTCAATCCCGATGCAATTTCTGTGTTTCATCAACACTCTGACAGTCCACAGATTACAGAATGCCCCAGACGTGCATCGGAAACTACTACTCGACTTCCAGGGAACGATCAAAGCGTAGACCGTTAGAGACTTTACTCCCATGGAGGAAAGTGCGGATGGTGACTGTTGTATTCAATCCCGATGCAATTTATGTGTTTCCTCAACATTTTGAAGGTCCACAGATTACAGAATGCCACCAGATGTGCATCGGAAACTACTACTGGTCTTCCAGGGAACGATCAAATCGTAGACCCTTTGAGACATTACTCCCGTGGAGGAAAGTGCGCATGGTGACTGTTGTATTCAATCCCGATGCAATTTCTGTGTTTCATCAACACTCTGATAGTCCCCAGATTACAGAATGCCAATAGATGTGCATCGGAAACTACTACTGGTCTTCCAGGGAACGATCAAAGCGTAGACTGTTTGAGACATACCTCCCGTGGAGTTAAGTGCGCATGGTGACTGTTGTATTCAATCCCGATGCAATTTCTGTGTTTCATCAACACTCTGATGGTCCACAGATTACAGAATGCCACCAGACGTGCATCGGAAACTACTACTGGTCTTCCTGCGAACGATCAAAGCGTAGACTGATTCAGACATTACTCCCATGGAGGAAAGTGCGGATGGGACTGTTGTATTCACTCCCGATGCAATTTCTGTGTTTCATCAACATTTGGAAGGTCCACAGATTACAGAATGCCTCCAGATGTGCATCGGAAACTACTACTGGTCCTCCAGGGAACGATCAAAGCGTAGACTGTTTAAGACATTACTCCCTCGGAGGTAACTGCGCATGGTGACTGTTGTATTCAATTCCGATGCAATTTCTGTCTTTCGTCAACACTCTGATAGCCCACATATTACAGAATGCCACCAGATGTGCATCGGAAACTACTACTGGTCTTCCATGGAACGATTAAAGCGTATACTGTTTGACACACTTTTCCCATAGAGGAAAGTGCGCATGGTGACTGCTGTATTCAATCCCGATGCAATTTCTGTTTCATCAACACTCTGATAGTCGGCAGATTACAGAATGCCACCAGATGTGCATCGGAAACTACTACTGGTCTTCCAGGGACCGATCAAAGCGTAGACTGTTTGAGACATTACTCCCGTGGAGCAAAGTGCACATTGTGATAGTTGTATTCAATCCCGATGCAATTTCTGTGTTTCATCAACACTCTGATAGTCGCCAGATTACAGAATGCCACCAGATGTGCATCGGAAACTACTACTGGTCTTCCAGGAAACGATCAAATCGTAGACTCTTTGAGACATTACTCTGTGGAGGAAAGTGCGCATGGTGACTGTTGTGTTCAATCCCGATGCAATTTCTGTGTTTCATCAACACTCTGATAGTCCCCAGATTACAGAATGCCAATAGATGTGCATCGGAAACTACTACTGGTCTTCCAGGGAACGATCAAAGCGTAGACTGTTTGAGACATACCTCCCGTGGAGGAAAGTGCGCATGGTGACTGTTGTATTCAATACCGATGCAATTTCTGTGTTTCATCAACACTCTGATGGTCCACACATTACAGAATGCCACCAGATGTGCATCGGAAACTAC
Organism: Schistocerca gregaria; assembly: GCF_023897955.1. Lineage (NCBI taxonomy): Eukaryota > Metazoa > Arthropoda > Insecta > Orthoptera > Acrididae > Schistocerca > Schistocerca gregaria. Next base: position 47,695,188 of record NC_064928.1, on the reverse strand, counting down.
TACTGGTCTTCCATCAAACGATTAAAGCGTATACTGTTTGACACACTTTTCCCATGGAGGAAAGTGCGCATAGTGACTGTTGTATTCAATCCCGATGCAATTTCTGTGTTTCATCAACACTCTGATAGTCCACAGATTACAGAATGCCATCAGATGTGCATCGGAAACTACTACTGGTATACCAGGGACCGATGAAAGCGTAGACTGTTTGAGACATTACTCCTGTGGAGGAAAGTGCGCATGGTGACTGTTGTATTCAACCCCGATGCAATGTCTGTGTTTCATCAACACGCTGATATTCCACAGATTACAGAATGCCACTCGATGTGCATCGGAAACTACTACAGGTCTTCCAGGGATCGATCAAAGCGTAGACTCTTTGAGACATTACACGCGTGGAGAAAAGTGCGCATGGTGACTGTTGTATTCAGTCCTGATGTAATTTCGGATTTTCATCAACTCTCTGATTGTCCACAGATAACAGATTGAATCCAGATGTGGATCGGAAACTACTACTGGTCTTCGTGGGAACGATCAAAGCGTAGACTGTTTCAGACATTACTCCCATGGAGGAATGTGCGGATGATGACTGTTGTATTCACTCGCGATGCAATCTCTGTGTTTCATCAACATTTTGAAGGTCCACAGATTACAGAATGCGTCCAGATGTGCATCGGAAACTACTACTGGTCTTCCAGGGAACGATCAAATCGTAGACTCTTTGAGACATTACCCCCGTGGAGGAAAGTGCGCATGGTGACTGTTGTATTCAATCCCGATGCAATTTCTGTGTTTCATCAACACTCTGATAGTCCTCAGATTACAGAATGCCAATAGATGTGCATCGGAAACTACTACTGGTCTTCCAGGGAACGATCAAAGCGTAGACTGTTTGAGACATACCTCCCGTGGAGTTAAGTGCGCATGGTGACTGTTGTATTCAATCCCGATGCAATTTCTGTGTTTCATCAACACTCTGATGGTCCACAGATTACAGAATGCCACCAGACGTGCATCGGAAACTACTACTGGTCTTCCTGCGAACGATCAAAGCGTAGACTGATTCAGACATTACTCCCATGGAGGAAAGTGCGGATGTGACTTTTGTATTCACTCCCGATGCAATTTCTGTGTTTCATCAACATTTGGAAGGTCCACAGATTACAGAATGCCTCCAGATGTGCATCGGAAACTACTACTGGTCCTTCAGGGAACGATCAAAGCGTAGACTGTTTGAGACATTACTCCCGTGGAGGTAACTGCGCATGGTGACTGTTGTATTCAATTCCGATGCAATTTCTGTGTTTCGTCAACACTCTGATAGCCCACATATTACAGAATGCCACCAGATGTGCATCGGAAACTACTACTGGTCTTCCATGGAACGATTAAAGCGTATACTGTTTGACACACTTTTCCCATGGAGGAAAGTGCGTATGGTGACTGATGTATTCAATCCCGATGCAATTTCTGTTTCATCAACACTCTGATAGTCGGCAGATTACAGAATGCCACCAGATGTGCATCGGAAACTACTACTGGTCTTCCAGGGACCGATCAAAGCGTATACTGTTTGAGACATTACTCCCGTGGAGCAAAGTGCACATTGTGATTGTTGTATTCAATCCCGATGCAATTTCTGTGTTTCATCAACACTCTGATAGTCGGCAGATTACAGAATGCAAATAGATGTGCATCGGAAACTACTACTGGTCTTCCAGGGAACGATCAAAGCGTAGACTGTTTGAGACATACCTCCCGTGGAGGAAAGTGCGCATGGTGACTGTTGTATTCAATACCGATGCAATTTCTGTGTTTCATCAACACTCTGATGGTCCACAGATTACAGAATGCCACCAGACGTGCATCGGAAACTACTACTGGTCGTCCATGGAGCGATTAAAGCGTATACTGTTTGACACACTTTTCCCATGGAGGAAAGAGCACATGCTGACTGTTGTATTCACTCACGATGCAATATCTGTGTTTCATCAAGATTTTGAAGGTCCACAGATTACAGAATGCCGCCAGATGTGCATCGGAAACTACTACTGGTCCTCCAGGGAACGATCAAAGGGTAGACTGTTTGAGACATTACTCCCATGGAGGTAACTGCGCATGGTGACTGTTGTATTCAATTCCGATGCAATTTCTGTGTTTCATCAACACTCTGATAGCCCACAGATTACAGAATGCCACCAGATGTGCATCGGAAACTACTACTGGTCTTCCATGTAACGATTAAAGCGTATACTGTTTGACACACTTTTGCCATGGAGGAAAGTGCGCATAGTGACTGTTGTATTCAATCCCGATGCAATTTCTGTGTTTCATCAACACTCTGATAGTCCACAGATTACAGAATGCCATCAGATGTGCATCGGAAACTACTACTGGTCTACCAGGGACCGATGAAAGCGTAGACTGTTTGAGACATTACTCCTGTGGAGGAAAGTGCGCATGGTGACTGTTGTATTCAACCCCGATGCAATTTCTGTGTTTCATCAACACGCTGATATTCCACAGATTACAGAATGCCACTAGATGTGCATCGGAAACTACTACAGGTCTTCCAGGGATCGATCAAAGCGTAGACTCTTTGAGACATTACTCCCGTGGAGAAAGTGCGCATGGGGACTGTTGTATTCAATCCCGATGCAATTTCTGTGTTTCATCAACACTTTGATGGTCCACAGATTACAGAATGCATCCAGATGTGCATCGGAATCGACTACTGGTCTTCCAGGGAACGATCAAATCGTAGAATGTTTGAGACATTACTCCCATGGAGGAAAGTGCGCATGGTGACTGTTCTATTCAATCCCGATGCAATTTCTGTGTTTCATCAACACTCTGACAGTCCACAGATTACAGAATGCCCCAGACGTGCATCGGAAACTACTACTCGACTTCCAGGGAACGATCAAAGCGTAGACTGTTAGAGACTTTACTCCCATGGAGGAAAGTGCGGATGGTGACTGTTGTATTCAATCCCGATGCAATTTATGTGTTTCCTCAACATTTTGAAGGTCCACAGATTACAGAATGCCACCAGATGTGCATCGGAAACTACTACTGGTCTTCCAGGGAACGATCAAATCGTAGACTCTTTGAGACATTACTCCCGTGGAGGAAAGTGCGCATGGTGACTGTTGTATTCAATCCCGATGCAATTTCTGTGTTTCATCAACACTCTGATAGTCCCCAGATTACAGAATGCCAATAGATGTGCATCGGAAACTACTACTGGTCTTCCAGGGTACGATCAAATCGTAGACTGTTTGAGACATACCTCCCGTGGAGTTAAGTGCGCATGGTGACTGTTGTATTCAATCCCGATGCAATTTCTGTGTTTCATCAACACTCTGATGGTCCACAGATTACAGAATGCCACCAGACGTGCATCGGAAACTACTACTGGTCTTCCTGCGAACGATCAAAGCGTAGACTGATTCAGACATTACTCCCATGGAGGAAAGTGCGGATGGGACTGTTGTATTCACTCCCGATGCAGTTTCTGTGTTTCATCAACATTTGGAAGGTCCACAGATTACAGAATGCCTCCAGATGTGCATCGGAAACTACTACTGGTCCTCCAGGGAACGATCAAAGCGTAGACTGTTTAAGACATTACTCCCTCGGAGGTAACTGCGCATGGTGACTGTTGTATTCAATTCCGATGCAATTTCTGTCTTTCGTCAACACTCTGATAGCCCACATATTACAGAATGCCACCAGATGTGCATCGGAAACTACTACTGGTCTTCCATGGAACGATTAAAGCGTATACTGTTTGACACACTTTTCCCATAGAGGAAAGTGCGCATGGTGACTGCTGTATTCAATCCCGATGCAATTTCTGTTTCATCAACACTCTGATAGTCGGCAGATTACAGAATGCCACCAGATGTGCATCGACAACTACTACTGGTCTTCCAGGGACCGATCAAAGCGTAGACTGTTTGAGACATTACTCCCGTGGAGCAAAGTGCACATTGTGATTGTTGTATTCAGTGCCGATGCAATTTCTGTGTTTCATCAACACTCTGATAGTCGCCAGATTACAGAATGCCACCAGATGTGCATCGGAAACTACTACTGGTCTTCCAGGAAACGATCAAATCGTAGACTCTTTGAGACATTACTCTGTGGAGGAAAGTGCGCATGGTGACTGTTGTGTTCAATCCCGATGCAATTTCTGTGTTTCATCAACACTCTGATAGTCCCCAGATTACAGAATGCCAATAGATGTGCATCGGAAACTACTACTGGTCTTCCAGGGAACGATCAAATCGTAGACTCTTTGAGACATTACTCCCGTGGAGGAAAGTGCGCATGGTGACTGTTGTATTCAATCCCCATGCAATTTCTGTGTTTCATCAACACTCTGATAGTCCCCAGATTACAGAATGCCAATAGATGTGCATCGGAAACTACTACTGGTCTTCCAGGGAACGATCAAAGCGTAGACTGTTTGAGACATACCTCCCGTGGAGGAAAGTGCGCATGCTGACTGTTGTATTCAATCCCGATGCAATTTCTGTGTTTCATCAACACTCTGATGGTCCACAGATTAAAGAATGCCACCAGACGTGCATCGGAAACTACTACTGGTCTTCCTGCGAACGATCAAAGCGTAGACTGATTCAGACATTACTCCCATGGAGGAAAGTGCGGATGGGACTGTTGTATTCACTCCCGATGCAATATCTGTGTTTCATCAACATTTGGAAGGTCCACAGATTACAGAATGCTTCCAGATGTGCATCAGAAACTACTACTGGTCTTCCAGGGAACGATCAAAGCGTAGACTGTTTCAGACATTACTCCCATGGAGGAAAGTGCGGATGGTGACTGTTGTATTCACTCACGATGCAATATCTGTGTTTCATCAAGGTTTTGAAGGTCCAGAGATTACAGAATGCCTCCAGATGTGCATCTGAAACTACTACTGGTCCTCCAGGGAACGATCAAAGCGTAGACTGTTTGAGTCATTACTCCCGTGGATGTAACTGCGCAGTGTGACTGTTGTATTCAATCCCGATGCCATTCCTGTGTTTCATCAACACTCTGATAGCCCACATATTACAGAATGCCACCAGATGTGCATCGGAAACTACTACTGGTCTTCCATGGAACGATTAAAGCGTATACTGTTTGACACACTTTTCCCATGGAGGAAAGTGCGCATGGTGACTGTTGTATTCAATCCCGATGCAATTTCTGTGTTTCATCATCACGCTGATAGTCCAGAGATTACAGAATGCCACTAGATGTGCATCGGAAACTACTACAGGTCTTCCAGGGATCGATCAAAGCGTAGACTGTTTGAGACATTACTCCCGTGGAGGAAAGTGCGCATGGTTACTGTTGTATTCAGTCCTGATGCTATTTCTGTGTTTCATCAACACTCTGATAGTCCACAGATTACAGAATGCCTCCAGATGAGCATCGGAAACTTCCACTGGTCTTCCAGGGAACGATCAAAGCGTAGACAGTTTGAGACATTACTCCCATGGAGGAAAGTGCGCATGGTGACTGTTGTATTCAATCCCGATGCAATTTCTGATTTTCATCAACACTCTGAAAGTCCACAGAGTACGGATTGCCTCTAGATGTGCATTGAAACTACTACTGGTCTTCCTGGGAACGATCAAAGCGTAGACTGTTTCAGAAAGTACTCCCATGGAGGAAAGTGCGGATGGTGTCTGTTGTATTCAATCCCTATGCAATTTCTGGGTTTCATCAACATTTTGAAGGTCCACAGTTTGCAGAATGCCTCCAGATGTGCATCGGAAACTACTATCGGTCTTCCAGGGAACGATCAAAGCGTAGACTGTTTGAGACATTACTCCCGTTTAGCAAAGTGCACATGATGATTGTTGTATTCAATCCCGATGCAATTTCTGTGTTTCGTCAACACTCTGATAGTCCACATATTACTGAATGCCACCAGATGCGCATCGGAAACTACTACTGGTCTTCCAGGGAACGATCAAATCGTAGACTGTTTGAGACATTACTCCCGTGAAGGAAAGTGCGCATGGTGACATTTGTATTCAATCCCGATGCAATTTCTGTGTTTCATCAACTTTCTGATAGTCCACAGATTACAGAATGCCACCAGACGTGCATCGGAAACTACTACTGGACTTCCAGGGAACGATTAAAGCGTAGACCGATAGAGACTTTACTTCCATGGAGGAAAGTGCGCATGGTGACTGTTGTATTCAATCGCGATGCAATTTCTGTGTTTCATCAACACTCTGATGGTCCACAGATTACAGAATGCCACCAGACGTGCATCGGAAACTACTACTGGTCTTCCTGGGAACGATCAAAGCGTAGACTGTTTCAGACATTACTCCCATGGAGGAAAGTGCGGATGGTGACTGTTGTATTCACTCCCGATGCAATTTCTGTGTTTCATCAACATTTTGAAGGTCCACAGATTGCAGAATGCCTCCAGATGTGCATCGGAAACTACTACTGGTCTTCCAGGGAACGATCAAATCGTAGACTCTTTGAGACATTACTCCCGTGGAGGAAAGTGTGCATGGTGACTGTTGTATTCAATCCCGATGCAATTTCTGTGTTTCATCAACACTCTGATAGTCCCCAGATTACAGAATGCCAATAGATGTGCATCGGAAACTACTACTGGTCTTCCAGGGAAAGATCAAAGCGTAGACTGTTTGAGACATACCTCCCGTGGAGGAAAGTGCGCATGGTGACTGTTGTATTCAATCCCGATGCAATTTCTGTGTTACATCAACACTCTGATGGTCCACAGATTACAGAATGCCACCAGACGTGCATTGGAAACTACTACTGGTCATCCTGGGAACGATCAAAGCGTAGACTGATTCAGACATTACTCCCATGGAGGAAAGTGCGGATGGTGACTGTTGTATTCACACCCGATGCAATTTCTGTGTTTCATCAACATTTGGAAGGTCCACAGATTACAGAATGCCTCCAGACGTGCATCGGAAACTACTACTGGTCATCCTGGCAACGATCAAAGCGTAGACTGATTCAGACATTACTCCCATGGAGGAAAGTGCGGATGGTGACTGTTGTATTCACTCCCGATGCACTTTCTGTGTTTCATCAACATTTGGAAGGTCCACAGATTACAGAATGCCTCCAGATGTGCATCAGAAACTACTACTGGTCTTCCAGGGAACGATCAAATCGTTGACTGTTTCAGACATTACTCGCATGGAGGAAAGTGCGGATGGTGACTGTTGTATTCACTCACGATGCAATATCTGTGTTTCATCAAGATTTTGAAGGTCCACAGAGTACAGATTGCCTCCAGATTTGCATTGAAACTACTACTGGTTTTCTTGGGAACGAACAAAGCGTAGACTGTTTCAGAAATTACTCCCATGGAGGAAAGTGCGGATGGTGTCTGTTGTATTCACTCCCGATGCAATTTCTGTGTTTCATCAACATTTTGAAGGTCCACAGTTTACAGAATGCCTCCAGATGTGCATCGGAAACTACTACTGGTCTTCCAGGGACGATCTAGGCGTAGACTGTTTCAGACATTACTCCCATGGAGGAAAGTGCGGATGGTGACTGTTGTATTCACTCACGATGAAATATCTGTGTTTCATCAAGATTTTGAAGGTCCACAGATTACAGAATGCCTCCAGATGTGCATCGGAAACTACTACTGGTCTTCCAGGGAACGATCAAAGCGTTGACTGTTTGAGTCATTACTCCCGTGGAGGTAACTGCGCATGGTGACTGTTGTATTCAATCCCGATGCCATTTCTGTGTTTCATCAACACTCTGATAGTCCACAGATTACAGAATGCCTCCAGATGTGCATCGGAAACTACTACTGGTCTTCCAGGGAACGATCAAAGCGTAGACTGTTTCAGAAATTACTCCCATGGTGGAGAGTGCGCATGGTAAATGTTGTATTCAATCCCGATGCAATTTCTGTGTTTCATCAACACTCTGATAGTCCACTGATTACAGAATGCCACCAGTCGTGCATCGGAAACTACTACTGGTCCTCCAGGGAACGATTAAAGCGTACACTGTTTGAGACACTTTTCCCATGGAGGAAAGTGCGCATGGTGACTGTTGTATTCAATCAGGATGCAATTTCTGTGTTTCATCAAGACTCTGATAGTCCACAGATTACAGAATGCCATCAGATGTGCATCGGAAACAACTACTGGTCTTCTAGGGATCGATCAAAGCGTAGACTGTTTGAGACATCACTCCCGTGGAGGAAAGTGCGCATGGTGACTGTTGTATTCAGTCCCGATGCTATTTCTGTGTTTCATCAACATTTTGAAGGCCCACAAATTACAGATTGCCTACAGATGTGCATCGGAAGCTACTACTGGTCTTCCAGGGAACGATCAAAGCGTAGACTGTTTGAGACATTACTCCCATGGAGGAGAGTGCGCATGGTGACTGTTGTATTCAATCCCGATGCAATTTCTGTGTTTCACCAACACTCTGATAGTCCACAGACTACAGAATGCCACCAGACATGCATCGGAAACTACTACTGGTCTTCCAGGGAACGATTAAAGCGTAGACTGTTTGAGACACTTTTCCCATGGAGGAAAGTGCGCATGGTGACTGTTGTATTCAATCAGGATGCAATTTCTGTGTTTCATCAACACTCTGTAAGTCCACAGATTACAGAATGCCACCAGCTGTGCATCGGAAACTACTACTGGTCTTCCAGGGAACGATCAAAGCATAGACTGTTTGAGACATTACTCCCGTGCTGGAAATTGCGCATGGTGACTGTTGTATTAAATCCCGATGCAATTTCTGTGTTTCATCAACACTCTGTAAGTCCACAGATTACAGAATACCACCAGATGTGCATCGGAAACTACTACTGGTCTTGCAGTTAACGATCAAAGCGTAGACTGTTTGAGACATAACTCCTGTGGAGGAAAGTGCGCATGGTGACTGTTGTATTCAATCCCGATGCAATTTCTGTGTTTCATCAACACGCTGATAGTCCACAGATTACAGAATGCTACTAGATGTGCATCGGAAACTACTACTGGTCTTCCAGGGATCGATCAAAGCGTAGACTGTTTGAGATATTACTCCTATGGAGCAAAGTGCGCATGGTGACTGTTGTATTCAATCCCGATGCTATTTCTGTGTTTCATCAACACTCTGATAGTCCACAGATTACAGAATGCCTCCAGATGTGCATCGGAAACTACTACTGGCCTTCCAGGGTACGATCAAAGCGTAGACTGTTTCAGAAATTACTCCCATGGTGGAGAGTGCGCATGGTAACTTTTGTATTCAATCCCGATGCAATTTCTGTGTTTCATCAACACTCTGATAGTCCACAGATTACAGAATGCCACCAGTCGTGCATCGGAAACTACTACTGGTCTTCCAGGGAACGATTAAAGCGTACACTGTTTGAGACACTTTTCCCATGGAGGAAAGTGCGCATGGTGACTGTTGTATTCAATCAGGATGCAATTTCTGTGTTTCATCAAGACTCCGATAGTCCACAGACTACAGAATGCCATCAGATGTGCATCGGAAGCTACTACTGGTCTTCTAGTGACCGATCAAAGCGTAGACTGTTTGAGACATTACTCCTATGTAGCAAAGTGCGCATGGTCACTGTTGTATTCAATCCCGATGCAATTTCTGTGTTTCATCAACACGCTGATAGTCCACAGATTACAGAATGCCAGTAGATGTGCATCGGAAACTACTACAGGTCTTCCAGGGATCGATCAAAGCGTAGACTGTTTGAGACATTACTCCCGTGGAGGAAAGTGCGCATGGTGACTGTTGTATTCAGTCCCGATGCTATTTCTGTGTTTCATCAACACTCTGATAGTCCACAGATTACAGAATGCCACCAGACATGCATCGGAAACTACTACTGGTCTTCCAGGGAACGATTAAAGCGTAGACTGTTTGAGACACTTTTCCCATGGAGGAAAGTGCGCAGGATGCAATTTCTGTGTTTCATCAACACTCTGTAAGTCCACAGATTACAGAATGCCACCAGCTGTGCATCGGAAATTACTACTGGTCTTCCAGGGAACGATCAAAGCATAGGCTGTTTGAGACATTACTCCCGTGCAGGAAATTGCGCATGGTGACTGTTGTATTAAATCCCGATGCAATTTCTGTGTTTCATCAACACTCTGTAAGTCCACAGATTACAGAATACCACCAGATGTGCATCGGAAACTACTACTGGTCATCCTGGGAACGATCAAAGCGTAGACTGCTTGAGACATTACTCCTATGGAGCAAAGTGCGCATGGTGACTGCTGTATTCAATCCCGATGCAATTTCTATGTTTCATCAACACTCTGATAGTCCCCAGATTACAGAATGCCAATAGATGTGCATCGGAAACTACTACTGGTCTTCCAGGGAACGATCAAAGCGTAGACTGTTTGAGACATACCTCCCGTGGAGGAAAGTGCGCATGGTGACTGTTGTATTCAATCCCGATGCAATTTCTGTGTTTCATCAACACTCTGATGGTCCACAGATTAAAGAATGCCACCAGACGTGCATCGGAAACTACTACTGGTCTTCCTGCGAACGATCAAAGCGTAGACTGATTCAGACATTACTCCCATGGAGGAAAGTGCGGATGGGACTGTTGTATTCACTCCCGATGCAATTTCTGTGTTTCATCAACATTTGGAAGGTCCACAGATTACAGAATGCTTCCTGATGTGCATCAGAAACTACTACTGGTCTTCCAGGGAACGATCAAAGCGTAGACTGTTTCAGACATTACTCCCATGGAGGAAAGTGCGGATGGTGACTGTTGTATTCACTCACGATGCAATATCTGTGTTTCATCAAGGTTTTGAAGGTCCACAGATTACAGAATGCCTCCAGATGTGCATCGGAAACTACTACTGGTCTTCCATGGAACGATTAAAGCGTATACTGTTTGACACACTTTTCCCATGGAGGAAAGTGCGCATGGTGACTGTTGTATTCAATCCCGATGCAATTTCTGTTTCATCAACACTCTGATAGTCCACAGATTACAGAATGACATCAGATGTGTATCGGAAACTACTACTGGTCCACCAGGGACCGATCAAAGCGTAGACTGTTTGAGACATTACTCCCGTGGAGGAAAGTGCGCATGGTGACTGTTGTATTCAATCCCGATGCAATTTCTGTGTTTCATCAACACGCTGATAGTCCAGAGATTACAGAATGCCACTAGATGTGCATCGGAAACTACTACAGGTCATCCAGGGATCGATCAAAGCGTAGACTGTTTGAGACATTACTCCCGTGGAGGAAAGTGCGCATGGTTACTGTTGTATTCAGTCCTGATGCTATTTCTGTGTTTCATCAACACTCTGATGGTCCACAGATTACAGAATGCCACCAGACGTGCATCGGAAACTACTACTGGTCTTCCTGGGAACGATCAAAGCGTAGTCTGTTTCAGACATTACTCCCATGGAGGAAAGTGCGGATGGTGACTGTTGTATTCACTCCCGATGCAATTTCTGTGTTTCATCAACATTTTGAAGGTCCACAGATTGCAGAATGCCTCCAGATGTGCATCGGAAACTACTACTGGTCTTCCAGGGAACGATCAAATCGTAGACTCTTTGAGACATTACTCCCGTGGAGGAAAGTGTGCATGGTGACTGTTGTATTCAATCCCGATGCAATTTCTGTGTTTCATCAACACGCTGATAGTCCAGAGATTACAGAATGCCACTAGATGTGCATCGGAAACTACTACAGGTCTTCCAGGGATCGATCAAAGCGTAGACTGTTTGAGACATTACTCCCGTGGAGGAAAGTGCGCATGGTTACTGTTATATTCAGTCCTGATGCTATTTCTGTGTTTCATCAACACTCTGATAGTCCACAGATTACAGAATGCCTCCAGATGAGCATCGGAAACTTCCACTGGTCTTCCAGGGAACGATCAAAGCGTAGACAGTTTGAGACATTACTCCCATGGAGGAAAGTGCGCATGGTGACTGTTGTATTCAATCCCGATGCAATTTCTGATTTTCATCAACACTCTGAAAGTCCACAGAGTACGGATTGCCTCTAGATGTGCATTGAAACTACTACTGGTCTTCCTGGGAACGATCAAAGCGTAGACTGTTTCAGAAAGTACTCCCATGGAGGAAAGTGCGGATGGTGTCTGTTGTATTCACTCCCTATGCAATTTCTGGGTTTCATCAACATTTTGAAGGTCCACAGTTTACAGAATGCCTCCAGATGTGCATCGGAAACTACTATCGGTCTTCCAGGGAACGATCAAAGCGTAGACTGTTTGAGACATTACTCCCGTTTAGCAAAGTGCACATGGTGATTGTTGTATTCAATCCCCATGCAATTTCTGTGTTTCGTCAACACTCTGATAGTCCACAGATTACAGAATGCCACCAGACGTGCATCGGAAACTACTACTGGACTTCCAGGGAACGATTAAAGCGTAGACCGTTAGAGACTTTACTTCCATGGAGGAAAGTGCGCATGGTGACTGTTGTATTCAATCCCGATGCAATTTCTGTGTTTCATCAACACTCTGATGGTCCACAGATTACAGAATGCCACCAGACGTGCATCGGAAACTACTACTGGTCTTCCTGGGAACGATCAAAGCGTAGACTGTTTCAGACATTACTCCCATGGAGGAAAGTGCGGATGGTGACTGTTGTATTCACTCCCGATGCAATTTCTGTGTTTCATCAACATTTTGAAGGTCCACAGATTGCAGAATGCCTCCAGATGTGCATCGGAAACTACTACTGGTCTTCCAGGGAACGATCAAATCGTAGACTCTTTGAGACATTACTCCCGTGGAGGAAAGTGTGCATGGTGACTGTTGTATTCAATCCCGATGCAACTTCTGTGTTTCATCAACACTCTGATAGTCCCCAGATTACAGAATGCCAATAGATGTGCATCGGAAACTACTACTGGTCTTCCAGGGAACGATCAAAGCGTAGACTGTTTGAGACATACCTCCCGTGGAGGAAAGTGCGCATGGTGACTGTTGTATTCAATCCCGATGCAATTTCTGTGTTACATCAACACTCTGATGGTCCACAGATTACAGAATGCCACCAGACGTGCATCGGAAACTACTACTGGTCATCCTGGGAACGATCAAAGCGTAGACTGATTCAGACATTACTCCCATGGAGGAAAGTGCGGATGGTGACTGTTGTATTCACACCCGATGCAATTTCTGTGTTTCATCAACATTTGGAAGGTCCACAGATTACAGAATGCCTCCAGACGTGCATCGGAAACTACTACTGGTCATCCTGGCAACGATCAAAGCGTAGACTGATTCAGACATTACTCCCATGGAGGAAAGTGCGGATGGTGACTGTTGTATTCACTCCCGATGCACTTTCTGTGTTTCATCAACATTTGGAAGGTCCACAGATTACAGAATGCCTCCAGATGTGCATCAGAAACTACTACTGGTCTTCCAGGGAACGATCAAACCGTTGACTGTTTCAGACATTACTCCAATGGAGGAAAGTGCGGATGGTGACTGTTGTATTCACTCACGATGCAATATCTGTGTTTCATCAAGATTTTGAAGGTCCACAGAGTACAGATTGCCTCCAGATTTGCATTGAAACTACTACTGGTTTTCTTGGGAACGATCAAAGCGTAGACTGTTTCAGAAATTACTCCCATGGAGGAAAGTGCGGATGGTGTCTGTTGTATTCACTCCCGATGCAATTTCTGTGTTTCATCAACATTTTGAAGGTCCACAGTTTACAGAATGCCTCCAGATGTGCATCGGAAACTACTACTGGTCTTCCAGGGAACGATCAAATCGTAGACTGTTTGAGACATTACTCCCGTGGAGGAAAGTGCACTTGGTGACATTTGTATTCAATCCCGATGCAATTTCTGTGTTTCATCAACACTCTGATAGTCCACAGATTACAGAATGCCACCAGACGTGGATCGGAAACTACTACTGGACTTCCAGGGAACGATTAAAGCGTAGACCGTTGGAGACATTACTCCCATGGAGGAAAGTGCGCATGGTGACTGTTGAGTTCAATCCCGATGCAATTTCTGTATTTCATCAACACTCTGATGGTCCACAGATTACAGAATGACACCAGACGTGCATCGGAAACTACTACTGGTCTTCCTGGGAACGATCAAAGCGTAGACTGCTTCAGACAATACTCCCATGGAGGAAAGTTTGGATGGTGACTGTTGTATTCACTCCCGATGCAATTTCTGTGTTTCATCAACATTTTGAAAGTCCACAGATTACAGAATGCCTCCAGATATGCATCGGAAACTACTACTGGTCTTCCAGGGAACGATCAAATCGTAGACTGTTTCAGACATTACTCCCATGGAGGAAAGTGCGGATGGTGACTGTTGTATTCACTCACGATGAAATATCTGTGTTTCATCAAGATTTTGAAGGTCCACAGATTACAGAATGCCTCCAGATATGCATCGGAAACTACTACTGGTCTTCCAGGGAAAGATCAAAGCGTTGACTGTTTGAGTCATTACTCCCGTGGAGGTAACTGCGCATGGTGACTGTTGTATTCAATCCCGATGCCATTTCTGTGTTTCATCAACACTCTGATAGTCCACAGATTACAGAATGCCTCCAGATGTGCATCGGAAACTACTACTGGTCTTCCAGCCAACGATCAAAGCGTAGACTGTTTCAGAAATTACTCCCATGGTGGAGAGTGCGCATGGTAAATGTTGTATTCAATCCCGATGCAATTTCTGTGTTTCATCAACACTCTGATAGTCCACAGATTACAGAATGCCACCAGTCGTGCATCGGAAACTACTACTGGTCTTCCAGGGAACGATTAAAGCGTACACTGTTTGAGACACTTTTCCCATGGAGGAAAGTGCGCATGGTGACTGTTGTATTCAATCAGGATGCAATTTCTGTGTTTCATCAAGACTCTGATAGTCCACAGATTACAGAATGCCATCAGATGTGCATCGGAAACTACTACTGGTCTTCTAGGGATCGATCAAAGCGTAGACTGTTTGAGACATTACTCCCGTGGAGGAAAGTGCGCATGGTGACTGTTGTATTCAGTCCCGATGCTATTTCTGTGTTTCATCAACACTCTGATAGTCCACAGATTACAGATTGCCTCCAGATGTGCATTGAAACTACTACTGGTCTTCCTGGGAACGATCAAAGCGTAGACTGTTTAAGACATTACTCCCATGGAGGAGAGTGCGCATGGTGACTGTTGTATTCAATCCAGATGCAATTTCTGTGTTTCATCAACACTCTGATAGTCCACAGATTACAGAATGCCACCAGACATGCATCGGAAACTACTACTGGTCTTCCAGGGAACGATTAAAGAGTAGACTGTTTGGGACACTTTTCCCATGGAGGAAAGTGCGCATGGTGACTGTTGTATTCAATCAGGATGCAATTTCTGTGTTTCATCAACACTCTGTAAGTCCACAGATTACAGAATGCCACCAGCTGTGCATCGGAAACTACTACTGGTCTTCCAGGGAACGATCAAAGCATAGACTGTTTGAGACATTACTCCCGTGCTGGAAATTGCGCATGGTGACTGTTGTATTAAATCCCGATGCAATTTCTGTGTTTCATCAACACTCTGTAAGTCCACAGATTACAGAATAACACCAGATGTGCATCGGAAACTACTACTGGTCTTGCAGTTAACGATCAAAGCGTAGACTGTTTGAGACATTACTCCTATGGAGCAAAGTGCGCATGGTGACTGTTGTATTCAATCCCGATGCTATTTCTGTGTTTCATCAACACTCTGATAGTCCACAGATTACAGAATGCCACCAGACATGCATCGGAAACTACTACTGGTCTTCCAGGGAACGATTAAAGCGTAGACTGTTTGAGACACTTTTCCCATGGAGGAAAGTGCGCATGGTGACTGTTGTATTCAATCAGGATGCAATTTCTGTGTTTCATCAACACTCTGTAAGTCCACAGATTACAGAATGCCACAAGCTGTGCATCGGAAACTACTACTGGTCTTCCATGGAACGATCAAAGCATAGACTGTTTGAGACATTACTCCCGTGCTGGAAATTGCGCATGGTGACTGTTGTATTTAATCCCGATGCAATTTCTGTGTTTCATCAACACTCTGTAAGTCCACAGATTACAGAATACCACCAGATGTGCATCGGAAACTACTACTGGTCTTGCAGTTAACGATCAAAGCGTAGACTGTTTGAGACATTACTCCTATGGAGCAAAGTGCGCATGGTGACTGTTGTATTCAATCCCGATGCTATTTCTGTGTTTCATCAACACTCTGATAGTCCACAGATTACAGAATGCCTCCAGATGTGCATCGGAAACTACTACTGGTCTTCCAGGGAACGATCAAAGCGTAGACTGTTTCAGAAATTACTCCCATGGTGGAGAGTGCGCATGGTAACCTTTGTATTCAATCCCGATGCAATTTCTGTGTTTCATCAACACTCTGATAGTCCACAGATTACAGAATGCCACCAGTCGTGCATCGGAAACTACTACTGGTCTTCCAGGGAACGATTAAAGCGTACACTGTTTGAGACACTTTTCCCATGGAGGAAAGTGCGCATGGTGACTGTTGTATTCAATCAGGATGCAATTTCTGTGTTTCATCAAGACTCTGATAGTCCACAGATTACAGAATGCCATCAGATGTGCATCGGAAGCTACTACTGGTCTTCTAGTGACCGATCAAAGCGTAGACTGTTTGAGACATTACTCCTATGGAGCAAAGTGCGCATGGTCACTGTTGTATTCAATCCCGATGCAATTTCTGTGTTTCATCAACACTCTTATAGTCCACAGATTACAGAATGCCTCCAGATTTGCAGCGGAAACTACCACTGGGTTTCCAGGGAACGATCAAAGCGTAGACAGTTTGAGACATTACTCGCATGAAGGAAAGTGCGCATGGTGACTGTTGTATTCAATGCCGATGCAATTTCTGATTTTCATCAACACTCTGAAAGTCCACAGAGTACAGATTGCCTCCAGATGTGCATTGAAACTACTACTGGTCTTCCTGGGAACGATCAAAGCGTAGTCTGTTTCAGACATTACTCCCATGGAGGAAAGTGCGGATGGTGACTGTTGTATTCACTCCCGATGCAATTTCTGTGTTTCATCAACATTTTGAAGTTCCACAGATTACAGAATGCCTCCAGATGTGCATCGGAAACTACTACTGGTCTTCCAGGGAACGATCAAAGCGTAGACTCTTTGAGACATTACTCCTATGGAGCAAAGTGCGCATGGTGACTGTTGTATTCAATCCCGATGCAATTTCTGTTTCATCAACACTCTGATAGTCCACAGATTACAGAATGACATCAGATGTGTATCGGAAACTACTACTTGTCCACCAGGGACCGATCAAAGCGTAGACTGTTTGAGACATTACTCCCGTGGGGGAAAGTGCGCATGGTGACTGTTGTATTCAATCCCGATGCAATTTCTGTGTTTCATCAACACGCTGATAGTCCAGAGATTACAGAATGCCACTAGATGTGCATCGGAAACTACTACTTGTCCACCAGGGACCGATCAAAGCGTAAACTGTTTGAGACATTACTCCCGTGGAGGAAAGTGCGCATGGTGACTGTTGTATTCAGTCCCGATGCTATTTCTGTGTTTCATCAAGATGTTGAAGGTCCACAGTTTACAGAATGCCTCCAGATGTACATCGGATACTACTACTGGTCTTCCAGGGAACGATCAAAGCGTTGACTGTTTGAGTCATTACTCCCGTGGAGGTAACTGCGCATGGTGACTGTTGTATTCAATCCCGATGCAATTTCTGTGTTTCATCAACACTCTGATAGTCCACAGATTACAGAATGCCTCCAGATGTGCATTGGAAACTACTACTTGTCTTCCAGGGAACGATCAAAGCGTAGACTCTTTGAGACATTACTCCCATGGAGAAAAGTGCGCATGGTGACTGTTGTACTCAATCCCGATGCAATTTCTGTGTTTCATCAACACGCTGATAGTCCACAGATTACAGAATGCCACTAGATGTGCATCGGAAACTACAACAGGTCTTCCAGGGATCGATCAAAGCGTAGACTGTTTGAGACATTACTCCTATGGAGCAAAGTGCGCATGGTGACTGTTGTATTCAATCCCGATGCTATTTCTGTGTTTCATCAACACTCTGATAGTCCACAGATTACAGAATGCCACCAGACGTGCATTGGAAACTACTACTGGTCTTCCAGGGAACGATCAAAGCGTAGACTCTTTGAGACATTACTCCTATGGAGCAAAGTGCGCATGGTGACTGTTGTATTCAATCCCGATGCAATTTCTGTTTCATCAACACTCTGATAGTCCACAGATTACAGAATGACATCAGATGTGTATCGGAAACTACTACTTGTCCACCAGGGACCGATCAAAGCGTAGACTGTTTGAGACATTACTCCCGTGGAGGAAAGTGCGCATGGTGACTGTTGTATTCAATCCCGATGCAATTTCTGTGTTTCATCAACACGCTGATAGTCCAGAGATTACAGAATGCCACTAGATGTGCATCGGAAACTACTACAGGTCTTCCAGGGATCGATCAAAGCGTAGACTGTTTGAGACATTACTCCCGTGGAGGAAAGTGCGCATGGTTACTGTTGTATTCAGTCCTGATGCTATTTCTGTGTTTCATCAACACTCTGATGGTCCACAGATTACAGAATGCCACCAGACGTGCATCGGAAACTACTACTGGTCTTCCTGGGAACGATCAAAGCGTAGACTGTTTCAGACATTACTCCCATGGAGGAAAGTGCGGATGGTGACTGTTGTATTCACTCCCGATGCAATTTCTGTGTTTCATCAACATTTTGAAGGTCCACAGATTGCAGAATGCCTCCAGATGTGCATCGGAAACTACTACTGGTCTTCCAGGGAACGATCAAATCGTAGACACTTTGAGACATTACTCCCGTGGAGGAAAGTGTGCATGGTGACTGTTGTATTCAATCCCGATGCAATTTCTGTGTTTCATCAACACGCTGATAGTCCAGAGATTACAGAATGCCACTAGATGTGCATCGGAAACTACTACAGGTCTTCCAGGGATCGATCAAAGCGTAGACTGTTTGAGACATTACTCCCGTGGAGGAAAGTGCGCATGGTTACTGTTGTATTCAGTCCTGATGCTATTTCTGTGTTTCATCATCACTCTGATAGTCCACAGATTACAGAATGCCTCCAGATGAGCATCGGAAACTTCCACTGGTCTTCCAGGGAACGATCAAAGCGTAGACAGTTTGAGACATTACTCCCATGGAGGAAAGTGCGCATGGTGACTGTTGTATTCAATCCCGATGCAATTTCTGATTTTCATCAACACTCTGAAAGTCCACAGAGTACGGATTGCCTCTGGATGTGCATTGAAACTACTACTGGTCTTCCTGGGAACGATCAAAGCGTAGACTGTTTCAGAAAGTACTCCCATGGAGGAAAGTGCGAATGGTGTCTGTTGTATTCACTCCCTATGCAATTTCTGGGTTTCATCAACATTTTGAAGGTCCACAGTTTACAGAATGCCTCCAGATGTGCTTCGGAAACTACTATCGGTCTTCCAGGGAACGATCAAAGTGTAGACTGTTTGATACATTACTCCCGTTTAGCAAAGTGCACATGGTGATTGTTGTATTCAATCCCCATGCAATTTCTGTGTTTCGTCAACACTCTGATAGTCCACATATTACTGAATGCCACCAGATGCGCATCGGAAACTGCTACTGGTCTTCCAGGGAACGATCAAATCGTAGACTGTTTGAGACATTACTCCCGTGGAGGAAAGTGCGCATGGTGACATTTGTATTCAATCCCGATGCAATTTCTGTGTTTCATCAACATTCTGATAGTCCACAGATTACAGAATGCCACCAGACGTGCATCGGAAACTACTACTGGACTTCCAGGGAACGATTAAAGCGTAGACCGTTAGAGACTTTACTTCCATGGAGGAAAGTGCGCATGGTGACTGTTGTATTCAATCCCGATGCAATTTCTGTGTTTCATCAACACTCTGATGGTCCACAGATTACAGAATGCCACCAGACGTGCATCGGAAACTACTACTGGTCTTCCTGGGAACGATCAAAGCGTAGACTGTTTCAGACATTACTCCCATGGAGGAAAGTGCGGATGGTGACTGTTGTATTCACTCCCGATGCAATTTCTGTGTTTCATCAACATTTTGAAGGTCCACAGATTGCAGAATGCCTCCAGATGTGCATCGGAAACTACTACTGGTCTTCCAGGGAACGATCAAATCGTAGACTCTTTGAGACATTACTCCCGTGGAGGAAAGTGTGCATGGTGACTGTTGTATTCAATCCCGATGCAATTTCTGTGTTTCATCAACACTCTGATAGTCCCCAGATTACAGAATGCCAATAGATGTGCATCGGAAACTACTACTGGTCTTCCAGGGAACGATCAAAGCGTAGACTGTTTGAGACATACCTCCCGTGGAGGAAAGTGCGCATGGTGACTGTTGTATTCAATCCCGATGCAATTTCTGTGTTACATCAACACTCTGATGGTCCACAGATTACAGAATGCCACCAGACGTGCATCGGAAACTACTACTGGTCATCCTGGGAACGATCAAAGCGTAGACTGATTCAGACATTACTCCCATGGAGGAAAGTGCGGATGGTGACTGTTGTATTCACACCCGATGCAATTTCTGTGTTTCATCAACATTTGGAAGGTCCACAGATTACAGAATGCCTCCAGACGTGCATCGGAAACTACTACTGGTCATCCTGGCAACGATCAAAGCGTAGACTGATTCAGACATTACTCCCATGGAGGAAAGTGCGGATGGTGACTGTTGTATTCACTCCCGATGCACTTTCTGTGTTTCATCAACATTTGGAAGGTCCACAGATTACAGAATGCCTCCAGATGTGCATCAGAAACTACTACTGGTCTTCCAGGGAACGATCAAACCGTTGACTGTTTCAGACATTACTCCAATGGAGGAAAGTGCGGATGGTGACTGTTGTATTCACTCACGATGCAATATCTGTGTTTCATCAAGATTTTGAAGGTCCACAGAGTACAGATTGCCTCCAGATTTGCATTGAAACTACTACTGGTTTTCTTGGGAACGATCAAAGCGTAGACTGTTTCAGAAATTACTCCCATGGAGGAAAGTGCGGATGGTGTCTGTTGTATTCACTCCCGATGCAATTTCTGTGTTTCATCAACATTTTGAAGGTCCACAGTTTACAGAATGCCTCCAGATGTGCATCGGAAACTACTACTGGTCTTCCAGGGAACGATCAAATCGTAGACTGTTTGAGACATTACTCCCGTGGAGGAAAGTGCGCTTGGTGACATTTGTATTCAATCCCGATGCAATTTCTGCTTTTCATCAACACTCTGATAGTCCACAGATTACAGAATGCCACCAGACGTGGATCGGAAACTACTACTGGACTTCCAGGGAACGATTAAAGCGTAGACCGTTGGAGACATTACTCCCATGGAGGAAAGTGCGCATGGTGACTGTTGAGTTCAATCCCGATGCAATTTCTGTATTTCATCAACACTCTGATGGTCCACAGATTACAGAATGACACCAGACGTGCATCGGAAACTACTACTGGTCTTCCTGGGAACGATCAAAGCGTAGACTGTTTCAGACATTACTCCCATGGAGGAAAGTGCGGATGGTGACTGTTGTATTCACTCCCGATGCAATTTCTGTGTTTCATCAACATTTTGAAGGTCCACAGATTGCAGAATGCCTCCAGATGTGCATCGGAAACTACTACTGGTCTTCCAGGGAACGATCAAATCGTAGACACTTTGAGACATTACTCCCGTGGAGGAAAGTGTGCATGGTGACTGTTGTATTCAATCCCGATGCAATTTCTGTGTTTCATCAACACGCTGATAGTCCAGAGATTACAGAATGCCACTAGATGTGCATCGGAAACTACTACAGGTCTTCCAGGGATCGATCAAAGCGTAGACTGTTTGAGACATTACTCCCGTGGAGGAAAGTGCGCATGGTTACTGTTGTATTCAGTCCTGATGCTATTTCTGTGTTTCATCATCACTCTGATAGTCCACAGATTACAGAATGCCTCCAGATGAGCATCGGAAACTTCCACTGGTCTTCCAGGGAACGATCAAAGCGTAGACAGTTTGAGACATTACTCCCATGGAGGAAAGTGCGCATGGTGACTGTTGTATTCAATCCCGATGCAATTTCTGATTTTCATCAACACTCTGAAAGTCCACAGAGTACGGATTGCCTCTAGATGTGCATTGAAACTACTACTGGTCTTCCTGGGAACGATCAAAGCGTAGACTGTTTCAGAAAGTACTCCCATGGAGGAAAGTGCGAATGGTGTCTGTTGTATTCACTCCCTATGCAATTTCTGGGTTTCATCAACATTTTGAAGGTCCACAGTTTACAGAATGCCTCCAGATGTGCTTCGGAAACTACTATCGGTCTTCCAGGGAACGATCAAAGCGTAGACTGTTTGATACATTACTCCCGTTTAGCAAAGTGCACATGGTGATTGTTGTATTCAATCCCCATGCAATTTCTGTGTTTCGTCAACACTCTGATAGTCCACATATTACTGAATGCCACCAGATGCGCATCGGAAACTGCTACTGGTCTTCCAGGGAACGATCAAATCGTAGACTGTTTGAGACATTACTCCCGTGGAGGAAAGTGCGCATGGTGACATTTGTATTCAATCCCGATGCAATTTCTGTGTTTCATCAACATTCTGATAGTCCACAGATTACAGAATGCCACCAGACGTGCATCGGAAACTACTACTGGACTTCCAGGGAACGATTAAAGCGTAGACCGTTAGAGACTTTACTTCCATGGAGGAAAGTGCGCATGGTGACTGTTGTATTCAATCCCGATGCAATTTCTGTGTTTCATCAACACTCTGATGGTCCACAGATTACAGAATGCCACCAGACGTGCATCGGAAACTACTACTGGTCTTCCTGGGAACGATCAAAGCGTAGACTGTTTCAGACATTACTCCCATGGAGGAAAGTGCGGATGGTGACTGTTGTATTCACTCCCGATGCAATTTCTGTGTTTCATCAACATTTTGAAGGTCCACAGATTGCAGAATGCCTCCAGATGTGCATCGGAAACTACTACTGGTCTTCCAGGGAACGATCAAATCGTAGACTCTTTGAGACATTACTCCCGTGGAGGAAAGTGTGCATGGTGACTGTTGTATTCAATCCCGATGCAATTTCTGTGTTTCATCAACACTCTGATAGTCCCCAGATTACAGAATGCCAATAGATGTGCATCGGAAACTACTACTGGTCTTCCAGGGAACGATCAAAGCGTAGACTGTTTGAGACATACCTCCCGTGGAGGAAAGTGCGCATGGTGACTGTTGTATTCAATCCCGATGCAATTTCTGTGTTACATCAACACTCTGATGGTCCACAGATTACAGAATGCCACCAGACGTGCATCGGAAACTACTACTGGTCATCCTGGGAACGATCAAAGCGTAGACTGATTCAGACATTACTCCCATGGAGGAAAGTGCGGATGGTGACTGTTGTATTCACACCCGATGCAATTTCTGTGTTTCATCAACATTTGGAAGGTCCACAGATTACAGAATGCCTCCAGACGTGCATCGGAAACTACTACTGGTCATCCTGGCAACGATCAAAGCGTAGACTGATTCAGACATTACTCCCATGGAGGAAAGTGCAGATGGTGACTGTTGTATTCACTCCCGATGCACTTTCTGTGTTTCATCAACATTTGGAAGGTCCACAGATTACAGAATGCCTCCAGATGTGCATCAGAAACTACTACTGGTCTTCCAGGGAACGATCAAACCGTTGACTGTTTCAGACATTACTCCAATGGAGGAAAGTGCGGATGGTGACTGTTGTATTCACTCACGATGCAATATCTGTGTTTCATCAAGATTTTGAAGGTCCACAGAGTACAGATTGCCTCCAGATTTGCATTGAAACTACTACTGGTTTTCTTGGGAACGATCAAAGCGTAGACTGTTTCAGAAATTACTCCCATGGAGGAAAGTGCGGATGGTGTCTGTTGTATTCACTCCCGATGCAATTTCTGTGTTTCATCAACATTTTGAAGGTCCACAGTTTACAGAATGCCTCCAGATGTGCATCGGAAACTACTACTGGTCTTCCAGGGAACGATCAAATCGTAGACTGTTTGAGACATTACTCCCGTGGAGGAAAGTGCGCTTGGTGACATTTGTATTCAATCCCGATGCAATTTCTGCTTTTCATCAACACTCTGATAGTCCACAGATTACAGAATGCCACCAGACGTGGATCGGAAACTACTACTGGACTTCCAGGGAACGATTAAAGCGTAGACCGTTGGAGACATTACTCCCATGGAGGAAAGTGCGCATGGTGACTGTTGAGTTCAATCCCGATGCAATTTCTGTATTTCATCAACACTCTGATGGTCCACAGATTACAGAATGACACCAGACGTGCATCGGAAACTACTACTGGTCTTCCTGGGAACGATCAAAGCGTAGACTGCTTCAGACAATACTCCCATGGAGGAAAGTGCGGATGGTGACTGTTGTATTCACTCACGATGAAATATCTGTGTTTCATCAAGATTTTGAAGGTCCACAGATTACAGAATGCCTCCAGATATGCATCGGTAACTACTACTGGTCTTCCAGGGAACGATCAAAGCGTAGACTGTTTCAGACATTACTCCCATGGAGGAAAGTGCGGATGGTGACTGTTGTATTCACTCACGATGAAATATCTGTGTTTCATCAAGATTTTGAAGGTCCACAGATTACAGAATGCCTCCAGATGTGCATCGGAAACTACTACTGGTCTTCCAGGGAAAGATCAAAGCGTTGACTGTTTGAGTCATTACTCCCGTGGAGGTAACTGCGCATGGTGACTGTTGTATTCAATCCCGATGCCATTTCTGTGTTTCATCAACACTCTGATAGTCCACAGATTACAGAATGCCTCCAGATGTGCATCGGAAACTACTACTGGTCTTCCAGCCAACGATCAAAGCGTAGACTGTTTCAGAAATTACTCCCATGGTGGAGAGTGCGCATGGTAAATGTTGTATTCAATCCCGATGCAATTTCTGTGTTTCATCAACACTCTGATAGTCCACAGATTACAGAATGCCACCAGTCGTGCATCGGAAACTACTACTGGTCTTCCAGGGAACGATTAAAGCGTACACTGTTTGAGACACTTTTCCCATGGAGGAAAGTGCGCATGGTGACTGTTGTATTCAATCAGGATGCAATTTCTGTGTTTCATCAAGACTCTGATAGTCCACAGATTACAGAATGCCATCAGATGTGCATCGGAAACTACTACTGGTCTTCTAGGGATCGAACAAAGCGTAGACTGTTTGAGACATTACTCCCGTGGAGGAAAGTGCGCATGGTGACTGTTGTATTCAGTCCCGATGCTATTTCTGTGTTTCATCAACACTCTGATAGTCCACAGATTACAGATTGCCTCCAGATGTGCATTGAAACTACTACTGTTCTTCCTGGGAACGATCAAAGCGTAGACTGTTTAAGACATTACTCCCATGGAGGAGAGTGCGCATGGTGACTGTTGTATTCAATCCAGATGCAATTTCTGTGTTTCATCAACACTCTGATAGTCCACAGATTACAGAATGCCACCAGACATGCATCGGAAACTACTACTGGTCTTCCAGGGAACGATTAAAGCGTAGACTGTTTGAGACACTTTTCCCATGGAGGAAAGTGCGCATGGTGACTGTTGTATTCAATCAGGATGCAATTTCTGTGTTTCATCAACACTCTGTAAGTCCACAGAGTACAGAATGCCACCAGCTGTGCATCGGAAACTACTACTGGTCTTCCAGGGAACGATCAAAGCATAGACTGTTTGAGACATTACTCCCGTGCTGGAAATTGCGCATGGTGACTGTTGTATTAAATCCCGATGCAATTTCTGTGTTTCATCAACACTCTGTAAGTCCACAGATTACAGAATAACACCAGATGTGCATCGGAAACTACTACTGGTCTTGCAGTTAACGATCAAAGCGTAGACTGTTTGAGACATTACTCCTATGGAGCAAAGTGCGCATGGTGACTGTTGTATTCAATCCCGATGCTATTTCTGTGTTTCATCAACACTCTGATAGTCCACAGATTACAGAATGCCACCAGACATGCATCGGAAACTACTACTGGTCTTCCAGGGAACGATTAAAGCGTAGACTGTTTGAGACACTTTTCCCATGGAGGAAAGTGCGCATGGTGACTGTTGTATTCAATCAGGATGCAATTTCTGTGTTTCATCAACACTCTGTAAGTCCACAGATTACAGAATGCCACAAGCTGTGCATCGGAAACTACTACTGGTCTTCCAGGGAACGATCAAAGCATAGACTGTTTGAGACATTACTCCCGTGCTGGAAATTGCGCATGGTGACTGTTGTATTAAATCCCGATGCAATTTCTGTGTTTCATCAACACTCTGTAAGTCCACAGATTACAGAATACCACCAGATGTGCATCGGAAACTACTACTGGTCTTGCAGTTAACGATCAAAGCGTAGACTGTTTGAGACATTACTCCTATGGGGGAAAGTGCGCATGGTGACTGTTGTATTCAATCCCGATGCTATTTCTGTGTTTCATCAACACTCTGATAGTCCACAGATTACAGAATGCCTCCAGATGTGCATCGGAAACTACTACTGGTCTTCCAGGGAACGATCAAAGCGTAGACTGTTTCAGAAATTACTCCCATGGTGGAGAGTGCGCATGGTAACATTTGTATTCAATCCCGATGCAATTTCTGTGTTTCATCAACACTCTGATAGTCCACAGATTACAGAATGCCACCAGTCGTGCATCGGAAACTACTACTGGTCTTCCAGGGAACGATTAAAGCGTACACTGTTTGAGACACTTTTCCCATGGAGGAAAGTGCGCATGGTGACTGTTGTATTCAATCAGGATGCAATTTCTGTGTTTCATCAAGACTCTGATAGTCCACAGATTACAGAATGCCATCAGATGTGCATCGGAAGCTACTACTGGTCTTCTAGTGACCGATCAAAGCGTAGACTGTTTGAGACATTACTCCTATGGAGCAAAGTGCGCATGGTCACTGTTGTATTCAATCCCGATGCAATTTCTGTGTTTCATCAACACGCTGATAGTCCACAGATTACAGAATGCCACTAGATGTTCATCGGAAACTACTACAGGTCTTCCAGGGATCGATCAAAGCGTAGACTGTTTGAGACATTACTCCCGTGGAGGAAAGTGCCCATGGTGACTGTTGTATTCAGTCCCGATGCTATTTCTGTGTTTCATCAAGATTTTGAAGGTCCACAGTTTACAGAATGCCTCCAGATGTACATCGGATACTACTACTGGTCTTCCAGGGAACGATCAAAGCGTTGACTGTTTGAGTCATTACTCCCGTGGAGGTAACTGCGCATGGTGACTGTTGTATTCAATCGCGATGCAATTTCTGTGTTTCATCAACACTCTGATAGTCCACAGATTACAGAATGTGTCCAGATGTGCATTGGAAACTACTACTTGTCTTCCAGGGAACGATCAAAGCTTAGACTCTTTGAGACATTACTCCCATGGAGAAAAGTGCGCATGGTGACTGTTGTACTCAATCCCGATGCAATTTCTGTGTTTCATCAACACGCTGATAGTCCACAGATTACAGAATGCCACTAGATGTGCATCGGAAACTACAACAGGTCTTCCAGGGATCGATCAAAGCGTAGACTGTTTGAGACATTACTCCTATGGAGCAAAGTGCGCATGGTGACTGTTGTATTCAATCCCGATGCTATTTCTGTGTTTCATCAACACTCTGATAGTCCACAGATTACAGAATGCCACCAGACGTGCATTGGAAACTACTACTGGACTTCCAGGGAACGATCAAATCGAAGACCATAGGAGACATTACTCCCATGGAGGAAAGTGGGCATGGTGACTGTTGTATTCAATCCCGATGCAATTTCTGTGTTTCATCAACACTCTTATAGTCCACAGATTACAGAATGCCTCCAGATTTGCAGCGGAAACTACCACTGGGTTTCCAGGGAACGATCAAAGCGTAGACAGTTTGAGACATTACTCGCATGAAGGAAAGTGCGCATGGTGACTGTTGTATTCAATGCCGATGCAATTTCTGATTTTCATCAACACTCTGAAAGTCCACAGAGTACAGATTGCCTCCAGATGTGCATTGAAACTACTACTGGTCTTCCTGGGAACGATCAAAGCGTAGTCTGTTTCAGACATTACTCCCATGGAGGAAAGTGGGGATGGTGACTGTTGTATTCACTCCCGATGCAATTTCTGTGTTTCATCAACATTTTGAAGTTCCACAGATTACAGAATGCCTCCAGATGTGCATCGGAAACTACTACTGGTCTTCCAGGGAACGATCAAAGCGTAGACTCTTTGAGACATTACTCCTATGGAGCAAAGTGCGCATGGTGACTGTTGTATTCAATCCCGATGCTATTTCTGTGTTTCATCAACACTCTGATAGTCCACAGATTACAGAATGTCACCAGACGTGCATTGGAAACTACTACTGGACTTCCAGGGAACGATCAAAGCGAAGACCATTGGAGACATTACTCCCATGGAGGAAAGTGGGCATGGTGACTGTTGTATTCAATCCCGATGCAATTTCTGTGTTTCATCAACACTCTGATAGACCACAGATTACAGAATGCCTCCAGATTTGCAGCGGAAACTACCACTGGTTTTCCAGGGAACGATCAAAGCGTAGACAGTTTGAGACATTACCCCCATGGAGGAAAGTGCGCATGGTGACTGTTGTATTCAATGCCGATGCAATTTCTGATTTTCATCAACACTCTGAAAGGCCACAGAGTACAGATTGCCTCCAGTTGTGCATTGAAACTACTACTGGTCTTCCTGGGAACGATCAAAGCGTAGTCTGTTTCAGACATTACTCCCATGGAGGAAAGTGCGAATGGTGACTGTTGTATTCACTCCCGATGCAATTTCTGTGTTTCATCAACATTTTGAAGGTCCACAGATTACAGAATGCCTCCAGATGTGCATCGGAAACTACTACTGGTCTTCCAGGGAACGATCAAAGCGTAGACTGTTTAAGACATTACTCCCATGGAGGAAAGTGCGGATGGTGACTGTTGTATTCACTCACGATGCAATATCTGTGTTTCATCAAGATTTTGAAGGTCCACAGATTACAGAATGCCTCCAGATGAGCATCGGAAACTACTACTGATCTTCCAGGGAACGATCAAAGCGTTGACTGTTTGAGTCATTACTCCCGTGGATGTAACTGCGCATGGTGACTGTTGTATTCAATCCCGATGCCATTCCTGTGTTTCATCAACACTCTGATAGTCCACAGATTACAGAATGCCTAAACATGTGCATCGGAAACTACTACTGGTCTTCCAGCTAACGATCAAAGCGTAGACTGTTTCAGAAATTACTCTCATGGAGGAGAGTGCGCATGGTAACTGTTGTATTCAATCCCGATGCAATTTCTGTGTTTCATCAACACTCCGATAGTCCACAGATTACAGACTGCCACCAGTCGTGCATCGGAAACTACTGCTGGTCTTCCAGGGAACGATTAAAGCGTAGACTGTTTGAGACAATTTTTCCATGGAGGAAAGTGCGCATGGTGACTGTTGTATTCGATCAGGATGCAATTTCTGTGTTTCATCAAGACTCTGATAGTCCACAGATTACAGAATGCCATCAGATGTGCATCGGAAACTACTACTGGTCTTCCAGGGACCGATCAAAGCGTAGACTCTTTGAGACATTACTCCCATGGAGAAAAGTGCGCATGGTGACTGTTGTACTCAATCCCGATGCAATTTCTGTGTTTCATCAACACGCTGATAGTCCACAGATTACAGAATGCCACTAGATGTGCATCGGAAACTACTACAGGCCTTCCAGGGATCGATCAAAGAGTAGACTGTTTGAGACATTACTCCTATGGAGCAAAGTGCGCATGGTGACTGTTGTATTCAATCCCGATGCTATTTCTGTGTTTCATCAACACTCTGATAGTCCACAGATTACAGAATGCCACCAGACGTGCATTGGAAACTACTACTGGACTTCCAGGGAACGATCAAACGAAGACCATAGGAGACATTACTCCCATGGAGGAGAGTGGGCATGGTGACTGTTGTATTCAATCCCGATGCAATTTCTGTGTTTCATCAACACTCTGATAGTCCACAGATTACAGTATGCCTCCAGATTTGCAGCGGAAACTACCACTGGTCTTCCAGGGAACGATCAAAGCGTAGACAGTTTGAGACATTACTCCCATGGAGGAAAGTGCGCATGGTGACTGTTGTATTCAATGCCGATGCAATTTCTGATTTTCATCAACACTCTGAAAGTCCACAGAGTACAGATTGCCTATAGATGTGCATTGAAACTACTACTGGTCTTCCTGGGAACGATCAAAGCGTAGACTGTTTCAGACATTACTCCCATGGAGGAAAGTGCGGATGGTGACTGTTGTATTCAATCCCGATGCAATTTCTGTGTTTCATCAACACTCTGATAGTCCACAGATTACAGAATGCCACCAGACGTGCATTGGAAACTACTACTGGACTTATAGGGAACGATCAAAGCGAAGACCATTGGAGACATTACTCCCATGGAGGAAAGTGGGCCTGGTGACTGTTGTATTCCATCCCGATGCAATTTCTGTGTTTCATCAACACTCTGATAGTCCACAGATTACAGAATGCCTCCAGATTTGCAGCGGAAACTAATACTGGTCTTCCAGGGAACGATCAAAGCGTAGACAGTTTGCGACATTACTCCCATGGAGGAAAGTGCGGATGGTGACTGTTGTATTCACTCACGATGCAATTTCTGAGTTTCATCAACATTTTGAAGGTCCACAAATTACAGAATGCCTACAGATGTGCATCGGAAGCTACTACTGGTCTTCCAGGGAACGATCAAAGCGTAGACTGTTTGAGACATTACTCCCCTGGAGCAAAGTGCACATGGTGATTGTTGTATTCAATCCCGATGCAATTTCTGTGTTTCATCAACACTCTGGTAGTCCACAGATTACAGAATGCCACCAGCCGAGCATCGGAAACTACTACTGGACTTCCAGGGAACGATCAAAGCGTAGACCGTTAGAGACATTACTCCCATGGAGGAAAGTGCGCATGATGACTGTTGTATTCAATGCCGATGCAATTTCTGATTTTCATCAACACTCTGAAAGTCCACAGAGTACAGATTGCCCCCAGTTGTGCATTGAAACTACTACTGGTCTTCCAGGGAAAGATCAAATCGTAGACTGTTTGAGACATTACTCCCGTGGGGGAAAGTACGCATGGTGACATTTGTATTCAATCCCGATGCAATTTCTGTGTTTCATCAACACTCTGAAAGTCCACAGAGTACAGATTGCCTCCAGTTGTGCATTGAAACTACTACTGGTCTTCCTGGGAACGATCAAAGCGTAGTCTGTTTCAGACATTACTCCCATGGAGGAAAGTGCGGATGGTGACTGTTGTATTCACTCCCGATGCAATTTCTGTGTTTCATCAACACTCTGCTGGTCCACAGATTACAGAATGCCACCAGACGTGCATCGGAAACTACTACTGGTCTTCCTGGGAACGATCAAAGCGAAGACAATTAGAGACATTACTCCCATGGAGGAAATTGGGCATGGTGACTGTTGTATTCAATCCCGATGCAATTTCTGTGTTTCATCAACACTCTGATAGTCCACAGATTACAGAATGCCTCCAGATTTGCAGCGGAAACTACCACTGGTCTTCCAGGGAACGATCAAAACGTAGACAGTTTGAGACATTACTCCCATGGAGGAAAGTGCGCATGGTGACTGTTGTATTCAATGCCGATGCAATTTCTGATTTTCATCAACACTCTGAAAGTCCACAGAGTACAGATTTCCTCCAGTTGTGCATTGAAACTACTACTGGTCTTCCTGGGAACGATCAAAGCGTAGTCTGTTTCAGACATTACTCCCATGGAGGAAAGTGCGGATGGTGACTGTTGTATTCACTCCCGATGCAATTTCTGTGTTTCATCAACATTTTGAAGGTCCACAGATTACAGAATGCCTCCAGATGTGCATCGGAAACTACTACTGGTCTTCCAGGGAACGATCAAAGCGTAGACTGTTTCAGACATTTCTCCCATGGAGGGAAGTGCGGATGGTGACTGTTGTATTCACTCACGATGCAATTTCTGTGTTTCATCAACATTTTGAAGGTCCACAAATTACAGAATGCCTACAGATGTGCATCGAAAGCTACTACTGGTCTTCCAGGGAACGATCAAAGCGTAGACTGTTTGAGACATTACTCCCCTGGAGCAAAGTGCACATGGTGATTGTTGTATTCAATCCCGATGCAATTTCTGTGTTTCATCAACACTCTGGTAGTCCACAGATTACAGAAAGATACCAGATGCGCATCGGAAACTACTACTGGACTTCCAGGGAACGATTAAAGCGTAGACCGTTAGAGACATTACTCCCATGGAGGAAAGTGCGCATGGTGACTGTTGTATTCAATGCCGATGCAATTTCTGATTTTCATCAACACTCTGAAAGTCCACAGAGTACAGATTGCCCCCAGTTGTGCATTGAAACTACTACTGGTCTTCCAGGGAACGATCAAATCGTAGACTGTTTGAGACATTACTCCCGTGGGGGAAAGTGCGCATGGTGACATTTGTATTCAATCCCGATGCAATTTCTGTGTTTCATCAACACTCTGATAGTCCACAGATTACAGAATGCCACCAGACGTGCATCGGAAACTACTACTGGACTTCCAGGGAACGATTAAAGCGTAGACCGTTAGAGACATTACTCCCATGGAGGAAAGTGCGCATGGTGACTGTTGTATTCAATCCCGATGCAATTTCTGTGTTTCATCAACACTCTGCTGGTCCACAGATTACAGAATGCCACCAGACGTGCATCGGAAACTACTACTGGTCTTCCTGGGAACGATCAAAGCGAAGACCATTGGAGACATTACTCCCATGGAGGAAATTGGGCATGGTGACTGTTGTATTCAATCCCGATGCAATTTCTGTGTTTCATCAACACTCTGATAGTCCACAGATTACAGAATGCCTCCAGATATGCAGCGGAAACTACCACTGGTCTTCCAGGGAACGATCAAAGCGTAGACAGTTTGAGACATTACTCCCATGGAGGAAAGTGCGCATGGTGACTGTTGTATTCAATGCCGATGCAATTTCTGATTTTCATCAACACTCTGAAAGTCCACAGAGTACAGATTTCCTCCAGTTGTGCATTGAAACTACTACTGGTCTTCCTGGGAACGATCAAAGCGTAGTCTGTTTCAGACATTACTCCCATGGAGGAAAGTGCGGATGGTGACTGTTGTATTCACTCCCGATGCAATTTCTGTGTTTCATCAACATTTTGAAGGTCCACAGATTACAGAATGCCTCCAGATGTGCATCGGAAACTACTACTGGTCTTCCAGGGAACGATCAAAGCGTAGACTGTTTCAGACATTTCTCCCATGGAGGAAAGTGCGGATGGTGACTGTTGTATTCACTCACGATGCAATTTCTGTGCTTCATCAACATTTTGAAGGTCCACAAATTACAGAATGCCTACAGATGTGCATCGAAAGCTACTACTGGTCTTCCAGGGAACGATCAAAGCGTAGACTGTTTGAGACATTACTCCCGTGGAGCAAAGTGCACATGGTGATTGTTGTATTCAATCCCGATGCAATTTCTGTGTTTCATCAACACTCTGATAGTCCACAGATTACAGAATTCCACCAGATGCGTATCGGAAACTACTACTGGTCTTCCAGGGAACGATCAAATCGAAGACTGTTTCAGACATTACTCACGTGAAGGAAAGTGCGCATGGTGACATTTGTATTCAATCCCGATGCAATTTCTGTGTTTCATCAACACTCTGATAGTCCACAGATTACAGAATGCCACCAGACGTGCATCGGAAACTACTACTGGACTTCCAGGGAACGATTAAAGCGTAGACCGTTAGAGACATTACTCCCATGGAGGAAAGTGCGCAAGGTGACTGTTGTATTCAATCCCGATGCAATTTCTGTGTTTCATCAACACTCTGCTGGTCCACAGATTACAGAATGCCACCAGACGTGCATCGGAAACTACTACTGGTCTTCCTGGGAACGATCAAAGCGTAGACTGTTTCGGACATTACTCCCATGGAGGAATGTGCGGATGGTGACTGTTGTATTCACTCCCGATGCAATTTCTGTGTTTCATCAACATTTTGAAAGTGCACAGATTACAGAATGCCTCCTGATGTGCATCGGAAACTACTACTGGTCAACCAGGGAACGATCAAAGCGTAGACTGTTTAAGACATTACTCCCATGGACGAAAGTGCGGATGGTGACTGTTGTATTCACTCACGATGCAGTATCTGTGTTTCATCAAGATTTTGAAGGTCCACAGAGTACAGAATGCCTCCAGATGTGCATCGGAAACTACTACTGGTCTTCCAGGGAACGATCAAAGCGTTGACTGTTTGAGTCATTACTCCCGTGGAGGTAACTGCGCATGGTGACTGTTGTATTCAATCCCGATGCCATTCCTGTGTTTCATCAACACTCTGATAGTCCACAGATTACAGAATGCCTAAACATGTGCATCGGAAACTACTACTGGTCTTCCAGGGAACGATTAAAGCGTAGACTGTTTGAGACACTTTTTCCATGGAGGAAAGTGCGCATGGTGACTGTTGTATTCAATCAGGATGCAATTTCTGTGTTTCATCAAGACTCTGATAGTCCACAGATTACAGAATGCCATCAGATGTGCATCGGAAACTACTACTGGTCTTCCAGGGACCGAGCATAGCGTAGACTCTTTGAGACATTACTCCCATGGAGAAAAGTGCGCATGGTGACTGTTGTACTCAATCCCGATGCAATTTCTGTGTTTCATCAACACTCTGATAGTCCACAGATTACAGAATGCCTCCAGATTTGCAGCGGAAACTACCACTGGTTTTCCAGGGAACGATCAAAGCGTAGACAGTTTGAGACATTACTCCCATGGAGGAAAGTGCGCATGGTGACTGTTGTATTCAATGCCGATGCAATTTCTGATTTTCATCAACACTCTGAAAGTCCACAGAGTACAGATTGCCTCCAGTTGTGCATTGATACTACTACTGGTCTTCCTGGGAACGATCAAAGCGTAGTCTGTTTCAGACATTACTCCCATGGAGGAAAGTGCGGATGGTGACTGTTGTATTCACTCACGATGCAATTTCTGTGTTTCATCAACATTTTGAAGGTCCACAAATTACAGAATGCTTACAGATGTGCATCGGAAACTACTACTGGTCTTCCAAGGAACGATCAAAGCGTAGACTGTTTCAGACATTACTCCCATGGAGGAAATTGCACATGGGGATTGTTGTATTCAATCCCGATGCAATTTCTGTGTTTCATCAACAATCTGATAGTCCACAGATTACAGAATGCCACCAGTCGTGCATCGGAAACTACTGCTGGTCTTCCAGGGAACGATTAAAGCGTAGACTGTTTGAGACACTTTTTCCATGGAGGAAAGTGCGCATGGTGACTGTTGTATTCAATCTGGATGCAATTTCTGTGTTTCATCAAGACTCTGATGGTCCACAGATTACAGAATGCCATCAGATGTGCATCGGAAACTGCTACTGGTCTTCCAGGGACCGATCAAAGCGTAGACTCTTTGAGACATTACTCCCATGGAGAAAAGTGCGCATGGTGACTGTTGTACTCAATCCCGATGCAATTTCTGTGTTTCATCAACACGCTCATAGTCCACAGATTACAGAATGCCACTAGATGTGCATCGGAAACTACTACAGGTCTTCCAGGGATCGATCAAAGCGTAGACTGTTTGAGACAATACTCCTATGGAGCAAAGTGCGCATGGTGACTGTTGTATTCAATCCCGATGCTATTTCTGTGTTTCATCAACACTCCGATAGTCCACAGATTACAGAATGCCACCAGACGTGCATTGGAAACTACTACTGGACTTCCAGGGAACGATCAAAACGAAGACCATAGGAGACATTACTCCCATGGAGGAAAGTGGGCATGGTGACTGTTGTATTCAATCCCGATGCAATTTCTGTGTTTCATCAACACTCTGATAGTCCACAGATTACAGAATGCCACCAGATTTGCAGCGGAAACTACCACAGGTCTTCCAGGGAACGATCAAACGTAGACAGTTTGAGACATTACTCCCATGGAGGAAAGTGCGCATGGTGACTGTTGTATTCAATGTCGATGCAATTTCTGATTTTCATCAACACTCTGAAAGTCCACAGAGTACAGATTGCCTCCAGATGTGCATTGAAACTACTACTGGTCTTCCTGGGAACGATCAAAGCGTACTCTGTTTCAGACATTACTCCCATGGAGGAGAGTGCGGATGGTGACTGTTGTATTCACTCCCGATGCAATTTCTGTGTTTCATCAACATTTTGAAGTTCCACAGATTACAGAATGCCTCCAGATGTGCATCGGAAACTACTACTGGTCTTCCAGGGAATGATCAAAGCGTAGACTGTTTGAGACATTACTCCTATGGAGCAAAGTGCGCATGGTGACTGTTGTATTAAATCCCGATGCTATTTCTGTGTTTCATCAACACTCTGATAGTCCACAGATTACAGAATGCCACCAGACGTGCATTGGAAACTACTACTGGACTTCCAGGGAACGATAAAATCGAAGACCATTGGAGACATTACTCCCATGGAGGAAAGTGGGCATGGTGACCGTTGTATTCAATCCCGATGCAATTTTTGTGTTTCATCAACACTCTGATAGTCCACATATTACAGAATGCCTCCAGATTTGCAGCGGAAACTACCACTGGTCTTCCAGGGAACGATCAAAGCGTAGACAGTTTGAGACATTACTCCCTTGGAGGAAAGTGC
Source organism: Schistocerca gregaria (assembly GCF_023897955.1). NCBI lineage: Eukaryota > Metazoa > Arthropoda > Insecta > Orthoptera > Acrididae > Schistocerca > Schistocerca gregaria. Next base: position 47,658,077 of record NC_064928.1, on the reverse strand, counting down.
GCATGGTGACTGTTGTATTCAATGCCGATGCAATTTCTGATTTTCATCAACACTCTGAAAGTCCACAGAGTACAGATTGCCTCCAGTTGTGCATTGAAACTACTACTGGTCTTCCTGGGAACGATCAAAGCGTAGACTGTTTCAGATATTACTCCCATGGAGGAAAGTGCGGATGGTGACTGTTGTATTCACTCACGATGCAATTTCTGTGTTTCATCAACATTTTGAAGGTCCACAAATTACAGAATGCGTACAGATGTGCATCGGAAACTACTACTGGTCTTCCAGGGATCGATCAAAGCGTAGACTGTTTCAGACATTACTCCCATGGAGGAAAGTGCGGATGGTGAATGTTGTATTCACTCACGATGCAATTTCTGTGTTTCATCAACATTTTGAAGGTCCACAAAGTACAGAATGCCTACAGATGTGCATCGGAAGCTACTACTGGTCTTCCAGGGAACGATCAAAGCGTAGACGGTTTGAGACATTACTCCCGTGGAGCAAAGTGCACATGGTGATTGTTGTATTCAATCCCGATGCAATTTCTGTGTTTCATCAACACTCTGATAGTCCACAGATTACAGAATGCCACCAGATGCGCATCGGAAACTACTACTGGTCTTCCAGGGAACGATCAAATCGTAAACTGTTTGAGACATTACTCCCGTGGAGGAAAGTGCGCATGGTGACATTTGTATTCAATCCCAATGAAATTTCTGTGTTTCATCAACACTCTGATAGTCCACAGATTACAGAATGCCACCAGACGTGCATCGAAAACTACTACTGGACTTCCAGGGAACGATTAAAGCGTAGACCGTTAGAGACATTACTCCCATGGAGGAAAGTGCGCATGGTGACTGTTGTATTCAATCCCGATGCAATTTCTGTGTTTCATCAACACTCTGGTGGTCCACAGATTACAGAATACCACCAGATGTGCATCGGAAACTACTACTGGTCATCCAGGGAACGATCAAAGCGTTGACTGTTTGAGTCACTACTCCCGTGGAGGTAACTGCGCATGGTGACTGTTGTATTCAATCCCGATGCCATTCCTGTGTTTCATCAACACTCTGATAGTCCACAGATTACAGAATGCCTAAACATGTGCATCGGAAACTACTACTGGACTTCCAGGGAACGATCAGAACGAAGACCATAGGAGACATTACTCCCATGGAGGAGAGTGGGCATGGTGACTGTTGTATTCAATCCCGATGCAACTTCTGTGTTTCATCAACACTCTGATAGTCCACAGATTACAGAATGCCTCCAGATTTGCAGCGGAAACTACCACTGGTCTTCCAGGGAACGATCAAAGCGTAGACAGTTTGAGACATTACTCCCATGGAGGAAAGTGCGGATGGTGACTGTTGTATTCAATGCCGATGCAATTTCTGATTTTCATCAACACTCTGAAAGTCCACAGAGTACAGATTGCCCCCAGTTGTGCATTGAAACTACTACTGGTCTTCCTGGGAACGATCAAAGCGTAGTCTGTTTCAGACATTACTCCCATGGAGGAAAGTGCGGATGGTGACTGTTGTATTCACTCACGATGTAATTTCTGTGTTTCATCAACATTTTGAAGGTCCACAAATTACAGAATGCGTGCAGATGTGCATCGGAAACTACTACTGGTCTTCCAGGGAACGATCAAAGCGTAGACTGTTTCAGACATTACTCCCATGGAGGAAAGTGCGGATGGTGACTGTTGTATTCACTCACGATGCAATTTCTGTGTTTCATCAACATTTTGAAGGTCCACAAATTACAGAATGCCTACAGATGTGCATCGGAAGCTACTACTGGTCTTCCAGGGAACGATCAAAGCGTAGACGGTTTGAGACATTACTCCCGTGGAGCAAAGTGCAAATGGTGATTGTTGTATTCAATCCCGATGCAATTTCTGTGTTACATCAACACTCTGATAGTCCACAGATTACAGAATGCCACCAGATGCGCATCGGAAACTACTACTGGTCTTCCAGGGAACGATCAAATCGTAAACTGTTTGAGACATTACTCCCGTGGAGGAAAGTGCGCATGGTGACATTTGTATTCAATCCCAATGAAATTTCTGTGTTTCATCAACACTCTGATAGTCCACAGATTATAGAATGCCACCAGACGTGCATCGGAAGCTACTACTGGACTTCCAGGGAACGATTAAAACGTAGACCGTTAGAGACATTACTCCCATGGAGGAAAGTGCGCATGGTGACTGTTGTATTCAATCCAGATGCAATTTCTGTGTTTCATCAACACTCTGCTGGTCCACAGATTACAGAATACCACCAGATGTGCATCGGAAACTACTACTGGTCATCCAGGGAACGATCAAAGCGTTGACTGTTTGAGTCACTACTCTTGTGGAGGTAACTGCGCATGGTGACTGTTGTATTCAATCCCGATGCCATTCCCGTGTTTCATCAACACTCTGATAGTCCACAGATTACAGAATGCCTAAACATGTGCATCGGAAACTACTACTGGACTTCCACTGAACGATCAAAACGAAGACCATAGGAGACATTACTCCCATGGAGGAGAGTGGGCATGGTGACTGTTGTATTCAATCCCGATGCAATTTCTGTGTTTCATCAACACTCTGATAGTCCACAGATTACAGAATGCCTCCAGATTTGCAGCGGAAACTACCACTGGTCTTCCAGGGAACGATCAAAGCGTAGACAGTTTGAGACATTACTCCCATGGAGGAAAGTGCGGATGGTGACTGTTGTATTCAATGCCGATGCAATTTCTGATTTTCATCAACACTCTGAAAGTCCACAGAGTACAGATTGCCCCCAGTTGTGCATTGAAACTACTACTGGTCTTCCTGGGAACGATCAAAGCGTAGTCTGTTTCAGACATTACTCCCATGGAGGAAAGTGCGGATGGTGACTGTTGTATTCACTCACGATGCAATTTCTGTGTTTCATCAACATTTTGAAGGTCCACAAATTACAGAATGCCTACAGATGTGCATCGGAAACTACTACTGGTCTTCCAGGGAACGATCAAAGCGTAGACTGTTTGAGACATTACTCCCGTGGAGCAAAGTGCACATGGTGATTGTTGTATTCAATCCCGATGCAATTTCTGTGTTTCATCAACACCCTGGTAGTCCACAGATTACAGAATGCCACCAGATGCGCATCGGAAACTACTACTGGTCTTCCAGGGAACGATCAAAGCGAAGACCATTGGAGACATTACTCCCATGGAGGAAATTGGGCATGGTGACTGTTGTATTCAATGACGATGCAATTTCTGATTTTCATCAACACTCTGAAAGTCCACAGAGTACAGATTGCCTCCAGTTGTGCATCGAAACTACTACTGGTCATCCAGGGAACGATCAAAGCGTAGACTGTTTGAGACATTACTCCCGTGGAGCAAAGTGCACATGGTGATTGTTGTATTCAATCCCGTTGCAATTTCTGTGTTTCATCAACACTCTGATAGTCCACAGATTACAGAATGCCTCCAGATTTGCAGCGGAAACTACCACTGGTCTTCCAGGGAACGATCAAAGCGTAGACAGTTTGAGACATTACTCCCATGGGGGAAAGTGCGCATGGTGACTGTTGTATTCAATGCCGATGCAATTTCTGATTTTCATCAACACTCTGAAAGTCCACTGAGTACAGATTGCCTCCAGTTGAGCATTGAAACTACTACTGGTCTTCCTGGGAACGATCAAAGCGTAGTCTGTTTCAGACAATACTCCCATGGAGGAAAGTGCGGATGGTGACTGTTGTATTCACTCCCGATGCAATTTCTGTGTTTTATCAACATTTTGAAGGTCCACAGATTACAGAATGCCTCCAGATGTGCATCGGAAACTACTACTGGTCTTCCAGGGAACGATCAAAGCGTAGACTGTTTCAGACATTACTCCCATGGAGGAAAGTGCGGATGGTGACTGTTGTATTCACTCATGATGCAATTTCTGTGTTTCATCAACATTTTGAAGGTCCACAAATTACAGAATGCCTACAGATGTGCATCGAAAGCTACTACTGGTCTTCCAGGGAACGATCAAAGCGTAGACTGTTTGAGACATTACTCCCGTGGAGCAAAGTGCACATGGTGACATTTGTATTCAATCCCGATGCAATTTCTGTGTTTCATCAACACTCTGATAGTCCACAGATTACAGAATGCCACCAGACGTGCATCGGAAACTACTACTGGACTTCCAGGGAACGATTAAAGCGTAGACCGTTAGAGACATTACTCCCATGGAGGAAAGTGCGCAAGGTGACTGTTGTATTCAATCCCGATGCAATTTCTGTGTTTCATCAACACTCTGCTGGTCCACAGATTACAGAATGCCACCAGACGTGCATCGGAAACTACTACTGGTCTTCCTGGGAACGATCAAAGCGTAGACGGTTTCGGACATTACTCCCATGGAGGAAAGTGCGGATGGTGACTGTTGTATTCACTCCCGATGCAATTTCTGTGTTTCATCAACATTTTGAAAGTGCACAGATTACAGAATGCCTCCTGATGTGCATCGGAAACTACTACTGGTCTTCCAGGAAACGATCAAAGCGTAGACTGTTTCAGACATTAATCCCATGGAGGAAAGTGCGGATGGTGACTGTTGTATTCACTCACGATGCAATATCTGTGTTTCATCAAGATTTTTAAGGTCCACAGATTACAGAATGCCTCCAGATGTGCATCAGAAACTACTACTGGTCTTCCAGGGAACGATCATAGCGTTGACTGTTTGAGTCATTACTCCCGTGGAGGTAACTGCGCATGGTGACTGTTGTATTCAATCCCGATGCCATTCCTGTGTTTCATCAACACTCTGATAGTCCACAGATTACAGAATGCCTAAACATGTGCATCGGAAACTACTACTGGTCTTCCAGGGAACGATCAAAGCGTAGACTGTTTCAGAAATTACTCCCATGGAGGAGAGTGCGCATGGTAACTGTTGTATTCAATCCCGATGCAATTTCTGTGTTTCATCAACACTCCGATAGTCCACAGATTACAGAATGCCACCAGTCGTGCATCGGAAACTACTGCTGGACTTCCAGGGAACGATTAAAGCGTAGACTGTTTGAGACACTTTTTCCATGGAGGAAAGTGCGCATGGTGACTGTTGTATTCAATCAGGATGCAATTTCTGTGTTTCATCAAGACTCTGATAGTCCACAGATTACAGAATGCCATCAGATGTGCATCGGAAACTACTACTGGTCTTCCAGGGACCGATCATAACGTAGACTCTTTGAGACATTACTCCCATGGAGAAAAGTGCGCATGGTGACTGTTGTACTCAATCCCGATGCAATTTCTGTGTTTCATCAACACGCTGATAGTCCACAGATTACAGAATGCCACTAGATGTGCATCGGAAACTACTACAGTCCTTCCAGGGATCGATCAAAGCGTAGACTGTTTGAGACATTATTCCTATGGAGCAAAGTGCGCATGGTGACTGTTGTATTCAATCCCTATGCTATTTCTGTGTTTCATCAACACTCTGATAGTCCACAGATTACAGATTGCCTCCAGATTTGCAGCGGAAACTACCACTGGTCTTCCAGGGAACGATCAAAGCGTAGACAGTTTGAGACATTACTCCCATGGAGGAAAGTGCGCATGGTGACTGTTGTATTCAATGCCGATGCAATTTCTGATTTTCATCAACACTCTGATAGTCCACAGAGTACAGATTGCCTCCAGTTGTGCATTGAAACTACTACTGGTCTTCCTGGGAACGATCAAAGCGTAGTCTGTTTCAGACATTACTCCCATGGAGGAAAGTGCGGATGGTGACTGTTGTATTCACTCACGATGCAATTTCTGTGTTTCATCAACATTTTGAAGGTCCACAAATTACAGAATACCACCAGATGTGCATCGGAAACTACTACTGGTCATCCAGGGAACGATCAAAGCGTTGACTGTTTGAGTCACTACTCCCGTGGAGGTAACTGCGCATGGTGACTGTTGTATTCAATCCCGATGCCATTCCTGTGTTTCATCAACACTCTGATAGTCCACAGATTACAGAATGCCTAAACATGTGCATCGGAAACTACTACTGGACTTCCAGGGAACGATCAAAACGAAGACCATAGGAGACATTACTCCCATGGAGGAGAGTGGGCATGGTGACTGTTGTATTCAATCCCGATGCAACTTCTGTGTTTCATCAACACTCTGATAGTCCACAGATTACAGAATGCCTCCAGATTTGCAGCGGAAACTACCACTGGTCTTCCAGGGAACGATCAAAGCGTAGACAGTTTGAGACATTACTCCCATGGAGGAAAGTGCGGATGGTGACTGTTGTATTCAATGCCGATGCAATTTCTGATTTTCATCAACACTCTGAAAGTCCACAGAGTACAGATTGCCCCCAGTTGTGCATTGAAACTACTACTGGTCTTCCTGGGAACGATCAAAGCGTAGTCTGTTTCAGACATTACTCCCATGGAGGAAAGTGCGGATGGTGACTGTTGTATTCACTCACGATGCAATTTCTGTGTTTCATCAACATTTTGAAGGTCCACAAATTACAGAATGCGTGCAGATGTGCATCGGAAACTACTACTGGTCTTCCAGGGAACGATCAAAGCGTAGACTGTTTCAGACATTACTCCCATGGAGGAAAGTGCGGATGGTGACTGTTGTATTCACTCACGATGCAATTTCTGTGTTTCATCAACATTTTGAAGGTCCACAAATTACAGAATGCCTACAGATGTGCATCGGAAGCTACTACTGGTCTTCCAGGGAACGATCAAAGCGTAGACGGTTTGAGGCATTACTCCCGTGGAGCAAAGTGCAAATGGTGATTGTTGTATTCAATCCCGATGCAATTTCTGTGTTACATCAACACTCTGATAGTCCACAGATTACAGAATGCCACCAGATGCGCATCGGAAACTACTACTGGTCTTCCAGGGAACGATCAAATCGTAAACTGTTTGAGACATTACTCCCGTGGAGGAAAGTGCGCATGGTGACATTTGTATTCAATCCCAATGAAATTTCTGTGTTTCATCAACACTCTGATAGTCCACAGATTATAGAATGCCACCAGACGTGCATCGGAAGCTACTACTGGACTTCCAGGGAACGATTAAAACGTAGACCGTTAGAGACATTACTCCCATGGAGGAAAGTGCGCATGGTGACTGTTGTATTCAATCCAGATGCAATTTCTGTGTTTCATCAACACTCTGCTGGTCCACAGATTACAGAATACCACCAGATGTGCATCGGAAACTACTACTGGTCATCCAGGGAACGATCAAAGCGTTGACTGTTTGAGTCACTACTCCCGTGGAGGTAACTGCGCATGGTGACTGTTGTATTCAATCCCGATGCCATTCCCGTGTTTCATCAACACTCTGATAGTCCACAGATTACAGAATGCCTAAACATGTGCATCGGAAACTACTACTGGACTTCCAGGGAACGATCAAAACGAAGACCATAGGAGACATTACTCCCATGGAGGAGAGTGGGCATGGTGACTGTTGTATTCAATCCCGATGCAATTTCTGTGTTTCATCAACACTCTGATAGTCCACAGATTACAGAATGCCTCCAGATTTGCAGCGGAAACTACCACTGGTCTTCCAGGGAACGATCAAAGCGTAGACAGTTTGAGACATTACTCCCATGGAGGAAAGTGCGGATGGTGACTGTTGTATTCAATGCCGATGCAATTTCTGATTTTCATCAACACTCTGAAAGTCCACAGAGTACAGATTGCCCCCAGTTGTGCATTGAAACTACTACTGGTCTTCCTGGGAACGATCAAAGCGTAGTCTGTTTCAGACATTACTCCCATGGAGGAAAGTGCGGATGGTGACTGTTGTATTCACTCACGATGCAATTTCTGTGTTTCATCAACATTTTGAAGGTCCACAAATTACAGAATGCCTACAGATGTGCATCGGAAACTACTACTGGTCTTCCAGGGAACGATCAAAGCGTAGACTGTTTGAGACATTACTCCCGTGGAGCAAAGTGCACATGGTGATTGTTGTATTCAATCCCGATGCAATTTCTGTGTTTCATCAACACCCTGGTAGTCCACAGATTACAGAATGCCACCAGATGCGCATCGGAAACTACTACTGGTCTTCCAGGGAACGATCAAAGCGAAGACCATTGGAGACATTACTCCCATGGAGGAAATTGGGCATGGTGACTGTTGTATTCAATGACGATGCAATTTCTGATTTTCATCAACACTCTGAAAGTCCACAGAGTACAGATTGCCTCCAGTTGTGCATCGAAACTACTACTGGTCATCCAGGGAACGATCAAAGCGTAGACTGTTTGAGACATTACTCCCGTGGAGCAAAGTGCACATGGTGATTGTTGTATTCAATCCCGTTGCAATTTCTGTGTTTCATCAACACTCTGATAGTCCACAGATTACAGAATGCCTCCAGATTTGCAGCGGAAACTACCACTGGTCTTCCAGGGAACGATCAAAGCGTAGACAGTTTGAGACATTACTCCCATGGGGGAAAGTGCGCATGGTGACTGTTGTATTCAATGCCGATGCAATTTCTGATTTTCATCAACACTCTGAAAGTCCACTGAGTACAGATTGCCTCCAGTTGAGCATTGAAACTACTACTGGTCTTCCTGGGAACGATCAAAGCGTAGTCTGTTTCAGACAATACTCCCATGGAGGAAAGTGCGGATGGTGACTGTTGTATTCACTCCCGATGCAATTTCTGTGTTTTATCAACATTTTGAAGGTCCACAGATTACAGAATGCCTCCAGATGTGCATCGGAAACTACTACTGGTCTTCCAGGGAACGATCAAAGCGTAGACTGTTTCAGACATTACTCCCATGGAGGAAAGTGCGGATGGTGACTGTTGTATTCACTCATGATGCAATTTCTGTGTTTCATCAACATTTTGAAGGTCCACAAATTACAGAATGCCTACAGATGTGCATCGAAAGCTACTACTGGTCTTCCAGGGAACGATCAAAGCGTAGACTGTTTGAGACATTACTCCCGTGGAGCAAAGTGCACATGGTGACATTTGTATTCAATCCCGATGCAATTTCTGTGTTTCATCAACACTCTGATAGTCCACAGATTACAGAATGCCACCAGACGTGCATCGGAAACTACTACTGGACTTCCAGGGAACGATTAAAGCGTAGACCGTTAGAGACATTACTCCCATGGAGGAAAGTGCGCAAGGTGACTGTTGTATTCAATCCCGATGCAATTTCTGTGTTTCATCAACACTCTGCTGGTCCACAGATTACAGAATGCCACCAGACGTGCATCGGAAACTACTACTGGTCTTCCTGGGAACGATCAAAGCGTAGACGGTTTCGGACATTACTCCCATGGAGGAAAGTGCGGATGGTGACTGTTGTATTCACTCCCGATGCAATTTCTGTGTTTCATCAACATTTTGAAAGTGCACAGATTACAGAATGCCTCCTGATGTGCATCGGAAACTACTACTGGTCTTCCAGGAAACGATCAAAGCGTAGACTGTTTCAGACATTAATCCCATGGAGGAAAGTGCGGATGGTGACTGTTGTATTCACTCACGATGCAATATCTGTGTTTCATCAAGATTTTTAAGGTCCACAGATTACAGAATGCCTCCAGATGTGCATCAGAAACTACTACTGGTCTTCCAGGGAACGATCATAGCGTTGACTGTTTGAGTCATTACTCCCGTGGAGGTAACTGCGCATGGTGACTGTTGTATTCAATCCCGATGCCATTCCTGTGTTTCATCAACACTCTGATAGTCCACAGATTACAGAATGCCTAAACATGTGCATCGGAAACTACTACTGGTCTTCCAGGGAACGATCAAAGCGTAGACTGTTTCAGAAATTACTCCCGTGGAGCAAAGTGCACATGGTGACATTTGTATTCAATCCCGATGCAATTTCTGTGTTTCATCAACACTCTGATAGTCCACAGATTACAGAATGCCACCAGACGTGCATCGGAAACTACTACTGGACTTCCAGGGAACGATTAAAGCGTAGACCGTTAGAGACATTACTCCCATGGAGGAAAGTGCGCAAGGTGACTGTTGTATTCAATCCCGATGCAATTTCTGTGTTTCATCAACACTCTGCTGGTCCACAGATTACAGAATGCCACCAGACGTGCATCGGAAACTACTACTGGTCTTCCTGGGAACGATCAAAGCGTAGACGGTTTCGGACATTACTCCCATGGAGGAAAGTGCGGATGGTGACTGTTGTATTCACTCCCGATGCAATTTCTGTGTTTCATCAACATTTTGAAAGTGCACAGATTACAGAATGCCTCCTGATGTGCATCGGAAACTACTACTGGTCTTCCAGGAAACGATCAAAGCGTAGACTGTTTCAGACATTAATCCCATGGAGGAAAGTGCGGATGGTGACTGTTGTATTCACTCACGATGCAATATCTGTGTTTCATCAAGATTTTTAAGGTCCACAGATTACAGAATGCCTCCAGATGTGCATCAGAAACTACTACTGGTCTTCCAGGGAACGATCATAGCGTTGACTGTTTGAGTCATTACTCCCGTGGAGGTAACTGTGCATGGTGACTGTTGTATTCAATCCCGATGCCATTCCTGTGTTTCATCAACACTCTGATAGTCCACAGATTACAGAATGCCTAAACATGTGCATCGGAAACTACTACTGGTCTTCCAGGGAACGATCAAAGCGTAGACTGTTTCAGAAATTACTCCCATGGAGGAGAGTGCGCATGGTAACTGTTGTATTCAATCCCGATGCAATTTCTGTGTTTCATCAACACTCCGATAGTCCACAGATTACAGAATGCCACCAGTCGTGCATCGGAAACTACTGCTGGACTTCCAGGGAACGATTAAAGCGTAGACTGTTTGAGACACTTTTTCCATGGAGGAAAGTGCGCATGGTGACTGTTGTATTCAATCAGGATGCAATTTCTGTGTTTCATCAAGACTCTGATAGTCCACAGATTACAGAATGCCATCAGATGTGCATCGGAAACTACTACTGGTCTTCCAGGGACCGATCATAACGTAGACTCTTTGAGACATTACTCCCATGGAGAAAAGTGCGCATGGTGACTGTTGTACTCAATCCCGATGCAATTTCTGTGTTTCATCAACACGCTGATAGTCCACAGATTACAGAATGCCACTAGATGTGCATCGGAAACTACTACAGTCCTTCCAGGGATCGATCAAAGCGTAGACTGTTTGAGACATTATTCCTATGGAGCAAAGTGCGCATGGTGACTGTTGTATTCAATCCCTATGCTATTTCTGTGTTTCATCAACACTCTGATAGTCCACAGATTACAGATTGCCTCCAGATTTGCAGCGGAAACTACCACTGGTCTTCCAGGGAACGATCAAAGCGTAGACAGTTTGAGACATTACTCCCATGGAGGAAAGTGCGCATGGTGACTGTTGTATTCAATGCCGATGCAATTTCTGATTTTCATCAACACTCTGATAGTCCACAGAGTACAGATTGCCTCCAGTTGTGCATTGAAACTACTACTGGTCTTCCTGGGAACGATCAAAGCGTAGTCTGTTTCAGACATTACTCCCATGGAGGAAAGTGCGGATGGTGACTGTTGTATTCACTCACGATGCAATTTCTGTGTTTCATCAACATTTTGAAGGTCCACAAATTACAGAATGCCTACAGATGTGCATCGGAAACTACTACCGGTCTTCCAGGGAACGATCAAAGCGTAGACTGTTTCAGACATTACTCACATGGAGGAAAGTGCGGATGGTGACTGTTGTATTCACTCACGATGCTATTTCTGTGTTTCATCAACATTTTGAAGGTCCACAAATTACAGATTGCCTACAGATGTGCATCGGAAGCTACTACTGGTCTTCCAGGGACGATCAAAGCGTAGACTGTTTGAGACATTACTCCCGTGGAGCAAAGTGCACATGGGGATAGTTGTATTCAATCCCGATGCAATTTCTGTGTTTCATCAACACTCTGATATTCCACAGATTACAGAATGCCACCAGATGCGCATCGGAAACTACTACTGGTCTTCCAGGGAACGATCAAATCGTAGACTGTTTGAGACATTACTCCCGTGGAGGAAAGTGCGCATGGTGACATTTGTATTCAATCCCGATGCAATTTCTGTGTTTCATCAACACTCTGATAGTCCACAGATTACAGAATGCCACTAGATGTGCATCGGAAACTACTACATGTCTTCCAGGGATCGATCAAAGCGTAGACTGTTTGAGACATTACTCCTATGGAGCAAAGTGCGCATGGTGACTGTTGTATTCAATCCCGATGCAATTTCTATGTTTCATCAACACTCTGATAGTCCACAGATTACAGAATGCCTCCAGATTTGCAGCGGAAACTACCACTGGTCTTCCAGGGAACGATCAAAGCGTAGACAGTTTGAGACATTATGTCCATGGAGGAAAGTGAGCATGGTGACTGTTGTATTCAATGCCGATGCAATTTCTGATTTTCATCAACACTCTGAAAGTCCACAGAGTACAGATTGCCTCCAGATGTGCATTGAAACTACTACTGGTCTTCCTGGGAACGATCAAAGCGTAGTCTGTTTCAGAAATTACTCCCATGGAGGAAAGTGCGGATGGTGACTGTTGTATTCACTCCCGATGCAATTTCTGTGTTTCATCAACATTTTGAAGTTCCACAGATTACAGAATGCCTCCAGATGTGCATCGGAAACTACTACTGGTCTTCCAGGAAACGATCAGAGCGTAGACTGTTTGAGACATTACTCCTATGGAGCAAAGTGCGCATGGTAACTGTTGTATTCAATCCCGATGCTATTTCTGTGTTTCATCAACACTCTGATAGTCCACAGATTACAGAATGCCACCAGACGTGCATTGGAAACTACTACTGGACTTCCAGGGAACGATCAAAGCGAAGACCATTGGAGACATTACTCCCATGGAGGAAAGTGGGCATGGTGACTGTTGTATTCAATCCCGATGCAATTTCTGTGTTTCATCAACACTCTGATAGTCCACAGATTACAGAATGCCTCCAGATTTGCAGCGGAAACTACCACTGGTCTTCCAGGGAACGATCAAAGCGTAGACAGTTTGAGACATTACTCCCACGGAGGAAAGTGCGCATGGTGACTCTTGTATTCAATGCCGATGCAATTTCTGATTTTCATCAACACTCTGAAAGTCCACAGAGTACAGATTGCCTCCAGTTGTGCATTGAAACTACTACTGGTCTTCCTGGGAACGATCAAAGCGTAGTCTGTTTCAGACATTACTCCCATGGAGGAAAGTGCGGATGGTGACTGTTGTATTCACTCACGATGCAATTTCTGTGTTTCATCAACATTTTGAAGGTCCACAAATTACAGAATGCCTACAGATGTGCATCGGAAACTACTACTGGTCTTCCAGGGAACGATCAAAACGTAGACTGTTTCAGACATTACTCCCATGGAGGAAAGTGCGGATGGTGACTGTTGTATTCACTCACGATGCAATTTCTGTGTTTCATCAACATTTTGAAGGTCCACAAATTACAGATTGCCTACAGATGTGCATCGGAAGCTACTACTGGTCCTCCAGGGAATGATCAAAGCGTAGACTGTTTGAGACATTACTCCCGTGGGGCAAAGTGCACATGGGGATTGTTGCATTCAATCCCGATGCAATTTCTGTGTTTCATCAACACTCTGATAGTCCACAGATTACAGAATGCCACCAGATGCGCATCGGAAACTACTACTGGTCTTCCAGGGAACGATCAAATCGTAGACTGTTTGAGACATTACTCCCGTGGAGGAATGTGCGCATGGTGACATTTGTATTCAATCCCGATGCAATTTCTGTGTTTCATCAACACTCTGATAGTCCACAGATTACAGAATGCCACCAGACGTGCATCGGAAACTACTACTGCACTTCCAGGGAACGATTAAAACGTAGACCGTTTCAGAAATTACTCCCATGGAGGGGAGTGCGCATGGTAACTGTTGTATTCAATCCCGATGCAATTTCTGTGTTTCATCAACACTCTGATAGTCCACAGATTACAGAATGCCTCCAGATTTGCAGCGGAAACTACCACTGGTCTTCCAGGGAACGATCAAAGCGTAGACAGTTTGAGACATTATGCCCATGGAAGAAAGTGAGCATGGTGACTGTTGTATTCAATGCCGATGCAATTTCTGATTTTCATCAACACTCTGAAAGTCCGCAGAGTACAGATTGCTTCCAGATGTGCATCGGAAACTACTACTGGTCTTCCAGGGAACGATCAATGCGTAGACTGTTTGAGACATTACTCCTATGGAGCAAAGTGCGCATGGTGACTGTTGTATTCAATCCCGATGCTATTTCTGTGTTTCATCAACACTCTGATAGTCCACAGATTACAGAATGCCACCAGACGTGCATTGGAAACTACTACTGGACTTCCAGGGAACGATCAAAGCGAAGACCATTGGAGACATTACTCCCATGGAGGAAAGTGGGCATGGTGACTGTTGTATTCAATCCCGATGCAATTTCTGTGTTTCATCAACACTCTGATAGTCCACAGATTACAGAATGCCTCCAGATTTGCAGCGGAAACTACCACTGGTCTTCCAGGGAACGATCACACGTAGACAGTTTGAGACATTACTCCCATGGAGGAAAGTGCGCATGGTGACAGTTGTATTCAATCCCGATGCAATTTCTGTGTTTCATCAACACTCTGATATTCCACAGATTACATAATGCCACCAGATGCGCATCGGAAACTACTACCGGTCTTCCAGGGAACGATCATATCGTAGACTGTTTGAGACATTACTCCCGTGGAGGAAAGTGCGCATGGTGACATTTGTATTCAATCCCGATGCAATTTCTGTGTATCATCAACACTCTGATAGTCCACAGATTACAGAATGCCACCAGACGTGCATCGGAAACTACTACTGGATTTCCAGGGAACGATTAAAACGTAGACCGTTTCAGAAATTACTCCCATGGAGGAGAGTGCGCATGGTAACTGTTGTATTCAATCCCGATGCAATTTCTGTGTTTCATCAACACTCCGATACTCCACAGATTACAGAATGCCACCAGTCGTGCATCGGAAACTACTGCTGGTCTGCCAGGGAACGATTAAAGCGTAGACTGTTTGAGACACTTTTTCCATGGAGGAAAGTGCGCATGGTGACTGTTGTATTCAATCTGGATGCAATTTCTGTGTTTCATCAAGACTCTGATAGTCCACAGATTACAGAATGCCATCAGATGTGCATCGGAAACTACTACTGGTCTTCCAGGGACCGATCAAAGCGTAGACTGTTTGAGACATTACTCCCGTGGAGCAAAGTGCACATGGGGATAGTTGTATTCAATCCCGATGCAATTTCTGTGTTTCATCAACACTCTGATATTCCACAGATTACAGAATGCCACCAGATGCGCATCGGAAACTACTACCGGTCTTCCAGGGAACGATCAAATCGTAGACTGTTTGAGACATTACTCCCGTGGAGGAAAGTGCGCATGGTGACATTTGTATTCAATCCCGATGCAATTTCTGTGTTTCATCAACACTCTGATAGTCCACAGATTACAGAATGCCACCAGACGTGCATCGGAAACTACTACTGGATTTCCAGGGAACGATTAAAACGTAGACCGTTTCTGAAATTACTCCCATGGAGGAGAGTGCGCATGGTAACTGTTGTATTCAATCCCGATGCAATTTCTGTGTTTCATCAACACTCCGATAGTCCACAGATTACAGAATGCCACCAGTCGTGCATCGGAAACTACTGCTGGTCTGCCAGGGAACGATTAAAGCGTAGACTGTTTGAGACACTTTCTCCATGGAGGAAAGTGCGCATGGTGACTGTTGTATTCAATCTGGATGCAATTTCTGTGTTTCATCAAGACTCTGATAGTCCACAGATTACAGAATGCCATCAGATGTGCATCGGAAACTACTACTGGTCTTCCAGGGACCGATCAAAGCGTAGACGCTTTGAGACATTACTCCCATGGAGAAAAGTGCGCATGGTGACTGTTGTACTCAATCCCGATGCAATTTCTGTGTTTCATCAACACGCTGATAGTCCACAGATTACAGAATGCCACTAGATGTGCATCGGAAACTACTACAGGTATTCCAGGGATCGATCAAAGCGTAGACTGTTTGAGACATTACTCCTATGGAGCAAAGTGCGCATGGTGACTGTTGTATTCAATCCCGATGCTATTTCTGTGTTTCATCAACACTGTGATAGTCCACAGATTACAGAATGCCACCAGACGTGCATTGGAAACTACTACTGGACTTCCAGGGAACGATCAAAACGAAGACCATAGGAGACATTACTCCCATGGAGGAAAGTGGGCATGGTGACTGTTGTATTCAATCCCGATGCAATTTCTGTGTTTCATCAACACGCTGATAGTCCACAGATTACAGAATGCCACTAGATGTGCATCGGAAACTACTACAGGTATTCCAGGGATCGATCAAAGCGTAGACTGTTTGAGACATTACTCCTATGGAGCAAAGTGCGCATGGTGACTGTTGTATTCAATCCCGATGCTATTTCTGTGTTTCATCAACACTCTGATAGTCCACAGATTACAGAATGCCACCAGACGTGCATTGGAAACTACTACTGGACTTCCAGGGAACGATCAAAACGAAGACCATAGGAGACATTACTCCCATGGAGGAAAGTGGGCATGGTGACTGTTGTATTCACTCACGATGCAATTTCTGTGTTTCATCAACATTTTGAAGTTCCACAGATTACAGAATGCCTCCAGATGTGCATCGGAAACTACTACTGGTCTTCCAGGGAACGATCAAAGCGTAGACTGTTTGAGACATTACTCCTATGGAGCAAAGTGCGCATGGTGACTGTTGTATTCAATCCCGATGCTATTTCTGTGTTTCATCAACACTCTGCTGGTCCACAGATTACAGAATTCCACCAGATGCGCATCGGAAGCTACTACTGGTCTTCCAGGGAACGATCAAATCGTAGACTGTTTGAGACATTACTCCCGTGGAGCAAAGTGCACATGGTGATTGTTGTATTCAATCCCGATGCAATTTCTGTGTTTCATCAACACTCTGATAGTCCACAGATTACACAATGCCTCCAGATGCGCATCGGAAACTACTACTGGTCTTCCAGGGAACGATCAAATCGTAGACTGTTTGAGACATTACTCCCGTGGAGGAAAGTGCGCATGGTGACATTTGTATTCAATCCCGATGCAATTTCTGTGTTTCATCAACACTCTGATAGTCCACAGATTACAGAATGCCACCAGACGTGCATCGGAAACTACTACTGGACTTCCAGGGAACGATTAAAGCGTAGACCGTTAGAGACATTACTCCCATGGAGGAAAGTGCGCATGGTGACTGTTGTATTCAATCCCGATGCAATTTCTGTGTTTCATCAACACTCTGCGGGTCCACAGATTACAGAATGCCACCAGATGTGCATCGGAAACTACTACTGGTCTTCCAGGGAACGATCAAAGCGTTGACTGGTTGAGTCATTACTCCCGTGGAGGTAACTGCGTATGGTGACTGTTGTATTCAATCCCGATGCCATTCCTGTGTTTCGTCAACACTCTGATAGTCCACAGATTACAGAATGCCTAAATATGTGCATCGGAAACTACTACTGGTCTTCCAGGGAACGATCAAAGCGTAGACTGTTTCAGAAATTACTCCCATGGAGGAGAGTGCGCATGGTAACTGTTGTATTCAATCCCGATGCAATTTCTGTGTTTCATCAACACTCCGATAGTCCACAGATTACAGAATGCCACCAGTCGTGCATCGGAAACTACTGCTGGTCTTCCAGGGAACGATTAAAGCGTAGACTGTTTGAGACACTTTTTCCATGGAGGAAAGTGCGCATGGTGACTGTTGTATTCAATCTGGATGCGATTTCTGTGTTTCATCAAGACTCTGATAGTCCACAGATTACAGAATGCCATCAGATGTGCATCGGAAACTACTACTGGTCTTCCAGGGACCGATCAAAGCGTAGACGCTTTGAGACATTACTCCCATGGAGAAAAGTGCGCATGGTGACTGTTGTACTCAATCCCGATGCAATTTCTGTGTTTCATCAACACGCTGATAATCCACAGATTACAGAATGCCACTAGATGTGCATCGGAAACTACTACAGGTCTTCCAGGGATCGATCAAAGCGTAGACTGTTTGAGAAATTACTCCTATGGAGCAAAGTGCGCATGGTGACTGTTGTATTCAATCCCGATGCTATTTCTCTGTTTCATCAACACTCTGATAGTCCACAGATTACAGAATGCCACCAGACGTGCATTGGAAACTACTACTGGACTTCCAGGGAACGATCAAAACGAAGAGCATAGTAGACATTACTCCCATGGAGGAAAGTGGGCATGGTGACTGTTGTATTCAATCCCGATGCAATTTCTGTGTTTCATCAACACTCTGATAGTCCACAGATTACAGAATGCCTCCAGATTTGCAGCGGAAACTACCACTGGTCTTCCAGGGAACGATCAAACGTACACAGTTTGAGACATTACTCCCATGGAGGAAAGTGCGCATGGTGACTGTTGTATTCAATGCCGATGCAATTTCTGATTTTCATCAACACTCTGAAAGTCCACAGAGTACAGATTGCCTCCAGATGTGCATTGAAACTACTACTGGTCTTCCTGGGAACGATGAAAGCGTAGTCTGTTTCAGACATTACTCCCATGGAGGAATGTGCGGATGGTGACTGTTGTATTCACTCACGATGCAATTTCTGTGTTTCATCAACATTTTGAAGTTCCACAGATTACAGAATGCCTCCAGATGTGCATCGGAAACTACTACTGGTCTTCCAGGGAACGATCAAAGCGTAGACTGTTTGAGACATTACTCCTATGGAGCAAAGTGCGCATGGTGACTGTTGTATTCAATCCCGATGCTATTTCTGTGTTTCATCAACACTCTGCTGGTCCACAGATTACAGAATGCCATCAGATGTGCATCGGAAACTACTACTGGTCTTCCAGGGACCGATCAAAGCGTAGACTGTTTGAGATATTACTCCCGTGGAGCAAAGTGCACATGGGGATAGTTGTATTCAATCCCGATGCAATTTCTGTGTTTCATCAACACTCCGATAGTCCACAGATTACAGAATGCCACCAGTCGTGCATCGGAAACTACTGCTGGTCTGCCAGGGAACGATTAAAGCGTAGACTGTTTGAGACACTTTCTCCATGGAGGAAAGTGCGCATGGTGACTGTTGTATTCAATCTGGATGCAATTTCTGTGTTTCATCAATACTCTGATAGTCCACAGATTACAGAATGCCATCAGATGTGCATCGGAAACTACTACTGGTCTTCCAGGGACCGATCAAAGCGTAGACGCTTTGAGACATTACTCCCATGGAGAAAAGTGCGCATGGTGACTGTTGTACTCAATCCCGATGCAATTTCTGTGTTTCATCAACACGCTGATAGTCCACAGATTACAGAATGCCACTAGATGTGCATCGGAAACTACTACAGGTATTCCAGGGATCGATCAAAGCGTAGACTGTTTGAGACATTACTCCTATGGAGCAAAGTGCGCATGGTGACTGTTGTATTCAATCCCGATGCTATTTCTGTGTTTCATCAACACTCTGATAGTCCACAGATTACAGAATGCCACCAGACGTGCATTGGAAACTACTACTGGACTTCCAGGGAACGATCAAAACGAAGACCATAGGAGACATTACTCCCATGGAGGAAAGTGGGCATGGTGACTGTTGTATTCAATCCCGATGCAATTTCTGTGTTTCGTCAACACGCTGATAGTCCACAGATTACAGAATGCCACTAGATGTGCATCGGAAACTACTACAGGTATTCCAGGGATCGAACAAAGCGTAGACTGTTTGAGACATTACTCCCGTGGAGCAAAGTGCATATGGTGATTGTTGTATTCAATCCCGATGCAATTTCTGTGTTTCATCAACACTCTGATAGTCCACAGATTACAGAATGCCACCAGACGTGCATTGGAAACTACTACTGGACTTCCAGGGAACGATCAAAACGAAGACCATAGGAGACATTACTCCCATGGAGGAAAGTGGGCATGGTGACTGTTGTATTCACTCACGATGCAATTTCTGTGTTTCATCAACATTTTGAAGTTCCACAGATTACAGAATGCCTCCAGATGTGCATCGGAAACTACTACTGGTCTTCCAGGGAACGATCAAAGCGTAGACTGTTTGAGACATTACTCCTATGGAGCAAAGTGCGCATGGTGACTGTTGTATTCAATCCCGATGCTATTTCTGTGTTTCATCAACACTCTGCTGGTCCACAGATTACAGAATGCCACCAGATGCGCATCGGAAACTACTACTGGTCTTCCAGGGAACGATCAAATCGTAGACTGTTTGAGACATTACTCCCGTGGAGCAAAGTGCATATGGTGATTGTTGTATTCAATCCCGATGCAATTTCTGTGTTTCATCAACACGCTGATAGTCCACAGATTACAGAATGCCACTAGATGTGCATCGGAAACTACTACAGGTATTCCAGGGATCGATCAAAGCGTAGACTGTTTGAGACATTACTCCTATGGAGCAAAGTGCGCATGGTGACTGTTGTATTCAATCCCGATGCTATTTCTGTGTTTCATCAACACTCTGATAGTCCACAGATTACAGAATGCCACCAGACGTGCATTGGAAACTACTACTGGACTTCCAGGGAACGATCAAAACGAAGACCATAGGAGACATTACTCCCATGGAGGAAAGTGGGCATGGTGACTGTTGTATTCACTCACGATGCAATTTCTGTGTTTCATCAACATTTTGAAGTTCCACAGATTACAGAATGCCTCCAGATGTGCATCGGAAACTACTACTGGTCTTCCAGGGAACGATCAAAGCGTAGACTGTTTGAGACATTACTCCTATGGAGCAAAGTGCGCATGGTGACTGTTGTATTCAATCCCGATGCTATTTCTGTGTTTCATCAACACTCTGCTGGTCCACAGATTACAGAATGCCACCAGATGCGCATCGGAAACTACTACTGGTCTTCCAGGGAACGATCAAAACGTAGACTGTTTGAGACATTACTCCCGTGGAGCAAAGTGCACATGGTGATTGTTGTATTCAATCCCGATGCAATTTCTGTGTTTCATCAACACTCTGATAGTCCACAGATTACACAATGCCTCCAGATGCGCATCGGAAACTACTACTGGTCTTCCAGGGAACGATCAAATCCTAGACTGTTTGAGACATTACTCCCGTGGAGGAAAGTGCGCACGGTGACTGTTGTATTCAATCCCGATGCAATTTCTGTGTTTCATCAACACTCTGCTGGTCCACAGATTACAGAATGCCACCAGATGTGCATCGGAAACTACTACTGGTCTTCCAGGGAACGATCAAAGCGTTGACTGGTTGAGTCATTACTCCCGTGGAGGTAACTGCGTATGGTGACTGTTGTATTCAATCCCGATGCCATTCCTGTATTTCATCAACACTCTGATAGTCCACAGATTACAGAATGCCTAAATATGTGCATCGGAAACTACTACTGGTCTTCCAGGGAACGATCAAAGCGTAGACTGTTTCAGAAATTACTCCCATGGAGGAGAGTGCGCATGGTAACTGTTGTATTCAATCCCGATGCAATTTCTGTGTTTCATCAACACTCCGATAGTCCACAGATTACAGAATGCCACCAGTCGTGCATCGGAAACTACTGCTGGTCTTCCAGGGAACGATTAAAGCGTAGACTGTTTGAGACACTTTTTCCATGGAGGAAAGTGCGCATGGTGACTGTTGTATTCAATCTGGATGCGATTTCTGTGTTTCATCAAGACTCTGATAGTCCACAGATTACAGAATGCCATCAGATGTGCATCGGAAACTACTACTGGTCTTCCAGGGACCGATCAAAGCGTAGACGCTTTGAGACATTACTCCCATGGAGAAAAGTGCGCATGGTGACTGTTGTACTCAATCCCGATGCAATTTCTGTGTTTCATCAACACGCTGATAGTCCACAGATTACAGAATGCCACTAGATTAGCATCGGAAACTACTACAGGTCTTCCAGGGATCGATCAAAGCGTAGACTGTTTGAGACATTACTCCTATGGAGCAAAGTGCGCATGGTGACTGTTGTATTCAATCCCGATGCTATTTCTGTGTTTCATCAACACTCTGATAGTCCACAGATTTCAGAATGCCACCAGACGTGCATTGGAAACTACTACTGGACTTCCAGGGAACGATCAAAACGAAGACCATAGTAGACATTACTCCCATGGAGGAAAGTGGGCATGGTGACTGTTGTATTCAATCCCGATGCAATTTCTGTGTTTCATCAACACTCTGATAGTCCACAGATTACAGAATGCCTCCAGATTTGCAGCGGAAACTACCACTGGTCTTCCAGGGAACGATCAAACGTACACAGTTTGAGACATTACTCCCATGGAGGAAAGTGCGCATGGTGACTGTTGTATTCAATGCCGATGCAATTTCTGATTTTCATCAACACTCTGAAAGTCCACAGAGTACAGATTGCCTCCAGATGTGCATTGAAACTACTACTGGTCTTCCTGGGAACGATCAAAGCGTAGTCTGTTTCAGACATTACTCCCATGGAGGAATGTGCGGATGGTGACTGTTGTATTCACTCACGATGCAATTTCTGTGTTTCATCAACATTTTGAAGTTCCACAGATTACAGAATGCCTCCAGATGTGCATCGGAAACTACTACTGGTCTTCCAGGGAACGATCAAAGCGTAGACTGTTTGAGACATTACTCCTATGGAGCAAAGTGCGCATGGTGACTGTTGTATTCAATCCCGATGCTATTTCTGTGTTTCATCAACACTCTGCTGGTCCCCAGATTACAGAATGCCACCAGATGCGCATCGGAAACTACTACTGGTCTTCCAGGGAACGATCAAATCGTAGACTGTTTGAGACATTACTCCCGTGGAGCAAAGTGCACATGGTGATTGTTGTATTCAATCCCGATGCAATTTCTGTGTTTCATCAACACTCTGATAGTCCACAGATTACAGAATGCCACCAGATGCGCATCGGAAACTACTACTGGTCTTCCAGGGAACGATCAAATCGTAGACTGTTTGAGACATTACTCACGTGGAGGAAAGTGCGCATGGTGACATTTGTATTCAATCCCGATGCAATTTCTGTGTTTCATCAACACTCTGATAGTCCACAGATTACAGAATGCCACCAGACGTGAATCGGAAACTACTACTGGACTTCCAGGGAACGATTAAAGCGTAGACCGTTAGAGACATTACTCCCATGGAAGAAACTGCGCATGGTGACTGTTGTATTCAATCCCGATGCAATTTCTGTGTTTCATCAACACTCTGCTGGTCCACAGATTACAGAATGCCACCAGATGTGCATCGGAAACTACTACTGGTCTTCCAGGGACCGATCAAAGCGTAGACTCTTTGAGACATTACTCCCATGGAGAAAAGTGCGCATTGTGGCTGTTGTACTCAATCCCGATGCAATTTCTGTGTTTCATCAACACGCTGATAGTCCACAGATTACAGAATGCCACTAGATGTGCATTGGAAACTACTACAGGTCTTCCAGGGATCGATCAAAGCGTAGACTGTTTGACACATTACTCCTATGGAGCAAAGTGCGCATGGTGACTGTTGTATTCAATCCCGATGCTATTTCTGTGTTTCATCAACACTCTGATAGTCCACAGATTACATAATGCCACCAGACGTGCATTGGAATCTACTACTGGACTTCCAGGGAACGATCAAAACGAAGACCATAGGAGACATTACTCCCATGGAGGAAAGTGGGCATGGTGACTGTTGTATTCAATCCCGATGCAATTTCTGTGTTTCATCAACACTCTGATAGTCCACAGATTACAGAATGCCTCCAGATTTGCAGCGGAAACTACCACTGGTCTTCCAGGGAACGATCAAAGCGTAGACAGTTTGAGACATTACTCCCATGGAGGAAAGTGCGCATGGTGACTGTTGTATTCAATGCCGATGCAATTTCTGATTTTCATCAACACTCTGAAAGTCCACAGAGTACAGATTGCCTCCAGTTGTGCATTGAAACTACTACTGGTCTTCCTGGGAACGATCAAAGCGTAGTCTGTTTCAGACATTACTCCCATGGAGGAAAGTGCGGATGGTGACTGTTGTATTCACTCCCGATGCAATTTCTGTGTTTCATCAACATTTTGAAGGTCCACAGATTACAGAATGCCTCCAGATGTGCATCGGAAACTACTACTGGTCTTCAAGGGAGCGATCAAAGCGTAGACTGTTTCAGACATTACTCCCATGGAGGAAAGTGCGGATGGTGACTGTTGTATTCACTCACGATGCAATTTCTGTGTTTCATTAAGACTCTGATAGTCCACAGATTACAGAATGCCATCAGATGTACATCGGAAACTACTACTGGTCTTCCAGGGACCGATCAAAGCGTAGACTCTTTGAGACATTACTCCCATGGAGAAAAGTGCGCATGGTGACTGTTGTACTCAATCCCGATGCAATTTCTGTGTTTCATCAACACGCTGATAGTCCACAGATTACAGAATGCCACTAGATGTGCATCGGAAACTACTACAGGTCTTCCAGGGATCGATCAAAGCGTAGACAGTTTGAGACATTACTCCTATGGAGCAAAGTGCGCATGGTGACTGTTGTATTCAATCCCGATGCTATTTCTGTGTTTCATCAACACTCTAATAGTCCACAGATTACAGAATGCCACCAGACGTGCATTGGAAACTACTACTGGACTTCCAGGGAACGATCAAAACGAAGACCATAGGGGACATTACTCCCATGGAGGAAAGTGGGCATGGTGATTGTTGTATTCAATCCCGATGCAATTTCTGTGTTTCATCAACACTCTGATAGTCCACAGATTACAGAATGCCTCCAGATTTGCAGCGGAAACTACCACTGGTCTTCCAGGGAACGATCAAACGTAGACAGTTTGAGGCATTACTCCCATGGAGGAAAGTGCGCATGGTGACTGTTGTATTCAATGCCGATGCAATTTCTGATTTTCATCAACACTCTGAAAGTCCACAGAGTACAGATTGCCTCCAGATGTGCAATGAAACTACTACTGGTCTTCCTGGGAACGATCAAAGCGCAGTCTGTTTCAGACATTACTCCCATGGAGGAAAGTGCGGATGGTGACTTTTGTATTCACTCCCGATGCAATTTCTGTGTTTCATCAACATTTTGAAGTTCCACAGATTACAGAATGCCTCCAGATGTGCATCGGAAACTACTACTGGTCTTCCAGGGAACGATCAAAGCGTAGACTGTTTGAGACATTACTCCTATGGAGCAAAGTGCGCATGGTGACTTTTGTATTCAATCCCGATGCTATTTCTGTGTTTCATCAACACTCTGATAGTCCACAGATTACAGAATGCCACCAGACGTGCATTGGAAACTACTACTGGACTTCCAGGGGACGATCAAAGCGAAGACCATTGGAGACATTACTCCCATGGAGGAAAGTGGGCAAGGTGACTGTTGTATTCAATCCCGATGCAATTTCTGTGTTTCATCACCACTCTGATAGTCCACAGATTGCAGAATGCCTCCAGATTTGCAGCGGAAACAACCACTGGTCTTCCAGGGAACGATCAAAGCGTAGACAGTTTGAGACATTACTCCCTTGGAGGAAAGTGCGCATGGTGACTGTTGTATTCAATGCCGATGCAATTTCTCATTTTCATCAACACTCTGAAAGTCCACAGAGTACAGATTGCCTCCAGTTGTGCATTGAAACTACTACTGGTCTTCCTGGGAACGATCAAAGCGTAGTCTGTTTCAGACATTACTCCCATGGAGGAAAGTGCGGATGGTGACTGTTGTATTCACTCCCGATGCAATTTCTGTGTTTCATCAACATTTTGAAGGTACACAGATTACAGGATGCCTCCAGATGTGCATCGGAAACTACTACTGGTCTTCCAGGGAACGATCAAATCGTAGACTGTTTCAGACATTACTCCCATGGAGGAAAGTGCGGCTGGTGACTGTTGTATTCACTCACGATGCAATTTCTGTGTTTCATCAACATTTTGAAGGTCCACAAATTACAGAATGCCTACAGATGTGCATCGGAAACTACTACTGGTCTTCCAGGGAATGATCAAAGCGTAGACTGTCTCAGACATTACTCCCATGGAGGAAAGTGTGGATGGTGACTGTTGTATTCACTCACGATGCAATTTCTGTGTTTCATCAACATTTTGAAGGTCCACAGATTACAGAATGCCTCCAGATGTGCATCGGAAACTACTACTGGTCTTCCAGGGAACGATCAAAGCGTAGACTGTTTGAGACATTACTCCTATGGAGCAAAGTGCGCGTGGTGACTGTTGTATTCAATCCCGATGCTATTTCTGTGTTTCATCAACACTCTGCTGGTCCACAGATTACAGAATGCCACCAGATGCGCATCGGAAACTACTACTGGTCTTCCAGGGAACGATCAAATCGTAGACTGTTTGAGACATTACTCCCGTGGAGCAAAGTGCACATGGTGATTGTTGTATTCAATCCCGATGCAATTTCTGTGTTTCATCAACACTCTGATAGTCCACAGATTACA
Organism: Schistocerca gregaria; assembly: GCF_023897955.1. Lineage (NCBI taxonomy): Eukaryota > Metazoa > Arthropoda > Insecta > Orthoptera > Acrididae > Schistocerca > Schistocerca gregaria. The sequence continues at coordinate 47,631,350 of NC_064928.1, read as the reverse complement.
GAATGCCACCAGATGCGCATCGGAAACTACTACTGGTCTTCCAGGGAACGATCAAATCGTAGACTGTTTGAGACATTACTCCCATGGAGGAAAGTGCGCATGGTGACATTTGTATTCAATCCCGATGCAATTTCTGTGTTTCATCAACACTCTGATAGTCCACAGATTACAGAATGCCACCAGACGTGAATCGGAAACTACTACTGGACTTCCAGGGAACGATTAAAGCGTAGACCGTTAGAGACATTACTCCCATGGAGGAAACTGCGCATGGTGACTGTTGTATTCAATCCCGATGCAATTTCTGTGTTTCATCAAAACTCTGCTGGTCCACAGATTACAGAATGCCACCAGATGCGCATCGGAAACTACTACTGGTCTTCCAGGGAACGATCAAATCGTAGACTGTTTGAGACATTACTCCCGTGGAGGAAAGTGCGCATGGTGACATTTGTATTCAATCCCGATGCAATTTCTGTGTTTCATCAACACTCTGATAGTCCACAGATTACAGAATGCCACCAGACGTGAATCGGAAACTACTACTGGACTTCCAGGGAACGATTAAAGCGTAGACCGTTAGAGACATTACTCCCATGGAGGAAACTGCGCATGGTGACTGTTGTATTCAATCCCGATGCAATTTCTGTGTTTCATCAACACTCTGCTGGTCCACAGATTACAGAATGCCACCAGATGTGCATCGGAAACTACTACTGGTCTTCCAGGGACCGATCAAAGCGTAGACTCTTTGAGACATTACTCCCATGGAGAAAAGTGCTCATTGTGACTGTTGTACTCAATCCCGATGCAATTTCTGTGTTTCATCAACACGCTTATAGTCCACAGATTACAGAATGCCACTAGATGTGGATTGGAAACTACTACAGGTCTTCCAGGGATCGATCAATGCGTAGACTGTTTGAGACATTACTCCTATGGAGCAAAGTGCGCATGGTGACTGTTGTATTCAATCCCGATGCTATTTCTGTGTTTCATCAACACTCTGATAGTCCACAGATTACAGAATGCCACCAGACGTGCATTGGAAAGTACTACTGGACTTCCAGGGAACGATCAAAACGAAGACCATAGGAGACATTACTCCCATGGAGGAAAGTGGGCATGGTGACTGTTGTATTCAATGCCGATGCAATTTCTGATTTTCATCAACACTCTGAAAGTCCACAGAGTACAGATTGCCTCCAGATGTGCAGTGAAACTACTACTGGTCTTCCTGGGAACGATCAAAGCGTAGTCTGTTTCAGACATTACTCCCATGGAGGAAAGTGCGGATGGTGACTTTTGTATTCACTCCCGATGCAATTTCTGTGTTTCATCAACATTTTGAAGTTCCACAGATTACAGAATGCCTCCAGATGTGCATCGGAAACTACTACCGGTCTTCCAGGGAACGATCAAAGCGTAGACTGTTTGAGACATTACTCCTATGGAGCAAAGTGCGCATGGTGAATTTTGTATTCAATCCCGATGCTATTTCTGTGTTTCATCAACACTCTGATAGTCCACAGATTACAGAATGCCACCAGACGTGCATTGGAAACTACTACTGGACTTCCAGGGAACGATCAAAGCGAAGACCATTGGAGACATTACTCCCATGGAGGAAAGTGGGCATGGTGACTGTTGTATTCAATCCCGATGCAATTTCTGTGTTTCATCAACACTCTGATAGTCCACAGATTGCAGAATGCCTCCAGATTTGCAGCGGAAACAACCACTGGTCTTCCAGGGAACGATCAAAGCGTAGTCTGTTTCAGACATTACTCCCATGGAGGAAAGTGCGGATGGTGACTGTTGTATTCACTCCCGATGCAATTTCTGTGTTTCATCAACATTTTGAAGGTACACAGATTACAGGATGCCTCCAGATGTGCATCGGAAACTACTACTGGTCTTCCAGGGAACGATCAAAGCGTAGACTGTTTCAGACATTAATCCCATGGAGGAAAGTGCGGATGGTGACTGTTGTATTCACTCACGATGCAATTTCTGTGTTTCATCAACATTTTGAAGGTCCACAAATTACAGAATGCCTACAGATGTACTACTACTGGTCTTCCAGGGAACGATCAAAGCGTAGACTGTTTCAGACATTACTCCCATGGAGGAAAGTGTGGATGGTGACTGTTGTATTCACTCACGATGCAATTTCTGTGTTTCATCAACATTTTGAAGGTCCACAGATTACAGAATGCCTCCAGATGTGCATCGGAAACTACTACTGGTCTTCCAGGGAACGATCAAAGCGTAGACTGTTTGAGACATTACTCCTATGGAGCAAAGTGCGCATGGTGACTGTTGTATTCAATCCTGATGCTATTTCTGTGTTTCATCAACACTCTGCTGGTCCACAGATTACAGAATGCCACCAGATGCGCATCGGAAACTATTACTGGTCTTCCAGGGAACGATCAAATCGTAGACTGTTTGAGACATTACTCCCGTGGAGCAAAGTGCACATGGTGATTGTTGTATTCAATCCCGATGCAATTTCTGTGTTTCATCAACACTCTGATAGTCCACAGATTACAGAATGCCACCAGATGCGCATCGGAAACTACTACTGGTCTTCCAGGGAACGATCAAATCGTAGACTGTTTGAGACATTACTCCCGTGGAGGAAAGTGCGCATGGTGACATTTGTATTCAATCCCGATGCAATTTCTGTGTTTCATCAACACTCTGATAGTCCACAGATTACAGAATGCCACCAGACGTGAATCGGAAACTACTACTGGACTTCCAGGGAACGATTAAAGCGTAGACCGTTAGAGACATTACTCCCATGGAGGAATCTGCGCATGGTGACTGTTGTATTCAATCCCGATGCAATTTCTGTGTTTCATCAACACTCTGCTGGTCCACAGATTACAGAATGCCACCAGATGTGCATCGGAAACTACTACTGGTCTTCCACGGACCGATCAAAGCGTAGACTCTTTGAGACATTACTCCCATGGAGAAAAGTGCTCATTGTGACTGTTGTACTCAATCCCGATGCAATTTCTGTGTTTCATCAACACGCTTATAGTCCACAGATTACAGAATGCCACTAGATGTGCATTGGAAACTACTACAGGTCTTCCAGGGATCGATCAAAGCGTAGACTGTTTGAGACATTACTCCTATGGAGCAAAGTGCGCATGGTGACTGTTGTATTCAATCCCGATGCTATTTCTGTGTTTCATCAACACTCTGATAGTCCACAGATTACAGAATGCCACCAGACGTGCATTGGAAACTACTACTGGACTTCCAGGGAACGATCAAAACGAAGACCATAGGAGACATTACTCCCATGGAGGAAAGTGGGCATGGTGACTGTTGTATTCAATCCTGATGCAATTTCTGTGTTTCATCAACACTCTGATAGTCCACAGACTACAGAATGCCTCCAGATTTGCAGCGGAAACTACCACTGGTCTTCCAGGGAACGATCAAAGCGTAGACAGTTTGAGACATTACTCCCATGGAGGAAAGTGCGCATGGTGACTGTTGTATTCAATGCCGATGCAATTTCTGATTTTCATCAACACTCTGAAAGTCCACAGAGTACAGATTGCCTCCAGTTGTGCATTGAAACTACTACTGGTCTTCCTGGGAACGATCAAAGCGTAGTCTGTTTCAGACATTACTCCCATGGAGGAAAGTGCGGATGGTGACTGTTGTATTCACTCCCGATGCAATTTCTGTGTTTCATCAACATTTTGAAGGTCCACAGATTACAGAATGCCTCCAGATGTGCATCGGAAACTACTACTGGTCTTCAAGGGAACGATCAAAGCGTAGACTGTTTCAGACATTACTCCCATGGAGGAAAGTGCGGATGGTGACTGTTGTATTCACTCACGATGCAATTTCTGTGTTTCATTAAGACTCCGATAGTCCACAGATTACAGAATGCCATCAGATGTACATCGGAAACTACTACTGGTCTTCCAGGGACCGATCAAAGCGTAGACTCTTTGAGACATTACTCCCATGGAGAAAAGTGCGCATGGTGACTGTTGTACTCAATCCCGATGCAATTTCTGTGTTTCATCAACACGCTGATAGTCCACAGATTACAGAATGCCACTAGATGTGCATCGGAAACTACTACAGGTCTTCCAGGGATCGATCAAAGCGTAGACTGTTTGAGACATTACTCCTATGGAGCAAAGTGCGCATGGTGACTGTTGTATTCAATCCCGATGCTATTTCTGTGTTTCATCAACACTCTGATAGTCCACAGATTACAGAATGCCACCAGACGTGCATTGGAAACTACTACTGGACTTCCAGGGAACGATCAAAACGAAGACCATAGGAGACATTACTCCCATGGAGGAAAGTGGGCATGGTGACTCTTGTATTCAATCCCGATGCAATTTCTGTGTTTCATCAACACTCTGATAGTCCACAGATTACAGAATGCCTCCAGCTTTGCAGCGGAAACTACCACTGGTCTTCCAGGGAACGATCAAACGTAGACAGTTTGAGACATTACTCCCATGGAGGAAAGTGCGCATGGTGACTGTTGTATTCAATGCCGATGCAATTTCTGATTTTCATCAACACTCTGAAAGTCCACAGAGTACAGATTGCCTCCAGATGTGCAATGAAACTACTACTGGTCTTCCTGGGAACGATCAAAGCGTAGTCTGTTTCAGACATTACTCCCATGGAGGGAAGTGCGGATGGTGACTTTTGTATTCACTCCCGATGCAATTTCTGTGTTTCATCAACATTTTGAAGTTCCACAGATTACAGAATGCCTCCAGATGTGCATCGGAAACTACTACTGGTCTTCCAGGGAACGATCAAAGCGTAGACTGTTTGAGACATTACTCCTATGGAGCAAAGTGCGCATGGTGACATTTGTATTCAATCCCGATGCAATTTCTGTGTTTCATCAACACTCTGATAGTCCACAGATTACAGAATGCCACCAGACGTGAATCGGAAACTACTACTGGACTTCCAGGGAACGATTAAAGCGTAGACCGTTAGAGACATTACTCCCATGGAGGAAACTGCGCATGGTGACTGTTGTATTCAATCCCGATGCAATTTCTGTGTTTCATCAAAACTCTGCTGGTCCACAGATTACAGAATGCCACCAGATGCGCATCGGAAACTACTACTGGTCTTCCAGGGAACGATCAAATCGTAGACTGTTTGAGACATTACTCCCGTGGAGGAAAGTGCGCATGGTGACATTTGTATTCAATCCCGATGCAATTTCTGTGTTTCATCAACACTCTGATAGTCCACAGATTACAGAATGCCACCAGACGTGAATCGGAAACTACTACTGGACTTCCAGGGAACGATTAAAGCGTAGACCGTTAGAGACATTACTCCCATGGAGGAAACTGCGCATGGTGACTGTTGTATTCAATCCCGATGCAATTTCTGTGTTTCATCAACACTCTGCTGGTCCACAGATTACAGAATGCCACCAGATGTGCATCGGAAACTACTACTGGTCTTCCAGGGACCGATCAAAGCGTAGACTCTTTGAGACATTACTCCCATGGAGAAAAGTGCTCATTGTGACTGTTGTACTCAATCCCGATGCAATTTCTGTGTTTCATCAACACGCTTATAGTCCACAGATTACAGAATGCCACTAGATGTGGATTGGAAACTACTACAGGTCTTCCAGGGATCGATCAAAGCGTAGACTGTTTGAGACATTACTCCTATGGAGCAAAGTGCGCATGGTGACTGTTGTATTCAATCCCGATGCTATTTCTGTGTTTCATCAACACTCTGATAGTCCACAGATTACAGAATGCCACCAGACGTGCATTGGAAAGTACTACTGGACTTCCAGGGAACGATCAAAACGAAGACCATAGGAGACATTACTCCCATGGAGGAAAGTGGGCATGGTGACTGTTGTATTCAATGCCGATGCAATTTCTGATTTTCATCAACACTCTGCTGGTCCACAGATTACAGAATGCCACCAGATGTGCATCGGAAACTACTACTGGTCTTCCAGGGACCGATCAAAGCGTAGACTCTTTGAGACATTACTCCCATGGAGAAAAGTGCTCATTGTGACTGTTGTATTCAATCCCGATGCTATTTCTGTGTTTCATCAACACTCTGATAGTCCACAGATTACAGAATGCCACCAGACGTGCATTGGAAACTACTACTGGACTTCCAGGGAACGATCAAAACGAAGACCATAGGAGACATTACTCCCATGGAGGAAAGTGGGCATGGTGACTGTTGTATTCAATCCTGATGCAATTTCTGTGTTTCATCAACACTCTGATAGTCCACAGACTACAGAATGCCTCCAGATTTGCAGCGGAAACTACCACTGGTCTTCCAGGGAACGATCAAAGCGTAGACAGTTTGAGACATTACTCCCATGGAGGAAAGTGCGCATGGTGACTGTTGTATTCAATGCCGATGCAATTTCTGATTTTCATCAACACTCTGAAAGTCCACAGAGTACAGATTGCCTCCAGTTGTGCATTGAAACTACTACTGGTCTTCCTGGGAACGATCAAAGCGTAGTCTGTTTCAGACATTACTCCCATGGAGGAAAGTGCGGATGGTGACTGTTGTATTCACTCCCGATGCAATTTCTGTGTTTCATCAACATTTTGAAGGTCCACAGATTACAGAATGCCTCCAGATGTGCATCGGAAACTACTACTGGTCTTCAAGGGAACGATCAAAGCGTAGACTGTTTCAGACATTACTCCCATGGAGGAAAGTGCGGATGGTGACTGTTGTATTCACTCACGATGCAATTTCTGTGTTTCATTAAGACTCCGATAGTCCACAGATTACAGAATGCCATCAGATGTACATCGGAAACTACTACTGGTCTTCCAGGGACCGATCAAAGCGTAGACTCTTTGAGACATTACTCCCATGGAGAAAAGTGCGCATGGTGACTGTTGTACTCAATCCCGATGCAATTTCTGTGTTTCATCAACACGCTGATAGTCCACAGATTACAGAATGCCACTAGATGTGCATCGGAAACTACTACAGGTCTTCCAGGGATCGATCAAAGCGTAGACTGTTTGAGACATTACTCCTATGGAGCAAAGTGCGCATGGTGACTGTTGTATTCAATCCCGATGCTATTTCTGTGTTTCATCAACACTCTGATAGTCCACAGATTACAGAATGCCACCAGACGTGCATTGGAAACTACTACTGGACTTCCAGGGAACGATCAAAACGAAGACCATAGGAGACATTACTCCCATGGAGGAAAGTGGGCATGGTGACTCTTGTATTCAATCCCGATGCAATTTCTGTGTTTCATCAACACTCTGATAGTCCACAGATTACAGAATGCCTCCAGCTTTGCAGCGGAAACTACCACTGGTCTTCCAGGGAACGATCAAACGTAGACAGTTTGAGACATTACTCCCATGGAGGAAAGTGCGCATGGTGACTGTTGTATTCAATGCCGATGCAATTTCTGATTTTCATCAACACTCTGAAAGTCCACAGAGTACAGATTGCCTCCAGATGTGCAATGAAACTACTACTGGTCTTCCTGGGAACGATCAAAGCGTAGTCTGTTTCAGACATTACTCCCATGGAGGAAAGTGCGGATGGTGACTTTTGTATTCACTCCCGATGCAATTTCTGTGTTTCATCAACATTTTGAAGTTCCACAGATTACAGAATGCCTCCAGATGTGCATCGGAAACTACTACTGGTCTTCCAGGGAACGATCAAGGCGTAGACTGTTTGAGACATTACTCCTATGGAGCAAAGTGCGCATGGTGACTTTTGTATTCAATCCCGATGCTATTTCTGTGTTTCATCAACACTCTGATAGTCCACAGATTACAGAATGCCACCAGACGTGCATTGGAAACTACTACTGGACTTCCAGGGAACGATCAAAGCGAAGACCATTGGAGACATTACTCCCATGGAGGAAAGTGGGCATGGTGACTGTTGTATTCAATCCCGATGCAATTTCTGTGTTTCATCAACACTCTGATAGTCCACAGATTACAGAATGCCTCCAGATTTGCAGCGGAAACAACCACTGGTCTTCCAGGGAACGATCAAAGCGTAGACAGTTTGAGACATTACTCCCTTGGAGGAAAGTGCGCATGGTGACTGTTGTATTCAATGCCGATGCAATTTCTCATTTTCATCAACACTCTGAAAGTCCACAGAGTACAGATTGCCTCCAGTTGTGCATTGAAACTACTACTGGTCTTCCTGGGAACGATCAAAGCGTAGTCTGTTTCAGACATTACTCCCATGGAGGAAAGTGCGGATGGTGACTGTTGTATTCACTCCCGATGCAATTTCTGTGTTTCATCAACATTTTGAAGGTACACAGATTACAGGATGCCTCCAGATGTGCATCGGAAACTACTACTGGTCTTCCAGGGAACGATCAAAGCGTAGACTGTTTCAGACATTACTCCCATGGAGGAAAGTGCGGATGGTGACTGTTGTATTCACTCACGATGCAATTTCTGTGTTTCATCAACATTTTGAAGGTCCACAAATTACAGAATGCCTACAGATGTGCATCGGAAACTACTACTGGTCTTCCAGGGAACGATCAAAGCGTAGACTGTTTCAGACATTACTCCCATGGAGGAAAGTGTGGATGGTGACTGTTGTATACACTCACGATGCAATTTCTGTGTTGCATCAACATTTTGAAGGTCCACAAATTACAGAATGCCTACAGATGTGCATCGGAAGCTACTACTGGTCTTCCAGGGAACGATCAAAGCGTAGACTGTTTGAGACATTACTCCCGTGGAGCAAAGTGCACATGGTGATTGTTGTATTCAATCCCGATGCAATTTCTGTGTTTCATCAACACTCTGATAGTCCACAGATTACAGAATGCCACCAGATGCGCATCGGAAACTATTACTGGTCTTCCAGGGAACGATCAAATCGTAGAGTATTTGAGACATTACTCCCGTGGAGGAAAGTGCGCATGGTGACATTTGTATTCAATCCCGATGCAATTTCTGTGTTTCATCAACACTCTGATAGTCCACAGATTACAGAATGCCACCAGACGTGCATCGGAAACTACTACTGGACTTCCAGGGAACGATTAAAGCGTAGACCGTTAGAGACATTACTCCCATGGAGGAAAGTGCGCATGGTGACTGTTGTATTCAATCCCGATAAAATTTCTGTGTTTCATCAACACACTGCTGGTCCACAGATTACAGAATGCCACCAGATGTGCATCGGAAACTACTACTGGTCTTCCAGGGATCGATCAAAGCGTTGCCTGTTTGAGTCATTACTCCCGTGGAGGTAACTGCGCATGGTGACTGTTGTATTCAATCCCGATGCCATTCCTGTGTTTCATCAACACTCTGATAGTCCAGAGATTACAGAATGCCTAAACATGTGCATCGGAAACTACTACTGGTCTTCCAGGGAACGATCAAAGCGTAGACTGTTTCAGAAATTACTCCCATGGAGGAGAGTGCGCATGGTAACTGTTGTATTCAATCCCGATGCAATTTCTGTGTTTCATCAACACTCCGACAGTCCACAGATTACAGAATGCCACCAGTCGTGCATCGGAAACTACTGCTGGTCTTCCAGGGAACGATTAAAGCGTAGACTGTTTGAGACACATTTACCATGGAGGAAAGTGCGCATGGTGACTGTTGTATTCAATCAGGATGCAATTTCTGTGTTTCATCAAGACTCTGATAGTCCACAGATTACAGAATGCCATCAGATGTTCATCGGAAACTACTACTGGTCTCCCAGGGACCGATCAAAGCGTAGACTCTTTGAGACACTACTCCCATGGAGAAAAGTGCGCATGGTGACTGTTGTACTCAATCCCGATGCAATTTCTGTGTTTCATCAACACGCTGATAGTCCACAGATTACAGAATGCCACTAGATGTGCATCGGAAACTACTACAGGTCTTCCAGGCATCGATCAAAGCGTAGACTGTTTGAGACATTACTCCTATGGAGCAAAGTGCGCATGGTGACTGTTGTATTCTATCCCGATGCTATTTCTGTGTTTCATCAACACTCTGATAGTCCACAGATTACAGAATGCCACCAGACGTGCATTGGAAACTACTACTGGACTTCCAGGGAACGATCAAAACGAAGACCATAGGAGACATTACTCCCATGGAGGAAAGTGGGCATGGTGACTGTTGTATTCAATCCCGATGTAATTTCTGTGTTTCATCAACACTCTGATAGTCCACAGATTACAGAATGCCTCCAGATTTGCAGCGGAAACTACCACTGGTCTTCCAGGGAACGATCAAAGCGTAGACAGTTTGAGACATTACTCCCATGGAGGAAAGTGCGCATGGTGACTGTTGTATTCAATGCCGATGCAATTTCTGATTTTCATCAATACTCTGAAAGTCCACAGAGTACAGATTGCCTCCAGTTGTGCATTGAAACTACTACTGGTCTTCCTGGGAACGATCAAAGCGTAGTCTGTTTCAGACATTACTCCCATGGAGGAAAGTGCGGATGGTGACTGTTGTATTCACTCCCGATGCAATTTCTTTGTTTCATCAACATTTTGAAGGTCCACAGATTACAGAATGCCTCCAGATGTGCATCGGAAACTACTACTGGTCTTCCAGGGAACGATCAAAGCGTAGACTGTTTCAGACATTACTCCCATGGAGGAAAGTGCGGATGGTGACTGTTGTATTCACTCACGATGCAATTTCTGTGTTTCATCAACATTCTGAAGGTCCACAAATTACAGAATGCCTACAGATGTGCCTCGGAAACTACTACTGGTCTTCCAGGGAACGATCAAAGCGTAGACTGTTTCAGACATTACTCCCATGGAGGAAAGTGTGGATGGTGACTGTTGCATTCACTCACGATGCAATTTCTGTGTTTCATCAACATTTTGAAGGTCCACTAATTACAGAATGCCTACAGATGTTCATCAGAAGCTACTACTGGTCTTCCAGGGAACGATCAAAGCGTAGACTGTTTGAGACATTACTCCCGTGGTGCAAAGTGCACATGGTGATTGTTGTATTCAATCCCGATGCAATTTCTGTGTTTCATCAACACTCTGATAGTCAACAGATTACAGAATGCCACCAGATGCTCATCGGAAACTACTACTGGTCTTCCAGGGAACGATCAAAGCGTAGACTGTTTCAGACATTACTCCTATGGAGCAAAGTGCGCATGGTGACTCTTGTATTCAATCCCGATGCTATTTCTGTGTTTCATCAACACTCTGATAGTCCACAGATTACAGAATGCCACCAGACGTGCATTGGAAACTACTACTGGACTTCCAGGGAACGATCAAAGCGAAGACCATTGGAGACATTACTCCCATGGAGGAAAGTGTGCATGGTGACTGTTGTATTCAATCCCGATGCAATTTCTGTGTTTCATCAACACTCTGATTGTCCACAGTTGACAGAATGCCTCCAGATTTGCAGCGGAAACTACCACTGGTCTTCCAGGGAACGATCAAAGCGTAGACAGTTTGAGACATTACTCCCATGGAGGAAAGTGCGCATGGTGACTGTTGTATTCAATCCCGATGCAATTTCTGTGTTTCATCAATACTCTGAAAGTCCACAGAGTACAGATTGCCTCCAGTTGTGCATTGAAACTACTACTGGTCTTCCTGGGAACGATCAAAGCGTAGACTGTTTCAGACATTACTCCCATGGAGGAAAGTGCACATGATGATTGTTGTATTCAATCCCGATGCAATTTCTGTGTTTCATCAACACTCTGATAGTCCACAGATTACAGAATGCCACCAGATGCGCATCGGAAACTACTACTGATCTTGCAGGGAATGATCAAATCGTATACTGTTTGAGACATTACTCCCGTGGAGGAAAGTGCCCATGGTGACATTTGTATTCAATCCCGATGCAATTTCTGTGTTTCATCAACACTCTGATAGTCCACAGATTACAGAATGCCACCAGACGTGCATCGGAAACTACTACTGGACTTCCAGGGAACGATTAAAGCGTAGACCGTTAGAGACATTACTCCCATGGAGGAAAGTGCGCATGGTGACTGTTGTATTCAATACCGATGCAATTTCTGTGTTTCATCAACACTCTGCTGGTCCACAGATTACAGAATGCCACCAGACGTGCATCGGAAACTACTACTGGTCTTCCAGGGAACGATCAAAGCGTAGACTGTTTCAGAAATTACTCCCATGGAGGAGAGTGCGCATGGTAACTGTTGTATTCAATCCCGATGCAATTTCTGTGTTTCATCAACACTCCGATAGTCCACAGATTACAGAATGCCACCAGTCGTGCATCGGAAACTACTGCAGGTCTTCCAGGGAACGATTTAAGCGTAGACTGTTTGAGACACTTTTTCAATGGAGGAAAGTGCGCATGGTGACTGTTGTATTCAATCAGGATGCAATTTCTGTGTTTCTTCAAGACTCTGATAGTCCACAGATTACAGAATGCCATCAGATGTGCATCGGAAACTACTACTGGTCTTCCAGGGACCGATCAAAGCGTAGACTGTTTGAGACATTACTCCCGTGGAGGAAAGTGCGCATGGTGAATGTTGTATTCAGTCCCGATGCTATTTCTGTGTTTCATCAACACTCTGATAGTCCACAGACTACAGATTGCCTCCAGATGTGCATTGAAACTACTACTACTCTTCCTGGGAACGATCAAAGCGTAGACTGTTTCAGACATGACTCCCATGGAGGAGAGTGCGCATGGTGACTGTTGTATTCAATCCCGATGCAATTTCTGTGTTTCATCAACACTCTGATAGTCCACAGATTACAGAATGGCACCAGACGTGCATCGGAAACTACTACTGGACTTCCAGGGAACGATCAAAGCGAATACCATAGGAGACTTTACTCCCATGGAGGAAAGTGGGCATGGTGACTGTTGTATTCAATCCCGATGCAATTTCTGTGTTTCATCAACACTCTGATAGTCCACAGATTACAGAATGCCTCCAGATTTGCATCGGAAACTACCACTGGTCTTCCATGGAACGATCAAAGCGTAGACAGTTTGAGACATTACTCCCATGGAGGAAAGTGCGCATGGTGACTGTTGTATTTAATGCCGATGCAATTTCTGATCTTCATCAACACTCTGAAAGTCCACAGAGTTCAGATTGCCTCCAGATGTGCATTGAAACTACTACTGGTCTTCCTGGGAGCGATCAAAGCGTAGTCTGTTTCAGACATTACTCCCATGGAGGAAAGTGCGGATGGTGACTGTTGTATTCACTCCCGATGCTATTTCTGTGTTTCATCAACACTCTGATAGTCCACAGATTACAGAATGCCACTAGATGTGCATCGGAAACTACTACAGGTCTTCCAGGGATCGATCAAAGCGTAGACTGTTTGAGACATTACTCCCATGGAGGAAAGTGCGCATGGTGACTGTTGTATTCAGTCCCGATGCTATTTCTGTGTTTCATCAACACTCTGATAGTCCACAGATTACAGATTGCCTCCAGATGTGCATTGAAACTACTACTGGTCCTCCTGGGAACGATCAAAGCGTAGACTGTTTCAGACATTACTCCCATGTAGGAGAGTGCGCATAGTGACTGTTGTATTCAATCCCGATGCAATTTCTGTGTTTCATAAACACTCTGATAGTCCACAGATTACAGAATGCCACCAGACGTGCATCGGAAACTACTACTGGTCTTCCAGGGAACGATTAAAGCGTAGACTGTTTGAGACACTTTTCCCATGGGGGTATGTGCGCATGGTGACTGTTGTATTCAATCAGGATGCAATTTCTGTGTTTCATCAACACTCTGTAAGTCCACAGATTACAGAATGCCACCAGACGTGCATTGCAAACTACTACTGGACTTCCAGGGAACGATCAAAGCGAAGACCATAGGAGACTTTACTCCCATGGAGGAATGTGGGCATGGTGACTGTTGTATTCAATCCCGATGCAATTTCTGTGTTTCTTCAACACTCTGATAGTCCACAGATTACAGAATGCCTCCAGATTTGCATCGGAAACTAGCACTGGTCTTCCAGGGAACGATCAAAGCGTAGACAGTTTGAGACTTTACTTCCATGAAGGAAAGTGCGCATGGTGACTGTTGTATTCAATGCCGACGCAATTTCTGATTTTCATCAACACTCTGAAAGTCCACAGAGTACAGATTGCCTCCAGATGTGCATTAAAACTACTACTGGTCTTCCTGGGAACGATCAAAGCGTAGTCTGTAACAGACATTACTCCCATGGAGGAAAGTGCGGATGGTGACTGTTGTATTCACTCCCGATGCAATTTCTGTGTTTCATCAACATTTTGAAGTTCCACAGATTACAGAATGCCTCTAGATGTGCATCGGAAACTGCTACTGGTCTTCCAGGGAACGACCAAAGCGTAGACTGTTTCAGACATTACTCCCATGGAGGAAAGTGCGGATGGTGACTGTTGTATTCACTCACGATGCAATTTCTGTGTTTCATCAACATTTTGAAGGTAAACAGATTACAGAATGCCTACAGATGTGCATCGGAAGCTACTACTGGTCATCCAGGGAACGATCAAAGCGTAGACTGTTTGAGACATTACTCCCGTGGAGCAAAGTGCACATGGTGATTGTTGTATTCAATCCCGATGCAATTTCTGTGTTTCATCAACACTCTGATAGTCCACAGATTACAGAATGCCACCAGATGCGCATCGGAAACTACTACTGGTCTTCCACGGAACGATCAAATCGTAGACTGTTTGAGACATTACTCCCGTGGAGGAAAGCGCGCATGGTGACATTTGTATTCAATCCCGATGCAATTTCTGTGTTTCATCAACACTCTGATAGTCCACAGATTACAGAATGCCACCAGACGTGAATCGGAAACTACTACTGGACATCCAGGGAACGATTAAAGCGTTGACCGTTAGAGACTTTACTCCCATGGAGGAAAGTGCGCATGGTGACTGTTGTATTCAATCCCGATGCAATTTCTGTGTTTCATCAACACTCTGATGGTCCACAGATTACAGAATGCCACCAGACGTGCATCAGAAACTATACTGGTCTTCCTGGGAACGATCAAAGCGTAGACTGTTTCAGACATTACTCCCATGGAGGAAAGTGCGGATGGTGACTGTTGTATTCACTCCCGACGCAATTTCTGTGTTTCATCAACATTTTCAAGGTGCACAGATTACAGAATGCCTCCAGATGTGCATCGGAAACTACTACTGGTCTTCCAGGGAACGATCAAAGCGTAGACTGTTTCAGACATTACTCCCATGGAGGAAAGTGCGGATGGTGACTATTGTAATCACTCACCATGCAATATCTGTGTTTCATCAAGATTTTGAAGGTCCACAGATTACAGAATGCCTCCAGATGTGCATCGGAAACTACTACAGGTCTTCCAGGGAACGATCAAAGCGTTGACTGTTTGAGTCATTACTCCCGTGGAGGTAACTGCGCATGGTGACTGTTGTATTCAATCCCGATGCCATTTCTGTGCTTCATCAACACTCTGATAGTCCACAGATTACAGAATGCCTCCAGATGTGCATCGGAAACTACTACTGGTCTTCCAGGGAACGATCAAAGCGTAGACTGTTTCAGAAATTACTCCCATGGAGGAGAGTGCGCATGGTAACTGTTGTATTCAATCCCGATGCAATATCTGTGTTTCATCAACACTCTGATAGTCCACAGATTACAGAATGCCACCAGTCGTGCATCGGAAACTACTACTGGTCTTCCAGGGAACGATTAAAGCGTAGACTGTTTGAGACACTTTTCCCATGGAGGAAAATGCGCATGGTGACTGTTGTATTCAATCAGGATGCAATTTCTGTGTTTCATCAAGACTCTGATAGTCCACAGATTACAGAATGCCATCAGATGTGCATCGGAAACTACTACTGGTCTTCCAGTTACCGATCAAAGCGTAGACTGTTTGAGACATTACTCCCATGGAGGAAAGTGCGCATTGTGACTGTTGTATTCAATCCCGATGCAATTTCTGTGTTTCATCAACACACTGATAGTCCACAGATTACAGAATGCCACTAGATGTGCATCGAAAACTACTACAGGTGTTACAGGGATCCATCAAAGCGTAGACTGTTTGAGACATTAATCCCGTGGAGGAAAGTGCGCATGGTGACTGTTGTATTCAGTCCCGATGCTATTTCTGTGATTCATCAACACTCTGTAAGTCCACAGATTACAGAATGCCACCAGATGTGCATCGGAAACTACTACTGGTCTTGCAGTTAACGATCAAAGCTTAGACTCTTTGAGACATACCTCCTGTGGAGGAAAGTGCGCATTATGACTGTTGTGTTCAATCCCGATGCAATTTCTGTGTTTCATCAACACGCTGATAGTCCACAGATTACAGAATGCCATTAGATGTGCATCGGAAACTACTACAGGTCTTCCAGGGTTCGATCAAAGCGAAGACTGTTTGAGATATTACTCCTATGGAGCAAAGTTGTCATGGTGACTGTTGTATTCAATCCCGATGCAATTTCTGTGTTTCATCAACACTCTGATAGTCCACAGATTACAGAATGCCTCCATATTTGCATCGGAAACTACCACTGGTCTTCCAGGGAACGATCAAAGCGAAGACAGTTTGAGACATTACTCCCTTGGAGGAAAGTGCGCATGGTGACTGTTGTATTCAATGCAGATGCAATTTCTGATTTTCATCAACACTCTGAAAGTCCACAGAGTACAGATTGCCTCCTGATGTGCATTGAAACTACTACAGGTCTTCCAGGGATCGATCAAAGCGTAGACTGTTTGAGACATTACTCCCATGGAGGAAAGTGGGCATGGTGACTGTTGTATTCAATCCCGATGCAATTTCTGTGTTTCATCAACACTCTGATAGTCCACAGATTACAGAATGCCACCAGACGTGAATCGGAAACTACTACTGGACTTCCAGGGAACGATTAAAGCGTAGACCGTTAGAGACATTACTCCCATGGAGGAAAGTGCGCATGGTGACTGTTGTATTCAATCCCGATGCAATTTCTGTGTTTCATCAACACTCTGATGGTCCACAGATTACAGAATGCCACCAGACGTGCATCAGAAACTACTACTGGTCTTCCTGGGAACGATCAAACCGTAGACTGTTTCAGACATTACTCCCATGGAGGAAAGTGCGGATGGTGACTGTTGTATTCACTCCCGAAGCAATTTCTGTGTTTCATCAACATTTTGAAGGTGCACAGATTACAGAATGCCTCCAGATGTGCATCGGAAACTACTACTGGTCTTGCAGTTAACGATCAAAGCGTAGACTGTTTCAGACATTACTCCCATTTAGGAAAGTGCGGATGGTGACTGTTGTATTCACTCCCGATGCAATTTCTGTGTTTCATAAACATTTTGAAGGTCCACAGATTACAGAATGCCTCCAGATGAGCATCGGAAACTACTACTGGTCTTCCAGGGAACGATGAAATCGTAGACTGTTTCAGACATTACTCCCATGGAGGAAAGTGCGGATGGTGACTGTTGTATTCACTCACGATGCAATTTCTGTGTTTCATCAAGATTTTGTGGGTCCACAGATTACAGAATGCCTCCAGATGTGCATCGGAAACTACTACTGGTCTTCCAGGGAACGATCAGATCCTAGACTGTTTGAGACGTTACTCCCGTGGAGGAGAGTGCGCATGGTAACTGTTGTATTCAATCCCGATGCAATATCTGTGTTTCATCAACACTCTGATAGTCCACAGATTACAGAATGCCACCAGTCGTGCATCGGAAACTACTACTGGTCTTCCAGGGAACGATTAAAGCGTAGACTGTTTGAGACACTTTTCCCATGGAGGAAAATGCGCATGGTGACTGTTGTATTCAATCAGGATGCAATTTCTGTGTTTCATCAAGACTCTGATAGTCCACAGATTACAGAATGCCATCAGATGTGCATCGGAAACTACTACTGGTCTTCCAGTTACCGATCAAAGCGTAGACTGTTTGAGACATTACTCCCGTGGAGGAAAGTGCGCATTGTGACTGTTGTATCTAATCCCGATGCAATTTCTGTGTTTCATCAACACACTGATAGTCCACAGATTACAGAATGCCACTAGATGTGCATCGAAAACTACTACAGGTGTTACAGGGATCCATCAAAGCGTAGACTGTTTGAGACATTAATCCCGTGGAGGAAAGTGCGCATGGTGACTGTTGTATTCAGTCCCGATGCTATTTCTGTGATTCATCAACACTCTGATAGTCCACAGATTACAGATTGCCTCCAGATGTGCATTGAAACTACTACTGGTCTTCCTGGGACCGATCAAAGCGTAGACTGTTTCAGACATTACTCCCATGGAGGAGAGTGCGCATGGTGACTGTTGTATTCACTCCCGATGCAATTTCTGTGTTTCATCAACAATCTGATAGTCCACAGATTACAGAATGCCACCAGACGTGCATCGGAAACTTCTACTGGTCTTCCAGGGAACGATTAAAGCGTAGACTGTTTGAGACACTTTTCCCATGGAGGTAAGTGCGCATGGTGACTGTTGTATTCAATCAAGATGCAATTTCTGTGTTTCATCAACACTCTGATAGTCCACAGATTACAGAATGCCACCAGCTGTGCATCGGAAACTACTACTGGTCTTCCAGGGAACGATCAAAGCATAGACTGTTTGAGACATTACTCCCGTGCTGGAAAGTGCGCAAGGTGACTGTTGTATTCAATCCCGATGCAATTTCTGTGTTTCATCAACACTCTGTAAGTCCACAGATTACAGAATGCCACCAGATGTGCATCGGAAACTACTACTGGTCTTGCAGTTAACGATCAAAGCTTAGACTCTTTGAGACATACCTCCTGTGGAGGAAAGTGCGCATTATGACTGTTGTGTTCAATCCCGATGCAATTTCTGTGTTTCATCAACACGCTGATAGTCCACAGATTACAGAATGCCATTAGATGTGCATCGGAAACTACTACAGGTCTTCCAGGGATCGATCAAAGCGAAGACTGTTTGAGATTTTACTCCTATGGAGCAAAGTTCGCATGGTGACTGTTGTTTCAATCCCGATGCTATTTCTGTGTTTCATCAACACTCTGATAGTCCACAGATTACAGAATGCCACCAGACGTGCATTGGAAACTACTACTGGACTTCCAGGGAACGATCAAAGCGAAGACCATTGGAGACATTACTCCCATGGAGGAAAGTGGGCATGGTGACTGTTGTATTCAATCCCGATGCAATTTCTGTGTTTCATCAACACTCTGATAGTCCACAGATTACAGAATGCCTCCATATTTGCATCGGAAACTACCACTGGTCTTCCAGGGAACGATCAAAGCGAAGACAGTTTGAGACATTACTCCCTTGGAGGAAAGTGCGCATGGTGACTGTTGTATTCAATGCAGATGCAATTTCTGATTTTCATCAACACTCTGAAAGTCCACAGAGTACAGATTGCCTCCTGATGTTCATTGAAACTACTACAGGTCTTCCAAGGATCGATCAAAGCATAGACTGTTTGAGACATTACTCCCATGGAGGAAAGTGGGCATGGTGACTGTTGTATTCAATCCCGATGCAATTTCTGTGTTTCATCAACACTCTGATAGTCCACAGATTACAGAATGCCACCAGACGTGAATCGGAAACTACTACTGGACTTCCAGGGAACGATTAAAGCGTAGACCGTTAGAGACATTACTCCCATGGAGGAAAGTGCGCATGGTGACTGTTGTATTCAATCCCGATGCAATTTCTGTGTTTCATCAACACTCTGATGGTCCACAGATTACAGAATGCCACCAGACGTGCATCCGAAACTACTAGTGGTCTTCCTGGGAACGATCAAACCGTAGACTGTTTCAGACATTACTCCCATGGAGGAAAGTGCGGATGGTGACTGTTGTATTCACTCCCGAAGCAATTTCTGTGTTTCATCAACATTTTGAAGGTGCACAGGTTACAGAATGCCTCCAGATGTGCATCGGAAACTACTACTGGTCTTGCAGTTAACGATCAAAGCGTAGACTGTTTCAGCATTACTCCCATTTAGGAAAGTGCGGATGGTGACTGTTGTATTCACTCCCGATGCAATTTCTGTGTTTCATAAACATTTTGAAGGTCCACAGATTACAGAATGCCTCCAGATGAGCATCGGAAACTACTACTGGTCTTCCAGGGAACGATGAAATCGTAGACTGTTTCAGACATTACTCCCATGGAGGAAAGTGCGGATGGTGACTGTTGTATTCACTCACGATGCAATTTCTGTGTTTCATCAAGATTTTGAGGGTCCACAGATTACAGAATGCCTCCAGATGTGCATCGGAAACTACTACTGGTCTTCCAGGGAACGATCAGAGCCTAGACTGTTTGAGACGTTACTCCCGTGGAGCAAGGTGCACATGGTGATTGTTATATTAAATCCCGATGCAATTTCTGTGTTTCATCAACAGTCTGGTAGTCCACAGATTACAGAATGGCACCAGATGTGCATCTGAAACTACTACTGGTCTTCCAGGGAACGATCAAATCGTATACCGTTTGAGACATTACCCCCGTGGAGGAAAGTGCGCATGGTGAGATTTGTATTCAATCCCGTTGCAATTTCTGTGTTTCATAAACACGCTGATAGTCCACAGATTACAGAATGCCTCCAGATTTGCATCGGAAACTACCACTGGTATTCCAGGGAACGATCAAAGCGTAGACAGTTTGAGACATTACTCCCATGGAGGAAAGTGCGCATGGTGACTGTTGTATTCAATTCCGATGCAATTTCTGATCTTCATCAACACTCTGTAAGTCCACAGAGTACAGATTGCCTCCAGATGTGCATTGAAACTACTACTGGTCTTCCTGGGAATGATCAAAGCGTAGTCTGTTTCAGACATTACTCCCATGGAAGAAAGTGTGGATGGTGACTGTTGTATTCACTCCCCAAGCAAATTCTGTGTTTCATCAACATTTTGAAGGTCCACAGAATACAGAATGCCTCCAGATGTGCATCGGAAACTACTACTGGTCTTCCAGGGAACGATCAAAGCGTAGACTGTTTCAGACATTACTCCCATGGAGGAAAGTTCGGATGGTGACTGTTGTATTCACTCACGATGCAATTTCTCTGTTTCATCAACATTTTGAAGGTCCACAGATTACAGAATGCCTACAGATGTGCATCGGAAGCTACTACTGGTCTTCCAGGGAACGATCAAAGCGTAGCATGTTTGAGACATTACTCCCGTGCAGCAAAGTGCACATGGTGACTGTTGTATTCAATCCCGATGCAATTTCTGTGTTTCATCAACACTCTGATAGTCCACAGATTACAGAATGCCACCAGATGCGCATCGGAAACTACTACTGGTCTTCCAGGGAACGATCAAATCGTAGACTGTTTGAGACATTACTCCCATGGAGGAAAGTGCGCATGGTGACATTTGTATTCAATCCTGATGCAATTTCTGTGTTTCATCAACACTCTGATAGTCCACAGATTACAGAATGCCACCAGACGTGAATCGGATACTACTACTGGACTTCCAGGGAACGATTAAAGCGTAGACCGTTAGAGACATTACTCCCATGGAGGAAAGTGCGCATGGTGACTGTTGTATTCAGTCCCGATGCAATTTCTGTGTTTCATCAACACTCTGATGGTCCACAGATTACAGAATGCCACCAGACGTGCATCGGAAACTACTACTGGTCTTCCTGGGAACGATCAAACCGTAGACTGTTTCAGACATTACTCCCATGGAGGAAAGTGCGGATGGTGACTGTTGTATTCACTCCCGACGCAATTTCTGTGTTTCATCAACATTTTGAAGGTGCACAGATTACAGAATGCCTCCAGATGTGCATCGGAAACTACTACTAGTCTTCCAGGGAACGATCAAAGCGTAGACTGTTTCAGACATTACTCCCATTTAGGAAAGTGCGGATGGTGACTATTGTAATCACTCACGATGCAATATCTGTGTTTCATCAAGATTTTGAAGGTCCACAGATTACAGAATGCCACCAGATGCGCATCGGAAACTACTACTGGTCTTCCAGGGAACGATCAAATCGTAGACTGTTTGAGACATTACTCCCGTGGAGGAAAGTGCGCATGGTGACATTTGTATTCAATCCCGATGCAATTTCTGTGTTTCATCAATACTCTGATAGTCCACAGATTACAGAATGCCACCAGACGTGAATCGTAAACTACTACAGGACTTCCAGGGAACGATTAAAGCGTAGACCATTAGAGACATTACTCCCATGGAGGAAAGTGCGTATGGTGAATGTTGTATTCAATCCAATGCAATTTCTGTGTTTCATCAACACTCTGATGGTCCACAGATTACAGAATGCCACCAGACGTGCATCGGAAACTACTACTGGTCTTCCTGGGAACGATCAAAGCGTAGACTGTTTCAGACATTACTCCCATGGAGGAAAGTGCGGATGGTGACTGTTGCATTCACTCCCGACGCAATTTCTGTGTTTCATCAACATTTTGAAGGTGCACAGATTACAGAATGCATCCAGATGTGCATCGGAAACTACTACTGGTCTTCCAGGGAACGATCAAAGCGTAGACTGTTTCAGACATTACTCCCATGGAGGAAAGTGCGGATGGTGACTATTGTAATCACTCACGATGCAATATCTGTGTTTCATCAAGATTTTGAAGGTCCGCAGATTACAGAATGCCTCCAGATGTGCATCGGAAACTACTACTGGTCTTCCAGGGAACGATCAAAGCGTTGACTGTTTGAGTCATTACTCCCGTGGAGGTAACTGCGCATTGTGACTGTTGTATTCAATCCCGATGCCATTTCTGTGCTTCATCAACACTCTGATAGTCCACAGATTACAGAATGCCTCCAGATGTGCATCGGAAACTACTACTGGTCTTCCTGGGAACGATCAAAGCGTAGACTGTTTCAGATATTACTCCCATGGAGGAGAGTGCGCATGGTAACTGTTGTATTCAATCCCGATGCAATATCTGTGTTTCATCAACACTCTGATAGTCCACAGATTACAGAATGCCACCAGTCGTGCATCGGAAACTACTACTGGTCTTCCAGGGAACGATTAAAGCGTAGACTGTTTGAGACACTTTTAACATGGAGGAAAGTGCGCATGGTGACTGTTCTATTCAACCAGGATGCAATTTCTGTGTTTCATCAAGACTCTGATAGTCCACAGATTACCGAATGCCATCAGATGTGCATCGGAAACTACTACTGGTCTTCCAGGGACCGATCAAAGCGTAGACTGTTTGAGACATTACTCCCGTGGAGGAAAGTGCGCATTGTGACTGTTGTATTCAATACCGATGCAATTTCTGTGTTTCATCAACACGCTGATAGTCCACAGATTACAGAATGCCACTAGATGTGCATCGGAAACTACTACAGATCTTCCAGGGATCCATCAAAGCGTAGACTGTTTGAGACATTACTCCCGTGGAGGAAAGTGCGCATGGTGACTGTTGTATTCAGTCCCGATGCTATTTCTGTGATTCATCAACACTCTGATAGTCCACAGATTACAGATTGCCTCCAGATGTGCATTGAAACTACTACTGGTCTTCCTGGGAACGATCAAAGCGTTGACTGTTTCAGACATTACTCCCATGGAGGAGAGTGCGCATGGTGACTGTTGTATTCAATCCCGATGCAATTTCTGTGTTTCATCAACAATCTGATAGTCCACAGATTACAGAATGCCACCAGACGTGCATCGGAAACTACTACTGGTCTTCCAGGGAACGATTAAAGCGTAGACTGTTTGAGACACTTTTCCCATGGAGGTAAGTGCGCATGGTGACTGTTGTAATCAATCAGGATGCAATTTCTGTGTTTCATCAACACTCTGATAGTCCACAGATTACAGATTGCCTCCAGATGTGCATTGAAACTACAACTGGTCTTCCTGGGAACGATCAAAGCGTAGTCTGTTTCAGACATTACTCCCATGGAGGAAAGTGCGGATGGTGATTGTTTTATTCACTCCCGCTGCAATTTCTGTGTTTCATCAACATTTTGAAGGTCTACAGATTACAGAATGCCTCCACATGTGCATCGGAAACTACTACAGGTCTTCCCTGGATCGATCAAAGCGTAGACTGTTTGAGACATTACTCCCGTGGAGGAAAGTGCGCATGGTGACTGTTGTAATCAATCCCGATGCAATTTCTGTGTTTCATCAACACTCTGATAATCCACAGATTACAGAATGCCTCCAGATGTGCATCGGAAACTACTACTGGTCTTCCAGGGAACGATCAAAGCGTAGACTGTTTGAGACATTACTCCCGTGGCGGAAACTGCGCATGGTGACTGTTGTATTCAATCCCGATGCAATTTCTTTGATTCATCAACACTCTGATGGTCCACAGATTACAGAATGCCACCAGATGTGCATCGGAAACTAATACTGGTCTTCCAGGGAACGATCAAAGCATAGACTCGTTGAGACATTACTCCCGTGGTGGAAAGTCGCATGGTGACTGTTGTATTCAATCCCGAT
The DNA here is from genome assembly GCF_023897955.1 of Schistocerca gregaria. NCBI lineage: Eukaryota > Metazoa > Arthropoda > Insecta > Orthoptera > Acrididae > Schistocerca > Schistocerca gregaria. The sequence continues at coordinate 47,606,805 of NC_064928.1, read as the reverse complement.
GCAATTTCTGTGTTTCGTCAACACTCTGTAAGTCCACAGATTGGAGAATGCCACCAGCTGTGCATCGGAACTACTACTGGTCTTCAGGGGAACGATCAAAGCATAGACTGTTTGAGACATTACTCCCGTGCTGGAAAGTGGGCATGGTGACTGTTGTATGCTATCCCGATGCAATTTCTGTGTTTCATCAACACTCTGATAGTCCACAGATTACAGAATGCCTCCAGATTTGCATCGGAAACTACCACTGGTCTTCCAGGGAACGATCAAAGCGTCGACAGTTTGTGACATTACTCCCATGGAGGAAAGTGCGCATGGTGACTGTTGTATTCAATGCCGATGCAATTTCTGATTTTCATCAACACTCTGAAAGTCCACAGAGTACAGACTGCCTCCAGATGTGCATTGAAACTACTACTGGTCTTCCTGTGAACGATCAAAGCGTAGACTGTTTCAGACATTACCCCCATGGAGGAAAGTGCGGATGGTGACTGTTGTATTCACTCCCGATGCAATTTCTGTGTTTCATCAACATTTTGAAGGTCCACAGATTACAGAATGCCTCCAGATGTCCATCGGAAACTACTACTGGTCTTCCAGGGAACGATCAAAGCGTAGACTGTTTCAGACATTACTCCCAAGGAGGAAAGTGCGGATGATGACTGTTGTATTCACTCACGATGCAATATCTGTGTTTCATCAACATTTTTAAGGTACACAGATTACAGAATGCATCCAGATGTGCATCGGAAACTACTACTGGTCTTCCAGGGAACGATCAAAGCGTAGACTGTTTGAGACATTACTCCCGTGGAGCAAAGTGCACATGGTGATTGTTGTATTCAATCCCGATGCAATTTCTGTGTTTCATCAACACTCTGATAGTCAACAGATTACAGAATGCCACCAGATGTGCATCGGAAACTACTACTGGTCTTCCAGGGAACTATCAAATCGTAGACTGTTTGAGACATTACTCCTGTGGAGGAAAGTGCGCATGGTGACACTTGTATTCAATCCCGATGCAATTTCTGTGTTTCATCAACACTCTGATAGTCCACAGATTACAGAATGAGACCAGACGTGCATCGGAAACTACTACTGGACTTCCAGGGAACGATCAAAGCGTAGACTGTTTCAGACATTACTCCCATGGAGGAAAGTGCGGATGGTGACTGTTGTATTCACTCACGATGCAATATCTGTGTTTCATCAAGATTTGGAAGGTCCACAGATTACAGAATGCCTCCAGATGTGCATCGGAAACTACCACTGGTCTTCCAGGGAACGATCAAAGCGTAGACAGTTTGAGACATTACTCCCATGGAGGAAAGTGCGCATGGTGACTGTTGTATTCAATGCCAATGCAATTTCTGATTTTCATCAACACTCTGAAAGTCCACAGAGTACAGATTGCCTCCAGATGTGCATTGAAACTACTACTGGTCTTCCTGTGAACGATCAAAGCGTAGACTGTTTCAGACATTACTCCCATGGAGGAAAGTGCGGATGGTGACTGTTGTATTCACTCCCGATGCAATTTCTGTGTTTCATCAACATTTTGAAGGTCCTCAGATTGCAGAATGCCTCCAGATATGCATCGGAAACTACTACTGGTTTTCCAGGGAACGATAAAAGCGTAGACAGTTTCAGACATTACTCCCATGGAGGAAAGTGCGGATGGTGACTGTTGTATTCACTCACGATGCAATTTCTCTGTTTCATCAACATTTTGAAGGTCCACAGATTACAGAATGCCACCAGTCGTGCATCGGAAACTACTACTGGTCTTCCAGGGAACGATTAAAGCGTAGACTGTTTGAGACACTTTTCCCATGGAGGAAAGTGCGCATGGTGACTGTTGTATTCAATCAGCATGCAATTTCTGTGTTTCATCAAGACTCTGATAGTCCACAGATTACAGAATGCCATCAGATGTGCATCGGAAACTACTACTGGTCTTCCAGGGACCGATCAAAGCGTAGACTCTTTGAGACATTACTCCCGTGGAGGAAAGTGCGCATTGTGACTGTTGTATTCAATCCCGATGCAATTTCTGTGTTTCATCAACACGCTGATAGTCCACAGATTACAGAATGCCACTAGATGTGCATCGGAAACTACTACAGGTCTTCCAGGGATCCATCAAAGCGTAGACTGTTTGAGACATTACTCCCGTGGAGGAAAGTGCGCATGGTGACTGTTGAATTCAGTCCCGATGCTATTTCTGTGATTCATCAACACTCTGATAGTCCACAGATTACAGATTGCCTCCAGATGTGCATTGAAACTGCTACTGGTCTTCCTGGGAACGATCAAAGCGTAGACTGTTTCAGACATTACCCCCATGGAGGAAAGTGCGGATGGTGACTGTTGTATTCACTCCCGATGCAATTTCTGTGTTTCATCAACATTTTGAAGGTCCACAGATTACAGAATGCCTCCAGATGTGCATCGGAAACTACTACTGGTCTTCCAGGGAACGATCAAAGCGTAGACTGTTTCAGACATTACTCCCAAGGAGGAAAGTGCGGATGGTGACTGTTGTATTCACTCACGATGCAATATCTGTGTTTCATCAACATTTTGAAGGTCCACAGATTACAGAATGCATCCAGATGTGCATCGGAAACTACTACTGGTCTTCCAGGGAACGATCAAAGCGTAGACTGTTTGAGACATTACTCCCATGGAGCAAAGTGCACATGGTGATTGTTGTATTCAATCCCGATGCAATTTCTGTGTTTCATCAACACTCTGATAGTCAACAGATTACAGAATGCCACCAGATGTGCATCGGAAACTACTACTGGTCTTCCAGGGAACTATCAAATCGTAGACTGTTTGAGACATTACTCCTGTGGAGGAAAGTGCGCATGGTGACACTTGTATTCAATCCCGATGCAATTTCTGTGTTTCATCAACACTCTGATAGTCCACAGATTACAGAATGAGACCAGACGTGCATCGGAAACTACTACTGGACTTCCAGGGAACGATCAAAGCGTAGACTGTTTCAGACATTACTCCCATGGAGGAAAGTGCGGATGGTGACTGTTGTATTCACTCACGATGCAATATCTGTGTTTCATCAAGATTTGGAAGGTCCACAGATTACAGAATGCCTCCAGATGTGCATCGGAAACTACTACTGGTCTTCCAGGGAAAGATCAAAGCGTAGACTGTTTGAGAGATTACTCCCGTGGAGGAAAGTGCGCATGGTGACTGTTGTATTCAATCCCGATGCAATTTCTGTGTTACATCAACACTCTATAGTCCACATATTACAGAATGCCTCCAGATTTGCATCGGAAACTACCACTGGTCTTCCAGGGAATGATCAAGGCGTAGACTGTTAGAGACATTACTTCCATGGAGGAAAGTGCGCATGGTGACTGTTGTATTCAATCCCGATGCAACTTCTGTGTTTCATCAAAACTCTGATATTACACAGATTACAGAATGCCTCCAGATTTGCATCGGTTACTACTACTGGTCTTACAGGGAACGATCAAAGCTTAGACTGTTTGAGACTTTACTCCCATGAAGGAAAGTGCGCATGGTGACTGTTGTATTCAATCCCAAGGCAATTTCTGTGTTTCAATCCACACTTTGAAGGTCCACAGATTACAGAATGATTCCAGATGTGCTTCGGAAACTACTACTGGTCTTCCAGGGAACGATCAAAGCGTAGTCTGTTTGAGACATTACTCCCATGGAGGAAAGTGCGGATGGTGACTGTTGTATTCACTCACGATGCAATTTCTCTGTTTCATCAACATTTTGAAGGTCCACAGATTACAGAATGCCACCAGTCGTGCATCGGAAACTACTACTGGTCTTCCAGGGAACGATTAAAGCGTAGACTGTTTGAGACACATTTCCCATGGAGGAAAGTGCGCATGGTGGCTGTTGTATTCAATCAGGATGCAATTTCTGTGTTTCATCAAGACTCTGATAGTCCACAGATTACAGAATGCCATCAGATGTGCATCGGAAACTACTACTGGTCTTCCAGGGACCGATCAAAGCGTAGACTCTTTGAGACATTACTCCCGTGGAGGAAAGTGCGCATTGTGACTGTTGTATTCAATCCCGATGCAATTTCTGTGTTTCATCAACACGCTGATAGTCCACAGATTACAGAATGCCACTAGATGTGCATCGGAAACTACTACAGGTCTTCCAGGGATCCATCAAAGCGTAGACTGTTTGAGACATTGCTCCCGTGGAGGAAAGTGCGCATGGTGACTGTTGTATTCAGTCCCGATGCTATTTCTGTGATTCATCAACACTCTGATAGTCCACAGATTACAGATTGCCTCCAGATGTGCATTGAAACTACTACTGGTCTTCCTGGGAACGATCTAAGCGTAGACTGTTTCAGACATTACTCCCATGGAGGAGAGTGCGCATGGTGACTGTTGTATTCAATCCCGATGCAATTTCTGTGTTTCATCAACACTCTGATAGTCCACAGATTACAGAATGCCTCCATATTTGCATCGGAAACTACCCTGGTCTTCCAGGGAACGATCAAAGCGTAGACAGTTTGAGACATTACTCCCATGGAGGAAAGTGCGGATGGTGACTGTTGTATTCACTCCCGATGCAATTTCTTTGTTTCATAAACATTTTGAAGGTCCACAGATTACAGAATGCCTCCAGATGAGCATCGGAAACTACTACTGGTCTTCCAGGGAACGATGAAAGCGTAGACTGTTTCAGACATTACTCCCATGGAGGAAAGTGCGGATGGTGACTGTTGTATTCACTCACGATGCAATTTTTGTGTTTCATCAAGATTTTGAAGGTCCACAGATTACAGAATGCCTCCAGATGTGCATCGGAAACTACTACTGGTCGTCCAGGGAACGATCAGAGCCTAGACTGTTTGAGACGTTACTCCCGTGGAGCAAGGTGCACATGGTGATTGTTGTATTAAATCCCGATGCAATTTCTGTGTTTCATCAACAGTCTGGTAGTCCACAGATTACAGAATGCCACCAGATGTGCATCTGAAACTACTACTGGTCTTCCAGGGAACGATCAAATTGTAGACTGTTTGAGACATTACCCCCGTGGAAGAAAGTGCGCATGGTGAGATTTGTATTCAATCCCGATGCAATTTCTGTGTTTCATAAACACGCTGATAGTCCACAGATTACAGAATGCCACTAGATGTGCATCGGAAACTACTACAGGTCTTCCAGGGATCCATCAAACCGTAGACTGTTTGAGACATTACTCCCGTGGAGGAAAGTGCGCATGGTGACTGTTGTATTCAGTCCCGATGCTATTTCTGTGTTTCATCAACACTCTGATAGTCCACAGATTACAGATTGCCTCCAGATGTGCATTGAAACTACTACTGGTCTTCCTGGGAACGATCAAAGCGTAGTCTGTTTCAGACATTACTCCCATGGAGGAAAGTGCGGATGGTGACTGTTGTATTCACTCCCGCTGCAATTTCTGTGTTTCATCAACATTTTGAAGGTCCACAGATTACAGAATGCCTCCACATGTGCATCGGAAACTACTACAGGTCTTCCAGGGATCGATCAAAGCGTAGACTGTTTGAGACATTACTCCCGTGGAGGAAAGTGCGCATGGTGACTGTTGTAATCAATCCCGATGCAATTTCTGTGTTTCATCAACACTCTGATAATCCACAGATTACAGAATGCCTCCAGATGTGCATCGGAAACTACTACTGGTCTTCCAGGGAACGATCAAAGCGTACACTGTTTGAGACATTACTCCCATGGCGGAAACTGCGCATGGTGACTGTTGTATTCAATCCCGATGCAATTTCTTTGATTCATCAACACTCTGATGGTCCACAGATTACAGAATGCTACCAGATGTGCATCGGAAACTACTACTGGTCTTCCAGGGAACGATCAAATCATAGACTCGTTGAGACATTTCTCCCGTGGTGGAAAGTCGCATGGTGACTGTTGCATTCAATCCCGATGCAATTTCTGTGTTTCATCAACACTCTGTAAGTCCACAGATTAGAGAATGCCACCAGCTGTGCATCGGAAGCTACTACTGGTCTTCAGGGGAACGATCAAAGCATAGACTGTTTGAGACATTACTCCCGTGCTGGAAAGTGCGCATGGTGACTGTTGTATTCAATCCCGATGCAATTTCTGTGTTTCATCAACACTCTGTAAGTCCACAGATTACAGAATGCCACCAGATGTGCATCGGAAACTACTACTGGTCTTGCAGCTAACGATCAAATCGTAGACTGTTTGAGACATACCTCCTGTCGAGGAAAGTGCCCATGGTGACTGTTGTATTCAATCGCGATGCAATTTCTGTGTTTCATCAACACGCTGATAGTCCACAGATTACCGAATGACACTAGATGTGCATCAGAAACTACTACAGGTCTTCCAGGTATCGATCAAAGCGTAGACTGTTTGAGACATTACTCCCATGAATTAAAGTGCGCATTGTGACTGTTGTATTCAGTCCCGATGCAATTTCTGTGTTTCATCAACACTCTGATAGTCCACAGATTACAGAATGAGACCAGACGTGCATCGGAAACTACTACTGGACTTCCAGGGAACGATCAAAGCGTAGACTGTTTCAGACATTACTCCCATGGAGGAAAGTGCGGATGGTGACTGTTGTATTCACTAACGATGCAATATCTGTGTTTCATCAAGATTTGGAAGGTCCACAGTTTACAGAATGCCTACAGATGTGCATCGGAAACTACTACTGGTCTTCCAGGGAAAGATCAAAGCGTAGACTGTTTGAGAGATTACTCCCGTGGAGGAAAGTGCGCATGGTGACTGTTGTATTCAATCCCGATGCAATTTCTGTGTTTCATCAACACTCTATAGTCCGCAGATTACAGAATGCCTCCAGATTTGCATCGGAAACTACCACTGGTCTCCTAGGGAACGATCAAAACGTAGACAGTTTGAGACATTACTCCCATCGAGGAAAGTGCGCATGGTGACTGTTGTATTCAATGCCGATGCAATTTCTGATTTTCATCAACACTCTGAAAGTCCACAGAGTACAGATTGCCTCCAGATGTGCATTGAAACTACTACTGGTCTTCCTGTGAACGATCAAAGCGTAGACTGTTTGAGACATTACTCCCATGGAGGAAAGAGCGCATGGTGACTGTTGTATTCAGTCCCGATGCTATTTCTGTGTTTCATCAACACTCTGATAGTCCACAGATTACAGAATGCCACCAGATGTGCATCGGAAACTACTACTGGTCTTCTAGTGAATGATCAAGGCGTAGACTGTTTGAGACATTTCTCCTGTGGAGGAAAGTGCGCATGGTGACTGTTGTATTCAGTCCCGATGCAATTTCTGTGTTTCATCAACATTTTGAAGGTCCTCAGATTACAGAATGCCTCCAGATGTGCATCGGAAACTACTACTGGTTTTCCAGGGAACGATCAAAGCGTAGACTGTTTCAGACATTACTCCCTGGGAGGAAAGTGCGGATGGTGACTGTTGTATTCACTCACGATGCAATTTCTGTGTTTCATCAACATTTTGAAGGGCCACAGATTACAGAATGCCTCCACATGTGCATCGGAAACTACTACAGGTCATCCAGGGATCGATCAAAATGTAGACTGTTTGAGACATTACTCCCGTGGGCGAAAGTGCGCATGGTGACTGTTGTATTCAATCCCGATGCAATTTCTGTGTTTCATCAACACTCTGATAGTCCACACATTACAGAATGCCTCCAGATGTGCATCGGAAACTACTACTGCTCTTCCAGGGAACGATCAAGGCGTAGACTATTTGTGACATACCTGCTCTGGAGGAAAGTGCGCATGGTGAGTGTTGAATTCAATCCCGATGCAATTTCTGTGTCTCATCAACACTCTCATAGTCTACAGATTACAGAATGCCTCCGGATGTGCATTGGAAGCTACTACTGGTCTTCCAGGGAACGATCAAAGCGTGGAATGTTTGAGACATACCTCCAGTGGAGGAAAGTGCGCATGGTGTCTGTTGTATTCAATCCCGATGCAATTTCTGTGATTCATCAACACTCTAATAGTCCACAGATTACAGAATGCCTCCAGATGTGCATTGGAAACTACCACTGGTCTTCCAGGGAACGATCAAAGCGTAGACTGTTAGAGTCAGTACTAACATGGAGGAAAGTGCGCCTGGTGACTGTTATATTCAATCCCGATGCAATTTCTGTGTTTCATCAACACTCTGATAGTCCACTGATTACAGAATGCCACCAGACGTGCATCGGAAACTACTACTGGACTTCCAGGGAACGATCAAAGCGTAGACTGTTTCAGACATTACTCCCATGGAGGAAGGTGCGATTGGTGACTGTTGTATTCAATCCTTACTAAATTCCTGTGTTTCATCAACACTCTGATAGTCCACAGATTACAGAATGCCTCCAGATGTGCATTGGAAATTACCACTGGTCTTCCAGGGAACGATCAAAGCGTAGACTGTTTTAGACATTACTAACATGGAGCAAAGTGCGCATGGTGACTGTTGTATTCAATCCCGATGCAATTTCTGTGTTTAATCAACACTCTGATAGTCCAGAGATTACAGAATGCCTCCAGATGTGCATCGGAAACTACTACTGGTCTTCCAGGGACCGATCAAAGCGTAGAATATTTGAGACATTACTCCCAGTGGAAGAAAGTGGGCATGGTGACTGTTGTATTCAATTCCGATGCAATTTCTGTGTTTCATCAACACTCTGAGAGTCCACAGATTACAGAATGCCACCAGATGTGCATCGGAAACTACTACTGGTCTTCCAGGGAACGATCAAAGAGTAGACTATTTGAGACATAACTCCCGTGGAAGAAAGTGCGCATGGTGACTGTTGTATTCAATCCCGATACAATTTCTGTGTTTCATCAACACGCTGATAGTCCACAGATTACAGAATGCCACCAGATGTGCATCGGAAACTACTACTGGTCTTCTTGGGAACGATCAAGGCGTAGACTGTTTGAGACATTACTCCTGTGGAGGAAAGTGCGCATGGTGACTGTTGCATTCAATCCCGATGCAATTTCTGTGTTTCATCAACACTCTGATAGTCCACAGGTTTCAGAATGCCACCAGATGTGGATCGGAAACTACTACTGGTCTTCCAGGGAACGATCAAAGAGTAGACTATTTGAGATATTACTCCCGTGGAAGAAAGTGCGCATGGTGACTGTTGTATTCAATCCAGATGCAATTTCTGTGTTTCATCAACACTCTGATAGTCCCCAGATTACAGAATGCCTCCAGACGTGCATCAGAAACTACTACTGGTCTTCCAGGGAACGATCAAAGCGTAAACTCTTTGAGACATTACTCCCACGGAGGAAGGTGCGCATGGTGAATGTTGTATTCAATCCCGATGCAAATTCTGTGTTTCATCAACACTCTGATAGTCCCCAGATTACAGAATGCCAATAGATGTGCATCGGAAACTACTACTGGTCTTCCAGGGAACGATCAAAGCGTAGACTGAGACAAACCTCACGTGGAGGAAAGCGCGCCTAGTGACTGTTGTATTCAATCCCGATGCAATTTCTGTGTTTCATCAACACTCTGATAGTCCACAGATTACAGAATGCCTCCAGACGTGCATCAGAAACTACTACTGGTCTTCCAGGGAACGATCAAAGCGTAAACTCTTTGAGACATTACTCCCACGGAGGAAGGTGCGCATGGTGAATGTTGTATTCAATCCCGATGCAATTTCTGCGTTTCATCAACACTCTGATAGTCCACAGATTACAGAATGCCTTCAGATGTGCATCGGAACTACTACTGGTCTTCCAGGGAACGATCAAAGCGTAGACTCTTTGAGACATTACTAACATGGAGGCAAGTGCGCATGGTGACTGTTATATTCAATCCCGATGCAATTTCTGTGTTTCATCAACACTGTGAAGGTCTACAGATTACAAAATACCTCCAGATGTGCATTGGAAACTACCACTGGTCTTCCAGGGAACGATCAAATCGTAGACTGTTTGAGACATTACTAACATGGAGGAAAGTGCGCATGGTGACTGTTGTATTCAATCCCGATGCAATTTCTGTTTTTCATCAACACTCTGATAGCCCGCAGATTACAGAATGCCCCCAGATGTGCATCGAAAACTACTACGTGTCTTCCAGGGAACGATCAAAGCGTAGACTGTTTGAGACATTACTCCTGTGGAGGAAAGTGCGCATGGTGACTGTTGTTTTCAATCCAGATGCAATTTCTGTGTTTCGTAAACACTCTGATAGTCCACAGTTTACAGAATGCCACCATATGTGCATCGGAAACTACTACTGGTCTTCCATGGAAAGATCAAACCATAGACTGTTTGAGCCATTACTCCCGTGGAGGAAAGTGCGCATGGTTACTGTTGTATTCAAACCTGATGCAATATCTGTGTTTCATCAACACTTTAAAGGTCCACAGATTAAGGAATGCCTATAGATGTGCATAGGAAACTACTACTGGTCTTCCAGGGAACGATGAAAGCGTAAACCCTTTGAGACATACTCCCATGGAGGAAGGTGAGCATAGTAACTGTTGTATTCAATCCCGATGCAATTTCTGTGTTTCATCAACACTCTGATAGTCCACAGATTACAGAATGCCTATAGATGTGCATAGGAAACCACTACTGGTCTTCCAGGGAACGATCAAAGCGTAGACTGTTCGAGACATTACTCCCGTGGAGGAAAGTGCGCATGGTGATTCTTGTATTCAATCCCGATGCAATTTCTGTGTTTCATCAACACTTTTAAGGTCCGCAGATTACAGAATGCCTATAGATATGCATAGGAAACTACTACTGGTCTTCCAGGGAGCGTTCAAAGCGTAGACTGTTTGAGACATTACTCCCGTGGAGGAAAGTGCGCATGGTGACTGTTGTATTCAATCCTGATGCAATATCTGTGTTTCATCAACACTTTAAAGGTCCACAGATTAAGGAATGCCTATAGATGTGCATAGGAAACTACTACTGGTCTTCCAGGGAACGATCAGAAAGTAGACTGTTTGAGACATTACTCCCGTGGAGAAAAGTGCGCATGGTGACTGTTGTATTCAATCCCGATGCAATTTCTGTGTCTCATCAACACTCTGATAGTCCACAGATTACAGAATGCCACCAGATGTGCATCGGAAACTACTACTGGTCATCAAGGGAACGATCAAGGCGTAGACTGTTTGAGAGATTACTCCTGTGGAAGAAAGTGCGCATGGCGACTGTTGTATTCAGTCCCGATGCAATTTCTGTGTTTCATCAACACTCTATAGTCCACAGGTTTCAGAATGCCACCAGATGTGCATCGGAAACTACAACTGGTCTTCCAGGGAACGATCAAAGCGTAGATTGTTTGAGACATACCTCCCGTGGAGGAAAGTGCGCATGGTGACTGTTGTATTCAATCCCGATCCAATTTCTGTGTTTCATCAACACTCTGATAGTCCACAGATTACAGAATGCCACCAGATGTGCATCGGAAACTACTAATGGTCATCGAGAGAACGATCAAAGCGTAGACAGTTAGAGGCATTACTAACATGCAGGAAAGTGCGCATGGTGACTGTTGAATTCAATCCCGATGCAATTTCTGTGTTTCATCAACACTCTGATAGTCCACCGATTACAGAATGCCTCCAGATGTGCATCGGAAACTACTACTGATCTTGCAGGGAACGATCAAAGCGTAAACTCTTTGAGACATTACTCCCACGGAGGAAGGTGCGCATGAAGACTGTTGTATTCAATCCCGATTAAATTTCTGTGTTTCATTAACACTCTGATAGTCCACAGATTTTAGAATGCCTCCGGATGTGCATCGGAAACTGCCACTGGTGTTACAGGGAACGATCAAAGCGTAGACTCTTTGAGACATAACTAACATGGAGGCAACTGCGCATGGTGACTGTTGTATTCAATCCCGATGCAATTTCTGTGTTTCATCAACACTTTGAAGGTCCACTGATTACAGAATGCGTCCAGATGTGCATTGGAAACTACCACTGGTCTTAAAGGGAACGATCAAAGCGTATACTGTTTGAGACATTACTAACATGGAAGAATGTGCGCATGGTGACTGTTATATTCAATCCCGATGCGATTTCTGTGTTTCATCAACACTCTGATAGTCCACAGATTACAGAATGCCTCCAGATGTCCATCGGAAACTACTACTGGTCTTCCAGGGAACGATCAAAGCGTAAACCCTTTTTAGACATTACTCCCATGGAGGAAGGTGCGCATGGTGACTGTTGTAATCATTCCCGATTAAATTTCTATGTTTCATCAACACTCTGAAAGTCCACAGATTACAGAATGTCTCCAGATGTGCATTGGAAACTACCACTGGTCTTCCAGGGAACGATCAATGCGCAGACTGTTTGGGACATTACTCCCGTGGAGGAAAGTGCGCATGGTGACTGTTGTATTCAATCCCGATGCAATATCTGTGTTTCATCAACACTTGAAGGTCTACAGATTACAGAATGCGTATAGATGTGCATAGGAAACTACTACTGATCTTGCAGGGAACGATCAAAGCGTAAACTCTTTGAGACATTACTCCCACGGAGGAAGGTGCGCATGAAGACTGTTGTATTCAGTCCCGATTAAATTTCTGTGTTTCATTAACACTCTGATAGTCCACAGATTTTAGAATGCCTCCGGATGTGCATCGGAAACTACCACTGGTCTTACAGGGAACGATCAAAGCGTAGACTCTTTGAGACATTACTAACATGGAGGCAAGTGCGCATGGTGACTGTTGTATTCAATCCCGATGCAATTTTTGTGTTTAATCAACACTTTGAAGGTCCACAGATTACAGAATGCGTCCAGATGTGCATTGGAAACTACCACTGGTCTTAAAGGGAACGATCAAAGCGAAGACTATTTGAGACATTACTAACATGGAGGAAAGTGCGCATGGTGACTGTTATATTCAATGCCGATGCGATTTCTGTGTTTCATCAACACTCTGATAGTCCACAGATTACAGAATGCCTCCAGATGTCCATCGGAAACTACTACTGGTCTTCCAGGGAACAATCAAAGCGTAAACCCTTTGGGACATTACTCCCATGGAGGAAGGTGCGCATGGTGACTGTTGTAATCATTCCCGATTAAATTTCTGTGTTTCATCAACACTCTGAAAGTCCACAGATTACAGAATGTCTCCAGATGTGCATTGGAAACTACCACTGGTATTCCAGGGAACGATCAATGCGCAGACTGTTTGGGACATTACTCCCGTGGAGGAAAGTGCGCATGGTGACTGTTGTATTCAATCCCGATGCAATATCTGTGTTTCATCAACACTTTGAAGGGCTACAGATTACAGAATGCCAATAGATGTGCATAGGAAACTACTACTGGTCTTCCTGGGAACGATCAAAACGTAGACTGTTTGAGACATTACTCCTGTAGAGAAGAAGTGCGCATGGTGACTGTTGTATTCAATCCCGATGCAATTTCTGTGTTTCATCAACACTCTGATAGTCGACAGATTACAGAATGCCACCAGATGTGCATCGGAAACTACTACTGGTCTTCCAGGGAACGATCAAAGCGTAGACAGTTGTAGACATTACTCCTGTGGAGGAAAGTGCGCATGGTGACTATTGTGTTCAATCCCGATGCAGTTTCTGTGTTTCATCAACAGTCTCGTAGTCCACAGGTTTAAGAATTCCACCAGATGTGCATCGGAAACTACTACTGGTCTTCCAGGGAACGATCAAAGCGTAGACTGTTTGAGACATTACACCCGTGGAGGAAAGTGCCCATGGTGACTGTTGTATTCAATCCCGATCCAATTTCTGTGTTTCATCAACACTCTGATAGTCCACAGATTACAGAATTCCACCAGATGTGCATCGGAAACTACTACTGGTCTTCTAGGGAACGATCAAGGCGTAGACTGTTTTTGACATTACTCCTGTGGAGGAAAGTGTGCATGGTGACTGTTGTATTCAATCCCGAGGCAATTTCTGTGTTTCATCAACACTCTGATAGTCCAAAGGTTTCAGAATGCCACCAAATGTGCATCGGAAACTACTACTGGTCTTCCAGGGAACGATCAAAGCGTAGACTGTTTGATACATTACTCCCGTGGAGGAAAGTGCGCATGGTGGCTGTTGCATTCAATCCCGATGCAATTTCTGTGTTTCATTAACACTCTGATAGTCCCCAGATTACAGAATGCCAATAGATGTGCATCGGAAACTACTACTGGTCTTCCAGGGAACTATCAAAGCGTAGACTGTTTGAGACATACCTCCCGTAGAGGAAAGTGCGCATGGTGACTGTTGTATACAATCCCGATACAATTTCTGTGATTCATCAACACTCTGATAGTCCACAGATTTCAGAATGCCGCAAGATGTGCATCGCAAACTACTACTGGTCATCTAGGGAACGATCAAAACGTAGACTGTTAGAGACATTACTAACATGGAGGAAGGTGAGCATGGTGACTGTTGTAATCAATCCAGATTAAATTTCTGTGTTTCATCAACACGCTGAAAGTCCACAGATTACAGAATGATTATAGATGTGCATAGGAAACTACTACTGGTCTTCCAGGGAACGATCAAATCGCAGACTGTTCGAGACATTACTCCCGTAGAGGAAAGTGCGCATGGTGACTCTAGTTTTCAATCCCGATGAGATTTCTGTGTTTCATCAACACTCTGATAGTCGACAGATTACAGAATGCCACCAGATGTGCATCGGAAACTACTACTGGTCTTCCAGGGAACGATCAAAGCGTAGACAGTTGTAGACATTACTCCTGTGGAGGAAAGTGCGCATGGTTACTATTGTATTCAATCCCGATGCAATTTCTGTGTTTCATCAACAGTCTGGTAGTCCACAGGTTTAAGAATTCCACCAGATGTGCATCGGAAACTACTACTGGTCTTCCAGGGAACGATCAAAGCGTAGACTGTTTGAGACATTGCACCCGTGGAGGAAAGTGCCTATGGTGACTGTTGTAATCATTCCCGATTAAATTTCTGTGTTTCATCAACACTCTGAAAGTCCACAGATTACAGAATGTCTCCAGATGTGCATTGGAAACTACCACTGGTCTTCCAGGGAACGATCAATGCGCAGACTCTTTGGGACATTACTCCCGTAGAGGAAAGTGCGCATGGTGACTGTTGTATACAATCCCGATACAATTTCTGTGATTCATCAACACTCTGATAGTCCACAGATTTCAGAATGCCGCCAGATGTGCATCGGAAACTACTACTGGTCATCGAGGGAACGATCAAAACGTAGACTGTTAGAGACATTACTAACATGGAGGAAGGTGAGCATGGTGACTGTTGTAATCAATCCCGATTAAATTTCTGCGTTTCATCAACACTCTGAAAGTCCACAGATTACAGAATGATTATAGATGTGCATAGGAAACTACTACTGGTCTTCCAGGGAACGAACAAAGCGTAGACTGTTCGAGACATTACTCCCGTGGAGGAAAGTGCGCATGGTGACTCTTGTTTTCAATCCCGATGCAATTTCTGTGTTTCATCAACACTCTGATAGTCCACCGATTACAGAATGCCTCCAGATGTGCATCGGAAACTACTACTGATCTTGCAGGGAACGATCAAAGCGTAAACTCTTTGAGACATTACTCCCACGGAGGAAGGTGCGCATGAAGACTGTTGTACTCAATCCCGATTAAATTTCTGTGTTTCATTAACACTCTGATAGTCCACAGATTTTAGAATGCCTCCGGATGTGCATCGGAAACTACCACTGCTCTTCCAGGGAACGATCAAAGCGTAGACTCTAAGAGAAATTACTAACATGGAGGCAAGTGCGCATGGTGACTGTTGTATTCAGTCCCGATGCAATTTCTGTGTTTCATCATCACTCTATAGTCCACAGGTTTCAGAATGCCACCAGATGTGCATCGGAAACTACTACTGGTCATCGAGGGAACGATCAAAGCGTAGACAGTTAGAGACATTACTAACATGGAGGAAAGTGCGCATGGTGACTGTTGTATTCAATCCCGATGCAATTTCTGTGTTTCATCAACACTCTGATAGTCGACAGATTACAGAATGAAACCAGATGTGCATCGGAAACTACTACTGGTCTTCCAGGGAACGATCAAATCGTAGACTGTTTGAGACATTACTCCTGTGGAGGGAACTGAGCATGGTGACTGTTGTTTTCAATCCCGATGCAATTTCTGTGTTTCGTCAACGCCCTGATAGTCCACAGATTATAGAATGCCACCAGATGTGCATCGGAAACTTCTACTGGTCTTCCAGGGAACGATCAAAACATAGACTGTTTGATACATTACTCCTGTTCAGGAAAGTGCGCATGGTGACTGTTGTATTCAATCCCGATGCAATTTCTGTGTCTCATCAACACTCTGATAGTCCACAGATTACAGAATGCCCCCAGATGTGCATTGGAAACTACTACTGGTCTTCCGGGGAACGATCAAAGCGTAGACAGTTTGAGACATTACCCCTGTGGAGGATAGTGCGCATGGTGACTATTGTATTCAATCCCGATGCAATTTCTGTGTTTCATCAACAGTCTGGTAGTCCACAGGTTTCAGTATTCCACCAGATGTGCATCGGAAACTACTACTGGTCTTCCAGGGAACGATCAAAGTGTAGACTGTTTGAGACATTACACCCGTGGAGGAAAGTGCCTATGGTGAATGTTGTATCCAATCCCGATCCAATTTCTGCGTTTCATCAACACTCTGACAGTCCACAGATTACAGAATTCCACCAGATGTGCATCGGAAACTACTACTGGTCTTCTAGGGAACGATCAACGCGTAGACTGTTTGAGACATTACTTCTGTGGAGGAAAGTGTGCACGGTGACTGTTGTATTCAATCCCGATGCAATTTCTGTGTTTCATCAACACTCTGATAGTCCACAGGTTTCAGAATGCCACCAGATGTGCATCGGAAACTACTACTGGTCTTCCAGGGAACGATCAAAGCGTAGACTGTTTGATACATTACTCCCGTGGAGGAAAGTGCGCATGGTGACTGTTGCATTCGATCCCGATGCAATTTCTGTGTTTCAGCAACACTCTGATAGTCCCCAGATTACAGAATGCCAATAGATGTGCATCGGAAACTACTACTGGTCTTCCAGGGAACGATCAAAGCGTAGACTGTTTGAGACATACCTCCCGTGGAGGAAAGTGCGCAAGGTGACTGTTGTATTCAATCCCGATACAATTTCTGTGATTCATCAACACTCTGATAGTCCACAGATTACAGAATGCCTCCAGATGTGCATCGGAAACTACTACTGGGCTTCCAGGGAACGATCAAAGCGTAGACAGTTGTAGACATTACTCCTGTGGAGGAAAGTGCGCATGGTTACTATTGTATTCAATCCCGATGCAATTTCTGTGTTTCATCAACAGTCTGGTAGTCCACAGGTTTAAGAATTCCACCAGATGTGCATCGGAAACTACTACTGGTCTTCCAGGGAACGATCAAAGCGTAGACTGTTTGAGACCTTACTCCCGTGGAGGAAAGTGCGCATGGTGACTGTTGCATTCAATCCCGAAGCAATTTCTGTGTTTCATTAACACTCTGATAGTCCCCAGATTACAGAATGCCAATAGATGTGCATCGGAAACTACTACTGGTCATCGAGGGAACGATCAAAACGTAGACTGTTAGAGACATTACTAACATGGAGGAAGGTGAGCATGGTGACTGTTGTAATCAATCCCGATTAAATTTCTGTGTTTCATCAACACTCTGAAAGTCCACAGATTACAGAATGATTATAGATGTGCATAGGAAACTACTACTGGTGTTCCAGGGAACGATCAAAGCGTAGACTGTTCGAGACATTACTCCCGTGGAGGAAAGTGCGCATGGTGACTCTTGTTTTCAATCCCGATGCAATTTCTGTGTTTCATCAACACTCTGATAGTCCACCGATTACAGAATGCCTCCAGATGTGCATCGGAAACTACTACTGATCTTGCAGGGAACGATCAAAGCGTAAACTCTTTGAGACATTACTCCCACGGAGGAAGGTGCGCATGAAGACTGTTGTATTCAATCCCGATTAAATTTCTGTGTTTCATTAACACTCTGATAGTCCACAGATTTTAGAATGCCTCTGGATGTGCATCGGAAACTACCACTGGTCTTCCAGGGAACGATCAAAGCGTAGACTCTAAGAGACATTACTAACATGGAGGCAAGTGCGCATGGTGACTGTTGTATTCAGTCCCGATGCAATTTCTGTGTTTCATCAACACTCTATAGTCCACAGGTTTCAGAATGCCACCAGATGTGCATCGGGAACTACTACTGGTCATCGAGGGAACGATCAAAGCGTAGACAGTTAGAGACATTACTAACATGGAGGAAAGTGCGCATGGTGACTATTGTATTCAATCCCGATGCAATTTCTGTGTTTCATCAACACTCTGATAGTCCACAGATTACAGTCTTCCACCAGATGTGCATCGGAAACTACTACTGGTCTTCTAGGGAACGATCAAGGCGTAGACTGTTTGAGACATTACTCCTGTGGAGGAAAGTGTGCATGGTGAATGTTGTATTCAATCCCGAGGCAATTTCTGTGTTTCATCAACACTCTGATAGTCCAAAGGTTTCAGAATGCCACCAGATGTGCATCGGAAACTACTACTGGTGTTCCAGGGAACGATCAAAGCGTAGAATGTTTGATACATTACTCCCGTGGAGGAAAGTGCGCATGGTGACTGTTGCATTCAATCCCGAAGCAATTTCTGTGTTTCATCAGCAATCTGATAGTCCACCGATTACAGGATGCCTCCAGATGTGCATCGGAAACTACTACTGATCTTGCAGGGAACGATCAAAACGTAAACTCTTTGAGACATTACTCCCACGGAGGAAGGTGCGCATGAAGGCTGTTGTATTCAATCCCGATGCAATTTCTGTGTTTCATCAACACTTTGAAGGTCCACAGATTACAGAATGCCTATAGTTGTGCATAGGAAACTACTACTGGTCTTCCAGGGAACGATCAAAGCGTAGACCGTTAGAGACATTACTCCCGATGCAATTTCTGTGTCTCATCAACACTCTGATAGTCCACAGATTACAGAATGCCCCCAGATGTGCATCGGAAACTACTACTGGTCTTCCAGGGAACAATCAAATCGTAGACTGTTTGAGACATTACTCCTGTGGAGGGAACTGCGCATGGTGACTGTTGTTTTCTATCCCGATGCAATTTCTGTGTTTCGTCAACACCCTGATAGTCCACAGATTATAGAATGCCACCAGATGTGCATCGGAAACTACTACTGGTCTTCCAGGGAACGATCAAAGTGTAGACTGTTTGAGACATTACACCCGTGGAGGAAAGTGCCTATGGTGAATGTTGTATTCAATCCCGATCCAATTTCTGCGTTTCATCAACACTCTGACAGTCCACAGATTACAGAATTCCACCAGATGTGCATCGGAAACTACTACTGGTCTTCTAGGGAACGATCAACGGGTAGACTTTTTGAGACATTACTACTGTGGAGGAAAGTGTGCACGGTGACTGTTGTATTCAATCCCGATGCAATTTCTGTGTTTCATCAACACTCTGATAGTCCACAGGTTTCAGAATGCCACCAGATGTGCATCGGAAACTACTACTGGTCTTCCAGGGAACGATCAAAGCGTAGACTGTTTGATACATTACTCCCGTGGAGGAAAGTGCGCATGGTGACTGTTGCATTCAATCCCGATGCAATTTCTGTGTTTCATCAACACTCTGATAGTCCCCAGATTACAGAATGCCAATAGATGTGCATCGGAAACTACTACTGGTCTTCCAGGGAACGATCAAAGCGTAGACTGTTTGAGACATACCTCCCGTGGAGGAAAGTGCGCAAGGTGACTGTTGTATTCAATCCCGATACAATTTCTGTGATTCATCAACACTCTGATAGTCCACAGATTACAGAATGCCGCCAGATGTGCATCGGAAACTACTACTGGTCATCAAGGGAACGATCAAAGCGTAGACTGTTAGAGACATTACTAACATGGAGGAAGGTGAGCATGGTGACTGTTGTAATCAATCCCGATTAAATTTCTGTGTTACATCAACACTCTGAAAGTCCACAGATTACAGAATGCCTATAGATGTGCATAGGAAACTACTACTGGTCTTCTAGGGAACGATCAAGGCGTAGACTGTTTGAGACATTATTTCTATGGAGGAAAGTGCGCATGGTGACTGTTGTTTTCAATCCCTATGCAATTTCTGTGTTTCGTCAACACTCTGATAGTCCACAGATTACAGAATGCCACCACATGTGCATCGGAAACTACTACTGGTCTTCCAGGGAAAGATCAAGCATAGACTGTTTGAGACATTACTCCCGTGGAGGAAAGTGCGCATGGTGACTGTTGTATTCAATCCCGATGCAATATCTGTGTTTCATCAACACTTTAAAGTTCCACACATTAAGGAATGCCTATAGATGTGCATAGGAAACTACTACTGGTCTTCCAGGGAACGATCTAAGAGTAGACTGTTTGAGACATTACTCCCGTGGAGAAAAGTGCGCATTGTGATTGTTGTATTCAATCCCGATGCAATTTCTGTGTCTCATCAACACTCTGATAGTCCACTGATTACACAATGCCACCAGATGTGCATCGGAAACTACTACTGGTCTTCTAGGGAACCATCAAGTCGTAGACCGTTTGAGACATTACTCCTGTGGAGGAAAGTGCTAATGGTGACTGTTGTATTCAGTCCCGATGCAATTTCTGTGTTTCATCAACACTCTATAGTCCACAGGTTTCAGAATGCCACCAGATGTGCATCGGAAACTACTACTGGTCTTCCAGGGAACGATCAAAGCGTAGACTGTTTGAGACATACCACCCGTGGAGGAAAGTGCGCATGGTGACTGTTGTATTCAATCCCGATCCAATTTCTGTGTTTCATCAACACTCTGATAGTCCACAGATTACAGAACGCCACCAGTTGTGCATCGGAAACTACTACTGGTCATCGAGGGAACGATCAAAGCGTAGACAGTTAGAGACATTACTAACATGGAGGAAAGTGCGCATGGTGACTGTTGTATTCAATCCCGATGCAATATCTGTGTTTCATCAACACTTTAAAGTTCCACACATTAAGGAATGCCTATAGATGTGCATAGGAAACTACTACTGGTCTTCCAGGGAACGATCTAAGAGTAGACTGTTTGAGACATTACTCCCGTGGAGAAAAGTGCGCATGGTGATTGTTGTATTCAGTCCCGATGCAATTTCTGTGTTTCAACAACACTCTATAGTCCACAGGTTTCAGAATGCCACCAGATGTGCATCGGAAACTACAACTGGTCTTCCAGGGAACGATCAAAAGCGTAGAATGTTTGAGACATACCTCCCGTGGAGGAAAGTGCGCATGGTGACTGTTGTATTCAATCCCGATCCAATTTCTGTGTTTCATCAACACTCTGATAGTCCACAGATTACAGAACTCCACCAGTTGTGCATCGGAAACTACTACTGGTCATCGAGGGAACGATCAAAGCGTAGACAGTTAGAAACATTACTAACATGGAGGAAAGTGCGCATGGTGACTGTTGTATTCAATCCCGATGCAATTTCTGTGTTTCATCAACACTGTGATAGTCCACCGATTACAGAATGCCTCCAGATGTGCATCGGAAACTACTACTGATCTTGCTGGGAACGATCAACGCGTAAACTCTTTGAGACATTACTCCCACGGAGGAAGGTGCGCATTAAGACTGTTGTATTCAATCTGGATTTAATTTCTGTGTTTCATCAACACTCTGATAGGCCACAGATTTTAGAATGCCTCCGGATGTGCATCGTAAACTACCACTGGTCTTCCAGGCAACGATCTAAGCGTAGACTCTTTGAGACATTACTAACATGGAGGCAAGTGCGCATGGTGACTGTTGTATTCAATCCCGATGCAATTTCTGTGTTTCATCAACACTTTGAAGGTCCACAGATTACAGAATGCGTCCACATCTGCATTGGAAACTACCACTGGTCTTAATGGGAACGATCAAAGCGTAGACTGTTTGAGACATTACTAACATGGAGGAAAGTGCGCATTGTGACTGTTATAATCAATCCCGATTAAATTTCTGTGTTTCATCAACACTTTGAAGGTCCACAGATTACAGAATGTGTCCAGATGTGCATTGGAAACTACCACTGGTCTTAAAGGGAACGATCAAAGCGTAGACTGTTTGAGACATTACTCCCGTGGAGGAAAGTGCGCATGGTGACTGTTGTATTCAATCCCGATGCAATTTCTGTGTTTCTTCAACACTCTGATAGTCCACAGATTACATAATGCCACCAGATGTGCATCGGAAACTACTACTGGTCTTCCAGGGAACGATCAAATCGTACTCTGTTTGAGACATTACTCCTGTGGAGGAAAGTGCGCATGGTGACTGTTATTTTCAATCCCGATGCAATTTCTGTGTTTAGTCAACACCCTGATAGTCCACGGATTATAGAATGCCACTAGATGTGCATCGGAAACTACTACTGGTCTTCCAGGGAACGATGAGAGCATAGACTGTTTGAGACATTACTCCCGTGGAGGAAAGTGCGAATGGTGACTGTTGTATTCAATCCCGATGCAATATCTGTGTTTCATCAACACTTTGAAGGTCCACAGATTACAGAATGCCTATAGATCTGCATAGGAAACTACTACTGGTCTTCCAGGGAACGATCAAAGAGTAGACTGTTTGAGACATTACTCCCGTGGAGATAAGTGCACATGGTGACTGTTGAATTCAATCCCGATGCAATTTCTGTGTCTCATCAACACTCTGATAGTCCACAGGATACAGAATGCCCCAGATGTGCATTTTAAACTACTACTGGTCTTCCTGGGAACGATCAAAGCGTAGACAGTTTGAGACATTACTCCTGTGGAGGAAAGTGCGCATGGTGACTATTGTATTCAATCCCGATGAAATTTCTGTGTTTCATCAACAGTCTGGTAGTCCACAGGTTTCAGAATTCCACCAGATGTGCATCGGAAACTACTACTGGTCTTCCAGGGAACGATCAAAGCGTAGACTGTTTGAGACATTACACACGTGGAGGAAAGTGCCCATGATGACTGTTGTATTCAATCCCGATGCAATTTCTGTGTTTCATCAACACTCTGATAGTCCCCAGATTACAGAATGCCAACAGATGTGCATCGGAAACTACTACTGGTCTTTCAGGGAACGATCTAAGAGTAGACTGTTTGAGACGTTAATCCCGTGGAGAAAAGTGCGCATGGTGACTGTTGTATTCAATCCCGATGCAATTTCTGTGTCTCATCAACACTCTGATATTCCACAGATTACAGAATGCCACCAGATGTGCATCGGAAACTTCTACTGGTCTTCTAGGGAACGATCAAGGCGTACACTGTTTGAGACATTTCTCCTGTGGAGGAAAGTGCGCATGGTGACTGTTGTATTCAGTCCCGATGCAATTTCTGTGTTTCATCAACACTCTATAGTCCACAGGTTTCAGAATGCCACCAGATGAGCATCGCAAACTACAACTGGTCTTCCAGGGAACGATCAAAGCGTAGACTGTTTGACACATTACTCCCGTGGAGGAAAGTGCGCATGGTGACTGTTAAATTCAATCCCGATCCAATTTCTGTGTTTCATCAACACACTGATATTCCACAGATTACAGAATGCCTCCAGATGTGCATAGGAAACTACTACTGGTCTTCCAGGGAACGATCAATGCGTAGACTGTTTGAGACATTACTCCCGTGGAGGAAAGTGCGCATGGTGACTTTTGTATTCAATCCCGATGCAATTTCTGTGTTTCATCAACACTCTGATAGTCCACAGATTACAGAATGCCACCAGATGTGCATCGGAAACTACTACTGGTCTTCCAGGGAACGATCAAATCGTACTCTGTTTGAGACATTACTCCTGTGGAGGAGAGTGCGCATGGTGACTGTTGTTTTCAATCCCGATGCAATTTCTGTGTTTCGTCAACACCCTGATAGTCCACAGATTATAGAATGCCACCAGATGTGCATCGGAAACTACTACTGGTCTTCCAGGGAACGATCAAAGCATAGACTGTTTGAGACATTACTCCCGTGGAGGAAAGTTCGCATGGTGACTGTTGTATTCAATCCCGATGCAATATCTGAGTTTCATCAACACTTTGAAGGTCCACAGATTACAGAATGCCTATAGATGTGCATAGGAAACTACTACTGGTCTTCGAGGGAACGATCAAAGAGTAGACTGTTTGAGACATTACTCCCGTGGAGATAAGTGCACATGGTGATTGTTGTATTCAATCCCGATGCAATTTCTGTGTTTCATCAACATCCTGATAGTCCCCAGATTACAGAATGTCAATAGATGTGCATCGGAAACTACTACTGGTCTCCAGGGAACGATCTAAGAGTAGACTGTTTGAGACATTACTCCCGTGGAGAAAAGTGCGCATGGTGACTGTTGTATTCAATCCCGATGCAATTTCTGTGTTTCATTAACACTCTGATAGTCCACAGATTACAGAATGCCACCAGATGTGCATCGGAAACTACTACTTTACTTCTAGGGAGCGATCAAGGCGTAGACTGTTTGAGACATTACTCCTGTGGAGGAAAGTGCGAATGGTGACTGTTGTATTCAATCCCAATCCAATTTCTGTGTTTCATCAACACTCTGATAGTCCACAGATTACAGAATGCCACCAGATGTGAATCGGAAACTACTACTGGTCATCGAGGGAACGATCAAAGCGTAGACAGTTAGAGAAATTACTAACATGGAGGCAAGTGCGCATAGGTGACTGTTGTATTCAATCCCGATGCAATTTCTGTGTTTCATTAACACTCTGATAGTCCACTGATTACCGAATGCATCCAGATCTGCATTGGAAACTACCACTGGTCTTAAAGGGAACGATCAAAGCGTAGACTGTTTGAGACATTAATAACATGGAGGAAAGTGCGCATGGTGACTGTTATATTCAATCCCGATGCAATTTCTGTGTTTCATCAACACTCTGATAGTCCACAGATTACAGAATGCCACCAGATGTGCATCGGAAACTACTACTGGTCTTCTAGGGAACGATCAAGGCGTAGACTGTTTGAGACATTTCTTCTGTGGAGGAAAGTGCGGATGGTGACTGTTGTATTCAGTCTCGATGCAATTTCTGTGTTTCATCAACACTCTATAGTCCACAGGTTTCCGAATGCCACCAGATGAGCATCGAAAACTACTACTGGTCTTCCAGGGAACGATAAAATCGTACTCTGTTTGAGACATTACTCCTGTGGAGGAGAGTGCGCATGGTGACTGTTGTTTTCAATCCCGATGCAATTTCTGTGTTTCGTCAACACCCTGATAGTCCACAGATTATAGAATGCCACCAGATGTGCATCGGAAATTACTACTGGTCTTCCAGGGAACGATCGAAGCATAGACTGTTTGAGACATTACTCCCGTGGAGGAAAGTGCGCATGGTGACTGTTGTATTCAATCCCGATGCAATATCTGTGTTTCATCAACACTTTGAAGGTCCACAGATTACAGAATGCCTATAGATGTGCATAGGAAACTACTACTGGTCTTCCAGGGAACGATCAAAGAGTAGACTGTTTGAGACATTACTAGCGTGGAGATAAGTGCACATAGTGACTGTTGTATTCAATCCCGATGCAATTTCTGTGTCTCATCAACACTCTGATAGTCCACAGATTACAGAATGCCCCCAGATGTGCATTGGAAACTACTACTGGTCTTCCTGGGAACGATCAAAGCGTAGACAGTTTGAGACATTACTCCTGTGGAGGAAAGTGCGCATAGTGACTATTGTATTCAATCCCGGTGCAATTTCTGTGTTTCGTCAACAGTCTGGTAGCCCACAGGTTTCAGAATTCCACCAGATGTGCATCGGAAACTACTACTGGTCTTCCAGGGAACGATCAAAGCGTAGCCAGTTTGAGACATTACTCCCGTGGAGGAAAGTGTGCATGGTGCCTGTTGTATTCAATCCCGATGCAATTTCTGTGTTTCATCAACACTCTGATTGTCCACAGGTTTCAGAATGCCACCAGATGTGCATCGGAAACTACTACTGGTCTTCCAGGGAACGATCAAAGCGTAGACTGTTTGATACATTACTCCCGTGGAGGAGAGTGCGCATGGTGCCTGTTGTATTCAATCCAGATGCAATTTCTGTGTTTCATCAACACCCTGATAGTCCCCAGATTACAGAATGCCAATAGATGTGCATCGGAAACTACTACTGGTCTTCCAGGGAACGATCTAAAAGTAGACTGTTTGAGACATTACTCACGTGGAGAAAAGTGCGCATGGTGACTGTTGTATTCAATCCCGATGCAATTTCTGTGTTTCATTAACACTCTGATAGTCCACAGATTACAGAATGCCACCAGATGTGCATCGGAAACTACTACTGGACTTCTAGGGAACGATCAAGGCGTAGACTGTTTGAGACATTACTCCTGTGGAGGAAAGTGCGAATGGTGACTGTTGTATTCAGTCCCGATGCAATTTCTGTGTTTCATCAACACTCTATAGTCCACAGGTTTCAGACTGCCACCAGATGTGCATGGGAAACTACAACTGGTCTTCCGGGGAACGATCAAAGCGTAGACTGTTTGAGACATACCTCCCGTGGAGGAAAGTCCGCATGGTGACTGTTGTATTCAATCCCAATCCAATTTCTGTGTTTCATCAACACTCTGATAGTCCACAGATTACAGAATGCCACCAGATGTGAATCGGAAACTACTACTGGTCATCGAGGGAACGATCAAAGCGTAGACAGTTAGAGAAATTACTAACATGGAGGAAAGTGCGCATGGTGACTGTTGTATTCAATCCCGATGCAATTTCTGTGTTTCATCAACACTCTGATAGTCCACCGATTACAGAATGACTCCAGATGTGCATCGGAAACTACTACTGATCTTGCAGGGAACGATCAAAGCTAAACTCTTTGAGACATTACTCCCACGGAGGAAGTTGCGCATTAAGAATGTTGTATTCAATCCCGATTAAATTTCTGTGTTACATCAACACTCTGATAGTCCACAGATTTTAGAATGCCTCCGGAAGTGCATCGGAAACTACCACTGGTCTTCCAGGGAACGATCAAAGCGTAGACTCTTTGAGACATTACTAACATGGAGGCAAGTGCGCATGGTGACTGTTGTATTCAATCCCGATGCAATTTCTGTGTTTCATTAACACTCTGATAGTCCACTGATTACCGAATGCGTCCAGATCTGCATTGGAAACTACCACTGGTCTTAAAGGGAACGATCAAAGCGTAGACTGTTTGAGACATTACTAACATGGAGGAAAGTGCGCATGGTGACTGTTGTATTCGATCCCAATCCAATTTCTGTGTTTCATCAACACTCTCATATTCCACAGATTACAGAATGCCTCCAGATGTCCATCGGAAACTACTACTGGTCTTCCAGGGAACGATCAAAGCGTAAACCCTTTGAGACATTACTCCCATGGAGGAAGGTGCGCTTGGTGAATGTTGTAATCAATCCCGATTAAATTTCTGTGTTTCATCAACACTCTGAAAGTCCACAGATTACAGAATGTCTCCAGATGTGCATTGGAAACTACCACTGGTCTTCCAGGGATCGATCAATGCGCTGACTGTTTGGGACATTACAAACATGGAGGAAAGTGCGCATGGTGACTGTTGTATTCAATTTCGATGCAATATCTGTGTTTCATCAACACTTTGAAGGTCCACAGATTACAGAATGCCTATAGATGTGCATAGTAATCAACTGCTGGTCTTCCAGGGAACGATCAAAGCGTAGACTGTTTGAGACATTACTCCCGTGGAGGAAAGTGTGCATGGTGACTGTTGTATTCAATCCCGATGCAATTTCTGTGTTTCATCAACACTCTGATAGTCCACAGATTACAGAATGCCTATAGATGTGCATCGGAAACTACTACTGGTCTTCCAGGGAACGATCTAAGCGTAGACTGTTTGAGACATTACTCCCGTGGAGAAAAGTGCGCATGGTGATTGTTGTATTCAATCCCGATGCAATTTCTGTGTCTCATCAACACTCTGATAGTCCACTGATTACACAATGCCACCAGATGTGCATCGGAAACTACTACTGGTCTTCTAGGGAACGATCAAGTCGTAGACTGTTTGAGACATTACTCCTGTGGAGGAAAGTGCGCATGTTGACTGTTGTATTCAGTCCCGAAGCAATTTCTGTGTTTCATCAACACTCTATAGTCCACAGTTTTCAGAATGCCACCAGATGTGCATCGGAAACTACAACTGGTCTTCCAGGGAACGATCAAAGCGTAGACTGTTTGAGACATACCTCCCGTGGAGGAAAGTGCGCATGGTGACTGTTGTATTCAATCCCGATCCAATTTCTGTGTTTCATCAACACTCTGATAGTCCACAGGTTACAGAACTCCACCAGTTGTGCATCGGAAACTACTACTGGTCATCGAGGGAACGATCAAAGCGTAGACAGTTAGAGACATTACTAACATGGAGGAAAGTGCGCATGGTGACTGTTGTATTCAATCCCGATGCAATTTCTGTGTTTCATCAACACTGTGATAGTCCACCGGTTACAGAATGCCTCCAGATGTGCATCGGAAACTACTACTGATCTTGCAGGGAACGATCAACGCGTAACCTCTTTGAGACATTACTCCCACGGAGGAAGGTGCGCATTAAGACTGTTGTATTCAATCCCGATTAAATTTCTGTGTTTCATCAACACTCTGATAGGCCACAGATTTTAGAATGCCTCCGGATGTGCATCGTAAACTACCACTGGTCTTCCAGGCAACGATCTAAGCGTAGACTCTTTGAGACATTACTAACATGGAGGCAAGTGCGCATGGTGACTGTTGTATTCAATCCCGATGCAATTTCTGTGTTTCATCAACACTTTGAAGGTCCACAGATTACAGAATGCGTCCACATCTGCATTGGAAACTACCACTGGTCTTAATGGGAACGATCAAAGCGTAGAATGTTTGAGACATTACTAACATGGAGGAAAGTGCGCATTGTGACTGTTGTAATCAATCCCGATTAAATTTCTGTGTTTCATCAACACTTTGAAGGTCCACAGATTACAGAATGTGTCCAGATGTGCATTGGAATCTACCACTGGTCTTAAAGGGAACGATCAAAGCGTAGACTGTTTGAGACGTTACTCCCGTGGAGGAAAGTGCGCATGGTGACTGTTGTATTCAATCCCGATGCAATTTCTGTGTTTCGTCAACACCCTGATAGTCCACGGATTATAGAATGCCACTAGATGTGCATCGGAAACTACTACTTACTGGTCTTCCAGGGAACGATGAAAGCATAGACTGTTAGAGACATTACTCCCGTGGAGGAAAGTGCGAATGGTGACTGTTGTATTCAATCCCGATGCAATATCTGTGTTTCATCAACACTTTGAAGGTCCACAGATTACAGAATGCCTATAGATCTGCATAGGAAACTACTACTGGTCATCCAGGGAACGATCAAAGAGTAGACTGTTTGAGACATTACTCCCGTGGAGATAAGTGCACATGGTGACTGTTGTATTCAATCCCGATGCAATTTCTGTGTCTCATCAACACTCTGATAGTCCACGGATTACAGAATGCCCCCAGATGTGCATTGGAAGCTACTACTCTTCTTCCTGGGTACGATCAAAGCGTAGACAGTTTGAGACATTACTCCTGTGGAGGAAAGTGCGCGTGGTGACTATTGTATTCAATCCCGGTGCAATTTCTGTGTTTCATCAACAGTCTGGTAGCCCACAGGTTTCAGAATTCCACCAGATGTGCATCGGAAACTACTACTGGTCTTCCAGGGAACGATCAAAGCGTAGACTGTTTGAGACATTATACACGTGGGGGAAAGTGCCCATGATGACTGTTCTATTCAACCCCGATTCAATTTCTGTGTTTCATATACACTCTGATAGTCCACAGATTACAAAATTCCACCAGATGTGCATCGGAAACTACTACTGGTCTTCTAGGGAACGATCAAGGCGTAGACTGTCTGAGACATTACTCCTGTGGAGGAAAGTGTGCATGGTGACTGTTGTATTCAATCCCGATGCAATTTCTGTGTTTCATCAACACTCTGATTGTCCACAGGTTTCAGAATGCCACCAGATGTGCATCAGAAACTACTACTGGTCTTCCAGGGAACGATCTAAAAGTAGACTGTTTGATACATTACTCCCGTGGAGGAAAGTGCGCATGGTGACTGTTGTATTCAATCCCGATGCAATTTCTGTGTTTCATCAACATCCTGATAGTCCCCAGATTACAGAATGCCAATAGATGTGCATCGGAAACTACTACTGGTCTTCCAGGGAACGATCTAAGAGTAGACTGTTTGAGACATTACTCCCGTGGAGAAAAGTGCGCATGGTGACTGTTGTATTCAATTCCGATGCAAATTCTGTGTTTCATTAACACACTGATAGTCCACAGATTACAGAATGCCACCAGATGTGCATCGGAAACTACTACTGGACTTCTAGGGAACGATCAAGGCGTAGACTGTTTGAGACATTACTCCTGTGGAGGAAAGTGCGAATGGTGACTGTTGTATTCAATCCCAATCCAATTTCTGTGTTTCATCAACACTCTGATAGTCCACAGATTACAGAATGCCACCAGATGTGAATCGGAAACTACTACTGGTCATCGAGGGAACGATCAAAGCGTAGACAGTTAGAGAAATTACTAACATGGAGGAAAGTGCGCATGGTGACTGTTGTATTCCATCCCGATGCAATTTCTGGGTTTCATCAACACTCTGATAGTCCACCGATTACAGAATGACTCCAGATGTGCATCAGAAACTACTACTGATCTTGCAGGGAACGATCAAAGCGTAAACTCTTTGAGACATTACTCCCACGGAGGAAGGTGCGCATTAAGAATGTTGTATTCAATCCCGATTAAATTTCTGTGTTACATCAACACTCTGATAGTCCACAAATTTTAGAATGCCTCCGGATGTGCATCGGAAACTACCACTGGTCTTCCAGGGAACGATCAAAGCGTAGACTCTTTGAGACATTACTAACATGGAGGCAAGTGCGCATGGTGACTGTTGTATTCAATGCCGATGCAATTTCTGTGTTTCATTAACACTCTGATAGTCCACTGATTACCGAATGCGTCCAGATCTGCATTGGAAACTACCACTGGTCTTAAAGGGAACGATCAAAGCGTAGACTGTTTGAGACATTACTAACATGGAGGAAAGTGCGAATGGTGACTGTTATATTCAATCCCGATGCAATTTCTGTGTTTCATCAACACTCTGATAGTCCACAGGTTTCAGAATGCCACCAGATGAGCATCGCAAACTACAACTGGTCTTCCAGGGAACGATCAGAGCGTAGTCTGTTTGACACATTACTCCCGTGGAGGAAAGTGCGCATGGTGACTGTTGGATTCAATCCCGATCCAATTTCTGTGTTTCATCAACACTCTGATAGTCCACAGATTACAGAATGCCTCCAGATGTGCATAGGAAAATACTACTGGTCTTCCAGGGAACGATCAAAGCGTAGACTGTTTGAGACATTACTCCCGTGGAGGAAAGTGCGCATGGTGACTTTTGTATTCAATCCCGATGCAATTTCTGTGTTTCATCAACACTCTGATAGTCCACAGATTACAGAATGCCACCAGATGTGCATCGAAAACTACTACTGGTCTTCCAGGGAACGATCAAATCGTACTCTGTTTGAGACATTACTCCTGTGGAGGAGAGTGCGCATGGTGACTGTTGTTTTCAATCCCGATGCAATTTCTGTGTTTCGTCAACACCCTGATAGTCCACAGATTATAGAATGCCACCAGATGTGCATCGGAAACTACTACTGGTCTTCCAGGGAACGATCAAAGCATAGACTGTTTGAGACATTACTCCCGTGGAGGAAAGTGCGCATGGTGACTGTTGTATTCAATCCCGATGCAATATCTGTGTTTCATCAACACTTTGTAGGTGCACAGATTACAGAATGCCTATAGATGTGCATAGGAAAATACTACTGGTCTTCCAGGGAACGATCAAAGAGTAGACTGTTTGAGACATTACTCCCGTGGAGATAAGTGCACATGGTGACTGTTGTATTCAATCCCAATCCAATTTCTGTGTTTCATCAACACTCTGATAGTCCACAGATTACAGAATGCCACCAGATGTGAATCGGAAACTACTACTGGTCTTCCAGGGAACGATCAAATCGTAGACTGTTTGAGACATTACTCCCGTGGAGGAAAGTGCGCATGGTGACTGTTGTATTCAATCCCGATGCAATTTCTGTGTTTCATCAACACCCTGATAGTCCCCAGATTACAGAATGCCAATAGATGTGCATCGGAAACTACTACTGGTCTTCCAGGGAACGATCTAAAAGTAGACTGTTTGAGACATTACTCCCGTGGAGAAAAGTGCGCATGGTGACTGTTGTATTCAATCCCGATGCAATTTCTGTGTTTCATTAACACTCTGATAGTACACAGATTACAGAATGTCACCAGATGTGCATCGGAAACTACTACTGGACTTCTAGGGAACGATCAAGGCGTAGACTGTTTGAGACATTACTCCTGTGGAGGAAAGTGCGAATGGTGACTGTTGTATTCAGTCCCGATGCAATTTCTGTGTTTCATCA
This sequence comes from Schistocerca gregaria, assembly GCF_023897955.1. Classification (NCBI taxonomy): domain Eukaryota; kingdom Metazoa; phylum Arthropoda; class Insecta; order Orthoptera; family Acrididae; genus Schistocerca; species Schistocerca gregaria. The sequence goes on along the minus strand of NC_064928.1, from coordinate 47,574,014 downwards.
ACACTCTATAGTCCACAGGTTTCAGAATGCCACCAGATGTGCATGGGAAACTACAACTGGTCTTCCAGGGAACGATCAAAGCGTAGACTGTTTGAGACATACCTCCCGTGGAGGAAGGTGCGCATGGTGACTGTTGTAATCAATCCCGATTAAATTTCTGTGTTTCATCAACACTCTGAATGTCCACAGATTACAGAATGTCTCCAGATGTGCATTGGAAACTACCACTGGTCTACCAGGGATCGATCAATGCGCTGACTGTTTGGGACATTACAAACATGGAGGAAAGTGCGCATGGTGACTGATGTATTCAATTTCGATGCAATATCTGTGTTTCGTCAACACTTTGAAGGTCCACAGATTACGGAATGCCTATAGATGTGCATAGTAATCTACTGCTGGTCTTCCAGGGAACGATCAAAGCGTAGACTGTTTGAGACATTACTCCCGTGGAGGAAAGTGCGCATGGTGACTGTTGTATTCAATCCCGATGCAATTTCTGTGTTTCATCAACACTCTGATAGTCCACAGATTACAGAATGCCACCAGATGTGCATCGGAAACTACTACTGATCTTCCAGGGAACGATCAAATCGTACTCTGTTTGAGACATTACTCCTGTGGAGGAAAGTGCGCATGGTGACTGTTGTTTTCAATGACAATGCAATTTCTGTGTTTTGTCAACACCCTGATAGTCCACAGATTGTAGAATGCCACCAGATGTGCATCGGAAACTACTACTGGTCTTCCAGTGAACGATCAAAGCATAGACTGTTCGAGACATTACTCCCGTGGAGGAAAGTGCGCATGGTGACTATGGTATTCAATCCCGATGCAATTTCTGTGTTTCATCAACAGTCTGGTAGTCCACAGGTTTCAGAATTCCACCAGATGTGCATCGGAATCTACTACTGGTCTTCCAGGGAACGATCAAAGCGTAGACTGTTTGAGACTTTACACACGTGGAAGAAAGTGCCCATGATGACTGTTCTATTCAATCCCGATCCAATTTCTGTGTTTTATCTACACTCTGATAGTCCACAGATTATAGAATTCCACCAGATGTGCATCGGAAACTACTACTGGTCTTCTAGGGAACGATCAAGGCGTAGACTGTTTGAGACATTACTCCTGTGGAGGAAAGTGTGCATGGTGACTGTTGTATTCAATCCCGATGCAATTTCTGTGTTTCATCAACACTCTGATATTCCACAGGTTTCAGAAGGCCACCAGATGTGCATCGGAAACTACTACAGGTCTTCCAGGGAACGATCAAAGCGTAGAATGTTTGATACATTACTCCCGTGGAGGAAAGTGCGCATGGTGACTGTTGTATTCAATCCCGATGCAATTTCTGTGTTTCATCAACACTCTGATAGACCCCAGATTACGGAATGCCAATAGTTGTGCATGGGAAACTACTACTGGTCTTCCAGGGAACGATCAAAGCGTACACTGTTAGAGACATTTCTAACATGGAGGAAAGTGCGCATGGTGACTGTTATATTCAATCACGATGCAATTTATGTGTTTCATCAACACTCTGATAGTCCACTGATTACAGAATGCCTCCAGATGTGCATCGGAAACTACTACTGGTCTTGCAGGGAACGATGAAAGCGTAAACTCTTTGAGACTTTACTCCCTTGGAGGTAGGTGCGCATGGTGACTGTTGCAATCAATCCCGATTAAATTTCTGTGTTTCATCAACGTTCTGATAGTCCCCAGATTACAGAATGCCAACAGATGTGCATCGGAAACTACTACTGGTCTTCCAGGGAACGATCAAAGAGTAGACTGTTTGAGACGTTAATCCCGTGGAGAAAAGTGAGCATGGTGACTGTTGTATTCGATCCCGATGCAATTTCTGTGTCTCATCAACACTCTGATAGTCCACAGATTACAGAATGCCACCAGATGTGCATCGGAAACTACTACTGGTCTTCTAGGGAACGATCAAGGCGTAGACTGTTTGAGACATTTCTCCCGTGGAGGAAAGTGCGCATGGTGACTGTTGTATTCAGTCCCGATGCAATTTCTGTGTTTCATCAACACTCTATAGTCCACAGGTTTCAGAATGCCACCAGATGAGCATCGCAAACTACAACTGGTCTTCCAGGGAAAGATCAAAGCGTAGACTGTTTGACACATTACTCCCGTGGAGGAAAGTGCGCATGGTGACTGTTAAATTCAATCCCGATCCAATTTCTGTGTTTCATCAACACTCTGATATTCCACAGATTACAGAATGCCTCCAGATGTGCATAGGAAACTACTACTGGTCTTCCAGGGAACGATCAAAGCGTAGACTGTTTGAGACATTACTCCTGTGGAGGAAAGTGCGCATGGTGACTTTTGTATTCAATCCCGATGCAATTTCTGTGTTTCATCAACACTCTGATAGTCCACAGATTACAGAATGCCCCCAGATGTGCATTGCAAACTACTACTCTTCTTCCTGGGTAGGATCAAAGCGTAGACAGTTTGAGACATTACTCCTGTGGAGGAAAGTGCGCATGGTGACTATTGTATTCAATCCCGGTGCAATTTCTGTGTTTCATCAACAGTCTGGTAGCCCACAGGTTTCAGAATTCCACCAGATGTGCATCGGAAACTACTACTGGTCTTCCAGGGAACGATCAAAGCGTAGACTGTTTGAGACATTATACACGTGGGGGAAAGTGCCCATGATGACTGTTCTATTCAATCCCGATCCAATTTCTGTGTTTCATCTACACTCTGATAGTCCACAGATTACAAAATTCCACCAGATGTGCATCGGAAACTACTACTGGTCTTCTAGGGAACGATCAAGGCGTAGACTGTCTGAGACATTACTCCTGTGGAGGAAAGTGTGCATGGTGACTGTTGTATTCAATCCCGATGCAATTTCTGTGTTTCATCAACACTCTGATTGTCCACAGGTTTCAGAATGCCACCAGATGTGCATCAGAAACTACTACTGGTCTTCCAGGGAACGATCTAAAAGTAGACTGTTTGATACATTACTCCCGTGGAGGAAAGTGCGCATGGTGACTGTTGTATTCAATCCCGATGCAATTTCTGTGTTTCATCAACATCCTGATAGTCCCCAGATTACAGAATGCCAATAGATGTGCATCGGAAACTACTACTGGTCTTCCAGGGAACGATCTAAGAGTAGACTGTTTGAGACATTACTCCCGTGGAGAAAAGTGCGCATGGTGACTGTTGTGTTCAATCCCGATGCAATTTCTGTGTTTCATTAACACACTGATAGTCCACAGATTACAGAATGCCACCAGATGTGCATCGGAAACTACTACTGGACTTCTAGGGAACGATCAAGGCGTAGACTGTTTGAGACATTACTCCTGTGGAGGAAAGTGCGAATGGTGACTGTTGTATTCAATCCCAATCCAATTTCTGTGTTTCATCAACACTCTGATAGTCCACAGATTACAGAATGCCACCAGATGTGAATCGGAAACTACTACTGGTCATCGAGCGAACGATCAAAGCGTAGACAGTTAGAGAAATTACTAACATGGAGGCAAGTGCGCATGGTGACTGTTGTATTCAATCCCGATGCAATTTCTGTGTTTCGTCAACACCCTGATAGTCCACAGATTATAGAATGCCACCAGATGTGCATCGGAAACTACTACTGGTCTTCCAGGGAACGATCAAAGCATAGACTGTTTGAGACATTACTCCCGTGGAGGAAAGTGCGCATGGTGACTGTTGTATTCAATCCCGATGCAATATCTGTGTTTCATCAACACTTTGAAGGTGCACAGATTACAGAATGCCTATAGATGTGCATAGGAAAATACTCTTGGTCTTCCAGGGAACGATCAAAGAGTAGACTGTTTGAGACATTACTCCCGTGGAGATAAGTGCACATGGTGACTGTTGTATTCAATCCCAATCCAATTTCTGTGTTTCATCAACACTCTGATAGTCCACAGATTACAGAATGCCACCAGATGTGAATCGGAAAATACTACTGGTCTTCCAGGGAACGATCAAAGCGTAGACTGTTTGATACATTACTCCCGTGGAGGAAAGTGCGCATGGTGACTGTTGTATTCAATCCCGATGCAATTTCTGTGTTTCATCAACACTCTATAGTCCACAGGTTTCAGAATGCCACCAGATGTGCATGGGAAACTACAACTGGTCTTCCAGGGAACGATCAAAGCGTAGACTGTTTGAGACATACCTCCCGTGGAGGAAAGTGCGCATGGTGACTGTTGTATTCAATCCCAATCCAATTTCTGTGTTTCATCAACACTCTGATAGTCCACAGATTACAGAATGCCACCAGATGTGCATCGGAAACTACTACTGATCTTGCAGGGAACGATCAAAGCGTAAACTCTTTGAGACATTACTCTCACGGAGGAAGTTGCGCATTAAGAATGTTGTATTCAATCCCGATTAAATTTCTGTGTTACATCAAAACTCTGATAGTCCACAGATTTTAGAATGCCTCCGGATGTGCATCGGAAACTACCACTGGTCTTCCAGGGAACGATCAAAGCGTAGACTCATTGAGACATTACTAACATGGAGGCAAGTGCGCATGGTGACTGTTGTATTCAATCCCGATGCAATTTCTGTGTTTCATTAACACTCTGATAGTCCACTGATTACCGAATGCGTCCAGATCTGCATTGGAAACTACCACTGGTCTTAAAGGGAACGATCAAAGCGTAGACTGTTTGAGACATTACTAACATGGAGGAAAGTGCGCATGGTGACTGTTATATTCAATCCCGATGCAATTTCTGTGTTTCATCAACACTCTGATAGTCCACAGATTACAGAATGATTCCAGATGTCCATCGGAAACTACTACTGGTCTTCCAGGGAACGATCAAAGCGTAAACCCTTTGAGACATTACTCCCATGGAGGAAGGTGCGCATGGTGACTGTTGTAATCAATCCCGATTAAATTTCTGTGTTTCATCAACACTCTGAAAGTCCACAGATTACAGAATGTCTCCAGATGTGCATTGGAAACTACTACTGGTCTTCCAGGGAACGATCAAATCGTACTCTGTTTGAGACATTACTCCTGTGGAGGAAAGTGCGCATGGTGACTGTTGTTTTCAATGACAATGCAATTTCTGTGTTTTGTCAACACCCTGATAGTCCACAGATTGTAGAATGCCACCAGATGTGCATCGGAAACTACTACTGGTCTTCCAGGGAACGATCAAAGCATAGACTGTTCGAGACATTACTCCCGTGGAGGAAAGTGCGCATGGTGACTGTTGTATTCAATCCCAATGCAATATCTGTGTTTCATCAACACTTTGAAGGTCCACAGATTACAGAATGCCTATGGATGTGCATAGGAAACTACTACTGGCCTTCCAGGGAACGATCAAATCGTACTCTGTTTGAGACACTACTCCTGTGGAGGAAAGTGCGCATGGTGACTATGGTATTCAATCCCGATGCAATTTCTGTGTTTCATCAACAGTCTGGTAGTCCACAGGTTTCAGAATTCCACCAGATGTGCATCGGAATCTACTACTGGTCTTCCAGGGAACGATCAAAGCGTAGACTGTTTGAGACTTTACACACATGGAAGAAAGTGCCCATGATGACTGTTCTATTCAATCCCGATCCAATTTCTGTGTTTTATCTACACTCTGATAGTCCACAGATTATAGAATTCCACCAGATGTGCATCGGAAACTACTACTGGTCTTCTAGGGAACGATCAAGGCGTAGACTGTTTGAGACATTACACCTGTGGAGGAAAGTGTGCATGGTGACTGTTGTATTCAATCCCGATGCAATTTCTGTGTTTCATCAACACTCTGATAGTCCACAGGTTTCAGAAGGCCACCAGATGTGCATCGGAAACTACTACAGGTCTTCCAGGGAACGATCAAAGCGTAGAATGTTTGATACATTACTCCCGTGGAGGAAAGTGCACATGGTGACTGTTGTATTCAATCCCGATGCAATTTCTGTGTTTCATCAACACTCTGATAGTCCCCAGATTACAGAATGCCAATAGATGTGCATGGGAAACTACTACTGGTCTTCCAGGGAACGATCAAAGCGTACACTGTTAGAGACATTTCTAACATGGAGGAAAGTGCGCATGGTGACTGTTATATTCAATCACGATGCAATTTATGTGTTTCATCAACACTCTGATAGTCCACTGATTACAGAATGCCTCCAGATGTGCATCGGAAACTACTACTGGTCTTGCAGGGAACGATGAAAGCGTAAACTCTTTGAGACTTTACTCCCTTGGAAGTAGGTGCGCATGGTGACTGTTGCAATCAATCCCGATTAAATTTCTGTGTTTCATCAACACTCTGATAGTCCCTAGATTACAGAATGCCAACAAATGTGCATCGGAAACTACTACTGGTCTTCCAGGGAACGATCTAAGAGTAGACTGTTTGAGACGTTAATCCCGTGGAGAGAAGTGCGCATGGTGACTGTTGTATTCAATCCCGATGCAATTTCTGTGTCTCATCAACACTCTGATAGTCCACAGATTACAGAATGCCACCAGATGTGCATCGGAATTTACTACTGGTCTTCTAGGGAACGATCAAGGCGTAGACTGTTTGAGACATTTCTCCTGTGGAGGAAAGTGCGCATGGTGACTGTTGTATTCAGTCCCGATGCAATTTCTGTGTTTCATCAACACTCTATAGTCCACAGGTTTCAGAATGCCACCAGATGAGCATCGCAAACTACAACTGGTCTTCCAGGGAACGATCAAAGCTTAGACTGTTTGACACATTACTCCCGTGGAGGAAAGTGCGCATGGTGAATGTTAAATTCAATCCCGATCCAATTCCTGTGTTTCATCAACACTCTGATATTCCACAGATTACAGAATGCCTCCAGATGTGCATAGGAAACTACTACTGGTCTTCCAGGGAACGATCAAAGCGTAGACTGTTTGAGACATTACTCCTGTGGAGGAAAGTGCGCATGGTGACTTTTGTATTCAATCCCGATGCAATTTCTGTGTTTCATCAACACTTTGAAGGTCCACAGATTACAGAATGCCTATAGATGTGCATAGGAAACTACTACTGGTCTTCCAGGGAACGATCAAAGAGTAGACTGTTTGAGACATTACTCCCGTGGAGATAAGTGCACATGGTGACTGTTGTATTCAATCCCGATGCAATTTCTGTGTCTCATCAACACTCTGATAGTCCACAGATTACAGAATGCCCCCAGATGTGCATTGGAAACTACTACTCTTCTTCCTGGGTACGATCAAAGCGTAGACAGTTTGAGACATTACTCCTGTGGAGGAAAGTGCGCATGGTGACTATTGTATTCAATCCCGGTGCAATTTCTGTGTTTCATCAACAGTCTGGTAGCCCACAGGTTTCAGAATTCCACCAGATGTGCATCGGAAACTACTACTGGTCTTCGAGGGAACGATCAAAGCGTAGACTGTTTGAGACATTATACACGTGGGGGAAAGTGCCTATGATGACTGTTCTATTCAATCCCGATCCAATTTCTGTGTTTCATCTACACTCTGATAGTCCACAGATTACAAAATTCCACCAGATGTGCATCGGAAACTACTACTGGTCTTCTAGGGAACGATCAAGGCGTAGACTGTCTGAGACATTACTGCTGTGGAGGAAAGTGTGCATGGTGACTGTTGTATTCAATCCCGATGCAATTTCTGTGTTTCATCAACACTCTGATTGTCCACAGGTTTCAGAATGCCACCAGATGTGCATCAGAAACTACTACTGGTCTTCCAGGGAACGATCTAAAAGTTGACTGTTTGATACATTACTCCCGTGGAGGAAAGTGCGCATGGTGACTGTTGTATTCAATCCCGATGCAATTTCTGTGTTTCATCAACATCCTGATAGTCCCCAGATTACAGAATGCCAATAGATGTGCATCGGAAACTACTACTGGTCTTCCAGGGAACGATCTAAGAGTAGACTGTTTGAGACATTACTCCTGTGGAGAAAAGTGCGCATGGTGACTGTTGTATTCAATCCCGATGCAATTTCTGTGTTTCATTAACACACTGATAGTCCACAGATTACAGAATGCCACCAGATGTGCATCGGAAACTACTACTGGACTTCTAGGGAACGATCAAGACGTAGACTGTTTGAGACATTACTCCTGTGGAGGAAAGTGCGAATGGTGACTGTTGTATTCAATCCCAATCCAATTTCTGTGTTTCATCAACACTCTGATAGTCCACAGATTACAGAATGCCACCAGATGTGAATCGGAAACTACTACTGGTCATCGAGGGAACGATCAAAGCGTAGACAGTTAGAGAAATTACTAACATGGAGGAAAGTGCGCATGGTGACTGTTGTATTCCATCCCGATGCAATTTCTGTGTTTCATCAACACTCTGATAGTCCACCGAATACAGAATGACTCCAGATGTGCATCAGAAACTACTACTGATCTTGCAGGGAACGATCAAAGCGTAAACTCTTTGAGACATTACTCCCACGGAGGAAGGTGAGCATTAAGAATATTGTATTCAATACCGATTAAATTTCTGTGTTACATCAACACTCTGATAGTCCACAGATTTTAGAATGCCTCCGGATGTGCATCGGAAACTACCACTGGTCTTCCAGGGAACGATCAAAGCGTAGACTCTTTGAGACATTACTAACATGGAGGCAAGTGCGCATGGTGACTGTTGTATTCAATCCCGATGCAATATCTGTGTTTCATTAACACTCTGATAGTCCACTGATTACCGAATGCGTCCAGATCTGCATTGGAAACTACCACTGGTCTTAAAGGGAACGATCAAAGCGTAGACTGTTTGAGACATTACTAACATGGAGGAAAGTGCGCATGGTGACTGTTATATTCAATCCCGATGCAATTTCTGTGTTTCATCAACACTCTGATAGTCCACAGGTTTCAGAATGCCACCAGATGAGCATCGCAAACTACAACTGGTCTTCCAGGGAACGATCAAAGCGTAGTCTGTTTGACACATTACTCCTGTGGAGGAAAGTGCGCATGGTGACTGTTGGATTCAATCCCGATCCAATTTCTGTGTTTCATCAACACTCTGATAGTCCACAGATTACAGAATGCCTCCAGATGTGCATAGGAAACTACTACTGGTCTTCCAGGGAACGATCAAAGCGTAGACTGTTTGAGACATTACTCCCGTGGTGGAATGTGCGCATGGTGACTGTTGTTTTCAATCCCGATGCAATTTCTGTGTTTCGTCAACACCCTGATAGTCCACAGATTATAGAATGCCACCAGATGTGCATCGGAAACAACTACTGGTCTTCCAGGGAACGATCAAAGCATAGACTGTTTGAGACATTACTCCCGTGGAGGAAAGTGCGCATGGTGACTGTTGTATTCAATCCCGATGCAATATCTGTGTTTCATCAACACTTTGAAGGTGCACAGATTACAGAATGCCTATAGATGTGCATAGGAAAATACTACTGGTTTTCCAGGGAACGATCAAAGAGTAGACTGTTTGAGACATTACTCCCGTGGAGATAAGTGCACATGGTGACTGTTGTATTCAATCCCAATCCAATTTCTGTGTTTCATCAACACTCTGATAGTCCACAGATTACAGAATGCCACCAGATGTGAATCGGAAACTACTACTGGTCTTCCAGGGAACGATCAAAGCGTAGTCTGTTTGATACATTACTCCCGTGGAGGAATGTGCGCATGGTGACTGTTGTATTCAATCCCGATGCAATTTCTGTGTTTCATCAACACCCTGATAGTCCCCAGATTACAGAATGCCAATAGATGTGCATCGGAAACTACTACTGGTCTTCCAGGGAACGATCTAAAAGTAGACTGTTTGAGACATTACTCCCGTGGAGAAAAGTGCGCATGGTGACTGTTGTATTCAATCCCGATGCAATTTCTGTGTTTCATTAACACTCTGATAGTACACAGATTACAGAATGTCACCAGATGTGCATCGGAAACTACTACTGGACTTCTAGGGAACGATCAAGGCGTAGACTGTTTGAGACATTACTCCTGTGGAGGAAAGTGCGAATGGTGACTGTTGTATTCAGTCCCGATGCAATTTCTGTGTTTCATCAACACTCTATAGTCCACAGGTTTCAGAATGCCACCAGATGTGCATGGGAAACTACAACTGGTCTTCCAGGGAACGATCAAAGCGTAGACTGTTTGAGACATACCTCCCGTGGAGGAAAGTGCGCATGGTGACTGTTGTATTCAATCCCAATCCAATTTCTGTGTTTCACCAACACTCTGATAGTCCACAGATTACAGAATGCCACCAGATGTGCATCGGAAACTACTACTGATCTTGCAGGGAACGATCAAAGCGTAAACTCTTTGAGACATTACTCTCACGGAGGAAGTTGCGCATTAAGAATGTTGTATTCAATCCCGATTAAATTTCTGTGTTACATCAAAACTCTGATAGTCCACAGATTTTAGAATGCCTCCGGATGTGCATCGGAAACTACCACTGGTCTTCCAGGGAACGATCAAAGCGTAGACTCATTGAGACATTACTAACATGGAGGCAAGTGCGCATGGTGACTGTTGTATTCAATCCCGATGCAATTTCTGTGTTTCATTAACTCTCTGATAGTCCACTGATTACCGAATGCGTCCAGATCTGCATTGGAAACTACCACTGGTCTTAAAGGGAACGATCAAAGCGTAGACTGTTTGAGACATTACTAACATGGAGGAAAGTGCGCATGGTGACTGTTATATTCAATCCCGATGCAATTTCTGTGTTTCATCAACACTCTGATAGTCCACAGATTACAGAATGCCTCCAGATGTCCATCGGAAACTACTACTGGTCTTCCAGGGAACGATCAAAGCGTAAACCCTTTGAGACATTACTCCCATGGAGGAAGGTGCGCATGGTGACTGTTGTAATCAATCCCGATTAAATTTCTGTGTTTCATCAACACTCTGAAAGTCCACAGATTACAGAATGTCTCCAGATGTGCATTGGAAACTACCACTGGTCTTCCAGGGATCGATCAATGCGCTGACTGTTTGGGACATTACAAACATGGAGGAAAGTGCGCATGGTGACTGATGTATTCAATTTCGATGCAATATCTGTGTTTCGTCAACACTTTGAAGGTCCACAGATTACAGAATGCCTATAGATGTGCATAGTAATCTACTGCTGGTCTTCCAGGGAACGATCAAAGCGTAGACTGTTTGAGACATTACTCCCGTGGAGGAAAGTGCGCATGGTGACTGTTGTATTCAATCCCGATGCAATTTCTGTGTTTCATCAACACTCTGATAGTCCACAGATTACAGAATGCCACCAGATGTGCATCGGAAACTACTACTGGTCTTCCAGGGAACGATCAAATCGTACTCTGTTTGAGACATTACTCCTGTGGAGGAAAGTGCGCATGGTGACTGTTGTTTTCAATGACAATGCAATTTCTGTGTTTTGTCAACACCCTGATGGTCCACAGATTGTAGAATGCCACCAGATGTGCATCGGAAACTACTACTGGTCTTCCAGGGAACGATCAAAGCATAGGCTGTTCGAGACATTACTCCCGTGGAGGAAAGTGCGCATGGTGACTGTTGTATTCAATCCCAATGCAATATCTGTGTTTCATCAACACTTTGAAGGTCCACAGATTACAGAATGCCTATAGATGTGCATAGGAAACTACTACTGGCCTTCCAGGGAACGATCAAATCGTACTCTGTTTGAGACATTACTCCTGTGGAGGAAAGTGCGCATGGTGACTATGGTATTCAATCCCGATGCAATTTCTGTGTTTCATCAACAGTCTGGTAGTCCACAGGTTTCAAAATTCCACCAGATGTGCATCGGAATCTACTACTGGTCTTCCAGGGAACGATCAAAGCGTAGACTGTTTGAGACTTTACACACGTGGAAGAAAGGGCCCATGATGACTGTTCTATTCAATCCCGATCCAATTTCTGTGTTTTATCTACACTCTGATAGTCCACAGATTATAGAATTCCACCAGATGTGCATCGGAAACTACTACTGGTCTTCTAGGGAACGATCAAGGCGTAGACTGTTTGAGACATTACTCCTGTGGAGGAAAGTGTGCATGGTGACTGTTGTATTCAATCCCGATGCAATTTCTGTGTTTCATCAACACTCTGATAGTCCACAGGTTTCAGAAGGCCACCAGATGTGCATCGGAAACTACTACAGGTCTTCCAGGGAACGATCAAAGCGTAGAATGTTTGATACATTACTCCCGTGGAGGAAAGTGCGCATGGTGACTGTTGTATTCAATAGCGATGCAATTTCTGTGTTTCATCAACACTCTGATAGTCCCCAGATTACAGAATGCCAATAGATGTGCATGGGAAACTACTACTGGTCTTCCAGGGAACGATCAAAGCGTACACTGTTAGAGACATTTCTAACATGGAGGAAAGTGCGCATGGTGACTGTTATATTCAATCACGATGCAATTTATGTGTTTCATCAACACACTGATAGTCCACAGATTACAGAATGTCTCCAGATGTCCATTGGAAACTACCACTGGTCTTCCAGGGAACGATCAATGCGTAAACCCTTTGAGACATTACTCCCATGGAGGAAGGTGCGCATGGTGACTGTTGTAATCAATCCCGATTAAATTTCTGTGTTTCATCAACACTCTGAAAGTCCACAGATTACAGAATGTCTCCAGATGTGCATTGGAAACTACCACTGGTCTTCCAGGGATCGATCAATGCGCTGACTGTTTGGGACATTACAAACATGGAGGAAAGTGCGCATGGTGACTGATGTATTCAATTTCGATGCAATATCTGTGTTTCGTCAACACTTTGAAGGTCCACAGATTACAGAATGCCTATAGATGTGCATAGTAATCTACTGCTGGTCTTCCAGAGAACGATCAAAGCGTAGACTGTTTGAGACATTACTCCCGTGGAGGAAAGTGCGCATGGTGACTGTTGTATTCAATCCCGATGCAATTTCTGTGTTTCATCAACACTCTGATAGTCCACAGATTACAGAATGCCACCAGATGTGCATCGGAAACTACTACTGGTCTTCCAGGGAACGATCAAATCGTACTCTGTTTGAGACATTACTCCTGTGGAGGAAAGTGCGCATGGTGACTGTTGTTTTCAATGACAATGCAATTTCTGTGTTTTGTCAACACCCTGATGGTCCACAGATTGTAGAATGCCACCAGATGTGCATCGGAAACTACTACTGGTCTTCCAGGGAACGATCAAAGCATAGGCTGTTCGAGACATTACTCCCGTGGAGGAAAGTGCGCATGGTGACTGTTGTATTCAATCCCAATGCAATATCTGTGTTTCATCAACACTCTGATAGTCCACAGATTACAGAATGCCACCAGATGTGCATCGGAAACTACTACTGGTCTTCCAGGGAACGATCAAATCGTACTCTGTTTGAGACATTACTCCTGTGGAAGAAAGTGCGCATGGTGATTGTTGTTTTCAATGACAATGCAATTTCTGTGTTTTGTCAACACCCTGATGGTCCACAGATTGTAGAATGCCACCAGATGTGCATCGGAAACTACTACTGGTCTTCCAGGGAACGATCAAAGCATAGGCTGTTCGAGACATTACTCCTGTGGAGGAAAGTCCGCATGGTGACTATGGTATACAATCCCGATGCAATTTCTGTGTTTCATCAACAGTCTGGTAGTCCACAGGTTTCAGAATTCCACCAGATGTGCATCGGAATCTACTACTGGTCTTCCAGGGAACGATCAAAGCGTAGACTGTTTGAGACTTTACACACGTGGAAGAAAGTGCAAATGATGACTGTTCTATTCAATCCCGATCCAATTTCTGTCTTTTATCTACACTCTGATAGTCCACAGATTATAGAATTCCACCAGATGTGCATCGGAAACTACTACTGGTCTTCTAGGGAACGATCAAGGCGTAGACTGTTTGAGACATTACTCCTGTGGAGGAAAGTGTGCATGGTGACTGTTGTATTCAATCCCGATGCAATTTCTGTGTTTCATCAACACTCTGATAGTCCACAGGTTTCAGAAGGCCACCAGATGTGCATCGGAAACTACTACAGGTCTTCCAGGGAACGATCAAAGCGTAGAATGTTTGATACATTACTCCCGTGGAGGAAAGTGCGCATGGTGACTGTTGTATTCAATCCCGATGCAATTTCTGTGTTTCATCAACACTCTGATAGTCCCCAGATTACAGAATGCCAATAGATGTGCATGGGAAACTACTACTGGTCTTCCAGGGAACGATCAAAGCGTACACTGTTAGAGACATTTCTAACATGGAGGAAAGTGCGCATGGTGACTGTTATATTCAATCACGATGCAATTTATGTGTTTCATCAACACTCTGATAGTCCACCGATTACAGAATGCCTCCAGATGTCCATCGGAAACTACTACTGGTCTTCCAGGGAACGATCAAAGCGTAAACCCTTTGAGACATTACTCCCATGGAGGAAGGTGCGCATGGTGACTGTTGTAATCAATCCCGATTAAATTTCTGTGTTTCATTAACACACTGATAGTCCACAGATTACAGAATGCCACCAGATGTGCATCGGAAACTACTACTGGACTTCTAGGGAACGATCAAGACGTAGACTGTTTGAGACATTACTCCTGTGGTGGAAAGTGCGAATGGTGACTGTTGTATTCAATCCCAATCCAATTTCTGTGTTTCATCAACACTCTGATAGTCCACAGATTACAGAATGCCACCAGATGTGAATCGGAAACTACTACTGGTCATCGAGGGAACGATCAAAGCGTAGACAGTTAGAGAAATTACTAACATGGAGGAAAGTGCGCATGGTGACTGTTGTATTCCATCCCGATGCAATTTCTGTGTTTCATCAACACTCTGATAGTCCACCGATTACAGAATGACTCCAGATGTGCATCAGAAACTACTACTGATCTTGCAGGGAACGATCAAAGCGTAAACTCTTTGAGACATTACTCCCACGGAGGAAGGTGCGCATTAAGAATGTTGTATTCAATCCCGATTAAATTTCTGTGTTACATCAACACTCTGATAGTCCACAGATTTTAGAATGCCTCCGGATGTGCATCGGAAACTACCACTGGTCTTCCAGGGAACGATCAAAGCGTAGACTCTTTGAGACATTACTAACATGGAGGCAAGTGCGCATGGTGACTGTTGTATTCAATCCCGATGCAATTTCTGTGTTTCATTAACACTCTGATAGTCCACTGATTACCGAATGCGTCCAGATCTGCATTGGAAACTACCACTGGTCTTAAAGGGAACGATCAAAGCGTAGACAGTTTGAGACATTACTAACATGGAGGAAAGTGCGCATGGTGACTGTTATATTCAATCCCGATGCAATTTCTGTGTTTCATCAACACTCTGATTGTCCACAGGTTTCAGAATGCCACCAGATGAGCATCGCAAACTACAACTGGTCTTCCAGGGAACGATCAAAGCGTAGTCTGTTTGACACATTACTCCCGTGGAGGAAAGTGCGCATGGTGACTGTTGGATTCAATCCCGATCCAATTTCTGTGTTTCATCAACACTCTGATAGTCCACAGATTACAGAATGCCTCCAGATGTGCATAGGAAACTACTACTGGTCTTCCAGGGAACGATCAAAGCGTAGACTGTTCGAGACATTACTCCCGTGGAGGAAAGTAAGCATGGTGACTGTTGTTTTCAATCCCGATGCAATTTCTGTGTTTCGTCAACACCCTGATAGTCCACAGATTATAGAATGCCACCAGATGTGCATCGGAAACTACTACTGGTCTTCCAGGGAACGATCAAAGCATAGACTGTTTGAGACATTACTCCCGTGGAGGAAAGTGCGCATGGTGACTGTTGTATTCAATCCCGATGCAATATCTGTGTTTCATCAACACTTTGAAGGTGCACAGATTACAGAATGCCTATAGATGTGCATAGGAAAATACTACTGGTTTTCCAGGGAACGATCAAAGAGTAGACTGTTTGAGACATTACTCCCGTGGAGATAAGTGCACATGGTGACTGTTGTATTCAATCCCAATCCAATTTCTGTGTTTCATCAACACTCTGATAGTCCACAGATTACAGAATGCCACCAGATGTGAATCGGAAACTACTACTGGTCTTCCAGGGAACGATCAAAGCGTAGTCTGTTTGACACATTACTCCCGTGGAGGAAAGTGCGCATGGTGACTGTTGTATTCAATCCCGATGCAATTTCTGTGTTTCATTAACACTCTGATAGTCCACTGATTACCGAATGCGTCCAGATCTGCATTGGAAACTACCACTGGTCTTAAAGGGAACGCTCAAAGCGTAGACTGTTTGAGACATTACTAACATGCAGGAAAGTGCGCATGGTGACTGTTATATTCAATCCCGATGCAATTTCTGTGTTTCATCAACACTCTTATAGTCCACAGATTACAGAATGCCTCCAGATGTCCATCGGAAACTACTACTGGTCTTCCAGGGAACGATCAAAGCGTAAACCCTTTGAGACATTACTCCCATGGAGGAAGGTGCGCATGGTGACTGTTGTAATCAATCCCGATTAAATTACTGTGTTTCATCAACACTCTGAAAGTCCACAGATTACAGAATGTCTCCAGATGTGCATTGGAAACTACCACTGGTCTTCCAGGGATCGATCAATGCGCTGACTGTTTGGGACATTACAAACATGGAGGAAAGTGCGCATGGTGACTGATGTATTCAATTTCGATGCAATATCTGTGTTTCGTCAACACTTTGAAGGTCCACAGATTACAGAATGCCTATAGATGTGCATAGTAATCTACTGCTGGTCTTCCAGGGAACGATCAAAGCGTAGACTGTTTGAGACATTACTCCCGTGGAGGAAAGTGCGCATGGTGACTGTTGTATTCAATCCCGATGCAATTTCTGTGTTTCATCAACACTCTGATAGTCCACAGATTACAAAATGCCACCAGATGTGCATCGGAAACTACTACTGGTCTTCCAGGGAACGATCAAATCGTACTCTGTTTGAGACATTACTCCTGTGGAGGAAAGTGCGCATGGTGACTGTTGTTTTCAATGACAATGCAATTTCTGTGTTTTGTCAACACCCTGATGGTCCACAGATTGTAGAATGACACCAGATGTGCATCGGAAACTACTACTGGTCTTCCAGGGAACGATCAAAGCATAGGCTGTTCGAGACATTACTCCCGTGGAGGAAAGTGCGCATGGTGACTGTTGTATTCAATCCCAATGCAATATCTGTGTTTCATCAACACTTTGAAGGTCCACAGATTACAGAATGCCTATAGATGTGCATAGGAAACTACTACTGGCCTTCCAGGGAACGATCAAATCGTACTCTGTTTGAGACATTACTTCTGTGGAGGAAAGTGCGCATGGTGACTATGGTATTCAATCGCGATGCAATTTCTGTGTTTCATCAACAGTCTGGTAGTCCACAGGTTTCAGAATTCCACCAGATGTGCATCGGAATCTACTACTGGTCTTCCAGGGAACGATCAAAGCGTAGACTGTTTGAGACTTTACACACGTGGAAGAAAGTGCCCAAGATGACTGTTCTATTCAATCCCGATCCAATTTCTGTGTTTTATCTACACTCTGATAGTCCACAGATTATAGAATTCCACCAGATGTGCATCGGAAACTACTACTGGTCTTCTAGGGAACGATCAAGGCGTAGACTGTTTGAGACATTACTCCTGTGGAGGAAAGTGTGCATGGTGACTGTTGTATTCAATCCCGATGCAATTTCTGTGTTTCATCAACACTCTGATAGTCCACAGATTACAGAATGTCTCCAGATGTCCATTGGAAACTACCACTGGTCTTCCAGGGAACGATCAATGCGTAGACTGTTTGAGACATTACTAACATGGAGGAAAGTGCTCATGGTGACTTTTATATTCAATCCCCATGCAATTTCTGTGTTTCATCAACACTCTGATAGTCCACAGATTTTAGAATGCCTCCAGATGTGCATCGGAAACTACTACTGGTCTTGCAGGGAACGATCAAATCGTAGACTGTTAGAGACATTACTAACATGGAGGAAAGTGCGCATGGTGACTGTTGTATTCAATCCCGATGCAATTTCTGTGTTTCGTCAACACTCTGATAGTCCTCAGATTACAGAGTGCCACCAGATGTGCATCGGAAACTAATACTGGTCTTCCATTGAACGATCAAAACATAGACTGTTAGAGACATTACTCCCGTGGAGGAGAGTGCGCATGGTGACTGTTGTATTCAATCCCGATGCAATATCAGTCTTTCATCAACATTCTGATAGTCCACAAATTATAGAATGCCACCACATGTGCATCGGAAACTACTACTGGTCTTCCAGGGAACGATCAAAGCATAGACTGTTTGAGACATTACTCCCGTGGAGGAGAGTGCGCATGGTGACTGTTGGATTCAATCCCGATCCAATTTCTGTGTTTCATCAACACTCTGATAGTCCACAGATTACAGAATGCCTCCAGATGTGCATAGGAAACTACTACTGGTCTTCCAGGGAACGATCAAAGCGTAGACTGTTTGAGACATTACTCCCGTGGAGGAAAGTGCGCATGGTGACTTTTGTATTCAATCCCGATGCAATTTCTGTGTTTCATTAACACTCTGATAGTCCACTGATTACCGAATGCGTCCAGATCTGCATTGGAAACTACTACTGGTCTTCCAGGGAACGATCAAAGCGTAAACCCTTTGAGACATTACTCCCATGGAGGAAGGTGCGCATGGTGACTGTTGTAATCAATCCCGATTAAATTTCTGTGTTTCATCAACACTCTGAAAGTCCACAGATTACAGAATGTCTCCAGATGTGCATTGGAAACTACCACTGGTCTTCCAGGGATCGATCAATGCGCTGACTGTTTGGGACATTACAAACATGGAGGAAAGTGCGCATGGTGACTGATGTATTCAATTTCGATGCAATATCTGTGTTTCGTCAACACTTTGAAGGTCCACAGATTACAGAATGCCTATAGATGTGCATAGTAATCTACTGCTGGTCTTCCAGGGAACGATCAAAGCGTAGACTGTTTGAGACAATACTCCCGTGGAGGAAAGTGCCCATGGTGACTGTTGTATTCAATCCCGATGCAATTTCTGTGTTTCATCAACACTCTGATAGTCCACAGATTACAGAATGCCACCAGATGTGCATCGGAAACTACTACTGGTCTTCCAGGGAACGATCAAATCGTACTCTGTTTGAGACATTACTCCTGTGGAGGAAAGTGCGCATGGTGACTGTTGTTTTCAATGAAAATGCAATTTCTGTGTTTTGTCAACACCCTGATGGTCCACAGATTGTAGAATGCCACCAGATGTGCATCGGAAACTACTACTGGTCTTCCAGGGAACGATCAAAGCATAGGCTGTTCGAGACATTACTCCCGTGGAGGAAAGTGCGCATGGTGACTGTTGTATTCAATCCCAATGCAATATCTGTGTTTCATCAACACTTTGAAGGTCCACAGATTACAGAATGCCTATAGATGTGCATAGGAAGCTACTACTGGCCTTCCAGGGAACGATCAAAGCGTAGACTGTTTGAGACTTTACACACGTGGAAGAAAGTGCCCATGATGACTGTTCTATTCAATCCCGATCCAATTTCTGTGTTTTATCTACACTCTGATAGTCCACAGATTATAGAATTCCACCAGATGTGCATCGGAAACTACTACTGGTCTTCTAGGGAACGATCAAGGCGTAGACTGTTTGAGACATTACTCCTGTGGAGGAAAGTGTGCATGGTGACTGTTGTATTCAATTCCGATGCAATTTCTGTGTTTCATCAACACTCTGATAGTCCACAGGTTTCAGAAGGCCACCAGATGTGCATCGGAAACTACTACAGGTCTTCCAGGGAACGATCAAAGCGTAGAATGTTTGATACATTACTCCCGTGGAGGAAAGTGCGCATGGTGACTGTTGTATTCAATCCCGATGCAATTTCTGTGTTTCATCAACACTCTGATAGTCCCCAGATTACAGAATGCAAATAGATGTGCATGGGAAACTACTACTAGCCTTCCAGGGAACGATCAAAGCGTACACTGTTAGAGACATTTCTAACATGGAGGAAAGTGCGCATGTTGACTGTTATATTCAATCACGATGCAATTTATGTGTTTCATCAACACTCTGATAGTCCACTGATTACAGAATGCCTCCAGATGTGCATCGGAAACTACTACTGGTCTTGCAGGGAACGATGAAAGCGTAAACTCTTTGAGACTTTACTCCCTTGGAGGTAGGTGCGCATGGTGACTGTTGCAATCAATCCCGATTAAATTTCTGTGTGTCATCAACACTCTGATAGTCCACAGATTACAGAATGTCTCCAGATGTGCATTGGAAACTACCACTGGTCTTCCAGGGAACGATCAATGCGTAGACTGTTTGAGACATTACTAACATGGAGGAAAGTGCTCATGGTGACTTTTATATTCAATCCCCATGCAATTTCTGTGTTTCATCAACACTCTGATAGTCCACAGATTTTAGAATGCCTCCAGATGTGCATCGGAAACTACTACTGGTCTTGCAGGGAACGATCAAATCGTAGACTGTTAGAGACATTACTAACATGGAGGAAAGTGCGCATGGTGACTGTTATATTCAATCCCGATGCAATTTCTGTGTTTCATCAACACTCTGATAGTCCACTGATTACCGAATGCCTCCAGATGTGCATCGGAAAATACTACTGGTCTTGCAGGGAACGATCAAAGCGTAAACGCTTTAAGACATTACTCCCATGGAGGAAGGTGCGCATGGTGACTGTTGTAAACAATCCCGATAAAATTTCTGTATTTCATCATCACTCTGAAAGTCCACAGATTACAGAATGTGTCCAGATGTGCATTGGAAACTACCGCTGGTCTTCCAGGGAACGATCAATGCGCAGACTCTTTGAGACATTACTAACATGGAGGAAAGTGCGGATGGTGATTGTTGTATTCATTCCCGATGCAATATCAGTCTTCCATCAACACTTTGAAGGTCCACAGATTACAGAATGCCTATAGATGTGCATAGGAAACTACTACTGGTCTTCCAGAGAACGATCAAAGCGTAGACTGTTTGAGACATTACTCCCGTGGAGGAAAGTGCGCATGGTGACTGTTGTATTCAATCCCGATGCAATTTCTGTGTTTCATCAACACTCTGATAGTCCACAGATTACAGAATGCCACCAGATGTGCATCGGAAACTACTACTGGTCTTCCACGGAACGATCAAATCGTAGACTGTTTGAGACATTACTCCTGTGGAGGAAAGTGCGCATGGTGACTGTTGTATTCAATCCCGATGCAATTTCTGTGTTTCGTCAACACTCTGATAGTCCTCAGATTACAGAGTGCCACCAGATGTGCATCGGAAACTAATACTGGTCTTCCATTGAACGATCAAAACATAGACTGTTAGAGACATTACTCCCGTGGAGGAGAGTGCGCATGGTGACTGTTGTATTCAATCCCGAAGCAATATCAGATTTCATCAACATTCTGATAGTCCACAAATTATAGAATGCCACCACATGTGCATCGGAAACTACTACTGGTCTTCCAGGGAACGATCAAGGCATAGACTGTTTGAGACATTACTCCCGTGGAGGAGAGTGCGCATGGTGACTGTTGTATTCAATCCCGATGCAATATCTGTGTTTCATCAAAACTTTGAAGGTCCACAGATTACAGAATGCCTATAGATGTGCATAGGAAACTACTACTGGTCTTCCAGGGAACGATCAAAGAGTACACTGTTTGAGACATTACTACCGTGGAGAAAAGTGCAAATGGTGACTGTTGTATTCAATCCCGATGCAATGTCTGTGTCTCATCAACACTCTGATAGACCACAGATTACAGAATGCCACCAGATGTGCATCGGAAACTACTACTGGTCTTCCTGGGAACGATCAAAGCGTAGACAGTTTGATACATTACTCCTGTGGAGGAAAGTGCGCATGGTCACTGTTGTATTCAATCCCGATGCAATATCTGTGTTTCATCAACACTTTGAAGGTCCACAGATTACAGAATGCCTCCAGATGTGCATTGGAAACTACCACTGGTCTTCCAGGGAACGATCAAATCGTAGACTGTTTGAGACATTACTAACATGGAGCAAAGTGCGCATGGTGACTGTCATATTCAATCCCGATGCAATTTCTGTGTTTCATCAACACTCGGATAGTCCACAGATTACAGAATGCCTCCAGATGTCCATCGGAATCTACTACTGGTCTTCCAGGGAACGATCAAAGCGTAAACCCATTGAGACATTACTCACATCGAGGAAGGTGCGCATGGTGACTGTTGTAATCAATCCCGATTAAATTTCTGTGTTTCATCAACACTCTGAAAGTCCAAAGATTACAGAATGTCTCCAGATGTGCATTGGAAACTACCACTGGTCTTCCAGGGAACGATCAATGCGCAGACTGTTTGAGACATTACTAACATGGAGGAAAGTTCGCATGGTGACCGTTGTATTCAATCCCGATGCAATATCTGTGTTTCATCAACACTCTGATAGTCCACAGATTACAGAATGCCACCAGATGTGCATCGGAAACTACTACTGGTCTTCCAGGGAACGATCACATCGTAGACTGTTTGAGACATAACTCCTGTGGAGGAAAGTGCGCATGGTGACTGTTGATTTCAATCCCGATGCAATTTCTGTGTTTCATCAACACTCTGATTGTCCACAGATTATAGAATGCCACCAGATGTGCATCGGAAACTACTACTGGTCTTCCAGGGAACGATCAAAGCATAGACTGTTTGAGGCATTACTCCCATGGAGGAAAGTGCCCATGGTGACTGTTGTATTCAATACCGATGCAATTTCTGTGTTTCATCAACACTCTGATAGTCCACAGATTACAGGATTCCGTCAAGATGTGCATCGGAAGCTACTACTGGTCTTCCAGGGAACGATCAAAGCGTAGACTGTTTGAGACATACCTCCCGTAGAGGAAAGTGCGCATGGGGACAGTTGTATTCAATACCGATGCAATTTCTGTGTCTCATCAACATTCTGATAGTCCACAGATTACAGAATGCCACCTAGTGTGCATCGGAAACTACTACTGGTAATCGAGGGAATGATCAAAGTGTGGACTGTTTCAGACATAACTCCCATGGAGGAAAGTGCGCATGGTGACTGTTGTATTCAATACCGATGCAATTTCTGTTTTTCATCAATAGTCTGATAGTCAACAGATTACAGATTGCCTCCAGATGTGCATTGGAAACTACCACTGGTCTTCCACGGAACGATCAAAGCGTAGACTGTTAGAGACATTACTAACACGGAGGAAAGAGCGCATGGTGACTGTTGTATTCAATCCCGATGAAATTTCTGTGTTTCATCAACACTCTAATAGTCCACTGTTTTCAGAATGCCTCCAGATGTGCATCGGAAACTACTAGTGGTCTTCCAGGGCACGACCAAAGCGTATACTGTTTGAGACATTACTCCTATGGAGGAGAGAGCGCATGGTGACTGTTGTATTCAATCCCGATGAAGTTTCTGTGTTTCATCAACACTCTGATAGTCCACAGATTACAGAATGCCTCCAGATGTACATCGGAAACTACTACTGGTTTTCCAGGGAACGATCAAAGCGTAGACTGTTACAGACGTTACTCATACTGAGGAAAGTGCGCATGGTTACTGTTGTATTCAATCCCGATGCAATTTCTGTGTTTCATCAACACTCCGATAGTCCACAGATTGCAGAATGCCTCCAGATGTGCATTGGAAACTACCATTGGTCTTCCAGAGAACGATCAAAACTTAGTCTGTTTGAGACATTACTAACATGAAGGAAAGTGCGCATGATGACTGTTGTATTCAATCCCGATGCAATATCTGTGTTTCATCAACACTTTGAAGGTCCACAGATTACAGAATGCCTATAGATGTGCATAGGAAACTACTACTGGTCTTCCAGGGAACGATCAAAGAGTAGACTCTTTGAGACATTACTCCCGTGGAGAAAAGTGCACATGGTGACTGTTGTATTCAATCCCGATGCAATTTCTGTGTCTCATCAACACTCTTATAGTCCACAGATTACAGAATGCCCCCAGATGTGCATCGGAAACTACTACTGGTCTTCCTGGGAACAATCAAAGCGTAGACAGTTTGAGACATTACTCCTGTGGAGGAAAGTGCTCATGGTGACT
This sequence comes from Schistocerca gregaria, assembly GCF_023897955.1. Lineage (NCBI taxonomy): Eukaryota > Metazoa > Arthropoda > Insecta > Orthoptera > Acrididae > Schistocerca > Schistocerca gregaria. The sequence continues at coordinate 47,549,775 of NC_064928.1, read as the reverse complement.
GTTGTATTCAATCCCGATGCAATTTCTGTGTTTCATCAACAGTCTGGTAGTCCACAGATTACAGAATTCCACCAGATGTGCATCGGAAGCTACTACTGGTCTTCAAGTTTACGATCAAAGCGTAGACTGTTTGAGACATTACTCCTGGGGAGGAAAGTGCGCATGGTGACTGTTGTTTTCATTCCCGATGCAATTTCTGTGTTTCATCAACACTCTGATACTCCACAGATTACAGAATGCTTCCAGATGTGCATCGGAAGCTACTACTGGTCTTCAAGGGAACGATCAAAGCGTAGACTGTTTGAGACATTACTCCTGAGGAGGAAAGTGCGCATGGTGACTGTTGTTTTCAATCCCGATGCAATTTCTGTGTTTCATCAACACTCTGATACTCCACAGATTACAGAATGCCTCCAGATGTGCATCGGAAACTACTACTGGTCTTTCTGTGAACGATCCAAGCGTAGACTGTTAGAGACAATACTCCCATGGAGGAAAGTGCGCATGGTGACTGTTGTCATCAATCCCGATGAAATTTCTGTGTTTCATCAACACTCAGTTAGTGCACAGATTTCAGAATGCCTCCAGATGTGCATTGGGAACTACTACTGGTCTTCCAGGGAACGATCAAAGCGTAGACTGATTGAGACATTACTCCCATGGAGGAGAGTGCGCATGGTGACTGTTGTATTCATTCCCGATGCTATTTCTGTGTTTCATCAATACTCTGATAGTCCACAGATTACAGAATGCCTCCAGATGTGCATTGGAAACTACCACTGGTCTTCCAGGGAACGATCAAAGCGTAGACTGTTTGAGACATTACTAACATGGTGGAAAGTGCGCACGGTGACAGTTATATTCAATCCCGATGCAATTTCTGTGTTTCATCAACACTCTGATAGTCCACAGATTACAGAATGCCCCTAGATGTGCATCGGAAACTACTACTGGTCTTCCAGGGAACGATCGAAGCGTAGACTGTTTGAGACATTACTCCCATGGAGGAAAGTGCGCATGGTGACAGTTGTATACAATCCCGATGCAATTTCTGTGTTTCATCAACACTCTGATAGTCCACAGATTACAGAATACCTCCAGATGTGAATCGGAAACTACCACTGGTCTTCCAGGGAACGATCAAAGCGTAGACTGTTTGAGGCACTACTCCCATGAAGGAAAGTGCGCATGGTGACTGTTGTTTTCAATCCCGATGCTATTTCTGTGTTTCATCAACACTCTGATAGTCCACAGACTACAGAATGCCACCAGATGTGCATCGAAAACTACTACTGGTATTCCAGGGAACGGTCAAATCGTAGACTGTGTGAGACATTACTCCCATGGAGGAAAGTGCGCATGGTGACTGTTGTATTCAATCCCTATGCATTTTCCGTGTTTCATCAACACTCTGATAGTCCACAGATTACAGAATACCACCAGATGTGAATCGGAAACTACTACTGGTCTTCCAGGGAACGATCAAAGCCTATAGTGTTCCAGACATTACTCCCATGGAGTAAAGTGCGGATGGTGACTGTTGTATTTACTCCCGATGCAATTTTTGTGTTTCATCAACATTTTGAAGGTCCACAGATTACAGAATGCCTCATGATGTGCATCGGAAACTACTACTGGTCTTCCAGGGAACGATCAAATCATAGCTTGTGTGAGACATTACTCCCATGGAGGAAAGTGCGCATAGTGACTGTTGTATTCAATCGCTATGCATTTTCTGTGTTTCATTAACACTCTGATAGTCCACAGATTACAGAATGCCACCAGTTGTGCTTCGGAAACCTCTACTGGTCTTCCAGGGAACGATCAAAGCGTAAACTCTTTGAGATATTACTCCCATGGAGGAAGGTGCGCATGAAGACTGTTGTATTCAATCCCGATTAAATTTCTGTGTTTCATCAACACTCTGATAGTCCACAGATTTTAGAATGCCTCCAGATGTGCATCGGAAACTACTACTGGTCTTGCAGGGAACGATCAAATCGTAGACTGTTAGAGACATTACTAACATGGAGGAAAGTGCGCATGGTGACTGTTATATTCAATCCCGATGCAATTTCTGTGTTTCATCAACACTCTGATAGTCCACTGATTACCGAATGCCTCCAGATGTGCATCGGAAAATACTACTGGTCTTGCAGGGAACGATCAAAGCGTAGACGCTTTAAGACATTACTCCCATGGAGGAAGGTGCGCATGGTGACTGTTGTAAACAATCCCGATAAAATTTCTGTATTTCATCATCACTCTGAAAGTCCACAGATTACAGAATGTGTCCAGATGTGCATTGGAAACTACCCCTGGTCTTCCAGGGAACGATCAATGCGCAGACTCTTTGAGACATTACTAACATGGAGGAAAGTGCGGATGGTGATTGTTGTATTCATTCCCGATGCAATATCAGTCTTTCATCAACACTTTGAAGGTCCACAGATTACAGAATGCCTATAGATGTGCATAGGAAACTACTACTGGTCTTCCAGAGAACGATCAAAGCGTAGACTGTTTGAGACATTACTCCCGGGGAGGAAAGTGCGCATGGTGACTGTTGTATTCAATCCAGATGCAATTTCTGTGTTTCATCAACACTCTGATAGTCCACAGATTACAGAATGCCACCAGATGTGCATCGGAAACTACTACTGGTCTTCCACGGAACGATCAAATCGTAGACTGTTTGAGACATTACTCCTGTGGAGGAAAGTGCGCATGGTGACTGTTGTATTCAATCCCGATGCAATATCAGTCTTTTATCAACATTCTGATAGTCCACAAATTATAGAATGCCACCACATGTGCATCGGAAACTACTACTGGTCTTCCAGGGAACGATCAAAGCATAGACTGGTTGAGACATTACTCCTGTGGAGAAGAGTGCGCATGGTGACTGTTGTATTCAATCCCGATGCAATATCTGTGTTTCATCAAAACTTTGAAGGTCCACAGATTACAGAATGCCTATAGATGTGCATAGGAAACTACTACTGGTCTTCCAGGGAACGATCAAAGAGTACACTGTTTGAGACATTACTACCGTGGAGAAAAGTGCAAATGGTGACTGTTGTATTCAATCCCGATGCAATGTCTGTGTCTCATCAACACTCTGATAGACCACAGATTACGGAATGCCACCAGATGTGCATCGGAAACTACTACTGGTCTTCCTGGGAACGATCAAAGCGTAGACAGTTTGATACATTACCCCTGTGGAGGAAAGTGCGCATGGTGACTGTTGTATTCAATCCCGATGCAATATCTGTGTTTCATCAACACTTTGAAGGTCCACAGATTACAGAATGCCTCCAGATGTGCATTGGAAACTACCACTGGTCTTCCAGGGAACGATCAAATCGTAGACTGTTTGAGACATTACTAACATGGAGCAAAGTGCGCATGGTGACTGTTATATTCAATCCCGATGCAATTTCTGTGTTTCATCAACACTCGGATAGTCCACAGATTACAGAATGCCTCCAGATGTCCATCGGAAACTACTACTGGTCTTCCAGGGAACGATCAAAGCGTAAACCCATTGAGACATTACTCCCATCGAGGAAGGTGCGCATGGTGACTGTTGTAATCAATCCCGATTAAATTTCTGTGTTTCATCAACACTCTGAAAGTCCAAAGATTACAGAATGTCTCCAGATGTGCATTGGAAACTACCACTGGTCTTCCAGGGAACGATCAATGCGCAGACTGTTTGAGACATTACTAACATGGAGGAAAGTTCGCATGGTGACTGTTGTATTCAATCCCGATGCAATATCTGTCTTTCATCAACAATTTGAAGGTCCACAGATTACAGAATGCATATAGATGTGCATAGGAAACTACTACTGGTCTTCCAGGGAACGATCAAAGCGTATACTGTTTGAGACATTACTCCCGTGGAGGAAAGTGCGCATGTTGACTGTTGTATTCAATCCCGATGCAATTTCTGTGTGTCATCAACACTCTGATAGTCCACAGATTACAGAATGCCACCAGATGTGCATCGGAAACTACTACTGGTCTTCCAGGGAACGATCAAATCGTAAACTGTTTGAGACATAACTCCTGTGGAGGAAAGTGCGCATGGTGACTGTTGATTTCAATCCCGATGCAATTTCTGTGTTTCATCAACACTCTGATAGTCCACAGATTATAGAATGCCACCAGATGTGCATCGGAAACTACTACTGGTCTTCCAGGGAACGATCAAAGCATAGACTGTTTGAGGCATTACTCCCATGGAGGAAATTGCCCATGGTGACTGTTGTATTCAATACCGATGCAATTTCTGTGTTTCATCAACACTCTGATAGTCCACAGATTACAGAATTCCGACAAGATGTGCATCGGAAGCTACTACTGGTCTTCCAGGGAACGATCAAAGCGTAGACTGTTTGAGACATACCTCCCGTAGAGGAAAGTGCGCATGGGGACAGTTGTATTCAATACCGATGCAATTTCTGTGTTTCATCAACATTCTGATAGTCCACAGATTACAGAATGCCACCTAGAGTGCATCGGAAACTACTACTGGTAATCGAGGGAACGATCAAAGTGTGGACTGTTTCAGATATAACTTCCATGGAGGAAAGTGCGCATGGTGACTGTTGTATTCAATCCCGATGCAATTTCTGTTTTTCATCAATAGTCTGATAGTCAACAGATTACAGATTGCCTCCAGATGTGCATTGGAAACTACCACTGGTCTTCCACGGAACGATCAAAGCGTAGACTGTTAGAGACATTACTAACATGGAGGAAAGAGCGCAACGTGACTGTTGTATTCAATCCCGATGAAATTTCTGTGTTTCATCAACACTCTAATAGTCCACTGTTTTCAGAATGCCTCCAGATGTGCATCGGAAACTACTAGTGGTCTTCCAGGGCACGACCAAAGCGTATACTGTTTGAGACATTACTCCCATGGAGGAGAGAGCGCATGGTGACTGTTGTATTCAATCCCGTTGCAATTTCTGTGTTTCATCAACACTCTGATAGTCCACAGATTACAGAATGCCTCCAGATGTACATCGGAAACTACTACTGGTTTTCCAGGGAACGATCAAAGCGTAGACTGTTACAGACGTTACTCATACTGAGGAAAGTGCGCATGGTTACTGTTGTATTCAATCCCGATGCAATTTCTGTGTTTCATCAACACCCCGATAGTCCACAGATTGCCGAATGCCTCCAGATGTGCATTGGAAACTACCACTGGTCTTCCAGGGAACGATCAAAACTTAGTCTGTTTGAGACATTACTAACATGAAGGAAAGTGCGCATGATGACTGTTGTATTCAATCCCGATGCAATATCTGTGTTTCATCAACACTTTGAAGGTCCACAGATTACAGAATGCCTATAGATGTGCATAGGAAACTACTACTGGTCTTCCAGGGAACGATCAAAGAGTGGACTCTGTGAGACATTACTCCCGTGGAGAAAAGTGCACATGGTGACTGTTGTATTCAATTTCGATGCAATTTCTGTGTCTCATCAACACTCTTATAGTCCACAGATTACAGAATGCCCCCAGATGTGCATCGGAAACTACTACTGGTATTCCTGGGAACAATCAAAGCGTAGACAGTTTGAGACATTACTCCTGTGGGGGAAAGTGTTCATGGTGACTGTTGTATTCAATCCCGATGCAATTTCTGTGTTTCATCAACAGTCTGGTAGTCCACGGGTTTCAGAATTCCACCAGATGTGCATCGGAAACTACTACTGGTCTTCCAGGGAACGATCAAAGCGTAGACTGTTTGAGACATTACTCCCGTGGAGGAAAGTGCCCATGGTGACTGTTGTATTCAATCCCGATGCAATTTCTGTGTTTCATCAACACTCTGATAGTCCACAGATTACAGAATTCCACCAGATGTGCATCGGAAGCTACTACTGGTCTTCAAGTTTACGATCAAAGCGTAGACTGTTTGAGACATTACTCCTGGGGAGGAAAGTGCGCATGGTGACTGTTGTTTTCATTCCCGATGCAATTTCTGTGTTTCATCAACACTCTGATACTCCACAGATTACAGAATGCCTCCAGATGTGCATCGGAAGCTACTACTGGTCTTCAAGGGAACGATCAAAGCGTAGACTGTTTGAGACATTACTCCTGAGGAGGAAAGAGCGCATGGTGACTGTTGTTTTCAATCCCGATGCAATTTCTGTGTTTCATCAACACTCTGATACTCCACAGATTACAGAATGCCTCCAGATGTGCATCGGAAACTACTACTGGTCTTTCTGTGAACGATCCAAGCGTAGACTGTTAGAGACAATACTCAAATGGAGGAAAGTGCGCATGGTGACTGTTGTCATCAATCCCGATGAAATTTCTGTGTTTCATCAACACTCAGTTAGTGCACAGATTTCAGAATGCCTCCAGATGTGCATTGGGAACTACTACTGGTCTTCCAGGGAACGATCAAAGCGTAGACTGATTGAGACATTACTCCCATGGAGGAGAGTGCGCATGGTGACTGTTGTATTCATTCCCGATGCAATTTCTGTGTTTCATCAATACTCTGATAGTCCACAGATTACAGAATGCCTCCAGATGTGCATTGGAAACTACCACTGGTCTTCCAGGGAACGATCAAAGCGTAGACTGTTTGAGACATTACTAACATGGAGCAAAGTGCGCATGGTGACTGTTATATTCAATCCCGATGCAATTTCTGTGTTTCATCAACACTCGGATAGTCCACAGATTACAGAATGCCTCCAGATGTTCATCGGAAACTACTACTGGTCTTCCAGGGAACGATCAAAGCGTAAACCCATTGAGACATTACTCACATCGAGGAAGGTGCGCATGGTGACTGTTGTAATCAATCCCGATTAAATTTCTGTGTTTCATCAACACTCTGAAAGTCCAAATATTACAGAATGCCTCCAGATGTGCATTGGAAACTACCACTGGTCTTCCAGGGAACGATCAATGCGCAGACTGTTTGAGACATTACTAACATGGAGGAAAGTTCGCATGGTGACTGTTGTATTCAATCCCGATGCAATATCTGTCTTTCATCAACAATTTGAAGGTCCACAGATTACAGAATGCATATAGATGTGCATAGGAAACTACTACTGGTCTTCCAGGGAACGATCAAAGCGTATACTGTTTGAGACATTACTCCCGTGGAAGAAAGTGCGCTTGTTGACTGTTGTATTCAATCCCGATGCAATTTCTGTGTTTCATCAACACTCTGATAGTCCACAGATTACAGAATGCCACCAGATGTGCATCGGAAACTACTACTGGTCTTCCAGGGAACGATCAAATCGTAGACTGTTTGAGACATAACTCCTGTGGAGGAAAGTGCGCATGGTGACTGTTGATTTCAATCCCGATGCAATTTCTGTGTTTCATCAACACTCTGATAGTCCACAGATTATAGAATGCCACCAGATGTGCATCGGAAACTACTACTGGTCTTCCAGGGAACGATCAAAGCATAGACTGTTTGAGGCATTACTCCCATGGAGGAAAGTGCCCATGGTGACTGTTGTATTCAATACCGATGCAATTTCTGTGTTTCATCAACACTCTGATAGTCCACAGATTACAGAATTCCGACAAGATGTGCATCGGAAGCTACTACTGGTCTTCCAGGGAACGATCAAAGCGTAGACTGTTTGAGACATACCTCCCGTAGAGGAAAGTGCGCATGGGGACAGTTGTATTCAATACCGATGCATTTTCTGTGTTTCATCAACATTCTGATAGTCCACAGATTACAGAATGCCACCTAGTGTGCATCGGAAACTACTACTGGTAATCGAGGGAACGATCAAAGTGTGGACTGTTTCAGACATATCTCCCATGGAGGAAAGTGCGCATGGTGACTGTTGAATTCAATCCCGATGCAATTTCTGTTTTTCATCAATAGTCTGATAGTCAACAGATTACAGATTGCCTCCAGATGTGCATTGGAAACTACCACTGGTCTTCCACGGAACGATCAAAGCGTAGACTGTTAGAGACATTACTCCCATGGAGGAGAGAGCGCATGGTGACTGTTGTATTCAATCCCGTTGCAATTTCTGTGTTTCATCAACACTCTAATAGTCCACTGTTTTCAGAATGCCTCCAGATGTGCATCGGAAACTACTAGTGGTCTTCCAGGGCACGACCAAAGCGTATACTGTTTGAGACATTACTCCCATGGAGGAGAGAGCGCATGGTGACTGTTGTATTCAATCCCGTTGCAATTTCTGTGTTTCATCAACACTCTGATAGTCCACAGATTACAGAATGCCTCCAGATGTACAGCGGAAACTACTACTGGTTTTCCAGGGAACGATCAAAGCGTAGACTGTTACAGACGTTACTCATACTGAGGAAAGTGCGCATGGTTACTGTTGTATTCAATCCCGATGCAATTTCTGTGTTTCATCAACACTCCGATAGTCCACAGATTGCAGAATGCCTCCAGATGTGCATTGGAAACTACCACTGGTCTTCCAGGGAACGATCAAAACTTAGTCTGCTTGAGACATTACTAACATGAAGGAAAGTGCGCATGATGACTGTTGTATTCAATCCCGATGCAATATCTGTGTTTCATCAACACTTTGAAGGTCCACAGATTACAGAATGCCTATAGATGTGCATAGGAAACTACTACTGGTCTTCCAGGGAACGATCAAAGAGTGGACTCTTTGAGACATTACTCCCGTGGAGAAAAGTGCACATGGTGACTGTTGTATTCAATCCCGATGCAATTTCTGTGTCTCATCAACACTCTTATAGTCCACAGATTACAGAATGCCCCCAGATGTGCATCGGAAACTACTACTGGTCTTCCTGGGAACAATCAAAGCGTAGACAGTTTGAGACATTACTCCTGTGGAGGAAAGTGCTCATGGTGACTGTTGTATTCAATCCCGATGCAATTTCTGTGTTTCATCAACACTCTGATACTCCACAGATTACAGAATGCCTCCAGATGTGCATCGGAAGCTACTACTGGTCTTCAAGGGAACGATCAAAGCGTAGACTGTTTGAGACATTACTCCTGAGGAGGAAAGTGCGCATGGTGACTGTTGTTTTCAATCCCGATGCAATTTCTGTGTTTCATCAACACTCTGATACTCCACAGATTACAGAATGCCTCCAGATGTGCATCGGAAACTACTACTGGTCTTTCTGTGAACGATCCAAGCGTAGACTGTTAGAGACAATACTCCCATGGCGGAAAGTGCGCATGGTGACTGTTGTCATCAATCCCGATGAAATTTCTGTGTTTCATCAACACTCAGTTAGTGCACAGATTTCAGAATGCCTCCAGATGTGCATTGGGAACTACTACTGGTCTTCCAGGGAACGATCAAAGCGTAGACTGTTTGAGACATTACTAACATGGTGGAAAGTGCGCACGGTGACAGTTATATTCAATCCCGATGCAATTTCTGTGTTTCATCAACACTCTGATAGTCCACAGATTACAGAATGCCCCTAGATGTGCATCGGAAACTACTACTGGTCTTCCAGGGAACGATCGAAGCGTAGACTGTTTGAGACATTACTCCCATGGAGGAAAGTGCGCATGGTGACTGTTGTATTCAATCCCAATGCAATTTCTGTGTTTCATCAACACTCTGATAGTCCACAGTTTACAGAATACCACCAGATGTGAATCGGAAACTATTACTGGTCTTCCAGGGAACGTTCAAAGCGTAGACTGTTTGAGACATTACTCCGTGGAGGAAAGTGCGCATGGTGACAGTTGTATACAATCCCGATGCAATTTCTGTGTTTCATCAACACTCTGATAGTCCACAGATTACAGAATACCACCAGATGTGAATCGGAAACTACCACTGGTCTTCCAGGGAACGATCAAAGCGTAGACTGTTTGAGGCACTACTCCCATGAAGGAAAGTGCGCATGGTGACTGTTGTTTTCAATCCCGATGCTATTTCTGTGTTTCATCAACAGTCTGATAGTCCACAGACTACAGAATGCCACCAGATGTGCATCGAAAACTACTACTGGTATTCCAGGGAACGGTCAAATCGTAGACTGTGTGAGACATTACTCCCATGGAGGAAAGTGCGCATGGTGACTGTTGTATTCAATCCCTATGCATTTTCCGTGTTTCATCAACACTCTGATAGTCCACAGATTACAGAATACCACCAGATGTGAATCGGAAACTACTACTGGTCTTCCAGGGAACGATCAAAGCCTATAGTGTTCCAGACATTACTCCCATGGAGTAAAGTGCGGATGGTGACTGTTGTATTTACTCCCGATGCAATTTTTGTGTTTCATCAACATTTTGAAGGTCCACAGATTACAGAATGCCTCATGATGTGCATCGGAAACTACTACTGGTCTTCCAGGGAACGATCAAATCATAGACTGTGTGAGACATTACTCCCATGGAGGAAAGTGCGCATAGTGACTGTTGTATTCAATCGCTATGCATTTTCTGTGTTTCATTAACACTCTGATAGTCCACAGATTACAGAATGCCACCAGTTGTGCTTCGGAAACCTCTACTGGTCTTCCAGGGAACGATCAAAGCGTAAACTCTTTGAGATATTACTCCCATATAGGATGGTGCGCATGAAGACTGTTGTATTCAATCCCGATTAAATTTCTGTGTTTCATCAACACTCTGATAGTCCACAGATTTTAGAATGTCTCCGGATGTGCATCGGAAACTACCAATGGTCTTCCAGGAACGATCAAAGCGTAGACTCTTTGAGACATTACTAACATGCAGGCAAGTGCGCATGGTGACTGTTGTATTCGATCGCGATGCAATTTCTGTGTTTCATCAACACTTTGAAGTTCCACAAATTACAGAATGCCTCCAGATGTGCAATGGAAACAACCACTGGTCTTCCAGGGAATGATCAAAGCGTAGACTGTTTGAGATATTACCCCCGTGGAGGAAAGTGCGCATGGTAACTGTTGTATTCAATCCCGATGCAATTTCTGTGTTTCATCAACACTCTGATAGTCCACAGATTACAGAATGCCACCAGATGTGAATCGGAAACTACTACTGGACTTCCAGGGAACGATTAAAGCGTAGACTGTTTGAGACATTACTCCTGGGGGGGAAAGTGCGCATGGTGACTGTTGTTTTCAATCCCAATGCAATTTCTGTGTTTCATCAACACTCTGATACTCCACAGATTACAGAATGCCTCCAGATGTGCATCGGAAACTACTACTGGTCTTCCAGGGAACGATCAAATCGTAGACTGTTTGAGACATTACACCCGTGGAGGAAAGTGCGCATGGTGACTGTTGTATTCACTCCCGATGCAAATGGTGTGTTTCGTCAACACTCTGATACACCACAGATTACAGAATGCCACCAGATGTGCATCAGAAACAACTACCGGTCTTCCAGGGAACGATCAAAGCGTAGACTGTTTGAGACATTACTAACATGGAGCGAAGTGCGCATGGTGACTGTTATATTCAATCCCGATGCAATTTCAGTGTTTCATCATCCCACTGATAGTCCACAGATTACAGAATGCCTCCAGATGTGCATCGGAAACTACTACTGGTCTTCCAGGGAACGATCAAAGCGTAAACTGTTTGAGACATTACTCCCATGGAGAAAGGTGCGCATGGTGACTGTTGTATTCACTCCCGATGCAATTTTTGTGCTTCATCAACACTCTGATAGTACACCGATTACAGATGTGCATCGGAAACTACTACTGGTCTTCCAGGGAACGATCAAAGCGTAGACTGTGTGAGACATTACTCCCATGGAGGAAAGTGCGCATGGTGACTGTTGTATTCAATCTCGATGCAAATGGTGTGTTTCGTCAACACTCTGATACACCACAGATTACAGAATGCCACCAGATGTGCATCGGAAACTACTAAAGGTCTTCTTGGGAACGATGAAAACGTTAACCCTTTAAGACATTACTCCCATGGAGGAAGGTGCGCATGAAGACTGTTGTATTCAATCCCGATGCAATTTCTGTGTCTCATCAACACTCTGATAGTCTTCAGATTTTAGAATGCCTCCGGATGTGCTTCGGAAACTACCAATGGTCTTCCAGGGAACGATCAAAGCGTAGACTCTTTGAGACATTACTCCCATGGAGCAAGGTGCGCATGGTGACTGTTATATTCAATCCCGATGCAATTTCTGTGTTTCATCAACACTCTGATAGTCCACAAATTACACAATGCCACCAGATGTACATCGGGAACTACTACTGGCCTTCCTGGGAACGATCAAAGCGTAGACTGTTTGAGACATTACTCCCATGGAGGAATGTGTGCATGGTGACTGTTGTATTCAATCCCGATGAAATTTCTGTGTTTCATCAACACTCTGATAGCCCACAGATTACAGAATGCCTCCAGATGTGCATCGGAAACTACTACTGGTCTTCCAGGGAACGATCAAAGCCTGGACTGTTTCAGACATTACTCCCATGGAGGAAAGTGCGGATGGTGACTGTTGTATTCAATCCCGATGCAATTTCTGTGTTTCAACAACACACTGATAGTCCACAGATTACAGAATACCACCAGTTGTGCATCGGAAACCACTACTGGTCTTCCAGGGAACGATCAAAGCGTACACTCTTTGAGACATTACTCCCACAGAGGAAGGTGCCCATGAAGACTGTTGTATTCAATCCCGTTGCAATTTCTGTGTCTCATCAACACTCTGATAGTCCACAGATTTTAGAATACCTCCGAATGTGCATCGGAAACTACCAATGGTCTTCCAGGGAACGATCACGGCGTAGACTCTTTGAGACATTACTAACATGGAGGCAAGTGCGCATAATGGCTGTTGTATTCGATCCCGATGCAATTTCTGTGTTTCATCAACACTTTGAAGGTCCACAGATTACAGAATGATTCCAGAAGTGCATTGGAAACTACCACTGGTCTTCCAGGGAACAATCGAAGCGTAGACTGTTTGAGACATTACTAACATGGAGCGAAGTGCGCATGGTGACTGTTATATTCAATCCCGACGCAATTTCTGTGTTTCATCAACCCTCTGATAGTCCACAGATTACAGAATGCCTCCAGATGTGCATCGGAAACTACTACTGGTATTCCGGGGAACGATCAAACCGTAGACTGTGTGAGACATTACTCCCATGGAGGAAAGTGCGCATGTTGACTGTTGTATTCAATCCCGATGCATTTTCTGTGTTTCATCAACACTCTGATTGTCTACAGATTACAGAATGCCACCAGTTGTGCATCGGAAACCACTACTGGTCATCCAGTGAACGATCAAAGCGTAGACAGTTTGAGACATTACTCCCATGGAGGAAAGTGCGGATGGTGACAGTTGTATTTAACCCCTATGCAATTTCTGTGTTTCATCAACACTCTGATAGTCCACAAATTACACAATTCCACCAGATGTACATCGGGAACTACTGCTGGTCTTCCTGGGAACGATCAAAGCGTAGACTGTTTGAGACATTATTCCCATGGAGGAAAGTGATATGGTGACTGTTGTATTCAATCCCGATGCAGTTTCTGTGTTTCATCAACACTCTGATAGTCCACAGATTACAGAATGCCTCCAGATGTGCATCGGAAACTACTACTGGTCTTCCAGGGAACGATCAAAGCCTGGACTGTTTCAGACATTACTCCAATGGAGGAAAGTGCGCATGGTGACTGTTGTATTCAATCCCGATGCAATTTCTGTGTTTCATCAACACTCTGATAGTCCACAGATTACAGAATGCCTCCAGATGTGCATCGGAAACTACTACTGGTCTTCCAGGGAAAGATCAAATTGTAAACTGTTTCAGACATTGGTCCCATGTAGGAAAGTGCGGATTGTGACTGTTATATTCACTCTCGGTTCAATATCTGGGTTTCATCAACACATTGAAGGTCCACAGATTACAGAATGCCACCAGATTTTCTTCGGAAACTACTACTGGTCTTCCAGGGAACGATCAAAGCGTAGACTGTTTGAGACATTAATCCCGTGGAGGATAGTGCGCATGGTGACTGCTGTATTCAATCCCGGTGCAATTTCTGTGATTCATGAACACTCTGATAGTCCACAGATTACAGAATGCCACCAGATGTGCATCGGAAACTACTACTGGTCTTCCAGGGAACGTTCAAAGCGTATACTGTTTCAGACATTACTCCAATGTAGGAAAGTGCGGATTGTCACTGTTGTATTCACTCCCGGTGTAATTTCTGTGTTTCATCAACACATTGAAGGTCCACAGAATACAGAATGCCACCAGATTTTCATCGGTAACTACTACTGGTCTTCCAGGGAACGATCAAAGCGTAGACAGTTTGAGACATTACTAACATGGAGCGAAGTGCGCATGGTGACTGTTATATTCAATCACGATGCAATTTCTGTGTTTCATCAACCCTCTGATAGTCCACAGATTACAGAATGCCTCCAGATGTGCATCGGAAACTACCAATGGTCTTCCAGGGAACGATCAAAGCGTAGACTGTTTGAGACATTACTCCCATGGAGGAAGGTGCGCATGGTGACTGTTGTATTCACTCCCGATGCAATTTTTGTGCTTCATCAACACTCTGATAGTCCACCGATTATAGATGTGCATCGGAAACTACTATTGGTCTTCCAGGGAACGATTGTATTCAATCCCGATGCAATTTCTGTGTCTCATCAACACTCTGATAGTCCTCAGATTTTAGAATGCCTCCGGATGTGCATCGGAAACTACCAATGGTCTTCCAGGGAACGATCAAAGCGTAGACTCTTTGAGACATTACTAACATGGAGGCAAGTGCGCATAATGACTGTTGTATTCGATCTCGATGCAATTTCTGTTTTTCATCAACACTTTGAAGGTCCACAGATTACAGAATGCCTCCAGATGTGCACTGGAAACTACCACTGGTCCTCAAGGAACGATCGAAGCGTAGACTGTTTGAGACATTACTAACATGGAGCGAAGTGCGCATGGTGACTGTTATATTCAATCCCGACGCAATTTCTGTGTTTCATCAACCCTCTGATAGTCCACAGATTACAGAATGCCTCCAGATGTGCATCGGAAACTACTACTGGTATTCCGGGGAACGATCAAACCATAGACTGTGTGAGACATTACTCCCATGGAGGTAAGTGCGCATATTGACTGTTGTATTCAATCCCGATGCATTTTCTGTGTTTCATCAACAGAATGCCACCAGTTGTGCATCGGAAACCACTACTGGTCATCCAGTGAACGATCAAAGCGTAGACAGTTTGAGACATTACTCCCATGGAGGAAAGTGCGGATGGTGACAGTTGTATTCAATCCCGATGCAATTTCTGTGTTTCATCAACACTGTGATAGTCCACAAATTACACAATTCCACCAGATGTACATCGGGAAGTACTACTGGTCTTCCTGGGAACGATCAAAGCGTAGACTGTTTGAGACATTATTCCCATGGAGGAAAGTGTGCATGGTGACTGTTGTATTCAATCCCGATGCAATTTCTGTGTTTCTTCAACACTCTGATAGTCGACAGATTACAGAATGCCTCCAGATGTGCATTGGAAACTACTACTGTTCTTCCAGGGAACGATCAAAGCCTGGACTGTTTCAGACATTACTCCCATGGAGGAAAGTGCGGATGGTGACTGTTGTATTCAATCCCGATGCAATTTCTGTGTTTCATCAACACTCTGATAGTCCACAGATTACAGAATGCCTCCAGATGTGCATCGGAAACTACTACTGGTCTTCCAGGGAACGATCAAATTGTAGACTGTTTCAGACATTACTTCCAAGGAGGAAAGTGCGGATGGTGACTGTTGTATTCAATCCCGTTGCAATTTCTGTGTTTGATCACCACTCTGATAGTCCACAATTTACACAATGCCACCACGTGTACATCCGGAACTACTACTGGTCTTCCAGGGAACGATCAAAGCGTAGACTGTTTGAGACATTAATCCTGTGGAGGATAGTGCGCATGGTGACTGTTGTATTCAATCCCGATGCAATTTCTGTGATTCATGAACACTCTGATAGTCCACAGATTACAGAATGCCACCAGATGTGCATCGGAAACTACTACTGGTCTTCCAGGGAACGATCAAAGCGTATACTGTTTCAGACATTACTCCAATGTAGGAAAGTGCGGATTGTGACTGTTGTATTCACTCCCGGTGATATTTCTGTGTTTCATCAACACATTGAACGTCCACAGATTACAGAATGCCACCCGATTTTCATCGGAAACTACTACTGGTCTTCCAGGGAACGATCAAAGCGTAGACTGTTTGAGACATTACATCCAAGTAGGAATGTGCGGATGGTGACTGTTGTATTCAATCCCGATGCAATTTCTGTGTTTCATCAACACTCTGATAGTCAGCAAATTACACAATGCCACCAGATGTACATCCGGAACTACTACTGGTCTTCCAGGGAACGATCAAAGCGTAGACTGTTTGAGACATTAATAACATGGAGCGAAGTGCGCATGGTGACTGTTAGATTCAATCCCGATGCAATTTCTGTGTTTCATCAACCCTCTGATAGTCCACAGATTACAGAATGCTTCCAGATGTGCATCGGAAACTACTACTGGTCTTCCAGGGAACGATCAAAGCGTAAACTGTCTGAGACATTACTCCCATGGAGGAAGGTGCGCATGGTGACTGTTGTATTCACTCCCGGTGCAATTTTTGTGCTTCATCAACACTCTGATAGTCCACCGATTACAGATGTGCATCGGAAACTACTACTGGTCTTCCAGGGAACGATCAAAGCGTAGACTGTGTGAGACATTACTCCCATTGAGGAATGTGCGCATGGTGACTGTTGTATTCAATCCCGATGCAAATGGTGTGTTTCGTCAACACTCTGATACACCACAGATTACAGAATGCCACCAGATGTGCATCGGAAACTACTAATGGTCTTCTTGGGAACGATGAAAACGTAAACTCTTTAAGACATTACTCCCATGGAGGAAGGTGCGCATGAAGACTGTTGTATTCAATCCCGATGCAATTTCTGTGTCTCATCAACACTCTGATAGTCTTCAGATTTTAGAATGCCTCCGGATGTGCATCGGAAACTACCAATGGTCTTCCAGGGAACGATCAAAGCGTAGACTCTTTGAGACATTACTCCCATGGAGCAAGGTGCGCATGGTGACTGTTATATTCAATCCCGATGCAATTTCTGTGTTTCATCAACACTCTGATAGTCCACAAATTACACAATGCCACCAGATGTACATCGGGAACTACTACTGGCCTTCCTGGGAACGATCAAAGCGTAGACTGTTTGAGACATTACTCCCATGGAGGAATGTGTGCATGGTGACTGTTGTATTCAATCCCGATGAAATTTCTGTGTTTCATCAACACTCTGATAGTCCACAGATTACAGAATGCCTCCAGATGTGCATCGGAAACTACTACTGGTCTTCCAGGGAACGATCAAAGCCTGGACTGTTTCAGACATTACTCCCATGGTGGAAAGTGCGGATGGTGACTGTTGTATTAGTAGTATGTGGGTGTATAGGGAGCAGCCCCTCTTCTAAGGTTCATTTTAACCATAATTTTATTTATCTTTTAAGCTTCCATTTAACCTTAAAAAATTATTTTACTTATCTGTTGGATAATCGTGTTTAGCCTTAAATCTTACCTTAAACGCATTTTATTTTTAAATCTTATTTAAGATTAAAACCAACCACACCCTATCCAATGAGGTTTCCAAAAGTATATCTTGTTTAAGGTGAAAACTAACCATACAATTAAATCCCAATTTCTTTCACACTTGTGAAATTATTTATGGTTCACCCAATCTTGAAAAGTTAACCTATTTTAAGGTTAAAACTAAACTTAAAAAACGTCATAAGATTTTATTAAAAGATATGGTTCAAAGTCATCATAAAAAACATTCAAAAATGTTGAGAAAGAGTGTGGCTAATCTTAATCTTAAACAAGATTTAAATGTGTGGTGAGAACCATCCATTCTACTTAAATAAAGAGTCTCAATAAAAAGTGTTAAAACTTATGGTTACTCTTAACCTTAAAATGTAATCGAAGATTTTTTCAAGAATTGTTCCTATACTTAACCAACACTTTTTTAAGGTCCTATTAACCATAAAATATTATCTTAATCTTATTTAAGATTGTGGTTTGTGTCTACCTTAACTTATTTTACCTACATTAATCTTATTTAAGGTGAAACCTTACCTTAACTTATCTTACGAATTATAGCCTCTTTTAACCTTAACTTGTCTATTTATCTTAATCTGTTTCAAGATTGTGTCTACCTATTTATTTAAGTAAATTGCTATTTCTTTTGTTATTTAATATCCCCAAGGATATGTTTCAATAATACCATTGACCTCAGACTCAATCATTCTTTTATCATAATCGAATTTGAATTCTTTACTAACATCCTTATTAATCAAGCGCTTAGATTTTGTATCTCTTGTAATCATTTTATATTTCAATTTAACCTTATCGATGTCCTTATCCACAATATTTTTCATAGTTTTGATGTTAAATGCTTTAGAGTTTTCATAGTTTAACGTGAAACCTTCTACCTTCATTGTCTCCTTTCCTTTGTATGTCACATACCCATAGCTCTTAGGTCCTGTAGAAATCCAGTCTGTGATATGATCATCCTTACCCAGTTCATCAGTCCACTCCCCCAACATACAACCAGTTTCAACAGTGTTGGTACCATCATCAATATAAACAATACTATCAGTATCGTAGTAGACCACATTTGACCCTAGCCTGTCTAGCATATCATAAAGCCGTAGGCGCGCATTAGAAGTTGTAAATGCTGCTATAAACACATTGGTTGAGTAGGAGTCTTCAACGAAATTATCTTTGTACTTATAGGTGACTTGTACAATATTATCATTAATAAAAATCATATTGCTTATATCAACCCTATCATCTAACATTATTTTGTACCACCTCTCTACATCCACTACGTATTCACTTTGGGTCAAGTTCTGTCTTTGACCGAATTTACCCCACAATGAGTTTAAGCAAATCTTTGAAACGGCACGCTTACCAGGATTCTGAACCACTTCTTCGGGATTCAGATCGATATCAAGATGTTCCTTAACCGCTGTGGTGTACTCTTCAATAGTTTCAAAGTCTTCTTTCCACCCACTCGTTTCTAGCTTAATTTTCATAAAGTCCTTAACGTATCCTTTAAATAGATCATTACTTCTTTCTTCAAAATGCCAAACCTCGTATACTTGTACCACTTTATACCCCTTCTCTATAGCTTTCTTCACTTCATCTGTAGTCCACGTTCCTATTATCACCGTTTCATCGTCTGTGTGCTGACAAGAACCACATTTTTCCTCAATACACTTTCCACACAACCCAAATATCAACTTATCCTTTTTAATAGGCAAAACAGGATGATACAGTTTGCGCGGTGGTAATACTTTGCACTTAATCAAACCGTACCAATTTTTGTTGTACCTCTTAGGTTTGTATAATTTTATAGGGTGACCGACAGGATAGTAATCAAAATACTGAACTGTAGGGTAGAGGCTGCATACATCTATGTATCTCAGCTTTTTACCACACACTTTAAGCTTGCTTGCATTTGTTCTTCCTCCATAGAAAGCATCTCTAGGGTTCAAGGGTTCAACGATTGGAGTAGTATAGTTGTATCCTTTACTCTTAGCCCACTTGCATTCCCACATTTCGACAAGGTTGTATCCTGCTTCCCTAATTTGGTAACTTCTTCGCTTTGTTTTCTCATACAAGTCTCCCATAGTCTCATGGTTAACATTGTTAATAGTCTCTTCTTGATAACAATCAGGACATCCATGCCAAAAGCAACCGTGGAACTGGTATACTGTATTAGTGTCCTTATTGAATCCATCTACTTTTGCCCCACGAATCGTTACTTCTCCACCATTCAAAGCGTGTTGTACACCCCCGCAGGTGTTGAGCCAGGTTATAGACTCTTTACTATACATTTCTTTCTTGTCACTTTTTATCACAGCCATAGTATTTTCCTGGAGGTACTTGGACCTATAAATACCCATACAAACACTTGCAATAGTTATGTACTGAAATGGATCTATGTTAGCAATTTCCAAAAATTGTTTCCTTAACTCCAAACAACCTCTACGCAGAATATCTACATCAGAGTTACAGTAGTCCATAAATTCCTTTTGAAAGTCAAATATATAATTTCCTTTAACCTTTTGATGATACCACTCAAGAAACTCTTTTCTAGCTTTTGTCTTCATCGTGTCTACGCCATAGTATTTGGTCTCAGGAATAGGTCCTACATAAGTCTGATTGTCTCTTGTGTTGAAGAAATGTGGGAAGTAACCCTTCTTAAGTTCTTTCAGCCCGAATGTTTTAGGAAACTCGCTCAGAGGTGAAGCTACAAAATTGTGGCTATCAATAATGCTTATTAGTCCGTTTACCTCTAGCATCATCAACTTTGTTCCATTGTATATAGTGTATGGTTTCAACGTATTCTCTATACAGTATTGTAAAATGAATTGTGAGTCATAGCCTTTCGCATTGTGTGCAATAGCCGTGTACCCTTGGTGGTTCTTAGAAATCAACCACTTGCTGAACTCTTCATTTGTTTTGAAGGAAACTTTGGTACCGTCAATATAGTGGGCTACTACGAGGTTGGGGATGTGCACTCCAGTATCTTGCTCAGCTTCATAGTCGAACCTGATATACTTTTCTGTGTAATGGCAACCATTTAATAACGTTATAATTTCAGTCAGTGTATTATTGTAGAGTACTTTATACTCTTGTTCTGAAATATCTCCATTACCAAATTGTCTTTGAAGGGTATTGAGCTTAACATTTTTGAGAAGTTTATCCTTGTTTTTAGCTACAAAGTGTTCCAAAAAACTCTCCTTATCGGTAGCCTTACAAATACACCGACTTTCACACCTTCCGCCTTTCTGATGTTTATGTTGTATGTAGCATTGATGTTCACCAGTCTTATAAGGTTCCATACAATTGTAGCAAAAGGAGTATCCGCATTTATGCTCTTTAGATCTCGATAAAATTAAATTACATCCTCTACATTTATAAACTGTGTTACAAACTTCTGAATGGTTATCTAAGCATTCCTGGTTGTAACAATACCTGTTACATTCCTTACAATAAACCTTATTCTTTTCTTCGGGGGAGTGCGCCCGTTTCTTACACAAAATACACACCTTTACATTCTTCTTACACTTGTGCTTATCCTTGTTGTTGTAAGGTGAGTCGCAAACCTGGCAGTAATATACACTACCCAAGCAAGCTTTCATACTGTTTACAACATCAAAATGGTTCCCGTTTTTGTATAAATAAAGTTTAGTATCCTTCTCCTGGCCCGAGTATATAACCGAATTAAAATTTTCAGCACACATAACCTTTATCTGAATACCCAACAATTCTTGTACGTTCTTTATGTCCTCTAGTGTGAAGCCTTCTTCGTTGTAGTTACCTAGTCTCTTGCACAGCTCTAGGGTTAGCTCAGTTTGAATAGGTCTACCTTGCCTAACTAATTTAATTTCCATTTCACTAAGCGGTCTATCGAGAACTTCATTCGTGTGGTAGGTCAGGGCTGTTAGAATGGCTCGCGGGCAGCACAAGTTATCTTTGTTCTTTATTTGGGTGATGCATCTTTTGGTTCTCACATCTTCAGATAGATTTATAATTTTCTGTGCTTTCCCCTGACCTCTAGGTACATTCAGAATCTTAATATTGAACCTGGTCTGTGTGATATTTAAGTTCTCGTTAGAAGATAGAATTCTACCGATATGACTCATGAAAGATCTGGCGTTAACATTAGATTGTACCACGGTTGAAATATCATGAGGGAAATTGGGGTTGCTTGCTACTACTGTTAATTTGTCTCCTTTTTTGTAGTTTCCTTTCTCTTTGGCCAGTTTAATCATTGCGTTGATGGCATTCTCAACTTGCATTAACTTATCAACTTTAATGGTGTAGTCTACTTCAGTGGCATTAAATTTCTTAATGAACCGTGAGTTTGTTTCAGTGATCTTGTAGGGTGGTTTTCTTTCTTCCTTGGGTGGTTCTATCAAGTCTTCGTGAAAGCCTAACTCTTGAGCTACCTTATTACGAAAGACAATGTCTTGCGTCTTTAAAATAAATT
This sequence comes from Schistocerca gregaria, assembly GCF_023897955.1. Lineage (NCBI taxonomy): Eukaryota > Metazoa > Arthropoda > Insecta > Orthoptera > Acrididae > Schistocerca > Schistocerca gregaria. The sequence continues at coordinate 47,527,644 of NC_064928.1, read as the reverse complement.
CAATTATTTCAGCTTTCCTCATCCTAACAGTCGCCTTAATGTTATTATTTCTTCCAATCTCTCGCAGCTGTGGTACCCTTAGCTTTTCCAAATCCTGCTTCTTGTACAACATGTCCTTAGTCTTTTCCAAAGCTTCTTTAAGTTGCGAGTTCTTCATTTTCGAAACACGACTAAGATTATAATCCTTAGCCAAGATCTTAAGATCTTCGCGGTATATTTTATTCTTCTTCTTCTCCTCCTTCTCTTCATTGTTTCGGTCATTCTTAAGATGAATCTTTGACTTCAAGTGCCTGGACCAATTCTTATAAGTGATGTCCACTCGACACTTGTTGCAGTGTTTACCTGCATAGTTATATTTCTTTCCTTCCGTCATATTCATTTATTTACTGATTTATTTTATTAAAAAATTAAATAAAAATTCATTTTTTTAATTTCGAAAAAATCTTCTTACTACTTCCTACCAATAGTTTTAAGGTTTCGTAGACCTTAAAAATAATATTTGAATTTAGCCTGAGTCAGATTGTTCAGCCTCAGAGTCATATTGTTCAACCTCTGGGTCAGATTGTTCAGCCTCAGAGTCAGATTGATCAACCTCAGGGTCAGATTGATCAACCTCAGGGTCAGATTGTTCAGCCTCAGAGTCAGATTGTTCAGCCTCAGAGTCAGATTGTGGTATTATTTCAACCATCAACTTTTCAAATTGTTTTTCTAGCTGTGACATACCTTCACCTATTGCATTGAGTTCTCTCTCGTCTTCTACATGTTCCATAATAGGCAGTTGTAAGTACTGAAGGCTGCGCAGATAATTAAAAACGGGAAACAACAGATTTTCTGGCACCTTATTTATATCAAAACAAAGTGCTGCGGGGTTGTCATTGCCTTTCATTATAGCCGTCATGCTACAAGGAGGTATTAGTTTATTGCTCACAGACATTTATTATATGTATTATCTAATTAAAAAAATTAATTTTTGTCGAAAACAGCAAAACCTCGGCGCCGAGGAACCCTGTGGGGTCTTTTGTCTGTAACATTTCTTCGTCGTTGTCGTTGTTCTTCTGCCCCACAGGGTTTTTTTTCTCTTTGTTACCACGTCTCGTCCCATACGTCTTAGCAGATGAGGGAGAGCGGATCATTGCGGACGTCTCATGACGTCACTCAAAATTCCACGATGAAAACTTTACTCAGTTTTTTCTTCAGAAAGGTGGCCAGTCTTCCTGACCGAACGCGCTGAGCTACCGCGCCGGCGAAACAAATGCATTCGAGTAAGCTATTAATCTTACTCTCTCTCTCAGCATTGCGCTTCATCTGACTTACCGTATATTTTTACTTACATTACGTAATGTAACATACACAACAACACCCAAAAACAACAATTTATTAGCGGAAAATTTACGTTTAAGTGAATAATATACATTTAAGTTAAAATATTACGCTAGAGCAGCGCTGTTGTGACTAATGCAGGCACTGATGACATCGGCGGACCGACCTTCACCGTTGGCCTCCCAGCTGGCTATCGCAGTCGGAGCAGCCTTGGCCGTGAAGATGTCGCAAGAGGCGAGACACGTCACTTCATTCTAGCGTAAATGAAAATACGGAAGGATCTACTCGTCACCGCCTGATTTATTATTTATTATTTCCATTCAAATAAATGAACAGAATAATTATACTTTCAATATTATCCTTAGTGTGTGCTCACGATGAAGCAGCAGTAAAATATTTGCACGACTTTGGGTACTTAGACTACCAAGAAAATCAACTATCTCAATTGAGTGATGAAGCGTACAAAGACGCACTTATGTTATTCCAGCAGAAGTATAATCTACCAGCTAATGGTGAGCTTACTGATGAAACATTACAATTAATGAAGAACCCGAGGTGTGGCGTGGAAGATAACGTTTTAAGCTTTACTACACACATCTACAAGTGGAATAAGAAGAATATTAAGTGGTATTACTACCTAGCAACTAGAAAAATGTTACAGGTGGCACAATCTGCATTCAAAATGTGGCAGGAACACACAGATCTTACTTTTGAGAACAGCAACCAAAGTCCTGATATTATCATTTCGACTAAGAGGGGAGCACACCGACGTCAAAACTCAGCCCTACAGTTCTGTCAACGAAGTTTTGATGGTAGAGGAAGCGTGCTAGCTCATGCAGATTTTCCTAATTTGTACAACGACCCCATTGAAATCCACGTTGATCAGGATGAATATTGGTACGTGGAAATGGACAATAACACACCATCTTCACAAACAAACCTGTTTGTTGTTCTAGTTCACGAGATTGGTCACACGTTGGGTATGGCACATTCAGATTTCTCTGAATCGGTGATGTACGCATTTTACAATAACACTATCCTGAGCCTATCTGAAGATGATATACGTGGTATTCAAAGTTTATATGGGAAACGTGCTTCTAGCGATACGGAACAGCGCCCTACTTCTACTCCGGCTTCACCCTCGCCTGAAGCAGTACCCAAAAAAGAGCCTGAACTGTGCACACTGAAGCAGTTTGGAAGTTCCGTAATTGTGAATGAGTTTCTATACATTTTTTATGGAACGTGGGTTTGGATGACTGCTCTTAATAGTAATGACGAGCTTTCAAAACCGCAACTAATCACAGACTGGTTAACGTTTCTACCTCAACAATTCGAAAATGTATCTGCTGTTTATCAGAGACCATCAGGTGAAGTCGTTCTTATCATTAATAACATGATATACATGGTTCACATACCGAGTTTAACGTTACAACCTGGTTACCCAAAAAGAGTATCTGATATAGGGCTGCGACAAAATTCTGTTGTACATGGAGCTGTGAACACTTACTCTGGCAGAACCTTTATTTTCTATGACGATGTATACTTTGCAGAAATAGATGAATGTAGTTTTAGAGCAAAGGCTTATGGAGTGATCAGTAAAAGCTTCCCGGGGGTGCCTTCAGCCTTAGACTCTGTTTTTAGATACACAAACGGTTTGCTCTACTTCTTCAAGGATGGTATATTATATGAATACAATGAATTCTCAAACGTACTAGTAAGAGCAGGTAAATTCGATCTTTCTTTATTTGGTATAAACTGTCCCAAGAAATCATCTTCATTTACAGCACTAGTGAAGAGCTTAAAAGATACTGTGACTCAGCTAGAAACATTAAAACCCTAACGAGAAATTTTTTTTAAATATTGCAGTAAATAAATGGAACGAAATCAACTGCTATTGAAACTTAACAGCGCCAACAAAACGTTTACGAAGCTGAATGAGTTAGAAAAGGGACACACTTATACCATTACAAATGCTGAGAATATAAGTGCAAAATATGGCCAAAAGTTTTGTCTACAACTCGACAGTGAATACAAGATTATATTACCCGATAGATACACCAAATTATTAAGCTGGGATGATTGCAATACTTTGGTTGGATTAAAGATGTTATACAATGGTGTCAAAGAAACAAACAACGACAAGAAGGTACACGATATTGAGTTCTTTTAAATTGATTTTAATGGTTTTTAATCTCTTTAAAGAGATTAAAATCTATACTAACTATCTACATCGTAAAACGTCTCAACGTCCCAACGTCCCAACGTCAACGTCAACGTCCCAACGTCAACGTCTCAACGTCAACGTCTCAACGTCAACGTCCCAACGTCCCAACGTCAACGTCCCAACGTCCCAACGTCAACGTCAACGTCAACGTTTCAACGTCAACGCCCCAACGTCCCAACGTCAACGTCCCAACGTCCCAACGTCAACGTCAACGTCCCAACGTCAACGTCTCAACGTCCAACGAATAATTTTATTATTTTTCCTTAAATAAATGTTTGCAAAATATGATGAAAAGCTTGTTAAGCAAGCAAAAAAGAACAGAAAGAAATTTGAACAAATCAAAGACCAATTTAAAGAATGGAAAATTAAGCCTATAACCGAATACGAAAAATACAAAAAGGAGGACCAACCAGTAATTGACAAATTAGATGCGATAGGGAAAGAAGTGATTGACGCTATAGAAAAAAATCGTGAGATTGAAAAGCAGCTACTACCTTACGATGGGGGGTTTGACGATATGTTCCCTATACCACCTACTCCTGAGGTAACATCGTTTGAGAGAAGCTTATTTGTTGATGACCCCATCACACCAAAGACACGTAAGAGGTTGGAGCCTATGTTGGAACAAATTGAAGACAAGGAACGGCAGAAGATGAAGGCTGTTTCAGACTACTCAACAACTTACCTGGGCCCAAAAGTTTCAAAATACTTAGGCGCTCTAGGTGACACAATTTTTGGTCTCCGTTTTGACAATGGAAGGCATTACATGGGTGACTCCGAAGTAACATTCAACAACGATAATATTATGGTGAAGGGTAACTCCTTTAAAGCCACCAATGGGTTTATGAAGCTCCTGACTCAGAAAACCGTATCACCTGAAGAGTACACATCTGACGATCTTGATACCTATACAACTATGCTGAAGGTTACCAATGCGATATATCAGAACAATGATCCAAAGGGGAATAAACCCAAGTCAAGCAGTAGCGAAAAATACAACAACATCATTAAACCAATATGGCAGTCACTCAAGAAAGAACGTGGTAACTCGCCAAACACAAAGGGTGGTATGGGTTTTGTAAAGAGGTATACAGACAAACCGGTGGAGTACGTGTGGATGAATGATGTCAGAGATTTAATTGATAGGTTAATGGTTATTCATGGTGAAGAGAATGCGGGAAATAACAACTTCCACAATGAGAAGGTTGGAATAACCAAGATGCTTACGAGTAAATTTAATGACTTCATAGTAAATAATCCAAAAGGGATACCTTACCTAATTAGATTTCTAAACAATCTCCCTCATACATTCTGGAAGGCAGAAAGTTATGGAAAGGGCTTAGTGAACACGTTAATTAATAATCTTCCTGTTGAAATGCATTTACCTGGATACAATTACTGTGGCCCTGGTACCAAACTAGAAGAACGATTAGAAAGAGGAGATGCTGGAATAAATCCTCTAGATGAAGCTTGCAAAAGGCATGATATCGCATACAGGGATCATAAAGATTTGGAACAAAGACATCAAGCTGATAAAGAACTGCAGAAAGCGGCAAAGGAAAGGATTTTCAGTAAAGATGCTTCCCTAGGAGAAAGATTAGCTTCAACAGCTGTAGCTGGAATAATGTTTGGGAAAAGGAAGCTAGGTCTAGGGTTAGATGATAATGGATGGGTATTGTGAATGTGAATGAAGAGGTGTAATTTTAATGGGCCACAACCCATTAAAATTTAATATGAGTGTAGCACTAAAATATTTAATTTATTTGAGATAATAAATGAAAGGATTTAGTATTGACTACAACATTCCCTCCAGTGGGAATCCGAGAGCGAAATCTATTAAAATAAAACTGTCCAATGACGATCTGAAAAATCATGGCTTTCTAGATGCTTATCTTACAGAGACTCAAATGAAACAGAAAGCTAATAAACTTAAAAAAGGTGGTAGCTTACTGATAACATTTTCTATACCTGTTGTGAAGAAGATACTCGAGTACCTAAACTCTAAGAGATTGAAAGCAGGTTCTGGATTGAATAAGCACGAAGGTGGATTTCTACCACTGATACTTGCAGCGTTGGGAGCAATCGGGTCTTTAGCTGGTGGTGCTGCGGCAATAACAAGTGCTGTGCACAAAAAGCAAAAGGAAGATGCAGAGTTAGCAGAGCAAAAGAGGCATAATCTTGAAATGGAAAAGAAAGCGGGATATGGTATTTTTTTAAAGAAAAAAGTCGAAAAAAAGTCGAAAAAATTGTGCAAAAATATGATCACCCGTTGAGCAACTATGATATCGAGAGGTTAGCAAAGTCTTTAAAAATCAAAAATTTTAGAGGTGTATTCATGGCCGACGACCTACCGTTAGAACCTAAAGAAATCGAATCAGGGGTAGTTAACTTGGATACATCTGATCACATTGGTACTCACTGGATATGCTATTACAAGAAGGGTAATGAAAAATACGTTTTTGACTCATTCGGTGGCAGTATACCACAAACTTTAGTGAAATACCTGGGTCCTGACAATCTGTTTTACAACTCAGAAAGAATTCAGAATTTCGATCAGTTTATATGCGGTCATTTGTGTGTGATGGTACTGAAGCTATTTATAGATGGATGGAGTTTTATTAAAATTCTTGATACAATAAATGGATATTTTTGGAAATAAGGTAAAGAAGGGTATTGAACAACTAGACGATGTCAGAGAAGTTATAAACGGACTAGAATCTAGTATCAGTAAACTTAATATTAAGAAGTATTTCTCATTTTCAAAGAACTGGGTATCATTGAAAGGAAGGCGCATTGTAAACATAGCAGATGCCATAGGTGGATATGATGCAGTCACTAAAAGCCAGCTCGATGCTGTTAATGATGTTGCTAATGCCAAATACACAAGTATACTAACAACCCTTCATAATTATGTAAGTAAAACCAACCTCGACCATTATTACAGTAAAAAGGACCTAGAAAAAGTTTTCTCAGATTATTATACAAAAGGTGATTTATCACAATACATCAACAAAACTGAACAATGCCTGAACAAAATATGTGATAAACAAACAGTTGAATTCACTTTTATGACTGGATTAGAACAACAAACGTACACCTTCGAGTATGATTTTGTACTGAAAAAAGTTATTGTCATTGGAAAAGATATAAACAAAGATTTAACATTTAATGATTTTGATGTTGCAGTAAGTATGTATGACAAAGTACACGTAATTGAGAATAAGCATAACCCAATATTAATTCATAAAGGAAATTTCCTAACCGTAAGACTAAAAGAGTCGGCGAAGACAGTCCCTGTTGACGTAAGACTCTTACTATTTGGCGAACTAGCATCAGTTAAAGATGCTATTGACGAGGGCTTAGAATCTTGATCTTTAATTTTCAATTAAATAAATGTTAGAACAGAAACATATTTGGTGCCTAAGGTGCAAGAGATTTACTGCTACACTTCAGCCTCACACTGTTGCCACGAAAAACGGTCGTCATAGGATTGAGGGCTATTGTGGGGTGTGTAATACCAAGAAAAGTAAGTTTATAAAAATAAAGTAATGTCTGCGACAAGTAAAAGTATTCGTGAAGAAATTATACATGAGCTTCACAAACCACTGAGAAAGAATTTTCCAAGAAAACCTGTTACATCCTATGGAATAGATGATTTGTGGCAAGCTGACTTGGTTGAGATGGATTCTGGTCACCTTAAAGGTATATCAAAATTCAACAACGGTATGAAGTATTTACTGACTGTAATAGACGTATTTTCAAAGTATGCTTGGGCTATTCCTGTTAAAGATAAATCAGGTGAAAGTATTACCAGCGCTTTTAAAGGTATACTACAAGAAAGGAAGCCAAAACACGTACAAACAGATAATGGCAAAGAATTCTACAATAAACACTTTAAAGAGCTCATGAAGATTGAAGGTGTAAATCATTACTCTACGTTTACAGAACTTAAGGCTTCAGTAGTTGAAAGGTTCAATAGGACTTTAAAGGAAAGAATGTGGAAACAATTTGCTCTTCAGGGCAATCAAAAGTGGGTTGACTTACTACCTAAACTGGTATATGACTACAACAACAGAAAACATAGGACAATAGGGATAAAACCTATAGAGGTAGATGAAAAGAATGCAAAAAAAGGTGCTGAAGGCCGCTTTTACAGCGGAACTCAAAACAGATGCACCCAATTTCAAGATAGGTGACCAAGTTAGGATAAGTAAACTTAAAGGCTTGTTCGAGAAAGGCTATACTGCTAATTGGTCGACAGAAATATTTGAAGTGACTCAGATTAATAACACAAGTCCGACTACATACAAGTTAAAAGATACAAGTGAAGAAGAAATTAAAGGAAGTTTTTACGAACAGGAGTTACAAAAGACAAAGTATCCAGATGTGTATCTTGTAGAAAAAGTTTTAAGAAAAAAGGGTGACAAAGTATTTGTTAAATGGCTAGGTTTTGATAGCTCACACAATAGTTGGGTAAACAGAAAAAATGTGGTATTTTAATGGTTAAAAAACCATTAAAATCTGATAAAAGTTTTAATTTTATTACGGTACCTACCGTCATACAGCTTTCGAGTCATGTCAACAGTTATGAATCCAAAGTCCTCGTTCCACACCTTACTGCAAAGCTCTCTAAAGTCATTCCATTTAAAGTCTCCACCTACAAATTCGTCGTAGATGTGTTTCAAATTAATGTCATCTTGTCTAAATATGTTCAAAAAGTTAAGGTTGTCTCTCACCAACTGCTTGGGTATTTTAGAATACGTTTGCGCTAAGTAGAAACAGTCAATGTTCTTATGTCTTCCTCTGGTAAAGTATTCTCTTACAATATCTTGGTTTTCTGATATAAAGTCGTCAAACACTACAACGGAGCACTCTTCACATTCGTCTAATGGTATAATGTCATCACAGTTACTAACAAATGTAGCTACCTTCTCATTGTGTTCATTTTCAATTCTTTCACATTTTTCCATAAGATGTTTGTACTTAAACTGTTCTAAGCTTTTCGAGTAGATGTACAAGTGTTTAATGGTGTTCCAGTTAAGCCATCCAGGGCACAGAAGGTAATTATCAACCATTAAAGTTGTTTTACCACATCCACTTGGTCCAACGATGGCGCAACGAATTGAACTAGGTAGTAACTTCCCATGTCTGCTTTTGATTCGTTTTTCTCGAATTCTGATCTTTGGATCCCAATCAGTCATTTTACTTTTTTATTTACTACTTATTACTTAATTAATAAATGAATAGAATTTTTGAAATTAGTGGTACATCCTCAAACTTAAAAAAGAGGCTAAATGTACCAATAAGAAACATGTATACAAAGGTTGGTTTGGTCGGATTTTATTCAACATTCTTAACTCCAAATGTCACAAAGGATAATAACAGATTACACTATGAGAAAGATGGTGTGGTTAATACTTTAAATATTCCATCAGGGCAGTACAGTCTAGACAATTTAGAGAGGTGTATTCAGAGCCAGGAACCTTTCAATGCTAGTAATATAAAGATGAAGGCAAACGAAATCCTAAATAGAGTTGAGATAGAAAGCTTAGACTTTAAGCTGTATTTTAATAAGGAATGTAGTATTGGGAGGATGCTAGGTTTTAGAGACGAAATTGTGGAACCTGCAACAAAAGTTGTAGCAAATGAGCTACCGAAAATAATCCCTTTTGAAAAAATTAAAGTGCATTTTAACTTAGCTGATGGTATGTTTGTAAAGGATTCTGACCACTTTCATCGAGAGACAAATATTATTGCTTGTTTTAAACCCAAGTTGGAAATGTGTGGTCACTTACAGTTTGGCAGTCCAATTATATACGAACCGTGTTATCCATTATTTTTCCCTGTGCACGATAAAGTTCAAAACCTGGAAGTAAGTGTAACGGATGAAAATGATGCTGTGATAGATTTTGGAGGAGCGTCGGTAACAGTCCTTTTAGAAATGTTTTAATTAAAATCTTGCAGTAAATAAAATGAATAAAATAGAAAGTTATCAGTGGCAGTCTTTTCCAGTAAATGAGAAGACTAGGAATAATTTAAACCTACCGAACAAAGATGTAGAAATAGACATCAAAGTTGGTGATGGTTGGTTTGACAACAATGCTTACTTGTATATGACCTATAATGTTACTCACGCAAATGGATCAGATTACACTTCTTACGAAGGTAAATCGAATGTTAAACTCGTTGACAACTTTCCGACACAGTTATGGAGTGCAGTAATTGTTAAGAAAAGAGGTCACATAATCTACAGGTTAGAGCATCCAAGCATTTCGTCGACGGTTTTATACCACCTTACTTCTTCTCTCGACGATGACATTAGATTCGGGGGTAATTTCATTAACAATGGTAAGTTACGAAAAAAGGAAAACGAGCTACTGTATCCGTTAAAAATGTTGGGTGGATTTTTTAAAGATGACAAAGAAATCATGTGGGAAGGAGACCTAACAGTAACTTTTGTGGGAAGCGCAAACGCTGGCGATGCCTTGTTTAGATGGTTTTCAAAAAATAATAGTGGTGCAGATATTGAAGGCTCTCGACCTGAGTTGGGTAAAGTAACCATTACAAATATGGAGATTAGAGTACCCATTGTTAAGTATGAGCCTAACTATGAATTAGAACTAAGAGAAAAGATGTTAAAGGATCCTAAGATTCCGATTTCATTTTTTGATCTTCAGACGCAGGAAATAGCAGGAATTAGTGGTAACAGAAACTTTGAGCTAGACATAACGAATTACTACAATTCTATGGAGTTTGACATGCCTTATTTTGTATTTGTGGTGTTTCAGACCAACAGGAAAGGAAACCAAGATGCAGACTCATCAGTGTATGATCATGTGCATCTCCAAAACATTTATCTAAAGAATGGCAGAAATGAGATATTTCCTGAAGAACTGTGGAACATAGATCCTCCAGACACTTGTTTGAAGGCATACAATGCATTTGCAGACTTTAAGAGAATAACTGAATTGAAAGATGACCATAAAATTAGTGCATACAATTTCATTAATTCGTACCCTGTATATGTAATAAATATGAGCAGGAGAAAGAATGTTGTCACTGCACAAAAAACTGCCATGAAATTGTCAGCTACTTTTAATTCACCAATTCCTGACAACACTTTAGCATACATAATTATGTATGGTAAAAGAAACTTGACTTATGATCTTAAGCATGGAATAATTGCTGAGAACTTTTAATTAAGCATAGCTTAATTACTGAGATGTTTTAATTTTAATTGTTTCTTGAACCATTAAAACTTAATGCGGTTAGGTGTTTCTCCACAGAGTTGGAGTTTTGCAAAAATTTAGAATTGATTTTTTAATATAAATTAAAATAAATAATAAATATGGAGCCCTCGCATAATAGTAGTATTGATCTAGTATGCCGTGTCCAAGTAGCCCTAGAGGAATTAGAATTTAAGATCTTAGAGTGTGTTTATAGTGATTTATCACCACGATGTTGTTTAAAAGACTTTGATGAATTAGAAAGTCAAGTGGAGAAGTTGATACTAAAGATGAATAAAATTATGACTAAAAATGAAAAACTTGTGATTAAAAGTAGATATCAAAAAATGTTACTACAAGAGAAAGATGTTCGTATAGCGGCGTTAAACAGAACAATTGATGGTTACACCCAAAGAGAAAAAGAATGGAAAAGTAAAGAACGAGAATTGTAATGGAGACAAAGAGAACATGGGTAGGAGAGGTTTGTAGTAGTTGTAAAAGAGGTTGGTCTACCGGTGTTCTATGAAATTATTTTTAAGGTTAATTAGAACTTTAAAAGTAAATATAAGTTAAGGTTGATTTTAACTATAAAATAAGGATGTGTGAAATAATGTCAAAAATTATTTTGAAATAATATTATGGTTGATGTTAACCATAAAATATATCTAGACTGATAATTAAGTTAATGGTACCCTTATACCATAAGATAAATAATTGTATTAAGGTTGACTTGGAGCGTATCCTACAGGTAAGTAAAATAATTTTTAAGGTTAATAAGAGCCTAGAAGATGGTTGGTTAAGTATAGGAATAATTCTTGAAAAAATCTTCGATTACATTTTAAGGTTAAGATTAACCATTATTTGTACCACTTTTTATTGAGACTCTTTATTTAAGTAGAATGGATGGTTCTCACCACACATTTAAATCTTGTTTAAGATTAAGATTAGCCACACTCTTTCTCAACATTTTTGAATGTTTTTTATAATGACTTTGAACCATATTTTTTAATAAAATCTTATGACGTTTTTTAAGTTTAGTTTTAACCTTAAAATAGGTTAACTTTTCAAGATTGGGTGAACCATAAATAATTTCACAAGTGTGAAAGAAATTGGGATTTAATTGTATGGTTAGTTTTCACCTTAAACAAGATATACTTTTGGAAATCTCATTGGATAGGGTGTGGTTGGTTTTAATCTTAAATAAGATTTAAAAATAAAATGCGTTTAAGGTAAGATTTAAGGCTAAACACGATTATCCAACAGATAAGTAAAATAATTTTTTAAGGTTAAATGGAAGCTTAAAAGATAAATAAAATTATGGTTAAAATGAACCTTAGAAGAGGGGCTGCTCCCTATACACCCACATACTACTTGTATTCAATCCCGATGCAATTTCTGTGTTTCAACAACACACTGATAGTCCACAGATTACAGAATACCACCAGTTGTGCATCGGAAACCACTACTGGTCTTCCAGGGAACGATCAAAGCGTAAACTCTTTGAGACATTACTCCCATGGAGGAAGGTGCCCATGAAGACTGTTGTATTCAATCCCGTTGCAATTTCTGTGTCTCATCAACACTCTGATAGTCCACAGATTTTAGAATACCTCCGAATGTGCATCGGAAACTACCAATGGTCTTCCAGGGAACGATCACGGCGTAGACTCTTTGAGACATTACTAACATGGAGGCAAGTGCGCATAATGGCTGTTGTATTCGATCCCGATGCAATTTCTGTGTTTCATCAACACTTTGAAGGTCCACAGATTACAGAATGATTCCAGATGTGCATTGGAAACTACCACTGGTCTTCCAGGGAACAATCGAAGCGTAGACTGTTTGAGACATTACTAACATGGAGCGTAGTGCGCATGGTGACTGTTATATTCAATCCCGACGCAATTTCTGTGTTTCATCAACCCTCTGATAGTCCACAGATTACAGAATACCACCAGTTGTGCATCGGAAACTACTACTGGTATTCCGGGGAACGATCAAACCGTAGACTGTGTGAGACATTACTCCCATGGAGGAAAGTGCGCATGTTGACTGTTGTATTCAATCCCGATGCATTATCTGTGTTTCATCAACACTCTGATTGTCCACAGATTACAGAATGCCACCAGTTGTGCATCGGAAACCACTACTGGTCATCCAGTGAACGATCAAAGCGTAGACAGTTTGAGACATTACTCCCATGGAGGAAAGTGCGGATGGTGACAGTTGTATTCAATCCCGATGCAATTTCTGTGTTTCATCAACACTCTGATAGTCCACAAATTACACAATTCCACCAGATGTACATCGGGAACTACTACTGGTCTTCCTGGGAACGATCAAAGCCTAGACTGTTTGAGACATTATTCCCATGGAGGAAAGTGTGCATGGTGACTGTTGTATTCAATCCCGATGCAGTTTCTGTGTTTCATCAACACTCTGATAGTCCACAGATTACAGAATGCCTCCAGATGTGCATCGGAAACTACTACTGGTCTTCCAGGGAACGATCAAAGCCTGGACTGTTTCAGACATTACTCCAATGGAGGAAAGTGCGGATGGTGACTGTTGTATTCAATCCCGATGCAATTTCTGTGTTTCATCAACACTCTGATAGTCCACAGATTACAGAATGCCTCCAGATGTGCATCGGAAACTACTACTGGTCTTCCAGGGAACGATCAAATTGTAAACTGTTTCAGACATTGGTCCCATGTAAGAAAGTGCGGCTTGTGACTGTTATATTCACTCCCGGTTCAATTTCTGTGTTTCATCAACACATTGAAGGTCCACAGATTACAGAATGCCACCAGATTTTCATCGGAAACTACTACAGGTCTTCCACGGAACGATCAAAGCGTAGACTGTTTGAGACATTACTTCCAAGGTGGAGAGTGCAGATGGTGATTGTTGTATTCAATCCCGTTGCAATTTCTGTGTTTGATCACCACTCTGATAGTCCACAATTTACACAATGCCAGCACGTGTACATCCGGAACTACTACTGCTCTTCCAGGGAACGATCAAAGCGTAGACTGTTTGAGACATTAATCCCGTGGAGGATAGTGCGCATGGTGACTGTTGTATTCAATCCCGATGCAATTTCTGTGATTCATGAACACTCTGATAGTCCACAGATTACAGAATGCCACCAGATGTGCATCGGAAACTACTACTGGTCTTCCAGGGAACGATCAAAGCGTATACTGTTTCAGACATTACTCCAATGTAGGAAAGTGTGGATTGTCACTGTTGTATTCACTCCCGGTGCAATTTCTGTGTTTCATCAACACATTGAAGGTCCACAGAATACAGGATGCCACCAGATTTTCATCGGAAACTACTACTGGTCTTCCAGGGAACGATCAAGGGGTAGACTGTTTGAGACATTACTAACATGGAGCGAAGTGCGCATGGTGACTGTTATATTCAATCCCGATGCAATTTCTGTGTTTCATCAACCCTCTGATAGTCCACAGATTACAGAATGCCTCAAGATGTGCATCGGAAACTACCAATGGTCTTCCAGGGAACGATCAAAGCGTAGACTGTTTGAGACATTACTCCCATGGAGGAAGGTGCGCATGGTGACTGTTGTATTCACTCCCGATGCAATTTTTGTGCTTCATCAACTCTCTGATAGTCCACCGATTACAGATGTGCATCGGAAACTACTACTGGTGTTCCAGGGAACGATTGTATTCTATCCCGATGCAATTTCTGTGTCTCATCAACACTCTGATAGTCCTCAGATTTTAGAATGCCTCCGGATGTGCATCGGAAACTACCAATGGTCTTCCAGGGAACGATCAAAGCGTAGACTCTTTGAGGCATTACTAACATGGAGGCAAGTGCGCATAATGACTGTTGTATTCGATCTCGATGCAATTTCTGTTTTTCATCAACACTTTGAAGGACCACAGATTACAGAATGCCTCCAGATGTGCATCGGAAACTACCACTGGTATTCCGGGGAAGGATCAAACCGTAGACTGTGTGAGACATTACTCCCATGGAGGTAAGTGCGCATATTGACTGTTGTATTCAATCCCGATGCATTTTCTGTGTTTCATCAACAGAATGCCACCAGTTGTGCATCGGAAACCACTACTGGTCATCCAGTGAACGATCAAAGCGTAGACAGTTTGAGACATTACTCCCATGGAGGAAAGTGCGGATGGTGACAGTTGTATTCAATCCCGATGCAATTTCTGTGTTTCATCAACACTCTGATAGTAAACAAATTACACAATGCCACCTGATGTACATCGGGAACTACTACTGGCCTTCCTGGGAACGATCAAAGCGTAGACTGTTTGAGACATTACTCCCATGGAGGAATGTGTGCATGGTGACTGTTGTATTCAATCCCGATGAAATTTCTGTGTTTCATCAACACTCTGATAGCCCACAGATTACAGAATGCCTCCAGATGTGCATCGGAAACTACTACTGGTCTTCCAGGGAACGATCAAAGCCTGGACTGTTTCAGACATTACTCCCATGGAGGAAAGTGCGGATGGTGACTGTTGAATTCAATCCCGATGCAATTTCTGTGTTTCAACAACACACTGATAGTCCACAGATTACAGAATGCCACCAGTTGTGCATCGGAAACCACTACTGGTCATCGAGGGAACGATCAAAGCGTAGACTGTTTGAGACATTACTCCTGTGAAGGAAAGTGCGCATGGTGACTGTTGTATGCAATCCCGATGCAAATGGTGTGTTTCGTCAACACTCTGATACACCACAGATCACAGAATGCCACCAGATGTGCATCGGAAACCACTACTGGTCTTCCAGGGAACGATCAAAGCGTAGACCGTTTGAGACATTACTAACATGGAGCGAAGTGCGCATGGTGACTGTTATATTCAATCCCGATGCAATTTCTGTGTTTCATCAACACTCTGATTGTCCACAGATTACAGAAGACCACCAGTTGTGCATCGGAAACCACTACTGGTCTTCCAGGGAACGATCAAAGCGTAAACTCTTTGAGACATTACTCCCATGGAGGAAGGTGCCCATGAAGACTGTTGTATTCAATCCCGTTGCAATTTCTGTGTCTCATCAACACTCTGATAGTCCACAGATTTTAGAATACCTCCGAATGTGCATCGGAAACTACCAATGGTCTTCCAGGGAACGATCACGGCGTAGACTCTTTGAGACATTACTAACATGGAGGCAAGTGCGCATAATGGCTGTTGTATTCGATCCCGATGCAATATCTGTGTTTCATCAACACTTTGAAGGTCCACAGATTACAGAATGATTCCAGATGTGCATTGGAAACTACCACTGGTCTTCCAGGGAACAATCGAAGAGCAGACTGTTTGAGACATTACTAACATGGAGCGTAGTGCGCATGGTGACTGTTATATTCAATCCCGACGCAATTTCTGTGTTTCATCAACCCTCTGATAGTCCACAGATTACAGAATGCCTCCAGATGTGCATCGGAAACTACTACTGGTATTCCGGGGAACGATCAAACCGTAGACTGTGTGAGACATTACTCCCATGGAGGAAAGTGCGCATGTTGACTGTTGTATTCAATCCCGATGCATTTTCTGTGTTTCATCAACACTCTGATTGTCCACAGATTACAGAATGCCACCAGTTGTGCATCGGAAACCATTACTGGTCATCCAGTGAACGATCAAAGCGTAGACAGTTTGAGACATTACTCCCATGGAGGAAAGTGCGGATGATGACAGTTGTATTCAATCCCGATGCAATTTCTGTGTTTCATCAACACTCTGATAGTCCACAAATTACACAATTCCACCAGATGTACATCGGGAACTACTACTGGTCTTCCTGGGAACGATCAAAGCGTAGACTGTTTGAGACATTATTCCCATGGAGGAAAGTGTGCATGGTGACTGTTGTATTCAATCCCGATGCAGTTTCAGTGTTTCATCAACACTCTGATAGTCCACAGATTACAGAATGACTCCAGATGTGCATCGGAAACTACTACTGGTTTTCCAGGGAACGATCAAAGCCTGGACTGTTTCAGACATTACTCCAATGGAGGAAAGTGCGGATGGTGACTGTTGTATTCAATCCCGATGCAATTTCTGTGTTTCATCAACACTCTGATAGTCCACAGATTACAGAATGCCTCCAGATGTGCGTCGGAAACTACTACTGGTCTTCCAGGGAACGATCAAATTGTAGACTGTTTCAGACATTGGTCCCATGTAGGAAAGTGCGGATTGTGACTGTTATATTCACTCCCGGTTCAATTTCTGTGTTTCATCAACACATTGAAGGTCCACAGATTACAGAATGCCACCAGAGTTTCATCGGAAACTACTACAGGTCTTCCACGGAACGATCAAAGCGTAGACTGTTTGAGACATTACTTCCAAGGTGGAAAGTGCGGATGGTGACTGTTGTATTCAATCCCGTTGCAATTTCTGTGTTTGATCACCACTCTGATAGTCCACAATTTACACAATGCCACCACGTGTACAACCGGAACTACTACTGCTCTTCCAGGGAACGATCAAAGCGTAGACTGTTTGAGACATTAATCCCGTGGAGGATAGTGCGCATGGTGACTGTTGTATTCAATCCCGATGCAATTTCTGTGATTCATGAGCACTCTGATAGTCCACAGAATACAGAATGCCACCAGATGTGCATCGGAAGCTACTACTGGTCTTCCAGGGAACGATCAAAGCGTAGACTGTATGAGACATTACTAACATGGAGCGAAGTGCGCATGGTGACTGTTATATTCAATCCCGATGCAATTTCTGTGTTTCATCAACCCTCTGATAGTCCACAGATTACAGAATGCCTCCAGATGACCATCGGAAACTATCAATGGTCCTCCAGGGAACGATCAAAGCGTAGACTGTTTGAGACATTACTCCCATGGAGGAAGGTGCGCATGGTGACTGTTGTATTCACTCCCGATGCAATTTTTGTGCATCATCAACACTCTGATAGTCCACCGATTACAGATGTGCATCGGAAACTACTACTGGTCTTCCAGGGAACGATTGTATTCAATCCCGATGCAATTTCTGTGTCTCATCAACACTCTGATATTCCTCAGATTTTAGAATGCCTCCGGATGTGCATCGGAAACTACCAATGGTCTTCCAGGGAACGATCAAAGCGTAGACTCTTTGAGGCATTACTAACATGGAGGCATGTGCGCATAATGACTGTTGTATTCGATCTCGATGCAATTTCTGTTTTTCATCAACACTTTGAAAGTCCACAGATTACAGAATGCCTCCAGATGTGCACTGGAAACTACCACTGGTCCTCCACGGAACGATCGAAGCGTAGACTGTTTGAGACATTACTAACATGGAGCGAAGTGCGCATGGTGACTGTTATATTCAATCCCGACGCAATTTCTGTGTTTCATCAACCCTCTGATAGTCCACAGATTACAGAATGCCTCCATATGTGCATCGGAAACTACTACTGGTATTCCGGGGAACGATCAAACCGTAGACTGTGTGAGACATTACTCCCATGGAGGAAAGTGCGCATGTTGACTGTTGTATTCAATCCCGATGCATTTTCTGTGTTTCATCAACACTCTGATTGTCCACAGATTACACAATTCCACCAGATGTACATCGGGAACTACTACTGGTCTTCCTGGGATCGATCAAAGCCTGGACTGTTTCAGACATTACTCCAATGGAGGAAAGTGCGGATGGTGACTGTTGTATTTAATCCCGATGCTATTTCTGTGTTTCATCAACACTCTGATAAACCACAGATTACAGAATGCCTCCAGATGTGCATCGGAAACTATCAATGGTCTTCCAGGGAACGATCAAAGCGTAGACTGTTTGAGACATTACTCCCATTGAGGAAGGTGCGCATGGTGACTGTTGTATTCACTCCCGATGCAATTTTTGTGCTTCATCAACACTCTTATAGTCCACCGATTACAGATGTGCAACGGAAACTACTACTGGTCTTCCAGGGAACGATTTTATTCAATCCCGATGCAATTTCTGTGTCTCATCAACACTCTGATAGTCCTCAGATTTTAGAATGCCTCCGGATGTGCATCGGAAACTTCCAATGGTCTTCCAGGGAACGATCATAGCGTAGACTCTTTGAGGCATTACTAACATGGAGGCAAGTGCGCATAATGACTGTTGTATTCGATCTCGATGCAATTTCTGTTTTTCATCAACACTTTGAAGGTCCACAGATTACAGAATGCCTCCAGATGTGCATTGGAAACTACCACTGGTCCTCCACGGAACGATCGAAGCGTAGACTGTTTGAGACATTACTAACATGGAGCGAAGTGCGCATGGTGACTGTTATATTCAATCCCGACGCAATTTCTGTGTTTCATCAACCCTCTGATAGTCCACAGATTACAGAATGCCTCCATATGTGCATCGGAAACTACTACTGGTATTCCGGGGAACGATCAAACCGTAGACTGTGTGAGACATTACTCCCATGGAGGAAAGTGCGCATGTTGACTGTTGTATTCAATCCCGATGCATTTTCTGTGTTTCATCAACACTCTGATTGTCCACAGATTACAGAATGCCAAAAGTTGTGCATCGGAAACCACTACTGGTCATCCAGAGAACGATCAAAGCGTAGACAGTTTGAGACATTACTCCCATGGAGGAAAGTGCGGATGGTGACAGTTGTATTCAATCCTGACGCAATTTCTGTGTTTCATCAACACTCTGATTGTCCACAGATTACAGAATGCCAAAAGTTGTGCATCGGAAACCACTACTGGTCATCCAGAGAACGATCAAAGCGTAGACAGTTTGAGACATTACTCCCATGGAGGAAAGTGCGGATGGTGACAGTTGTATTCAATCCCGATGCAATTTCTGTGTTTCGTCAACACTCTGATAGTCCACAAATTACACAATTCCACCAGATGTACATCGGGAACTACTACTGGTCTTCCTGGGAACGATCAAAGCGTAGACTGTTTGAGACATTACTCCCATGGAGGAAAGTGCGCATGGAGACTGTTGTATTCAATCCCGATGCAATTTCTGTGTTTCATCAACACTCTGATAGTCCACAGATTACAGAATGCCTCCAGATGTGCATCGGAAACTACTACTGGTCTTCCAGGGAACGATCAAATTGTAGACTGTTTCAGACATTAGTCCCATGTAGGAAAGTGCGGATTGTGACTGTTATATTCACTCCCGGTTCAATTTCTGTGTTTCATCAACACATTGAAGGTCCACAGATTACAGAATGCCACCAGATTTTCATCGAAAACTACTACTGGTCTTCCACGGAACGATCAAAGCGTAGAATGTTTGAGACATTACTTCCAAGGAGGATAGTGCGGATGGTGACTGTTGTATTCAATCCCGTTGCAATTTCTGTGTTTGATCACCACTCTGATAGTCCACAATTTACACAATGCCACCACGTGTACATCCGGAACTACTACTGGTCTTCCAGGGAACGATCAAAGCGTAGACTGTTTGAGACATTAATCCCGTGGAGGATAGTGCGCATGGTGACTGTTGTATTCAATCCCGATGCAATTTCTGTAGTTCATGAACACTCTGATAGTCCACAGATTACAGAATGCCACCAGATGTGCATCGGAAACTACTACTGGTCTTCCAGGGAACGATCAAAGCGTAGACTGTTTGAGACATTACTAACACGGAGCGAAGTGCGCATGGTGACTTATATTCAATCCCGATGCAATTTCTGTGTTTCATCAACCCTCTGATAGTCCACAGATTACAGAATGCCTCCAGATGTGCATCGGAAACTACTACTGGTCTTCCAGGGAACGATCAAAGCGTAAACTCTTTGAGACATTACTCCCATGGAGGAAGGTGCTAATGGTCACTGTTGTATTCACTCCCGATGCAATTTTTGTGTTTCATCAATACTCTGATAGTCCACAGATTACAGATGTGCATCGGAAACTACTACTGGTCTTCCAGGGAACGATCAAGCGTAGACAGTTTGAGACATTACTCACATGGAGGAAAGTGCGGATGGTGACTGTTGTATTCAATCCCGATGCAATTTCTGTGTTTCATCTACACTCTGATAGTCCACTAATTACACAATGCCACCAGATGTGCATCGGAAACTACTACTGGTCTCTCAGGGAACGATCAAAGCGTAGACTGTTTGAGACATTACTCCCGTGGAGGAAAGTGCGCATGGTGACTGTTGTATTCAATCCCGGTGAAATTTCTGTGTTTTATCAACACTCTGATAGTCCACAGATTACAGAATGCCACCAGATGTGCTTCGGAAACTACTACTGGTCTTCCAGGGAACGATCAAAGCGTGCACTGTTTCCGACATTACTCCCATGGAGGAAAGTGCGCATTGTGACTGTTGTATTCAATTTCGATGCAATTTCTGTGTTTCATCAACACTCTGATAGTCCACAAATTACAGAATGCCTCCAGATGTGCATCGGAATCTACTACTGGTCTTCCAGGGACCGATCAAACCGTAAACTCTTTGAGACATTACTCCCATGGAGGAAAGTGCGCATGGTGACTGTTGTATTCAATCCCGATGCAATTTCTGTGTGTCATGATCACTCTGATAGTCCACAGATTACGGAATGCCACCAGTTGTGCAATCGGAAAACACTACTGGTCTCCCAGGGAACGATCAAAGCTTAGACTGTTTGAGACATTACTTCCAAGGAGGGAAAGTGCGGATGGTGACTGTTGTATTCAATCCCGATGCAATTTCTGTGTTTCATCAACACTCTGATAGTCCACAGATTACAGAAAGCCACAAGATGTGCATCGGAAACTACTACTGGTCTTCCAGGGAACGATCAAAGCGTGGACTGTTTCAGACATTACTCCCATTAAGGGAAGTGCGCATGGTGACTGTTGTATTCAATCGCGATGCTATTTCTATGTTTCATCAACATTCTGATAGTCCACAGATTACAGAATGCCACCAGACGTGCATCGGAAACTACTACTGGTCATCGAGGGGAAGATCAAATCGTAGACCGTTTGAGACATTACTCCTGTATAGGAAAGTGCGCATGGTGACTGTTGTATTCAATACCGATGCAATTTCTGTCTTTCGTCAACACTCTGATAGTCCACAGATTACAGAATGCCACCAGATGTGCTTCGGAAACAACTACTTGTGTTCCAGGGAACGATCAAAGCGTAGACTGTTTGAGACATTACTCCTGTGGAGGAAAGTGCGCATGGTGACTGTTGTATTCAATACCGATGCAATTTCTGTGTTTCGTCAACACTCTGATAGTCCACAGATTACAGAATACCACCAGATGTGCATCGGAAACAACTACTTGTGTTCCAGGGAACGATTAAAGCGTAGACTGTTTGAGACATTACTCCTGTGGTGGAAAGTGTGCATGGTGACTGTTATATTCAATCCCAATTCAATTTCAGTGTTTCATCAACACTCTGATAGTCCACAGATTACAGAATGCCACCAGATATGCATCGGAAACTACTACTGGTCTTCCAGGGAACGATCAAAGCGTGGACTGTTAGAGACATTACTCCTATGGAGGGAAGTGCGCATGGTGACTGTTGTATTCAATCCCGATGCAATTTCTGTGTTTCATCAACACTCTGATAGTCCACGGATTACAGAATGCCATCAGATGTGCATCGGAAACTACTACTGGTCTTCTAGGGTACGATCAAAGCGTGGACTGTTTCTGACATTACTCCCATTTAGGAAAGTGCGCATGGTGACTGTTGTATTCAATCCCGATGCAATTTCTGTGTTTCGTCAACACTCTGATAGTCCACAGATTACAGAATGCCTCCAGATGTGCATCGGAAACTACTACTGGTCTTACAGGGACCGATCAAACCGTAAACTCTTTGAGCCATTACTACCATGGAGGAAGGTGCGCATGGTGACTGTTGTATTCAATCCCAATGTAATTTCTGTGTGTCAGGAACACTCTGATACTCCACAGATTACAGAATGCCTCCAGATGTGCATCGGAAACTACTACTGGTCTTCCTGGGAACGATCCAAGCGTATACTGTTAGAGACATTACTCCCATGGAGGAAAGTGCGCATGGTGACTGTTGTATTCAATCCCGATGCAATTTCTGTGTTTCATCAACACTCTGATAGTCCACGGATTACAGAATGCCACCAGATGTGCATCGGAAACTACCACTGGTCTTCCAGGGAACGATCAAAGCGTAGACTGTTTGAGACATCACTAACATGGAGGAAAGTGCGCATGGTGACTGTTGTATTCAATACCGATGCAAATACTGTGTTTCATCAAAACTCTGATAGTCCACAGATTACAGAATGCCTCCAGATGTGCATCGGAAACTACTACTGGTCTTCCAGGGAACGATCAAGTCGTAGACTGTTAGGGACATTACTCATATGGGGGAAAGTGCGCATGGTGACTGTTGTTTTCAATCCCGATGCAATATCTGTGTTTCATCAACACTTTGAAGGTCCACAGATTATACAATGCTTCCAGATGTGCATCGGAAACTACTACTGGTTTTCCAGGGAACGATCAAAGCGCAGACTGTTTGAGACATTACTCCTGTGGGGAAAGTGCGCATGGTGACTGTTCTATTCAATACCGATGCAACTTCTGTGTTTCGTCAACACTATGATAGTCAACAGATTACAGAATGCCACCAGATGTGCATCGGAAACAACTACTTGTGTTCCAGGGAACGATTAAAGCTTAGACTGTTTGAGACATTACTCCTGTGGTGGAAAGTGTGCATGGTGACTGTTGTATTCAATCCCAATGCAATTTCTGTGTTTCATCAACACTCTGATAGTCAACGGATTACAGAATTCCACCAGAATTGCATCGGAAACTACTACTGGTCTTCCAGGGAACGATCAAAGCGTGGACTGTTTCAGACATTACTCCCATGGAGGAAAGTGCGCATAGTGACTTTTGTATTCAATACCGATGCAATTTCTGTGTTTCGTCAACACTCTGATAGTCCACAGATTACAGAATGCCACCAGATGTGCATCGGAAACAACTACTTGTGTTCCAGGGTCGATCGAAGCGAAGACTGTTTGAGACATTACTCCTGTGGTGGAAAGTGTGCATGGTGACTATTGTATTCAATCCCAATGCAATTTCTGTGTTTCATCAACACTCTGATAGTCCACAGATTACAGAATGCCTCCAGATGTGCGTCCGATACCGCTATTGGTTTTCCAGGGAACGATCAAAGCGTAGACTGTTTGAGACGTTACTCCTGTGGAGGAAAGTGCGCATGGTGACTGTTGTATTCAATCCCGATGCAATTTCTGTGTTTCATCGACACTCTGATAGTCCACAAATTACAGAATGCCTCCAGATGTGCATCGGAAACTACTACTGGTCTTACAGGGACCGATCAAACCGTAAACTCTTTGAGCCATAACTACCATGGAGGAAGGTGCGCATGGTGACTGTTGTATTCAATCCCGATGTAATTTCTGTGTGTCAGGAACACTCTGATACTCCACAGATTACAGAATGCCTCCAGATATGCATCGGAAACTACTACTGGTCTTCCTGGGAAAGATCCAAGCGTATACTGTTAGAGACATTACTCCCATGGAGGAAAGTGCGCATGGTGACTGTTGTATTCAATCCCGATGCAATTTCTGTGTTTCATCAACACTCTGATAGTCCACGGATTACAGAATGCCACCAGATGTGCATCGGAATCTACTACTGGTCTTCCAGGGACCGATCAAACCGTAAACTCTTTGAGACATTACTCCCATGGAGGAAAGTGCTCTTGGTGACTGTTGTATTCAATCCCGATGCAATTTCTGTGTGTCATGATCACTCTGAAAGTCCACAGATTACAGAATGCCACCAGTTGTGCATCGGAAAACACTACTGGTCTCCAAGGGAACGATCAAATCGTAGACTGTTTGAGACATTACCTCCAAGGAGGGAAAGTGCGGATGGTGACTTTTGTATTCAATGCCGATGCAATTTCTGTGTTTCATCGACACTCTGATAGTCCACAAATTACAGAATGCCTCCAGATGTGCATTGGAAACTACCACTGGTCTTCCAGGGAACGATTAAAGCGTAGACTGTTTGAGATATTACTAACATGGAATAAAGTGCGCATGGTGACTGTTGTATTTAATACCTATGCAATTTCTGTGTTTCATCAACACTCTGATAGTCCACAGATTACAGAATGCCTCCAGATGTGCATCGGAAACTACCACTGGTCTTCCATGGGAACGATCAAAGCGTAGACTGTTTGAGACATTACTAACATGGAGGAAAGTGCGCATGGTGACTGTTGTATTCAATACCGATGCAATTACTGTGTTTCATCAAAACTCTGATAGTCCAGAGATTACAGAATGCCTCCAGATGTGCATCGGAAACTACTACTGGTCTTCCAATGAACGATCAAAGCGTAGACTGTTAGGGACATTACTCATATGGAGGAAAGTGCGCATGGTTGCTGTTGTATTCAATCGCGATGCAATTTCTGTGTTTCATCAACACTCTGATAGTCCACAGATTACAGAATGCCACCAGATGTGCATCGGAAAATGCTACTGGTCTTCCAGGGAACGTTCAAAGAGTAGACAGTTTAAGACATACCTCCCGTGGAGAAAAGTGCGCATGGTGACTGTCGTATTCAATCCCAATGCAATTTCTGTGTTTCATCATCACTCTGATAGTCAACGGATTACAGAATTCCACCAGAATTGCATCGGAAACTACTACTGGTCTTCCAGGGAACGATCAAAGCGTGGACTGTTTCAGACATTACTCCCATGGTGGAAAGTGCGCATGGTGACTGTTGCATTCAATCCCGTTGCAATTTCTGTGTTTCATCAACACTTTGATAGTCCACGGATTACAGAATGCCTCCAGATGTGCGTCGGATACTACTATTGGTTTTCCAGGGAACGATCAAAGCGTAGACTGTTTGAGACGTTACTCCTGTGGAGGAAAGTGCGCATGGTGACTGTTGTATTCAATCCCGATGCAATTTCTGTGTTTCATCAACACTTTGATAGTCCACGGATTACAGAATGCCACCAGATGTGCATCGGAAACTACTACTGGTCTTCTAGGGAACGATCAAAGCATGGACTGTTTCAGACATTACTCCCATGGAGGAAAGTGCGCATGGTGACTGTTGTATTCAATCCCGATGCAATTTCTGTGTATCGTCAACACTCTGATAGTCCACAGATTACCGAATGCCACCAGATGTGCAATGGAAACAAATACTTGTGTTCCAGGGAACGATTAAAGCGTAGACCGTTTGAGACATTACTCCTGTGGTGGAAAGTGTGCATGGTGACTGTTGTATTCAATCCCAATGCAATTTCAGTGTTTCATCAACACTCTGATAGTACACAGATTACAGAATGCCACCAGATGTGGATCAGAACCTACTACTGGTCTTCCAGGGAACGATCAAAGCGTAGACTGTTTGAGACATTACTCCCGTGGAGGGAAGTGAACATGGTGACTGTTGTATTCAATCTCGATGCAATTTCTGTGTTTCATCAACACTCTGATAGTCCACAGATAACAGAATGCCACCAGATGTGCATCGGAAACTACTACTGGTCTTCCAGGGAACGATCAAAGCGAGGACTGTTTCAGACATTACTCCCATGGAGGAAAGTGCGTATTGTGACTGTTATATTCAATCCAGATTCAATTTCTGTGTATCATCAACACTCTGATAGTCCACAGATTACAGAATGCCTCCAGATGTGCAGTGGAAACTACCACTGGTCTTCCAATGAACGATCAAAGCGTAGACTGTTTGAGACATTACTAACATGGAGGAAAGTGCGCATGGTAACTGTTGTAATCAATCCCAATGCAATCTCTGTGTTTCATCAACAATCAGTCAGTCCACAGATTTCAGAATGCCTAAAGATGTGCATCGGAAACTACTACTGGTCTTCCAGGGACCGATCAAACCGTAAACTCTTTAAGACATTACTACCATGGAGAAAGGTGCGCATGGTGACTGTTGTAATCAATCCCGATGCAATTTCTGTGTTTCATCAACACTCTGATAGTCCACAGATTACAGAATGCCACCAGATGTGCATCGGAAACTACTACTGGTCTTCCAGGGAACGATCAAAGCGTGGACTGTTTCAGACATTACTCCTATGGAGGAAAGTGCGCATTGTGACTGTTGTATTCAATGCCGATGCCATTTCTGTGTTTCATCGACACTCTGGTAGTCCACAAATTACAGAATGCCTCCAGATGTGCATTGGAAACTACCACAGGTCTTCCAGGGAACGATTAAAGCGTAGACTGTTTGAGATATTACTAACATGGAATAAAGTGCGCATGGTGACTGTTGTATTTAATACCGATGCAATTTCTGTGTTTCATCAACACTCTGATAGTACACAGATTACAGAATGCCACCAGATGTGGATCGGAAACTACTACTGGTCTTCCAGGGAACGATCAAAGCGTAGACTATTTGAGACATTACTAACATGGAGGAAGGTGCGCATGGTGACTGTTGTATCCAATCCCGATGCAATTTCTGTGTTTCATCAACACTCTGATAGTCCACAGATTACAGAATGCCACCAGATGTGCATCGGAAACTACTACTGGTCATCGAGGGGAAGATCAAAGCGTAGACCGTTTGAGAAATTACTCCTATGGAGGAATGTGCGCATGGTGACTGTTGTAATCAATACCGATGCAATTTCTGTGTTTCGTCAACACTCTGATAGTCCACAGATTACAGAATGCCACCAGATGTGCATCGGATACAACTACTTGTGTTCCAGGGAACGATCAAAGCGAAGACCCATTGAGACATTACTCCTGTGGTGGAAAGTGTGCATGGCGACTGTTGTATTCAATCCCAATGCAATTTCTGTGTTTCATCAACACTCTGATAGTCCACAGATTACAGAATGCCTCCAGATGTGCGTCGGATACTACTATTGGTTTTCCAGGGAACGATCAAAGCGTAGACTGTTTGAGACGTTACTCCTGTGGAGGAAAGTGCGCATGGTGACTGTTGTATACAATCCCGATGCAATTTCTGTGTTTCATCAACACTTTGATAGTCCACGGATTACAGAATGCCACCAGATGTGCATCGGAAACTACTACTGGTCTTCTAGGGAACGATCCAAGCATGGACTGTTTCAGACATTACTCCCATGGAGGAAAGTGCGCATGGTGACTGTTGTATTCAATCCCGATGCAATTTCTGTGTATCGTCAACACTCTGATAGTCCACAGATTACAGAATGCCACCAGATGTGCATCGGAAACAAATACTTGTGTTCCAGGGAACGATTAAAGTGTAGACCGTTTGAGACATTACTCCTGTGGTGGAAAGTGTGCATGGTGACTGTTGTATTCAATCCCAATGCAATTTCAGTGTTTCATCAACACTCTGATAGTACACAGATTACAGAATGCCACCAGATGTGGATCGGAAACTACTACTGGTCTTCCAGGGAACGATCAAAGCGTAGACTGTTTGAGACATTACTCCCGTGGAGGGAAGTGCACATGGTGACTGTTGTATTCAATCTAGATGCAATTTCTGTGTTTCATCAACACTCTGATAGTCCACAGATAACAGAATGCCACCAGATGTGCATCGGAAACTACTACTGGTCTTCCAGGGAACGATCAAATCGAGGACTGTTTCAGACATTACTCCCATGGAGGAAAGTGCGTATTGTGACTGTTATATTCAATCCCGATTCAATTTCTGTGTTTCATCAACACTCTGATAGTCCACAGATTACAGAATGCCTCCAGATGTGCAGTGGAAACTACCACTGGTCTTCCAATGAACGATCAAAGCGTAGACTGTTTGAGACATTACTAACATGGAGGAAAGTGCGCATGGTAACTGTTGTAATCAATCCCAATGCAATTTCTGTGTTTCATCAACAATCAGTCAGTCCACAGATTTCAGAATGCCTCCAGATGTGCATCGGAAACTACTACTGGTCTTCCAGGGACCGATCAAACCGTAAACTCTTTAAGACATTACTACCATGGAGAAAGGTGCGCATGGAGACTGTTGTAATCAATCCCGATGCAATTTCTGTGTGTCTGGAACACTCTGATACTCCACAGATTACAGAATGCCTCCAGATGTGCGTCGGATACTACTATTGGTTTTCCAGGGAACGATCAAAGCGTAGACTGTTTGAGACGTTACTCCTGTGGAGGAAAGTGCGCATGGTGACTGTTGTATTCAATCCCGATGCAATTTCTGTGTTTCATCAACACTTTGATAGTCCACGGATTACAGAATGCCACCAGATGTGCATCGGAAACTACTACTGGTCTTCTAGGGAACGATCAAAGCATGGACTGTTTCAGACATTACTCCCATGGAGGAAAGTGCGCATGGTGACTGTTGTATTCAATCCCGATGCAATTTCTGTGTATCGTCAACACTCTGATAGTCCACAGATTACCGAATGCCACCAGATGTGCAATGGAAACAAATACTTGTGTTCCAGGGAACGATTAAAGCGTAGACCGTTTGAGACATTACTCCTGTGGTGGAAAGTGTGCATGGTGACTGTTGTATTCAATCCCAATGCAATTTCAGTGTTTCATCAACACTCTGATAGTACACAGATTACAGAATGCCACCAGATGTGGATCAGAACCTACTACTGGTCTTCCAGGGAACGATCAAAGCGTAGACTGTTTGAGACATTACTCCCGTGGAGGGAAGTGAACATGGTGACTGTTGTATTCAATCTCGATGCAATTTCTGTGTTTCATCAACACTCTGATAGTCCACAGATAACAGAATGCCACCAGATGTGCATCGGAAACTACTACTGGTCTTCCAGGGAACGATCAAAGCGAGGACTGTTTCAGACATTACTCCCATGGAGGAAAGTGCGTATTGTGACTGTTATATTCAATCCAGATTCAATTTCTGTGTATCATCAACACTCTGATAGTCCACAGATTACAGAATGCCTCCAGATGTGCAGTGGAAACTACCACTGGTCTTCCAATGAACGATCAAAGCGTAGACTGTTTGAGACATTACTAACATGGAGGAAAGTGCGCATGGTAACTGTTGTAATCAATCCCAATGCAATCTCTGTGTTTCATCAACAATCAGTCAGTCCACAGATTTCAGAATGCCTAAAGATGTGCATCGGAAACTACTACTGGTCTTCCAGGGACCGATCAAACCGTAAACTCTTTAAGACATTACTACCATGGAGAAAGGTGCGCATGGTGACTGTTGTAATCAATCCCGATGCAATTTCTGTGTTTCATCAACACTCTGATAGTCCACAGATTACAGAATGCCACCAGATGTGCATCGGAAACTACTACTGGTCTTCCAGGGAACGATCAAAGCGTGGACTGTTTCAGACATTACTCCTATGGAGGAAAGTGCGCATTGTGACTGTTGTATTCAATGCCGATGCCATTTCTGTGTTTCATCGACACTCTGGTAGTCCACAAATTACAGAATGCCTCCAGATGTGCATTGGAAACTACCACAGGTCTTCCAGGGAACGATTAAAGCGTAGACTGTTTGAGATATTACTAACATGGAATAAAGTGCGCATGGTGACTGTTGTATTTAATACCGATGCAATTTCTGTGTTTCATCAACACTCTGATAGTACACAGATTACAGAATGCCACCAGATGTGGATCGGAAACTACTACTGGTCTTCCAGGGAACGATCAAAGCGTAGACTATTTGAGACATTACTAACATGGAGGAAGGTGCGCATGGTGACTGTTGTATCCAATCCCGATGCAATTTCTGTGTTTCATCAACACTCTGATAGTCCACAGATTACAGAATGCCACCAGATGTGCATCGGAAACTACTACTGGTCATCGAGGGGAAGATCAAAGCGTAGACCGTTTGAGAAATTACTCCTATGGAGGAATGTGCGCATGGTGACTGTTGTAATCAATACCGATGCAATTTCTGTGTTTCGTCAACACTCTGATAGTCCACAGATTACAGAATGCCACCAGATGTGCATCGGATACAAC
The DNA here is from genome assembly GCF_023897955.1 of Schistocerca gregaria. Lineage (NCBI taxonomy): Eukaryota > Metazoa > Arthropoda > Insecta > Orthoptera > Acrididae > Schistocerca > Schistocerca gregaria. The sequence goes on along the minus strand of NC_064928.1, from coordinate 47,496,842 downwards.
TACTTGTGTTCCAGGGAACGATCAAAGCGAAGACCCATTGAGACATTACTCCTGTGGTGGAAAGTGTGCATGGCGACTGTTGTATTCAATCCCAATGCAATTTCTGTGTTTCATCAACACTCTGATAGTCCACAGATTACAGAATGCCTCCAGATGTGCGTCGGATACTACTATTGGTTTTCCAGGGAACGATCAAAGCGTAGACTGTTTGAGACGTTACTCCTGTGGAGGAAAGTGCGCATGGTGACTGTTGTATACAATCCCGATGCAATTTCTGTGTTTCATCAACACTTTGATAGTCCACGGATTACAGAATGCCACCAGATGTGCATCGGAAACTACTACTGGTCTTCTAGGGAACGATCCAAGCATGGACTGTTTCAGACATTACTCCCATGGAGGAAAGTGCGCATGGTGACTGTTGTATTCAATCCCGATGCAATTTCTGTGTATCGTCAACACTCTGATAGTCCACAGATTACAGAATGCCACCAGATGTGCATCGGAAACAAATACTTGTGTTCCAGGGAACGATTAAAGTGTAGACCGTTTGAGACATTACTCCTGTGGTGGAAAGTGTGCATGGTGACTGTTGTATTCAATCCCAATGCAATTTCAGTGTTTCATCAACACTCTGATAGTACACAGATTACAGAATGCCACCAGATGTGGATCGGAAACTACTACTGGTCTTCCAGGGAACGATCAAAGCGTAGACTGTTTGAGACATTACTCCCGTGGAGGGAAGTGCACATGGTGACTGTTGTATTCAATCTAGATGCAATTTCTGTGTTTCATCAACACTCTGATAGTCCACAGATAACAGAATGCCACCAGATGTGCATCGGAAACTACTACTGGTCTTCCAGGGAACGATCAAATCGAGGACTGTTTCAGACATTACTCCCATGGAGGAAAGTGCGTATTGTGACTGTTATATTCAATCCCGATTCAATTTCTGTGTTTCATCAACACTCTGATAGTCCACAGATTACAGAATGCCTCCAGATGTGCAGTGGAAACTACCACTGGTCTTCCAATGAACGATCAAAGCGTAGACTGTTTGAGACATTACTAACATGGAGGAAAGTGCGCATGGTAACTGTTGTAATCAATCCCAATGCAATTTCTGTGTTTCATCAACAATCAGTCAGTCCACAGATTTCAGAATGCCTCCAGATGTGCATCGGAAACTACTACTGGTCTTCCAGGGACCGATCAAACCGTAAACTCTTTAAGACATTACTACCATGGAGAAAGGTGCGCATGGAGACTGTTGTAATCAATCCCGATGCAATTTCTGTGTGTCTGGAACACTCTGATACTCCACAGATTACAGAATGCCTCCAGATGTGCATCGGAAACTACTACAGGTCTTCCTGGGCACCATCCAAGCGTATACTGTTAGAGACATTACTCCCATGGAGGAAAGTGCGCATGGTGACTGTTGTATTCAATCCCGATGCAATTTCTGTGTTTCATCAACACTCTGATAGTCCACAGATTACAGAATGCCACCAGATGTGCATCGGAAACTACTACTGGTCTTCCAGGGAACGATCAAAGCGTGGACTGTTTCAGACATTACTCCCATTTAGGAAAGTGCGCATGGTGACTGTTGTATTCAATCCCGATGCAATATCTGTGGTTCATCAACACTCTGATAGTCCACAGATTACAGAATGCCACCAGATGTGCATCGGAAACAACTACTTGTGTTCCAGGGAACGATCAAAGCGAAGACTGTTTGAGACATTACTCCTGTGGTGGAAAGTGAGCGTTGTGACTGTTGTATTGAATCCCAATGCAATTTCTGTGTTTCATCAACACTCTGATAGTCCACAGAATACAGAATGCCTCCAGATGTGCGTCGGATACTACTATTGGTTTTCCAGGGAACGATCAAAGCGTAGACTAATTGAGACATTACTCCTGTGGAAGAAAGTGCGCATGGTGGCTGTTGTATTCAATACCGATGCAATTTCTGTGTTTCGTACACACTCTGATAGTCCACGGATTACAGAATGAGACCAGATGTGCATCGGAAACAACTACTTGTGTTCCAGGGAACGATTAAAGCGTAGACTGTTTGAGACATTACTCCTGTGGTGGAAACTGTGCATGGTGACTGTTGTATTCAATCCCAATTCAATTTCAGTATTTCATCAACACTCTGATAGTCCACAGATTACAGAATGCCACCAGATGTGCATCGGAAACTACTACCGGTCTTCCAGGGAACGACCAAAGCGTAGACTGTTTGAGACATTACTCCCGTGGAGGGAAGTGCACATGGTGACTGTTGTATTCAAACTCGATGCAATTTCTGTGTTTCATCAACACTCTCATAGTCCACAGATTACAGAATGCCACCAGATGTGCATCGGAAACTACTACTGGTCTTCCAGGGAACGATCAAAGCGTGGACTGTTTCAGACATTACTCCTATGGAGGAAAGTGCGCATTGTGACTGTTGTATTCAATGCCGATGCCATTTCTGTGTTTCATCGACACTCTGGTAGTCCACAAATTACAGAATGCCTCCAGATGTGCATTGGAAACTACCACAGGTCTTCCAGGGAACGATTAAAGCGTAGACTGTTTGAGATATTACTAACATGGAATAAAGTGCGCATGGTGACTGTTGTATTTAATACCGATGCAATTTCTGTGTTTCATCAACACTCTGATAGTCCACAGATTACAGAATGCCTCCAGATGTGCATCGATAACTACCACTGGTCTTGCAGGGAACGATCAAAGCGTAGACTGTTTGAGACATTACTAACATGGAGGAAAGTGCGCATGGTGACTGTTGTATTCAATCCCGATGCAGTTTCTGTGTTTCATCACGAATCTGATAGTCCACAGATTACAGAATGCCTCCAGATGTGCATTGGAAACTATTTTAATGACTTCCAGGGAACGATCAAAGCGTAGACTGTTTGAGACATTACTCCTGTGGAGGAAAGTGCGCATGGTGACTGTTGTATTCAATACCGATGCAATTTCTGTGTTTCGTCAACACTCTGATAGTCCACAGATTACAGAATGCCACCAGATGTGCATCGGAAACAACTACTTGTGTTCCAGGGAACGATTAAAGCGTAGACTGTTTGAGACATTACTCCTGTGGTGGAAAGTGTGCATGGTGACTGTTGTATTCAATCCCAATGCAATTTCAGTGTTTCATCAACACTCTGATAGTACACAGATTACAGAATGCCACCAGATGTGGATCGGAAACTACTACTGGTCTTCCAGGGAACGATCAAAGCGTAGACTGTTTGAGACATTACTAACATGGAGGAAGGTGCGCATGGTGACTGTTGTATTCAATCGCGATGCAATTTCTGTGTTTCATCAACACTCTGATAGTCCACAGATTACAGAATTCCACCAGATGTGCATCGGAAGCTACTAGTGGTCTTCCAGGGAACGATCAAAGCGTAGACTGTTAGTGACATTACTCCTACGGAGGAAACTACGCATGGTGACTGTTGTAATCAATCCCATTGCAATTTCTGTGTTTCATCAACAATCAGTCAGTCCACAGATTTCAGAATGCCTCCAGATGTGCATCGGAAACTACTACTGGTCTTCCAATGAATGATCAAAGCGTAGACTGTTAGTTACATTACTAACATGGAGGAAAGTGCGCATGGTGACTGTTGTATTCAATCCCAATGCAATTTCTGTGTTTCATCAGCACTCTGATAGTCCACAGATTACAGAATGCCACCAGACGTGCATCGGAAACAACTACTGGTGTTCCAGGGAACGATCAAAGCGTAGACTGTTTCAGATATTACTCCCATTTAGGAAAGTGCGCATGGTGACTGTTGTATTCAATCCCGATGCAATATCTGTGTTTTATCAACACTCAGATACTCCACGGATTACAGAATGCCACCAGATGTGCATCGGAAGCTACTACTGGCCTTCCAGGGAACGATCAAAGCGTGGACTGTTTCAGACATTACTCCCATTTCGGAAAGTGCGCATGGTGACTGTTGTATTCAATCCCGATGCAATTTCAGTGTTTCATCAACACTCTGATAGTCCACAGATTACAGAATGCCACCAGATGTGGATCGGAAACTACTACTGGTCTTCCAGGGAACGATCAAAGCGTAGACTGTTTGAGACATTACTCCCGTGGAGGGAAGTGCACATGGTGACTATTGTATTCAATCTCGATGCAATTTCTGTGTTTCATCAACACTCTGATAGTCCACAGATTACAGAATGCCACCAGATGTGCAACGGAAACCACTACTGGTCTTCCAGGGAACGATCAAAGCGTGGACTGTTTCAGACATTACTCCCATGGAGAAAAGTGCGTATTGTGACTGTTATATTCATTCCCGATTCAATTTCTGTGTTTCATCAACACTCAGATAGTCCACAGATTACAGAATGCCTTCAGATGTGCAGTGGAAACTACCACTGGTATTCCAGGGAACGATCAAAGCGTAGACTGTTTGAGACATTACTCCCGTGGAGGGAAGTGCACATGGTGACTTTTGTATTCAATCTCGATGCAATTTCTGTGTTTCATCAACACTCTGATAGTTTACAGATTACAGAATGCCACCAGATGTGCATCGGAAACTACTACTGGTCTTCCAGGGAACGATCAAAGCGTAGACTGTTTGAGACATTACTCCAGTGGAGGGAAGTGCACATGGTGACTGTTGTATTCAATCTCGATGCAATTTCTGTGTTTCATCAACACTCTGATAGTCCACAGAAAACAGAATGCCACCAGATGTGCATCGGAAACTACTACTGGTCTTCCAGGGAACGATCAAAGCGAGGACTGTATCAGACATTACTCCCATGGAGGAAAGTGCGTATTGTGACAGTTATATTCAATCCCGATTCAATTTCTGTGTTTCATCAACACTCTGATAGTCCACAGATTACAGAATGCCTCCAGATGTGCAGTGGAAACTACCACGGGTCTTTCAATGAACGATCAAAGGGTAGACTGTTTGAGACATTACTAACATGGAGGAAAGTGCGCATGGTAACTGTTGTAATCAATCCCAATGCAGTTTCTGTGTTTCATCAACAATCAGTCAGTCCACAGATTTCAGAATGCCTCCAGATGTGCATCGGAAACTACTACTGGTCTTCCAGGGACCGATCAAACCGTAAACTCTTTAAGACATTACTACCATGGAGAAAGGTGCGCATGGTGACTGTTGTAATCAATCCCGATGCAATTTCTGTGTGTCTGGAACACTCTGATACTCCACAGATTACAGAATGCCTCCAGATGTGCATCGGAAACTACTACTGGTCTTCCTGGGCACGATCCAAGCGTATACTGTTAGAGACATTACTCCCATGGAGGAAAGTGCGCATGGTGACTGTTGTATTCAATCCCGATGCAATTTCTGTGTTTCATCAACACTCTGATAGTCCACAGATTACAGAATGCCACCAGATGTGCATCGGAAACAACTACTTGTGTTCCAGGGAACGATCAAAGCGAAGACTGTTTGAGACATTACTCCTGTGGTGGAAAGTGAGCGTTGTGACTGTTGTATTGAATCCCAATGCAATTTCTGTGTTTCATCAACACTCTGATGGTCCACAGATTACAGAATGCCTCCTGATGTGCGTCGGATACTACTATTGGTTTTCCAGGGAACGATCAAAGCGTAGACTGTTTGAGACATTACTCCTGTGGAGGAAAGTGCGCATGGTGACTGTTGTATTCAATACCGATGCAATTTCTGTGTTTCGTCAACACTCTGATAGTCCACAGATTACAGAATGCCACCAGATGTGCATCGAAAACAACTACTTGTGTTCCAGGGAACGATTAAAGCGTAGACTGTTTGAGACATTACTCCTGTGGTGGAAAGTGTGCATGGTGACTGTTGTATTCACTCCCAATTCAATTTCAGTATTTCATCAACACTCTAATAGTCCACAGATTACAGAATGCCACCAGATGTGCATCGGAAACTACTACCGGTCTTCCAGGGAACGATCAAAACGTAGACTGTTTGAGACATTACTCCCGTGGAGGGAAGTGCACATGGTGACTGTTGTATTCAAACTCGATGCAATTTCTGTGTTTCATCAACACTCTGATAGTCCACAGATTACAGAATGCCACCAGATGTGCATCGGAAACTACTACTGGTCTTCCAGGGAACGATCAAAGCGTGGACTGTTTCAGACATTACTCCTATGGAGGAAAGTGCGCATTGTGACTGTTGTATTCAATCCCGATGCAATTTCTGTGTTTTATCAACACTCTGATAGTCCACAAATTACAGAATGCCTCCAGATGTGCATTGGAAACTACCACAGGTCTTCCAGGGAACGATTAAAGCGTAGACTGTTTGTGATATTACTAACATGCAATAAAGTGCGCATGGTGACTGTTGTATTTAATACCGATGCAATTTCTGTGTTTCATCAAGACTCTGATAGTCCACAGATTACACAATGCCTCCAGATGTGCATCGAAAACTACCACTGGTCTTGCAGGGAACGATCAAAGCGTAGACTGTTTGAGACATTACTAACATGGAGGAAAGTGCGCATGGTGACTGTTGTCTTCAATCCCGATGCAGTTTCTGTGTTTCATCAAGAATCTGATAGTCCACAGATTACAGAATGCCTCCAGATGTGCATAGGAAACTATTTTAATGACTTCCAGGGAACGATCAAAGCGTAGACTGTTTGAGACATTACTCCTGTGGAGGAAAGTGCGCATGGTGACTGTTGTATTTAATACAGATGCAATTTCTGTGTTTCGTCAACACTCTGATAGTCCACAGATTACAGAATGCCACCAGGTGCGCATCGGAAACAACTACTTGTGTTCCAGGGAACGATTAAAGCGTAGACTGTTTGAGACATTACTCCTGTGGTGGAAAGTGTGCATGGTGACTGTTGTATTCAATCCCAATGCAATTTCAGTGTTTCATCAACACTCTGATAGTCCACAGATTACAGAATGCCACCAGATGTGGATCGGAAACTACTACTGGTCTTAAAGGGAACGATCAAAGCGTAGACTGTTTGAGACATTACTAACATGGAGGAAGGTGCGCATGGTGACTGTTTTATTCAATCCCGATGCAATTTCTGTGTTTCATCAACACTCTGATAGTCCACAGATTACAGAATTCCACCAGATGTGCATCGGAAGCTACTACTGGTCTTCCAGGGAACGATCAAAGCGTAGACTGTTAGTGACATTACTCCTACGGAGGAAACTACGCATGGTGACTGTTGTAATCAATCCCATTGCAATTTCTGTGTTTCATCAACAATCAGTCAGTCCACAGATTTCAGAATGCCTCCAGATGTGCATCGGAAACGACTACTGGTCTTCCAATGAATGATCAAAGCGTAGACTGTTAGTTACATTACTAACATGGAGGAAAGTGTGTATGGTGACTGTTGTATTCAATCCCAATGCAATTTCTGTGTTTAATCAGCACTCTGATAGTCCACAGATTACAGAATGCCACCAGACGTGCATCGGAAACAACTACTGGTGTTCCAGGGAACGATCAAAGCGTAGACTGTTTCAGATATTACTCCCATTTAGGAAAGTGCGCATGGTGACTGTTGTATTCAATCCCGATGCAATTTCTGTGTTTTATCAACACTCAGACACTCCACGGATTACAGAATGCCACCAGATGTGCATCGGAAACTACTACTGGCCTTCCAGGGAACGATCAAAGCGTGGACTGTTTCAGACATTACTCCCATTTAGGAAAGTGCGCATGGTGACTGTTGTATTCAATCCCGATGCAATTTCTGTGTTTCATCAACACTCTGATAGTCCACAGATTACAGAATGCCACCAGATGTGCATCGGAAACTACTACTGGTCATCGAGGGGAAGATCAAAGCGTAGACCGTTTGAGACATTACTCCTGTGGAGGAATTTGCGCATGGTGACTGTTTTATTCAATACCGATGCAATTTCTGTGTTTCGTCTACACTCTGATAGTCCACAGATTACAGAATGCCACCAGATTTGCATCGGAAACCACTACTGGTCTTCCAGGGAACGATCAAAGCGTGGACTGTTTCAGACATTACTCCAATGGTGGAAAGTGCGCATGGTGACTGTTTCATTCAATCCCGTTGCAATTTCTGTGTTTCATCAACACTCTGATAGTCCACAGATTACAGAATGCCACCAGATGTGCATCGGAAACTGCTACTGGTCTTCCAGGGAACGATCAAAGCGTAGACAGTTTAAGACATACCTCCCGTGGAGGAAAGTGCGCATGGTGACTGTCGTATTCAATCCCGATGTAATTTCTGTGTTTCATCAACACTCTGATAGTCCACAGATTACAGAATGCCACGAGATGTGCATCGGAAACTACTACTGGTCTCCCTTGGAAAGATCAAAGCGTAGACTGTTTGAGACATTACTCCCGTGGAGGAAAGATCGCATGGTGACTGTTGTATTCAATCCCGATGCAATATCTGTGTTTCATCAACACTCTGATAGTCCAAAGATTACAGAATGCCACCAGATGTCCATCGGAAACTACTACTGGTCACCGAGGGAACGATCAAAGCATGGACTGTTACAGACATTACTCCCATGGAGGAAAGTGCGCATGGTGACTGTTGTATTCAATCCCGATGCAATTTCTGTGTTTCGTCAACACTCTAATAGTCCACAGATTACAGAATGCCACCAGATATGCATCGGAAACCACTACTTGTGTTCCAGGGAACGATCAAAGCGAAGACTGTTTGAGACATTACTCCTGTGGTGGAAAGTGTGCATGGTGACTGTTGTATTCAATCCCAATGCAATTTCTGTGTTTCATCAACACTCTGATAGTCCACAGATTACAGAAATCCTCCAGATGTGCGTCGGATACTACTATTGGTTTTCCAGGGAACGATCAAAGCGTAGACTGTTTGAGACGTTACTCCTGTGGAGGAAAGTGCGCATGGTGACTGTTGTATTCAATCCCGATGCAATTTCTGTGTTTCATCAACACTCTGATAGTCCACGGATTACAGAATGCCACCAGATGTCCATCGGAAACTACTACTGGTCTTCCAATGAATGATCAAAGCGTAGACTGTTAGTTACATTACTCATATGGAGGAAAGTGCGCATGGTGACTGTTGTATTCAATCGCGATGCAATTTCTGTGTTTCATCAACACTCTGATAGTCCACAGATTTCAGAATGCCACCAGATGTGCATCGGAAAATGCTACTGGTCTTCCAGGGAACGATCAAAGCGTAGACAGTTTAAGACATACCTCCCGTGCAGAAAAGTGCGCATGGTGACTGTCGTATTCAATCCCAATGCAATTTCTGTGTTTCATGAACACTCTGATGGTCAACGGATTACAGAATTCCACCAGAATTTCATCGGAAACTACTACTGGTCTTCCAGGGAACGATCAAAGCGTGGACTGTTTCAGACATTACTCCCATGGAGGAAAGTGCGCATGGTGACTTTTGTATTCAATCCCGATGCAATTTCCGTGTTTCATCAACACTCTGATAGTCCACAGCTTACAGAATGCCTCCAGATGTGAATTGGAAACTACCACTGGTCTTCCAGGGAACGATCAAAGCGTAGACTGCTTGAGACATTACTAACATGGAGGAAAGTGCGCATGGTGACTGTTGTATTCAATCCCAATGCAATTTCTGTGTTTCATCAGCACTCTGATAGTCCACAGATTACAGAATGCCACCAGACGTGCATCGGAAACAACTACTGGTGTTCCAGGGAACGATCAAAGCGTAGACTGTTTCAGATATTACTCCCATTTAGGAAAGTGCGCATGGTGACTGTTGTTTTCAATCCCGATGCAATTTCTGTGTTTTATCAACACTCAGATACTCCACGGATTACAGAATGCCACCAGATATGCATCGGAAACAACTAGTTGTGTTCCAGGGAACGATTAAAGCGTAGACTGTTTGAGACATTACTCCTGTGGTGGAAAGTGTGCATGGTGACTGTTGTATTCAATCCAGATGCAATTTCTGTGTTTCATCAACACTCTGACAGTCCACAGATTACAGAATTCCTCCAGATGTGCGTCGGATACTACTATTGGTTTTCCAGGGAACGATCAAAGCGTAGACTGTTTGAGACGTTACTCCTGTGGAGGAAAGTGGGCATGGTGACTGTTGTATTCAATCCCGATGCAATTTCTGTGTTTCATCAACACTCTGATAGTCCATGGATTACAGAATGCCACCAGATGTGCATCGGAAACTACTACTGGTCTTCCAGGGAACGATCAAAGCATGGACTGTTTCAGACATTACTCCCATGGAGGAAAGTGCGCATGGTGACTGTTGTATTCAATCCCGATGCAATTTCAGTGTTTCATCAACACTCTGATAGTCCACAGATTCCAGAATACCACCACATGTGCATCGGAAACTACTACTGGTCATCGAGGGAACGATCAAAGCGTAGACTGTTTGAGACATCACTCCTGTGAAGGAAAGTGCGCACGGTGACTATTGTATTCAAAACCGATGCAATTTCTGTGTTTCGTCAACACTCTGATAGTCCACAGATTACAGAATGCCACCAGATGTGCATCGCAAACTACTACTGGTCTTCCAGGGAACGATCAAAGCGTGGACTCTTTCAGACATTACTCCCATGGAGGAAAGTGCGTATTGTGACTGTTATATTCAATCCAGATTCAATTTCTGTGTTTCATCAACACTCTGATAGTCCACAGATTACAGAATGCCACCAGATATGCATCGGAAACTACTACTGGTCATCGAGGGGAAGATCAAAGCGTAGACCGTTTGAGACATTACTCCTGTGGAGGAATGTGCGCATGGTGACTGTTGTATTCAATACCGATGCAATTTCTGTGTTTCGTCTACACTCTGATAGTCCACAGATTACAGAATGCCACCAGATGTGCATCGGAAACAACTACTTGTGTTCCAGGGAACGATCAAAGCGAAGACTGCTTGAGACATTACTCCTGTGGTGGAAAGTGTGCATGGTGACTGTTGTATTCAATCCCAATGCAATTTCTGTGTTTCATCAACACTCTGATAGTCCACAGATTACAGAATACCACCAGATGTGCATCGGAAACTACTACTGGTCATCGAGGGAACGATCAAAGCATGGACTGTTTCAGACATTACTCCCATGGAGGAAAGTGCGTACTGTGACTGTTATATTCATTCCCGATTCAATTTCTGTGTTTCATCAACACTCTGATAGTCCACAGATTACAGAATGCCTCCAGATGTGCAGTGGAAACTACCACTGGTCTTCCAGGGAACGATCAAAGCGTAGACTGTTTGAGACATTACTCCCGTGGAGGGAAGTGCACATGGCGACTGTTGTATTCAATCTCGATGCAATTTCTGTGTTTCATCAACACTCTGATAGTTCACAGATTACAGAATGCCACCAGATGTGCATCGCAAACTACTACTGGTCTTCCAGGGAACGATCAAAGCGTGGACTGTTTCAGACATTACTCCCATGGAGGAAAGTGCGCATGGTGAATGTTGTATTCAATCCCGATGCAATTTCTGTGTTTCATCAACACTCTGATAGTCCACAGATTACAGAATGCCTCCAGATGTGCATCGGAAACTACTACTGGTCTTCCAGGGAACGATCAAAGCGTAGACTGTTAGGGACATTACTCATATGGAGGAAAGTGCGCATGGTGACTGTAGTATTCAATCCCGATGCAATTTCTGTGTTTCATCAACACTCTGATAGTGCACGGATTACAGAATGCCACCAGATGTGCATCGGAAACTACTACTGGTCTTCCAGGGAACGATCAAAGCATGGACTGTTTCAGACATTACTCCCATGGAGAAAAGTGCGCATGGTGACTGTTGTATTCAATCCCGATGCAATTTCTGTGTTTCATCAACACTCTGATAGTCCACAGATTACAGAATACCACCAGATGTGCATCGGAAACTACTACTGGAAATCGAGGAAACGATCAAATCGTAGACTGTTTGAGACATCACTCCTGTGAAGGAAAGTGCGCACGGTGACTATTGTATTCAAAACCGATGCAATTTCTGTGTTTCGTCAACACTCTGATAGTCCACAGATTACAGAATGCCACCAGATGCGCATCGGAAACTACTACTGGTCTTCCAGGGAACGATCAAAGCGTAGACTGTTTGAGACGTTACTCCTGTCTAGGAAAGTGCGCATGGTGACTGTTGTATTCAATCCCGATGCAATTTCTGTGTTTCATCAACACTCTGATAGTCCACAGATTACAGAATGCCACCAGATGTGCATCGGAAACTACTACTGGTCATCGAGGGGAAGATCAAAGCGTAGACCGTTTGAGACATTACTCCTGTGGAGGAATGTGCGCATGGTGACTGTTGTATTCAATACCGATGCAATTTCTGTGTTTCGTCTACACTCTGATAGTCCACAGATTACAGAATGCCACCAGATGTGCATCGGAAACAACTACTTGTGTTCCAGGGAACGATCAAAGCGAAGACTGTTTGAGAGATTAATCCTGTGGTGGAAAGTGTGCATGGTGACTGTTGTATTCAATCCCAATTAAATTTCAGTGTTTCATCAATACTCTGATAGTCCACAGATTACAGAATACCACCAGATGTGCATCGGAAACTACTACTGGTCATCGAGGGAACGATCAAAGCATGGACTGTTTCAGACATTACTCCCATGGAGGAAAGTGCGCATGGTGACTGTTGTATTCAATCCCGATGCAATTTCTGTGTTTCATCAACACTCTGATAGTCCACAGATTACAGAATACCACCAGATGTGCATCGGAAACTACTACTGGTCATCGAGGTAACGATCAAAGCGTAGACTGTTTGAGACATTACTCCTGTGAAGGAAAGTGCGCATGGTGACTGTTGTATTCAAAACCGATGCAATTTCTGTGTTTCGTCAACACTCTGATTGTCCACAGATTACAGAATGCCACCAGATGTGCATCGGAAACTACTACTGGTCTTCCAGGGAACGATCAAATCGTGGACTCTTTCAGACATTACTCCCATGGAGGAAAGTGCGTATTGTGACTGTTATATTCAATCCAGATTCAATTTCAGTGTTTCATCAACACTCTGATAGTCCACAGATTACAGAATGCCACCAGATGTGCATCGGAAACTACTACTGGTCATCGAGGGGAAGATCAATGCGTAGACAGTTTGAGACATTACTCCTGTGGAGGAATGTGCGCATGGTGACTGTTGTATTCAATACCGATGCAATTTCTGTGTTTCGTCTACACTCTGATAGTCCACAGATTACAGAATGCCACCAGATATGCATCGGAAACAACTAATTGTGTTCCAGGGAACGATCAAAGCGAAGACTGTTTGAGACATTACTCCTGTGGTGGAAAGTGTGCATGGTGACTGTTGTATTCAATCCCAATGCAATTTCTGTGTTTCATCAACACTCTGATAGTCCACAGATTACAGAATACCACCAGATGTGCATCGGAAACTACTACTGGTGATCGAGGGAACGATCAAAGCATGGACTGTTTCAGACTTTACTCCCATGGAGGAAAGTGCGCATGGTGAATGTTGTATTCAATCCCGATTCAATTTCTGTGTTTCATCAACACTCTGATAGTCCACAGATTACAGAATGCCTCCAGATGTGCAGTGGAAACTACCACTGGTCTTCCAGGGAACGATCAAAGCGTAGACTGTTTGAGACATTACTCCCGTGGAGGGAAGTACACATGGTGACTGTTGTATTCAATCTCGATGCAATTTCTGTGTTTCATCAACACTCTGATAGTCCACAGATTACAGAATGCCACCAGATGTGCATCGCAAACTACTACTGGTCTTCCAGGGAACGATCAAAGCGTGGACTTTTTCAGACATTACTCCCATGGAGGAAAGTGCGCATGGTGAATGTTGTATTCAATCCCGATGCAATTTCTGTGTTTCATCAACACTCTGATAGTCCACAGATTACAGAATGCCTCCAGATGTGCATCGGAAACTACTACTGGTCTTCCAGGGAACGATCAAAGCGTAGACTGTTAGGGACATTACTCATATGGAGGAAAGTGCGCATGGTGACTGTTGTATTCAATCCCGATGGAATTTCTGTGTTTCATCAACACTCTGATATTCCACAGATTACAGAATGCCACGAGATGTGCATCGGAAACTACTACTGGTCTCCCTTGGAAAGATCAAAGCGTAGACTGTTTGAGACATTACTCCCGTGGAGGAAAGATCGCATGGTGACTGTTGTATTCAATCCCGATGCAATATCTGTGTTTCATCAACACTCTGATAGTCCAAAGATTACAGAATGCCACCAGATGTGCATCGGAAACTACTACCGGTCATCGAGGGAACGATCAAAGCATGCACTGTTTCAGACATTACTCCCATGGAGGAAAGTGCGTATGCAGACTGTAGTATTCAATCCCGATGCAATTTCTGTGTTTCATCAACACTCTGATAGTCCACAGATTACAGAATACCACCAGATGTGCGTCGGATACTACTATTGGTTTTCCAGGGAACGATCAAAGCGTAGACTGTTTGAGACGTTACTCCTGTGGAGGAAAGTGTGCATGGTGACTGTTGTATTCAATCCCGATGCAATTTCTGTGTTTCATCAACACTCTGATAGTGCACGGATTACAGAATGCCACCAGATGTGCATCGGAAACTACTACTGGTCATCGAGGTAACGATCAAAGCGTAGACTGTTTGAGACATTACTCCTGTGAAGGAAAGTGCGCATGGTGACTGTTGTATTCAAAACCGATGCAATTTCTGTGTTTCGTCAACACTCTGATAGTCCACAGATTACAGAATGCCACCAGATGCGCATCGGAAACTACTACTGGTCTTCCAGGGAACGATCAAAGCGTAGACTGTTTGAGACGTTACTCCTGTCTAGGAAAGTGCGCATGGTGACTGTTGTATTCAATCCCGATGCAATTTCTGTGTTTCATCAACACTCTGATAGTCCACAGATTACAGAATGCCACCAGATGTGCATCGGAAACTACAACTGGTCATCGAGGGGAAGATCAAAGCGTAGACCGTTTGAGACATTACTCCTGTGGAGGAATGTGCGCATGGTGACTGTTGTATTCAATACCGTTGCAATTTCTGTGTTTCGTCTACACTCTGATAGTCCACAGATTACAGAAAGCCACCAGATGTGCATCGGAAACAACAACTTGTGTTCCAGGGAACGATCAAAGCGATGACTGTTTGAGACATTACTCCTGTGGTGGAAAGTGTGCATGGTGACTGTTGTATTCAATCCCAATGCAATTTCTGTGTTTCATCAACACTCTGATAGTCCACAGATTACAGAATACCACCAGATGTGCATCGGAAACTACTACTGGTCATCGAGGGAACGATCAAAGCATGGACTGTTTCAGACATTACTCCCATGGAGGAAAGTGCGTACTGTGACTGTTATATTCATTCCCGATTCAATTTCTGTGTTTCATCAACACTCTGATAGTCCACAGATTACAGAATGCCTCCAGATGTGCAGTGGAAACTACCACTGGTCTTCCAGGGAACGATCTAAGCGTAGACTGTTTGAGACATTACTCCCGTGGAGGGAAGTGCACATGGTGACTGTTGTATTCAATCTCGATGCAATTTCTGTGTTTCATCAACACTCTGATAGTCCACAGATTACAGAATGCCACCAGATGTGCATCGCAAACAACTACTGGTCTTCCAGGGAACGATCAAAGCGTGGACTGTTTCAGACATTACTCCCATGGAGGAAAGTGCGCATGGTGAATGTTGTATTCAATCCCGATGCAATTTCTGTGTTTCATCAACACTCTGATAGTCCACAGATTACAGAATGCCTCCAGATGTGCATCGGAAACTACTACTGGTCTTCCAGGGAACGATCAAAGCGTAGACTGTTAGGGACATTACTCATATGGAGGAAAGTGCGCATGGTGACTGTTGTATTCAATCCCGATGCAATTTCTGTGTTTCATCAACACTCTGATAGTCCACAGATTACAGAATGCCACGAGATGTGCATCGGAAACTACTACTGGTCTCCCTTGGAAAGATCAAAGCGTAGACTGTTTGAGACATTACTCCCGTGGAGGTAAGATCGCATGGTGACTGTTGTATTCAATCCCGATGCAATATCTGTGTTTCATCAACACTCTGATAGTCCAAAGATTACAGAATGCCACCAGATGTGCATCGGAAACTACTACTGGTTATCGAGGGAACGATCAAAGCATGGACTGTTTCAGACATTACTCCCATGGAGGAAAGTGCGCATGGTGACTGTTGTATTCAATCACGATGCAATTTCTGTGTTTCATCAACACTCTGATAGTCCACAGATTACAGAATAGCACCAGATGTGCGTCGGATACTACTATTGGTTTTCCAGGGAACGATCAAAGCGTAGACTGTTTGAGACGTTACTTCTGTGGAGGAAAGTGCGCATGGTGACTGTTGTATTGAATCCCGATGCAATTTCTGTGTTTCATCAACACTCTGATAGTGCACGGATTACAGAATGCTACCAGATGTGCATCGGAAACTACTACTGGTCATCGAGGGAACGATCAAATCGTAGACTGTTTGAGACATCACTCCTGTGAAGGAAAGTGCGCACGGTGACTATTGTATTCAAAACCGATGCAATTTCTGTGTTTCGTCAACACTCTGATAGTCCACAGATTACAGAATGCCACCAGATGCGCATCGGAAACTACTACTGGTCTTCCAGGGAACGATCAAAGCGTAGACTGTTTGAGACGTTACTCCTGTCTAGGAAAGTGCGCATGGTGACTGTTGTATTCAATCCCGATGCAATTTCTGTGTTTCATCAATACTCTGATAGTCCACAGATTACAGAATGCCACCAGATGTGCATCGGAAACTACTACTGGTCATCGAGGGGAAGATCAAAGCGTAGACCGTTTGAGACATTACTCCTGTGGAGGAATGTACGCATGGTGACTGTTGTATTCAATACCGATGCAATTTCTGTGTTTCGTCTACACTCTGATAGTCCACAGATTACAGAATGCCACCAGATGTGCATCGGAAACAACTACTTGTGTTCCAGGGAACGATCAAAGCGAAGACTGTTTGAGAGATTACTCCTGTGGTGGAAAGTGTGCATGGTGACTGTTGTATTCAATCCCAATGCAATTTCAGTGTTTCATCAACACTCTGATAGTCCACAGATTACAGAATACCACCAGATGTGCATCGGAAACCACTACTGGTCATCGAGGGAACGATCAAAGCATGGACTGTTTCAGACATTACTCCCATGGAGGAAAGTGCGCATGGTGAATGTTGTATTCAATCCCGATGCAATTTCTGTGTTTCATCAACACTCTGATAGTCCACAGATTACAGAATACCACCAGATGTGCATCGGAAACTACTACTGGTCATCGAGGGAACGATCAAAGCGTAGACTGTTTGAGACATTACTCCTGTGAAGGAAAGTGCGCATGGTGACTGTTGTATTCAAAACCGATGCAATTTCTGTGTTTCGTCAACACTCTGATTGTCCACAGATTACAGAATGCCACCAGATGTGCATCGGAAACAAATACTTGTGTTCCAGGGAACGATTAAAGCGTAGACTGTTTGAGACTTTACTCCTGTGGTGGAAAGTGGGCATGGTGACTGTTGTATTCAATCCCAATGCAATTTCAGTGTTTCATCAACACTCTGATAGTCCACAGATTACAGAATGCCACCAGATGTGGATCGGAAACTACTACTGGTCTTCCAGGGAACGATCAAAGCGTAGACTGTTTGAGACATTACTCCCGTGGAGGGAAGTGCACATGGTGACTGTTGTATTCAATCTCGATGCAATTTCTGTGTTTCATCAACACTCTGATAGTCCACAGATTACAGAATGCCACCAGATGTGCATCGGAAACTACAACTGGTCTTCCAGGGAACGATCAAAGCGTGGACTGTTTCAGACATTACTCCCATGGAGGAAAGTGCGTATTGTGACTGTTATATTCATTCCCGATTCAATTTCTGTGTTTCATCAACACTCTGATAGTCCACAGATTACAGAATGCCTCCAGATGTGCAGTGGAAATTACCACTGGTCTTCCAGGGAACGATCAAAGCGTAGACTGTTTGAGACATTACTCCCGTGGAGGGAAGTGCACATGGTGACTGTTGTATTCAATCTCGATGCAATTTCTGTGTTTCATCAACACTCTGATAGTCCACAGATTACAGAATGCCACCAGATGTGCATCGGAAACTACTACTGGTCTTCCAGGGAACGATCAAAGCGTGGACTGTTTCAGACATTACTCCCATGGAGGAAAGTGCGCATGGTGACTGTTGTATTCAATCCCGATGCAATTTCTGTGTTTCATCAACACTCTGATAGTCCACAGATTACAGAATGCCTCCAGATGTGCATCGGAAACTACTACTGGTCATCCAGGGAAAGATCAAAGCGTAGACTGTTAGGGACATTACTCAAATGGAGGAAAGTGCGCATGGTGACTGTTGTATTCAATCCCGATGCAATTTCTGTGTTTCATCAACACTCTGATAGTCCACAGATTACAGAATGCCACGAGATGTGCATCGGAAACTACTACTGGTCTCCCTTGGAAAGATCAAAGCGTAGACTGTTTGAGACATTACTCCCGTGGAGGAAAGATCGCATGGTGACTGTTGTATTCAATCCTGATGCAATATCTGTGTTTCATCAACACTCTGATAGTCCACAGATTACACAATGCCACCAGATGTGCATCGCAAACTACTACTGGTCTTCCAGGGAACGATCAAAGCGTGGACTGTTTCAGACATTACTCCCATGGAGGAAAGTGCGCATGGTGAATGTTGTATTCAATCCCGATGCAATTTCTGTGTTTCATCAACACTCTGATAGTCCACAGATTACAGAATGCCTCCAGATGTGCATCGGAAACTACTACTGGTCTTCCAGGGAACGATCAAAGCGTAGACTGTTAGGGACATTACTCAAATGGAGGAAAGGGCGCATGGTGACTGTTGTATTAAATCCCGATGCAATTTCTGTGTTTCATCAACACTCTGATAGTCCACAGATTACAGAATGCCACGAGATGTGCATCGGAAACTACTACTGGTCTCCCTTGGAAAGATCAAAGCGTAGACTGTTTGAGACATTACTCCCGTGGAGGAAAGATCGCATGGTGACTGTTGTATTCAATCCCGATGCAATATCTGTGTTTCATCAACACTCTGATGGTCCACAGATTACAGTATGCCACGAGATGTGCATCGGAAACTACTACTGGTCTCTCTTGGAAAGATCAAAGCGTAGACTGTTTGAGACATTACTCCCGTGGAGGAAAGATCGCTTGGTGACTGTTGTATTCAATGCCGATGCAATATCTGTGTTTCATCAACACTCTGATAGGCCAAAAATTACAGAATGCCACCAGATGTGCATCGGAAACTACTACTGGTCATCGAGGGAACAATCAAAGCGTAGACTGATAGAGACATTACTCCTGTGGAGGAAAGTAAGCATGGTGACTGTTTTATTCAATACCGACGCAATTTCTGTGTTTCGTCAACACTCTGATAGTCCACAGATTACAGAATGCCACCAGATGTGCATCGGAAACAACTACTTGTGTTCCAGGGAACGATTAAAGCGTAGACTGTTTGAGACATTACTCCTGTGGTGGAAAGTGTGCATGGTGACTGTTGTATTCAATCCCAATGCAATTTCAGTTTTTCATCAACACTCTGATAGTCCACAGATTACAGAATGCCACCAGATGTGGATCGGAAACTACTACTGGTCTTCCAGGGAACGATCAAAGCGTAGACTGTTTGAGACATTACTCCCGTGGAGGGAAGTGCAAATGATGACTGTTGTATTCAATCCCGATGCAATTTCTGTGTTTCATCAACACTCTGATAGTCCACAGATTACAGAATGCCACCAGATGTGCATCGGAAACTACTACTGGTCTTCCAGGGAACGATCAAAGCGTGGACTGTATCAGACATTACTCCTGTGGAGGGAAGTGAACGTGGTGACTGTTGTATTCAATCTCGATGCAATTTCTGTGTTTCATCAACACTCTGATAGTCCACAGATTACAGAATGCCACCAGATGTGCATAGGAAACTACTCCTGGTCTTCCAGGGAACGATCAAAGCGTGGACTGTTTCAGACATTACTCCCATGGAGGAAAGTGCGCATGGTGAATGTTGTATTCAATCCCGATGCAATTTCTGTGTTTCATCAACACTCTGATAGTCCACAGATTACAGAATGCCTCCAGATGTGCATCGGAAACTACTACTGGTCTTCCAGGGAACGATCAAAGCGTAGACTGTTAGGGACATTACTCATATGGAGGAAAGTGCACATGGTGACTGTTGTATTCAATCTCGATGCAATTTCTGTGTTTCATCAACACTCTGATAGTCCACAGATTACAGAATGCCACCAGATGTGCATCGGAAACTACTACTGGTCTTCCAGGGAACGATCAAAACGTGGACTGTTTCAGACATTACTCCCATGGAGGAAAGTGCGTATTGTGACTGTTATATTCATTCCCGATTCAATTTCTGTGTTTCATCAACACTCTGATAGTCCAAAGATTACAGAATGCCACCAGATGTGCATCGGAAACTACTACTGGTCATCGAGGGAACGATCAAAGCATGGACTGTTTCAGACATTACTCCCATGGAGGAAAGTGCGCATGGTGACTGTTGTATTCAATCCCGATGCAATTTCTGTGTTTCGTCAACACTCTAACAGTCCACATATTACAGAATGCCACCAGATATGCATCGGAAACAACTACTTGTGTTCCAGGGAACGATCAAAGCGAAGACTGTTTGAGACATTACTCCTGTGGTGGTAAGTGTGCATGGTGACTGTTGTATTTATTCCCAATGCAAATTCTGTGTTTCATCAACACTCTGATAGTCCACAGATTACAGAATGCCTCCAGATGTGCGTCGGATACTACTATTGGTTTTCCAGGGAACGATCAAAGCGTAGACTGTTTGAGACGTCACTCCTGTGGAGGAAAGTGTGCATGGTGACTGTTGTATTCAATCCCAATGCAATTACTGTGTTTCATCAACACTCTGATAGTCCACAGATTACAGAATACCACCAGATGTGCATCGGAAACTACTACTGGTCATCGAGGGAACGATCAAAGCATGGACTGTTTCAGACATTACTCCCATGGAGGAAAGTGCGTACTGTGACTGTTATATTCATTCCAGATTCAATTTCTGTGTTTCATCAACACTCTGATAGTCCACAGAT
Organism: Schistocerca gregaria; assembly: GCF_023897955.1. NCBI lineage: Eukaryota > Metazoa > Arthropoda > Insecta > Orthoptera > Acrididae > Schistocerca > Schistocerca gregaria. The sequence goes on along the minus strand of NC_064928.1, from coordinate 47,475,499 downwards.
TACAGAATGCCTCTAGATGTGCAGTGGAAACTACCACTGGTCTTCCAGGGAACGATCTAAGCGTAGACTGTTTGAGACATTACTCCCGTGGAGGGAAGTGCACATGGTGACTGTTGTATTCAATCTCGATGCAATTTCTGTGTTTCATCAACACTCTGATAGTCCACAGATTACAGAATGCCACCAGATGTGCATCGCAAACTACTACTGGTCTTCCAGGGAACGATCAAATCGTGGACTGTTTCAGACATTACTCCCATGGAGGAAAGTGCGCATGGTGAATGTTGTATTCAATCCCGATGCAATTTCTGTGTTTCATCAACACTCTGATAGTCCACAGATTACAGAATGCCTCCAGATGTGCATCGGAAACTACTACTGGTCTTCCAGGGAACGATCAAAGCGTAGACTGTTAGGGACATTACTCATATGGAGGAAAGTGCGCATGGTGACTGTTGTATTCAATCCCGATGCAATTTCTGTGTTTCATCAACACTCTGATAGTCCACAGATTACAGAATGCCACCAGATGTGCATAGGAAACTAGTCCTGGTCTTCCAGGGAACGATCAAAGCGTGGACTGTTTCAGACATTAATCCCATGGAGGAAAGTGCGCATGGTGAATGTTGTATTCAATCCCGATGCAATTTCTGTGTTTCATCAACACTCTGATAGTCCACAGATTACAGAATGCCTCCAGATGTGCATCGGAAACTACTACTGGTCTTCCAGGGAACGATCAAAGCGTAGACTGTTAGGGACATTACTCATATGGAGGAAAGTGCACATAATGACTGTTGTATTCAATCTCGATGCAATTTCTGTGTTTCATCAACACTCTGATAGTCCACAGATTACAGAATGCCACCAGATGTGCATCGGAAACTACTACTGGTCTTCCAGGGAACGATCAAAACGTGGACTGTTTCAGACATTACTCCCATGGAGGAAAGTGCGTATTGTGACTGTTATATTCATTCCCGATTCAATTTCTGTGTTTCATCAACACTCTGATAGTCCAAAGATTACAGAATGCCACCAGATGTGCATCGGAAACTACTACTGGTCATCGAGGGAACGATCAAAGCATGGACTGTTTCAGACATTACTCCCATGGAGGAAAGTGCGCATGGTGACTGTTGTATTCAATCCCGATGCAATTTCTGTGTTTCGTCAACACTCTAACAGTCCACAGATTACAGAATGCCACCAGATATGCATCGGAAACAACTACTTGTGTTCCAGGGAACGATCAAAGCGAAGACTGTTTGAGACATTACTCCTGTGGTGGAAAGTGTGCATGGTGACTGTTGTATTTATTCCCAATGCAAATTCTGTGTTTCATCAACACTCTGATAGTCCACAGATTACAGAATGCCTCCAGATGTGCGTCGGATACTACTATTGGTTTTCCAGGGAACGATCAAAGCGTAGACTGTTTGAGACGTCACTCCTGTGGAGGAAAGTGTGCATGGTGACTGTTGTATTCAATCCCAATGCAATTACTGTGTTTCATCAACACTCTGATAGTCCACAGATTACAGAATACCACCAGATGTGCATCGGAAACTACTACTGGTCATCGAGGGAACGATCAAAGCATGGACTGTTTCAGACATTACTCCCATGGAGGAAAGTGCGTACTGTGACTGTTATATTCATTCCAGATTCAATTTCTGTGTTTCATCAACACTCTGATAGTCCACAGATTACAGAATGCCTCTAGATGTGCAGTGGAAACTACCACTGGTCTTCCAGGGAACGATCTAAGCGTAGACTGTTTGAGACATTACTCCCGTGGAGGGAAGTGCACATGGTGACTGTTGTATTCAATCTCGATGCAATTTCTGTGTTTCATCAACACTCTGATAGTCCACAGATTACAGAATGCCACCAGATGTGCATCGCAAACTACTACTGGTCTTCCAGGGAACGATCAAATCGTGGACTGTTTCAGACATTACTCCCATGGAGGAAAGTGCGCATGGTGAATGTTGTATTCAATCCCGATGCAATTTCTGTGTTTCATCAACACTCTGATAGTCCACAGATTACAGAATGCCTCCAGATGTGCATCGGAAACTACTACTGGTCTTCCAGGGAACGATCAAAGCGTAGACTGTTAGGGACATTACTCATATGGAGGAAAGTGCGCATGGTGACTGTTGTATTCAATCCCGATGCAATTTCTGTGTTTCATCAACACTCTGATAGTCCACAGATTACAGAATGCCACGAGATGTGCATCGGAAACTACTACTGGTCTCCCTTGGAAAGATCAAAGCGTAGACTGTTTGAGACATTACTCCCGTGGAGGTAAGATCGCATGGTGACTGTTGTATTCAATCCCGATGCAATATCTGTGTTTCATCAACACTCTGATAGTCCAAAGATTACAGAATGCCACCAGATGTGCATCGGAAACTACTACTGGTTATCGAGGGAACGATCAAAGCATGGACTGTTTCAGACATTACTCCCATGGAGGAAAGTGCACATGGTGACTGTTGTATTCAATCTCGATGCAATTTCTGTGTTTCATCAACACTCTGATAGTCCACAGATTACAGAATGCCACCAGATGTGCATCGGAAACTACTACTGGTCTTCCAGGGAACGATCAAAACGTGGACTGTTTCAGACATTACTCCCATGGAGGAATGTGCGTATTGTGACTGTTATATTCATTCCCGATTCAATTTCTGTGTTTCATCAACACTCTGATAGTCCAAAGATTACAGAATGCCACCAGATGTGCATCGGAAACTACTACTGGTCATCGAGGGAACGATCAAAGCATGGACTGTTTCAGACATTACTCCCATGGAGGAAAGTGCGCATGGTGACTGTTGTATTCAATCCCGATGCAATTTCTGTGTTTCGTCAACACTCTAACAGTCCACAGATTACAGAATGCCACCAGATATGCATCGGAAACAACTACTTGTGTTCCAGGGAACGATCAAAGCGAAGACTGTTTGAGACATTACTCCTGTGGTGGAAAGTGTGCATGGTGACTGTTGTATTTATTCCCAATGCAAATTCTGTGTTTCATCAACACTCTGATAGTCCACAGATTACAGAATGCCTCCAGATGTGCGTCGGATACTACTATTGGTTTTCCAGGGAACGATCAAAGCGTAGACTGTTTGAGACGTTACTCCTGTGGAGGAAAGTGTGCATGGTGACTGTTGTATTCAATCCCAATGCAATTTCTGTGTTTCATCAACACTCTGATAGTCCACAGATTACAGAATACCACCAGATGTGCATCGGAAACTACTACTGGTCATCGAGGGAACGATCAAAGCATGGACTGTTTCAGACATTACTCCCATGGAGGAAAGTGCGTACTGTGACTGTTATATTCATTCCCGATTCAATTTCTGTGTTTCATCAACACTCTGATAGTCCACAGATTACAGAATGCCTCCAGATGTGCAGTGGAAACTACCACTGGTCTTCCAGGGAACGATCTAAGCGTAGACTGTTTGAGACATTACTCCCGTGGAGGGAAGTGCACATGGTGACTGTTGTATTCAATCTCGATGCAATTTCTGTGTTTCATCAACACTCTGATAGTCCACAGATTACAGAATGCCACCAGATGTGCATCGCAAACTACTACTGGTCTTCCAGGGAACGATCAAATCGTGGACTGTTTCAGACATTACTCCCATGGAGGAAAGTGCGCATGGTGAATGTTGTATTCAATCCCGATGCAATTTCTGTGTTTCATCAACACTCTGATAGTCCACAGATTACAGAATGCCTCCAGATGTGCATCGGAAACTACTACTGGTCTTCCAGGGAACGATCAAAGCGTAGACTGTTAGGGACATTACTCATATGGAGGAAAGTGCGCATGGTGACTGTTGTATTCAATCCCGATGCAATTTCTGTGTTTCATCAACACTCTGATAGTCCACAGATTACAGAATGCCACGAGATGTGCATCGGAAACTACTACTGGTCTCCCTTGGAAAGATCAAAGCGTAGACTGTTTGAGACATTACTCCCGTGGAGGTAAGATCGCATGGTGACTGTTGTATTCAATCCCGATGCAATATCTGTGTTTCATCAACACTCTGATAGTCCAAAGATTACAGAATGCCACCAGATGTGCATCGGAAACTACTACTGGTTATCGAGGGAACGATCAAAGCATGGACTGTTTCAGACATTACTCCCATGGAGGAAAGTGCGCATGGTGACTGTTGTATTCAATCCCGATGCAATTTCTGTGTTTCATCAACATTCTGATAGTCCACAGATTACAGAATACCACCAGATGTGCGTCGGATACTACTATTGGTTTTCCAGGGAACGATCAAAGCGTAGACTGTTTGAGACGTTACTTCTGTGGAGGAAAGTGCGCATGGTGACTGTTGTATTCAATCCCGATGCAATTTCTGTGTTTCATCAACACTCTGATAGTCCACAGATTACTGAATACCACCAGATGTGCATCGGAAACTACTACTGGTCATCGAGGGAACGATCAAATCGTAGACTGTTTGAGACATCACTCCTGTGAAGGAAAGTGCGCACGGTGACTATTGTATTCAAAACCGATGCAATTTCTGTGTTTCGTCAACACTCTGATAGTCCACAGATTACAGAATGCCACCAGATGCCCATCGGAAACTACTACTGGTCTTCCAGGGAACGATCAAAGCGTAGACTGTTTGAGACGTTACTCCTGTCTAGGAAAGTGCGCATGGTGACTGTTGTATTCAATCCCGATGCAATTTCTGTGTTTCATCAACACTCTGATAGTCCACAGATTACAGAATGCCACCAGATGTGCATCGGAAACTACTACTGGTCATCGAGGGGAAGATCAAAGCGTAGACCGTTTGAGACATTACTCCTGTGGAGGAATGTACGCATGGTGACTGTTGTATTCAATACCGATGCAATTTCTGTGTTTCGTCTACACTCTGATAGTCCACAGATTACAGAATGCCACCAGATGTGCATCGGAAACAACTACTTGTGTTCCAGGGAACGATCAAAGCGAAGACTGTTTGAGAGATTACTCCTGTGGTGGAAAGTGTGCATGGTGACTGTTGTATTCAATCCCTATGCAATTTCAGTGTTTCATCAACACTCTGATAGTCCACAGATTACAGAATACCACCAGATGTGCATCGGAAACCACTACTGGTCATCGAGTTAACGATCAAAGCATGGACTGTTTCAGACATTTCTCCCATGGAGGAAAGTGCGCATGGTGACTGTTGTATTCAATCCCGATGCAATTTCTGTGTTTCATCAACACTCTGATAGTCCACAGATTACAGAATACCACCAGATGTGCATCGGAAACTACTACTGGTCATCGAGGGAACGATCAAAGCGTAGACTGTTTGAGACATTACTCCTGTGAAGGAAAGTGCGCATGGTGACTGTTGTATTCAAAACCGATGCAATTTCTGTGTTTCGTCAACACTCTGATTGTCCACAGATTACAGAATGCCACCAGATGTGCATCGGAAACAAATACTTGTGTTCCAGGGAACGATTAAAGCGTAGACTGTTTGAGACTTTACTCCTGTGGTGGAAAGTGGGCATGGTGACTGTTGTATTCAATCCCAATGCAATTTCAGTGTTTCATCAACACTCTGATAGTCCACAGATTACAGAATGCCACCAGATGTGGATCGGAAACTACTACTGGTCTTCCAGGGAACGATCAATCGTAGACTGTTTGAGACATTACTCCCGTGGAGGGAAGTGCACATGGTGACTGTTGTATTCAATCTCGATGCAATTTCTGTGTTTCATCAACACTCTGATAGTCCACAGATTACAGAATGCCACCAGATGTGCATCGGAAACTACAACTGGTCTTCCAGGGAACGATCAAAGCGTGGACTGTTTCAGACATTACTCCCATGGAGGAAAGTGCGTATTGTGACTGTTATATTCATTCCCGATTCAATTTCTGTGTTTCATCAACACTCTGATACTCCACAGATTACAGAATGCCTCCAGATGTGCAGTGGAAATTACCACTGGTCTTCCAGGGAACGATCAAAGCGTAGACTGTTTGAGACATTACTCCCGTGGAGGGAAGTGCACATGGTGACTGTTGTATTCAATCTCGATGCAATTTCTGTGTTTCATCAACACTCTGATAGTCCACAGATTACAGAATGCCACCAGATGTGCATCGGAAACTACTACTGGTCTTCCAGGGAACGAACAAGGCGTGGACTGTTTCAGACATTACTCCCATGGAGGAAAGTGCGCATGGTGAATGTTGTATTCAATCCCGATGCAATTTCTGTGTTTCATCAACACTCTGATAGTCCACAGATTACAGAATGCCTCCAGATGTGCATCGGAAACTACTACTGGTCTCCCTTGGAAAGATCAAAGCGTAGACTGCTTGAGACATTACTCCCGTGGAGGAAAGATCGCATGGTGACTGTTGTATTCAATCCCGATGCAATATCTGTGTTTCATCAACACTCTGATAGTCCAAAGATTACAGAATGCCACCAGATGTGCATCGGAAACTACTACTGGTCATCGAGGGAACGATCAAAGCATGGACTGTTTCAGACATTACTCCCATGGAGGAAAAAGCGCATGGTGACTGTTGTATTCAATCCCGATGCAATTTCTGTGTTTCATCAACACCCTGATAGTCCACAGATTACAGAATACCACCAGATGTGCATCGGAAACTACTACTGGTCATCGAGGGAACGATCAAAGAGTAGACTGTTTGAGACATCAATCCTGTGAAGGAAAGTGCGCACGGTGACTATTGTATTCAAAACCGATGCAATTTCTGTTTTTCGTCAACACTCTGATAGTCCACAGATTACAGAATGCCACCAGATGTACATCGGAAACTACTACTGGTCTTACAGGGAACGATCAAAGCGTAGACTGTTTGAGACGTTACTCCTGTGGAGGAAAGTCCGCATGGTGACTGTTGTATTCAATCCAGATGCAATTTCTGTGTTTCATCAACACTCTGATAGTCCACAGATTACAGAATGCCACCAGATGTGCATCGGAAACTACTACTGGTCATCGAGGGGAAGATCAAAGCGTAGACCGTTTGAGACATTACTCCTGTGGAGGAATGTGCGCATGGTGACTGTTGTATTCAATACCGATGCAATTTCTGTGTTTCGTCTACACTCTGATAGTCCACAGATTACAGAATGCCACCAGATGTGCATCGGAAACAACTACTTTTGTTCCAGGGAACGATCAAAGCGATGACTGTTTGAGACATTACTCCTGTGGTGGAAAGTGTGCATGGTGACTGTTGTATTCAATCCCAATGCAATTTCTGTGTTTCATCAACACTCAAATTGTCCACAGATTACAGAATACCACCAGATGTGCATCAGAAACTACTACTGGTCATCGAGGGAACGATCAAAGCATGGACTGTTTCAGACATTACTCCCATGGAGGAAAGTGCGCATGGTGACTGTTGTATTCAATCCCGATGCAATTTCTGTGTTTCATCAACACTCTGATAGTCCACAGATTACAGAATACGACCAGATGTGCATCGGAAACTACTACTGGTCATCGAGGGAACGATCAAAGCGTAGACTGTTTGAGACATTACTCCTGTGAAGGAAAGTGCGCATGGTGACTGTTGTATTCAAAACCGATGCAATTTCTGTGTTTCGTCAACACTCTGATTGTCCACAGATTACAGAATGCCACCAGATGTGCATCGGAAACAAATACTTGTGTTCCAGGGAACGATTAAAGCGTAGACTGTTTGAGACATTACTCCTGTGGTGGAAAGTGTGCATAGTGACTGTTGTATTCAATCCCAATGCAATTTCAGTGTTTCATCAACACTCTGATAGTCCACAGATTACAGAATGCCACCAGATGTGGATCGGAAACTACTACTGGTCTTCCAGGGAACGATCAATGCGTAGACTGTTTGAGACATTACTCCCGTGGAGGGAAGTGCACATGGTGACTGTTGTATTCAATCTCGATGCAATTTCTGTGTTTCATCAACACTCTGATAGTCCACAGATTACATAATGCCACCAGATGTGCATCGGAAACTACTGCTGGTCTTCCAGGGAACGATCAAAGCGTGGACTGTTTCAGACATTACTCCCATGGAGGAAAGTGCGTATTGTAACTGTTATATTCATTCCCGATTCAATTTCTGTGTTTCATCAACACTCTGATAGTGCACAGATTACAGAATGCCTCCAGATGTGCAGTGGAAACTACCACTGGTCTTCCAGGGAACGATCAAAGCGTAGACTGTTAGGGACATTACTCATATGGAGGAAAGTGCGCATGGTGACTGTTGTATTCAATCCCGATGCAATTTCTGTGTTTCATCAACACTCTGATAGTCCACAGATTACAGAATGCCACGAGATGTGCATCGGAAACTACTACTGGTCTCCCTTGGAAAGATCAAAGCGTAGACTGTTTGAGACATTACTCCCGTGGAGGAAAGTTCGCATGGTGACTGTTGTTTTCAATCCCGATGCAATATCTGTGTTTCATCAACACTCTGATAGTCCAAAGATTACAGAATGCCACCAGATGTGCATCGGAAACTACTACTGGCCATCGAGGGAACGATCAAAGCATGGACTGTTTCAGACATTACTCCCATGGAGGAAAGTGCGCATGGTGACTGTTGTATTCAATCCCGATGCAGTTTCTGTGTTTCGTCAACACTCTAATAGTCCACAGATTACAGAATGCCACCAGATATGCATCGGAAACAACTACTTGTGTTCCAGGGAACGATCAAAGCGAAGATTGTTTGAGACATTACTCCTGTGGTGGAAAGTGTGCATGGTGACTGTTGTATTCAATCCCAATGCAATTTCTGTGTTTCATCAACACTCTGATAGTCCACGGATTACAGAATGCCACAAGATGTGCATCGGAAACTACTACTGGTCTTCCAGGGAACGATCAAAGCATGGACTGTTTCAGACATTACTCCCATGGAGGAAAGTGCGCATGGTGACTATTGTATTCAAAACCGATGCAATTTCTGTGTTTCGTCAACACTCTGATAGTCCACAGATTACAGAATGCCACCAGATGTGCATCGGAAACTACTACTGGTCTTCCAGGGAACGATCAAAGCGTGGACTCTTTCAGACATTACTCCCATGGAGGAAAGTGCGTATTGTGACTGTTATATTCAATCCAGATTCAATTTCTGTGTTTCATCAACACTCTGATAGTCCACAGATTACAGAATGCCTCCAGATGTGCAGTGGAAACTACCACTGGTCTTCCAGGGAACGATCAAAGCGTAGACTGTTTGAGACATTACTAACATGGAGGAATGTGCGCATGGTAACTGTTGTAATCAATCCCAATGCAATTTCTGTGTTTCATCAACAATCAGTCAGCCCACAGATTTCAGAATGCCTCCAGATGTGCATCGGAAACTACTACTGGTCTTCCAGGGAACAATCAAAGCGTAGACTGTTTGAGACATTACTTCCTTGGAGAAAGTGTGCATGGTGGATGTTGTATTCAATCCCGATGCAATTTCATCAACACTCTGATAGTCCACAGATTACAGAATGCCTCCAGATGTGCATCGGAAACTACTACTGCTCTTCCAGGGAACGATCAAACCGTAGACTGTTAGGGACATTACTCAAATGGAGGAAAGTGCGCATGGTGACTGTTGTATTCAATCCCGATGCAATTTCTGTGTTTCATCAACACTCTGATAGTCCACAGATTACAGAATGCCACGAGATGTGCATCGGAAACTACTACTGGTCTCCCTTGGAAAGATCAAAGCGTAGACTGTTTGAGACATTACTCCCGTGGAGGAAAGATCGCATGGTGACTGTTGTATTCAATCCTGATGCAATATCTGTGTTTCATCAACACTCTGATAGTCCACAGATTACAGAATGCCACCAGATGTGCATCGCAAACTACTACTGGTCTTCCAGGGAACGATCAAAGCGTGGACTGTTTCAGACATTACTCCCATGGAGGAAAGTGCGCATGGTGAATGTTGTATTCAATCCCGATGCAATTTCTGTGTTTCATCAACACTCTGATAGTCCACAGATTACAGAATGCCTCCAGATGTGCATCGGAAACTACTACTGGTCTTCCAGGGAACGATCAAAGCGTAGACTGTTAGGGTCATTACTCAAATGGAGGAAAGGGCGCATGGTGACTGTTGTATTCAATCCCGATGCAATTTCTGTGTTTCATCAACACTCTGATGGTCCACAGATTACAGAATGCCACGAGATGTGCATCGGAAACTACTACTGGTCTCCCTTGGAAAGATCAAAGCGTAGACTGTTTGAGACATTACTCCCGTGGAGGAAAGATCGCATGGTGACTGTTGTATTCAATCCCGATGCAATATCTGTGTTTCATCAACACTCTGATAGTCCACAGATTACAGTATGCCACGAGATGTGCATCGGAAACTACTACTGGTCTCTCTTGGAAATATCAAAGCGTAGACTGTTTGAGACATTACTCCCGTGGAGGAAAGATCGCTTGGTGACTGTTGTATTCAATCCCGATGCAATATCTGTGTTTCATCAACACTCTGATAGGCCAAAAATTACAGAATGCCACCAGATGTGCATCGGAAACTACTACTGGTCATCGAGGGAACAATCAAAGCGTAGACTGATTGAGACATTACTCCTGTGGAGGAAAGTGCGCATGGTGACTGTTTTATTCAATACCGACGCAATTTCTGTGTTTCGTCAACACTCTGATAATCCACAGATTACAGAATGCCACCAGATGTGCATCGGAAACAACTATTGTGTTCCAGGGAACGATTAAAGCGTAGACTGTTTGAGACATTACTCCTGTGGTGGAAAGTGTGCATGGTGACTGTTGTATTCAATCCCAATGCAATTTCAGTTTTTCATCAACACTCTGATAGTCCACAGATTACAGAATGCCACCAGATGTGGATCGGAAACTACTACTGGTCTTCCAGGGAACGATCAAAGCGTAGACTGTTTGAGACATTACTCCCGTGGAGGGAAGTGCAAATGATGACTGCTGTATTCAATCCCGATGCAATTTCTGTGTTTCATCAACACTCTGATAGTCCACAGATTACAGAATGCCACCAGATGTGCATCGGAAACTACTACTGGTCTTCCAGGGAACGATCAAAGTGTGGACTGTTTCAGACATTACTCCCATGGAGGAAAGTGCGCATGGTGAATGTTGTATTCAATCCCGATGCAATTTCTGTGTTTCATCAACACTCTGATAGTCCACAGATTACAGAATGCCTCCAGATGTGCATCGGAAACTACTACTGGTCTTCCAGGGAACGATCAAAGCGTAGACTGTTAGGGACATTACTCAAATGGAGGAAAGGGCGCATGGTGACTGTTGTATTCAATCCCGATGCAATTTCTGTGTTTCATCAACACTCTGATAGTCCACAGATTACAGAATGCCACGAGATGTGCATCGGAAACTACTACTGGTCTCCCTTGGAAAGATCAAAGCGTAGACTGTCTGAGACATTACTCCCGTGGAGGAAAGATCGCATGGTGACTGTTGTATTCAATCCCGATGCAATATCTGTGTTTCATCAACACTCTGATAGTCCACAGATTACAGAATGCCACCAGATGTGCATCGGAAACAACTACTTGTGTTCCAGGGAACGATTAAAGCGTAGACTGTTTGAGACATTACTCCTGTGGTGGAAAGTGTGCATGGTGACTGTTGTATTCAATCCCAATGTAATTTCAGTTTTTCATCAACACTCTGATAGTCCACAGATTACAGAATGCCACCAGATGTGGATCGGAAACTACTACTGGTCTTCCAGGGAACGATCAAAGCGTAGACTGTTTGAGACATTACTCCCGTGGAGGGAAGTGCAAATGATGACTGTTGTATTCAATCCCGATGCAATTTCTGTGTTTCATCAACACTCTGATAGTCCACAGATTACAGAATGCCACCAGATGTGCATCGGAAACTACTACTGGTCTTCCAGGGAACGATCAAAGCGTGGACTGTATCAGACATTACTCCTGTGGAGGGAAGTGCACGTGGTGACTGTTGTATTCAATCTCGATGCAATTTCTGTGTTTCATCAACACTCTGATAGTCCACAGATTACAGAATGCCACCAGATGTGCATAGGAAACTACTACTGGTCTTCCAGGGAACGATCAAAGCGTGGACTGTTTCAGACATTACTCCCATGGAGGAAAGTGCGCATGGTGAATGTTGTATTCAATCCCGATGCAATTTCTGTGTTTCATCAACACTCTGATAGTCCACAGATTACAGAATGCCTCCAGATGTGCATCGGAAACTACTACTGGTCTTCCAGGGAAGGATCAAAGCGTAGACTGTTAGGGACATTACTCATATGGAGGAAAGTGCACATGGTGACTGTTGTATTCAATCTCGATGCAATTTCTGTGTTTCATCAACACTCTGATAGTCCACAGATTACAGAATGCCACCAGATGTGCATCGGAAACTACTACTGGTCTTCCAGGGAACGATCAAAACGTGGACTGTTTCAGACATTACTCCCATGGAGGAAAGTGCGTATTGTGACTGTTATATTCATTCCCGATTCAATTTCTGTGTTTCATCAACACTCTGATAGTCCAAAGATTACAGAATGCCACCAGATGTGCATCGGAAACTACTACTGGTCATCGAGGGAACGATCAAAGCATGGACTGTTTCAGACATTACTCCCATAGAGGAAAGTGGCATGGTGACTGTTGTATTCAATCCCGATGCAATTTCTGTGTTTCGTCAACACTCTAACAGTCCACAGATTACAGAATGCCACCAGATATGCATCGGAAACAACTACTTGTGTTCCAGGGAACGATCAAAGCGAAGACTGTTTGAGACATTACTCCTGTGGTGGAAAGTGTGCATGGTGACTGTTGTATTCAATCCCGATGCAATTTCTGTGTTTCGTCAACACTCTGATAGTCCACAGATTACAGAATGCCACCAGATGTGCATCGGAAACTACTACTGGTCTTCCAGGGAACGATCAAAGCGTGGACTCTTTCAGACATTACTCCCATGGAGGAAAGTGCGTATTGTGACTGTTATATTCAATCCAGATTCAATTTCTGTGTTTCATCAACACTCTGATAGCCCACAGATTACAGAATGCCTCCAGATGTGCAGTGGAAACTACCACTGGTCTTCCAGGGAACGATCAAAGCGTAGACTGTTTGAGACATTACTAACATGGAGGAATGTGCGCATGGTAACTGTTGTAATCAATCCCAATGCAATTTCTGTGTTTCATCAACAATCAGTCAGCCCACAGATTTCAGAATGCCTCCAGATGTGCATCGGAAACTACTACTGGTCTTCCAGGGAACAATCAAAGCGTAGACTGTTTGAAACATTACTTCCTTGGAGAAAGTGCGCATGGTGGATGTTGTATTCAATCCCGATGCAATTTCATCAACACTCTGATAGTCCACAGATTACAGAATGCCTCCAGATGTGCATCGGAAACTACTACTGGTCTTCCAGGGAACGATCAAACCGTAGACTGTTAGGGACATTACTCAAATGGAGGAAAGTGCGCATGGTGACTGTTGTATTCAATCCCGATGCAATTTCTGTGTTTCATCAACACTCTGATAGTCCACAGATTACAGAATGCCACGAGATGTGCATCGGAAACTACTACTGGTCTCCCTTGGAAAGATAAAAGCGTAGACTGTTTGAGACATTACTCCCGTGGAGGAAAGATCGCATGGTGACTGTTGTATTCAATCCTGATGCAATATCTGTGTTTCATCAACACTCTGATAGTCCACAGATTACAGAATGCCACCAGATGTGCATCGCAAACTACTACTGGTCTTCCAGGGAACGATCAAAGCGTGGACTGTTTCAGACATTACTCCCATGGAGGAAAGATCGCATGGTGACTGTTGTATTCAATCCTGATGCAATATCTGTGTTTCATCAACACTCTGATAGTCCACAGATTACAGAATGCCACCAGATGTGCATCGCAAACTACTACTGGTCTTCCAGGGAACGATCAAACCGTAGACTGTTAGGGACATTACTCAAATGGAGGAAAGTGCGCATGGTGACTGTTGTATTCAATCCCGATGCAATTTCTGTGTTTCATCAACACTCTGATAGTCCACAGATTACAGAATGCCACGAGATGTGCATCGGAAACTACTACTGGTCTCCCTTGGAAAGATAAAAGCGTAGACTGTTTGAGACATTACTCCCGTGGAGGAAAGATCGCATGGTGACTGTTGTATTCAATCCTGATGCAATATCTGTGTTTCATCAACACTCTGATAGTCCACAGATTACAGAATGCCACCAGATGTGCATCGCAAACTACTACTGGTCTTCCAGGGAACGATCAAAGCGTGGACTGTTTCAGACATTACTCCCATGGAGGAAAGTGCGCATGGTGAATGTTGTATTCAATCCCGACGCAATTTCTGTGTTTCATCAACACTCTGATAGTCCACAGATTACAGAATGCCTCCAGATGTGCATCGGAAACTACTACTGGTCTTCCAGGGAACGATCAAAGCGTAGACTGTTAGGGACATTACTCAAATGGAGGAAAGGGCGCATGGTGACTGTTGTATTCAATCCCGATGCAATTTCTGTGTTTCATCAACACTCTGATGGTCCACAGATTACAGAATGCCACGAGATGTGCATCGGAAACTACTACTGGTCTCCCTTGGAAAGATCAAAGCGTAGACTGTTTGAGACATTACTCCCGTGGAGGAAAGATCGCATGGTGACTGTTGTATTCAATCCCGATGCAATATCTGTGTTTCATCAACACTCTGATAGTCCACAGATTACAGTATGCCACGAGATGTGCATCGTAAACTACTACTGGTCTCTCTTGGAAAGATCAAAGCGTAGACTGTTTGAGACATTACTCCCGTGGAGGAAAGATCGCTTGGTGACTGTTGTATTCAATCCCGATGCAATATCTGTGTTTCATCAACACTCTGATAGGCCAAAAATTACAGAATGCCACCAGATGTGCATCGGAAACTACTACTGGTCATCGAGGGAACAATCATAGCGTAGACTGATTGAGACATTACGCCTTTGGAGGAAAGTGCGCATGGTGACTGTTTTATTCAATACCGACGCAATTTCTGTGTTTCGTCAACACTCTGATAATCCACAGATTACAGAATGCCACCAGATGTGCATCGGAAACAACTATTGTGTTCCAGGGAACGATTAAAGCGTAGACTGTTTGAGACATTACTCCTGTGGTGGAAAGTGTGCATGGTGACTGTTGTATTCAATCCCAATGCTATTTCAGTTTTTCATCAACACTCTGATAGTCCACAGATTACAGAATGCCACCAGATGTGGATCGGAAACTACTACTGGTCTTCCAGGGAACGATCAAAGCGTAGACTGTTTGAGACATTACTCCCGTGGAGGGAAGTGCAAATGATGACTGCTGTATTCAATCCCGATGCAATTTCTGTGTTTCATCAACACTCTGATAGTCCACAGATTACAGAATGCCACCAGATGTGCATCGGAAACTACTACTGGTCTTCCAGGGAACGATCAAAGTGTGGACTGTTTCAGACATTACTCCCATGGAGGAAAGTGCGCATGGTGAATGTTGTATTCAATCCCGATGCAATTTCTGTGTTTCATCAACACTCTGATAGTCCACAGATTACAGAATGCCTCCAGATGTGCATCGGAAACTACTACTGGTCTTCCAGGGAACGATCAAAGCGTAGACTGTTAGGGACATTACTCAAATGGAGGAAAGGGCGCATGGTGACTGTTGTATTCAATCCCGATGCAATTTCTGTGTTTCATCAACACTCTGATAGTCCACAGATTACAGAATGCCACGAGATGTGCATCGGAAACTACTACTGGTCTCCCTTGGAAAGATCAAAGCGTAGACTGTCTGAGACATTACTCCCGTGGAGGAAAGATCGCATGGTGACTGTTGTATTCAATCCCGATGCAATATCTGTGTTTCATCAACACTCTGATAGTCCACAGATTACAGAATGCCACCAGATGTGCATCGGAAACAACTACTTGTGTTCCAGGGAACGATTAAAGCGTAGACTGTTTGAGACATTACTCCTGTGGTGGAAAGTGTGCATGGTGACTGTTGTATTCAATCCCAATGTAATTTCAGTTTTTCATCAACACTCTGATAGTCCACAGATTACAGAATGCCACCAGATGTTCATCGGAAACTACTACTGGTCTTCCAGGGAACGATCAAAGCGTGGACTGTTTCAGACATTACTCCCATGGAGGAAAGTGCGCATGGTGAATGTTGTATTCAATCCCGATGCAATTGCTGTCTTTAGTCAACACTCTGATAGTCCACAGATTACAGAATGCCACCAGTTGTGAATCGGAAACCACTACTGGTCTTCCAGGGAACGATCAAATTGTAGACTGTTTCAGACATTACATCCAAGTAGGAAAGTGCGGATTGTGACTGTTGTATTCACTCCCGAGCAAATTTCTGTGTTTTATCAACACTTTGAAGGTCCACAGATTACAGAATGCCTCCAGATGTGTATCGGAAACTACTACTGATATTCCAGGGAATGATCAAATCGTAGACTGTTTGAGACATTACTCCCATGGAGGAAAGTGCGCATGGTGACTGTTGTATTCAATCCCGATGCAATTTCTGTGTTTCTTCAACACTCTGATAGTCCACAGATTACAGAATGCCACCAGATGTCAACGGAAACTACTACTGGTCATCGAGGGAACGATCAAAGCGTAGACTGTTTAAGACATTACTACTGTGGAGGAAAGTGCGCATGGTGACTGTTGTATTCAATACCGGTGCAATTTCTGTGTTTCATCAACACTCTGATAGTCCACAGATTACAAAATGCCACCAGATGTGCATCGGAAACAACTACTTATGTTCCAGGGAACGATCAAAGCGTAGACTGTTTGAGACATTACTCCAGTGGTGGAAAGTGTGCATGGTGACTGTTGTATTCAATCCCGATGCAATTTCCTTGTTTCATCAACACTCTGATAGTCCAAAGATTACAGAATGCCACCAGATGTGCATCGGAAACTACTACTGGTCATCGAGGGAACGATCAAAGCATGGACTGTTTCAGACCTTACTCCCATGGAGGAAAGTGCGCATGGTGACTGTTGTATTCAATCCCGATGCAATTTCTGTGTTTCGTCAACACTCTGATAGTCCACAGATTACAGAATGGCACCAGATATGCATCGGAAACAACTACTTGTGTTCCAGGGAACGATCAAAGTGAAGACTGTTTGAGACATTACTCCTGTGGTGGAAAGTGTGCATGGTGACTGTTGTATTCAATCCCAATGCAATTTCTGTGTTTCATCAACACTCTGATAGTCCACAGGTTACAGAATGCCTCCAGATGTGCGTCGGATACTACTATTGGTTTTCCAGGGAACGATCAAAGCGTAGACTGTTTGAGACGTTACTCCTGTGGAGGAAAGTGCGCATGGTGACTGTTGTATTCAATCCCGATGCAATTTCTGTGTTTCATCAACACTCTGATAGTCCACGGATTACAGAATGCCACCAGATGTGCATCGGAAACTACTACTGGTCTTCCAGGGAACGATCAAAGCATGGACTGTTTCAGACATTACTCCCATGGAGGAAAGTGCGCATGGTGATTGTTATATTCAATCCCGATGCAATTTCTGTGTTTCATCAACACTCTGATAGTCCACAGATTACAGAATACCACCAGATGTGCATCGGAAACTACTACTGGTCATCGAGGGAACGATCAAAGCGTAGACTGATTGAGACATCACTCCTGTGAAGGAAAGTGCGCATCGTGACTATTGTATTCAAAACCGATGCAATTTCTGTGTTTCGTCAACACTCTGATAGTCCACAGATTACAGAATGCCTCCAGATGTGCAGTGGAAACTACCACTGGTCTTCCAGGGAACGATCAAAGCGTAGACTGTTTCAGACATTACTAACATGGAGGAAAGTGCGCATGGTAACTGTTGTAATTAATCCCAATGCAATTTCTGTGTTTCATCAACAATCAGTCAGTCCACAGATTTCAGAATGCCTCCAGATGTGCATTGGAAACTACTACTGGTCTTCCAGGGAACAATCAAAGCGTAGACTGTTTGAGACATCACTTCCTTGGAGAAAGTGCGCATGGTGAATGTTGTATTCAATCCCGATGCAATTTCATCAACACTCTGATAGTCCACAGATTACAGAATGCCTCCAGATGTGCGTCGGATACTACTATTGGTTTTCCAGGGAACGATCAAAGCGTAGACTGTTTGAGACGTTACTCCTGTGGAGAAAAGTGCGCATGGTGACTGTTGTATTCAATCCCGGTGCAATTTCTGTGTTTCATCAACACTCTGATAGTCCACGGATTACAGAATGCCACCAGATGTGCATCGGAAACTACTACTGGTCTTCCAGGGAACGATCAAAGCATGGACTGTTTCAGACATTATTCCCATGGAGGAAAGTGCGCATGGTGATTGTTATATTCAATCCCGATGCAATTTCTGTGTTTCATCAACACTCTGATAGTCCACAGATTACAGAATACCACCAGATGTGCATCGGAAACTACTACTGGTCATCGAGGGAACGATGAAAGCGTAGACTGTTTGAGACATCACTCCTGTGAAGGAAAGTGCGCATGGTGACTATTGTATTCAAAACCGATGCAATTTCTGTGTTTCGTCAACACACTGATAGTCCACAGATTACAGAATGTCACCGGATGTGCATCGGAAACTACTACTGGTCTTCCAGGGAACGATCAAAGCGTGGACTGTTTCAGACATTACTCCCATGGAGGAAAGTGCGTATTGTGACTGTTATATTCAATCCCGATTCAATTTCTGTGTTTCATCAACACTCTGATAGTCCACAGATCACAGAATGCCTCCAGATGTGCAGTGGATACTACCACTGGTCTTCCAGGGAACGATCAAAGCGGAGACTGTTTGAGACATTACTAACATGGAGGAAAGTGCGCATGGTAACTGTTGTAATCAATCCCAATGCAATTTCTGTGTTTCATCAACAATCAGTCAGTCCACAGATTTCAGAATGCCTCCAGATGTGCATTGGAAACTACTACTGGTCTTCCAGGGAACAATCAAAGCGTAGACTGTTTGAGACATCACTTCCTTGGAGAAAGTGCGCATGGTGAATGTTGTATTCAATCCCGATGCAATTTCATCAACACTCTGATAGTCCACAGATTACAGAATGCCTCCAGATGAGCATCGGAAACTACTACTGGTCTTCCAGGGATCGATCAAAGCGTAGACTGTTAGGGACATTACTCATATGGAGGAAAGTGCGCATGGTGACTGTTGTATTCAATCCCGATGCAATTTCTGTGTTTCATCAACACTCTGATAGTCCACAGATTACAGAATGCCACGAGATGTGCATCGGAAACTACTACTGGTCTCCCTTGGAAAGATCAAAGCGTAGACTGTTTGAGACATTACTCCCGTGGAGGAAAGATCGCATGGTGACTGTTGTATTCAATCCCGATGCAGTATCTGTGTTTCATCAACACTCTGATAGTCCAAAGATTACAGAATGCCACCAGATGTGCATCGGAAACTACTACTCGTCATCAAGGGAACAATCAAAGCGTAGACTGTTTGAGACATTACTCCTGTGGAGGAAAGTGCGCATGGTGACTGTTGTATTCAATACCGACGCAATTTCTGTGTTTCGTCAACACTCTGATAGTCCACAGATTACAGAATGCCACCAGATGTGGATCGGAAACAACTACTTGTGTTCCAGGGAACGATTAAAGCGTAGACTGTTTGAGACATTACTCCTGTGGTGGAAAGTGTGCATGGTGACTGTTGTATTCAATCCCAATGCAATTTCAGTTTTTCATCAACACTCTGATAGTCCACAGATTACAGAATGCCACCAGATGTGGATCGGAAACTACTACTGGTCTTCCAGGGAACGATCAAAGCGTAGACTGTTAGGGACATTACTGATATGGAGGAAAGTGCGCATGGTGACTGTTGTATTCAATCCCATGCAATATCTGTGTTTCATCAACACTCTGATACTCCACAGATTACAGAATGCATCCAGATGTGCATCGGAAACTACTACTGGTCTTCCAGGGAAAGATCAAAGCGTGGACTGTTTCAGACATTACTCCCATGGAGGAAAGTGCGTATTGTGACTGTTATATTCAATCCCGATTCAATTTCTGTGTTTCATCAACACTCTGATAGTCCACAGATTACAGAATGCCTCCAGATGTGCATTGGATACTACCACTGGTCTTCCAGGGAAGGATCAAAGCGTAGACTGTTTGAGACATAACTAACATGGAGGAAAGTGCGCATGGTAACTGTTGTAATCAATCCCAATGCAATTTCTGTGTTTCATCAACAATCAGTCAGTCCACAGATTTCAGAATGCCTCCAGATGTGCATCGGAAACTACTACTGGTCTTCCAGGGAACAATCAAAGCATGGACTGTTTCAGACATTACTCCCATGGAGGAAAGTGCGTATTGTGACTGTTATATTCAATCCCGATCCAATTTCTGTGTTTCATCAACACTCTGATAGTCCACAGATTACAGAATGCCTCCAGATGTGCATTGGATACTACCACTGGTCTTCCAGGGAACGATCAAAGCGTAGACTGTTTGAGACATTACTAACATGGAGGAAAGTGCGCATGGTAACTGTTGTAATCAATCCCAATGCAATTTCTCTGTTTCATCAACAATCAGTCAGTCCACAGATTTCAGAATGCCTCCAGATGTGCATTGGAAACTACTACTGGTCTTCCAGGGAATAATCAAAGCGTAGACTCTTTAAGACATCACTTCCTTGGAGAAAGTGCGCATGGTGAATGTTGTATTCAATCCCGATGCAATTTCATCAACACTCTGATAGTCCACAGATTACAGAATGCCTCCAGATGTGCGTCGGATACTACTATTGGTTTTCCAGGGAACGATCAAAGCGTAGACTGTTTGAGACATCACTCCTGTGAAGGAAAGTGCGCATCGTGACTATTGTATTCAAAACCGATGCAATTTCTGTGTTTCGTCAACACTCTGATAGTCCACAGATTACAGAATGTCACCAGATGTGCATCGGAAACTACTACTGGTCTTCCAGGGAACGATCAAAGCGTGGACTGTTTCAGACATTACTCCCATGGAGGAAAGTGCGTATTGTGACTGTTATATTCAATCCCGATTCAATTTCTGTGTTTCATCAACACTCTGATAGTCCACAGATTACAGAATGCCTCCAGATGTGCAGTGGAAACTACCACTGGTCTTCCAGGGAACGATCAAAGCGTAGACTGTTTCAGACATTACTAACATGGAGGAAAGTGCGCATGGTAACTGTTGTAATTAATCCCAATGCAATTTCTGTGTTTCATCAACAATCAGTCAGTCCACAGATTTCAGAATGCCTCCAGATGTGCATTGGAAACTACTACTGGTCTTCCAGGGAACAATCAAAGCGTAGACTGTTTGAGACATCACTTCCTTGGAGAAAGTGCGCATGGTGAATGTTGTATTAAATCCCGATGCAATTTCATCAACACTCTGATAGTCCACAGATTACAGAATGCCTCCAGATGTGCGTCGGATACTACTATTGGTTTTCCAGGGAACGATCAAAGCGTAGACTGTTTGAGACGTTACTCCTGTGGAGAAAAGTGCGCATGGTGACTGTTGTATTCAATCCCGGTGCAATTTCTGTGTTTCATCAACACTCTGATAGTCCACGGATTACAGAATGCCACCAGATGTGCATCGGAAACTACTACTGGTCTTCCAGGGAACGATCAAAGCATGGACTGTTTCAGACATTATTCCCATGGAGGAAAGTGCGCATGGTGATTGTTATATTCAATCCCGATGCAATTTCTGTGTTTCATCAACACTCTGATAGTCCACAGATTACAGAATACCACCAGATGTGCATCGGAAACTACTACTGGTCATCGAGGGAACGATGAAAGCGTAGACTGTTTGAGACATCACTCCTGTGAAGGAAAGTGCGCATGGTGACTATTGTATTCAAAACCGATGCAATTTCTGTGTTTCGTCAACACTCTGATAGTCCACAGATTACAGAATGTCACCAGATGTGCATCGGAAACTACTACTGGTCTTCCAGGGAACGATCAAAGCGTGGACTGTTTCAGACATTACTCCCATGGAGGAAAGTGCGTATTGTGACTGTTATATTCAATCCCGATTCAATTTCTGTGTTTCATCAACACTCTGATAGTCCACAGATCACAGAATGCCTCCAGATGTGCAGTGGATACTACCACTGGTCTTCCAGGGAACGATCAAAGCGGAGACTGTTTGAGACATTACTAATATGGAGGAAAGTGCGCATGGTAACTGTTGTAATCAATCCCAATGCAATTTCTGTGTTTCATCAACAATCAGTCAGTCCACAGATTTCAGAATGCCTCCAGATGTGCATTGGAAACTACTACTGGTCTTCCAGGGAACAATCAAAGCGTAGACTGTTTGAGACATCACTTCCTTGGAGAAAGTGCGCATGGTGAATGTTGTATTCAATCCCGATGCAATTTCATCAACACTCTGATAGTCCACAGATTACAGAATGCCTCCAGATGAGCATCGGAAACTACTACTGGTCTTCCAGGGATCGATCAAAGCGTAGACTGTTAGGGACATTACTCATATGGAGGAAAGTGCGCATGGTGACTGTTGTATTCAATCCCGATGCAATTTCTGTGTTTCATCAACACTCTGATAGTCCACAGATTACAGAATGCCACGAGATGTGCATCGGAAACTACTACTGGTCTCCCTTGGAAAGATCAAAGCGTAGACTGTTTGAGACATTACTCCCGTGGAGGAAAGATCGCATGGTGACTGTTGTATTCAATCCCGATGCAGTATCTGTGTTTCATCAACACTCTGATAGTCCAAAGATTACAGAATGCCACCAGATGTGCATCGGAAACTACTACTGGTCATCAAGGGAACAATCAAAGCGTAGACTGTTTGAGACATTACTCCTGTGGAGGAAAGTGCGCATGGTGACTGTTGTATTCAATACCGACGCAATTTCTGTGTTTCGTCAACACTCTGATAGTCCACAGATTATAGAATGCCACCAGATGTGGATCGGAAACAACTACTTGTGTTCCAGGGAACGATTAAAGCGTAGACTGTTTGAGACATTACTCCTGTGGTGGAAAGTGTGCATGGTGACTGTTGTATTCAATCCCAATGCAATTTCAGTTTTTCATCAACACTCTGATAGTCCACAGATTACAGAATGCCACCAGATGTGGATCGGAAACTACTACTGGTCTTCCAGGGAACGATCAAAGCGTAGACTGTTAGGGACATTACTGATATGGAGGAAAGTGCGCATGGTGACTGTTGTATTCAATCCCATGCAATATCTGTGTTTCATCAACACTCTGATACTCCACAGATTACAGAATGCATCCAGATGTGCATCGGAAACTACTACTGGTCTTCCAGGGAAAGATCAAAGCGTGGACTGTTTCAGACATTACTCCCATGGAGGAAAGTGCGTATTGTGACTGTTATATTCAATCCCGATTCAATTTCTGTGTTTCATCAACACTCTGATAGTCCACAGATTACAGAATGCCTCCAGATGTGCATTGGATACTACCACTGGTCTTCCAGGGAAGGATCAAAGCGTAGACTGTTTGAGACATAACTAACATGGAGGAAAGTGCGCATGGTAACTGTTGTAATCAATCCCAATGCAATTTCTGTGTTTCATCAACAATCAGTCAGTCCACAGATTTCAGAATGCCTCCAGATGTGCATCGGAAACTACTACTGGTCCTCTAGGGAACAATCAAAGCATGGACTGTTTCAGACATTACTCCCATGGAGGAAAGTGCGTATTGTGACTGTTATATTCAATCCCGATTCAATTTCTGTGTTTCATCAACACTCTGATAGTCCACAGATTACAGAATGCCTCCAGATGTGCATTGGATACTACCACAGGTCTTCCAGGGAACGATCAAAGCGTAGACTGTTTGAGACATTACTAACATGGAGGAAAGTGCGCATGGTAACTGTTGTAATCAATCCCAATGCAATTTCTGTGTTTCATCAACAATCAGTCAGTCCACAGATTTCAGAATGCCTCCAGATGTGCATTGGAAACTACTACTGGTCTTCCAGGGAATAATCAAAGCGTAGACTGTTTAAGACATCACTTCCTTGGAGAAAGTGCGCATGGTGAATGTTGTATTCAATCCCGATGCAATTTCATCAACACTCTGATAGTCCACAGATTACAGAATGCCTCCAGATGTGCGTCGGATACTACTATTGGTTTTCCAGGGAACGATCAAAGCGTAGACTGTTTGAGACGTTACTCCTGTGGAGGAAAGTGCGCATGGTGACTGTTGTATTCAATCCCGGTGCAATTTCTGTGTTTCATCAACACTCTGATAGTCCACGGATTACAGAATGCCACCAGATGTGCATCGGAAACTACTACTGGTCTTCCAGGGAACGATCAAAGCATGGACTGTTTCAGACATTATTCCCATGGAGGAAAGTGCGCATGGTGATTGTTATATTCAATCCCGATGCAATTTCTGTGTTTCATCAACACTCTGATAGTCCACAGATTACAGAATACCACCAGATGTGCATCGGAAACTACTACTGGTCATCGAGGGAACGATCAAAGCGTAGACTGTTTGAGACATCACTCCTGTGAAGGAAAGTGCGCATGGTGACTATTGTATTCAAAACCGATGCAATTTCTGTGTTTCGTCAACACTCTGATAGTCCACAGATTACAGAATGTCACCAGATGTGCATCGGAAACTACTACTGGTCTTCCAGGGAACTATCAAAGCGTGGACTGTTTCAGACATTACTCCCATGGAGGAAAGTGCGTATTGTGACTGTTATATTCAATCCCGATTCAATTTCTGTGTTTCATCAACACTCTGATAGTCCACAGATTACAGAATGCCTCCAGATGTGCAGTGGATACTACCACTGGTCTTCCTGGGAACGATCAAAGCGTAGACTGTTTGAGACATTACTAACATGGAGGAAAGTGCGCATGGTAACTGTTGTAATCAGTCCCAATGCAATTTCTGTGTTTCATCAACAATCAGTCAGTCCACAGATTTCAGAATGCCTCCAGATGTGCATTGGAAACTACTACTGGTCTTCCAGGGAACAAACAAAGCGTAGACTGTTTGAGACATCACTTCCTTGGAGAAAGTGCGCATGGTGAATGTTGTATTCAATCCCGATGCAATTTCATCAACACTCTGATAGTCCACAGATTACAGAATGCCTCCAGATGAGCATCGGAAACTACTACTGGTCTTCCAGGGAACGATCAAAGCGTAGACTGTTAGGGACATTACTCATATGGAGGAAAGTGCGCATGGTGACTGTTGTATTCAATCCCGATGCAATTTCTGTGTTTCATCAACACTCTGATAGTCCACAGATTACAGAATGCCACGAGATGTGCATCGGAAACTACTACTGGTCTCCCTTGGAAAGATCAAAGCGTAGACTGTTTGAGACATTACTCCCGTGGAGGAAAGATCGCATGGTGACTGTTGTATTCCATCCCGATGCAATATCTGTGTTTCATCAACACTCTGATATTCCAAAGATTACAGAATGCCACCAGATGTGCATCGGAAACTACTACTGGTCATCAAGGGAACAATCAAAGCGTAGACTGTTTGAGACATTACTCCTGTGGAGGAAAGTGCGCATGGTGACTGTTGTATTCAATACCGACGCAATTTCTGTGTTTCGTCAACACTCTGATAGTCCACAGATTACAGAATGCCACCAGATGTGCATCGGAAACAACTACTTGTGTTCCAGGGAACGATTAAAGCGTAGACTGTTTGAGACATTACTCCTGTGGTGGAAAGTGTGCATGGTGACTGTTGTATTCAATCCCATGCAATATCTGTGTTTCATCAACACTCTGATACTCCACAGATTACAGAATGCATCCAGATGTGCATCGGAAACTACTACTGGTCTTCCAGGGAAAGATCAAAGCGTGGACTGTTTCAGACATTACTCCCATGGAGGAAAGTTCGTATTGTGACTGTTATATTCAATCCCGATTCAATTTCTGTGTTTCATCAACACTCTGATAGTCCACAGATTACAGAATGCCTCCAGATGTGCATTGGATACTACCACTGGTCTTCCAGGGAAGGATCAAAGCGTAGACTGTTAGGGACAATACTGATATGGAGGAAAGTGCGCATGGTGACTGTTGTATTCAATCCCATGCAATATCTGTGTTTCATCAACACTCTGATACTCCACAGATTACAGAATGCCTCCAGATGTGCATCGGAAACTACTACTGGTTTTCCAGGGAACGATCAAAGCGTAGACTGTTTGAGACATTACTCCTGTGGAGGAAAGTGCGCATGGTGACTATTGCATTCAATCCCGATGCAATTTCTGTGTTTCATCAACACTCTGATAGTCCACAGATTACAGAATGCCACCAGATGTGCATCGGAAACTGCTACTGGTCTTCCAGGGAACGATCAAAGCGTGGACTGTTAGGGACATTACTCATATGGAGGAAAGTGCGCATGGTGACTGTTGTATTCAATCCCGATGCAATTTCTGTGATTCATGAATACTCTGATAGTCCACAGATTACAGACTGCCACTAGATGTGCATCGGAAACTACTACTGGTCTTCCTGGGACCGATCAAAGCCTGGACTGTTTCAGACATTACTCCCATGGAGGAAAGTGCGCATGGTGACTGTTGTATTCAATCCCGATGCAATTTCTGTGTTTCATCAACTATCTGATAGTCCACAGATTACAGAATGTCACCAGATGTGCATCGGAAACTACTACTGGTCATCGAGGGAACGATCAAAGCGTAGACTCTTTAAGACATTACTCCTGTGGAGGAAAGTGCGCATGGTGACTATTGCATTCAATCCCGATGCAATATCTGTGTTTCATCAACACTCTGATAGTCCACAGATTACAGAATGCCACCAGATGTGCATCGGAAACTGCTACTGGTCTTCCAGGGAACGATCAAAGCGTGGACTGTTAGGGACATTACTCATATGGAGGAAAGTGCGCATGGTGACTGTTGTATTCAATCCCGATGCAATTTCTGTGATTCATGAATACTCTGATAGTCCACAGATTACAGACTGCCACTAGATGTGCATCGGAAACTACTACTGGTCTTCCTGGGACCGATCAAAGCGTGGACTGTTTCAGACATTACTCCCATGGAGGAAAGTGCGCATGGTGACTGTTGTATTCAATCCCGATGCAATTTCTGTGTTTCATCAACTATCTGATAGTCCACAGATTACAGAATGTCACCAGATGTGCATCGGAAACTACTACTGGTCATCGAGGGAACGATCAAAGCGTAGACTGTTTGAGACATTACTAACATGGAGGAAAGTGCGCACGGTAACTGTTGTAATCAATCCCAATGCAATTTCTGTGTTTCATCAACAATCAGTCAGTCCACAGATTTCAGAATGCCTCCAGATGTGCATCGGAAACTACTACTGGTCTTCCAGGGAACGATCAAAGCGTAGACTGTTAGGGACAATACTGATATGGAGGAAAGTGCGCATGGTGACTGTTGTATTCAATCCCATGCAATATCTGTGTTTCATCAACACTCTGATACTCCACAGATTACAGAATGCCTCCAGATGTGCATCGGAAACTACTACTGGTTTTCCAGGGAACGATCAAAGCGTAGACTGTTTGAGACATTACTCCTGTGGAGGAAAGTGCGCATGGTGACTATTGCATTCAATCCCGATGCAATTTCTGTGTTTCATCAACACTCTGATAGTCCACAGATTACAGAATGCCACCAGATGTGCATCGGAAACTGCTACTGGTCTTCCAGGGAACGATCAAAGCGTGGACTGTTAGTGACATTACTCATATGGAGGAAAGTGCGCATGGTGACTGTTGTATTCAATCCCGATGCAATTTCTGTGATTCATGAATACTCTGATAGTCCACAGATTACAGACTGCCACTAGATGTGCATCGGAAACTACTACTGGTCTTCCAGGGACCGATCAAAGCGTGGACTGTTTCAGACATTACTCCCATGGAGGAAAGTGCGCATGGTGACTGTTGTATTCAATCCCGATGCAATTTCTGTGTTTCATCAACTCTCTGATAGTCCACAGATTACAGAATGTCACCAGATGTGCATCGGAAACTACTACTGGTCATCGAGGGAACGATCAAAGCGTAGACTCTTTAAGACATTACTCCTGTGGAGGAAAGTGCGCATGGTGACTGTTGTATTCAATACCGGTGCAATATCTGTGTTTCATCAACACTCTGATAGTCCACAGATTACAAAATGCCACCAGATGTGCATCGGAAACAACTACTTATGTTCCAGGGAACGATCAAAGCGTAGACTGTTTGAGACATTACTCCTGTGGTGGAAAGTGTGCATGGTGTCTGTTGTATTCAATCCCGATGCAATTTCCTTGTTTCATCAACACTCTGATAGTCCACAGATTACAGAATGCAACCAGATGTGCATCGGAAACTACTACTGGTCTTCCAGGGAACGATCAAAGCGTGGACTGTTTCAGACATTACTCCCATGGAGGAAAGTGCGTATTGTGACTGTTGTATTTAATCCCGATGCAATTTCTGTGTTTCATCTACACTCTGATAGTCCACAGATTACAGAATGCCACCAGATGTGCATCGGAAAATGCTACTGGTCTTCCAGGGAACGATCAAAGCGTACATTGTTTGAGACATTACTAACATGGAGGAAAGTGCGCATGGTGACTGTTGTATTCAATACCGATGCAATTACTGTGTTCCATCAACACCTTGATAGTCCACAGATTACAGAATGCCTCCAAATGTGCATCGGAAACTACTACTGGTCTTCCAGGGAACGATCGAACTGTAAACTCTTTGAGACATTACCCCCATGGAGGTAGGTGCGCATGGTGACTGTTGTATTCAATCCCGATGCACTTTCTGTGTTTCATGATACTCTGATACTCCACAGATTACAGAATGGCTCCAGATGTGCATCGGAAACTACTACTGGTCATCCTGGGAACGATCCAATCGTAGACTGGTAGATACATTACTCCCATGGAGGAAAGTGCGCATAGTGACTGTTATAATCAATCCCAATGCAATTTCTGTGTTTCATCAACAATCAGTTAGTCCACAGATTACAGAATGCAACCAGATGTGCATCGGAAACTACTACTGGTCTTCCAGGGAACGATCAAAGCGTGAACTGTTTCAGACATTACTCCCATGGAGGAAAGTGCGTATTGTGACTGTTATATTCAATCCCGATTCAATTTCTGTGTTTCATCAACACTCTGATAGTCCACAGATTACAGAATGCCTCCAGATGTGCATTGGATACTACCACTGGTCTTCCAGGGAACGATCAAAGCGTAGACTGTTTGAGACATTACTAACATGGAGGAAAGTGCGCACGGTAACTGTTGTAATCAATCCCAATGCAATTTCTGTGTTTCATCAACAATCAGTCAGTCCACAGATTTCAGAATGCCTCCAGATGTGCATCGGAAACTACTACTGGTCTTCCAGGGAACGATCAAAGCGTAGACTGTTAGGGACAATACTGATATGGAGGAAAGTGCGCATGGTGACTGTTGTATTCAATCCCATGCAATATCTGTGTTTCATCAACACTCTGATACTCCACAGATTACAGAATGCCTCCAGATGTGCATCGGAAACTACTACTGGTTTTCCAGGGAACGATCAAAGCGTAGACTGTTTGAGACATTACTCCTGTGGAGGAAAGTGCGCATGGTGACTATTGCATTCAATCCCGATGCAATTTCTGTGTTTCATCAACACTCTGATAGTCCACAGATTACAGAATGCCACCAGATGTGCATCGGAAACTGCTACTGGTCTTCCAGGGAACGATCAAAGCGTGGACTGTTAGGGACATTACTCATATGGAGGAAAGTGCGCATGGTGACTGTTGTATTCAATCCCGATGCAATTTCTGTGATTCATGAATACTCTGATAGTCCACAGATTACAGACTGCCACTAGATGTGCATCGGAAACTACTACTGGTCTTCCTGGGACCGATCAAAGCGTGGACTGTTTCAGACATTACTCCCATGGAGGAAAGTGCGCATGGTGACTGTTGTATTCAATCCCGATGCAATTTCTGTGTTTCATCAACTATCTGATAGTCCACAGATTACAGAATGTCACCAGATGTGCATCGGAAACTACTACTGGTCATCGAGGGAACGATCAAAGCGTAGACTCTTTAAGACATTACTCCTGTGGAGGAAAGTGCGCATGGTGACTGTTGTATTCAATACCGGTGCAATATCTGTGTTTCATCAACACTCTGATAGTCAGCAGATTACAAAATGCCACCAGATGTGCATCGGAAACAACTACTTATGTTCCAGGGAACGATCAAAGCGTAGACTGTTTGAGACATTACTCCTGTGGTGGAAAGTGTGCATGGTGTCTGTTGTATCCAATCCCGATGCAATTTCCTTGTTTCATCAACACTCTGATAGTCCACAGATTACAGAATGCAACCAGATGTGCATCGGAAACTACTACTGGTCTTCCAGGGAACGATCAAAGCGTGGACTGTTTCAGACATTACTCCCATGGAGGAAAGTGCGTATTGTGACTGTTGTATTTAATCCCGATGCAATTTCTGTGTTTCATCTACACTCTGATAGTCCACAGATTACAGAATGCCACCAGATGTGCATCGGAAACTGCTACTGGTCTTCCAGGGAACGATCAAAGCGTACATTGTTTGAGACATTACTAACATGGAGGAAAGTGCTCATGGTGACTGTTGTATTCAATACCGATGCAATTACTGTGTTCCATCAACACCTTGATAGTCCACAGATTACAGAATGCCTCCAAATGTGCATCGGAAACTACTACTGGTCTTCCAGGGAACGATCGAACTGTAAACTCTTTGAGACATTACCCCCATGGAGGTAGGTGCGCATGGTGACTGTTGTATTCAATCCCGATGCACTTTCTGTGTTTCATGATACTCTGATACTCCACAGATTACAGAATGGCTCCAGATGTGCATCGGAAACTACTACTGGTCATCCTGGGAACGATCCAATCGTAGACTGGTAGATACATTACTCCCATGGAGGAAAGTGCGCATAGTGACTGTTGTAATCAATCCCAATGCAATTTCTGTGTTTCATCAACAATCAGTTAGTCCACAGATTACAGAATGCCTCCAGATGTGCATTGGATACTACCACTGGTCTTCCAGGGAAGGATCAAAGCGTAGACTGTTTGAGACATAACTAACATGGAGGAAAGTGCGCATGGTAACTGTTGTAATCAATCCCAATGCAATTTCTGTGTTTCATCAACAATCAGTCAGTCCACAGATTTCAGAATGCCTCCAGATGTGCATCGGAAACTACTACTGGTCTTCCAGGGAACAATCAAAGCGTGAACTGTTTCAGACATTACTCCCATGGAGGAAAGTGCGTATTGTGACTGTTATATTCAATCCCGATTCAATTTCTGTGTTTCATCAACACTCTGATAGTCCACAGATTACAGAATGCCTCCAGATGTGCATTGGATACTACCACTGGTCTTCCAGGGAACGATCAAAGCGTAGACTGTTTGAGACATTACTAACATGGAGGAAAGTGCGCACGGTAACTGTTGTAATCAATCCCAATGCAATTTCTGTGTTTCATCAACAATCAGTCAGTCCACAGATTTCAGAATGCCTCCAGATGTGCATCGGAAACTACTACTGGTCTTCCAGGGAACGATCAAAGCGTAGACTCTTAGGGACAATACTGATATGGAGGAAAGTGCGCATGGTGACTGTTGTATTCAATCCCATGCAATATCTGTGTTTCATCAACACTCTGATACTCCACAGATTACAGAATGCCTCCAGATGTGCATCGGAAACTACTACTGGTTTTCCAGGGAACGATCAAATCGTAGACTGTTTGAGACATTACTCCTGTGGAGGAAAGTGCGCATGGTGACTATTGCATTCAATCCCGATGCAATTTCTGTGTTTCATCAACACTCTGATAGTCCACAGATTACAGAATGCCACCAGATGTGCATCGGAAACTGCTACTGGTCTTCCAGGGAACGATCAAAGCGTGGACTGTTAGGGACATTACTCATATGGAGGAAAGTGCGCATGGTGACTGTTGTATTCAATCCCGATGCAATTTCTGTGATTCATGAATACTCTGATAGTCCACAGATTACAGTCTGCCACTAGATGTGCATCGGAAACTACTACTGGTCTTCCTGGGACCGATCAAAGCGTGGACTGTTTCAGACATTACTCCCATGGAGGAAAGTGCGCATGGTGACTGTTGTATTCAATCCCGATGCAATTTCTGTGTTTCATCAACTCTCTGATAGTCCACAGATTACAGAATGTCACCAGATGTGCATCGGAAACTACTACTGGTCATCGAGGGAACGATCAAAGCGTAGACTCTTTAAGACATTACTCCTGTGGAGGAAAGTGCGCATGGTGACTGTTGTATTCAATACCGGTGCAATATCTGTGTTTCATCAACACTCTGATAGTCAACAGATTACAAAATGCCACCAGATGTGCATCGGAAACAACTACTTATGTTCCAGGGAACGATCAAAGCGTAGACTGTTTGAGACATTACTCCTGTGGTGGAAAGTGTGCATGGTGTCTGTTGTATTCAATCCCGATGCAATTTCCTTGTTTCATCAACACTCTGATAGTCCACAGATTACAGAATGCAACCAGATGTGCATCGGAAACTACTACTGGTCTTCCAGGGAACGATCAAAGCGTGGACTGTTTCAGACATTACTCCCATGGAGGAAAGTGCGTATTGTGACTGTTGTATTTAATCCCGATGCAATTTCTGTGTTTCATCTACACTCTGATAGTCCACAGATTACAGAATGCCACCAGATGTGCAACGGAAACTGCTACTGGTCTTCCAGGGAACGATCAAAGCGTACATTGTTTGAGACATTACTAACATGGAGGAAAGTGCTCATGGTGACTGTTGTATTCAATACCGATGCAATTACTGTGTTCCATCAACACCTTGATAGTCCACAGATTACAGAATGCCTCCAAATGTGCATCGGAAACTACTACTGGTCTTCCAGGGAACGATCGAACTGTAAACTCTTTGAGACATTACCCCCATGGAGGTAGGTGCGCATGGTGACTGTTGTATTCAATCCCGATGCACTTTCTGTGTTTCATGATACTCTGATACTCCACAGATTACAGAATGGCTCCAGATATGCATCGGAAACTACTACTGGTCATCCTGGGAACGATCCAATCGTAGACTGGTAGATACATTACTCCCATGGAGGAAAGTGCGCATAGTGACTGTTGTAATCAATCCCAATGCAATTTCTGTGTTTCATCAACAATCAGTTAGTCCACAGATTACAGAATGCCTCCAGATGTGCATTGGATACTACCACTGGTCTTCCAGGGAAGGATCAAAGCGTAGACTGTTTGAGACATAACTAACATGGAGGAAAGTGCGCATGGTAACTGTTGTAATCAATCCCAATGCAATTTCTGTGTTTCATCAACAATCAGTCAGTCCACAGATTTCAGATTGCCTCCAGATGTGCATCGGAAACTACTACTGGTCTTCCAGGGAACAATCAAAGCGTGAACTGTTTCAGACATTACTCCCATGGAGGAAAGTGCGTATTGTGACTGTTATATTCAATCCCGATTCAATTTCTGTGTTTCATCAACACTCTGATAGTCCACAGATTACAGAATGCCTCCAGATGTGCATTGGATACTACCACTGGTCTTCCAGGGAACGATCAAAGCGTAGACTGTTTGAGACATTACTAACATGGAGGAAAGTGCGCACGGTAACTGTTGTAATCAATCCCAATGCAATTTCTGTGTTTCATCAACAATCAGTCAGTCCACAGATTTCAGAATGCCTCCAGATGTGCATCGGAAACTACTACTGGTCTTCCAGGGAACGATCAAAGCGTAGACTCTTAGGGACAATACTGATATGGAGGAAAGTGCGCATGGTGACTGTTGTATTCAATCCCATGCAATATCTGTGTTTCATCAACACTCTGATACTCCACAGATTACAGAATGCCTCCAGATGTGCATCGGAAACTACTACTGGTTTTCCAGGGAACGATCAAATCGTAGACTGTTTGAGACATTACTCCTGTGGAGGAAAGTGCGCATGGTGACTATTGCATTCAATCCCGATGCAATTTCTGTGTTTCATCAACACTCTGATAGTCCACAGATTACAGAATGCCACCAGATGTGCATCGGAAACTGCTACTGGTCTTCCAGGGAACGATCAAAGCGTGGACTGTTAGGGACATTACTCATATGGAGGAAAGTGCGCATGGTGACTGTTGTATTCAATCCCGATGCAATTTCTGTGATTCATGAATACTCTGATAGTCCACAGATTACAGACTGCCACTAGATGTGCATCGGAAACTACTACTGGTCTTCCTGGGACCGATCAAAGCGTGGACTGTTTCAGACATTACTCCCATGGAGGAAAGTGCGCATGGTGACTGTTGTATTCAATCCCGATGCAATTTCTGTGTTTCATCAACTATCTGATAGTCCACAGATTACAGAATGTCACCAGATGTGCATCGGAAACTACTACTGGTCATCGAGGGAACGATCAAAGCGTAGACTCTTTAAGACATTACTCCTGTGGAGGAAAGTGCGCATGGTGACTGTTGTATTCAATACCGGTGCAATATCTGTGTTTCATCAACACTCTGATAGTCCACAGATTACAAAATGCCACCAGATGTGCATCGGAAACAACTACTTATGTTCCAGGGAACGATCAAAGCGTAGACTGTTTGAGACATTACTCCTGTGGTGGAAAGTGTGCATGGTGTCTGTTGTATTCAATCCCGATGCAATTTCCTTGTTTCATCAACACTCTGATAGTCCACAGATTACAGAATGCAACCAGATGTGCATCGGAAACTACTACTGGTCTTCCAGGGAACGATCAAAGCGTGGACTGTTTCAGACATTACTCCCATGGAGGAAAGTGCGTATTGTGACTGTTGTATTTAATCCCGATGCAATTTCTGTGTTTCATCTACACTCTGATAGTCCACAGATTACAGAATGCCACCAGATGTGCATCGGAAACTGCTACTGGTCTTCCAGGGAACGATCAAAGCGTACATTGTTTGAGACATTACTAACATGGAGGAAAGTGCTCATGGTGACTGTTGTATTCAATACCGATGCAATTACTGTGTTCCATCAACACCTTGATAGTCCACAGATTACAGAATGCCTCCAAATGTGCATCGGAAACTACTACTGGTCTTCCAGGGAACGATCGAACTGTAAACTCTTTGAGACATTACCCCCATGGAGGTAGGTGCGCATGGTGACTGTTGTATTCAATCCCGATGCACTTTCTGTGTTTCATGATACTGTGATACTCCACAGATTACAGAATGGCTCCAGATGTGCATCGGAAACTACTACTGGTCATCCTGGGAACGATCCAATCGTAGACTGGTAGATACATTACTCCCATGGAGGAAAGTGCGCATAGTGACTGTTGTAATCAATCCCAATGCAATTTCTGTGTTTCATCAACAATCAGTTAGTCCACAGATTACAGAATGCCTCCAGATGTGCATCGGAAACTACCACTGGTCTTCCAGGGAAAGATCAAAGCGTAGACTGTTTGAGACATTACTAACATGGAGGCAAGTGCGAATGGTGACTGTTGTATTCAATCCCGATGCAATTTCGGTGTTTCTTCAACACTCTGATAGTCCACAGATTACAGAATGCCTCCAGACTTTCATCGGAAACTACTACTGGTCTTCCAGGGAACGATCAAAGCGTACACTGTTTGAGACATTACTTCCAAGGAGGAAAGTGCGGATGGTGACTGTTGTATTCAATCCCGATGCAATTTCTGTGTTTCATCAACACTCTGATAGTCCACAAATTACACAATGCCACCAGATGTACATCCGGAACTACTACTGGTCTTCCAGGGTACGATCAAAGCGTAGACTGTTTGAGCCATTACTCCCATGGAGGAAAGTGCGCATGGTGACTGTTGTATTCAATCCCAATGCAATTTCTGTGTTTCATCAACACTCTGATAGTCCACAGATTACAGATGTGCATCGGAAACTACTACTGGTCTTCCAGGGAACGATCAAAGCGTAGACTGTTTGAGACATTACACCCATGGATGAAAGTGAACATGGTGACTGTTGTATTCAATCCCGATGCAATTGCTGTGTTTAGTCAACACTCTGATAGTCCACATATTACAGAATGCCACCAGTTGTGAATCGGAAACCACTACTGGTCTTCCAGGGACCGATCAAATTGTAGACTGTTTCAGACATTATTGCCAAGTAGGAAAGTGCGAATTGTGACTGTTGTATTCACTCCCGAGGCAATTTCTGTGTTTCATCAACACTTTGAAGGTCCACAATTTACAGAATGCCTCCAGAAGTGTATCGGAAACTACTACTGATATTCCAGGGAACGATCAAATCGTAGACTGTTTGAGACATTACTCCCATGGAGGAAAGTGCGCATCGTGAAAGTTGTATTCAATCCTGATGCAATTCTGTGTTTCTTCAACACTCTGATAGACCACAGATTACAGAATGCCACCAGATGTGCATCGGAAACTACTACTGGTCTTCCAGGGAACGATCAAAGCGAGGACTGTTTCAGACATTACTCTCCTGGAGGAAACTGCGCATGGTGACTGTTGTATTCAATCCCGATGCAATTTCTGTGTTTCATCAACACTCTGATAGTCCACAGATTACAGAATGCCACTAGATGTGCATCGTAAACTACTACTGGTCTTCCAGGGAACGATCAAAGCGTAGACAGTTTGAGAGATACATCCCGTGGAGGAAAGTGCGCATGGTGACTGTCGTATTCAATCCCGATGCAATTTCTGTGTTTCATCAACACTCTGATAGTAGACGAATTAGAGAATGCCTCCAGAATTGCATCGGAAACTACTACTAGTCTTCCAGGGATAGATCAAAGCGTGGACTGTTTCAGACATTACTCCCATGGAGGAAAGTGCGCATGGTGACTGTTGTATTCAATCCCGATGCAATTTCTGTGTTTCATCAACTCTCTGATAGTCCACAGATTACAGAATGTCACCAGATGTGCATCGGAAACTACTACTGGTCATCGAGGGAACGATCAAAGCGTAGACTCTTTAAGACATTACTCCTGTGGAGGAAAGTGCGCATGGTGACTGTTGTATTCAATACCGGTGCAATATCTGTGTTTCATCAACACTCTGATAGTCCACAGATTACAGAATGCCACCAGATGTGCATCGGAAACAACTACTTGTGTTCCAGGGAACGATAAAAGCCTAGACTGTTTGAGACATTACTCCTGTGGTGGAATGTGTGCATGGTAACAGTTGTATTCAATCCCGATGCAAATCCCGTGTTTCATCAACACTCTGATAGTCCACAGATTACAGAATGCCACCAGAAGTGCATCGGAAACTGCTACTGGTCTTCCAGGGAACGATCAAAGCGTAGACAGTTTGAGACATACCTCCCTTGGAGGAAAGTGCGAATGGTGACTGTTGTATTCAATCCCGATGCAATTTCTGTGTTTCATCAACACTCTGATAGTCCACGGATTACAGAATGCCACCAGAATTGCATCGGAAACTACTACTGGTCTTCCAGGGAACGATCAAAGCTTGGACTGTTTCAGACATTACTCCCATGGAGGAAAGTGCGCATGATGACTGTTGTATTCAATCCCGATGCAATTTCCGTGTTTCATCAACACTCTGATAGTCCACAGATTACAGAATGCCTCCAGATGTGAATTGGAAACTACCACTGGTCTTCCAGGGAACGATCATCGCGTACACTGTTTGAGACATTACTAACATGGAGGAAAGTGTGCATGGTGACTGTTGTATTCAATCCCGATGCAATTTCTGTGTTTCATCAACACTCTGATAGTAGACGAATTACAGAATGCCACCAGAATTGCATCGGAAACTACTACTGGTTTTCCAGGGAACGATCAAAGCGTGGACTGTTTCAGACATTACTCCCATGGGGGAAAGTGCGCATGGTGACTGTTGTATTCAATCCCGATGCAATTTCTGTGATTCATGAACACTCTGATAGTCCACAGATTACAGAATGCCTCCATATGTGTATCGGAAACTACTACTGATAATCCAGGGAACGATCAAATCGTAGACTGTTTGAGACATTACTCCCATGGAGGAAAGTACTCATGGTGAATGTTGTATTCAATCCCGATGCAATTTCTGTGTTTCATCAACACTCTGATAGTCCACAGATTACAGAATGCCTCCAGATGTGAATTGGAAACTACCACTGGTCTTCCAGGGAACGATCAAAGCGTAGACTGTTTGAGACATTACTAACATGGAGGAAATTGGGCATGGTGACTGTTGTATTCAATCCCGATGCAATTTCTGTGTTTCATCAACACTCTGATATTTCACAGATTACCGAATGACTCTAGATGTGCATCGGAAATTACTACTGGTCTTCCAGGGAACGATCAAAGCGTAAACTCTTTGAGACATTACTCCCATGGAGGAAGGTGCGCATGGTGTCTGCTGTATTCAATCCCGATACAATTTCTGTTTTTCATCAACACTCTGATACTCCACAGATGACAGAATGGCTCCAGATGTGCATCGGAAACTACCACTTGTCTTCCAGGGAATGATCAAAGCGTAGACTGTTTGAGACATTACTAACATGGAGGCAAGTGCGAATGGTGACTGTTGTATTCACTCCCGAGGCAATTTCTGTGTTTCATCAACACTTTGAAGGTCCACAATTTACAGAATGCCTCCAGAAGTGTATCGGAAACTACTACTGATATTCCAGGGAACGATCAAATCGTAGACTGTTTGAGACATTACTCCCATGGAGGAAAGTGCGCATCGTGAATGTTGTATTCAATCCTGATGCAATTCTGTGTTTCTTCAACACTCTGATAGACCACAGATTACAGAATGCCACCAGATGTGCATCGGAAACTACTACTGGTCTTCCAGGGAACGATCAAAGCGAGGACTGTTTTAGACATTACTCTCCTGGAGGAAACTGCGCATGGTGACTGTTGTATTCAATCCCGATGCAATTTCTGTGTTTCATCAACACTCTGATAGTCCACAGATTACAGAATGCCACTAGATGTGCATCGTAAACTACTACTGGTCTTCCAGGGAACGATCAAAGCGTAGACAGTTTGAGAGATACATCCCGTGGAGGAAAGTGCGCATGGTGACTGTCGTATTCAATCCCGATGCAATTTCTGTGTTTCATCAACACTCTGATAGTAGACGAATTAGAGAATGCCTCCAGAATTGCATCGGAAACTACTACTAGTCTTCCAGGGATAGATCAAAGCGTGGACTGTTTCAGACATTACTCCCATGGAGGAAAGTGCGCATGGTGACTGTTTTATTCAATCCCGATGCAATTTCTGTGTTTCATCAACTCTCTGATAGTCCACAGATTACAGAATGCCACCAGATGTGCATCGGAAACTACTACTGGTCATCGAGGGAACGATCAAAGCGTAGACTGTTTAAGACATTACTCCTGTGGAGGAAAGTGCGCATGGTGACTGTTGTATTCAATACCGATGCAATTTCTGTGTTTCATCAACACTCTGATAGTCCACAGATTACAGAATGCCACCAGATGTGCATCGGAAACAACTACTTGTGTTCCAGGGAACGATAAAAGCCTAGACTGTTTGAGACATTACTCCTGTGGTGGAATGTGTGCATGGTAACAGTTGTATTCAATCCCGATGCAAATCCCGTGTTTCATCAACACTCTGATAGTCCACAGATTACAGAATGCCACCAGAAGTGCATCGGAAACTGCTACTGGTCTTCCAGGGAACGATCAAAGCGTAGACAGTTTGAGACATACCTCCCGTGGAGGAAAGTGCGCATGGTGACTGTTGTATTCAATCCCGATGCAATTTCTGTGTTTCATCAACACTCTGATAGTCCACGGATTACAGAATGCCACCAGAATTGCATCGGAAACTACTACTGGTCTTCCAGGGAACGATCAAAGCTTGGACTGTTTCAGACATTACTCCCATGGAGGAAAGTGCGCATGATGACTGTTGTATTCAATCCCGATGCAATTTCCGTGTTTCATCAACACTCTGATAGTCCACAGATTACAGAATGCCTCCAGATGTGAATTGGAAACTACCACTGGTCTTCCAGGGAACGATCATCGCGTACACTGTTTGAGACATTACTAACATGGAGGAAAGTGTGCATGGTGACTGTTGTATTCAATCCCGATGCAATTTCTGTGTTTCATCAACACTCTGATAGTAGACGAATTACAGAATGCCACCAGAATTGCATCGGAAACTACTACTGGTTTTCCAGGGAACGATCAAAGCGTGGACTGTTTCAGACATTACTCCCATGGGGGAAGTGCGCATGGTGACTGTTGTATTCAATCCCGATGGAATTTCTGTGATTCATGAACACTCTGATAGTCCACAGATTACAGAATGCCTCCATATGTGTATCGGAAACTACTACTGATAATCCAGGGAACGATCAAATCGTAGACTGTTTGAGACATTACTCCCATGGAGGAAAGTGCTCATGGTGAATGTTGTATTCAATCCCGATGCAATTTCTGTGTTTCATCAACACTC
This sequence comes from Schistocerca gregaria, assembly GCF_023897955.1. Classification (NCBI taxonomy): domain Eukaryota; kingdom Metazoa; phylum Arthropoda; class Insecta; order Orthoptera; family Acrididae; genus Schistocerca; species Schistocerca gregaria. The sequence goes on along the minus strand of NC_064928.1, from coordinate 47,434,586 downwards.
TGATAGTCCACAGATTACAGAATGCCTCCAGATGTGCAGTGGATACTACCACTGGTCTTCCAGGGAACGATCAAAGCGTAGACTGTTTGAGACATTACTAACATGGAGGAAATTGCGCATGGTGACTGTTGTATTCAATCCCGATGCAATTTCTGTGTTTCATCAACACTCTGATATTTCACAGATTACCGAATGACTCTAGATGTGCATCGGAAATTACTACTGGTCTTCCAGGGAACGATCAAAGCGTAAACTCTTTGAGACATTACTCCCATGGAGGAAGGTGCGCATGGTGTCTGTTGTATTCAATCCCATTACAATTTCTGTTTTTCATCAACACTCTGATACTCCACAGATGACAGAATGACACCAGATGTGCATCGGAAACAACTACTGGTGTTAGAGGGAACGATCAAAGCGTAGACTGTTTGAGACATTACTCCCATGGAGGAAAGTGTGCATGGTGACTGTTGTAATCAATCCCGATGCAATTTCGGTGTTTCATCAACTCTCTGATAGCCCACAGATTACAGAATGCCACCAGGTGTGCATCGGAAACAACTATTTGTGCTCCAGGAAACGATCAAAGCGTTGACTGTTTGAGACATTTCTCCTGTGGTGGAAAGTGTGCATGGTGACTGTTGTATTCAATCCCGATGCAATTTCCGTGTTTCATCAACACTCTGATAGTCCACAGATTACAGAGTGCCACCAGATGTGCATCGGAAACTACTACTGGTCTTCCAGGGAACGATGAAAGCGTGGACTGTTTCAGACATTACTCCCATGGAGGAAAGTGCGTTTTGTGACTGTTGTATTCAATCCCGATGCAATTTCTGTGTTTCATCAACACTCTGATAGTCCACAGATTACAGAATGCCACCAGATGTGCATCGGAAACTACTACTGGTCTTCCAGGGAACAATCAGAGCGTAGACTGTTTGAGACATTAGTTCCGTGGAGAAAGTGCGCATGGTGACTGTTGTATTCAATTCCGATGCAATTTCTGTGTTTCATCAACACTCTGATAGTCCACAGATTACAGAATGCCTCCAGATGTGCATCGGAAACTACCACTTGTCTTCCAGGGAATGATCAAAGCGTAGACTGTTTGAGACATTACTAACATGGAGGCAAGTGCGAATGGTGACTGTTGTATTCAATCCCGATGCAATTTCTGTGTTTCGTCAACACTCTGATAGTCCACAGATTACAGAATGACACCAGATGTGCATCGGAAACAACTACTGGTGTTCCAGGGACCGATCAAAGCGTAGACTGTTTGAGACATTACTCCCATGGAGGAAAGTGTGCATGGTGACTGTTGTAATCAATCCCGATGCAATTTCGGTGTTTCATCAACTCTCTGATAGCCCACAGATTACATAATGCCACCAGATGTGCATCGGAAACAACTATTTGTGTTCCAGGAAACGATCAAGGCGTTGACTGTTTGAGACATTTCTCCTGTGGTGGAAAGTGTGCATGGTGACTGTTGTATTCAATCCCGATGCAATTTCCGTGTTTCGTCAACACTCTGATTGTCCACAGATTACAGAGTGCCACCAGATGTGCATCGGAAACTACTACTGGTCTTCCAGGGAACGATGAAAGCGTGGACTGTTTCAGACATTACTCCCATGGAGGAAAGTGCGTTTTGTGACTGTTGTATTCAATCCCGATGCAATTTCTGTGTTTCATCAACACTCTGATAGTCCACAGATTACAGAATGCCACCAGATGTCCATCGGAAACTACTACTGGTCTTCCAGGGAACAATCAAAGCGTAGACTGTTTGAGACATTAGTTCCGTGGAGAAAGTGCGCATGGTGACTTTTGTATTCAATTCCGATGCAATTTCTGTGTTTCATCAACACTCTGATAGTCCACAGATTACAGAATGCCACCAGATGTGCATCGGAAACAACTATTTGTGTTCCAGGAAACGATCAAAGCGTTGACTGTTTGAGACATTTCTCCTGTGGTGGAAGGTGTGCATGGTGACTGTTGTATTCAATCCCGATGCAATTTCCGTGTTTCATCAACACTCTGATAGTCCACAGATTACAGAGTACCACCAGATGTGCATCGGAACCTATTACTGGTCTTCCAGGGAACGATGAAAGCGTGGACTGTTTCAGACATTACTCCCATGGAGGAAAGTGCGTTTTGTGACTGTTGTATTCAATCCCGATGCAACTTCTGTGTTTCATCAACACTCTGATAGTCCACAGGTTACAGAATGCCACCAGATGTGCATCGGAAACTACTACTGGTCATCGAGGGAACGATCAAAGCGTAGTTTGTTTAAGACATTACTCCTGTGGAGGAAAGTGCGCATGGTGACTGTTGTATTCAATACCGATGCAATTTCTGTGTTTCGTCAACACTCTGATAGTCCAAAGATTACAGAATGCCACCAGATGTGCATCGGAAACAACTATTTGTGTTCCAGGAAACGATCAAAGCGTTGACTGTTTGAGACATTGCTCCTGTGGTTGAAAGTGTGCATGGTGGCTGTTGTATTCAATCCCGATGCAATTTCCGTGTTTCATCAACACTCTGATAGTCCACAGATTACAGAGTGCCACCAGATGTGCATCGGAAACTACTACTGGTCTTCCAGGGAACGATGAAAGCGTGGACTGTTTCAGACATTACTCCCATGGAGGAAAGTGTGCATGGTGACTGTTGTATTCAATCCCGATGCAAATTTCTGTGTTTCATCAACACTCTGATAGTCCACAGATTACAGAATGCCACCTGATGTGCATCGGAAACTACTACTGGTCTTCCAGGGAACAATCAAAACGTAGACTGTTTGAGACATTAGTTCCGTGGAGAAAGTGCGCATGGTGACTGTTGTATTCAATTTCGATGCAATGTCTGTGTTTCATCATCACTCTGACAGTCCACAGATAGCAGAATGCCTCCAGATGTGCATCGGAAACTACCACTTGTCTTCCAGGGAATGATCAAAGCGTAGACTGTTTGAGACATTACTAACATGGAGGCAAGTGCGAATGGTGACTGTTGTATTCAATCCCGATGCAATTTCTGTGTTTCGTCAACACTCTGATAGTCCACAGATTACAGAATGACACCAGATGTGCATCGGAAACAACTACTGGTGTTCCAGGGAACGATCAAAGCGTAGACTGTTTGAGACATTACTCCCATGGAGGAAAGTGTGCATGGTGACTGTTGTAATCAATCCCGATGCAATTTCGGTGTTTCATCAACTCTCTGATAGCCCACAGATTACAGAATGCCACCAGATGTGCATCGGAAACTACTACTGGTCTTCCAGGGAACGATTAAGTTGTAGACTGTTTCAGACATTACTCCCATGTAGGAAAGAGCGGATTGTGACTGTTGTATTCACTCCCGCTGCAATTTCTGTGTTTCATCGACACATTGAAGGTCCACAGATTACAGAATGCCACCAGATTTTCATCGGAAACTACTACTGGTCTTCCAGGGAACGATCAAAACGTAGACTGTTTGAGACATTACTTCCAAGGAGGAAAGTGCGGATGGTGACTGTTGTATTCAATCCCGATGCAATTTCTGTGTTTCATCAACACTCTGATAGTCCACAAATTACACAATGCCACCTGATGTACATCCGGAACTACTACTGGTCTTCCAGGGTACGATCAAAGCGTAGACTGTTTGAGACATTACTCCCATGGAGGAAAGTGCGCATAGTGACTGTTGTATTCAATCCCGATGCAATTTCTGTGTTTCATCAACACTCTGATAGTCCACAGATTACAGATGTGCATCGGAAACTACTACTGGTCTTCCAGGGAACGATCAAAGCGTAGACTGTTTGAGACATTACACCCATGGATGAAAGTGAACATGGTGTCTGTTGTATTCAATCCCGATGCAATTGCTGTGTTTAGTCAACACTCTGATATTCCACAGATTACAGATTGCCACCAGTTGTGAATCGGAAACCACTACTGGTCTTCCAGGGACCGATCAAATTGTAGCCTGTTTCAGACATTATTGCCAAGTAGGAAAGTGCGAATTGTGACTGTTGTATTCACTCCCGAGGCAATTTCTGTGTTTTATCAACACTTTGAAGGTCCACAATTTACAGAATGCCTCCAGATGTGTATCGGAAACTACTACTGATATTCCAGGGAACGATCAAATCGTAGACTGTTTGAGACATTACTCCCATGGAGGAAAGTGCGCATGGTGAATGTTGTATTCAATCCTGATGCAATTCTGTGTTTCTTCAACACTCTGATAGACCACAGATTACAGAATGCCACCAGATGTGCATCGGAAACTACTACTGGTCTTCCAGGGAACGATCAAAGCGAGGACTGTTTCAGACATTACTCTCCTGGAGGAAAGTGCGCATGGTGACTGTTGTATTCAATCCCGATGCAATTTCTGTGTTTCATCAACACTCTGATAGTCCACAGATTACAGAATGCCACTAGATGTGCATCGTAAACTACTACTGGTCTTCCAGGGAACGATCAAAGCGTAGACAGTTTGAGAGATACATCCCGTGGAGGAAAGTGCGCATGGTGACTGTCGTATTAAATCCCGATGCAATTTCTTCGTTTCATCAACACTCTGATAGTAGACGAATTACAGAATGCCACCAGAATTGCATCGGAAACTACTACTAGTCTTCCAGGGATAGATCAAAGCGTGGACTGTTTCAGACATTACTCCCATGGAGGAAAGTGCGCATGGTGACTGTTGTATTCAATCCCGATGCAATTTCTGTGTTTCATCAACTCTCTGATAGTCCACAGATTACAGAATGCGACCAGTTGTGCATCTGAAACTACTACTGGTCATCGAGGGAACGATCAAAGCGTAGACTGTTTAAGACATTACTCCTGTGGAGGAAAGTGCGAATGGTGACTGTTGTATTCAATACCGATGCAATTTCTGTGTTTCATCAACACTCTCATAGTCCACAGATTACAGAATGCCACCAGATGTGCATCGGAAACAACTACTTGTGTTCCAGGGAACGATCAAAGCCTAGACTGTTTGAGACATTACTCCTGTGGTGGAAAGTGTGCATGGTAACAGTTGTATTCAATCCCGATGCAATTTCCGTGTTTCATCAACACTCTGATAGTCCACAGATTACAGAATGCCACCAGAAGTGCATCGGAAACTGCAACTGGTCTTCCAGGGAACGATCAAAGCGTAGACAGTTTGAGACATACCTCCCGTGGAGGAAAGTGCGCATGGTGACTGTCGTATTCAATCCCGATGCAATTTCTGTGTTTCATCAACACTCTGATAGTCCACGGATTACAGAGTGCCACCAGAATTGCATCGGAAACTACCACTGGTCTTCCAGGGAACGATCAAAGCGTGGACTGTTTCAGACATTACTCCCATGGAGGAAAGTGCGCATGATGACTGTTGTATTCAATCCCGATGCAATTTCCGTGTTTCATCAACACTCTGATAGTCCACAGATAACAGAATGCCTCCAGATGTGAATTGGAAACTACCACTGGTCTTCCAGGGAACGATCATCGCGTACACTGTTTGAGACATTACTAACATGGAGGAAAGTGTGCATGGTGACTGTTGTATTCAATCCCGATGCAATTTCTGTGTTTCATCAACACTCTGATAGTAGACGAATTACTGAATGCCACCAGAATTGCATCGGAAACTACTACTGGTTTTCCAGGGAACGATCAAAGCGTGGACTGTTTCAGACATTACTCCCATGGAGGAAAGTGCGCGTGGTGACTGTTGTATTCAATCCCGATGCAATTTCTGTGATTCATGAACACTCTGATAGTCCACAGATTACAGAATGCCTCCATATGTGTATCGGAAACTACTACTGATAATCCAGGGAACGATCAAATCGTAGACTGTTTGAGACATTACTCCCATGGAGGAAAGGGCTCATGGTGAATGATGTATTCAATCCCGATGCAATTTCTGTGTTTCATCAACACTCTGATAGTCCACAGATTACAGAATGCCTCCAGATGTGAATTGGAAACTACCACTGGTCTTCCAGGGAACGATCAAAGCGTAGACTGTTTGAGACATTACTAACATGGAGGAAATTGCGCATGGTGACTGTTGTATTCAATCCCGATGCAATTTCTGTGTTTCATCAACACTCTGATATTTCACAGATTACCGAATCACTCTAGATGTGCATCGGAAATTACTACTGGTCTTCGAGGGAACGATCAAAGCGTAAACTCTTTGAGACATTACTCCCATGGAGGAAGTTGCGCATGGTGTCTGTTGTATTCAATCCCGATACAATTTCTGTTTTTCATCAACACTCTGATACTCCACAGATGACAGAATGGCTCCAGATGTGCATCGGAAACTACCACTTGTCTTCCAGGGAATGATCAAAGCGTAGACTGTTTGAGACATTACTAACATGGAGGCAAGTGCGAATGGTGACTGTTGTATTCAATCCCGATGCAATTTCTGTGTTTCGTCAACACTCTGATAGTCCACAGATTACAGAATGACACCAGATGTGCATCGGAAACAACTACTGGTGTTAGAGGGAACGATCAAAGCGTAGACTGTTTGAGACATTACTCCCATGGAGGAAAGTGTGCATGGTGACTGTTGTAATCAATCCCGATGCAATTTCGGTGTTTCATCAACTCTCTGATAGCCCACAGATTACAGAATGCCACCAGGTGTGCATCGGAAACAACTATTTGTGTTCCAGGAAACGATCAAAGCGTTGACTGTTTGAGACATTACTCCTGTGGTGGAAAGTGTGCATGGTAACAGTTGTATTCAATCCCGATGCAATTTCCGTGTTTCATCAACACTCTGATAGTCCACAGATTACAGAATGCCACCAGAAGTGCATCGGAAACTGCTACTGGTCTTCCAGGGAACGATCAAAGAGTAGACAGTTTGAGACATACCTCCCGTGGAGGAAAGTGCGCATGGTGACTGTCGTATTCAATCCCGATGCAATTTCTGTGTTTCATCAACACTCTGATAGTCCACGGATTACAGAATGCCACCAGAATTGCATCGGAAACTACTACTGGTCTTCCAGGGAACGATCAAAGCGTGGACTGTTTTAGACATTACTCCCATGGAGGAAAGTGCGCATGATGACTGTTGTATTCAATCCCGATGCAATTTCCGTGTTTCATCAACACTCTGATAGTCCACAGATTACAGAATGCCTCCAGATGTGAATTGGAAACTACCACTGGTCTTCCAGGGAACGATCATCGCGTACACTGTTTGAGACATTACTAACATGGAGGAAAGTGTGCATGGTGACTGTTGTATTCAATCCCGATGCAATTTCTGTGTTTCATCAACACTCTGATAGTAGACGAATTACAGAATGCCACCAGAATTGCATCGGAAACTACTACTGGTTTTCCAGGGAACGATCAAAGCGTGGACTGTTTCAGACATTACTCCCATGGAGGAAAGTGCGCATGGTGACTGTTGTATCAATCCCGATGCAATTTCTGTGATTCATGAACACTCTGATAGTCCACAGATTACAGAATGCCTCCATATGTGTATCGGAAACTACTACTGATAATCCAGGGAACGATCAAATCGTAGACTGTTTGAGACATTACTCCCATGGAGGAAAGTGCTCATGGTGAATGTTGTATTCAATCCCGATGCAATTTCTGTGTTTTATCAACACTCTGATAGTCCACAGATTATAGAATGCCTCCAGATGTGAATTGGAAACTACCACTGGTCTTCCAGGGAACGATCAAAGCGTAGACTGTTTGAGACATTACTAACATGGAGGAAATTGCGCATGGTGACTGTTGTATACAATCCCGATGCAATTTCTGTGTTTCATCAACACTCTGATATGTCACAGATTACCGAATGACTCTAGATGTGCATCGGAAATTACTACTGGTCTTCCAGGGAACGATCAAAGCGTAAACTCTTTGAGACATTACTCCCATGGAGGAAGGTGCGCATGGTGTCTGTTGTATTCAATCCCGATACAATTTCTGTTTTTCATCAACACTCTGATACTCCACAAATGACAGAATGGCTCCAGATGTGCATCGGAAACTACCACTTGTCTTCCAGGGAATGATCAAAGCGTAGACTGTTTGAGACATTACTAACATGGAGGCAAGTGCGAATGGTGACTGTTGTATTCAATCCCGATGCAATTTCTGTGTTTCGTCAACACTCTGATAGTCCACAGATTACAGAATGACACCAGATGTGCATCGGAAACAACTACTGGTGTTAGAGGGAACGATCAAAGCGTAGACTGTTTGAGACATTACTCCCATGGAGGAAAGTGTGCATGGTGACTGTTGTATTCAATCCCGATGCAATTTCCGTATTTCATCAACACTCTGATAGTCCACAGATTACAGAGTGCCACCAGATGTGCATCGGAAACTACTACTGGTCTTCCAGGGAACGATGAAAGCGTGGACTGTTTCAGACATTACTCCCATGGAGGAAAGTGCGTTTTGTGACTGTTGTATTTAATCCCGATGCAATTTCTGTGTTTCATCAACACTCTGATAGTCCACAGATTACAGAATGCCACCAGATGTGCATCGGAAACTACTACTGGTCTTCCAGGGAACAATCAAAGCGTAGACTGTTTGAGACATTAGTTCCGTGGAGAAAGTGCGCATGGTGACTGTTGTATTCAATTCCGATGCAATTTCTGTGTTTCATCAACACTCTGATAGTCCACAGATTACAGAATGCCTCCAGATGTGCATCGGAAACTACCACTTGTCTTCCAGGGAATGATCAAAGCGTAGACTGTTTGAGACATTACTAACATGGAGGCAAGTGCGAATGGTGACTGTTGTATTCTATCCCGATGCAATTTCTGTGTTTCGTCAACACTCTGATAGTCCACAGATTACAGAATGACACCAGATGTGCATCGGAAACAACTACTGGTGTTCCAGGGAACGATCAAAGCGTAGACTGTTTGAGACATTACTCCCATGGAGGAAAGTGTGCATGGTGACTGTTGTAATCAATCCCGATGCAATTTCGGTGTTTCATCAACTCTCTGATAGCCCACAGATTACAGAATGCCACCAGATGTGCATCGGAAACAACTATTTATGTTCCAGGAAACGATCAAGGCGTTGACTGTTTGAGACATTTCACCTGTGGTGGAAAGTGTGCATGGTGACTGTTGTATTCAATCCCGATGCAATTTCCGTGTTTCATCAACACTCTGATTGTCCACAGATTACAGAGTGCCACCAGATGTGCATCGGAAACTACTACTGGTCATCCAGGGAACGATGAAAGCGTGGACTGTTTCAGACATTACTCCCATGGAGGAAAGTGCGTTTTGTGACTGTTGTATTCAATCCCGATGCAATTTCTGTGTTTCATCAACACTCTGATAGTCCACAGATTACAGAATGCCACCAGATGTCCATCGGAAACTACTACTGGTCTTCCAGGGAACAATCAAAGCGTAGACTGTTTGAGACATTAGATCCGTGGAGAAAGTGCGCATGGTGACTGTTGTATTCAATTCCGATGCAATTTCTGTGTTTCATCAACACTCTGATAGTCCACAGATTACAGAATGCCACCAGATGTGCATCGGAAACAACTATTTGTGTTCCAGGAAACGATCAAAGCGTTGACTGTTTGAGACATTTCTCCTGTGGTGGAAAGTGTGCATGGTGACTGTTGTATTCAATCCCGATGCAATTTCTGTGTTTCATCAACACTCTGATAGTCCACAGATTACAGAATGCCACCTGATGTGCATCGGAAACTACTACTGGTCTTCCAGGGAACAATCAAAACGTAGACTGTTTGAGACATTAGTTCCGTGGAGAAAGTGCGCATGGTGACTGTTGTATTCAATTCCGATGCAATGTCTGTGTTTCATCATCACTCTGACAGTCCACAGATCGCAGAATGCCTCCAGATGTGCATCGGAAACTACCACTTGTCTTCCAGGGAATGATCAAAGCGTAGACTGTTTGAGACATTACTAACATGGAGGCAAGTGCGAATGGTGACTGTTGTATTCAATCCCGATGCAATTTCTGTGTTTCGTCAACACTCTGATAGTCCACAGATTACAGAATGACACCAGATGTGCATCGGAAACAACTACTGGTGTTCCAGGGAACGATCAAAGCGTAGACTGTTTGAGACATTACTCCCATGGAGGAAAGTGTGCATGGTGACTGTTGTAATCAATCCCGATGCAATTTCGGTGTTTCATCAACTCTCTGATAGCCCACAGATTACAGAATGCCACCAGATGTGCATCGGAAACTACTACTGGTCTTCCAGGGAACGATTAAGTTGTAGACTGTTTCAGACATTACTCCCATGTAGGAAAGTGCGGATTGTGACTGTTGTATTCACTCCCGCTGCAATTTCTGTGTTTCATCGACACATTGAAGGTCCACAGATTACAGAATGCCACCAGATTTTCATCGGAAACTACTACTGGTCTTCCAGGGAACGATCAAAGCGTAGACTGTTTGAGACAATACTTCCAAGGAGGAAAGTGCGGATGGTGACTGTTGTATTCAATCCCGATGCAATTTCTGTGTTTCATCAACACTCTGATAGTCCACAAATTACACAATGCCACCTGATGTACATCCGGAACTACTACTGGTCTTCCAGGGTACGATCAAAGCGTAGACTGTTTGAGACATTACTCCCATGGAGGAAAGTGCGCATGGTGACTGTTGTATTCAATCCCGATGCAATTTCTTTGTTTCATCAACACTCTGTTAGTGCACAGATTACAGAATGACTCTAGATGTGCATCGGAAACTACTACTGGTCTTCCAGGGAACGATCAGAGCGTAAACTCTTTGAGACATTACTCCCATGGAGGAAGGTGCGCATGGTGACTGTTGTAATCAATCCCGATACAATTTCTGTGTTTCATCAACAATCTGGTACTCCACAGATTACAGAATGGCTCCAGATGTGCATCGGAAACTACTACTGGTCTCCCAGGGAACGATCAAAGCGTAGACTGTTAGGGACATTACTCATATGGAGGAAAGTGCGCATGGTGACTGTTGTATTCAATCCCGATGCAATTTCTGTGATTCATGAACACTCAGATAGTCCACAGATTACAGAATGCCACCAGATGTGCATCGGAAACTACTACTGGTCTTCCAGGGAACGATCAGAGCGTAGACAGTTTGAGACATACCTCCCGTGGAGGAAAGTGCGCATGCTGACTGTCGTATTCAATCCAGATGCAATTTCTGTGTTTCATCAACACTCTGATAGTAGACGAATTACAGAATGCCACCAGAATTGCATCGGAAACTACTATTGGTCTTCCAGGGAACGATCAAAGCGTGGACTGTTTCAGACATTACTCCCATGGAGGAAAGAGCGCATGGTGACTGTTGTATTCAATCCCGATGCAATTTTTGTGTTTCATCAACTCTCTGATAGTCCACAGATTACAGAATGCCACCAGATGTTCATCGGAAACTACTACTGGTCATCGAGGGAACGATCAAGGCGTAGACTGTTTAAGACATTACTCCTGTGGAGGAAAGTGCGCATGGTGACTGTTGTATTCAATACCAATGCAATTTCTGTGTTTCGTCAACACTCTGATAGTCCACAGATTACAGAATGCCACCAGATGTGCATCGGAAACAACTACTGGTGTTCCAGGGAACGATCAAAGCGTAGACTGTTTGAGACATTACTCCTGTGGTGGAAAGTGTGCATGGTAACTGTTGTATTCAATCCCGATGCGATTTCCGTGTTTCATCAACACTCTGTTAGTCCACAGATAACAGAATGCCACCAGATGTGCATCGGAAACTACTACTGGTCTTCCAATGAACGATCAAAGCGTGGACTGCTTCAGACATTACTCCCAAGGAGGAAAGTGCGTATTGTGACTGTTGTATTCATCCCGATGCAATTTCTGTGTTTCATCAACACACTGATAGTCCACAGATTACAGAATGCCACCAGATGTGCATCGGAAACTACTACTGGTCTTCGAGGGAACGATCAAAGCGTAGATTGTTTGAGACATTACTAACATGGAGGAAAGTGCGCATGGTGACTGTTGTATTCAATACCGATGCAATTACTGTGTTTCATCAACACCTTGATAGTCCACAGTTTACAGAATGCCTCCAAATGTGCATCGGAAACTACTACTGGTCTTCCAGGGCACGATCGAACCGTAAACTCTTTGAGACATTACCCCCATGGAGGTAGGTGCGCATGGTGACTGTTGTATTCAATCCCGATGCAATTTCTGTGTTTCATGACACTCTGATACTCTACAGATTACAGAATGGCTCCAGATGTTCATCGGAAACTACTACTGGTCTTCCTGGGAACGATCCAAGCGTAGACTGTTTGAGACATTACTCCCATGGAGGAAAGTGCGCATGGTGACTGTTGTAATCAATCCCAATGCAATTTCTGTGTTTCATCACAATCAGTTAGTCCACAGATTTTAGAATGCCTCCAGATGTGCATCGGAAACTACTACTGGTCTTCTAGGGAACAAACAAAGCGTAGACTGTTTGAGACATTAGTTCCGTGGAGAAAGTGCGCATGGTGACTGTTGTATTCAATCCCGATGCAATATCTGTGTTTCATCAACAGTTTGAAGGTCCACAGATTACAGAATGCCTCCAGATATGCATCGGAACCTACTACTGGTTTTCCAGGGAACGATCAAAAACGTAGACTGTTTGAGACATTACTTCTGTGGAGGAAAGTGAGCATGGTGACTGTTGTATTCAATTCCGATGCAATGTCTGTGTTTCATCATCACTCTGACAGTCCACAGATCGCAGAATGCCTCCAGATGTGCATCGGAAACTACCACTTGTCTTCCAGGGAATGATCAAAGCGTAGACTGTTTGAGACATTACTAACATGGAGGCAAGTGCGAATGGTGACTGTTGTATTCAATCCCGATGCAATTTCTGTGTTTCGTCAACACTCTGATAGTCCACAGATTACAGAATGACACCAGATGTGCATCGGAAACAACTACTGGTGTTCCAGGGAACGATCAAAGCGTAGACTGTTTGAGACATTACTCCCATGGAGGAAAGTGTGCATGGTGACTGTTGTAATCAATCCCGATGCAATTTCGGTGTTTCATCAACTCTCTGATAGCCCACAGATTACAGAATGCCACCAGATGTGCATCGGAAACAACTACTGGTCTTCCAGGGAACGATTAAGTTGTAGACTGTTTCAGACATTACTCCCATGTAGGAAAGTGCGGATTGTGACTGTTGTATTCACTCCCGCTGCAATTTCTGTGTTTCATCGACACATTGAAGGTCCACAGATTACAGAATGCCACCAGATTTTCATCGGAAACTACTACTGGTCTTCCAGGGAACGATCAAAGCGTAGACTGTTTGAGACATTACTTCCAAGGAGGAAAGTGCGGATGGTGACTGTTGTATTCAATCCCGATGCAATTTCTGTGTTTCATCAACACTCTGATAGTCCACAAATTACACAATGCCACCTGATGTACATCCGGAACTACTACTGGTCTTCCAGGATACGATCAAAGCGTAGACTGTTTGAGACATTACTCCCATGGAGGAAAGTGCGCATGGTGCCTGTTGTATTCAATCCCGATGCAATTTCTTTGTTTCATCAACACTCTGTTAGTGCACAGATTACAGAATGACTCTAGATGTGCATCGGAAACTAATACTGGTCTTCCAGGGAACGATCAGAGCGTAAACACTTTGAGACATTACTCCCATGGAGGAAGGTGCGCATGGTGACTGTTGTAATCAATCCCGATACAATTTCTGTGTTTCATCAACAATCTGATACTCCACAGATTACAGAATGGCTCCAGATGTGCATCGGAAACTACTACTGGTCTCCCAGGGAACGATCAAATCGTAGACTGTTATGGACATTACTCATATGGAGGAAAGTGCGAATGGTGACTGTTGTATTCAATCCCGATGCAATTTCTGTGATTTATGAACACTCAGATAGTCCACAGATTACAGAATGCCACCAGATGTGCATCGGAAACTACTACTGGTCTTCCAGGGAACGATCAAAGCGTAGACAGTTTGAGACATACCTCCCGTGGAGGAAAGTGCGCATGCTGACTGTCGTATTCAATCCAGATGCAATTTCTGTGTTTCATCAACTCTCTGATAGTCCACCGATTTCAGAATGCCTCCAGATGTGCATCGGAAACTACTACTGGTCTTCTAGGGAACAAACAAAGCGTAGACTGTTTGAGACATTAGTTCCGTGGAGAAAGTGCGCATGGTGACTGTTGTATTCAATCCCGATGCAATATCTGTGTTTCAACACTTTGAAGGTCCACAGATTACAGAATGCGACCAGATATGCATCGGAACCTACTACTGGTTTTCCAGATAACGATCAAAAACGTAGACTGTTTGAGACATTACTTCTGTGGAGGAAAGTGCGCATGGTGACTGTTGTATTCAATTCCGATGCAATTTCTGTGTTTCATCAACACTCTGATAGTCCACAGATTACAGAATGCCACCAGATGTGCATCGGAAACTGCTACTGGTCTTCTAGGGAACGATCAAAGCGTAGACAGTTTGAGACATACCTCCCGCGGAGGAAAGTGCGCATGGTGACTGTTGTATTCAATCCCGATGCAATTTCCGTGATTCATGAACACTCTGATAGTCCACAGATTACAGAATGCCACCAGATGTGCATCGGAAACAACTACTGGTGTTCCAGGGAACGATAAAAGCGTAGACTGTTTGAGACATTACTCATGTGGAGGAAAGTGCGCATGGTGACTGTTGTATTCAATCCCGATGCAATTTCTGTGATTCATGAACACTCAGATAGTCCACAGATTACAGAATGCCACCAGATGTTCATCGGAAACTACTACTGGTCATCGAGGGAACGATCAAGGCGTAGACTGTTTAAGACATTACTCCTGTGGAGGAAAGTGCGCATGGTAACTGTTGTATTCAATACCGATGCAATTTCTGTGTTTCGTCAACACTCTGATAGTCCACAGATTACAGAATGCCACCAGATGTGCATCGGAAACAACTACTTGTGTTCCAGGGAACGATCAAAACGTAGACTGTTTGAGACATTACTCATATGGAGGAAAGTGCGCATGGTGACTGTTGTATTCAATCCCGATGCAATTTCTGTGATTCATGAACACTCAGATAGTCCACAGATTACAGAATGCCACCAGATGTGCATCGGAAACTACTACTGGTCTTCCAGGGAACGATCAAAGCGTAGACAGTTTGAGACATACCTCCCGTGGAGGAAAGTGCGCATGGTGACTGTCGTATTCAATCCAGATGCAATTTCTGTGTTTCATCAACACTCTGAAAGTAGACGAATTACAGAATGCCACCAGAATTGCATCGGAAACTACTATTGGTCTTCCAGGTAACGATCAAAGCGTGGACTGTTTCAGACATTACTCCCATGGAGGAAAGAGCGCATGGTGACTGTTGTATTCAATCCCGATGCAATTTCTGTGTTTCATCAACTCTCTGATAGTCCACAGATTACAGAATGCCACCAGATGTTCATCGGAAACTACTACTGGTCATCGAGGGAACGATCAAGGCGTAGACTGTTTAAGACATTACTCCTGTGGAGGAAAGTGCGCATGGTGACTGTTGTATTCAATACCGATGCAATTTCTGTGTTTCGTCAACACTCTGATAGTCCACAGATTACAGAATGCCACCAGATGTGCATCGGAAACAACTACTTGTGTTCCAGGGAACGATCAAAGCGTAGACTGTTTGAGACATTACTCCTGTGGCTGAAAGTGTGAATGGTAACTGTTGTATTCAATCCCGATGCGATTTCCGTGTTTCATCAACACTCTGATAGTCCACAGATAACAGAATGCCACCAGATGTGCATCGGAAACTACTACTGGTCTTCCAATGAACGATCAAAGCGTGGCCTGTTTCAGACATTACTCCCAAGGAGGAAAGTGCGTATTGTGACTGTTGTATTCATCCCGATGCAATTTCTGTGTTTCATCAACACTCTGATAGTCCACAGATTACAGAATGCCACCAGATGTGCATCGGAAACTACTACTGGTCTTCCAGGGAACGATCAAAGCGTAGATTGTTTGAGACATTACTAACATGGAGGAAAGTGCGCATGGTGACTGTTGTATTCAATACCGATGCAATTACTGTGTTTCATCAACACCTTGATAGTCCACAGTTTACAGAATGCCTCCAAATGTGCATCGGAAACTACTACTGGTCTTCCAGGGCACGATCGAACCGTAAACTCTTTGAGACATTACCCCCATGGAGGTAGGTGCGCATGGTGACTGTTGTATTCAATCCCGATGCAATTTCTGTGTTTCATGACACTCTGATACTCTACAGATTACAGAATGGCTCCAGATGTTCATCGGAAACTACTACTGGTCTTCCTGGGAACGATCCAAGCGTAGACTGTTTGAGACATTACTCCCATGGAGGAAAGTGCGCATGGTGACTGTTGTAATCAATCCCAATGCAATTTCTGTGTTTCATCACAATCAGTTAGTCCACAGATTTCAGAATGCCTCCAGATGTGCATCGGAAACTACTACTGGTCTTCTAGGGAACAAACAAAGCGTAGACTGTTTGAGACAATAGTTCCGTGGAGAAAGTGCGCATGGTGACTGTTGTATTCAATCCCGATGCAATATCTGTGTTTCAACAACACTTTGAAGGTCCACAGATTACAGAATGCCTCCAGATATGCATCGGAACCTACTACTGGTTTTCCAGGGAACGATCAAAAACGTAGACTGTTTGAGACATTACTTCTGTGGAGGAAAGTGCGCATGGTCACTGTTGTATTCAATTCCGATGCAATTTCTGTGTTTCATCAACACTCTGATAGTCCACAGATTACAGAATGCCACCAGATGTGCATCGGAAACTGCTACTGGTTTTCTAGGGAGCGATCAAAGCGTAGACAGTTTGAGACATACCTCCCGCGGAGGAAAGTGCGCATGGTGACTGTTATATTCAATCCCGATGCAATTTCCGTGATTCATGAACACTCTGATAGTCCACAGATTACAGAATGCCACCAGATGTGCATCGGAAACAACTACTGGTGTTCCAGGGAACGATAAAAGCGTAGACTGTTTGAGGCATTACTCATGTGGAGGAAAGTGCGCATGGTGACTGTTGTATTCAATCCCGATGCAATTTCTGTGATTCATGAACACTCAGATAGTCCACAGATTACAGAATGCCACCAGATGTTCATCGGAAACTACTACTGGTCATCGAGGGAACGATCAAGGCGTAGACTGTTTAAGACATTACTCCTGTGGAGGAAAGTGCGCATGGTGACTGTTATATTCAATACCGATGCAAATTCTGTGTTTCGTCAACACTCTGATAGTCCACAGATTACAGAATGCCACCAGATGTGCATCGGAAACAACTACTTGTGTTCCAGGGAACGATCAAAGCGTAGACTGTTTGAGACATTACTCATATGGAGGAAAGTGCGCATGGTGACTGTTGTATTCAATCCCGATGCAATTTCTGTGATTCATGAACACTCAGATAGTCCACAGATTACAGAATGCCACCAGATGTGCATCGGAAACTACTACTGGTCTTCCAGGGAACGATCAAAGCGTAGACAGTTTGAGACATACCTCCCATGGAGGAAAGTGCGCATGGTGACTGTGGTATTCAATCCAGATGCAATTTCTGTGTTTCATCAACACTCTGATAGTCCACAGATTACAGATGTGCATCGGAAACTACTACTGGTCTTCCAGGGATCGATCAAAGCGTAGACTGTTTGAGACATTACTTCCATGGAGGAAAGTGAGGATGGTGACTGTTGTATTCACTCCCGATGCAATTTTTGTGTTTCATCAACACTCTGATAGTCCACACATTACAGATGTGCATCGGAAACTACTACTGGTCTTCCAGGGAACGATCAAAGCGTACACTGTTTGAGACATTACTCCCATGGATGAAAGTGAGTATGGTGACTGTTGTATTCAATCCCGAAGCAATTGTTGTGTTTCGTCAACACTCTGATAGTCCACAGATTACAGAATGCCACCAGTTGTGCATCGGAAACCACTACTGGTCTTCCAGGGAACGATCAAATTGTAGACTGTTTCAGACATTACTGCCAAGTAGGAAAGTGCGGATTGTGACTGTTGTATTAACTCCCGAGGCAATTTCTGTGTTTCATCAACACTTTGAAGGTCCACAGATTACAAAATGCCTCCAGATGTGTATCGGAAACTACTACTGATATTCCAGGGAACGATCAAATCGTAGACTGTTTCAGACATTACTCCCATGGAGGAAAGTGCGCATTGTGACTGTTGTATTCAATCCTTATGCAATTTCTGTGTTTCTTCGACACTCTGATAGTCCACAGATTACAGAATGCTACCAGATTTTCATCGGAAACTACTACTGGTCTTCCAGGGAACGATCAAAGCGTGGTCTGTTTCAGACATTACTCTCCTGGAGCAAAGTGCGCATGGTGACTGTTGTACTCTATCCCGATGCAATTTCTGTGATTCATCAACACCCCGATAGTCCACAGATTACAGAATGCCACCAGATGTGCATCAGGAACTACTACTGGTCTTCCAGGGAACTATCAAAGCGTAGACAGTTTGAGACATACCTCCCGTGGAGGAAAGTGCGCATGGTGACTGTCGTATTCAATCCCGATGCAATTTCTGTGTTTCATCAACATTCTGATAGTCCACCGATTACAGAATGCCACCAGAATTGCATCGGAAACTACTACTGGTCTTCCAGGGAACGATCAAAGCGCGGACTGTTTCAGACATTATTCCCATGGAGGAAAGTGCGCATGGTGACTGTTGTATTCAATCCCGATGCTATTTCTGTGTTTCATCAACTCTCTGATAGCCCACAGATTACAGAATGCCACCAGATGTGCATCGGAAACTACTACTGGTCATCGAGGGAACGTTCAAAGCGTAGACTGTTTAAGACATTACTCCTGTGGAGGAAAGTGCGCATGGTGACTGTTGTATTCATTACCGATGCAATTACAGTGTTTCATCAACACTCTGATAGTCCACAGATTACAGAATGCCACCAGATGTGCATCGGAAACAACTACTTGTGTTCCAGGGAACGATCAAAGTGTAGACTGTTTGAGACATTACTCCTGTGGTGGAAAGTGTGCATGGTGACTGTTGTATTCAATCCCAATGCAATTTCTGTGTTTCATCAACACTCTGATAGTCCACAGATTACAGAATGCCACCAGATGTGCATCGGAAACTTCTACTGGTCTTCCAGGGAACGATCAAAGTGTAGACTGTTTGAGACATTACTCCCGAGGAGGGAAGTGCGCATGGTGACTGTTGTATTCAATCCCGATGCAATTTCTGTGTTTCAACAACACTCTGATAATCCACAGATTACAGAATGCCAACAGATGCGCATCGGAAACTACTACTGGTCTTCCAGGGAACGATCAAAGCGTGGACTGTTTCAGACATTACTACCATGGAGGAAAGTGCGTATTGTGATTGTTGTATTAAATCCCGATGCAATTTCTGTGTTTCATCAACACTCTGACAGTCCACAGATTACAGAATGATGCCAGGTATGCATCGGAAACTGCTACTGGTCTTCCAGGGAACGATGAAAGCGTAGACTGTTTGAGACATTACTGACATGGAGGAAAGTGCGCATGATGACTGTTGTACTCAATAAGAATGCAATTACTGTGTTTCATCAACACCTTGATGGTCCACAGATTACAGAATGAATCCAAATGTGCATCGGAAACTGCTACTGGTCTTCCAGGAAACGATCGAACCGTAAACTCTTGGAGACATTACCCCCATGGAGGTAGATGCGCATGGTGACTGTTGTATTCAATCCCGATGCAACTTCTGTGTTTCATGACACTCTGATACTCCACAGATTACAGAATGGCTCCAGATGTGCATCGTAAACAACTACTGGTCTTCCTGGGAACGATCCAAGCGTAGACTGTTAGAGACATAACTCCCATGGAGGAAAGTGCGCATGGTGAAAGTTGTAATCAATCCCAATGCAATTTCTGTGTTTCATCAACACTCTGATAGTCCACAGATTACAGAATGCCTTCAGATGTGCATCGGAAACTACTACTGGTCTTCCAGGGAACGATCAAAGCGTAGACTGTAAGGGACATTACACATATGGAGGAATGTGTTCATGGTGACTGTTGTATTCAATCCCGATGCAATATCTGTGTTTCATCAACACTTTGAAGGTCCACAGATTACAGAATGCCTCCAGATGTTCATCGGAACCTGCTACTGGTTTCCAGGGAACGATCAAAGCCTAGACTGTTTGAGACATTACTCCTGTGGAGGAAAGTGCGCATGGTGACTGTTGTATTCAATCCCGATGCAATTTCTGTGTTTCATCAACACTCTGATAGTCCACAGATTACAGAATGCCACCAGATGTGCATCGGAAACTGCTACTGATCTTCCAGGGAACGATCAAAGCGTGGACAGTTTGAGACATACCTCCCGTGGAGGAAAGTGCGCATGTTGACTGTCGTATTCAATCCCGATGCAATTTCTGTGTTTCATCAACACTCTGATAGTCCACGGATTACAGAATGCCACCAGAATTGCATCGGAATGTACTACTGGTCTTCCAGGGAACGATCAAAGCGTGGACTGTTTTAGACATTACTCCCAACGAGGAAAGTGAGAATGGTGACTGATGTATTCAATACCGATGCAATTTCCGTGTTTCATCAACACTCTGATAGTCCACAGATTACAGGATGCCACCAGATGTGAATTGGAAACTACCACTGGTCTTCCAGGGAACGATCAAAGCGTAGACTGCTTGAGACATTACTAACATGGAGGAAAGTGCGCATGGTGACTGTTGTATTCAATCCCGATGCAATTTCTGTGTTTCATGACACTCTGATACTCCACAGATTACAGAATGGCTCCAGATGTGCATCGGAAACTACTACTGGTCTTCCTGGGAGCGATCCAAGCGTAGACTGTTAGAGACATTACTCCCATGGAGGAAAGTGTGCATGGTGACTGTTGTATTCAATCCCAATGCAATTTCTGTGTTTCATGAAACTCTGATACTCCACAGATTACAGAATGGCTCCAGATGTGCATCGGAAACTACTACTGGTCTTCCTGGGAACGATCCAAGCGTAGACTGTTAGAGACATAACTCCCATGGAGGAAAGTGCGCATGGTGACTGTTGTAATCAATCCCAATGCAATTTCTGTGTTTCATCAACAATCAGTTAGTCGACAGATTTTAGAATGCCTCCAGATGTGCATCGGAAACTACTACTGGTCTTCCAGGGAACAATCAAAGCATAGACTGTTTGAGACATTAGTTCCGTGGAGAAAGTGCGCATGGTGACTGTTGTATTCAATCCCGATGCAATTTCTGTGTTACATCAACACTCTGATAGTCCACAGATTACAGAATGCCTTCAGATGTGCATCGGAAACTACTACTGGTCTTCCAGGGAACGATCAAAGCGTAGACTGTTCGGGACATTACACATATGGAGGAAAGTGTTCATGGTGACTGTTGTATTCAATCCCGATGCAATATCTGTGTTTCATCAACACTTTGAAGGTCAACAGATTACAGAATGCCTCCAGATGTTCATCGGAACCTGCTACTGGTGTCCAGGGAACGATCAAAGCGTAGACAGTTTGAGACATTACTCCTGTGGAGGAAAGTGCGCATGGTGACTGTTGTATTCAATCCCGATGCAATTTCTGTGTTTCATCAACACTCTGATAGTCCACAGATTACAGAATGCCACCAGATGTGCATCGGAAACTGCTACTGATCTTCCAGGGAACGATCAAAGCGTGGACAGTTTGAGACATACCTCCCGTGGAGGAAAGTGCGCATGGTGACTGTCGTATTCAATCCCGATGCAATTTCTGTGTTTCATCAACACTCTGATAGTCCACGGATTACAGAATGCCACCAGAATTGCATCGGAATGTACTACTGGTCTTCCAGGGAACGATCAAAGCGTGGACTGTGTTAGACATTACTCCCATGGAGGAAAGTGCGCATGGTGACTGATGTATTCAATACCGATGCAATTTCCGTGCTTCATCAACACTTTGATAGTCTACAGATTACAGAATGCCACCAGATGTGAATTGGAAACTACCACTGGTCTTCCAGGGAACGATCAAAGCGTAGACTGCTTGAGACATTACTAACATGGAGGAAAGTGCGCCTGGTGACTGTTGTATTCAATCCCGATGCAATTTCTGTGTTTCATGACACTCTGATACTGAACAGATTACAGAATGGCTTCAGATATGCATCGGAAACTACTACTGGTCTTCCTAGGAACGATCCAAGCGTAGACTGTTAGAGACATTACTCCCATGGAGGAAAGTGCACATGGTGACTGTTGTAATGAATACCAATGCAATTACTGTGTTTCATCAACAATCAGTTAGTCCACAGATTTCAGAATGCCTCCAGATGTGCATCGGAACAACTACTGGTCTTCCAGGGAACGATCAAAGCGTAGACAGTTTGAGACATACCTCCCGTGGAGGAAAGTGCGCATGGTGACTGTCGTATTCAATCCCGATGCAAATTCTGTGTTTCATCAACACTCTGATAGTCCACGGATTACAGAATGCCACCAGAATTGCATCGGAAACTACTACTGGTCTTCCAGGGAACGATCAAATCGTGGACTGTTTCAGACATCACTCCCATGGAGGAAAGTGCACATGGTGACTGTTGTATTCAATCCCGATGCAATTTCTGTGTTTCATCAACTCTCTGATAGTCCACAGATTACAGAATGCCACCAGATGTGCATCGGAAACAACTACTTGTGTTCCAGGGAACGATCAAAGCGTAGACTGTTTGTGACTTTACTCCTGTGGTGGAAAGTGTGCATGGTGACTGTAGTATTCAATCCCAATGCAATTTCTGTGTTTCATCAACACTCTGATAGTCCACAGATTACAGAATGCCACCAGATGTGCATCGGAAACTTCTACTGGTCTTCCAGGGAACGATCAAAGCGTAGACTGTGTGAGACATTACTCCCGTGGAGGGAAGTGCGCATGGTGACTGTTGTATTCAATCCCGATGCAATTTCTGTGTTTCATCAACACTCTGATAATCCACAGATTACAGAATGCCAGCAGATGCGCATAGGAAACTACTACTGGTCTTCCAGGGAACGATCAAAGCGTGGACTGTTTCAGACATTACTCCCATGGAGGAAAGTGCGTATTGTGACTGTTGTATTAAATCCCGATGCAATTTCTGTGTTTCCTCAACACTCTGATAGTCCACAGATTACAGAATGCCACCAGATTAGCATCGGAAACTACTACTGGTCTTCCAGGGAACGATCAAAGCGTAGACTGTTTGAGACATTACTTACATGGAGGAAAGTGCGCATGATGACTGTTGTATTCAATACCAATGCAATTACTGTGTTTCATCAACACCTTGATAGTCCAGAGATTACAGAATGCCTCCAAATGTGCATCGGAAACTGCTACTGGTC
Source organism: Schistocerca gregaria (assembly GCF_023897955.1). Taxonomy (NCBI): domain Eukaryota; kingdom Metazoa; phylum Arthropoda; class Insecta; order Orthoptera; family Acrididae; genus Schistocerca; species Schistocerca gregaria. Next base: position 47,410,988 of record NC_064928.1, on the reverse strand, counting down.
TTCCAGGAAACGATCGAACCGTAAACTCTTGGAGACATTACCCCCATGGAGGTAGGTGCGCATGGTGACTGTTGTATTCAATCCCGATGCAATTTCTGTGTTTCATGACACTCTGATACTCCACAGATTACAGAATGGCTCCAGATGTGCATCGTAAACTACTACTGGTCTTCCTGGGAACGATCCAAGCGTAGACTGTTAGAGACATAACTCCCATGGAGGAAAGTGCGCATGGTGAAAGTTGTAATCAATCGCAATGCTATTTCTGTGTTTCATCAACACTCTGATAGTCCACAGTTTACAGAATGCCTTCAGATGTGCATCGGAAACTCCTACTGGTCTTCCAGGGAACGATCAAAGCGTAGACTGTAAGGGACATTACACATATGGAGGAATGTGTTCATGGTGACTGTTGTATTCAATCCCGATGCAATATCTGTGTTTCATCAACACTTTGAAGGTCCACAGATTACAGAATGCCGCCAGATGTTCATCGGAACCTGCTACTGGTTTCCAGGGAACGATCAAAGCGTGGACTGCTTCAGACATTACTCCCATGGAGGAAAGTGCGCATGGTGACTGTTGTATTCAATCCCGATGCAATTTCTGTGTTTCATCAACTCTCTGATAGTCCACAGATTACAGAATGCCACCAGATGTGAATCGGAAACAACTACTGGTCATCGGGGGAACGATCAAAGCGTAGACTGTTTAAGACATTACTCCTGTGGAGAAAAGTGCGCATGGTGACTGTTGTATTCAATACCGATGCAATTTCTGTGTTTCGTCAACACTCTGATAGTCCACAGATTACAGAACGCCACCAGAATTGCATCGGAAACAACTAATTGTGTTCCAGGGAACGATCAAAGCGTAGACTGTTTGAGACATTACTATCATGGAGGAAAGTGCGCATGATGACTGTTGTATTCAATACCAATGCAATTACTGTGTTTCATCAACAGCTTGATAGTCCACAGATTACAGAATGCCTCCAAATGTGCATCGGAAACTGCTACTGGTCTTCCAGGAAACGATCGAACCGTAAACTCTTGGAGACATTACCCCCATGGAGGTAGGTGCGCATGGTGACTGTTGTATTCAATCCCGATGCAATTTCTGTGTTTCATGACACTCTGATACTCCACAGATAACAGAATGGCTCCAGATGTGCATCGTAAACTACTACTGGTCTTCCTGGGAACGATCCAAGCGTAGACTGTTAGAGACATAACTCCCATGGAGGAAAGTGCGCATGGTGAAAGTTGTAATCAATCCCAATGCAATTTCTGTGTTTCATCAACACTCTGATAGTCCACAGATTACAGAATGCCACCAGATGTGCATCGGAAACTGCTACTGATCTTCCAGGGAACGATCAAAGCGTGGACAGTTTGAGACATACCTCCCGTGGAGGAAAGTGCGCATGTTGACTGTCGTATTCAATCCCGATGCAATTTCTGTGCTTCATCAACACTCTGATAGTCAACGGATTACAGAATGCCACCAGAATTGCATCGGAATGTACTACTGGTCTTCCAGGGAACGATCAAAGCGTGGACTGTTTTAGACATTACTCCAAACGAGGAAAGTGCGCATGGTGACTGATGTATTCAATACCGATGCAATTTCCGTGTTTCATGACACTCTGATACTCCACAGATTACAGAATGGCTCCAGATGTGCATCGGAAACTACTACTGGTCTTCCTGGGAACGATCCAAGCGTAGACTGTTAGAGACATTACTCCCGTGGAGGAAAGTGCGCCTGGTGACTGTTGTATTCAATCCCAATGCAATTTCTGTGTTTCATGAAACTCTGATACTCCACAGATTACAGAATGGCTCCAGATGTGCATCGGAAACTACTACTGTTCTTCCTGGGAACGATCCAAGCGTAGACTGTTAGAGACATAACTCCCATGGAGGAAAGTGCGCATGGTGACTGTTGTAATCAATCCCAATGCAATTTCTGTGTTTCATCAACAATCAGTTAGTCGACAGATTTCAGAATGCCTCCAGATGTGCATCGGAAACTACTACTGGTCTTCCAGGGAACAATCAAAGCATAGACTGTTTGAGACATTAGTTCCGTGGAGAAAGTGCGCATGGTGACTGTCGTATTCAATCCCGATGCAATTTCTGTGTTTCATCAACACTCTGATAGTCCACGGATTACAGAATGCCACCAGAATTGCATCGGAATGTACTACTTGTCTTCCAGGGAACGATCAAAGCGTGGACTGTGTTAGACATTACTCCGATGGAGGAAAGTGCGCATGGTGACTGATGTATTCAATACCGATGCAATTTCTGTGTTTCATCAACACTTTGATAGTCCACAGATTACAGAATGCCACCAGATGTGAATTGGAAACTACCACTGGTCTTCCAGGGAACGATCAAAGCGTAGACTGCTTGAGACATTACTAAGATGGAGGAAAGTGCGCATGGTGACTGTTGTATTCAATCCCGATGCAATTTCTGTGTTTCATGACACTCTGATACTCCACAGATTACAGAATGGCTCCAGATGTGCATCGGAAACTACTACTGGTCTTCCTAGGAACGATCCAAGCGTAGACTGTTAGAGACATTACTCCCATGGAAGAAAGTGCGCATGGTGACTGTTGTAATCAATCCCAATGCAATTACTGTGTTTCATCAACAATCAGTTAGTCCACAGATTTCAGAATGCCTCCAGATGTGCATCGGAAACAACTACTGGTCTTCCAGGGAACGATCAAAGCGTGGACTGTTTCAGACATTACTCCCATGGAGGAAAGTGCGTATTGTGACTGTTGTATTAAATCCCGATGCAATTTCTGTGTTTCATCAACACTCTGATAGTCCACAGATTACAGAATGCCACCAGATAAGCATCGGAAACTACTACTGGTCTTCCAGGGAACGATCAAATCGTGGACTGTTTCATACATTACTCCCATGGAGGAAAGTGCGCATGGTGACTGTTGTATTCAATCCCGATGCAATTTCTGTGTTTCATCAACTCTCTGATAGTCCACAGATTACAGAATGCCACCAGATGTGCATCGGAAACTACTACTGGTCATCGGGGGAACGATCAAAGCGTAGACTGTTTAAGACATTACTCCTGTGGAGAAAAGTGTGCATGGTGACTGTTGTATTCAATACCGATGCAATTTCTGTGTTTCGTCAACACTCTGATAGTCCACAGATTACCGAACGCCACCAGAAGTGCATCGGAAACAACTACTTGTGTTCCAGGGAACGATCAAAGCGTAGACTGTTTGAGACATTACTCCTGTGGTGGAAAGTGTGCATGGTGACTGTTGTATTCAATCCCAATGCAATTTCTGTGTTTCATCAACACTCTGATAGTCCACAGATTACAGAATGCCACCAGATAAGCATCGGAAACTACTACTGGTCTTCCAGGGAACGATCAAAGCGTAGACTGTTTGAGACATTACTAACATGGAGGAAAGTGCGCATGATGACTGTTGTATTCAATACCAATGCAATTACTGTGTTTCATCAACACCTTGATAGTCCACAGATTACAGAATGCCTCCAAATGTGCATCGGAAACTACTACTGGTCTTCCAGGACACGATCGAACCGTAAACTCTTGGAGACATTACCCCCATGGAGGTAGGTGCGCATGGTGACTGTTGTATTCAATCCCGATGCAATTTCTGTGTTTCATGACACTCTGATACTCCACAGATTACAGAATGGCTCCAGATGTGCATCGTAAACTACTACTGGTCTTCCTGGGAACAATCCAAGCGTAGACTGTTAGAGACATAACTCCCATGGAGGAAAGTGCGCATGGTGAAAGTTGTAATCAAACCCAATGCAATTTCTGTGTTTCATCAACACTCTGATAGTCCACAGATTACAGAATGCCTTCAGATGTGCATCGGAAACTACTACTGGTCTTCCAGGGAACGATCAAAGCGTAGACTGTAAGGGACATTACACATATGGAGGAAAGTGTTCATGGTGACTGTTGTATTCAATCCCGATGCAATATCTGTGTTTCATCAACACTTTGAAGGTCCACAGATTACAGAATGCCTCCAGATATGCATCGGAAAATACTACTGGTTTTCCAGGGAACGATCAAAGCCTAAACTGTTTGAGACATTACTCCTGTGGAGGAAAGTGCGCATGGTGACTGTTGTATTCAATCCCGATGCAATTTCTGTGTTTCATGACACTCTGATACTCCACAGATTACAGAATGGCTCCACATGTGCATCGGAAACTACTACTGGTCTTCCTGGGAACGATCCAAGCGTAGACTGTTAGAGACATTACTCCCATGGAGGAAAGTACGCATGGTGACTGTTGTATTCAATCCCAATGCAATTTCTGTGTTTCATGAAACTCTGATACTCCACAGATTACAGAATGGCTCCAGATGTGCATCGGAAACTACTACTGGTCTTCCTGGGAACGATCCAAGCGTAGACTGTTAGAGACATAACTCCCATGGAGGAAAGTGCGCATGGTGACTGTTGTAATCAATCCCAATGCAAATTCTGTGTTTCATCAACAATCATTTAGTCGACAGATTTCAGAATGCCTCCAGATGTGCATCGGAAACTACTACTGGTCTTCCAGGGAACAATCAAAGCATAGACTGTTTGAGACATTAGTTCCATGGAGAAAGTGCGCATGGTGACTGTTGTATTCAATCCCGATGCAATTTCTGTGTTACATCAACACTCTGATAGTCCACAGATTACAGAATGCCTTCAGATGTGCATCGGAAACTACTACTGGTCTTCCAGGGAACGATCAAAGCGTAGACTGTTAGGGACATTACACATATGGAGGAAAGTGTTCATGGTGACTGTTGTATTCAATCCCGATGCAATATCGGTGTTTCATCAACACTTTGAAGGTCCACAGATTACAGAATGCCTCCAGATGTTCATCGGAACCTGCTACTGGTGTCCAGGGAACGATCAAAGCGTAGACTGTTTGAGACATTACTCCTGTGGAGGAAAGTGCGCATGGTGACTGTTGTATTCAATCCCGATGCAATTTCTTTGTTTCATCAACACTCTGATAGTCCACAGATTACAGAATGCCACCAGATGTGCATCGGAAACTGCTACTGATCTTCCAGGGAACGATCAAAGCGTGGACAGTTTGAGACATACCTCCCGTGGAGGAAAGTGCGCATGGTGACTGTCGTATTCAATCCCGATGCAATTTCTGTGTTTCATCAAAACTCTGATAGTCCACGGATTACAGAATGCCACCAGAATTGCATCGGAATGTACTACTGGTCATCCAGGGAACGATCACAGCGTGGACTGTTTTAGACATTACTCCCATGGAGGAAAGTGCGCATGGTGGCTGATGTATTCAATACCGATGCAATTTCCGTGTTTCATCAACACTTTGATAGTCCACAGATTACAGAATGCCACCAGATGTGAATTGGAAACTACCACTGGTCTTCCAGGGAACGATCAAAGCGTAGACTGCTTGAGACATTACTAACATGGAGGAAAGTGCGCATGGTGACTGTTGTATTCAATCCCGATGCAATTTCTGTGTTTCATGACACTCTGATACTCCACAGATTACAGAATGGCTCCAGATGTGCATCGGAAACTACTACTGGTCTTCCTAGGAACAATCCAAGCGTAGACTGTTAGAGACATTACTCCCATGGAGGAAAGTGCGCATGGTGACTGTTGTAATCAATCCCAATGCAATTACTGTGTTTCATCAACAATCAGTTAGTCCACAGATTTCAGAATGCCTCCAGATGTGCATCGGAAACAACTACTGGTCTTCCAGGGAACGATCAAAGCGTGGACTGTTTCAGACATTACTCCCATGGAGGAAAGTGCGTATTGTGACTGTTGTATTAAATCCCGATGCAATTTCTGTGTTTCATCAACACTCTGATAGTCCACAGACTACAGAATGCCACCAGATAAGCATCGGAAACTACTACTGGTCTTCCAGGGAACGATCAAATCGTGGACTGTTTCAGACATTACTCCCATGGAGGAAAGTGCGCATGGTGACTGTTGTATTCAATCCCGATGCAATTTCTGTGTTTCATCAACTCTCTGATAGTCCACAGATTACAGAATGCCACCAGATGTGCATCGGAAACTACTACTGGTCAACGGGGGAACGATCAAAGCGTAGACTGTTTAAGACATTACTCCTGTGGAGAAAAGTGCGCATGGTGACTGTTGTATTCAATACCGATGCAATTTCTGTGTTTCGTCAACACTCTGATAGTCCACAGATTACAGAACGCCACCAGAAGTGCATCGGAAACAACTACTTGTGTTCCAGGGAACGATCAAAGCGTAGACTGTTTGAGACATTACTCCTGTGGTGGAAAGTGTGCATGGTGACTGTTGTATTCAATCCCAATGCAATTTCTGTGTTTCATCAACACTCTGATAGTCCACAGATTACAGAATGCCACCAGATGTGCATCGGAAACTTCTACTGGTCTTCCAGGGAACGATCAAAGCGTAGACTGTTTGAGACATTACTCCCGTGGAGGGAAGTGCGCATGGTGACTGTTGTATTCAATCCCGATGCAATTTCTGTGTTTCATCAACACTCTGATAATCCACAGATTACAGAATGTCAGCAGATGCGCATAGGAAACTACTACTGGTCTTCCAGGGAACGATCAAAGCGTGGACTGTTTCAGACATTACTCCCATGGAGGAAAGTGCGGATGGTGACTGTTGTATTCAATTCAGATGCAATTTCTGTGTTTCATCAACACTCTGATAGTCCACAGATTTCAGAATGCCACCAGATAAGCATCGGAAACTACTACTGGTCTTCCAGGGAACGATCAAAGCGTAGACTGTTTGAGACATTACTAACATGGAGGAAAGTGCGCATGATGACTGATGTATTCAATACCAATGCAATTACTGTGTTTCATCAGCACCTTGATAGTCCACAGATTACAGAATGCCTCCAAATGTGCATCGGAAACTACTACTGGTCTTCCAGGACACGATCGAACCGTAAACTCTTGGAGACATTACCCCCATTGAGGTAGGTGCGCATGGTGACTGTTGTATTCAATCCCGATGCAATTTCTGTGTTTCATGACACTCTGATACTCCACAGATTACAGAATGGCTCCAGATGTGCATCGAAAACTACTACTGGTCTTCCTGGGAACGATCCAAGCGTAGACTGTTAGAGACATAACTCCCATGGAGGAAAGTGCGCATGGTGAAAGTTGTAATCAATCCCAATGCAATTTCTGTGTTTCATCAACACTCTGATAGTCCACAGATTACAGAATGCCTTCAGATGTGCATCGGAAACTACTACTGGTCTTCCAGGGAACGATCAAAGCGTAGACTGTAAGGGACATTACACATATGGAGGAAAGTGTTCATGGTGACTGTTGTATTCAATCCCGATGCAATATCTGTGTTTCATCAACACTTTGAAGGTCCACAGATTACAGAATGCCTCCAGATGTTCATCGGAACCTGCTACTGGTTTCCAGGGAACGATCAAAGCCTAGACTGTTTGAGACATTACTCCTGTGGAGGAAAGTGCGCATGGTGACTGTTGTATTCAATCCCGATGCAATTTCTGTGTTTCATGACACTCTGATACTCCACAGATTACAGAATGGCTCCAGATGTGCATCGGAAACTACTACTGGTCTTCCTGGGAACGATCCAAGCGTAGACTCTTAGAGACATTACTCCCATGGAGGAAAGTGCGCATGGTGACTGTTGTATTCAATCCCAATGCTATTTCTGTGTTTCATGAAACTCTGATACTCCACAGATTACAGAATGGCTCCAGATGTGCATCGGAAACTACTACTGGTCTTCCTGGGAACGATCCAAGCGTAGACTGTTAGAGACATAATTCCCATGGAGGAAAGTGCGCATGGTGACTGTTGTAATCAATCCCAATGCAATTTCTGTGTTTCATCAACAATCATTTAGTCGACAGATTTCAGAATGCCTCCAGATGTGCATCGGAAACTACTACTGGTCTTCCAGGGAACAATCAAAGCATAGACTGATTGAGACATTAGTTCCATGGAGAAAGTGCGCATGGTGACTGTTGTATTCAATCCCGATGCAATTTCTGTGTTACATCAACACTCTGATAGTCCACAGATTACAGAATGCCTTCAGAGGTGCATCGGAAACTACTACTGGTCTTCCAGGGAACGATCAAAGCGTAGACTGTTAGGGACATTACACATATGGAGGAAAGTGTTCATGGTGACTGTTGTATTCAATCCCGATGCAATATCGGTGTTTCATCAACACTTTGAAGGTCCACAGATTACAGAATGCCTCCAGATGTTCATCGGAACCTGCTACTGGTGTCCAGGGAACGATCAAAGCGTAGACTGTTTGAGACATTACTCCTGTGGAGGAAAGTGCGCATGGTGACTGTTGTATTCAATCCCGATGCAATTTCTGTGTTTCATCAACACTCTGATAGTCCACAGATTACAGAATGCCACCAGATGTGCATCGGAAACTGCTACTGATCTTCCAGGGAACGATCAAAGCGTGGACAGTTTGAGACATACCTCCCGTGGAGGGAAGTGCGCATGGTGACTGTCGTATTCAATCCCGATGCAATTTCTGTGTTTCATCAAAACTCTGATAGTCCACGGATTACAGAATGCCACCAGAATTGCATCGGAATGTACTACTGGTCATCCAGGGAACGATCAAAGCGTGGACTGTTTTAGACATTACTCCCATGGAGGAAAGTGCGCATGGTGGCTGATGTATTCAATACCGATGCAATTTCCGTGTTTCATCAACACTTTGATAGTCCACAGATTACAGAATGCCACCAGATGTGAATTGGAAACTACCACTGGTCTTCCAGGGAACGATCAAAGCGTAGACTGCTTGAGACATTACTAACATGGAGGAAAGTGCGCATGGTGACTGTTGTATTCAATCCCGATGCAATTTCTGTGTTTCATGACACTCTGATACTCCACAGATTACAGAATGGCTCCAGATGTGCATCGGAAACTACTACTGGTCTTCCTAGGAACGATCCAAGCGTAGACTGTTAGAGACATTACTCCCATGGAGGAAAGTGCGCATGGTGACTGTTGTAATCAATCCCAATGCAATTACTGTGTTTCATCAACAATCAGTTAGTCCACAGATTTCAGAATGCCTCCAGATGTGCATCGGAAACAACTACTGGTCTTCCAGGGAACGATCAAAGCGTAGACAGTTTGAGACATACCTCCCGTGGAGGAAAGTGCGCATGGTGACTGTAGTATTCAATTCCGATGCAATTTCTGTGTTTCATCAACACTCTGTTAGTCCACGGATTACAGAATGCCACCAGAATTGCATCGGAAACTACTACTGGTCTTCCAGGGAATGATCAAATCGTGGACTGTTTCAGACATTACTCCCATGGAGGGAAGTGCGCATGGTGACTGTTGTATTCAATCCCGATGCAATTTCTGTGTTTCATCAACTCTCTGATAGTCCACAGATTACAGAATGCCACCAGATGTGCATCGGAAACTACTACTGGTCATCGGGAGAACGATCAAAGCGTAGACTGTTTAAGACATTACACCTGTGGAGGAAAGTGTGCATGGTGACTGTTGTATTCAATACCGATGCAATTTCTGTGTTTCATCAACACTCTGATAATCCACAGATTACAGAATGCCAGCAGATGCGCATCGGAAACTACTACTGGTCTTCCAGCGAACGATCAAAGCGTGGACTGTTTCAGACATTACTCCCATGGAGGAAAGTGCGTATTGTGACTGTTGTATTCAATCCCGATGCAATTTGTGTGTTTCATCAACACTCTGATAGTCCACAGATTACAGAATGCCTTCAGATGTGCTTCGGAAACTACTACTGGTCTTGCAGGGAACGATCAAAGCGTAGACTGATAGGGACATTACTCACATGGAGGAAAGTGCTTATTGTGACTGTTGTATTCAATCCCTATGCAATATCTGTGTTTCATCAACACTTTGAAGGTCCACAGATTACAGAATGCCTCCAGATGTGCATCGGAACCTACTACTGGTATTCCAGGGAACGATCAAAGCGTAGACTGTTTGAGACATTACTCCTGTGGAGGAAAGTGCGCATGGTCACTGTTGTATTCAATACCGATGCAATTTCTGTGTTTCATCAACACTCTGATAGTCCACAGATTACACAATGCCACCAGATGTGCATCGGAAACTGCTACTGGTCTTCCAGGGAACGATCAAAGCGTAGACAGTTTGAGACATACCTCCCGTGGAGGAAAGTGCGCATGGTGACTGTTGTATTCAATCCCGATTCTATTTCTGTGATTCATGAACACTCTGATAGTCCACAGATTACAGAATGCCACCAGATGTGCATCGGAAGCAACTACTGGTCTTCCAGGGAACGATCAAAGCGTAGACAGTTTGAGACATACCTCCCGTGGAGGAAAGTGCGCATGTTGACTGTCGTATTCAATCCCGATGCAATTTCTGTGTTTCATCAACACTCTAATAGTCCACGGATTACAGAATGCCACCAGAATTGCATCGGAAACTACTACTGGTCTTCCAGGGAACGATCAAAGCGTGGACTGTTTCAGAAATTACTCCCATGGAAGAAAGTGCGCATGGTGACTGTTGTATTCAATCCCGATGCAATTTCTGTGTTTCATCAACTTTCTGATAGTCCACAGATTACAGATTGCCACCAGATGTGCATCGGAAACTACTACTGGTCATCGAGGGAACGATCAAAGCTTAGACTGTTTAAGACATTACTCCTGTGGAGGAAAGTGCGCATGGTGAATGTTGTATTCAATACCGATGCAATTTCTGTGTTTCGTCAACACTCTGATAGTCCACAGATTACAGAACGCCACCAGATGTGCATCGGAAACAACTACTTGTGTTCCAGGGAACGATCAAAGCGTAGACTGTTTGAGACATTACCCCTGTGGTGGAAAGTGTGCATGGTGACTGTTGTATTCAATCCCAATGCTAATCCTGTGTTTCATCAACACTCTGATAGTCCACCGATTACAGAATGCCACCAGATGTGCTTCGGAAATTTCTACTGGTCTTCCAGGGAACGATCAAAGCGTAGACTGTTTGAGACATTACTCCCGTGGAGGGAAGTGCGCATGGTGACTGTTGTAATAAATCCCAATGCAATTTCTGTGTTTCATCAACAATCAGTTATTCCACAGATTTCAGAATGCCTCCAGATGTGCATCGGAAACTACTACTGGTCTTCCAGGGAACAATCAAAGCGTAGACTGTTTGAGACATTAGTTCCGTGCAGAAAGTGCGCATGGTAACTGTTGTAATCAATCCCAATGCAATATCTGTGTTTCATCAACACTTTGAAGGTCCACAGATTACAGAATGCCTCCAGATGTGCATCGGAACCTACTACTGGTATTCCAGGGAACGATCAAAGCGTAGACTGTTAGGGACATTACACATATGGAGGAAAGTGTTCATGGTGACTGTTGTATTCAATCCCGATGCAATATCGGTGTTTCATCAACACTTTGAAGGTCCACAGATTACAGAATGCCTCCAGATGTTCATCGGAACCTGCTACTGGTGTCCAGGGAACGATCAAAGCGTAGACTGTTTGAGACATTACTCCTGTGGAGGAAAGTGCGCATGGTGACTGTTGTATTCAATCCCGATGCAATTTCTGTGTTTCATCAACACTCTGATAGTCCACAGATTACAGAATGCCACCAGATGTGCATCGGAAACTGCTACTGATCTTCCAGGGAACGATCAAAGCGTGGACTGTTAGAGACATTACTCCCATGGAGGAAAGAGCGCATGGTGACTGTTGTATTCAATCCCAATGCTATTTCTGTGTTTCATGAAACTCTGATACTCCACAGATTACAGAATGGCTCCAGATTTGCATCGGAAACTACTACTGGTCTTCCTGGGAACGATCCAAGCGTAGACTGTTAGAGACATAACTCCCATGGAGGAAAGTGCGCATGGTGACTGTTGTAATCAATCCCAATGCAATTTCTGTGTTTCATCAACAATCATTTAGTCGACAGATTTCAGAATGCCTCCAGATGTGCATCGGAAACTACTACTGGTCTTCCAGGGAACAATCAAAGCATAGACTGATTGAGACATTAGTTCCATGGAGAAAGTGCGCATGGTGACTGTTGTATTCAATCCCGATGCAATTTCTGTGTTACATCAACACTCTGATAGTCCACAGATTACAGAATGCCTTCAGATGTGCATCGGAAACTACTACTGGTCTTCCAGGGAACGATCAAAGCGTAGACTGTTAGGGACATTACACATATGGAGGAAAGTGTTCATGGTGACTGTTGTATTCAATCCCGATGCAATATCGGTGTTTCATCAACACTTTGAAGGTCCACAGATTACAGAATGCCTCCAGATGTTCATCGGAACCTGCTACTGGTGTCCAGGGAACGATCAAAGCGTAGACTGTTTGAGACATTACTCCTGTGGAGGAAAGTGCGCATGGTGACTGTTGTATTCAATCCCGATGCAATTTCTGTGTTTCATCAACACTCTGATAGTCCACAGATTACAGAATGCCACCAGATGTGCATCGGAAACTGCTACTGATCTTCCAGGGAACGATCAAAGCGTAGACTGTTTGAGACATTACTTCTGTGGAGGAAAGTGCGCATGGTGACTGTTGTATTCAATACCGATGCAATTTCTGTGTTTCATCAACACTCTGATAGTCCACCGATTACAGAATGCCACCAGATGTGCTTCGGAAATTTCTACTGGTCTTCCAGGGAACGATCAAAGCGTAGACTGTTTGAGACATTACTCCCGTGGAGGGAAGTGCGCATGGTGACTGTTGTAATAAATCCCAATGCAATTTCTGTGTTTCATCAACAATCAGTTATTCCACAGATTTCAGAATGCCTCCAGATGTGCATCGGAAACTACTACTGGTCTTCCAGGGAACAATCAAAGCGTAGACTGTTTGAGACATTAGTTCCGTGCAGAAAGTGCGCATGGTAACTGTTGTAATCAATCCCAATGCAATATCTGTGTTTCATCAACACTTTCAAGGTCCACAGATTACAGAATGCCTCCAGATGTGCATCGGAACCTACTACTGGTATTCCAGGGAACAATCAAAGCGTAGACTGTTTGAGACATTACTTCTGTGGAGGAAAGTGCGCATGGTGACTGTTGTATTCAATACCGATGCAATTTCTGTGTTTCATCAACACTCTGATAGTCCACAGATTACAGAATGCCACCAGATGTGCATCGGAAACTGCTACTGGTATTGCAGGGAACGATCAAAGCGTAGACTGATTGAGACATTACTCCCATGGAGGAAAGTGCGCATGGTGACTGTTGTATTCACTCCCGATGCAATTTTTGTGTTTCATTAACACTCTGATAGTCCACAGATTACAGATCTGCATCGGGAACTACTACTGGTCTTCCAGGGAATGATCAAAGCGTAGACTGTTTGAGACATTACTCCCATGGAGGAAAGTGCGCATGGTGACTGTTGTATTCAATCCCGATGCAATTGCTGTGTTTCGTTAACACTCTGATAGTCCACAGATTGCAGAATGCCACCAGTTGTGCATCGGAAACCACTACTGGTCTTTCAATGAACGATCAAATTGTAGACTGTTTCAGACATTACTGCCAAGTAGGAAAGGGCGGATTGTGACTGTTGTATTCACTCCCGAGGCAATTTCTGTGTTTCATCAACACTTTGAAGGTCCACAGATTACAGAATGCCTCCAGATGTGTATCGGAAACTACTACCGATATTCCAGGGAACGATCAAAACGTAGACTGTTTGAGACATTACTCCCATGGTGGAGAGTGCGCATGGTTACTGTTGTATTCAATCCCGATGCAATTTCTGTGTTACATCAACACTCTGATAGTCCACAGATTACAGAATGCCTCCAGAAGTGAATTTCAAACTACCACTGGACTTCCAGGGAACGATCAAAGCGTAGACTGTTTGAGACATTACTAACATGGAGGAAAGTGCGCATGGTGTCTGTTGTATTCAATCCCGATGCAATTTCTGTGTTTCATCAACACTCTGATAGTGCACAGATTACAGAATGACTCTAGATGTGCATCGGAAACTAATACTGGTCTTCCAGGGAACGATCAAAGCTTAAACACTTTGAGACAATACTCCCATGGAGGAAGGTGCGCATGTCGACTGTTGTATTCAATCCCGATGCAATTTCTGTGCTTCATGAACACTCAGATACTCCACAGATTACGGAATGGTTCCAGATGTGCATCGGAAATTACTACTGGTCTTCCTGGGAACGATCCAAGCGTAGACTGTTAGAGACATTACTCCCATGGAGGAAAGTGCGCATGGTGACTGTTGTAATCAATCCCAATGCAATTTCTGTGTTTCATCATCAATCAGTTAGTCCACAAATTTCTGAATGCCTCCAGATGTGCACCGGAAACTACTACTGGTCTTCCAAGCAACAATCAAAGCGTAGACTGTTTGAGACATTACGTCCGTGGAGAAAGTGCGCATGTTGACTGTTGTATTCAATCCCGATGCAATTTCTGTGTTTCATCAACACTCTGATAGACCACAGATTACAGAATGCCTCCAGATGTGCATCGGAAACTACTACTGGTCTTCTAGGGAACGATCAAATTGTAGACTGTTTCAGACATTACTCCATGTAGGAAAGTGCGGATTGTGATTGTTGTATTCACTCCCGCTGCAATTTCTGTGTTTCATCAACACATTGAAGGTCCACAGATTACAGAATGCCACCAGATTTTCATCGGAAACTACTACTGATATTCCAGGGAACGATCAAATCGTAGACTGTTTGAGACATTACTCTCATGGAAGAAAGTGCGCATGGTGACTGTTGTATTCAATCCCGATGCAATTTCTGTGTTTCATCAACACTCTGTTAGTCCACAGATTATAGAATGCCTCCAGATGTGCATCAGAAACAACTACTGGTCCTCCAGGGTACGATCAAAGCGTAGACTGTTTGAGACATTACTTCCAAGGAGGAAAGTGCGGATGGTGACTGTTGTATTCAATCCCGATGCAATTTCTGTGTTTCATCAACACTCTGATAGTCCACAAATTACACAATGCCACCAGATGTACATCCGGAACTACTACTGGTCTTCCAGGGAACGATCAAAGCGTAGACTGTTTGAGACATTACTCCCGTGGAGGAAAGTGCGCATGGTGACTGTTGTATTCAATCCCGATGCAATTTCTGTGATTCATGAACACTCTGATACGCCACAGATTACAGAATGCCACCAGATGTGCATCGGAAACCAATACTGGTCTTCCAGGGAACGATCAAAGCGTAGACTGTTTCAGACATTACTCCCATGGAGGATAGTGCGGATGGTGACTGTTGTATTCACTCCCGATGCAATTTTTGTGTTTCATCAACACTCTGATAATCCACAGATTACAGATGTGCATCGTAAACTACTACTGGTCTTCCAGGGAATGATCAAAGCGTAGACTGTATAAGACATTACTCCCATGGAGGAAAGTGCGCATGGTGTCTGTTGTATTCAATCCCGATGCAATTTCTGTGTCTCATCAACACTCTGATAGACCACAGATTACAGAATGCCTCCAGAAGTGAATTGGAAACTACCACTGGTCTTCCAGGGAACGATCAAAGCGTAGACTGTTTGAGACATTACTAACATGGAGGAAAGTGCGCATGGTGAATATTGTATTCAATCCCGATGCATCTTCTGTGTTTCATCAACACTCTGATAGTGCACAGGTTACAGAATGACTCTAGATGTGCATCGGAAACAACTACTGGTCTTCCTGGGAACGATCCAAGCGTAGACTCTTAGAGACATTACTCCCATGGAGGAAAGTGCGCATGGTGACTGTTGTATTCAATCCCAATGCTATTTCTGTGTTTCATGAAACTCTGATACTCCACAGATTACAGAATGGCTCCAGATGTGCATCGGAAACTACTACTGGTCTTCCTGGGAACGATCCAAGCGTAGACTGTTAGAGACATAATTCCCATGGAGGAAAGTGCGCATGGTGACTGTTGTAATCAATCCCAATGCAATTTCTGTGTTTCATCAACAATCATTTAGTCGACAGATTTCAGAATGCCTCCAGATGTGCATCGGAAACTACTACTGGTCTTCCAGGGAACAATCAAAGCATAGACTGATTGAGACATTAGTTCCATGGAGAAAGTGCGCATGGTGACTGTTGTATTCAATCCCGATGCAATTTCTGTGTTACATCAACACTCTGATAGTCCACAGATTACAGAATGCCTTCAGAGGTGCATCGGAAACTACTACTGGTCTTCCAGGGAACGATCAAAGCGTAGACTGTTAGGGACATTACACATATGGAGGAAAGTGTTCATGGTGACTGTTGTATTCAATCCCGATGCAATATCGGTGTTTCATCAACACTTTGAAGGTCCACAGATTACAGAATGCCTCCAGATGTTCATCGGAACCTGCTACTGGTGTCCAGGGAACGATCAAAGCGTAGACTGTTTGAGACATTACTCCTGTGGAGGAAAGTGCGCATGGTGACTGTTGTATTCAATCCCGATGCAATTTCTGTGTTTCATCAACACTCTGATAGTCCACAGATTACAGAATGCCACCAGATGTGCATCGGAAACTGCTACTGATCTTCCAGGGAACGATCAAAGCGTGGACAGTTTGAGACATACCTCCCGTGGAGGGAAGTGCGCATGGTGACTGTCGTATTCAATCCCGATGCAATTTCTGTGTTTCATCAAAACTCTGATAGTCCACGGATTACAGAATGCCACCAGAATTGCATCGGAATGTACTACTGGTCATCCAGGGAACGATCAAAGCGTGGACTGTTTTAGACATTACTCCCATGGAGGAAAGTGCGCATGGTGGCTGATGTATTCAATACCGATGCAATTTCCGTGTTTCATCAACACTTTGATAGTCCACAGATTACAGAATGCCACCAGATGTGAATTGGAAACTACCACTGGTCTTCCAGGGAACGATCAAAGCGTAGACTGCTTGAGACATTACTAACATGGAGGAAAGTGCGCATGGTGACTGTTGTATTCAATCCCGATGCAATTTCTGTGTTTCATGACACTCTGATACTCCACAGATTACAGAATGGCTCCAGATGTGCATCGGAAACTACTACTGGTCTTCCTAGGAACGATCCAAGCGTAGACTGTTAGAGACATTACTCCCATGGAGGAAAGTGCGCATGGTGACTGTTGTAATCAATCCCAATGCAATTACTGTGTTTCATCAACAATCAGTTAGTCCACAGATTTCAGAATGCCTCCAGATGTGCATCGGAAACAACTACTGGTCTTCCAGGGAACGATCAAAGCGTAGACAGTTTGAGACATACCTCCCGTGGAGGAAAGTGCGCATGGTGACTGTAGTATTCAATTCCGATGCAATTTCTGTGTTTCATCAACACTCTGTTAGTCCACGGATTACAGAATGCCACCAGAATTGCATCGGAAACTACTACTGGTCTTCCAGGGAATGATCAAATCGTGGACTGTTTCAGACATTACTCCCATGGAGGGAAGTGCGCATGGTGACTGTTGTATTCAATCCCGATGCAATTTCTGTGTTTCATCAACTCTCTGATAGTCCACAGATTACAGAATGCCACCAGATGTGCATCGGAAACTACTACTGGTCATCGGGAGAACGATCAAAGCGTAGACTGTTTAAGACATTACACCTGTGGAGGAAAGTGCGCATGGTGACTGTTGTATTCAATACCGATGCAATTTCTGTGTTTCATCAACACTCTGATAATCCACAGATTACAGAATGCCAGCAGATGCGCATCGGAAACTACTACTGGTCTTCCAGCGAACGATCAAAGCGTGGACTGTTTCAGACATTACTCCCATGGAGGAAAGTGCGTATTGTGACTGTTGTATTCAATCCCGATGCAATTTGTGTGTTTCATCAACACTCTGATAGTCCACAGATTACAGAATGCCTTCAGATGTGCTTCGGAAACTACTACTGGTCTTGCAGGGAACGATCAAAGCGTAGACTGATAGGGACATTACTCACATGGAGGAAAGTGCTTATTGTGACTGTTGTATTCAATCCCTATGCAATATCTGTGTTTCATCAACACTTTGAAGGTCCACAGATTACAGAATGCCTCCAGATGTGCATCGGAACCTACTACTGGTATTCCAGGGAACGATCAAAGCGTAGACTGTTTGAGACATTACTCCTGTGGAGGAAAGTGCGCATGGTCACTGTTGTATTCAATACCGATGCAATTTCTGTGTTTCATCAACACTCTGATAGTCCACAGATTACACAATGCCACCAGATGTGCATCGGAAACTGCTACTGGTCTTCCAGGGAACGATCAAAGCGTAGACAGTTTGAGACATACCTCCCGTGGAGGAAAGTGCGCATGGTGACTGTTGTATTCAATCCCGATTCTATTTCTGTGATTCATGAACACTCTGATAGTCCACAGATTACAGAATGCCACCAGATGTGCATCGGAAGCAACTACTGGTCTTCCAGGGAACGATCAAAGCGTAGACAGTTTGAGACATACCTCCCGTGGAGGAAAGTGCGCATGGTGACTGTCGTATTCAATCCCGATGCAATTTCTGTGTTTCATCAACACTCTGATAGTCCACGGATTACAGAATGCCACCAGAATTGCATCGGAAACTACTACTGGTCTTCCAGGGAACGATCAAAGCGTGGACTGTTTCAGAAATTACTCCCATGGAAGAAAGTGCGCATGGTGACTGTTGTATTCAATCCCGATGCAATTTCTGTGTTTCATCAACTTTCTGATAGTCCACAGATTACAGATTGCCACCAGATGTGCATCGGAAACTACTACTGGTCATCGAGGGAACGATCAAAGCTTAGACTGTTTAAGACATTACTCCTGTGGAGGAAAGTGCGCATGGTGAATGTTGTATTCAATACCGATGCAATTTCTGTGTTTCGTCAACACTCTGATAGTCCACAGATTACAGAACGCCACCAGATGTGCATCGGAAACAACTACTTGTGTTCCAGGGAACGATCAAAGCGTAGACTGTTTGAGACATTACCCCTGTGGTGGAAAGTGTGCATGGTGACTGTTGTATTCAATCCCAATGCTAATCCTGTGTTTCATCAACACTCTGATAGTCCACCGATTACAGAATGCCACCAGATGTGCTTCGGAAATTTCTACTGGTCTTCCAGGGAACGATCAAAGCGTAGACTGTTTGAGACATTACTCCCGTGGAGGGAAGTGCGCATGGTGACTGTTGTAATAAATCCCAATGCAATTTCTGTGTTTCATCAACAATCAGTTATTCCACAGATTTCAGAATGCCTCCAGATGTGCATCGG
Source organism: Schistocerca gregaria (assembly GCF_023897955.1). NCBI lineage: Eukaryota > Metazoa > Arthropoda > Insecta > Orthoptera > Acrididae > Schistocerca > Schistocerca gregaria. Next base: position 47,391,563 of record NC_064928.1, on the reverse strand, counting down.
AAACTACTACTGGTCTTCCAGGGAACAATCAAAGCGTAGACTGTTTGAGACATTAGTTCCGTGCAGAAAGTGCGCATGGTAACTGTTGTAATCAATCCCAATGCAATATCTGTGTTTCATCAACACTTTGAAGGTCCACAGATTACAGAATGCCTCCAGATGTGCATCGGAACCTACTACTGGTATTCCAGGGAACGATCAAAGCGTAGACTGTTAGGGACATTACACATATGGAGGAAAGTGTTCATGGTGACTGTTGTATTCAATCCCGATGCAATATCGGTGTTTCATCAACACTTTGAAGGTCCACAGATTACAGAATGCCTCCAGATGTTCATCGGAACCTGCTACTGGTGTCCAGGGAACGATCAAAGCGTAGACTGTTTGAGACATTACTCCTGTGGAGGAAAGTGCGCATGGTGACTGTTGTATTCAATCCCGATGCAATTTCTGTGTTTCATCAACACTCTGATAGTCCACAGATTACAGAATGCCACCAGATGTGCATCGGAAACTGCTACTGATCTTCCAGGGAACGATCAAAGCGTGGACTGTTAGAGACATTACTCCCATGGAGGAAAGAGCGCATGGTGACTGTTGTATTCAATCCCAATGCTATTTCTGTGTTTCATGAAACTCTGATACTCCACAGATTACAGAATGGCTCCAGATTTGCATCGGAAACTACTACTGGTCTTCCTGGGAACGATCCAAGCGTAGACTGTTAGAGACATAACTCCCATGGAGGAAAGTGCGCATGGTGACTGTTGTAATCAATCCCAATGCAATTTCTGTGTTTCATCAACAATCATTTAGTCGACAGATTTCAGAATGCCTCCAGATGTGCATCGGAAACTACTACTGGTCTTCCAGGGAACAATCAAAGCATAGACTGATTGAGACATTAGTTCCATGGAGAAAGTGCGCATGGTGACTGTTGTATTCAATCCCGATGCAATTTCTGTGTTACATCAACACTCTGATAGTCCACAGATTACAGAATGCCTTCAGATGTGCATCGGAAACTACTACTGGTCTTCCAGGGAACGATCAAAGCGTAGACTGTTAGGGACATTACACATATGGAGGAAAGTGTTCATGGTGACTGTTGTATTCAATCCCGATGCAATATCGGTGTTTCATCAACACTTTGAAGGTCCACAGATTACAGAATGCCTCCAGATGTTCATCGGAACCTGCTACTGGTGTCCAGGGAACGATCAAAGCGTAGACTGTTTGAGACATTACTCCTGTGGAGGAAAGTGCGCATGGTGACTGTTGTATTCAATCCCGATGCAATTTCTGTGTTTCATCAACACTCTGATAGTCCACAGATTACAGAATGCCACCAGATGTGCATCGGAAACTGCTACTGATCTTCCAGGGAACGATCAAAGCGTAGACTGTTTGAGACATTACTTCTGTGGAGGAAAGTGCGCATGGTGACTGTTGTATTCAATACCGATGCAATTTCTGTGTTTCATCAACACTCTGATAGTCCACCGATTACAGAATGCCACCAGATGTGCTTCGGAAATTTCTACTGGTCTTCCAGGGAACGATCAAAGCGTAGACTGTTTGAGACATTACTCCCGTGGAGGGAAGTGCGCATGGTGACTGTTGTAATAAATCCCAATGCAATTTCTGTGTTTCATCAACAATCAGTTATTCCACAGATTTCAGAATGCCTCCAGATGTGCATCGGAAACTACTACTGGTCTTCCAGGGAACAATCAAAGCGTAGACTGTTTGAGACATTAGTTCCGTGCAGAAAGTGCGCATGGTAACTGTTGTAATCAATCCCAATGCAATATCTGTGTTTCATCAACACTTTGAAGGTCCACAGATTACAGAATGCCTCCAGATGTGCATCGGAACCTACTACTGGTATTCCAGGGAACAATCAAAGCGTAGACTGTTTGAGACATTACTTCTGTGGAGGAAAGTGCGCATGGTGACTGTTGTATTCAATACCGATGCAATTTCTGTGTTTCATCAACACTCTGATAGTCCACAGATTACAGAATGCCACCAGATGTGCATCGGAAACTGCTACTGGTATTGCAGGGAACGATCAAAGCGTAGACTGATTGAGACATTACTCCCATGGAGGAAAGTGCGCATGGTGACTGTTGTATTCACTCCCGATGCAATTTTTGTGTTTCATTAACACTCTGATAGTCCACAGATTACAGATCTGCATCGGAAACTACTACTGGTCTTCCAGGGAATGATCAAAGCGTAGACTGTTTGAGACATTACTCCCATGGAGGAAAGTGCGCATGGTGACTGTTGTATTCAATCCCGATGCAATTGCTGTGTTTCGTTAACACTCTGATAGTCCACAGATTGCAGAATGCCACCAGTTGTGCATCGGAAACCACTACTGGTCTTTCAATGAACGATCAAATTGTAGACTGTTTCAGACATTACTGCCAAGTAGGAAAGGGCGGATTGTGACTGTTGTATTCACTCCCGAGGCAATTTCTGTGTTTCATCAACACTTTGAAGGTCCACAGATTACAGAATGCCTCCAGATGTGTATCGGAAACTACTACCGATATTCCAGGGAACGATCAAAACGTAGACTGTTTGAGACATTACTCCCATGGTGGAGAGTGCGCATGGTTACTGTTGTATTCAATCCCGATGCAATTTCTGTGTTACATCAACACTCTGATAGTCCACAGATTACAGAATGCCTCCAGAAGTGAATTGGAAACTACCACTGGACTTCCAGGGAACGATCAAAGCGTAGACTGTTTGAGACATTACTAACATGGAGGAAAGTGCGCATGGTGTCTGTTGTATTCAATCCCGATGCAATTTCTGTGTTTCATCAACACTCTGATAGTGCACAGATTACAGAATGACTCTAGATGTGCATCGGAAACTAATACTGGTCTTCCAGGGAACGATCAAAGCTTAAACACTTTGAGACAATACTCCCATGGAGGAAGGTGCGCATGTCGACTGTTGTATTCAATCCCGATGCAATTTCTGTGCTTCATGAACACTCAGATACTCCACAGATTACGGAATGGTTCCAGATGTGCATCGGAAATTACTACTGGTCTTCCTGGGAACGATCCAAGCGTAGACTGTTAGAGACATTACTCCCATGGAGGAAAGTGCGCATGGTGACTGTTGTAATCAATCCCAATGCAATTTCTGTGTTTCATCATCAATCAGTTAGTCCACAAATTTCTGAATGCCTCCAGATGTGCACCGGAAACTACTACTGGTCTTCCAAGCAACAATCAAAGCGTAGACTGTTTGAGACATTACGTCCGTGGAGAAAGTGCGCATGTTGACTGTTGTATTCAATCCCGATGCAATTTCTGTGTTTCATCAACACTCTGATAGACCACAGATTACAGAATGCCTCCAGATGTGCGTCGGAAACTACTACTGGTCTTCTAGGGAACGATCAAATTGTAGACTGTTTCAGACATTACTCCATGTAGGAAAGTGCGGATTGTGATTGTTGTATTCACTCCCGCTGCAATTTCTGTGTTTCATCAACACATTGAAGGTCCACAGATTACAGAATGCCACCAGATTTTCATCGGAAACTACTACTGATATTCCAGGGAACGATCAAATCGTAGACTGTTTGAGACATTACTCTCATGGAAGAAAGTGCGCATGGTGACTGTTGTATTCAATCCCGATGCAATTTCTGTGTTTCATCAACACTCTGTTAGTCCACAGATTATAGAATGCCTCCAGATGTGCATCAGAAACAACTACTGGTCCTCCAGGGTACGATCAAAGCGTAGACTGTTTGAGACATTACTTCCAAGGAGGAAAGTGCGGATGGTGACTGTTGTATTCAATCCCGATGCAATTTCTGTGTTTCATCAACACTCTGATAGTCCACAAATTACACAATGCCACCAGATGTACATCCGGAACTACTACTGGTCTTCCAGGGAACGATCAAAGCGTAGACTGTTTGAGACATTACTCCCGTGGAGGAAAGTGCGCATGGTGACTGTTGTATTCAATCCCGATGCAATTTCTGTGATTCATGAACACTCTGATACGCCACAGATTACAGAATGCCACCAGATGTGCATCGGAAACCAATACTGGTCTTCCAGGGAACGATCAAAGCGTAGACTGTTTCAGACATTACTCCCATGGAGGATAGTGCGGATGGTGACTGTTGTATTCACTCCCGATGCAATTTTTGTGTTTCATCAACACTCTGATAATCCACAGATTACAGATGTGCATCGTAAACTACTACTGGTCTTCCAGGGAATGATCAAAGCGTAGACTGTATAAGACATTACTCCCATGGAGGAAAGTGCGCATGGTGTCTGTTGTATTCAATCCCGATGCAATTTCTGTGTCTCATCAACACTCTGATAGACCACAGATTACAGAATGCCTCCAGAAGTGAATTGGAAACTACCACTGGTCTTCCAGGGAACGATCAAAGCGTAGACTGTTTGAGACATTACTAACATGGAGGAAAGTGCGCATGGTGAATATTGTATTCAATCCCGATGCATCTTCTGTGTTTCATCAACACTCTGATAGTGCACAGGTTACAGAATGACTCTAGATGTGCATCGGAAACAACTACTGGTCTTCCAGGGAACGATCAAAGCGTAAACTCTTTGAGACATTACTCCCATAGAGGAAGGTGCGCATGGTGACTGTTGTATTCAATCCCGATGCAATTTCTGTGTTTCGTGACACACTGATACTCCACAGATTACAGAATGGCTAAAGATGTGCATCGTAAACTACTACTGGTCTTCCTGGGAACGATCCAAGCGTAGACTGTTAGAGACATAACTCCCATGGAGGAAAGTGCGCATGGTGAAAGTTGTAATCAATCCCAATGCAATTTCTGTGTTTCATCAACACTCTGATAGTCCACAGATTACAGAATGCCACCAGATGTGAATTGGAAACTACCACTGGTCTTCCAGGGAACGATCAAAGCGTAGACTGCTTGAGACATTACTAACATGGAGGAAAGTGCTCATGGTGACTGTTGTATTCAATCCCGATGCAATTTCTGTGTTTCATGACACTCTGATACTCCACAGATTACAGAATGGCTCCAGATGTGCATCGGAAACTACTACTGGTCTTCCTGGGAACAATCCATGCGTAGACTGTTAGAGACATTACTCCCGTGGAGGAAAGTGCGCATGGTGACTGTTGTATTCAATCCCAATGCAATTTCTGTGTTTCATGAAACTCTGATACTCCACAGATTACAGAATGGCTCCAGATGTGCATCGGAAACTACTACTGGTCTTCCTGGGAACGATCCAAGCGTAGACTGTTACAGACATAACTCCCATGGAGGAAAGTGCGCATGGTGACTGTTGTAATCAATCCCAATGCAATTTCTGTGTTTCATCAACAATCAGTTAGTCGACAGATTTCAGAATGCCTCCAGATGTGCATTGGAAACTACTACTGGTCTTCCAGGGAACAATCAAAGCATAGACTGTTTGAGACATTAGTTCCGTGGAGAAAGTGCGCATGGTGACTGTTGTATTCAATCCCGATGCAATTTCTGTGTTACATCAACACTCTGATAGTCCACAGATTACAGAATGCCTTCAGATGTGCATCGGAAACTACTACTGGTATTCCAGGGAACGATCAAAGCGTAGACTGTTAGGGACATTACACATATGGAGGAAAGTGTTCATGGTGAATGTTGTATTCAATCCCGATGCAATATCTGTGTTTCATCAACACTTTGAAGGTCCACAGATTACAGAATGCCTCCAGATGTTCATCGGAACCTGCTACTGGTGTCCAGGGAACGATCAAAGCGTAGACTGTTTGAGACATTACTCCTGTGGAGGAAAGTGCGTATGGTGACTGTTGTATTCAATCCCGATGCAATTTCTGTGTTTCATCAACACTGTGATAGTCCACAGATTACAGAATGCCACCAGATGTGCATCGGAAACTGCTACTGATCTTCCAGGGAACGATCAAAGCGTGGACAGTTTGAGACATACCTCCCGTGGGGGAAAGTGCGCATGGTGACTGTCGTATTCAATCCCGATGCAATTTCTGTGTTTCATCAAAACTCTGATAGTCCACGGATTACAGAATGCCACCAGAATTGCATCGGAATGTACTACTGGTCTTCCAGGGAACGATCAAAGCGTGGACTGTATTAGACATTACTCCCATGGAGGAAAGTGCGCATGGTGACTGATGTATTCAATACCGATGCAATTTCCGTGTTTCATCAACACTTTGATAGTCCACAGATTACAGAATGCCACCAGATGTGAATTGGAAACTACCACTGGTCTTCCAGGGAACGATCAAAGCGTAGACTGCTTGAGACATTACTAACATGGAGGAAAGTGCGCATGGTGACTGTTGTATTCAATCCCGATGCAATGTCTGTGTTTCATGACACTCTGATACTCCACAGATTACAGAATGGCTCCAGATGTGCATCGGAAACTACTACTGGTCTTCCTAGGAACGATCCAAGCGTAGACTGTTAGAGACATTACTCCCATGGAGGAAAGTGCGCATGGTGACTGTTGTAATCAATCCCAATGCAATTACTGTGTTTCATCAACAATCAGTTAGTCCACAGATTTCAGAATGCCTCCAGATGTGCATCGGAAACAACTGCTGGTCTTCCAGGGAACGATCAAAGCGTGGACTGTTTCAGACATTACTCCCATGGAGGAAAGTGCGTATTGTGACTGTTGTATTAAATCCCGATGCAATTTCTGTGTTTCATCAACACTCGGATAGTCCACAGATTACAGAATGCCACCAGATAAGCATCGGAAACTACTACTGGTCTTCCAGGGAACGATCAAATCGTGGACTGTTTCAGACATTACTCCCATGGAGGAAAGTGCGCATGGTGACTGTTGTATTCAATCCCGATGCAATTTCTGTGTTTCATCAACTCTCTGATAGTCCACAGATTACAGAATGCCACCAGATGTGCATCGGAAACTACTACTGGTCATCGGGGGAACGATCAAAGCGTAGACTGTTTAAGACATTACTCCTGTGGAGAAAAGTGCGCATGGTGACTGTTGTATTCAATACCGATGCAATTTCTGTGTTTCGTCAACACTCTGATAGTCCACAGATTACAGAACGCCACCAGAAGTGCATCGGAAACAACTACTTGTGTTCCAGGGAACGATCAAAGCGTAGACTGTTTGAGACATTACTCCTGTGGTGGAAAGTGTGCATGGTGACTGTTGTATTCAATCCCAATGCAATTTCTGTGTTTCATCAACACTCTGATAGTCCACAGATTACAGAATGCCACCAGATGTGCATCGGAAACTTCTACTGGTCTTCCAGGGAACGATCAAAGCGTAGACTGTTTGAGACATTACTCCCGTGGAGGGAAGTGCGCATGGTGACTGTTGTATTCAATCCCGATGCAATTTCTGTGTTTCATCAACACTCTGATAATCCACAGATTACAGAATGCCAGCAGATGCGCATAGGAAACTACTACTGGTCTTCCAGGGAACGATCAAAGCGTGGACTGTTTCAGACATTACTCCCATGGAGGAAAGTGCGTATTGTGACTGTTGTATTAAATCCCAATGCAATTTCTATGTTTCATCAACACTCTGATAGTCCACAGATTACAGAATGCCACCAGATAAGCATCGGAAACTACCACTGGCCTTCCAGGGAACGATCAAAGCGTAGACTGTTTGAGACATTACTAACATGGAGGACAGAGCGCATGATGACTGTTGTATTCAATACCAATGCAATTACTGTGTTTCATCAACACCTTGATTGTCCACAGATTACAGAATGCCTCCAAATGTGCATCGGAAACTACTACTGGTCTTCCAGGACACGATCGAACCGTAAACTCTTGGAGACATTACCACCATGGAGGTAGGTGCGCATGGTGACTGTTGTATTCAATCCCGATGCAATTTCTGTGTTTCATGACACTCTGATACTCCACAGATTACAGAATGGCTCCAGATGTGCATCGTAAACTACTGCTGGTCTTCCTGGGAACGATCCAAGCGTAGACTGTTAGAGACATAACTCCCATGGAGGAAAGTGCGCATGGTGAAAGTTGTAATCAATCCCAATGCAATTTCTGTGTTTCATCAACACTCTGATAGTCCACAGATTACAGAATGCCTTCAGATGTGCATCGGAAACTACTACTGGTCTTCCAGGGAACGATCAAAGCGTAGACTGTAAGGGACATTACACATATGGAGGAAAGTGTTCATGGTGACTGTTGTATTCAATCCCGATGCAATATCTGTGTTTCATCAACACTTTGAAGGTCCACAGATTACAGAATGCCTCCAGATGTTCATCGGAACCTGCTACTGGTCTTCCAGGGAACGATCAAAGCCTAGACTGTTTGAGACATTAATCCTGTGGAGGAAAGTGCGCGTGGTGACTGTTGTATTCAATCCCGATGCAATTTCTGTGTTTCATGACACTCTGATACACCACAGATTACAGAATGGCTCCAGATGTGCATCGGAAACTACTACTGGCCTTCCTGGGAACGATCCAAGCGTAGACAGTTAGAGACATTACTCCCATGGAGGAAAGTGCGCATGGTGACTGTTGTATTCAATCCCAATGCAATTTCTGTGTTTCATGAAACTCTGATACTCCACAGATTACAGAATGGCTCCAGATGTGCATCGGAAACTACTACTGGCCTTCCTGGGAACGATCCAAGCGTAGATTGTTAGAGACATAACTCCCATGGAGGAAAGTGCGCATGGTGACTGTTGTAATCAATCCCAATGCAATTTCTGTGTTTCATCAACAATCATTTAGTCGACAGATTTCAGAATGCAGCCAGATGTGCATCGGAAACTACTACTGTTCTTCCAGGGAACAATCAAAGCATAGACTGTTTGAGACATTAGTTCCATGGAGAAAGTGCGCATGGTGACTGTTGTATTCAATCCCGATGCAATTTCTGTGTTACATCAACACTCTGATAGTCCACAGATTACAGAATGCCTTCAGATGTGCATCGGAAACTACTACTGGTCTTCCAGGGAACGATCAAAACGTAGACTGTTAGGGACATTACACATATGGAGGAAAGTGTTCATGGTGAATGTTGTATTCAATCCCTATGCAATATCGGTGTTTCATCAACACTTTGAAGGTCCACAGATTACAGAATGCCTCCAGATGTTCATCGGAACCTGCTACTGGTGTCCAGGGAACGATCAAAGCGTAGACTGTTTGAGACATTACTCCTGTGGAGGAAAGTGCGCATGGTGACTGTTGTATTCAATCCCGATGCAATTTCTGTGTTTCATCAACACTCTGATAGTCCACAGATTACAGAATGCCACCAGATGTGCATCGGAAACTGCTACTGATCTTCCAGGGAACGATCAAAGCGTGGACAGTTTGAGACATACCTCCCGTGGAGGAAAGTGCGCATGGTGACTGTCGTATTCAATCCCGATGCAATTTCTGTGTTTCATCAAAACTCTGATAGTCCACGGATTACAGAATGCCACCAGAATTGCATCGGAATGTACTACTGGTCAACCAGGGAACGATCAAAGCGTGGACTGTTTTAGACATTACTCCCATGGAGGGAAGTGCGCATGGTGGCTGATGTATTCAATACCGATGCAATTTCCGTGTTTCATCAACACTTTGATAGTCCACAGATTACAGAATACCACCAGATGTGAATTGGAAACTACCACTGGTCTTCCAGGGAACGATCAAAGCGTAGACTGCTTGAGACATTACTAACATGGAGGAAAGTGCGCATGGTGACTGTTGTATTCAATCCCGATGCAATTTCTGTGTTTCATGACACTCTGATACTCCACAGATTACAGAATGGCTCCAGATGTGCATCGGAAACTACTACTGGTCTTCCTAGGAACGATCCAAGCGTAGACTGTTAGAGACATTACTCCCATGGAGGAAAGTGCGCATGGTGACTGTTGTAATCAATCCCAATGCAATTACTGTGTTTCATCAACAATCAGTTAGTCCACAGATTTCAGAATGCCTCCAGATGTGCATCGGAAACAACTACTGGTCTTCCAGGGAACGATCAAAGCGTAGACAGTTTGAGACATACCTCCCGTGGAGGAAAGTGCGCATGGTGACTGTAGTATTCAATCCCGATGCAATTTCTGTGTTTCATCAACACACTGATAGTCCACGGATTACAGAATGCCACCAGGATTGCATCGGAAACTACTACTGGTCTTCCAGGGAATGATCAAATCGTGGACTGTTTCAGCCATTACTCCCATGGAGGAAAGTGCGCATGGTGACTGTTGTATTCAATCCCGATGCAATTTCTGTGTTTCATCAACTCTCTGATAGTCCACAGATTACAGAATGCCACCAGATGTGCATCGGAAACTACTACTGGTCATCGGGGGAACGATCAAAGCGTAGACTGTTTAAGACATTACTCCTGTGGAGAAAAGTGCGCATGGTGACTGTTGTATTCAATACCGATGCAATTTCTGTGTTTCGTCAACACTCTGATAGTCCACAGATTACAGAACGCCACCAGAAGTGCATCGGAAACAACTACTTGTGTTCCAGGGAACGATCAAAGCGTAGACTGTTTGAGACATTACTCCTGTGGTGGAAAGTGTGCATGGTGACTGTTGTATTCAATCCCAATGCAATTTCTGTGTTTCATCAACACTCTGATAGTCCACAGATTACAGAATGCCACCAGATGTGCATCGGAAACTTCTACTGGTCTTCCAGGGAACGATCAAAGCGTAGACTGTTTGAGACATTACTCCCGTGGAGGGAAGTGCGCATGGTGACTGTTGTATTCAATCCCGATGCAATTTCTGTGTTTCATCAACACTCTGATAATCCACAGATTACAGAATGCCAGCAGATGCGCATAGGAAACTACTACTGGTCTTCCAGGGAACGATCAAAGCGTGGACTGTTTCAGACATTACTCCCATGGAGGAAAGTGCGTATTGTGACTGTTGTATTAAATCCCGATGCAATTTCTATGTTTCATCAACACTCTGATAGTCCACAGATTACAGAATGCCACCAGATAAGCATCGGAAACTACCACTGGTCTTCCAGGGAACGATCAAAGCGTAGACTGTTTGAGACATTACTAACATGGAGGACAGAGCGCATGATGACTGTTGTATTCAATACCAATGCAATTACTGTGTTTCATCAACACCTTGATTGTCCACAGATTACAGAATGCCTCCAAATGTGCATCGGAAACTACTACTGGTCTTCCAGGACACGATCGAACCGTAAACTCTTGGAGACATTACCACCATGGAGGTAGGTGCGCATGGTGACTGTTGTATTCAATCCCGATGCAATTTCTGTGTTTCATGACACTCTGATACTCCACAGATTACAGAATGGCTCCAGATGTGCATCGTAAACTACTACTGGTCTTCCTGGGAACGATCCAAGCGTAGACTGTTAGAGACATAACTCCCATGGAGGAAAGTGCGCATGGTGAAAGTTGTAATCAATCCCAATGCAATTTCTGTGTTTCATCAACACTCTGATAGTCCACAGATTACAGAATGCCTTCAGATGTGCATCGGAAACTACTACTGGTCTTCCAGGGAACGATCAAAGCGTAGACTGTAAGGGACATTACACATATGGAGGAAAGTGTTCATGGTGACTGTTGTATTCAATCCCGATGCAATATCTGTGTTTCATCAACACTTTGAAGGTCCACAGATTACAGAATGCCTCCAGATGTTCATCGGAACCTGCTACTGGTTTCCAGGGAACGATCAAAGCCTAGACTGTTTGAGACATTAATCCTGTGGAGGAAAGTGCGCGTGGTGACTGTTGTATTCAATCCCGATGCAATTTCTGTGTTTCATGACACTCTGATACACCACAGATTACAGAATGGCTCCAGATGTGCATCGGAAACTACTACTGGCCTTCCTGGGAACGATCCAAGCGTAGACAGTTAGAGACATTACTCCCATGGAGGAAAGTGCGCATGGTGACTGTTGTATTCAATCCCAATGCAATTTCTGTGTTTCATGAAACTCTGATACTCCACAGATTACAGAATGGCTCCAGATGTGCATCGGAAACTACTACTGGCCTTCCTGGGAACGATCCAAGCGTAGATTGTTAGAGACATAACTCCCATGGAGGAAAGTGCGCATGGTGACTGTTGTAATCAATCCCAATGCAATTTCTGTGTTTCATCAACAATCATTTAGTCGACAGATTTCAGAATGCAGCCAGATGTGCATCGGAAACTACTACTGTTCTTCCAGGGAACAATCAAAGCATAGACTGTTTGAGACATTAGTTCCATGGAGAAAGTGCGCATGGTGACTGTTGTATTCAATCCCGATGCAATTTCTGTGTTACATCAACACTCTGATAGTCCACAGATTACAGAATGCCTTCAGATGTGCATCGGAAACTACTACTGGTCTTCCAAGGAACGATCAAAACGTAGACTGTTAGGGACATTACACATATGGAGGAAAGTGTTCATGGTGAATGTTGTATTCAATCCCTATGCAATATCGGTGTTTCATCAACACTTTGAAGGTCCACAGATTACAGAATGCCTCCAGATGTTCATCGGAACCTGCTACTGGTGTCCAGGGAACGATCAAAGCGTAGACTGTTTGAGACATTACTCATGTGGAGGAAAGTGCGCATGGTGACTGTTGTATTCAATCCCGATGCAATTTCTGTGTTTCATCAACACTCTGATAGTCCACAGATTACAGAATGCCACCAGATGTGCATCGGAAACTGCTACTGATCTTCCAGGGAACGATCAAAGCGTGGACAGTTTGAGACATACCTCCCGTGGAGGAAAGTGCGCATGGTGACTGTCGTATTCAATCCCGATGCAATTTCTGTGTTTCATCAAAACTCTGATAGTCCACGGATTACAGAATGCCACCAGAATTGCATCGGAATGTACTACTGGTCAACCAGGGAACGATCAAAGCGTGGACTGTTTTAGACATTACTCCCATGGAGGGAAGTGCGCATGGTGGCTGATGTATTCAATACCGATGCAATTTCCGTGTTTCATCAACACTTTGATAGTCCACAGATTACAGAATACCACCAGATGTGTATTGGAAACTACCACTGGTCTTCCAGGGAACGATCAAAGCGTAGACTGCTTGAGACATTACTAACATGGAGGAAAGTGCGCATGGTGACTGTTGTATTCAATCCCGATGCAATTTCTGTGTTTCATGACACTCTGATACTCCACAGATTACAGAATGGCTCCAGATGTGCATCGGAAACTACTACTGGTCTTCCTAGGAACGATCCAAGCGTAGACTGTTAGAGACATTACTCCCATGGAGGAAAGTGCGCATGGTGACTGTTGTAATCAATCCCAATGCAATTACTGTGTTTCATCAACAATCAGTTAGTCCACAGATTTCAGAATGCCTCCAGATGTGCATCGGAAACAACTACTGGTCTTCCAGGGAACGATCAAAGCGTAGACAGTTTGAGACATACCTCCCGTGGAGGAAAGTGCGCATGGTGACTGTAGTATTCAATCCCGATGCAATTTCTGTGTTTCATCAACACACTGATAGTCCACGGATTACAGAATGCCACCAGGATTGCATCGGAAACTACTACTGGTCTTCCAGGGAATGATCAAATCGTGGACTGTTTCAGCCATTACTCCCATGGAGGAAAGTGCGCATGGTGACTGTTGTATTCAATCCCGATGCAATTTCTGTGTTTCATCAACTCTCTGATAGTCCACAGTTTACAGAATGCCACCAGATGTGCATCGGAAACTACTACTGGTCATCGGGGGAACGATCAAAGCGTAGACTGTTTAAGACATTACTCCTGTGGAGGAAAGTGCGCATGGTGACTGTTGTATTCAATACCGATGCAATTTCTGTGTTTCGTCAACACTCTGATAGTCCACAGATTACAGAACGCCACCAGAAGTGCATCGGAAACAACTACTTGTGTTCCAGGGAACGATCAAAGCGTAGACTGTTTGAGACATTACTTCCGTGGAGGGAAGTGCGCATGGTGACTGTTGTATTCAATACCGATGCAATTTCTGTGTTTCATCAACACTCTGATAATACACAGATTACAGAATGCCAGCAGATGCGCATAGGAAACTACTACTGGTCTTCCAGGGAACGATCAAAGCGTGGACTGTTTCAGACATTACTCCCATGGAAGAAAGTGCGTATTGTGACTGTTGTATTAAATCCCGATGCAATTACTATGTTTCATCAACACTCTGATAGTCCACAGATTACAGAATGCCACCAGATAAGCATCGGAAACTACTACTGGTCTTCCAGGGAACGATCAAAGCGTAGACTGTTTGAGACATTACTAACATGGAGGAAAGTGCGCATGATGACTGTTGTATTCACTCCCAATGCAATTACTGTGTTTCATCCACACCTTGATAGTCCACAGATTACAGAATGCCTCCAAATGTGCATCGGAAACTACTACTTATCTTCCAGGACACGATCGAACCGTAAACTCTTGGAGACATTACCCCCATGGAGGTAGGTGCGCATGGTGACTGTTGTATTCAATCCCGATGCAATTTCTGTGTTTCATGACACTCTGATACTCCACAGATTACAGAATGGCTCCAGATGTGCATCGTAAACTACTACTGGTCTTCCTGGGAACGATCCAAGCGTAGACTGTTAGAGACGTAACTCCCATGGAGGAAAGTGCGCATGGTGAAAGTTGTAATCAATCCCAATGCAATTTCTGTGTTTCATCAACACTCTGATAGTCCACAGATTACAGAATGCCTTCAGATGTGCATCGGAAACTACTACTGGTCTTCCAGGGAACGATCAAAGCGTAGACTGTAAGGGACATTACACTTATGGAGGAAAGTGTTCATGGTGACTGTTGTATTCAATCCCGATGCAATATCTGTGTTTCATCAACACTTTGAAGGTCCACAGATTACAGAATGCCTCCAGATGTTCATCGGAACCTGCTACTGGTTTCCAGGGAACGATCAAAGCCTAGACTGTTTGAGACATTACTCCTGTGGAGGAAAGTGCGCATGTTGACTGTTGTATTCACTCCCAATGCAATTACTGTGTTTCATCCACACCTTGATAGTCCACAGATTACAGAATGCCTCCAAATGTGCATCGGAAACTACTACTGGTCTTCCAGGACACGATCGAACCGTAAACTCTTGGAGACATTACCCCCATGGAGGTAGGTGCGCATGGTGACTGTTGTATTCAATCCCGATGCAATTTCTGTGTTTCATGACACTCTGATACTCCACAGATTACAGAATGGCTCCAGATGTGCATCGTAAACTACTACTGGTCTTCCTGGGAACGATCCAAGCGTAGACTGTTAGAGACATAACTCCCATGGAGGAAAGTGCGCATGGTGAAAGTTGTAATCAATCCCAATGCAATTTCTGTGTTTCATCAACACTCTGATAGTCCACAGATTACAGAATGCCTTCAGATGTGCATCGGAAACTACTACTGGTCTTCCAGGGAACGATCAAAGCGTAGACTGTAAGGGACATTACACTTATGGAGGAAAGTGTTCATGGTGACTGTTGTATTCAATCCCGATGCAATATCTGTGTTTCATCAACACTTTGAAGGTCCACAGATTACAGAATGCCTCCAGATGTTCATCGGAACCTGCTACTGGTTTCCAGGGAACGATCAAAGCCTAGACTGTTTGAGACATTACTCCTGTGGAGGAAAGTGCGCATGGTGACTGTTGTATTCAATCCCGATGCAATTTCTGTGTTTCATGACACTCTGATACACCACAGATTACAGAATGGCTCCAGATGTGCATCGGAAACTACTACTGGTCTTCCTGGGAACGATCCAAGCGTAGACTGTTAGAGACATTACTCCCATGGAGGAAAGTGCGCATGGTGACTGTTGTATTCAATCCCAATGCAATTTCTGTGTTTCATGAAACTCTGATACTCCACAGATTACAGAATGGCTCCAGATGTGCATCGGAAACTACTACTGGCACTCCTGGGAACGATCCAAGCGTAGACTGTTAGAGACATAACTCCCATGGAGGAAAGTGCGCATGGTGACTGTTGTAATCAATCCCAATGCAATTTCTGTGTTTCATCAACAATCATTTAGTCGACAGATTTCAGAATGCCTCCAGATGTGCATCGTAAACTACTACTGGTCTTCCAGGGAACAATCAAAGCATAGACTGTTTGAGACATTAGTTCCATGGAGAAAGTGCGCATGGAGACTGTTGTATTCAATCCCGATGCAATTTCTGTGTTACATCAACACTCTGATAGTCCACAGATTACAGAATGCCTTCAGATGTGCATCGGAAACTACTACTGGTCTTCCAGGGAACGATCAAAGCGTAGACTGTTAGGGACGTTACACATATGGAGGAAAGTGTTCATGGTGACTGTTGTATTCAATCCCGATGCAATATCGGTGTTTCATCAACACTTTGAAGGTCCACAGATTACAGAATGCCTCCAGATGTTCATCGGAACCTGCTACTGGTGTCCAGGGAACGATCAAAGCGTAGACTGTTTGAGACATTACTCCTGTGGAGGAAAGTGCGCATGGTGACTGTTGTATTCAATCCCGATGCAATTTCTGTGTTTCATCAACACTGTGATAGTCCACAGATTACAGAATGCCACCAGATGTGCATCGGAAACTGCTACTGATCTTCCAGGGAACGATCAAAGCTTGGACAGTTTGAGACATACCTCCCGTGGAGGAAAGTGCGCATGGTGACTTTCGTATTCAATCCCGATGCAATTTCTGTGTTTCATCAAAACTCTGATAGTCCACGGATTACAGAATGCCACCAGAATTGCATCGGAATGTACTACTGGTCATCCAGGGAACGATCAAAGCGTAGACTGTTTGAGACATTACTCCTGTGGTGGAAAGTGTGCATGGTGACTGTTGTATTCAATCCCAATGCAATTTCTGTGTTTCATCAACACTCTGATAGTCCACAGATTACAGAATGCCACCAGATGTGCATCGGAAACTTCTACTGGTCTTAAAGGGAACGATCAAAGCGTAGACTGTTTGAGACATTACTCCCGTGGAGGGAAGTGCGCATGGTGACTGTTGTATTCAATCCCGATGCAATTTCTGTGTTTCATCAACACTCTGATAATCCACAGATTACAGAATGCCAGCAGATGCGCATCGGAAACTACTACTGGTCTTCCAGGGAACGATCAAAGCGTGGACTGTTTCAGACATTACTCCCATGGAGGAAAGTGCGTATTGTGACTGTTGTATTCAATCCCGATGCAATTTCTGTGTTTCATCAACACTCTGATAGTCCACAGATTACAGAATGCCTTCAGATGTGCTTCGGAAACTACTACTGGTCTTGCAGGGAACGATCAAAGCGTAGACTGATAGGGACATTACTCACATGGAGGAAAGTGCTCATTGTGACAGTTGTATTCAATCCCTATGCAATATCTGTGTTTCATCAACACTTTGAAGGTCCACAGATTACAGAATGCCTCCAGATGTGCATCGGAACCTACTACTGGTATTCCATGGAACGATCAAAGCGTAGACTGTTTGAGACATTACTCCCATGGAGGATAGTGCGGATGGTGACTGTTGTATTCACTCCCAATGCAATTTTTGTGTTTCATCAACACTCTGATAATCCACAGATTACAGATGTGCATCGTAAACTACTACTGGTCTTCCAGGGAATGATCAAAGCGTAGACTGTATAAGACATTACTCCCATGGAGGAAAGTGCGCATGGTGACTGTTGTATTCAATCCCGATGCAATTTCTGTGTCTCATCAACACTCTGATAGTCCACGGATTACAGAATGCCTCCAGAAGTGAATTGGAAACTACCACTGGTCTTCCAGGGAACGATCAAAGCGTAGACTGTTTGAGACATTACTAACATGGAGGAAAGTGCGCATGGTGAATATTGTATTCAGTCCCGATGCATCTTCTGTGTTTCATCAACACTCTGATAGTGCACAGGTTACAGAATGACTCTAGATGTGCATCGGAAACAACTACTGGTCTTCCAGGGAACGATCAAAGCGTAAACTCTTTGAGACATTACTCACATAGAGGAAGGTGCCCATGGTGACTGTTTTATTCAATCCCGAAGCAATTTCAGTGTTTCATCAACACTCTGATACTCCACAGATTACAGAATGGCTCCAGATGTGCATCGGAAACTACTACTGGTCTTCCTGGGAACGATCCAATCGTAGACTGTTAGAGACATTACTTCCATGGAGGAAAGTGCGCATGGTGACTGTTGTAATCAATCCCAATGCAATTTCTGTGTTCATGAACACTCTGATACTCCACAGATTACAGAATGGTTCCAGATGTGCATCGGAAACTACTACTGGTCTTCCTGGGAACGATCCAAGCGTAGACTGTTAGAGACATTACTCCCATGGAGGAAAGTGCGCATGGTGACTGCTGTAATCAATCCCAATGCAATTTCTGTGTTTCATCAACAATCAGTTAGTCCACAGATTTCTGAATGCCTCCAGATGTGCATCGGAAACTACTACTGGTCTTCCAGGGAACAATCAAAGCGTAGACTGTTTGAGAGATTACTTCCGTGGAGAAAGTGCGCATGGTGACTGTTGTATTCAATCCCGATGCAATTTCTGTGTTTCATCAACACTCTGATAGTCCACAGATTACACAATGCCACCAGATGTGCATCAGATACTACTACTGGTCCACCAGGGAACGATCAAAACGTAGACTGTTTGAGACATTACTTCCAAGGAGGAAAGTGCGGATGGTGACTGTTGTATTCAATCCCGATGCAATTTCTGTGTTTCATCAACACTCTGATGGTCCACAGATTACAGAATGCCTCCAGATGTGCATCGGACACTACTACTGGTCTTCCAGGGAACGATCAAAGCGTAGACTGTTAGGGACATTACTCATATGAAGGAAAGTGTTCAAGGTGACTGTTGTATTCAATCCCGATGCAATATCTGTGTTTCATCAACACTTTGAAGGTCCACAGATTACAGAATGCCTCCAGATGTGCATCGGAAACTACTACTGGTTTTCCAGGGAACGATCAAAGTGTAGACTGTTTGAGACATTACTCCTGTGGAGGAAAGTGCGAATGGTGACTGTTGTATTCAATCCCGATGCAATTTCTGTGTTTCATCAACACTCTGATAGTCCACAGATTACAGATTGCCACCAGATGTGCATCGGAAACTGCTACTCGTCTTCCAGGGAACGATCAAAGCGTAGACAGTTTGAGACATACCTCCCGTGGAGGAAAGTGCGCATGGTGACTGTTGTATTCAATCCCGATGCAATTTCTGTGTTTCATCATCTCTCTGATAGCCCACAGATTACAGAATGCCTCCAGATGTGCATCGGAAACTACTACTGGTCTTCCAGGGAACGATCAAATTGTAGACTGTTTCAGACATTACTCCCATGCAGGAAAATTGCGGATTGTGAATGTTGTATTCACTGCCGGTGCAATTTCTGTGCTTCATCAACACATTGAAGGTCCACACATTACAGAATGCCACCAGATTTTCATCGGAAACTACCACTGGTCTTCCAGGGAACGATCAAAGCGTAGACTGTTTGAGACATTACTTCCATGGAGGAAAGTGCTGATGGTGACTGTTGCATTCAATCCCGATGCAATTTCTGTGTTTCATCAACTCTCTGATAGTCCACAAATTACACAATGCCACCAGATGTACATCCGGAACTACTACTGGTCTTCCAGGGAACGATCAAAGCGTAGACTGTTTGAGACATTACTCCCGTGGAGGAAAGTGCGCATGGTGACTGTTGTATTCAATCCCGATGCAATTTCTGTGATTCATGAACACTCTGATAGTCCACAGATTACAGAATGCCACCAGATGTGCATCTGAAACTACTACTGGTCTTCCAGGGAACGATCAAAGCGTAGACTGTTTGAGACATTACTCCCATGGAGGAAAGTGAGAATGGTGACTGTTGTATTCACCTCCGATGCAATTTTTGTGTTTCATCAACACTCTGATAGTCCACAGATTACAGAATGCCACAAGATGTGAATTAGAAACTACCACTGGTCTTTCAGGGAACGATCAAAGCGTAGACTGCTTGAGACATTACTAACATGGAGGAAAGTGCGCATGGTGACTGTTGTATTCAATCCCGATGCAATTTCTGTGTTTCATTAACACTCTGATAGTCCACAGATTACAGAATGCCACCAGATGTGCATCGGAAACAACTACTGGTGTCCCAGGGAACGATCAAAGCGTAGACTGTTTGAGACATTACTCCCATGGAGGAAGGTGCGCATGGTGACTGTTGTATTCAATCCCGATGCAATTTCTATGTTTCATCAACACTCTGATACTCCACAGATTACAGAATGCCTCCAGATGTGCATCGGAAACTACTACTGGTCTTCCAGGGAACAATCAAAGCGTAGACTGTTTGAGACATTACGTCCGTGGAGAAAGTGCGCATGGTGACTGTTGTATTCAATCCCGATGCAATTTCTGTGTTTCATCAACACTCTGATAGACCACAGATTACAGAATGCCTCCAGATGTGCATCGGAAACTACTACTGGTCCTCTAGGGAACGATCAAATTGTACACTGTTTCAGATATTACTCCCATGTAGGAAAGTGCGGATTGTGATTGTTCTATTCACTCCCGCTGCAATTTCTGTGTTTCATCAACACATTGAAGGTCCACAGATTACAGAATGCCACCAGATTTTCATCGGAAACTACTACTGATATTCCAGGGAACGATCAAATCGTAGACTGTGTGAGACATTACTCTCATGGAAGAAAGTGCGCATGGTGACTGTTGTATTCAATCCCGATGAAATTTCTGTGTTTCATCAACACTATGATAGTCATCAGATTATAGAATGCCTCCAGATGTGCATCAGAAACAACTACTGGTCCTCCAGGGAACGATCAAAGCGTAGACTGTTTGAGACATTAGTTCCAAGGAGGAAAGTGCGGATGGTGACTGTTGTATTCAATCCCGATGCTGTTTCTGTGTTTCATCAACACTCTGATAATCCACAAATTACACAATGCCACCAGATGTACATCCGGAACTACTACTTGTCTTCCAGGGAACGATCAAAGCGTAGACTGTTTGAGACATTACTCCCGTGGAGGAAAGTGCGCATGGTGACTGTTGTATTCAATCCCGATGCAATTTCTGTGTCTCATCAACACTCTGATAGTCCACAGATTACAGAATGCCTCCAGAAGTGAATTGGAAACTACCACTGGTCTTCCAGGGAACGATCAAAGCGTAGACTGTTTGAGACATTACTAACATGGAGGAAAGTGCGCATGGTGAATATTGTATTCAGTCCCGATGCATCTTCTGTGTTTCATCAACACTCTGATAGTGCACAGGTTACAGAATGACTCTAGATGTGCATCGGAAACAACTACTGGTCTTCCAGGGAACGATCAAAGCGTAAACTCTTTGAGACATTACTCACATAGAGGAAGGTGCCCATTGTGACTGTTTTATTCAATCCCGAAGCAATTTCAGTGTTTCATCAACACTCTGATACTCCACAGATTACAGAATGGCTCCAGATGTGCATCGGAAACTACTCCTGTCTTCCTGGGAACGATCCAATCGTAGACTGTTAGAGACATTACTTCCATGGAGGAAAGTGCGCATGGTGACTGTTGTAATCAATCCCAATGCAATTTCTGTGTTCATGAACACTCTGATACTCCACAGATTACAGAATGGTTCCAGATGTGCATCGGAAACTACTACTGGTCTTCCTGGGAACGATCCAAGCGTAGACTGTTAGAGACATTACTCCCATGGAGGAAAGTGCGCATGGTGACTGCTGTAATCAATCCCAATGCAATTTCTGTGTTTCATCAACAATCAGTTAGTCCACAGATTTCTGAATGCCTCCAGATGTGCATCGGAAACTACTACTGGTCTTCCAGGGAACAATCAAAGCGTAGACTGTTTGAGAGATTACTTCCGTGGAGAAAGTGCGCATGGTGACTGTTGTATTCAATCCCGATGCAATTTCTGTGTTTCATCAACACTCTGATAGTCCACAGATTACACAATGCCACCAGATGTGCATCAGATACTACTACTGGTCCACCAGGGAACGATCAAAGCGTAGACTGTTTGAGACATTACTTCCAAGGAGGAAAGTGCGGATGGTGACTGTTGTATTCAATCCCGATGCAATTTCTGTGTTTCATCAACACTCTGATGGTCCACAGATTACAGAATGCCTCCAGATGTGCATCGGACACTACTACTGGTCTTCCAGGGAACGATCAAAGCGTAGACTGTTAGGGACATTACTCATATGAAGGAAAGTGTTCAAGGTGACTGTTGTATTCAATCCCGATGCAATATCTGTGTTTCATCAACACTTTGAAGGTCCACAGATTACAGAATGCCTCCAGATGTGCATCGGAAACTACTACTGGTTTTCCAGGGAACGATCAAAGTGTAGACTGTTTGAGACATTACTCCTGTGGAGGAAAGTGCGAATGGTGACTGTTGTATTCAATCCCGATGCAATTTCTGTGTTTCATCAACACTCTGATAGTCCACAGATTACAGATTGCCACCAGATGTGCATCGGAAACTGCTACTCGTCTTCCAGGGAACGATCAAAGCGTAGACAGTTTGAGACATACCTCCCGTGGAGGAAAGTGCGCATGGTGACTGTTGTATTCAATCCCGATGCAATTTCTGTGTTTCATCATCTCTCTGATAGCCCACAGATTACAGAATGCCTCCAGATGTGCATCGGAAACTACTACTGGTCTTCCAGGGAACGATCCAATTGTAGACTGTTTCAGACATTACTCCCATGCAGGAAAATTGCGGATTGTGAATGTTGTATTCACTGCCGGTGCAATTTCTGTGCTTCATCAACACATTGAAGGTCCACACATTACAGAATGCCACCAGATTTTCATCGGAAACTACCACTGGTCTTCCAGGGAACGATCAAAGCGTAGACTGTTTGAGACATTACTTCCATGGAGGAAAGTGCTGATGGTGACTGTTGCATTCAATCCCGATGCAATTTCTGTGTTTCATCAACTCTCTGATAGTCCACAAATTACACAATGCCACCAGATGTACATCCGGAACTACTACTGGTCTTCCAGGGAACGATCAAAGCGTAGACTGTTTGAGACATTACTCCCGTGGAGGAAAGTGCGCATGGTGACTGTTGTATTCAATCCCGATGCAATTTCTGTGATTCATGAACACTCTGATAGTCCACAGATTACAGAATGCCACCAGATGTGCATCTGAAACTACTACTGGTCTTCCAGGGAACGATCAAAGCGTAGACTGTTTGAGACATTACTCCCATGGAGGAAAGTGAGAATGGTGACTGTTGTATTCACCTCCGATGCAATTTTTGTGTTTCATCAACACTCTGATAGTCCACAGATTACAGAATGCCACAAGATGTGAATTACAAACTACCACTGGTCTTTCAGGGAACGATCAAAGCGTAGACTGCTTGAGACATTACTAACATGGAGGAAAGTGCGCATGGTGACTGTTGTATTCAATCCCGAAGCAATTTCTGTGTTTCATTAACACTCTGATAGTCCACAGATTACAGAATGCCACCAGATGTGCATCGGAAACAACTACTGGTGTCCCAGGGAACGATCAATGCGTAGACTGTTTGAGACATTACTCCCATGGAGGAAGGTGCGCATGGTGACTGTTGTATTCAATCCCGATGCAATTTCTATGTTTCATCAACACTCTGATACTCCACAGATTACAGAATGCCTCCAGATGTGCATCGGAAACTACTACTGGTCTTCCAGGGAACAATCAAAGCGTAGACTGTTTGAGACATTACGTCCGTGGAGAAAGTGCGCATGGTGACTGTTGTATTCAATCCCGATGCAATTTCTGTGTTTCATCAACACTCTGATAGACCACAGATTACAGAATGCCTCCAGATGTGCATCGGAAACTACTACTGGTCTTCTAGGGAACGATCAAATTGTAGACTGTTTCAGACATTATTCCTATGTAGGAAAGTGCGGATTGTGATTGTTGTATTCACTCCCGCTGCAATTTCTGTGTTTCATCAACACATTGAAGGTCCACAGATTACAGAATGCCACCAGATTTTCATCGGAAACTACTACTGATATTCCAGGGAACGATCAAATCGTAGACTGTTTGAGACATTACTCTCATGGAAGAAAGTGCGCATGGTAACTGTTGTATTCAATCCCGATGCAATTTCTGTGTTTCATCAACACTCTGTTAGTCCACAGATTATAGAATGCCTCCAGATGTGCATCAGAAACAACTACTGGTCCTCCAGGGAACGATCAAAGCGTAGACTGTTTGAGACATTACTTCCAAGGAGGAAAGTGCAGATGGTGACTGTTTTATTCAATCCCGATGCAATTTCTGTGTTTCATCAACACTCTGATAATCCACAAATTACACAATGCCACCAGATGTACATCCGGAACTACTACTGGTCTTCCAGGGAACGATCAAAGCGTAGACTGTTTGAGACATTACTCCCGTGGAGGAAAGTGCGCATGGTGACTGTTGTATTCAATCCCGATGCAATTTCTGTGATTCATGAACACTCTGATAGTCCACAGATTACAGAATGCCACCAGATGTGCATCGGAAACTACTACTGGTCTTCCAGGGAACGATCAAAGCGTAGACTGTTTGAGACACTACTCCCATGGAGGATAGTGCGGATGGTGACTGTTGTATTCACTCCCGATGCAATTTTTGTGTTTCATCAACACTCTGATAATCCACAGATTAGAGATGTGCATCGTAAACTACTACTGGTCTTCCAGGGAATGATCAAAGCGTAGACTGTTTGAGACATTACTCCCATGGAGGAAAGTGCGCATGGTGACTGTTGTATTCAATCCCGATGCAACTGCTGTGTTTCGTCAACACTCTGATAGTCCACAAATTAAAGAATGCCACCAGTTGTGCATCGGAAACCACTACTGGTCTTCCAGGGAACGATCAAATTGTAGACAGTTTCAGACATTACTCCCATGGAGGAGAGTGCGCATGGTTACTGTTGTATTCAATCCCAATGCAATTTCTGTGTTACATCAACACTCTGATAGTCCGCAGATTACAGAATGCCTCCTGAAGTGAATTGGAAACTACCACTGGACTTCCAGGGAACGATCAAAGCGTAGACTGTTTGAGACATTACTAACATGGAGGAAAGTGCGCATGGTGTCTGTTGTATTCAATCCCGATGCAATTTCTGTGTTTCATCAACACTCTGATAGTGCACAGATTACAGAATGACTCTAGATGTGCATCGGAAACTACTACTGGTCTTCCAGGGAACGATCAAAACGTAAACTCTTTGAGACATTACTCCCATGGAGGAAGTTGCGCATGTCGACTGTTGTATTCAATCCCGATGCAATTTCTGTGCTTCATGAACACTCTGATACTCCACAGATTACAGAATGGTTCCAGATGTGCATCGGAAATTACTACTGGTCTTCCTGGGAACGATCCAAGCGTAGACTGTTAGAGACATTACTCCCATGGAGGAAAGTGCGCATGGTGACTGTTGTAATCAATCCCAATGCAATTTCTGTGTTTCATCAACAATCAGTTAGTCCACAGATTTCTGAATGCCTCCAGATGTGCATCGGAAACTACTACTGGTCTTCCAGGGAACAATCAAAACGTAGACTGTTTGAGACATTACGTCCGTGGAGAAAGTGCGCATGGTGACTGTTGTATTCAATCCCGATGCAATTTCTGTGTTTCATCAACACTCTGATAGACCACAGATTACAGAATGCCTCCAGATGTGCATCGGACACTACTACTGGTCTTCTAGGGAACGATCAAATTGTAGACTGTTTCAGATATTACTCCCATGTAGGAAAGTGCGGATTGTGATTGTTGTATTCACTCCCGCTGCAATTTCTGTGTTTCATCAACACATTGAAGGTCCACAGATTACAGAATGCCACCAGATTTTCATCGGAAACTACTACTGATATTCCAGGGAACGATCAAATCGTAGACTGTGTGAGACATTACTCTCATGGAAGAAAGTGCGCATGGTGACTGTTGTATTCAATCCCGATGCAATTTCTGTGTTTCATCAACACTATGTTAGTCCACAGATTATAGAGTGCCTCCAGATGTGCATCAGAAACAACTACTGGTCCTCCAGGGAACGATCAAAGCGTAGACCGTTTGAGACATTACTTCCAAGGAGGAAAGTGCGGATGGTGACTGTTGTATTCAATCCCGATGCTATTTCTGTGTTTCATCAACACTCTGATAATCCACAAATTACACAATGCCACCAGATGTACATCCGGAACTACTACTGGTCTTCCAGGGAACGATCAAAGCGTAGACTGTTTGAGACATTACTCCCGTGGAGGAAAGTGCGCATGGTGACTGTTGTATTCAATCCCGATGCAATTTCTGTGATTCATGAACACTCTGATAGTCCACAGATTACAGAATGCCACCAGATGTGCATCGGAAACTACTACTGGTCTTCCAGGGAACGATCAAAGCGTAGACTGTTTGAGACATTACTGCCATGGAGGATAGTGCGGATGGTGACTGTTGTATTCACTCCCGATGCAATTTTTGTGTTTCATCAACACTCTGATAATCCACAGATTACAGTAGTGCATCGTAAACTACTACTGGTCTTCCAGGGAATGATCAAAGCGTAGACTGTTTGAGACATTACTCCCGTGGAGGAAAGTGCGCATGGTGACTGTTGTATTCAATCCCGATGCAACTGCTGTGTTTCGTCAACACTCTGATAGTCCACAGATTACAGAATGCCACCAGTTTTGCATCGGAACCCACTACTGGTCTTCCAGGGAACGATCAAATTGTAAACTGTTTCAGACATTACTGCCAAGTAGGAAAGGGCGGATTGTGACTGTTGTATTCACTCCGAGGCAATTTCTGTGTTTTATCAACACTTTGAAGGTCCACAGATATCACAATGCCTCCAGATGTGTATCGGAAACTTCTACTGATATTCCAGGGAACGATCAAATCGTAGACTGTTTGAGACATTACTCCCATGGAGGAAAGTGCGCATGGTGACTGTTGTATTCAATCCCGATGCAATTTATGTGTCTCATCAACACTCTGATAGTCCACAGATTACAGAATGCCTCCAGAAGTGAATTGGAAACTACCACTGGTCTTCCAGGGAACGATCAAAGCGTAGACTGTTTGAGACACTACTAACATGGAGGAAAGTGCGCATGGTGAATATTGTATTCAATCCCGATGCATTTTCTGTGTTTCATCAACACTCTGATAGTGCACAGGTTACAGAATGACTCTAGATGTGCATCGGAAGCAACTACTGGTCTTCCAGGGAACGATCAAAGCGTAAACTCTTTGAGACATTACTCCCATAGAGGAAGGTGCGCATGGTGACTGTTGTATTCAATCCCGAAGCAATTTCAGTGTTTCATCAACACTCTGATACTCCACAGATTACAGAATGGCTCCAGATGTGCATCGGAAACTACTACTGGTCTTCCTGGGAACGATCCAATCGTAGACTGTTAGAGACATTACTTCCATGGAGGAAAGTGCGCATGGTGACTGTTGTAATCAATCCCAATGCAATTTCTGTGTTTCATGAACACTCTGATACTCCACAGATAACAGAATGGTTCCAGATGTGCATCGGAAACTACTACTGGTCTTACTGGGAACGATCCAAGCGTACACTGTTAGAGACATTACTCCGTTGGAGGAAAGTGCGCATGGTGGCTGCTGTAATCAATCCCAATGCAATTTCTGTGTTTCATCAACAATCAGTTAGTCCACAGATTTCTGAATGCCTCCAGATGTGCATCTGAAACTACTACTGGTCTTCCAGGGAACAATCAAAGCGTAGACTGTTTGAGACATTACTTCCGTGGAGAAAGTGCGCATGGTGACTGTTGTATTCAATCCCGATGCAATTTCTGTGTTTCATCAACACTCTGATAGTCCACAGATTACACAATGCCACCAGATGTGCATCAGAAACTACTACTGGTCCTCCAGGGAACGATCAAAGCGTAGACTGTTTGAGACATTACTTCCAAGGAGGAAAGTGCGGATGGTGACTGTTGTATTCAATTCAGATGCAATTTCTGTGTTTCATCAACACTCTGATAGTCCACAGATTTCAGAATGCCTCCAGATGTGCATCGGAAACTACTACTGGTCTTCCAGGGAACGATCAAAGCGTAGACTGTTAGGGACATTACTCATATGGAGGAAAGTACGCAAGGTGACTGTTGTATTCAATCCCGATGCAATATCTGTGTTTCATCAACACTTTGAAGGTCCACAGTTTACAGAGTGCCTCCAGATGTGCATCGGAAACTACTACTGGTTTTCCAGGGAACGATCAAAGTGTAGACTGTTTGAGACATTACTCCTGTGGAGGAAAGTGCGAATGGTGACTGTTGTATTCAATCCCGATGCAATTTCTGTGTTTCATCAACACTCTGATAGTCCACAGATTACAGAATGCCACCAGATGTGCATCGGAAACTGCTACTGGTCTTCCAGCGAACGATCAAAGCGTAGACAGTTTGAGACATACCTCCCGTGGAGGAAAGTGCGCATGGTGACTGTTGTATTCAATCCCGATGCAATTTCTGTGTTTCATCATCTCTCTGATAGCCCACAGATTACAGAATGCCTCCAGATGTGCATCGGAAACTACTACTGGTCTTCCAGGGAACGATCAAATTGTAGACTGTTTCAGACATTACTCCCATGCAGGAAAATTGCGGATTGTGACTGTTGTATTCACTGCCGGTGCAATTTCTGTGTTTCATCAACACATTGAAGGTCCACAGATTACAGAATGCCACCAGATTTTCATCGGAAACTACCACTGGTCTTCCAGGGAACGATCAAAGCGTAGACTGTTTGAGACATTACTCCCATGGAGGAAAGTGCGGATGGTGACTGTTGCATTCAATCCCGATTCAATTTCTGTGTTTCATCAACTCTCTGATAGTCCACAAATTACACAATGCCACCAGATGTACATCCGGAACTACTACTGGTCTTCCAGGAACGATCAAAGCGTAGACTGTTTGAAACATTACTCCCGTGGAGGAAAGTGCGCATGGTGACTGTTGTATTCAATCCCGATGCAATTTCTGTGATTCATGAAGACTCTGATAGTCCACAGATTACAGAATGCCACCAGATGTGCATCTGAAACTACTACTGGTCTTCCAGGGAACGTTTAAAGCGTAGACTGTTTGAGACATTACTCCCATGGAGGAAAGTGAGAATGGTGACTGTTGTATTCACTCCCGATGCAATTTTTGTGTTTCATCAACACTCTGATTGTCCACAGATTACAGATGTGCATCGGAAACTACTACTGGTCTTCCAGGGAACGATCAAAGCGTAGACTGTTTCAGATATTACTCCCATTTAGGAAAGTGCGCATGGTGACTGTTGTATTCAATCCCGATGCAATTTCTGTGTTTTATCAACACTCTGATAGTCCACAGATTACAGAATGCCACCAGTTGTGCATCGGAAACCACTACACGTCTTCCAGGGATCGATCAAATTGTAGACTGTTTCAGACATTACTGCCAAGTAGGAAAGTGCGGATTGTGACTGTTGTATTCACTCCCGAGGCAATTTCTGTGTTTCATCAACACTTTGAAGGTCCACAGATTACAGAATGCCTCCAGATGTGTATCGGAAACTACTACTGATATTCCAGGGAACGATCAAAGCGTAGACTGTTTGAGACATTACTCCTGTGGAGGAAAGTGCGCATGGTGACTGTTGTATTCAATCCCGATGCAATTTCTATGTTTCATCAACACTCTGATAGTCCACAGATTACAGAATGCCACCAGATGCGCATCGGAAACTGCTACTGGTCTTCCAGGGAACGATCAAAGCGTAGACAGTTTGAGACATACCTCCCGTGGAGGAAAGTGCGCATGGTGACTGTCGTATTCAATCCCGATGCAATTTCTGTGTTTCATCAACACTCTGATACTCCACAGATTACAGAATGCCTCCAGATGTGCATCGGAAACAACTACTGGTCTTCCTGGGAACGATCCAAGCGTAGACAGTTAGAGACAGTACTCCCATGGAGGAAAGTGCGCATGGTGACTGTTGTATTCAATCCCGATGCAATTTCTGTGTTTCATCAACACTCTGATAGTCCACAGATTACAGAATGCCTCCTCATGTGCATCGGAAACTACTACTAGTCTTCCAGGGAACAGTGAAAGCGTAGACTGTTTGAGACATTACTTCCGTGGAGAAAGTGCGCATGGTGACTGTTGTATTCAATCCCGATGCAATTTCTGTGTTTCGTCAACACTCTGATAGTCCACAGATTACAGAATGCCACCAGATGTGTATCGGAAACTACTACTGATATTGCAGGGAACGATCAAATCGTAGACTGTTTGAGACATTACTCCCATGGAGGAAAGTGCGCATGGTGACTGTTGCATTCAATCCCGATGCAATTTCTGTGTTTCATCAACACTCTGATAGTCCACAGATTACAGAATGCCACCAGATGTGCATCGGAAACTACTATTGTTCTTCCAGGGAACGATCAAAGCGTGGACTGTTTCAGACATTACTGTCCTGGAGGAAATTGCGCATGGTGACTGTTGTATTCAATCCCGATGCAATTTCTGTGTTTCATCAACACTCAGATAGTCCACAGATTACAGAATGCCACCAGATGAGCATCGGAAACTATTACTGGTCTTATAGGGAACGATCAAAGCGTAGACAGTTTGATACATACCTCCCGTGGAGGAAAGTACGCATGGTGACTGTTGTATTCATTACCGATGCAATTTCTGTGTTTCGTCAACACTCTGATAGTCCACAGATTACAGAATGCCACCAGATGTGCAGCGGAAACAACTAATTGTGTTCCAGGGAACGATCAAAGCGTAGACTGTTTGAGACATTACTCCTGTGGTGGAAAGGGTGCATGGTGACTGTTGTATTCAATCCCAATGCAATTTCTGTGTTTCATCAACAATCAGTTAGTCCACAGATTTCAGAATGCCTCCAGATGTGCATCGGAAACTACTACTGGTCTTCCAGGGAACGATCAAAGCGTAGACTGTTGGAGACATTACTCCCATGGAGGAAAGTGCGCATGGTGACTGTTGTAATCAATCCCAATGCAATTTCAGTGTTTCATCAACAATCAGTTAGTCCACAGATTTCAGAATGCCTCCAGATGTGCATCGGAAACTACTACTGGTCTTCCAGGGAACAATCAAAGCGTAGACTGTTTGAGACATTACTCTCATGGAAGAAAGTGCGCATGGTGACTGTTGTATTCAATCCCGATGCAATTTCTGTGTTTCATCAACACTCTGTTAGTCCACAGATTATAGAATGCCTCCAGATGTGCATCAGAAACAACTACTGGTCCTCCAGGGAACGATCAAAGCGTAGACTGTTTGAGACATTACTTCCAAGGAGGAAAGTGCGGATGGTGACTTTTGTATTCAATCCCGATGCTATTTCTGTGTTTCATCAACACTCTGATAATCCACAAATTACACAGTGAGACCAGATGTACATCCGGAACTACTACTGGTCTTCCAGGGAACGATCAAAGCGTAGACTATTTGAGACATTACTCCCGTGGTGGAAAGTGCGCATGGTGACTGTTGTATTCAATCCCGATGCAATTTCTGTGATTCATGAACACTCTGATAGTCCACAGATTACAGAATGCCACCAGATGTGCATCGGAAACTACTACTGGTCTTCCAGGGAACGATCAAAGCGTAGACTGTTTGAGACATTACTGCCATGGAGGATAGTGCGGATGGTGACTGTTGTATTCACTCCCGATGCAATTTTTGTGTTTCATCAACACTCTGATAATCCACAGATTACAGATGTGCATCGTAAACTACTACTGGTCTTCCAGGGAATGATCAAAGCGTAGACTGTTTGAGACATTACTCCCATGGAGGAAAGTGCGCATGGTGACTGTTGTATTCAATCCCGATGCAACTGCTGTGTTTCGTCAACACTCTGATAGTCCACAGATTACAGAATGCCTCCAGAAGTGAATTGGAAACTACCACTGGTCTTCCAGGGAACGATCAAAGCGTAGACTGTTTGAGACATTACTAACATGGAGGAAAGTGCGCATGGTGAATATTGTATTCAATCCCGATGCATTTTCTGTGTTTCATCAACACTCTGATAGTGCACAGGTTACAGAATGACTCTAGATGTGCATCGGAAACAACTACTGGTCTTCCAAGGAACGATCAAAGCGTAAACTCTTCGAGA
This sequence comes from Schistocerca gregaria, assembly GCF_023897955.1. NCBI lineage: Eukaryota > Metazoa > Arthropoda > Insecta > Orthoptera > Acrididae > Schistocerca > Schistocerca gregaria. The sequence continues at coordinate 47,359,144 of NC_064928.1, read as the reverse complement.
CATTACTCCCATAGATGAAGGTGCGCATGGTGACTGTTGTATTCAATCCCGAAGCAATTTCAGTGTTTCATCAACACTCTGATACTCCACAGATTACAGAATGGCTCCAGAAGTGCATCGGAAACTACTACTGGTCTTCCTGGGAACGATCCAATCGTAGACTGTTAGAGACATTACTTCCATGGAGGAAAGTGCGCATGGTGACTGTTGTAATCAATCCCAATGCAATGACTCTAGATGTGCATCGGAAACAACTACTGGTCTTCCAAGGAACGATCAAAGCGTAAACTCTTTGAGACATTACTCCCATAGATGAAGGTGCGCATGGTGACTGTTGTATTCAATCCCGAAGCAATTTCAGTGTTTCATCAACACTCTGATACTCCACAGATTACAGAATGGCTCCAGAAGTGCATCGGAAACTACTACTGGTCTTCCTGGGAACGATCCAATCGTAGACTGTTAGAGACATTACTCCCATGGAGGAAAGTGCGCATGGTGACTGCTGTAATCAATCCCAATGCAATTTCTGTGTTTCATCAACAATCAGTTAGTCCACAGATTTCTGAATGCCTCCAGATGTGCATCTGAAACTACCACTGGTCTTCCAGGGAACAATCAAAGCGTAGACTGTTTGAGACATTACTTCCGTGGAGAAAGTGCGCATGGTGACTGTTGTATTCAATCCCGATGCAATTTCTGTGTTTCATCAACACTCTGATAGTCCACAGATTACACAATGCCACCAGATGTGCATCAGAAACTACTACTGGTCCTCCAGGGAACGATCAAAGCGTAGACTGTTTGAGACATTACTTCCAAGGAGGAAAGTGCGGATGGTGACTGTTGTATTCAATCCCGATGCAATTTCTGTGTTTCATCAACACTCTGATAGTCCACAGATTTCAGAATGCCTCCAGATGTGCATCGGAAATTACTACTGGTCTTCCAGGGAACGATCAAAGCGTAGACTGTTAGGGACATTACTCATATGGAGGAAAGTACGCAAGGTGACTGTTGTATACAATCCCGATGCAATTTTTGTGTTTCATCAACACTCTGATTGTCCACAGATTACAGATGTGCATTGGAAACTACTACTGGTCTTCCAGGGAACGATCAAAGCGTAGACTGTTTCAGATATTACTCCCATTTAGGAAAGTGCGCATGGTGACTGTTGTATTCAATCCCGATGCAATTTCTGTGTTTTATCAACACTCAGATATTCCACGGATTACAGAATGCCACCAGATGTGCATCGGAAACTACTACTGGTCTTCCAGGGAACGATCAAAGCGTAGACTGTTAGGGACATTACTCATATGGAGGAAAGTGCGCAAGGTGACTGTTGTATTAAATCCCGATGCAATATCTGTGTTTCATCAACACTTCGAATTTCCACAGATTACAGAATGCCTCCAGATGTGCATTGGAAACTACTACTGGTTTTCCAGGGAACGATCAAAGCGTAGACTGTTTGAGACATTACTCCTGTGGAGGAAAGTGCGAATGGTGACTGTTGTATTCAATCCCGATGCAATTTCTGTGTTTCATCAACACTCTGATAGTCCATAGATTACAGAATGCCACCAGATGTGCATCGGAAACTGCTACTGGTCTTCCAGGGAACGATCAAAGCGTATACAGTTTGAGACATACCTCCCGTGGAGGAAAGTGCGCATGGTGACTGTTGTATTCAATCCCGATGCAATTTCTGTGTTTCATCAACTCTCTGATAGCCCACAGTTTACAGAATGCTACCAGATGTGCATCGGAAACTACTACTGGTCTTCCAGGGAACGATCAAATTGTAGACTGTTTCAGACATTACTCCCATGCAGGAAAATTGCGGATTGTGACTGTTGTATTCACTGCCGGTTCAATTTCTGTGTTTTATCAACACATTGAAGGTCCACAGATTACAGAATGCCACCAGATTTTCATTGGAAACTACTACTGGTCTTCCAGGGAACGATCAAATCGTAGACTGTTTGAGACATTACTTCCATGGAGGAAAGTGCGGATGGTGACTGTTGCATTCAATCCCGATGCAATATCTGTGTTTCATCAACACTCTGATAATCCACAAATTACACATTGCCACCAGATGTACATCCGGAACTACTACTGGTCTTCCAGGGAACGATCAAAGAGTAGACTGTTTGAGACATTACTTCCATGGAGGAAAGTGCGGATGGTGACTGTTGCATTCAATCCCGATGCAATTTCTGTGTTTCATCAACACTCTGATAGTCCACAAATTACACAATGCCACCAGATGTACATCCGGAAATACTACTGGTCTTAGAGGGAACGATCAAAGCATAGAGTGTTTGAGACATTACTCCCGTGTAGGAAAGTGCGCATGGTGACTGTTGTATTCAATCCCGATGCAATTTCTGTGATTCATCAACACTCTGATAGTCCACAGATTATAGAATACCACCGGTTGTGCTTCGGAAACCACTACACGTCTTCCAGGGATCGATCAAATTGTAGACTGTTTCAGACATTACTGCCAAGTAGGAAAGTGCGGATTGTGACTGTTGTATTCACTCCCGAGGCAATTTCTGTGTTTCATCAACACTTTGAAGGTCCACAGATTACAGAATGCCTCCAGATGTGTATCGGAAACTACTACTGATATTCCAGGGAACGATCAAAGCGTAGACTGTTTGACACATTACTCCTGTGGAGGAAAGTGCGCATTGTGGCTGTTGTATTCAATCCCGATGCAATTTCTGTGTTTCATCAACACTCTGATAGTCCACAGATTACAGAATGCCACCAGATGCGCATCGGAAACTGTTACTGGTCTTCCAGGGAACGATCAAAGCGTAGACAGTTTGAGACATACCTCCCGTGGAGGAAAGTGCGCATGGTGACTGTCGTATTCATCCCGATGCAATTTCTGTGTTTCATCAACACTCTGATACTCCACAGATTACAGAATGCCTCCAGATGTGCATAGGTAACAACTACTGGTCTTCCTGGGAACGATCCAAGCGTAGACAGTTAGAGACAGTACTCCCATGGAGGAAAGTGCGCATGGTGACTGTTGTATTCAATCCCGATGCAATTTCTGTGTTTCATCAACACTCTGATAGTCCACAGATTACAGAATGCCTCCTCATGTGCATCGGAAACTACTACTAGTCTTCCAGGGAACAGTCAAAACGTAGACTGTTTGAGACATTACTTCCGTGGAGAAAGTGCGCATGGTGACTGTTGTATTCAATCCCGATGCAATTTCTGTGTTTCGTCAACACTCTGATAGTCCACAGATTACAGAATGCACCAGATGTGTATCGGAAACTACTACTGATATTGCAGGGAACGATCAAATCGTAGACTGTTTGAGACATTACTCCCATGGAGGAAAGTGCGCATGGTGACTGTTGCATTCAATCCCGATGCAATTTCTGTGTTTCATCAACACTCTGATAGTCCACAGATTACAAAATGCCACCAGATGTGCATCGGAAACTACTATTGTTCTTCCAGGGAACGATCAAACGTGGACTGTTTCAGACATTACTGTCCTGGAGGAAATTGCGCATGGTGACTGTTGTATTCAATCCCGATGCAATTTCTGTGTTTCATCAACACTCAGATAGTCCACAGATTACAGAATGCCACCAGATGTGCATCGGAAACTACTACTGGTCTTATAGGGAACGATCAAAGCGTAGACAGTTTGAGACACACCTCCCGTGGAGGAAAGTGCGCATGGTGACTGTTGTATTCATTACCGATGCAATTTCTGTGTTTCGTCAACACTCTGATAGTCCACAGATTACAGAATGCCACCAGATATGCTGCGGAAACAACTAATTGTGTGCCAGGGAACGATCAAAGCGTAGACTGTTTGAGACATTACTCCTGTGGAGGAAAGTGCGCATGGCGACTGTTGTATTCAATCCCGATTCAATTTCTGTGATTCATGAATACTCTGATAGTCCACAGATTACAGAATGCCACCAGATGTGAATCGGAAACTACTACTGGTCTTCCAGGGAACGATCAAAGCGTAGACTGTTTGAGACATTACTCCCATGGAGGAAAGTGCGAATGGTGACTGTTGTAATAACTCCCGTTGCAATTTTTGTGTTTCATCAACACTCAGATATTCCACAGATTACAGATGCGCATCGGAAACTACTACTGGTCTACCATTGAATGATCAAAGCGTAGACTGTTTGAGACATTACTCCCATGGAGGAAAGTGCGCATGGTGACTGTTGTATTCAATCCCGATGCAATTGCTGTGTTTCGTCAACACTCTGATAGTCCACAGATTACAGAATGCCACCAGTTGTGCATCGGAAACCACTACTGGTCTTCCAGGGAACGATCAAATTGTAGACTGTTTCAGACATTAGTGCCAAGTAGGAAAGGGCGGATTGTGACAGTTGTATTCACTCCCGAGGAAATTTCTGTGTTTCATCAACACTCTGATACTCCACAGATTACAGAATAGCTCCAGATGTGCATCGGAAACTACTACTGGTCTTATAGGGAACCATCGAACCGTAAACTCTTTGAGACATTACCCCATGGAGGAAGGTGGGCATGGTGACTGTTGTAATCAATCCCAATGCAATTTCAGTGTTTCATCAACAATCAGATAGTCCACAGATTTCAGAATGCCTCCAGATGTGCATCGGACACTGCTACTGGTCTTCCAGGGAACAATCAAAGCGTAGACTGTTTGAGACATTACTTCCGTGGAGAAAGTGCGCATGGTGACTGTTGTATTCAATCCCGATGCAATTTCTGTGTTTCATCAACAATCTGATAGACCACAGATTACAGAATGCCACCAGATGTGCATCGGAAACTGCTACTGGTCTTCCAGGGAACGATCAAAACGTAGACAGTTTGAGACATACCTCCCGTGGAGGAAAGTGCGCATGGTGTCTTTTGTATTTAATCGCGATGCAATTTCTGTGTTTCATCAACACTCTGATACTCCACAGATTACAGAATGCCTCCAGATGTGCATCGGAAACAACTACTGGTCTTCCTGGGAACGATCCAAGCGTAGACTGATAGAGACATTACTCCGTGGAGGGAAGTGCGCATGGTGATTGTTGTATTCAATCCCGATGTAATTTCTGTGATTCATGAACACTCTGATAGTCCACAGATTACAGAATGCCACCAGATGTGAATCGGAAACTACTACTGGTCTTCCAGGGAACGATCAAAGCGTAGACTGTTTGAGACATTACTCCCATGGAGGAAAGTGCGAATGGTGACTGTTGTAATAACTCCCGTTGCAATTTTTGTGTTTCATCAACACTCTGATAGTCCACAGATTACAGATGCGCATCGGAAACCACTACTGGTCTTCCAGGGAATGATCAAAGCGTAGACTGTTTGAGACATTACTCCCATGGAGGTAAGTGCGCATGGTGACTGTTGTAATCAATCCAAATGCAATTTCTGTGTTTCATCAAAAATCAGTTAGTCCACAGATTTCAGAATGCCTCCAGATGTGCATCGGAAACTACTACTGGTCTTCCAGGGAACAATCGAAGCGTAGACTGTTTGAGACATTACTTCCGTGGAGAAAGTGTGTATGGTGACTGTTGTATTCTATCCCGATGCAATTTCTGTGTTTCATCAACACTCTGATAGTCCACAGATTACAGAATGCTTCCAGATGTGCATCGGAAACTACTAGTGGTCTTCCAGGGAACAATCAAAGCGTAGACTGTTAGGGACATTACTCTTATGGAGGAAAAAGCGCAGGGTGAGTGTTGTATTCAATCCCGATGCAATATCTGTGTTTCATCAACACTCTGATAGTCCACAGATTACAGAATGCCACCAGCTGTGCATCGGAAACTGCAACTGGTCATCCAGGGAACGATCAAATCGTAGACAGTTTGAGACATACCTCCCGTGGAAGGAAGTGCGCATGGTGACTGTCGTATTCAATCAAGATGCAATTTCTGTGATTCATGAACACTCTGATAGTCCACAGATTACAGAATGCCACCAGATGTGAAACGGAAACTACTACTGGTCTTCCAGGGAACGATCAAAGCGTAGACTGTTTGAGACATTACTCCCATGGAGGAAAGTGCGAATGGTGACTGTTGTAATAACTCCCATTGCAATTTTTGTGTTTCATCAACACTCAGATAGTCCACAGATTACAGATGCGCATCGGAACCTACTACTGGTCTTCCAGGGAATGATCAAAGCGTAGACTGTTTGAGATATTACTCCCATGGAGGAAAGTGCGAATGGTGACTGTTGTAATAACTCCCGTTGCAATTTTTGTGTTTCATCAACACTCAGATATTCCACAGATTACAGATGCGCATCGGAAACTACTACTGGTCTACCATTGAATGATCAAAGCGTAGACTGTTTGAGACATTACTCCCATGGAGGAAAGTGCGCATGGTGACTGTTGTATTCAATCCCGATGCAATTGCTGTGTTTCGTCAACACTCTGATAGTCCACAGATTACAGAATGCCACCAGTTGTGCATCGGAAACCACTACTGGTCTTCCAGGGAACGATCAAATTGTAGACTGTTTCAGACATTAGTGCCAAGTAGGAAAGGGCGGATTGTGACAGTTGTATTCACTCCCGAGGAAATTTCTGTGTTTCATCAACACTCTGATACTCCACAGATTACAGAATAGCTCCAGATGTGCATCGGAAACTACTACTGGTCTTATAGGGAACCATCGAACCGTAAACTCTTTGAGACATTACCCCATGGAGGAAGGTGGGCATGGTGACTGTTGTAATCAATCCCAATGCAATTTCAGTGTTTCATCAACAATCAGATAGTCCACAGATTTCAGAATGCCTCCAGATGTGCATCGGACACTGCTACTGGTCTTCCAGGGAACAATCAAAGCGTAGACTGTTTGAGACATTACTTCCGTGGAGAAAGTGCGCATGGTGACTGTTGTATTCAATCCCGATGCAATTTCTGTGTTTCATCAACAATCTGATAGACCACAGATTACAGAATGCCACCAGATGTGCATCGGAAACTGCTACTGGTCTTCCAGGGAACGATCAAAGCGTAGACAGTTTGAGACATACCTCCCGTGGAGGAAAGTGCGCATGGTGTCTTTTGTATTTAATCGCGATGCAATTTCTGTGTTTCATCAACACTCTGATACTCCACAGATTACAGAATGCCTCCAGATGTGCATCGGAAACAACTACTGGTCTTCCTGGGAACGATCCAAGCGTAGACTGATAGAGACATTACTCCGTGGAGGGAAGTGCGCATGGTGATTGTTGTATTCAATCCCGATGTAATTTCTGTGATTCATGAACACTCTGATAGTCCACAGATTACAGAATGCCACCAGATGTGAATCGGAAACTACTACTGGTCATCCAGGGAACGATCAAAGCGTAGACTGTTTGAGACATTACTCCCATGGAGGAAAGTGCGAATGGTGACTGTTGTAATAACTCCCGTTGCAATTTTTGTGTTTCATCAACACTCTGATAGTCCACAGATTACAGATGCGCATCGGAAACCACTACTGGTCTTCCAGGGAATGATCAAAGCGTAGACTGTTTGAGACATTACTCCCATGGAGGTAAGTGCGCATGGTGACTGTTGTAATCAATCCAAATGCAATTTCTGTGTTTCATCAAAAATCAGTTAGTCCACAGATTTCAGAATGCCTCCAGATGTGCATCGGAAACTACTACTGGTCTTCCAGGGAACAATCGAAGCGTAGACTGTTTGAGACATTACTTCCGTGGAGAAAGTGTGTATGGTGACTGTTGTATTCTATCCCGATGCAATTTCTGTGTTTCATCAACACTCTGATAGTCCACAGATTACAGAATGCTTCCAGATGTGCATCGGAAACTACTAGTGGTCTTCCAGGGAACAATCAAAGCGTAGACTGTTAGGGACATTACTCTTATGGAGGAAAAAGCGCAGGGTGAGTGTTGTATTCAATCCCGATGCAATATCTGTGTTTCATCAACACTCTGATAGTCCACAGATTACAGAATGCCACCAGCTGTGCATCGGAAACTGCAACTGGTCATCCAGGGAACGATCAAATCGTAGACAGTTTGAGACATACCTCCCGTGGAAGGAAGTGCGCATGGTGACTGTCGTATTCAATCAAGATGCAATTTCTGTGATTCATGAACACTCTGATAGTCCACAGATTACAGAATGCCACCAGATGTGAAACGGAAACTACTACTGGTCTTCCAGGGAACGATCAAAGCGTAGACTGTTTGAGACATTACTCCCATGGAGGAAAGTGCGAATGGTGACTGTTGTAATAACTCCCATTGCAATTTTTGTGTTTCATCAACACTCAGATAGTCCACAGATTACAGATGCGCATCGGAACCTACTACTGGTCTTCCAGGGAATGATCAAAGCGTAGACTGTTTGAGATATTACTCCCATGGAGGAAAGTGCGAATGGTGACTGTTGTAATAACTCCCGTTGCAATTTTTGTGTTTCATCAACACTCAGATATTCCACAGATTACAGATGCGCATCGGAAACTACTACTGGTCTACCATTGAATGATCAAAGCGTAGACTGTTTGAGACATTACTCCCATGGAGGAAAGTGCGCATGGTGACTGTTGTATTCAATCCCGATGCAATTGCTGTGTTTCGTCAACACTCTGATAGTCCACAGATTACAGAATGCCACCAGTTGTGCATCGGAAACCACTACTGGTCTTCCAGGGAACGATCAAATTGTAGACTGTTTCAGACATTAGTGCCAAGTAGGAAAGGGCGGATTGTGACAGTTGTATTCACTCCCGAGGAAATTTCTGTGTTTCATCAACACTCTGATACTCCACAGATTACAGAATAGCTCCAGATGTGCATCGGAAACTACTACTGGTCTTATAGGGAACCATCGAACCGTAAACTCTTTGAGACATTACCCCATGGAGGAAGGTGGGCATGGTGACTGTTGTAATCAATCCCAATGCAATTTCAGTGTTTCATCAACAATCAGATAGTCCACAGATTTCAGAATGCCTCCAGATGTGCATCGGACACTGCTACTGGTCTTCCAGGGAACAATCAAAGCGTAGACTGTTTGAGACATTACTTCCGTGGAGAAAGTGCGCATGGTGACTGTTGTATTCAATCCCGATGCAATTTCTGTGTTTCATCAACAATCTGATAGACCACAGATTACAGAATGCCACCAGATGTGCATCGGAAACTGCTACTGGTCTTCCAGGGAACGATCAAAGCGTAGACAGTTTGAGACATACCTCCCGTGGAGGAAAGTGCGCATGGTGTCTTTTGTATTTAATCGCGATGCAATTTCTGTGTTTCATCAACACTCTGATACTCCACAGATTACAGAATGCCTCCAGATGTGCATCGGAAACAACTACTGGTCTTCCTGGGAACGATCCAAGCGTAGACTGATAGAGACATTACTCCGTGGAGGGAAGTGCGCATGGTGATTGTTGTATTCAATCCCGATGTAATTTCTGTGATTCATGAACACTCTGATAGTCCACAGATTACAGAATGCCACCAGATGTGAATCGGAAACTACTACTGGTCTTCCAGGGAACGATCAAAGCGTAGACTGTTTGAGACATTACTCCCATGGAGGAAAGTGCGAATGGTGACTGTTGTAATAACTCCCGTTGCAATTTTTGTGTTTCATCAACACTCTGATAGTCCACAGATTACAGATGCGCATCGGAAACCACTACTGGTCTTCCAGGGAATGATCAAAGCGTAGACTGTTTGAGACATTACTCCCATGGAGGTAAGTGCGCATGGTGACTGTTGTAATCAATCCAAATGCAATTTCTGTGTTTCATCAAAAATCAGTTAGTCCACAGATTTCAGAATGCCTCCAGATGTGCATCGGAAACTACTACTGGTCTTCCAGGGAACAATCGAAGCGTAGACTGTTTGAGACATTACTTCCGTGGAGAAAGTGTGTATGGTGACTGTTGTATTCTATCCCGATGCAATTTCTGTGTTTCATCAACACTCTGATAGTCCACAGATTACAGAATGCTTCCAGATGTGCATCGGAAACTACTAGTGGTCTTCCAGGGAACAATCAAAGCGTAGACTGTTAGGGACATTACTCTTATGGAGGAAAAAGCGCAGGGTGAGTGTTGTATTCAATCCCGATGCAATATCTGTGTTTCATCAACACTCTGATAGTCCACAGATTACAGAATGCCACCAGCTGTGCATCGGAAACTGCAACTGGTCATCCAGGGAACGATCAAATCGTAGACAGTTTGAGACATACCTCCCGTGGAAGGAAGTGCGCATGGTGACTGTCGTATTCAATCAAGATGCAATTTCTGTGATTCATGAACACTCTGATAGTCCACAGATTACAGAATGCCACCAGATGTGAAACGGAAACTACTACTGGTCTTCCAGGGAACGATCAAAGCGTAGACTGTTTGAGACATTACTCCCATGGAGGAAAGTGCGAATGGTGACTGTTGTAATAACTCCCATTGCAATTTTTGTGTTTCATCAACACTCAGATAGTCCACAGATTACAGATGCGCATCGGAACCTACTACTGGTCTTCCAGGGAATGATCAAAGCGTAGACTGTTTGAGATATTACTCCCATGGAGGAAAGTGCGCATGGTGACTGTTGTATTCAATCCCGCTGCAATTGCTGTGTTTCGTCAACACTCTGATAGTCCACAGATTACAGAATGCCACCAGTTGTGCATCGGAAACCACTACTGGTCTTCCAGGGAACGATCAAATTGTAGACTGTTTCAGACATTAGTGCCAAGTAGGAGAGGGCGGATTGTGACTGTTGTATTCACTCCCGAGGAAATTTCTGTGTTTCATCAACACTCTGATACTCCACAGATTACAGAATTGCTCCAGATGTGCATCGGAAACTACTACTGGTCTTCCATTGAACAATCAAAGCGTAGACTGTTTGAGACATTACTTCCGCGGAGAAAGTGCGCATGGTGACTGTTGTATTCAATCCCGATGCAATTTCTGTGTTTCATCAACACTCTGATAGACCACAGATTACAGAATGCCACCAGATGTGCATCGGAAACTGCTACTGGTCTTCCAGGGAACGATCAAAGCGTAGACAGTTTGAGACATACCTCCCGTGGAGGAAAGTGCGCATGGTGACTTTTGTATTTAATCGCGATGCAATTTCTGTGTTTGATCAACACTCTGATACTCCACAGATTACACAATGCCTCCAGATGTGCATCGGAAACAACTACTGGTCTTCCTGGGAACGATCCAAGCGTAGACTGTTAGAGACATTACTCCGTGGAGGGAAGTGCGCATGCTGATTGTTGTATTCAATCCCGATGCAATTTCTGTGACTCATGAACACTCTGATAGTCCACAGATAACAGAATGCCACCAAATGTGAATGGGAAACTACTACTGGTCTTCCAGGGAACGATCAAAGCGTAGACTGTTTGAGACATTACTCCCATGGAGGAAAGTGCGAATGGTGAATGTTGTAATAACTCCCGTTGCAATTTTTGTGTATCATCAACACTCTGATAGTCCACAGATTACAGATGCGCATCGGAAACTACTACTGGTCTTCCAGGGAATGATCAAAGCGTAGACAGTTTGAGACATTACTCCCATGGAGGTAAGTGCGCATGGTGACTGATGTAATCAATCCAAATGCAATTTCTGTGTTTCAACAAAAATCAGTTAGTCCACAGATTTCAGAATGCCTCCAGATGTGCATCGGAAACTACTACTGGTCTTCCAGGGAACAATCGAAGCGTAGACTGTTTGAGACATGACTTCCGTGGAGAAAGTGTGCATGGTGACTGTTGTATTCAATCCCGATGCAATTTCTGTGTTTCATCAACACTCTGATAGTCCACAGATTACAGAATGCTTCCAGATGCGCATCGGAAACTACTACTGGTCTTCCGGGGAACGATCAAAGCGTAGACTGATAGGGACATTACTCTTATGGAGGAAAGTGCGCATGGTGACTGTTGTATTCAATCCCAATGCAATTTCTGTGTTTCATCAACACTCTGATAGTCCACAAATTACACAATGCCACCAGATTTACATCCGGAACTACTACTGGTCTTCCAGGGAACGATCAAATCGTAGACTGTTTGAGACATTACTCCTGTAAAGGAAAGTGCGCATGGTGACTGTTGTATTCAATCCCGATGCAATTTCTGTGATTCATGAACACTCTGATAGTCCACAGATTACAGAGTGCCACCAGATGTGCATCGGAAACTACTACTGGTCTTCCAGGGAACGATCAAAGCATAGACTGTTTCAGACATTACTCCCATGGACGAAAGTGCGGATGGTGACTGTTGTATTCACTCCCAATGCAATTTTTGAGTTTCATCAACACTCTGATAGTCCACAGATTACAGATGTGCATCGGAAACTACTACTGGTCTTCCAGGGAACGATCAAAGCGTAGACTGTTTGAGACATTACTCCCATTGAGGAAAGCTCGCATGGTGACTGTTGTATTCAATCCTGATGCTATTTCTGTGTTTCATCACCACTCTGATAGTCCACAAATTACACAATGCCACCAGATGTACATCGGGAACTACTACTGGTCTTCCTGGGAACGATCAAAAAGTAGACTGGTTGAGACATTACTCCCGTGGAAGAAAGTGCGCATGGCGACTGTTGTATTCAATCCCGATGAAATTTCTGCGTTTCATCAACACTCTGATAGTCCACAGATTACAGAATGCCTCCAGATGAGCATCGGAAACTACTACTGGTCTTCTAGGGAACGATCAAATTTTAGACTGTTTCAGACATTACTCCCATGTAGGAAAGTGCGGATTGTGACTGTTTTATTCACTCCCGATGCAATTTCTGTGTTTCATCAACACTTTGAAGGTCCACAGATTACAGAATGCATCCAGATGTGTATCGGAAACTACTACTGGTCTTCCAGGGAACGATCAAAGCGTAGACTGTTTGAGACATTACTCCCATGGAGGAAAGTGCGGATGGTGACTGTTGTATTCAATCCCGATGCAATTTCTATGTTTCATCAACACTCTGATAGTCCACAGATTACAGATAGCCTCCAGATGTGCATCGGAAACTACTACCGGTCTTCCAGGGAACGATCAAAGCGTAAAGTGTCTGAGACATTACTCCCATGGAGGAAATTGTGCATGGTGACTGTTTTATTCAAACCCGATGCAATTTCTGTGTTTCATCAATACTTTGAAGGTCCACAGATTACAGAATGCCTCCAGATGTGCATCGGAAAGTACTACTGGTCTTCCAGGGAACAATCAAAGCGTAGACTGTTTGAGACATTACTCCCATGGAGGAAAGTGCGGATGGTGGCTGTTGTATTCAATCCCGATGCAATTTCTGTGTTTCATCAACACTCTGATAGTCCTCATATTACAGAATGCCACCAGATGTGCATCGGAAACTACTACTGGTCTTCCAGGGAACGATCAAAGGGTAGACCGTTTGAGACATTACTCCCATGGAGGAAAGTGCGCATGGTGACTTTTGTATTCAATCCCGCCGCTATTACTGTGTTTCATCAACACTCTGATAGTCCACAGATTACAGAATGCCACCAGATGTGCATCGGAAACTACTGCTGGTCTTCCAGGGAACGATCAAAGCGTTGACTGTTTGAGACATTACTCCCATGGAGGAAAGTGCGGATGGTGACTGTTGTATTCACTCCCGATGCAATTTTTGTGTTTCATCAACACTCTGATAGTCCACAGATTACAGATGTGCATCGGAAACTAGTACTGGTCTTCCAGGGAACGATCAAAGCGTAGGCTGTTTGAGACATTACTCCCATGGAGGAAAGTGCGCATGGTGACTGTTGTATTCAATCCTGATGCAACTGCTGTGTTTCGTCAACACTCTGATAGTCCACAGATTACGGAATGCCACCAGTTGTGCACCGGGATCCACTACTGGTCTTCCAGGGAACGATCAAATTGTAGACTGTTTCAGACATTACTGCCAAGTAGGAAAGTGCGGATTGTGACTGTTGTATTCACTCCCGAGGCAATTTCTGTGTTTCATCAACACTTTGAAGTTCCAAAGGTTACAGAATGCCTCCAGATGTGTATCGGAAACTACTACTGATATTCCAGGCAACGATCAAATCGTAGACTGTTTGAGACATTACTCCCGTGGAGGAAAGTGCGCATGGTGACTGTTGTATTCAATACCGATGCAATTTCTGTGTTTCATCAACACTCTGATAGTCCACAGATTACAGAATGCCTCCAAATGTGCATCAGAAACTACCACTGGTCTTCCAGGGAATGATCAAAGCGTAGACTGTTTGAGACATTACTGCCATGGAGGAAAGTGCGCTTGGTGACTGTTGTATTCAATCCCGATGCAATTGCTGTGTTTCGTCAACACTCTGATAGTCCACAGATTACAGAACGCCACCAGTTGTGCATCGGAAACTACTACTGGTCTTCCAGCGAACGATCAAATTGTAGACTGTTTCAGACATTACTGCCAAGTAGGAAGGGGCGGATTGTGACTGTTGTATTCACTCCCGAGGCAATTTCTGTGTTTCATCAACACTTTGAGGGTCCACAGATTACAGAATGCCTCCAGATGTGTATCGGAAACTACTACTGATATTCCAGGGAACGATCAAATCGTAGACTGTTTGAGACATTACTCCCGTGGAGGAAAGTGCGCATGGTGACTGTTGTATTCAATCCCCATGCAATTTCTGTGTTTCATCAACACTCTGATAGTCCACAGATTACAGAATGCCTCCAGATGTGCATCAGAAACTGCCACTGGTCTTCCAGGGAATGATCAAAGCGTAGACTGTTTGAGACATTATTAACATGGAGGCAAGTGCGCATGGTGACTGTTGTATTCAATCCAGATGCAATTTCTGTGTTTCGTCAACACTCTGATAGTCCACAGATTACAGATTGCCACAAGATGTGCATCGGAAACAACTACTGGTGTTCCAGGGAACGATCAAAGCGTAGACTGTTTGAGACATTACTCCCATGGAGGGAAGTGTGCATGGTGACTGTTGTATTCAATCCCGATGCAATTTCTGTGTTTCATCAACTCTCTGATAGCCCACAGGTAACAGAATGCCACCAGATGTGCATCGGAAACTACTACTGGTCTTCCAGGGACCGATCAAATTGTAGACTGTTTCAGACATTACTCCCATGTAGGAAAGTGTGGATTGTGACTGTTGTATTCACTCCCGGTGCTATTTCTGTGTTTCATCAACACATTGAAGGTCCACAGATTACAGAATGCCACCAGATTTTCATTGGAAACTACTACTGGTGTTCCAGGGAACGATCAAAGCGTACACTGTTTGAGACATTACTTCCAAGGAGGAAAGTGCGGATGGTGACTGTTGTATTCAATCCCGATGCAATTTCTGTGTTTCATCAACACTCTGATAGTCCACAAATTACACAATGCCACCAGATGTACATCCGGAACTACTACTGGTCTTCCAGGGAACGATCAAATCGTAGACTGTTTGAGACATTACTCCTGTAAAGGAAAGTGCGCATGGTGACTGTTATATTCAATCCCGATGCAATTTCTGTGATTCATGAACACTCTGATAGTCCACAGATTACAGAGTGCCACCAGATGTGCATCGGAAACTACTACTGGTCTTCCAGGGAACGATCAAAGCATAGACTGTTTCAGACATTACTCCCATGGACGAAAGTGCGGATGGTGACTGTTGTATTCACTCCCAATGCAATTTTTGTGTTTCATCAACACTCTGATAGTCCACAGATTACAGATGTGCATCGGAAACTACTACTGGTCTTCCAGGGAACGATCAAAGCGTAGACTGTTTGAGACATTACTCCCATTGAGGAAAGGTCGCATGGTGACTGTTGTATTCAATCCTGATGCAATTTCTGTGTTTCATCACCACTCTGATAGTCCACAAATTACACAATGCCACCAGATGTACATCGGGAACTACTACTGGTCTTCCTGGGAACGATCAAACCGTAGACTGGTTGAGACATTACTCCCGTGGAAGAAAGTGCGCATGGCGACTGTTGTATTCAATCCCGATGAAATTTCTGCGTTTCATCAACACTCTGATAGTCCACAGATTACAGAATGCCTCCAGATGAGCATCGGAAACTACTACTGGTCTTCTAGGGAACGATCAAATTTTAGACTGTTTCAGACATTACTCCCATGTAGGAAAGTGCGGATTGTGGCTGTTTTATTCACTCCCGATGCAATTTCTGTGTTTCATCAACACTTTGAAGGTCCACAGATTACAGAATGCATCCAGATGTGTATCGGAAACTACTACTGGTCTTCCAGGGAACGATCAAAGCGTAGACTGTTTGAGACATTACTCCCATGGAGGAATGTGCGGATGGTGACTGTTGTATTCAATCCCGATGCAATTTCTATGTTTCATCAACACTCTGATAGTCCACAGATTACAGATAGCCTCCAGATGTGCATCGGAAACTACTACCGGTCTTCCAGGGAACGATCAAAGCGTAAAGTGTCTGAGACATTACTCCCATGGAGGAAATTGTGCATGGTGACTGTTTTATTCAAACCCGATGCAATTTCTGTGTTTCATCAATACTTTGAAGGTCCACAGATTACAGAATGCCTCCAGATGTGCATCGGAAAGTACTACTGGTCTTCCAGGGAACAATCAAAGCGTAGACTGTTTGAGACATTACTCCCATGGAGGAAAGTGCGGATGGTGGCTGTTGTATTCAATCCCGATGCAATTTCTGTGTTTCATCAACACTCTGATAGTCCTCATATTACAGAATGCCACCAGATGTGCATCGGAAACTACTACTGGTCTTCCAGGGAACGATCAAAGGGTAGACCGTTTGAGACATTACTCCCATGGAGGAAAGTGCGCATGGTGACTTTTGTATTCAATCCCGCCGCTATTACTGTGTTTCATCAACACTCTGATAGTCCACAGATTACAGAATGCCACCAGATGTGCATCGGAAACTACTGCTGGTCTTCCAGGGAACGATCAAAGCGTTGACTGTTTGAGACATTACTCCCATGGAGGAAAGTGCGGATGGTGACTGTTGTATTCACTCCCGATGCAATTTTTGTGTTTCATCAACACTCTGATAGTCCACAGATTACAGATGTGCATCGGAAACTAGTACTGGTCTTCCAGGGAACGATCAAAGCGTAGGCTGTTTGAGACATTACTCCCATGGAGGAAAGTGCGCATGGTGACTGTTGTATTCAATCCTGATGCAACTGCTGTGTTTCGTCAACACTCTGATAGTCCACAGATTACGGAATGCCACCAGTTGTGCACCGGGATCCACTACTGGTCTTCCAGGGAACGATCAAATTGTAGACTGTTTCAGACATTACTGCCAAGTAGGAAAGTGCGGATTGTGACTGTTGTATTCACTCCCGAGGCAATTTCTGTGTTTCATCAACACTTTGAAGTTCCAAAGGTTACAGAATGCCTCCAGATGTGTATCGGAAACTACTACTGATATTCCAGGCAACGATCAAATCGTAGACTGTTTGAGACATTACTCCCGTGGAGGAAAGTGCGCATGGTGACTGTTGTATTCAATCCCCATGCAATATCTGTGTTTCATCAACACTCTGATAGTCCACAGATTACAGAATGCCTCCAAATGTGCATCAGAAACTACCACTGGTCTTCCAGGGAATGATCAAAGCGTAGACTGTTTGAGACATTACTCCCATGGAGGAAAGTGCTGATGGTGACTGTTGTATTCAATCCCGATGCAATTTCTATGTTTCATCAACACTCTGATAGTCCACAGATTACAGATAGCTTCCAGATGTGCATCGGAAACTACTACTGGTCTTCCAGGGAACGATCAAAGCGTAGACTGTTTGAGACATTACTCCCATGGAGGAAAGTGCGGATGGTGACTGCTGTATTCAATCCCGATGCAATTTCTATGTTTCATTAACACTCTGAGAGTCCACAGATTACAGATAGCTTCCAGATGTGCATCGTAAACTACTACAGGTCATCCAGGGAGCGATCAAAGCGTAGACTGTTTGAGACATTACTCCCATGGAGGTAATTGGGCATGGTGACTGTTTTATTGAAACCCGATGCAATTTCTGTGTTTCATCAATACTTTGAAGGTCCACAGATTACGGAATGCCTCCAGATGTGCATCGGAAAGTACTACTGGTCTTCCAGGGAACAATCAAATTGTAGACTGTTTCAGACATTACTGCCAAGTAGAAAAGTGCGGATTGTGACTGTTGTATTCACTCCCGAGGCAATTTCTGTGTTTCATCAACACTTTGAAGGTCCACAGATTACAGAATGCCTCCAGATGTGTATCGGAAACTACTACTGATATTCCAGGGAACGATCAAATCGTAGACTGTTTGAGACATTACTCCCGTGGAGGAAAGTGAGCATGGTGACCGTTGTGTTCAATCCCGAGGCAATTTCTGTGTTTCATCAACACTTTGAAGGTACACAGATTACAGAATGCATCCAGATGTGTATCGGAAACTACTACTGGGCTTCCAGGGAACGATCAAAGCGTAGACTGTTTGAGACATTACTCCCATGGAGGAAAGTACGGATGGTGACTGTTGTATTCAATCCCGATGCAATTTCTATGTTTCAACAACACTCTGATAGTCCACAGATTACAGATAGCCTCCAGATGAGCATCGGAAACTACTACTGGTCTTCCAGGGAACGATCAAAGCGTAGACAGTTTGAGACATTACTCCCATGGAGGGAATTGCGCATGGTGAGTGTTTTATTCAAACCCGATGCAATTTCTGTGTTTCATCAATACTTTGAAGGTCCACAGATTACTGAATGCCTCCAGATGTACATCGGAAAGTACTACTGGTCTTCCAGGGAACAACCAAAGCGTAGACTGTTTGAGACATTACTCCCATGGAGGAAAGTGCGGATGGTGGCTGTTGTATTCAATCCCGGTGCAATTTCTGTGTTTCATCAACACTCTGATAGTCCTCAGATTACAGAAAGTCACCAGATGTGCATCGGAAACTACTACTGGTCTTCCAGGGAACGATCAAATGGTAGAGTGTTTGAGACAATACTCCCATGGAGGAAAGTGCGCATGGTGACTGTTGTATTCAATCCCGACGCTATTACTGTGTTTCATCAATACTCTGATAGTCCAGAAATTACACAATGCCAGCAGATGTACATCGGGAACTACTACTCGTCTTCCAGGGAACGATCAAAGCATAGACTGTTTGGGACATTACTCCCATGGAGGAAAGTGGGGATTGTGACTGTTGTATTCTCTCCCGATGCAATTTCTGTGTTTCATCAACACTCTGATAGTCCACAAACTACACAATGCCACCAGATGTACATCCGGAAATACTACTGGTCTTCCAGGGAACGATCAAATCGTAGACTGTTTGAGACATTACTCCCGTGGAGGGAAGTGCGCATGGTGACTGTTGTATTCAATCCCCATGCAATTTCAGTGATTCATGAAAACTCTGATAGTCCACAGATTACAGAATGCCACCAGATGTGCATCGGAAACTACTGCTGATCTTCCAGGGAACGATCAAAGCGTAGACTGTTTGAGACATTATCCCATGGAGGAAAGTGCGGATGGTGACTGTTGTATTCACTCCCGATGCAATTTTTGTGTTTCATCAACACTCTGATAGTCCACAGATTACAGATGTGCATCGGAAACTAGTACTGGTTTTCCAGGGAACGATCAAAGCGTAGGCTGTTTGAGACATTACTCCCATGGAGGAAAGTGCGCATGGTGGCTGTTGTATTCAATCCCGATGCAACTGCTGTGTTTCGTCAACACTCTGATAGTCCACAGATTACAGAATGCCACCAGTTGTGCATCGGAATCCACTACTTGTCTTCCAGGGAACGATCAAATCGTAGACGGTTTCAGACATTACTGCCAAGTAGGAAAGTGCGGATTCTGACTGTTGTATTCACTCCCGAGGCAATTTCTGTGTTTCATCAACACTTTGAATGTCCACAGATTACAGAATGCCTCCAGATGTGCCTCAGAAACTACCACTGGTCTTCCAGGGAATGATCATATCGTAGACTGTTTGAGGCATTACTCCCATGGAGGAAAGTGCGGATGGTGACTGTTGTATTCAATCCCGATGCAATTTCTATGTTTCATCAACACTCTGATAGTCCACAGATTACAGTTAGCCTCCAGATGTGCATCGGAAACTATTACTGGTCTTCCAGGGAACGATCAAAGCGTGGACTGTTTGAGACATTACTCCCATGGAGGAAAGTGCGGATGGTGACTGTTGTATTCAATCCCGATGCAATACCTATGTTTCATCAACACTCTGATAGTCCACAGATTACAGATAGCCTCCAGATGTGCATCGGAAACTACTACTGGTCTTCCAGGGAAGGATCAAAGCGTAGACTGTTTGAGACATTACTCCCGTGGAGGAAAGTGCGCATGGTGACTGTTGTATTCAATCCCCATGCAATTTCTGTGTTTCATCAACACTCTGATAGTCCACAGATTACAGAATGCCCCAAATGTGCATCAGAAACTACCACTGGTCTTCCAGGGAATGATCAAAGCGTAGACTGTTTGAGACATTACTCCCATGGAGGAAAGTGCTGATGGTGACTGTTGTATTCAATCCCGATGCAATTTCTATGTTTCATCAACACTCTGATTGTCCACAGATTACAGATAGCTTCCAGATGTGCATCGTAAACTACTACAGGTCATCCAGGGAACGATCAAAGCGTAGACTGTTTGAGACATTACTCCCATGGAGGGAATTGGGATGGTGACTGTTTTATTGAAACCCGATGCAATTTCTGTGTTTCATCAATACTTTGAAGGTCCACAGATTACGGAATGCCTCCAGATGTGCATCGGAAAGTACTACTGGTCTTCCAGGGAACAATCAAATTGTAGACTGTTTCAGACATTACTGCCAAGTAGAAAAGTGCGGATTGTGACTGTTGTGTTCACTCCCGAGGCAATTTCTTTGTTTCATCAACACTTTGAAGGTCCACAGATTACAGAATGCCTCCAGATGTGTATCGGAAACTACTACTGATATTCCAGGGAACGATCAAATCGTAGACTGTTTGAGACATTACTCCCGTGGAGGAAAGTGCGCTTGGTGACTGTTGTATTCAATCCCCATGCAATTTCTGTGTTTCATCAACACTCTGATAGTCCACAGATTACAGATATTCTCCAGATGTGCATCGGAAACTACTACTGGTCTTCCAGGGAACGATCAAAACGTAGACTGTTTGAGACATTACTCCCGTGGAGGAAAGTGAGCATGGTGACCGTTGTGTTCAATCCCGAGGCAATTTCTGTGTTTCATCAACACTTTGAAGGTACACAGATTACAGAATGCATCCAGATGTGTATCGGAAACTACTACTGGGCTTCCAGGGAACGATCAATGCGTAGACTGTTTGAGACATTACTCCCATGGAGGAAAGTGCGGATGGTGACTGTTGTATTCAATCCCGATGCAATTTCTATGTTTCAACAACACTCTGATAGTCCACAGATTACAGATAGCCTCCAGATGTGCAACGGAAACTACTACTGGTCTTCCAGGGAACGATCAAAGCGTAGACTGTTTGAGACATACTCCCATGGAGGGAATTGCGCATGGTGAGTGTTTTATTCAAACCCGATGCAATTTCTGTGTTTCATCAATACTTTGAAGGTCCACAGATTACTGAATGCCTCCAGATGTACATCGGAAAGTACTACTGGTCTTCCAGGGAACAACCAAAGCGTAGACTGTTTGAGACATTACTCCCATGGAGGAAAGTGCGGATGGTGGCTGTTGTATTCAATCCCGGTGCAATTTCTGTGTTTCATCAACACTCTGATAGTCCTCAGATTACAGAATGTCACCAGATGTGCATCGGAAACTACTACTGGTCTTCCAGGGAACGATCTAAGGGTAGAGTGTTTGAGACAATACTCCCATGGAGGAAAGTGCGCATGGTGACTGTTGTATTCAATCCCGACGCTATTACTATGTTTCATCAACACTCTGATAGTCCACAAATTACACAATGCCAGCAGATGTACATCGGGAACTACTACTGGTCTTCCAGGGAACGATCAAAGCATAGACTGTTTGAGACATTACTCCCATGGAGGAAAGTGGGGATTGTGACTGTTGTATTCACTCCCGATGCAATTTCTGTGTTTCATCAACACTCTGATAGTCCACAAACTACACAATGCCACCAGATGTACATCCGGAACTACTACTGGTCTTCCAGGGAACGATCAAATCGTAGACTGTTTGCGACATTACTCCCGTGGAGGGAAGTGCGCATGGTGACTGTTGTATTCAATCCCCATGCAATTTCTGTGATTCATGAACACTCTGATAGTCCACAGATTACAGAATGCCACCAGATGTGCATCGGAAACTACTGCTGGTCTTCCAGGGAACGATCAAAGCGTAGACTGTTTGAGACATTACTCCCATGGAGGAAAGTGCGGATGGTGACTGTTGTATTCACTCCCAATGCAATTTTTGTGTTTCATCAACACTCTGATAGTCCACAGATTACAGATGTGCATCGGAAACTAGTACTGGTTTTCCAGGGAACGATCAAAGCGTAGGCTGTTTGAGACATTACTCCCATGGAGGAAAGTGCGCATGGTGACTGTTGTATTCAATCCCGATGCAATTTCTGTGTTTCATCAACGCTCTGATAGTCCACAGATTACAGAATGCCTCCAGATGTGCATCGGAAACTACTACTGGTCTTCCAGGGAACGATAAAATTGTAGACTCTTTCAGACATTACTCCCATGGAGGAAAGTGCGGATTGTGACTGTTGTATTCCCTCCCGATGCAATTTCTGTGTTTCAACAACACTCTGATAGTCCACAAAAAATACACAATGCCACCAGATGTACATCGGGAACTACTACTGGTCTTCCAGGGAACGATCAAAGCATAGACTGTTTGAGACATTACTCCCGTTGAGGAAAGTGCGCATGGTGACTGTTGTATTCAATCCCGATGCAATTTCTGTGTTTCATCAACGCTCTGATAGTCCACAGATTACAGAATGCCTCCAGATGTGCATCGGAAACTACTACTGGTCTTCCAGGGAACGATCAAATTGTAGACTCTTTCAGACATTACTCCCATGGAGGAAAGTGGGGATTGTGACTGTTGTATTCACTCCCGATGCAATTTCTGTGTTTCATCAACACTCTGATAGTCCACAAATTACACAATGCCACCAGATGTACATCCGGAACTACTACTGGTCTTCCAGGGAACGATCAAATCGTAGACTGTTTGAGACATTACTCCCGTGGAGGGAAGTGCGCATGGAGACTGTTGTATTCAATCCCCATGCAATTTCTGTGATTCATGAACACTCTGATAGTCCACAGATTACAGAATGCCACCAGATGTGCATCGGAAACTACTGCTGGTCTTCCAGGGAACGATCAAAGCGTAGACTGTTTGAGACATTACTCCCATGGAGGAAAGTGCGGATGGTGACTGTTGTATTCACTCCCGATGCAATTTTTGTGTTTCATCAACACTCTGATAGTCAACAGGTTACAGATGTGCATCGGAAACTAGTACTGGTCTTACAGGGAACGATCAAAGCGTAGGCTGTTTGAGACATTACTCCCATGGAGGAAAGTGCGCATGGTGGCTGTTGTATTCAATCCCGATGCAACTGCTGTGTTTCGTCAACACTCTGATAGTCCACAGATTACAGAATGCCACCAGTTGTGCATCGGAATTCACTACTGATATTCCAGGGAACGATCAAATTGTAGACGGTTTCAGACATTACTGCCAAGTAGGAAAGTGCGGATTCTGACTGTTGTATTCACTCCCGAATCAATTTCTGTGTTTCATCAACACTTTGAAGGTCCACAGATTACAGAATGCCTCCAGATGTGTATCGGAAACTACTACTGATATTCCAGGGAACGATCAAATCGTAGACTGTTTGAGACATTATTCCCGTGGAGGAAAGGGCGCATGGTGACTGTTGTATTCAATCCCCATGCAATTTCTGTGTTTCATCAACACTCTGATAATCCACAGATTACAGAATGCCTCCAGATAGTGCCTCAGAAACTACCACTGGTCTTCCAGGGAATGATCATATCGTAGACTGTTTGAGGCATTACTCCCATGGAGGAAAGTGCGGTTGGTGACTGTTGTATTCAATCCCGATGCAATTTCTAAGTTTCATCAACACTCCGATAGTCCACGGATTACAGATAGCCTCCAGATGTGCATCGGAAACTACTACTGGTCTTCCAGGGAACGATCAAAGCGTGGACTGTTTGAGACATTACTCCCATGGAGGAAAGTGCGGATGGTGACTGTTGTATTCAAACCCGATGCAATTTCTATGTTTCATCAACACTCTGATAGTCCACAGATTACAGATAGCCTCCAGATGTGCATCGGCAACTACTACTGGTCTTCCAGGGAACGATCAAAGCGTAGACTGTTTCAGACATTACTGCCAAGTAGGAAAGTGCGGATTGTGACTGTTGTATTCACTCCCGAGGCAATTTCTGTGTTTCATCAACACTTTGAAGGTCCACAGATTACAGAATGCCTCCAGATGTGTATCGGAAACTACTACTGATATTCCAGGGAACGATCAAATCGTAGACTGTTTGAGACATTACTCCTGTGAAGGAAAGTGCGCATGGTGACTGTTGTATTGAATCCCCATGCAATTTCTGTGTTTCATCAACACTCTGATAGTCCACAGATTACAGATATTCTCCAGATGTGCATCGGAAACTACTACTGGTCTTCCAGGGAACGATCAAAGCGTAGACTGTTTGAGACATTACTCCCGTGGAGGAAAGTGAGCATGGTGACCGTTGTGTTCAATCCCGAGGCAATTTCTGTGTTTCATCAACACTTTGAAGGTACACAGATTACAGAATGCCTCCAGATGTGTATCGGAAACTACTACTGGGCTTCCAGGGAACGATCAAAGCGTAGACTGTTTGAGACATTACTCCCATGGAGGAAAGTGCGGATGGTGACTGTTGTATTCAATCCCGATGCTATTTCTATGTTTCAACAACACTCTGATAGTCCACAGATTACAGATAGCCTCCAGATGTGCATCGGAAACTACTACTGGTCTTCCAGGGAACGATCAAAGTTTAGACTGTTTGAGACATTACTCCCATGGAGGGAATTGCGCATGGTGAGTGTTTTATTCAAACCCGATGGAATTTCTGTGTTTCATCAATACTTTGAAGGTCCACAGATTACTGAATGCCTCCAGATGTACATCGGAAAGTACTACTGGTCTTCCAGGGAACAATCAAAGCGTAGACTGTTTGAGACATTACTCCCATGGAGGAAAGTGCGGATGGTGGCTGTTGTATTCAATCCCGATGCAATTTCTGTGTTTCATCAACACTCTGATAGTCCTCAGATTACAGAATGTCACCAGATGTGCATCGGAAACTACTACTGGTCTTCCAGGGAACGATTAAAGGGTAGAGTGTTTGAGACAATACTCCCATGGAGGAAAGTGCGCATGGTGACTGTTGTATTCAATCCCGACGCTATTACTGTGTTTCATCAACACTCTGATAGTCCACAGATTACAGAATGCCACCAGATGTGCATCGGAAACTACTACTGGTATTCCAGGGAACGATCAAAGCGTAGACTGTTTGAGACATTACTCCCGTGGAGGGAAGTGCGCATGGTGACTATTGTATTCAATCCCGATGCAATTTCTGTGTTCATCAACGCTCTGATAGTCCACAGATTACAGAATGCCTCCAGATGTGCATCGGAAACTACTACTGGTCTTCCAGGGAACGATCAAATTGTAGACTCTTTCAGACATTACTCCCATGGAGGAAAGTGCGGATTGTGACTGTTGTATTCCCTCCCGATGCAATTTCTGTGTTTCAACAACACTCTGATAGTCCACAAATTACACAATGCCACCAGATGTACATCGGTAACTACTACTGGTCTTCCAGGGAACGATCAAAGCATAGACTGTTTGAGACATTACTCCCGTGGAGGAAAGTGCGCATGGTGACTGTTGTATTCAATCCCGATGCAATTTCTGTGTTTCATCAACGCTCTGATAGTCCACAGATTACAGAATGCCTCCAGATGTGCATCGGAAACTACTACTGGTCTTCCAGGGAACGATCAAATTGTAGACTCTTTCAGACATTACTCCCATGGAGGAAAGTGGGGATTGTGACTGTTGTATTCACTCCCGATGCAATTTCTGTGTTTCATCAACACTCTGATAGTCCACAAATTACACAATGCCACCAGATGTACATCCGGAACTACTACTGGTCTTCCAGGGAACGATCAATTCGTAGACTGTTTGAGACATTACTCCCGTGGAGGGAAGTGCGCATGGTGACTGTTGTATTCAATCCCCATGCAATTTCTGTGATTCATGAACACTCTGATAGTCCACAGATTACAGAATGCCACCAGATGTGCATCGGAAACTACTGCTGGTCTTCCAGGGAACGATCAAAGCGTAGACTGTCTGAGACATTACTCCCATGGAGGAAAGTGCGGATGGTGACTGTTGTATTCACTCCCGATGCAATTTTTGTGTTTCATCAACACTCTGATAGTCCACAGATTACAGATGTGCATCGGAAACTAGTACTGGTCTTACAGGGAACGATCAAAGCGTAGGCTGTTTGAGACATTACTCCCATGGAGGAAAGTGCGCATGGTGGCTGTTGTATTCAATCCCGATGCAATTGCTGTGTTTCGTGAACACTCTGATAGTCCACAGATTACAGAATGCCACCAGTTGTGCATCGGAGTCCACTACTGGTCATCCAGGGAACGATCAAATTGTAGACTGTTTCAGACATTACTGCCAAGTAGGAAAGTGCGGATTGTGACTGTTGTATTCACTCCCAAGGCAATTTCTGTGTTTCATCAACACTTCGAAGGTCCACAGATTACAGAATGCCTCCAGATGTGTATCGGAAACTACTACTGATATTCCAGGGAACGATCAAATCGTAGACTGTTTGAGACATTACCCCTGTGGAGGAAAGTGCGCATGGTGACTGTTGTATTCAATCCCCATGCAATTTCTGTGTTTCATCAACACTCTGATAGTCTACAGATTACAGAACGCCTCCAGATGTGCATCAGAAACTAAAACTGGTCTTCCAGGGAATGATCAAATCGTAGACTGTTTGAGACATTACTCCCATGGAGGAAAGTACGGATGGTGATTGTTTTATTCAATCCCGATGCAATTTCTATGTTTCATCAACACTCTGATAGTCCACAGATTACAGATAGCCTCCGGATGTGCATCGGAAACTACTACTGGTCTTCCAGGGAACGATCAAAGCGTAGACTGTTTGAGACATTACTCCCATGGAGGAAAGTGTGGATGGTGACTGTTGTATTAAATCCCGATGCAATTTCTATGTTTCATCAACACTCTGATAGTCCACACATTACAGATAGCCTCCAGATGCGCATCGGAAACTACTACTGGTCTTCCAGGGAACGATCAAAGCGTAGACTGTTTGAGACATTACTCCCATGGAGGGAATTGCGCATGGTGACTGTTTTATTCAAACCCGATGCAATTTCTGTGTTTCATCAATACTTTGAAGGTCCACAGATTACTGAATGCCTCCAGACGTGCATCGGAAAGTACTACTGGTCTTCCAGGGAACAATCAAAGCGTAGATTGTTTGAGACATTACTCCCATGGAGGAAAGTGCGGATGGTGACTGTTGTATTCAATCCCGATGCAATTTCTGTGTATCATCAACACTCTGATAGTCCTAAGATTACAGAATGCCACCAGATGGGCATCGGAAACTACTACTGGTCTTCCAGAGAACGATCAAAGCGTAGACTGTTTGAGACATTACTCCCGTGGAGGAAAGTGCGCATGGTGACTGTTGTATTCAATCCCGATGCAATTTCTGTGTTTCATCAACGCTCTGATAGTCCACAGATTACAGAATGCCTCCAGATGTGCATCGGAAACTACTACTGGTCTTCCAGGGAACGATCAAATTGTAGACACTTTCAGACATTACTCCCATGGAGGAAAGTGCGGATTGTGACTGTTGTATTCACTCCCGATGCAATTTCTGTGTTTCATCAACACTCTGATAGTCCACAAATTACACAATGCCACCAGATGTACATCCGGAACTACTACTGGTCTTCCAGGGAACGATCAAATCGTAGACTGTTTGAGACATTACTCCCGTGGAGGAAAGTGCGCATGGTGACTGTTGTATTCAATCCCCATGCAATTTCTGTGATTCATGAACACTCTGATAGTCCACAGATTACAGAATGCCACCATATGTGCATCGGAAACTACTGCTGGTCTTCCAGGGAACGATCAAATTGTAGACTGTTTCAGACATTACTGCCAAGTAGGAAAGTGCGGATTGTGACTGTTGTATTCACTCCCAAGGCAATTTCTGTGTTTCATCAACACTTCGAAGGTCCACAGATTACAGAATGCCTCCAGATGTGTATCGGAAACTACTACTGATATTCCAGGGAACGATCAGATCGTAGACTGTTTGAGACATTACTCCCGTGGGGGAAAGTGCGCATGGTGACTGTTGTATTCAATCCCGATGCAATTTCTGTGTTTCATCAACGCTCTGATAGTCCACAGATTACAGAATGCCTCCAGATGTGCATCGGAAACTACTACTGGTCTTCCAGGGAACCATCAAATTGTAGACTCTTTCAGACATTACTCCCATGGAGGAAAGTGCGGACTGTGACTGTTGTATTCACTCCCGATGCAATTTCTGTGTTTCATCAACACTCTGATAGTCCACAAATTACACAATGCCACCAGATGTAGATCCGGAACTACTACTGGTCTTCCAGGGAACGATCAAATCGTAGACTGTTTGAGACATTACTCCCGTGGAGGAAAGTGCGCATGGTGACTGTTGTATTCAATCCCCATGCAATTTCTGTGATTCATGAACACTCTGATAGTCCACAGATTACAGAATGCCACCAGATGTGCATCGGAAACTACTGCTGGTCTTCCAGGGAACGATCAAAGCGTAGGCTGTTTAAGACATTACTCCCATGGAGGAAAGTGCGCATGGTGACTGTTGTATTCAATCCCGATGCAACTGCTGTGTTTCGTCAACACTCTGATAGTCCACAGATGACAGAATGCCACCAGTTGTGCATCGGAATCCACTACTGGTCTTCCAGGGAACGATCAAATTGTAGACTGTTTAAGACATTACTGCCAAGTAGGAAAGTGCGGATTGTGACTGTTGTATTCACTCCCGAGGCTATTTCTGTGTTTCATCAACACATTGAAGGTCCACAGTTTACAGAATGCCCCTAGATGTGTATCGGAAACTACTACTGATATTCCAGGGCACGATCAAATCGTAGACTGTTTGAGACATTACTCCCGTGGAGGAAAGTGCGGATTGTGACTGTTGTATTCACTCCCGGTGCAATTTCTGTGTTTCATCAACACATTGAAGGTACACAGATTACAGAATGCCACCAGATTTTCATTGGAAACTACTACTGGTCTTCCAGGGAACGATAAAATCGTAGACTGTTTGAGACATTACTTCCAAGGAGGAAAGTGCGGATGGTGACTGTTGTATTCAATCCCGATGCAATTTCTGTGTTTCATCAACACTCTGATAGTCCACAAATTACACAATGCCACCAGATGTACATCCGGAACTACTACTGGTGTTCCAGGGAACTATCAAATCGTAGACTGTTTGAGACATTACTCCTGTAAAGGAAAGTGCGCATGGTGACTGTTGTATTCAATCCCGATGCAATTTTTGTGTTTCATCAACAGTCTGACAGTCCACAGATTACACAATGCCACCAGATGTACATCGGGAACTACTACTGGTCTCCCTGGGAACGATCAAACCGTAGACTGTTTGAGACATTACTCCCGTGGAGGAAAGTGCGCATGGCGACTGTTGTATTCAATCCCGATGAAATTTCTGCGTTTCATCAACACTCTGATAGCCCACAGAGTACAGAATGCCACCAGATGTGCATCGGTAACTACTACTGGTCTTCCAGGGAACGATCAAAGCCTGGACTGTTTCAGACATTACTCCCATGGGGGAAAGTGCGGATGGTGACTCTTGTATTCAATCCAAATGCAATTTCTGTATTTCATCAACACTCTGATAGTCCACAGATTACAGAATGCCTCCAGATGAGCATCGGAAACTACTACTGGTCTTCCAGGGAACCATCAAATTGTAGACTCTTTCAGACATTACTCCCATGGAGGAAAGTGCGGACTGTGACTGTTGTATTCACTCCCGATGCAATTTCTGTGTTTCATCAACACTCTGATAGTCCACAAATTACACAATGCCACCAGATGTAGATCCGGAACTACTACTGGTCTTCCAGGGAACGATCAAATCGTAGACTGTTTGAGACATTACTCCCGTGGAGGAAAGTGCGCATGGTGACTGTTGTATTCAATCCCCATGCAATTTCTGTGATTCATGAACACTCTGATAGTCCACAGATTACAGAATGCCACCAGATGTGCATCGGAAACTACTGCTGGTCTTCCAGGGAACGATCAAAGCGTAGGCTGTTTAAGACATTACTCCCATGGAGGAAAGTGCGCATGGTGACTGTTGTATTCAATCCCGATGCAACTGCTGTGTTTCGTCAACACTCTGATAGTCCACAGATGACAGAATGCCACCAGTTGTGCATCGGAATCCACTACTGGTCTTCCAGGGAACGATCAAATTGTAGACTGTTTAAGACATTACTGCCAAGTAGGAAAGTGCGGATTGTGACTGTTGTATTCACTCCCGAGGCTATTTCTGTGTTTCATCAACACATTGAAGGTCCACAGTTTACAGAATGCCCCTAGATGTGTATCGGAAACTACTACTGATATTCCAGGGCACGATCAAATCGTAGACTGTTTGAGACATTACTCCCGTGGAGGAAAGTGCGGATTGTGACTGTTGTATTCACTCCCGGTGCAATTTCTGTGTTTCATCAACACATTGAAGGTACACAGATTACAGAATGCCACCAGATTTTCATTGGAAACTACTACTGGTCTTCCAGGGAACGATAAAATCGTAGACTGTTTGAGACATTACTTCCAAGGAGGAAAGTGCGGATGGTGACTGTTGTATTCAATCCCGATGCAATTTCTGTGTTTCATCAACACTCTGATAGTCCACAAATTACACAATGCCACCAGATGTACATCCGGAACTACTACTGGTGTTCCAGGGAACTATCAAATCGTAGACTGTTTGAGACATTACTCCTGTAAAGGAAAGTGCGCATGGTGACTGTTGTATTCAATCCCGATGCAATTTTTGTGTTTCATCAACAGTCTGACAGTCCACAGATTACACAATGCCACCAGATGTACATCGGGAACTACTACTGGTCTCCCTGGGAACGATCAAACCGTAGACTGTTTGAGACATTACTCCCGTGGAGGAAAGTGCGCATGGCGACTGTTGTATTCAATCCCGATGAAATTTCTGCGTTTCATCAACACTCTGATAGCCCACAGAGTACAGAATGCCACCAGATGTGCATCGGTAACTACTACTGGTCTTCCAGGGAACGATCAAAGCCTGGACTGTTTCAGACATTACTCCCATGGGGGAAAGTGCGGATGGTGACTCTTGTATTCAATCCAAATGCAATTTCTGTATTTCATCAACACTCTGATAGTCCACAGATTACAGAATGCCTCCAGATGAGCATCGGAAACTACTACTGGTCTTTTATGGAACGATCAAATTTTAGACTGTTTTAGACATTACTCCCATGTAGGAAAGTGCGGATTGTGACTGTTTTATTCACTCCCGATGCAATTTCTGTGTTTCATCAACACTTTGAAGGTCCACAGATTACAGAATGCATCCAGATGTGTATCGGAAACTACTACTGGTCTTCCAGGGAACGATCAAAGCGTATACTGTTTGAGACTTTACTCCCATGGAGGAAAGTGCGGATGGTGACTGTTGTATTCAATCCCGTTGCAATTTCTATGTTTCATCAACACTCTGATAGTCCACAGATTACAGATAGCCTCCAGATGTGCATCGGAAACTACTACTGGTCTTCCAGGGAACGATCAAATTGTAGACTCTTTCAGACATTACTCCCATGGAGGAAAGTGCGGATTGTGACTGTTGTATTCACTCCCGATGCAATTTCTGTGTTTCATCAACACTCTGATAGTCCACAAATTACACAATGACACCAGATGTACATCGGGAACTACTACTGGTCTTCCAGGGAACGATCAAAGCGTAGACTGTTTGAGACATTACTCCCGTGGAGAAAAGTGCGCATGGTGACTGTTGTATTCAATCCCAATGCAATTTCTGTGTTTCATCAACACTCTGATAGTCCACAGATTACAGAATGCCTCCAGATGTGCATCGGAAACTACTACTGGTCTTCCAGGGAACGATCAAATTGTAGACTCTTTCAGACATTACTCCCATGGAGGAAAGTGCGGATTGTGACTGTTGTATTCACTCCCGATGCAATTTCTGTGTTTCATCAACACTCTGATAGTCCACAAATTACACAATGACACCAGATGTACACCGGGAACTACTTCTGGACTTCCAGGGACGATCAAAGCGTAGACTGTTTGAGACATTACTCCCGTGGAGGAAAGTGTGCATGGTGACCGTTGTATTCAATCGCGAGGCAATTTATGTGTTTCATCAACACTTTGAAGGTCCACAGATTACAGAATGCCTCCAGATGTGTATCGGAAACTACTACTGGTCTTCCAGGGAACGATCAAATCGTAGACTGTTTGAGACATTACTCCCATGGAGGAAAGTGCGGATGGTGACTGTTGCATTCAATCCTGATGCATTTTCTATGTTTCATCATCACTCTGATAGTCCACAGATTACAGATGGCCTCCAGATGTGCATCGGAAACTACTACTGGTCTTCCAGGGAACTATCATAGCGTAGACTGTTTGAGACATTACTCCCATGGAGGGAATTGCGCATGGTGACTGTTTTATTCAAACCCGATGCAATTTCTGTGTTTCATCAACACTTTGAAGGTCCACAGATTACAGAATGCCTCCAGATGTGCATCGGAAAGTACTACTGGTCTTCCAGGGAACAATCAAAGCGTAGACTGTTTGAGACATTACTCCCATGGAGGAAAGTGCGGATGGTGACTGTTGTATTCAATCCCGACGCTATTACTGTGTTTCATCAACACTCTGATAGTCCACAGATTACAGAATGCCACCAGATGTGCATCGGAAACTACTACTGGTATTCCAGGGAACGATCAAAGCGTAGACTGTTTGAGACATTACTCCCGTGGAGGAAAGTGCGCATGGTGAATGTTGTATTCAATGCCGATTAAATTTCTGTGTTTCATCAACACTCTGATAGTCCACAGGTTACAGAATGCCACCAGTTGTGCATCGGAAACCACTACTGGTCTTCCTGGGAACGATCAAAGCGTAGACTGTTTGAGACATTACTCCCATGGAGGAAAGTGCGGATGGTGACTGTAGTATTCAATCCCGATATAATTTCTGCGTTTCATCAACACTCTGATAGTCCATAAATTACAGAATGTCACCACATGTACATCGGGAACTACTACTGGTCTTCCAGGGAACGATCAAAGCCTAGACTGTTTGAGAAATTACTCCCGTGGAGGAAAGTGCGCATGCTGACTGTTGTATTAAATCCGATGCACTTCTGTGTTTCATCAACACTCTGATAGTCCACAGATTACAGAATTCCACCAGATGTGCATCGGAAACTACTACTGGTCTTCCAGGGAACGAGCAAATTTTAGACTGTTTCAGACATTACTCCCATGTAGGAAAGTGCGGATTGTGACTGTTGTATTCACTTCCGATGCAATTTCTGTGTTTCATCAACACTCTGATAGTCCACAAATTACACAATGAAACCAGATGTACATCGGGAACTACTACTGGTCTTCCAGGGAACGATCAAAGCGTAGACTGTTTGATACATTACTCCTGTGGAGGAAAGTGCGCATGGTGACTGTTGTATTCAATCCCGATGCAATATCTGTGTTTCATCAACGCTCTGATAGTCCACAGATTACAGGATGCCTCCAGATGTGCATCGGAAACTACTACTGGTCTTCCAGGGAACGATCAAATTGTAGACTGTTTCAGACATTACTCCTAAGTAGGAAAGTGCAGATTGTGACTGCTGTATTCACTCCCGAGGAAATTTCTGTGTTTCATCAACACTTTGAAGGTCCTCAGATTGCAGAATGCCTCCAGATGTGTATCGGAAACTACTATCGGTCTTCCAGGGAACAATCAAAGCGTAGACTGTTTGAGACAGTACTCCCATGGAGGAAGGTGCTCATGGTGACTGTTGTATTTAATCCCGATGCAATTTCTGTGTTTCATCAACACTCTGATTCTCCACAGATTACAGAATGCCTCCAGATGTGCATTGGAAACAACTACTGGTCTTCCTGGGAACTATCCAAGCGTAGACTGTTAGAGACATTACTCCCATGGAGGAAAGTGCGCATGGTGACTGTTGTATTCAATCCCGATGCAATTTCTGTGTTTCATCAACACTCTGACAGCCCACAGATTACAGAATGCCTCCAGATGTGCATCGGAAACTACCACTGGCCTTCCAGGGAATGATCAAAGCGTAGACTGTTTGAAACATTACTAACATCGAGGCAAGTGCGAATGGTGACTGTTGTATTCAATCCCGATGCAATTTCTGTGTTTTGTCAACACTCTGATAGTCCACAGATTGCAGAATGCCACCAGATGTGCATCGGAAACAACTACTGGTGTTCCAGGGAACGATCAAAGCGTAGACTGTTTGAGACATTACTCCCATAGCGGAAAGTGTGCATGGTGACTGTTGTATTCAATCCCGATGCAATTTCTGTGTTTCATCAACTCTCTGATACCCCACAGATTACAGAATGCCACCAGATGTGCATCGGAAACTACTACTGGTCTTCCAGGGAACGATCAAATTGTAGACTGTTTCAGACATTAATCCCATGTAGGAAAGTGCGGATTGTGACTGTTGTATTCACTCCCGGTGCAACTTCTGTGATTCATCAACACATTGAAGGTCCACAGATTAGAGAATGCCACCAGATTTTCATCGGAAACTACTACTGGTCTTCCAGGGAACGATCAAAGCGTAGACTGTTTGAGACATTACTTCGAAGGAGGAAAGTGCGGATGGTGACTGTTGTATTCAATCCCGATGCAATTTCTGTGTTTCATCAACACTCTGATAGTCCACAGATTACAGATGTGCGTCGGAAACTACTAATGGTCTTCCAGGGAACGATCAAAGCGTAGACTGTTTGAGACATTACTCCCATGGAGGAAAGTGCGGATGGTGACTGTTGTATTCAATCCCGATGCAATTTCTGTGTTCCATCAACACTCTGATAGTCCACAAATTACACAATGCCACCAGATGTACATCGGGAACTACTACTGGTGTTCCAGGGAACGATCAAAGCGTATACTGTTTGAGACATTACTCCCATGGAGGAAAGTGCGGATGGTGACTGTTGTATTCAATCCCGTTGCAATTTCTATGTTTCATCAACACTCTGATAGTCCACAGATTACAGATAGCCTCCAGATGTGCATCGGAAACTACTACTTGTCTTCCAGGGAACGATCAAAGCGTAGACTGTTTGAGACATTACTCCCATGGAGGGAATTGCGCATGGTGACTGTTTTATTCAAACCCGATGCAATTTCTGTGTTTCATCAACACTTTGAAGGTCCACAAATTACATAATGCCTCCAGATGTGCATCGGAAAGTACTACTGGTCTTCCAGGGAAC
Organism: Schistocerca gregaria; assembly: GCF_023897955.1. Classification (NCBI taxonomy): domain Eukaryota; kingdom Metazoa; phylum Arthropoda; class Insecta; order Orthoptera; family Acrididae; genus Schistocerca; species Schistocerca gregaria. The sequence goes on along the minus strand of NC_064928.1, from coordinate 47,323,204 downwards.
AATCAAAGCGTAGACTGTTTGAGACATTACTCCCATGGAGGAAAGTTCGGATGGTGACTGTTGTATTCAATCACGAAGCAATTTCTGTGTTTCATCAACACTCTGATAGTCCACAGATTACAGAATGCCACCAGATGTGCATCGGAAACTACTACTGGTCTTCCAGGGAACGATCAAAGGGTAGACTGTTTGAGACATTACTCCCATGGAGGTAAGTGCGCATGGTGACTGTTGTATTCAATCCGATGCAACTTCTGTGTTTCATCAACACTCTGATAGTCCACAGATTACAGAATGCCACCAGATGTGCATCGGAAACTACTACTCGTCCTCCAGGGAACGAGCAAATTTTAGACTGTTTAAGACATTACTCCCATGTAGGAAAGTGCGGATTGTGACTGTTGTATTCACTCACGATGCAATTTCTGTGTTTCATCAACACTCTGATAGTCCACAAATTACACAATGCCACCAGATGTACATCGGGAACTACTACTGGTCTTCCAGGAAACGATCAAAGCGTAGACTGTTTGAGACATTACTCCTGTGGAGAAAAGTGCGCATGGTGACTGTTGTATTCAATCCCGATGCAATTTCTGTGTTTCATCAACACTCTGATAGTCCACAGATTAGAGAATGCCTCCAGATGTGCATCGGAAACTACTAATGGTCTTCCAGGGAACGATCAAATTGTAGACTCTTTCAGACATTACTCCCATGGAGGAAAGTGCGGATTGTGACTGTTGTTTCACTCCCGATGCAATTTCTGTGTTTCATCAACACTCTGATAGTCCACAAATTACACAATGACACCAGATGTACACCGGGAACTACTTCTGGACTTCCAAGGAACGATCAAAGCGTAGACTGTTTGAGACATTACTCCTGTGGAGGAAAGTGTGCATGGTGACCGTTGTATTCAATCGCGAGGCAATTTATGTGTTTCATCAACACTTTGAAGGTCCACAGATTACAGAATGCCTCCAGATGTGTATCGGAAACTACTACTGGTCTTCCAGGGAACGATCAAATCGTAGACTGTTTGAGACATTACTCCCATGGAGGAAAGTGCGGATGGTGACTGTTGTATTCAATCCCGATGCATTTTCTATGTTTCATCATCACTCTGATAGTCCACAGATTACAGATAGCCTCCAGATGTGCATCGGAAACTACTACTGGTCTTCCAGGGAACTATCATAGCGTAGACTGTTTGAGACATTACTCCCATGGAGGGAATTGCGCATGGTGACTGTTGTATTCAATCCCGATGCATTTTCTATGTTTCATCATCACTCTGATAGTCCACAGATTACAGATAGCCTCCAGATGTGCATCGGAAACTACTACTGGTCTTCCAGGGAACTATCATAGCGTAGACTGTTTGAGACATTACTCCCATGGAGGGAATTGCGCATGGTGACTGTTTTATTCAAACCCGATGCAATTTCTGTGTTTCATCAACACTTTGAAGGTCCACAGATTACAGAATGCCTCCAGATGTGCATCGGAAAGTACTACTGGTCTTCCAGGGAACAATCAAAGCGTAGACTGTTTGAGACATTACTCCCATGGAGGAAAGTGCGGATGGTCACTGTTGTATTCAATCCCGATGCAATTTCTGTGTTTCATCAACACTCTGATAGTCCACAGATTACAGAATGCCTCCAGATGTGCATCGGAAACTACTACTGGTCTTCCAGGGAACGATCAAAGCGTAGACTGTTTGAGACATTACTCCCATGGAGGAAAGTGCGCATGGTGACTGTTGTATTCAATCCCGACGCTATTACTGTGTTTCATCAACACTCTGATAGTCCACAGATTACAGAATGCCACCAGATGTGCATCGGAAACTACTACTGGTATTCCAGGGAACGATCAAAGCGTAGACTGTTTGAGACATTACTCCCGTGGAGGAAAGTGCGCATGGTGAATGTTGTATTCAATGCCGATTCAATTTCTGTGTTTCATCAACACTCTGATAGTCCACAGATTACAGAATGCCACCAGTTGTGCATCGGAAACCACTACTGGTCTTCCAGGGAACGATCAAAGCGTAGACTGTTTGAGACATTACTCCCATGGAGGAAAGTGCGGATGGTGACTGTTGTATTCAATCCCGATTTAATTTCTGCGTTTCATCAACACTCTGATAGTCCATAAATTACAGAATGCCACCACATGTACATCGGGAACTACTACTGGTCTTCCAGGGAACGATCAAAGCCTAGACTGTTTGAGAAATTACTCCCGTGGAGGAAAGTGCGCATGCTGACTGTTGTATTAAATCCGATGCACTTCTGTGTTTCATCAACACTCTGATAGTCCACAGATTACAAAATTCCACCAGATGTGCATCGGAAACTACTACTGGTCTTCCAGGGAACGAGCAAATTTAAGACTGTTTCAGACATTACTCCCATGTAGGAAAGTGCGGATTGTGACTGTTGTATTCACTTCCGATGCAATATCTGTGTTTCATCAACACTCTGATAGTCCACAAATTACACAATGAAACCAGATGTACATCGGGAACTACTACTGGTCTTCCAGGGAACGATCAAAGCGTAGACTGTTTGAGACATTACTCCCGTGGAGGAAAGTGCGCATGGTGACTGTTGTATTCAATCCCGATGCAATATCTGTGTTTCATCAACGCTCTGATAGTCCACAGATTACAGGAGGCCTCCAGATGTGCATCGGAAACTACTACTGGTCTTCCAGGGAACGATCAAATTGTAGACTGTTTCAGACATTACTCCTAAGTAGGAAAGTGCAGATTGTGACTGCTGTATTCACTCCCGAGGAAATTTCTGTGTTTCATCAACACTTTGAAGGTCCTCAGATTGCAGAATGCCTCCAGATGTGTATCGGAAACTACTATCGGTCTTCCAGGGAACAATCAAAGCGTAGACTGTTTGAGACAGTACTCCCATGGAGGAAGGTGTTCATGGTGACTGTTGTATTCAATCCCGATGCAATTTCTGTGTTTCATCAACACTCTGATACTCCACAGATTACAGAATACCTCCAGATGTGCATTGGAAACAACTACTGGTCTTCCTGGGAACTATCCAAGCGTAGACTGTTAGAGACATTACTCCCATGGAGGAAAGTGCGCATGGTGACTGTTGTATTCAATCCCGATGCAATTTCTGTGTTTCATCAACACTCTGACAGCCCACAGATTACAGAATGCCTCCAGATGTGCATCGGAAACTACCACTGGCCTTCCAGGGAATGATCAAAGCGTAGACTGTTTGAGACATTACTCCTGTGGAGAAAAGTGCGCATGGTGACTGTTGTATTCAATCCCGATGCAATTTCTGTGTTTCATCAACACTCTGATAGTCCACAGATTAGAGAATGCCTCCAGATGTGCATCGGAAACTACTAATGGTCTTCCAGGGAACGATCAAATTGTAGACTCTTTCAGACATTACTCCCATGGAGGAAAGTGCGGATTGTGACTGTTGTTTCACTCCCGATGCAATTTCTGTGTTTCATCAACACTCTGATAGTCCACAAATTACACAATGACACCAGATGTACACCGGGAACTACTTCTGGACTTCCAAGGAACGATCAAAGCGTAGACTGTTTGAGACATTACTCCTGTGGAGGAAAGTGTGCATGGTGACCGTTGTATTCAATCGCGAGGCAATTTATGTGTTTCATCAACACTTTGAAGGTCCACAGATTACAGAATGCCTCCAGATGTGTATCGGAAACTACTACTGGTCTTCCAGGGAACGATCAAATCGTAGACTGTTTGAGACATTACTCCCATGGAGGAAAGTGCGGATGGTGACTGTTGTATTCAATCCCGATGCATTTTCTATGTTTCATCATCACTCTGATAGTCCACAGATTACAGATAGCCTCCAGATGTGCATCGGAAACTACTACTGGTCTTCCAGGGAACTATCATAGCGTAGACTGTTTGAGACATTACTCCCATGGAGGGAATTGCGCATGGTGACTGTTGTATTCAATCCCGATGCATTTTCTATGTTTCATCATCACTCTGATAGTCCACAGATTACAGATAGCCTCCAGATGTGCATCGGAAACTACTACTGGTCTTCCAGGGAACTATCATAGCGTAGACTGTTTGAGACATTACTCCCATGGAGGGAATTGCGCATGGTGACTGTTTTATTCAAACCCGATGCAATTTCTGTGTTTCATCAACACTTTGAAGGTCCACAGATTACAGAATGCCTCCAGATGTGCATCGGAAAGTACTACTGGTCTTCCAGGGAACAATCAAAGCGTAGACTGTTTGAGACATTACTCCCATGGAGGAAAGTGCGGATGGTCACTGTTGTATTCAATCCCGATGCAATTTCTGTGTTTCATCAACACTCTGATAGTCCACAGATTACAGAATGCCTCCAGATGTGCATCGGAAACTACTACTGGTCTTCCAGGGAACGATCAAAGCGTAGACTGTTTGAGACATTACTCCCATGGAGGAAAGTGCGCATGGTGACTGTTGTATTCAATCCCGACGCTATTACTGTGTTTCATCAACACTCTGATAGTCCACAGATTACAGAATGCCACCAGATGTGCATCGGAAACTACTACTGGTATTCCAGGGAACGATCAAAGCGTAGACTGTTTGAGACATTACTCCCGTGGAGGAAAGTGCGCATGGTGAATGTTGTATTCAATGCCGATTCAATTTCTGTGTTTCATCAACACTCTGATAGTCCACAGATTACAGAATGCCACCAGTTGTGCATCGGAAACCACTACTGGTCTTCCAGGGAACGATCAAAGCGTAGACTGTTTGAGACATTACTCCCATGGAGGAAAGTGCGGATGGTGACTGTTGTATTCAATCCCGATTTAATTTCTGCGTTTCATCAACACTCTGATAGTCCATAAATTACAGAATGCCACCACATGTACATCGGGAACTACTACTGGTCTTCCAGGGAACGATCAAAGCCTAGACTGTTTGAGAAATTACTCCCGTGGAGGAAAGTGCGCATGCTGACTGTTGTATTAAATCCGATGCACTTCTGTGTTTCATCAACACTCTGATAGTCCACAGATTACAGAATTCCACCAGATGTGCATCGGAAACTACTACTGGTCTTCCAGGGAACGAGCAAATTTAAGACTGTTTCAGACATTACTCCCATGTAGGAAAGTGCGGATTGTGACTGTTGTATTCACTTCCGATGCAATATCTGTGTTTCATCAACACTCTGATAGTCCACAAATTACACAATGAAACCAGATGTACATCGGGAACTACTACTGGTCTTCCAGGGAACGATCAAAGCGTAGACTGTTTGAGACATTACTCCCGTGGAGGAAAGTGCGCATGGTGACTGTTGTATTCAATCCCGATGCAATATCTGTGTTTCATCAACGCTCTGATAGTCCACAGATTACAGGATGCCTCCAGCTGTGCATCGGAAACTACTACTGGTCTTCCAGGGAACGATCAAATTGTAGACTGTTTCAGACATTACTCCTAAGTAGGAAAGTGCAGATTGTGACTGCTGTATTCACTCCCGAGGAAATTTCTGTGTTTCATCAACACTTTGAAGGTCCTCAGATTGCAGAATGCCTCCAGATGTGTATCGGAAACCACTATCGGTCTTCCAGGGAACAATCAAAGCGTAGACTGTTTGAGACAGTACTCCCATGGAGGAAGGTGTTCATGGTGACTGTTGTATTCAATCCCGATGCAATTTCTGTGTTTCATCAACACTCTGATACTCCACAGATTACAGAATACCTCCAGATGTGCATTGGAAACAACTACTGGTCTTCCTGGGAACTATCCAAGCGTAGACTGTTAGAGACATTACTCCCATGGAGGAAAGTGCGCATGGTGACTGTTGTATTCAATCCCGATGCAATTTCTGTGTTTCATCAACACTCTGACAGCCCACAGATTACAGAATGCCTCCAGATGTGCATCGGAAACTACCACTGGCCTTCCAGGGAATGATCAAAGCGTAGACTGTTTGAGACATTACTAACATCGAGGCAAGTGCGAATGGTGACTGTTGTATTCAATCCCGATGCAATTTCTGTGTTTTGTCAACACTCTGATAGTCCACAGATTACAGAATGCCACCAGATGTGCATCGGAAACAACTACTGGTGTTCCAGGGAACGATCAAAGCGTAGACTGTTTGAGACATTACTCCCATAGCGAAAAGTGAGCATGGTGACTGTTGTATTCAATCCCGATGCAATTTCTGTGTTTCATCAACTCTCTGATACCCCACAGATTACAGAATGCCACCAGATGTGCATCGGAAACTACTACTGGTCTTCCAGGGAACGATCAAATTGTAGACTGTTTCAGACATTAATCCCATGTAGGAAAGTGCGGATTGTGACTGTTGTATTCACTCCCGGTGCAACTTCTGTGATTCATCAACACATTGAAGGTCCACAGATTAGAGAATGCCACCAGATTTTCATCGGAAACTACTACTGGTCTTCCAGGGAACGATCAAAGCGTAGACTGTTTGAGACATTACTTCGAAGGAGGAAAGTGCGGATGGTGACTGTTGTATTCAATCCCGATGCAATTTCTGTGTTTCATCAACACTCTGATAGTCCACAGATTACAGATGTGCATCGGAACTACTACTGGTCTTCCAGGGAACGATCAAAGCGTAGACTGTTTGAGACATTACTCCCATGGAGGAAAGTGCGCATGGTGACTGTTGTATTCAATCCCGATGCAATTGCTGTGTTTCGTCAACACTCTGATTGTCCACAGATTACAGAATGCCACCAGTTGTGCATCGGAATCCACTACTGGTCTTCCAGGGAACGATCAAATTGTAGACTGTTTCAGACATTGCTGCCAAGTAGGAAAGTGCGGATTGTGACTGCTGTATACACTCCCGAGGCAATTTCTGTGTTTCATCAACACTTTGAAGGTCCACAGATTACAGAATGCCACCAGATGTGTATCGGAAACTACTACTGATATTCCAGGGAACGATCAAACCGTAGACTGTTTGAGACATTACTCCCATGGAGGAAAGTGCGCATGGTGACTTTTGTATTCAATCCCGACGCTATTACTGTGTTTCATCAACACTCTGATAGTCCACAGATTACAGAATGCCACCAGATGTGCATCGGAAACTACTACTGGTATTCCAGGGAACGATCAAAGCGTAGACTGTTTGAGACATTACTCCCGTGGAGGAAAGTGCGCATGGTGAATGTTGTATTCAATGCCGATTCAATTTCTGTGTTTCATCAACACTCTGATAGTCCACAGATTACAGAATGCCACCAGTTGTGCATCGGAAACCACTACTGGTCTTCCAGGGAACGATCAAAGCGTAGACTGTTTGAGACATTACTCCCATGGAGGAAAGTGCGGATGGTGACTGTTGTATTCAATCCCGATTTAATTTCTGCGTTTCATCAACACTCTGATAGTCCATAAATTACAGAATGCCACCACATGTACATCGGGAACTACTACTGGTCTTCCAGGGAACGATCAAAGCCTAGACTGTTTGAGAAATTACTCCCGTGGAGGAAAGTGCGCATGCTGACTGTTGTATTAAATCCGATGCACTTCTGTGTTTCATCAACACTCTGATAGTCCACAGATTACAGAATTCCACCAGATGTGCATCGGAAACTACTACTGGTCTTCCAGGGAACGAGCAAATTTAAGACTGTTTCAGACATTACTCCCATGTAGGAAAGTGCGGATTGTGACTGTTGTATTCACTTCCGATGCAATATCTGTGTTTCATCAACACTCTGATAGTCCACAAATTACACAATGAAACCAGATGTACATCGGGAACTACTACTGGTCTTCCAGCGAACGATCAAAGCGTAGACTGTTTGAGACATTACTCCCGTGGAGGGAAGTGCGCATGGTGACTGTTGTATTCAATCCCGATGCAATATCTGTGTTTCATCAACGCTCTGATAGTCCACAGATTACAGGATGCCTCCAGACGTGCATCGGAAACTACTACTGGTCTTCCAGGGAACGATCAAATTGTAGACTGTTTCAGACATTACTCCTAAGTAGGAAAGTGCAGATTGTGACTGCTGTATTCACTCCCGAGGAAATTTCTGTGTTTCATCAACACTTTGAAGGTCCTCAGATTGCAGAATGCCTCCAGATGTGTATCGGAAACTACTATCGGTCTTCCAGGGAACAATCAAAGCGTAGACTGTTTGAGACAGTACTCCCATGGAGGAAGGTGTTCATGGTGACTGTTGTATTCAATCCCGATGCAATTTCTGTGTTTCATCAACACTCTGATACTCCGCAGATTACAGAATACCTCCAGATGTGCATTGGAAACAACTACTGGTCTTCCTGGGAACTATCCAAGCGTAGACTGTTAGAGACATTACTCCCATGGAGGAAAGTGCGCATGGTGACTGCTGTATTCAATCCCGATGCAATTTCTGTGTTTCATCAACACTCTGACAGCCCACAGATTACAGAATGCCTCCAGATGTGCATCGGAAACTACCACTGGCCTTCCAGGGAATGATCAAAGCGTAGACTGTTTGAGACATTACTAACATCGAGGCAAGTGCGAATGGTGACTGTTGTATTCAATCCCGATGCAATTTCTGTGTTTTGTCAACACTCTGATAGTCCACAGATTACAGAATGCCACCAGATGTGCATCGGAAACAACTACTGGTGTTCCAGGGAACGATCAAAGCGTAGACTGTTTCAGACATTACTCCCATAGCGAAAAGTGAGCATGGTGACTGTTGTATTCAATCCCGATGCAATTTCTGTGTTTCATCAACTCTCTGATACCCCACAGATTACAGAATGCCACCAGATGTGCATCGGAAACTACTACTGGTCTTCCAGGGAACGATCAAATTGTAGACTGTTTCAGACATTAATCCCATGTAGGAAAGTGCGGATTGTGACTGTTGTATTCACTCCCGGTGCAACTTCTGTGATTCATCAACACATTGAAGGTCCACAGATTAGAGAATGCCACCAGATTTTCATCGGAAACTACTACTGGTCTTCCAGGGAACGATCAAAGCGTAGACTGTTTGAGACATTACTTCGAAGGAGGAAAGTGCGGATGGTGACTGTTGTATTCAATCCCGATGCAATTTCTGTGTTTCATCAACACTCTGATAGTCCACAGATTACAGATGTGCATCGGAACTACTACTGGTCTTCCAGGGAACGATCAAAGCGTAGACTGTTTGAGACATTACTCCCATGGAGGAAAGTGCGCATGGTGACTGTTGTATTCAATCCCGATGCAATTGCTGTGTTTCGTCAACACTCTGATTGTCCACAGATTACAGAATGCCACCAGTTGTGCATCGGAATCCACTACTGGTCTTCCAGGGAACGATCAAATTGTAGACTGTTTCAGACATTGCTGCCAAGTAGGAAAGTGCGGATTGTGACTGCTGTATACACTCCCGAGGCAATTTCTGTGTTTCATCAACACTTTGAAGGTCCACAGATTACAGAATGCCTCCAGATGTGTATCGGAAACTACTACTGATATTCCAGGGAACGATCAAACCGTAGACTGTTTGAGACATTACTCCCATGGAGGAAAGTGCGCATGGTGACTGTTGTATTCAATCCCGATGCAATTTCTGTGTTTCATCAACACTCTGATAGTCCACAGATTACAGAATGCCTCCAGATGTGAATTGGAATCTACCACTGGTCTTCCAGGGAACGATCAAAGCGTAGAGTGTGAGACATTACTAACATGGAGGAAAGTGCGCATGGTGACTGTTGTATTCAATCCCGATGCTATATCTGTGTTTCATCAACACTCTGATAGTCCACAGATTACAGAATGACTCCAGATGTTCATCGGAAACTACTACTGGTCTTCCAGAGAACGATCAAAGCGTAAACTCTTTGAGACATTACTCCCATGGAGGAAAGTGCGCATGGTGACTGTTGTATTCAATCCCGATGCAATTTCTGTGTTTCATCAACACTCTGATACTCCACAGATTACAGATTGCCTCCAGATGTGCATCGGAAACATCTACTGGTCTTCCTGGGAACGATCCAAGCGTAGACTGTTAGAGACATTACTCCCATGAACGAAAGTGCGCATGGTAACTGTTGTATTCAATCCCGATGCAATTTCTGTGTTTCATCAACACTCTGATAGTCCACAGATAACAGAATGCCTCCAGATGTGCATCAGAAACTACCACTGGTCTTCCAGGGAATGATCAAAGCGTTGACTGTTTGAGACATTACTAACATGGAGGCAAGTGCGCATGGTGACTGTTGTATTCAATCCAGATGCAATTTCTGTGTTTCGTCAACACTCTGATAGTCCACTGATTACAGGGTGCCACCAGATGTGCATCGGAAACAACTACTGGTGTTCCAGGGAACGATCAAAGCGTAGACTGTTTGAGACATTACTCCCATGGAGGAAAGTGTGCATGGTGACTGTTGTATTCAATCCCGATGCAATTTCTGTCTTTCATCAACTCTCTCATAGCCCACAGGTTACAGAATGCCACCAGATGTGCATCGGAAACTACTACTGGTCTTCTAGGGAACGATCAAATTGTAAACTGTTTCAGACATTACTCCCATGTAGGAAAGTGCGGATGTGACTGTTGTATTCACTCCCGGTGCAATTTCTGTGTTTCATCAACACATTGAAGGTCCACAGATTACAGAATGCCACCAGATTTTCATTGGAAACTACTACTGGTCTTCCAGGGAACGATCAAAGCGTAGACTGTTTGAGACATTACTTCCAAGGAGGAAAGTGCGGATGGTGACTGTTGTATTCAATCCCGATGCAATTTCTGTGTTTCATCAACACTCTGATAGTCCACAAATTACACAATGCCACCAGATGTACATCCGGAACTACTACTGGTCTTCCAGGGAACGATCAAATCGTAGACTGTTTGAGACATTACTCCCGTGGAGGAAAGTGCGCATGGTGACTGTTGTATTCAATCCCGATGCAATTTCTGTGATTCATGAACACCCTGATAGCCCACAGATTACAGAATGCCACCAGATGTGCATCGGAAACTGCTACTGGTCTTCCAGGGAACGATCAAAGCATAGACTGTTTCAGACATTACTCCCATGGAGGAAAGTGCGGATGGTGACCGTTGTATTCAATCCAAATGCAATTTCTGTATTTCATCAACACTCTGATAGTCCACAGATTACCGAATGCCTCCAAATGTGCATCGGAAACTACTACTGGTCTTCTAGGGAACGATCAAATTTTAGACTGTTTCAGACATTACTCCCATGTAGGAAAGTGCGGATTGTGACTGTTGTATTCACTCCCGATGCAATTTCTGTGTTTCATCAACACTTTGAAGGTCCACAGATTACAGAATGCCTCCAGATTCTCATCGGAAACTACTACTTGTCTTCCAGAGAACGATCAAAGCGTAGACAGTTTGAGACATTACTCCCATGGAGGAAAGTGCGGATGGTGACTGTTGTATTCAATCCCATGCAACTTCTGTGTTTCATCAACACTCTGATAGTCCACAAATTACACAATGCCACCAGATGTACATCGAGAATTACTACTGGTCTTCCAGGGAACGATCAAGGCGTAGACTGTTTGAGACATTAATCCCGTGGAGGAAAGTGAGCATGGTGACCGTTGTATTTAATCCCGATGCAATTTCTGTGTTTCATCAACACTTTGAATGTCCACAGATTACAGAATGCCACCAGTTGTGCATCGGAAACCACTACTGGTCTTCCAGGGAACGATCAAATTGTAGACTGTTTCAGACATTACTCCTAAGTAGGAAAGTGCGGATTGTGACTGTTGTATTCACTCCCGAGGAAATTTCTGTGTTTCATCAACACTTTGAAGGTCCTCAGATTGCAGAATGCCTCCAGATGTGTATCGGAAACTACTATCGGTCTTCCAGGAACGATCAAAGCGTAGACTGTTTGAGACATTACTCCCATGGAGGAAGGTGCGCATGGTGACTGTTGTATTCAATCCCGATGCAATATCTGTGTTTCATCAACACTCTGATACTCCACAGATTACAGAATGCCTCCAGATGTGCATTGGAAACAACTACTGGTCTTCCTGGGAACTATCCAAGCGTAGACTCATAGAGACATTACTCCCATGGAGAAAAGTGCGCATGGTGACTGTTGTATTCAATCCCGATGCAATTTCTGTGTTTCATCAACACTCTGACAGCCCACAGATTACAGCATGCCTCCAGATGTGCAGCGGAAACTACCACTGGTCTTCCAGGGAATGATCAAAGCGTAGACTGTTTGAGACATTACTAACATCGAGGCAAGTGCGAATGGTGACTGATGTATTCAATCCCGATGCAATTTCTGTGTTTTGTCAACACTCTGATTGTCCACAGATTACAGAATGCCACCAGTTGTGCATCGGAATCCACTACTGGTCCTCCAGGGAACGATCAAATTGTAGACTGTTTCAGACATTGCTGCAAAGTAGGATAGTGCGGATTGTGACTGTTGTATACACTCCCGAGGCAATTTCTGTGTTTCATCAACACTTTGAAGGTCCACAGATTACAGAATGCCTCCAGATGTGTATCGGAAACTACTACTGATATTCCAGGGAACGATCAAATCGAAGACTGTTTGAGACATTTCTCCCATTGAGGAAAGTTCGCATGGTGACTGTTGTATTCAATCCCTATGCAATTTCTGTGATTCATCAACACTCTGATAGTCCACAGATTACAGAATGCCACCAGTTGTGCATCGGAAACCACTGCTGGTCTTCCAGGGAACGATCAAAGCGTAGGCTGTTTGAGACATTACTCCCATGGAGGAAAGTGCGGATGGTGACTGTTGTATTCAATCCCTATGCAATTTCTGTGATTCATCAACACTCTGATAGTCCACAGATTACAGAATGCCACCAGTTGTGCATCGGAAACCACTGCTGGTCTTCCAGGGAACGATCAAAGCGTAGGCTGTTTGAGACATTACTCCCATGGAGGAAAGTGCGGATGGTGACTGTTGTATTCAATCCCGATTTAATTTCTGCGTTTCATCAACACTCTGATAGTCCATAAATTACAGAATGCCACCACATGTACATCGGGAACTACTACTGGTCTTCCAGGGAACGATCAAAGCCTAGACTGTTTGAGAAATTACTCCCGTGGAGGAAAGTGCGCATGCTGACTGTTGTATTAAATCCGATGCAATTTCTGTGTTTCATCAACACTCTGATAGTCCACAAATTACACAATGAAACCAGATGTACATCGGGAACTACTACTGGTCTTCCAGGGAACGATCAAAGCGTAGACTGTTTGAGACATTACTCCCGTGGAGGAAAGTGCGCATGGTGACTGTTGTATTCAATCCCGATGCAATATCTGTGTTTCATCAACGCTCTGATAGTCCACAGATTACAGAATGCCTCCAGATGTGCATCGGAAACTACTACTGGTCTTCCAGGGAACGATCAAATTGTAGACTGTTTCAGACATTACTCCTAAGCAGGAAAGTGCGGATTGTGACTGTTGTATTCACTCCCGAGGAAATTTCTGTGTTTCATCAACACTTTGAAGGTCCTCAGATTGCAGAATGCCTCCAGATGTGTATCGGAAACTACTATCGGTCTTCCAGGGAACGATCAAAGCGTAGACTGTTTGAGACATTACTCCCATGGAGGAAGGTGCGCATGGTGACTGTTGTATTCAATTCCGATGCAATATCTGTGTTTCATCAACACTCTGATACTCCACATATTACAGAATGCCTCCAGATGTGCATTGGAAACAACTACTGATCTTCCTGGGAACTATCCAAGCGTAGACTGTTAGAGACATTACTCCCATGGAGGAAGGTGCGCATGGTGACTGTTGTATTCAATCCCGATGCAGTTTCTGTGTTTCATCAACACTCTGACAGCCCACAGATTACAGAATGCCTCCAGATGTGCATCGGAAACTACCACTGGTCTTCCAGGGAATGATCAAAGCTTAGACTGTTTGAGACATTACTAACATCGAGGCAAGTGCGAATGGTGACTGTTGTATTCAATCCCGATGCAATTTCTGTGTTTTGTCAACACTCTGATAGTCCACAGATTACAGAATGCCACCAGATGTGCATCGGAAACAACTACTGGTGTTCCAGGGACGATCAAAGCGTAGACTGTTTGAGTCATTACTCCCATAGCGGACAGTGCGGATGGTGACTGTTGTATTCAATCCCATGCAACTTCTGTGTTTCATCAACACTCTGATAGTCCACAAATTACACAATGCCACCAGATGTGCATCGGAAACTACTACTGGTCTTCCAGGGAACAATCAAAGCGTAGACTGTTTGAGACATTAGTCCCGTGGAGGAAAGTGAGCATGGTGACCGTTGTATTTAATCCCGATGCAATTTCTGTGTTTCATCAACACTTAGAAGGTCCACAGATTACAGAATGCCTCCTGATGTGTATCGGAAGCTACTACTGGTCTTCCAGGGAACGATCAAAGCATAGACTGTTTGAGACATTACTCCCATGGAGGAAAGTGCGGATGGTGACTGTTGTATTTACTCCCGATGCAATTTCTGTGTTTCATCAACACTCTGATAGTCCACAGATTACAGATGTGCATCGGAAACTACTACTGGTCTTCCAGGGAACGATCAAAGCGTAGAGTGTTTGAGACATTACTTCCGTGGAGGAAAGTGCGCATGGTGACTGTTGTATTCAATCCCGATGCAATATCTGTGTTTCATCAACGCTCTGATAGTCCACAGATTACAGAATGCCTCCAGATGTGCATCGGAAACTACTACTGGTCTTCCAGGGAACGATCAAATTGTAGACTGTTTCAGACATTACTCCTAAGCAGGAAAGTGCGGATTGTGACTGTTGTATTCACTCCCGAGGATATTTCTGTGTTTCATCAACACTTTGAAGGTCCTCACATTTCAGAATGCCTCCAGATGTGTATCGGAAACTACTATCGGTCTTCCAGGAACGATCAAAGCGTAGACTGTTTGAGACATTACTCCCATGGAGGAAGGTGCGCATGGTGACTGTTGTATTCAATCCCGATGCAATATCTGTGTTTCATCAACACTCTGATACTCCACAGATTACAGAATGCCTCCAGATGTGCATTGGAAACAACTACTGGTCTTCCTGGGAACTATCCAAGCGTAGACTCATAGAGACACTACTCCCATGGAGAAAAGTGCGCATGGTGACTGTTGTATTCAATCCCGATGCAATTTCTGTGTTTCATCAACACTCTGACAGCCCACAGATTACAGAATGCCTCCAGATGTGCATTGGAAACAACTACTGGTCTTCCAGGGAATGATCAAATTGTAGACTGTTTCAGACATTAATCCCATGTAGGAAAGTGCGGATTGTGACTGTTGTATTCACTAACGGTGCAATTTCTGTGTTTCATCAACACATTGAAGGTCCACAGATTAGAGAATGCCACCAGATTTTCATCGGAAACTACTACAGGTCTTCCAGGGAACGATCAAGGCGTAGACTGTTTCAGACTTTAATCCCATGTAGGAAAGTGCGGATTGTGACTGTTGTATTCACTAACGGTGCAATTTCTGTGTTTCATCAACACATTGAAGGTCCACAGATTAGAGAATGCCACCAGATTTTCATCGGAAACTACTACAGGTCTTCCAGGGAACGATCAAGGCGTAGACTGTTTGAGACATTACTTCCAAGGAGGAAAGTGCGGATGGTGACTGTTGTATTCAATCCCGATACAATTTCTGTGTTTCATCAACACTCTGATAGTCCACAAATTACACAATGCCACCTGATGTACATCCGGAACTACTACTGGTCTTCCAGGGAACGATCAAATCGTAGACTGTTTCAGACATTACTCCCATGGAGGAAAGTGCGCATGGTGACTGTTGTATTCAATCCCGATGCAATTGCTGTGTTTCGTCAACACTCCGATTGTCCACAGATTACAGAATGCCACCAGTTGTGCATCGGAATCCACTACTGGTCCTCCAGGGAACGATCAAATTGTAGACTGTTTCAGACATTGCTGCAAAGTAGGATAGTGCGGATTGTGACTGTTGTATACACTCCCGAGGCAATTTCTGTGTTTCATCAACACTTTGAAGGTCCACAGATTACAGAATGCCTCCAGATGTGTATCGGAAACTACTACTGATATTCCAGGGAACGATCAAATCGAAGACTGTTTGAGACATTACTCCCATGGAGGAAAGTGCGCATGGTGACTGTTGTATTCATTCCCGATGCAATTTCTGTGTTTCATCAACACTCTGATAGTCCACAGATTACAGATGTGCATCGGAAACTACTACTGGTCTTCCAGGGAACGATCAAAGCATAGACTGTTTGAGACATTACTCCCATGGAGGAAAGTGCGGATGGTGACTGTTGTATTCAATCCAAATGCAATTTCTGTATTTCATCCACACTCTGATAGTCCACAGATTACAGAATGCCTCCAAATGTGCATCGGAAACTACTACTGGTCTTCTAGGGAACGATCAAATTTTAGACTGTTTCAGACATTACTCCCATGTAGGAAAGTGCGGATTGTGACTGCTGTATTCACTCCCGATGCAATTTCTGTGTTTCGTCAACACTTTGAAGGTCCACAGATTACAGAATGCCTCCAGATTCTCATCGGAAACTACTACTTGTCTTCCAGAGAACGATCAAAGCATAGACAGTTTGAGACATTACTCCCATGGAGGAAAGTGCGGATGGTGACTGTTGTATTCAATCCCATGCAACTTCTGTGTTTCATCAACACTCTGATAGTCCACAAATTACACAATGCCACCAGATGTACATCGAGAACTACTACTGGTCTTCCAGGGAACGATCAAAGCGTAGACTGTTTGAGACATTAATCCCGTGGAGGAAAGTGAGCATGGTGACCGTTGTATTTAATCCCGATGCAATTTCTGTGTTTCATCAACACTTAGAAGGTCCACAGATTACAGAATGCCTCCAGATGTGTATCGGAAACTACTACTGGTCTTCCAGGGAACGATCAAAGCATAGACTGTTTGAGACATTACTCCCATGGAGGAAAGTGCGGATGGTGACTGTTGTATTTACTCCCGATGCAATTTTTGTGTTTCATCAACACTCTGATAGTCCACAGATTACAGATGTGCATCGGAAACTACTACTGGTCTTCCAGGGAACGATCAAAGCGTAGACTGTTTGAGACATTACTCCCATTGAGGAAAGTTCGCATGGTGACTGTTGTATTCAATCCCTATGCAATTTCTGTGTTTCATCAACACTCTGATAGTCCACAGATTACAGAATGCCACCAGTTGTGCATCGGAAACCACTGCTGGTCTTCCAGGGAACGATCAAAGCGTAGGCTGTTTGAGACATTACTCCCATGGAGGAAAGTGCGGATGGTGACTGTTGTATTCAATCCCGATTTAATTTCTGCGTTTCATCAACACTCTGTTAGTCCATAATTTACAGAATGCCACCACATGTACATCGGGAACTACTACTGGTCTTCCAGGGAACGATCAAAGCCTAGACTGTTTGAGAAATTACTCCCGTGGAGGAAAGTGCGCATGCTGACTGTTGTATTAAATCCGATGCAATTTCTGTGTTTCATCAACACTCTGATAGTCCACAAATTACACAATGAAACCAGATGTACATCGGGAACTACTACTGGTCTTCCAGGGAACGATCAAAGCGTAGACTGTTTGAGACATTACTCCCGTGGAGGAAAGTGCGCATGGTGACTGTTGTATTCAATCCCGATGCAATATCTGTGTTTCATCAACGCTCTGATAGTCCACAGATTACAGAATGCCTCCAGATGTGCATCGGAAACTACTACTGGTCTTCCAGGGAACGATCAAATTGTAGACTGTTTCAGACATTACTCCTAAGCAGGAAAGTGCGGATTGTGACTGTTGTATTCACTCCCGAGGAAATTTCTGTGTTCCATCAACACTTTGAAGGTCCTCAGATTGCAGAATGCCTCCAGATGTGTATCGGAAACTACTATCGGTCTTCCAGGGAACGATCAAAGCGTAGACTGTTTGAGACATTACTCCCATGGAGGAAGGTGCGCATGGTGACTGTTGTATTCAATTCCGATGCAATATCTGTGTTTCATCAACACTCTGATACTCCACAGATTACAGAATGCCTCCAGATGTGCATTGGAAACAACTACTGGTCTTCCTGGGAACTATCCAAGCGTAGACTGTTAGAGACATTACTCCCATGGAGGAAAGTGCGCATGGTGACTGTTGTATTCAATCCCGATGCAGTTTCTGTGTTTCATCAACACTCTGACAGCCCACAGATTACAGAATGCCTCCAGATGTGCATCGGAAACTACCACTGGTCTTCCAGGGATTGATCAAAGCTTAGACTGTTTGAGACATTACTAACATCGAGGCAAGTGCGAATGGTGACTGTTGTATTCAATCCCGATGCAATTTCTGTGTTTTGTCAACACTCTGATAGTCCACAGATTACAGAATGCCACCAGATGTGCATCGGAAACAACTACTGGTGTTCCAGGGACGATCAAAGCGTAGACTATTTGAGACATTACTCCCATAGCGGAAAGTGCGGATGGTGACTGTTGTATTCAATCCCATGCAACTTCTGTGTTTCATCAACACTCTGATAGTCCACAAATTACACAATGCCACCAGATGTGCATCGGAAACTACTACTGGTCTTCCAGGGAACAGTCAAAGCGTAGACTGTTTGAGACATTAATCCCGCGGAGGAAAGTGGGAATGGTGACCGTTGTATTTAATCCCGATGCAATTTCTGTGATTCATCAACACTTAGAAGGTCCACAGATTACAGAATGCCTCCAGATGTGTATCGGAAACTACTACTGGTCTTCCAGGGAACGATCAAAGCATAGACTGTTTGAGACATTACTCCCATGGAGGAAAGTGCGGATGGTGACTGTTGTATTTACTCCCGATGCAATTTTTGTGTTTCATCAACACTCTGATAGTCCACAGATTACAGATGTGCATCGGAAACCACTACTGGTCTTCCAGGGAACGATCAAAGCGTAGAGTGTTTGAGACATTACTTCCGTGGAGGAAAGTGCGCATGGTGACTGTTGTATTCAATCCCGATGCAATATCTGTGTTTCATCAACGCTCTGATAGTCCACAGATTACAGAATGCCTCCAGATGTGCATCGGAAACTACTACTGGTCTTCCAGGGAACGATCAAATTGTAGACTGTTTCAGACATTACTCCTAAGCAGGAAAGTGCGGATTGTGACTGTTGTATTCACTCCCGAGGATATTTCTGTGTTTCATCAACACTTTGAAGGTCCTCAGGTTGCAGAATGCCTCCAGATGTGTATCGGAAACTACTATCGGTCTTCCAGGAACGATCAAAGCGTAGACTGTTTGAGACATTACTCCCATGGAGGAAGGTGCGCATGGTGACTGTTGTATTCAATCCCGATGCAATATCTGTGTTTCATCAACACTCTGATACTCCACAGATTACAGAATGCCTCCAGATGTGCATTGGAAACAACTACTGGTCTTCCTGGGAACTATCCAAGCGTAGACTCATAGAGACATTACTCCCATGGAGAAAAGTGCGCATGGTGACTGTTGTATTCAATCCCGATGCAATTTCTGTGTTTCATCAACACTCTGACAGCCCACAGATTACAGAATGCCTCCAGATGTGCAGCGGAAACTACCACTGGTCTTCCAGGGAATGATCAAAGCGTAGACTGTTTGAGACATTACTAACATCGAGGCAAGTGCGAATGGTGACTGATGTATTCAATCCCGATGCAATTTCTGTGTTTTGTCAACACTCTGATAGTCCACAGATTACAGAATGCAACCAGATGTGCATCGGAAACAACTACTGGTGTTCCAGGGAACGATCAAAGCGTAGACTGTTTGAGACATTACTCCCATAGCGGAAAGTGTGCATGTTGACTGTTGTATTCAATCCCAATGCAATTTCTATGTTTCATCAACACTCTGATACCCCACAGATTGCAGAATGCCACCAGATGTGCATCGGAAACTACTACTGGTCTTCCAGGGAACGATCAAATTGTAGACTGTTTCAGACATTAATCCCATGTAGGAAAGTGCGGATTGTGACTGTTGTATTCACTAACGGTGCAATTTCTGTGTTTCATCAACACATTGAAGGTCCACAGATTAGAGAATGCCACCAGATTTTCATCTTAAACTACTACAGGTCTTCCAGGGAACGATCAAGGCGTAGACTGTTTGAGACATTACTTCCAAGGAGGAAAGTGCGGATGGTGACTGTTGTATTCAATCCCGATACAATTTCTGTGTTTCATCAACACTCTGATAGTCCACAAATTACACAATGCCACCTGATGTACATCCGGAACTACTACTGGTCTTCCAGGGAACGATCAAATCGTAGACTGTTTCAGACATTACTCCCATGGAGGAAAGTGCGCATGGTGACTGTTGTATTCAATCCCGATGCAATTGCTGTGTTTCGTCAACACTCCGATTGTCCACAGATTACAGAATGCCACCAGTTTTGCATCGGAATCCACTACTGGTCCTCCAGGGAACGATCAAATTGTAGACTGTTTCAGACATTGCTGCAAAGTAGGATAGTGAGGATTGTGACTGTTGTATACACTCCCGAGGCAATTTCTGTGTTTCATCAACACTTTGAAGGTCCACAGATTACAGAATGCCTCCAGATGTGTATCGGAAACTACTACTGATATTCCAGGGAACGATCAAATCGAAGACTGTTTGAGACATTACTCCCATGGAGGAAAGTGCGCATGGTGACTGTTGTATTCATTCCCGATGCAATTTCTGTGTTTCATCAACACTCTGATAGTCCACAGATTACAGATGTGCATCGGAAACTACTACTGGTCTTCCAGGGAACGATCAAAGCGTAGACTGTTTGAGACATTACTCCCATGGAGGAAAGTGCGGATGGTGACTGTTGTATTCAATCCAAATGCAATTTCTGTATTTCATCCACACTCTGATAGTCCACAGATTACAGAATGCCTCCAAATGTGCATCGGAAACTACTACTGGTCTTCTAGGGAACGATCAAATTTTAGACTGTTTCAGACTTTACTCCCATGTAGGAAAGTGCGGATTGTGACTGCTGTATTCACTCCCGATGCAATTTCTGTGTTTCGTCAACACTTTGAAGGTCCACAGATTACAGAATGCCTCCAGATGTGTATCGGAAACTACTACTGGTCTTCCAGGGAACGATCAAAGCATAGACTGTTTGAGACATTACTCCCATGGAGGAAAGTGCGGATGGTGACTGTTGTATTTACTCCCGATGCAATTTTTGTGTTTCATCAACACTCTGATAGTCCACAGATTACAGATGTGCATCGGAAACTACTACTGGTCTTCCAGGGAACGATCAAAGCGTAGACTGTTTGAGACATTACTCCCATTGAGGAAAGTTCGCATGGTGACTGTTGTATTCAATCCCTATGCAATTTCTGTGTTTCATCAACACTCTGATAGTCCGCAGATTACAGAATGCCACCAGTTGTGCATCGGAAACCACTGCTGGTCTTCCAGGGAACGATCAAAGCGTAGGCTGTTTGAGACATTACTCCCATGGAGGAAAGTGCGGATGGTGACTGTTGTATTCAATCCCGATTTAATTTTTGCGTTTCATCAACACTCTGATAGTCCATAAATTACAGAATGCCACCACATGTACATCAGGAACTACTACTGGTCTTCCAGGGAACTATCAAAGCCTAGACTGTTTGAGAAATTACTCCCGTGGAGGAAAGTGCGCATGCTGACTGTTGTATTAAATCCGATGCAATTTCTGTGTTTCATCAACACTCTGATAGTCCACAAATTACACAATGAAACCAGATGTACATCGGGAACTACTACTGGTCTTCCAGGGAACGATCAAAGCGTAGACTGTTTGAGACATTACTCCCGTGGAGGAAAGTGCGCATGGTGACTCTTGTATTCAATCCCGATGCAATATCTGTGTTTCATCAACGCTCTGATAGTCCACAGATTACAGAATGCCTCCAGATGTGCATCGGAAACTACTACTGGTCTTCCAGGGAACGATCAAATTGTAGACTGTTTCGGACATTACTCCTAAGCATGAAAGTGCGGATTGTGACTGTTGTATTCACTCCCGAGGAAATTTCTGTGTTTCATCAACACTTTGAAGGTCCTCAGATTGCAGAATGCCTACAGATGTGTATCGGAAACTACTATCGGTCTTCCAGGGAACGATCAAAGCGTAGACTGTTTGAGACATTACTCCCATGGAGGAAGGTGCGCATGGTGACTGTTGTATTCAATTCCGATGCAATATCTGTGTTTCATCAACACTCTGATACTCCACGGATTACAGAATGCCTCCAGATGTGCATTGGAAACAACAACTGGTCTTCCTGGGAACTATCCAAGCGTAGACTGTTAGAGACATTACTCCCATGGAGGAAAGTGCGCATGGTGACTGTTGTATTCAATCCCGATGCAATTTCTGTGTTTCATCAACACTCTGACAGCCCAAAGATTACAGAATGCCTCCAGATGTGCATCGGAAACTACCACTGGTCTTCCAGGGAATGATCAAAGCGTAGACTGTTTGAGACATTACTAACATCGAGGCAAGTGCGAATGGTGACTGTTGTATTCAATCCCGATGCAATTTCTGTGTTTTGTCAACACTCTGATAGTCCACAGATTACAGAATGCCACCAGATGTGCATCGGAAACAACTACTGGTGTTCCAGGGACGATCAAAGCGTAGACTGTTTGAGACATTACTCCCATAGCGGAAAGTGCGGATGGTGACTGTTGTATTCAATCCCATGCAACTTCTGTGTTTCATCAACACTCTGATAGTCCACAAATTACACAATGCCACCAGATGTGCATCGGAAACTACTACTGGTCTTCCAGGGAACAATCAAAGCGTAGACTGTTTGAGACATTAATCCCGTGGAGGAAAGTGAGCATGGTGACCGTTGTATTTAATCCCGATGCAATTTCTGTGTTTCATCAACACTTAGAAGGTCCACAGATTACAGAATGCCTCCAGATGTGTATCGGAAACTACTACTGGTCTTCCAGGGAACGATCAAAGCATAGACTGTTTGAGACATTACTCCCATGGAGGAAAGTGCGGATGGTGACTGTTGTATTTACTCCCGATGCAATTTTTGTGTTTCATCAACACTCTGATAGTCCACAAATTACAGATGTGCATCGGAAACTACTACTGGTCTTCCAGGGAACGATCAAAGCGTAGACTGTTTGAGACATTACTTCCGTGGAGGAAAGTGCGCATGGTGACTGTTGTATTCAATCCCGATGCAATATCTGTGTTTCATCAACGCTCTGATAGTCCACAGATTACAGAATGCCTCCAGATGTGCATCGGAAACTACTACTGGTCTTCCAGGGAACGATCAAATTGTAGACTGTTTCAGACATTACTCCTAAGCAGGAAAGTGCGGATTGTGACTGTTGTATTCACTCCCGAGGATATTTCTGTGTTTCATCAACACTTTGAAGGTCCTCAGATTGCAGAATGCCTCCAGATGTGTATCGGAAACTACTATCGGTCTTCCAGGAACGATCAAAGCGTAGACTGTTTGAGACATTACTCCCATGGAGGAAGGTGCGCATGGTGACTGTTGTATTCAATCCCGATGCAATATCTGTGTTTCATCAACACTCTGATACTCCACAGATTACAGAATGCCTCCAGATGTGCATTGGAAACAACTACTGGTCTTCCTGGGAACTATCCAAGCGTAGACTCATAGAGACATTACTCCCATGGAGAAAAGTGCGCATGGTGACTGTTGTATTCAATCCCGATGCAATTTCTGTGTTTCATCAACACTCTGACAGCCCACAGATTGCAGAATGCCTCCAGATGTGCAGCGGAAACTACCACTGGTCTTCCAGGGAATGATCAAAGCGTAGACTGTTTGAGACATTACTAACATCGAGGCAAGTGCGAATGGTGACTGATGTATTCAATCCCGATGCAATTTCTGTGTTTTGTCAACACTCTGATAGTCCACAGATTACAGAAAGCAACCAGATGTGCATCGGAAACAACTACTGGTGTTCCAGGGAACGATCAAAGCGTAGACTGTTTGAGACATTACTCCCATAGCGGAAAGTGTGCATGGTGACTGTTGTATTCAATCCCGATGCAATTTCTATGTTTCATCAACACTCTGATACCCCACAGATTGCAGAATGCCACCAGATGTGCATCGGAAACTACTACTGGTCTTCCAGGGAACGATCAAATTGTAGACTGTTTCAGACATTAATCCCATGTAGGAAAGTGCGGATTGTGACTGTTGTATTCACTAACGGTGCAATTTCTGTGTTTCATCAACACATTGAAGGTCCACAGATTAGAGAATGCCACCAGATTTTCATCGGAAACTACTACAGGTATTCCAGGGAACGATCAAGGCGTAGACTGTTTGAGACATTACTTCCAAGGAGGAAAGTGCGGATGGTGACTGTTGTATTCAATCCCGATACAATTTCTGTGTTTCATCAACACTCTGATAGTCCACAAATTACACAATGCCACCTGATGTACATCCGGAACTACTACTGGTCTTCCAGGGAACGATCAAATCGTAGACTGATTCAGACATTACTCCCATGGAGGAATGTGCGCATGGTGACTGTTGTATTCAATCCCGATGCAATTGCTGTGTTTCGTCAACACTCTGATTGTCCACAGATTACAGAATGCCACCAGTTGTGCATCGGAATCCACTACTGGTCCTCCAGGGAACGATCAAATTGTAGACTGTTTCAGACATTGCTGCAAAGTAGGATAGTGCGGATTGTGACTGTTGTATGCACTCCCGAGGCAATTTCTGTGTTTCATCAACACTTTGAAGGTCCACAGATTACAGAATGCCTCCAGATGTGTATCGGAAATTACTACTGATATTCCAGGGAACGATCAAATCGAAGACTGTTTGAGACATTACTCCCATGGAGGAAAGTGCGCATGGTGACTGTTGTATTCATTCCCGATGCAATTTCTGTGTTTCATCAACACTCTGATAGTCCACAGATTACAGATGTGCATCGGAAACTACTACTGGTCTTCCAGGGAACGATCAAAGCGTAGACTGTTTGAGACATTACTCCCATGGAGGAAAGTGCGGATGGTGACTGTTGTATTCAATCCAAATGCAATTTCTGTATTTCATCCACACTCTGATAGTCCACAGATTACAGAATGCCTCCAAATGTGCATCGGAAACTACTACTGGTCTTCTAGGGAACGATCAAATTGTAGACTGTTTCAGACATTGCTGCAAAGTAGGAAAGTGCGGATTGTGACTGCTGTATTCACTCCCGATGCAATTTCTGTGTTTCGTCAACACTTTGAAGGTCCACAGATTACAGAATGCCTCCAGATTCTCATCGGAAACTACTACTTGTCTTCCAGATAACGATCAAAGCATAGACAGTTTGAGACATTACTCCCATGGAGGAAAGTGCGGATGGTGACTGTTGTATTCAATCCCATGCAACTTCTGTGTTTCATCAACACTCTGATAGTCCACAAATTACACAATGCCACCAGATGTACATCGAGAACTACTACTGGTCTTCCAGGGAACGATCAAAGCGTAGACTGTTTGAGACATTACTCCCATGGAGGAAAGTGCAGATGGTGACTGTTGTATTTACTCCCGATGCAATTTTTGTGTTTCATCAACACTCTGATAGTCCACAGATTACAGATGTGCATCGGAAACTACTACTGGTCTTCCAGGGAACGATCAAAGCGTAGACTGTTTGAGACATTACTCCCATTGAGGAAAGTTCGCATGGTGACTGTTGTATTCAATCCCTATGCAATTTCTGTGTTTCATCAACACTCTGATAGTCCACAGATTACAGAATGCCACCAGTTGTGCATCGGAAACCACTGCTGGTCTTCCAGGGAACGATCAAAGCGTAGGCTGTTTGAGACATTACTCCCATGGAGGAAAGTGCGGATGGTGACTGTTGTATTCAATCCCGATTTAATTTCTGCGTTTCATCAACACTCTGATAGTCCATAAATTACAGAATGCCACCACATGTACATCGGGAACTACTACTGGTCTTCCAGGGAACGATCAAAGCCTAGACTGTTTGAGAAATTACTCCCGTGGAGGAAAGTGCGCATGCTGACTGTTGTATTAAATCCGATGCAATTTCTGTGTTTCATCAACACTCTGATAGTCCACAAATTACACAATGAAACCAGATGTACATCGGGAACTACTACTGGTCTTCCAGGGAACGATCAAAGCGTAGACTGTTTGAGACATTACTCCCGTGGAGGAAAGTGCGCATGGTGACTGTTGTATTCAATCCCGATGCAATATCTGTGTTTCATCAACGCTCTGATAGTCCACAGATTACAGAATGCCTCCAGATGTGCATCGGAAACTACTACTGGTCTTCCAGGGAACGATCAAATTGTAGACTGTTTCAGACATTACTCCTAAGCAGGAAAGTGCGGATTGTGACTGTTGTATTCACTCCCGAGGAAATATCTGTGTTTCATCAACACTTTGAAGGTCCTCAGATTGCAGAATGCCTCCAGATGTGTATCGGAAACTACTATCGGTCTTCCAGGGAACGATCAAAGCGTAGACTGTTTGAGACATTACTACCATGGAGGAAGGTGCGCATGGTGACTGTTGTATTCAATCCCGATGCAATATCTGTGTTTCATCAACACTCTGATACTCCACAGATTACAGAATGCCTCCAAATGTGCATTGGAAACAACTACTGGTCTTCCTGGGAACTATCCAAGCGTAGACTGTTAGAGACATTACTCCCATGGAGGAAAGTGCGCATGGTGACTGTTGTATTCAATCCCGATGCAATTTCTGTGTTTCATCAACACTCTGACAGCCCACAGATTACAGAATGCCTAAAGATGTGCATCGGAAACTACCACTGGTGTTCCAGGGAATGATCAAAGCGTAGACTGTTTAAGACATTACTAACATCGAGGCAAGTGCGAATGGTGACTGTTGTATTCAATCCCGATGCAATTTCTGTGTTTTGTCAACACTCTGATAGTCCACAGATTACAGAATGCCACCAGATGTGCATCGGAAACAACTACTGATGTTCCAGGGACGATCAAAGCGTAGACTGTTTGAGACATTACTCCCATAGCGGAAAGTGCGGATGGTGACTGTTGTATTCAATCCCATGCAACTTCTGTGTTTCATCAACACTCTGATAGTCCACAAATTACACAATGCCACCAGATGTGCATCGGAAACTACTACTGGTCTTCCAGGGAACAATCAAAGCGTAGACTGTTTGAGACATTAATCCCGTGGAGGAAAGTGAGCATGGTGACCGTTGTATTTAATCCCGATGCAATTTCTGTGTTTCATCAACACTTAGAAGGTCCACAGATTACAGAATGCCTCCAGATGTGTATCGGAAACTACTACTGGTCTTCCAGGGAACGATCAAAGCATAGACTGTTTGAGACATTACTCCCATGGAGGAAAGTGCGGATGGTGACTGTTGTATTTACTCCCGATGCAATTTTTGTGTTTCATCAACACTCTGATAGTCCACAGATTACAGATGTGCATCGGAAACTACTACTGGTCTTCCAGGGAACGATCAAAGCGTAGACTGTTTGAGACATTACTCCCATGGAGGAAAGTGTGCATGGTGACTGTTGTATTCAATCCCTATGCAATTTCTGTGTTTCATCAACACTCTGATAGTCCACTGTTTACAGAGAGCCACCAGATGTGCATCGGAAACAACTACTGGTGTTCCAGGGAACGATCAAAGCGTAGACTGTTTGAGACATTACTCCCATGGAGGAAAGTGCGGATGGTGACTGTTGTATTCAATCCCGATTTTATTTCTGCGTTTCATCAACACTCTGATAGTCCATAAATTACAGAATGCCACCACATGTACATCGGGAACTACTACTGGTCTTCCAGGGAACGATCAAAGCCTAGACTGTTTGAGAAATTACTCCCGTGGAGGAAAGTGCGCATGCTGACTGTTGTATTAAATCCGATGCAATCTCTTTGTTTCATCAACACTCTGATAGTCCACAAATTACACAATGAAACCAGATATACATCGGGAACTACTACTGATCTTCCAGGGAACGATCAAAGCGTAGACTGTTTGAGACATTACTCCCGTGGAGGAAAGTGCGCATGGTGACTGTTGTATTCAATCCCGATGCAATATCTGTGTTTCATCAACGCTCTGATAGTCCACAGATTACAGAATGCCTCCAGATGTGCATCGGAAACTACTACTGGTCTTCCAGGGAACGATCAAATTGTAGACTGTTTCAGACATTACTCCTAAGTAGGAAAGTGCGGATTGTGACTGTTGTATTCACTCCCGAGGAAATTTCTGTGTTTCATCAACACTTTGAAGGTCCTCAGATTGCAGAATGCCTCCAGATGTGTATCGGAAACTACTATCGGTCTTCCAGGGAACGATCAAAGCGTAGACTGTTTGAGACATTACTCCCATGGAGGAAAGTGCGCATGGTGACTGTTGTATTCAATCCCGATGCAATTGCTGTGTTTCGTCAACACTCTGATAGTCCACAGATTACAGAATGCCTCCAGATGTGCATCGGAAACAACTACTGGTCTTCCTGGGAACGATCCAAGCGTAGACTGTTAGAGACATTACTCCCATGAACGAAAGTGCGCATGGTAACTGTTGTATTCAAACCCGATGCAATTTCTGTGTTTCATCAACACTCTGATAGTCCAAAGATTACAGAATGCCTCCAGATGTGCATCAGAAACTACCACTGGTCTTCCAGGGAATGATCAAAGCGTAGACTGTTTGAGACATTACTAACATGGAGGCAAGTGCGCATGGTGACTGTTGTATTCAATCCAGATGCAATTTCTGTGTTTCGTCAACACTCTGATAGTCCACAAATTACACAATGCCACCAGATGTAGATCAAGAACTACTACTGGTCTTCCAGGGAACGAACAAAGCGTAGACTGTTTGAGACATTACTCCCATGGAGGAAAGTGTGCATGGTGACTGTTGTATTCAATCCCGATGCAATTTCTGTGTTTCATCAACTTTCTGATAGCCCACAGGTTACAGAATGCCACCAGATGTGCATCGGAAACTACTACTGGTCTTCTAGGGAACGATCAAATTGTAGACTGTTTCAGACATTACTCCCATGTAGGAAAGTGCGGATTGTGACTGTTGTATTCACTCCCGGTGCAATTTCTGTGTTTCATCAACAAATTGAATGTCCACAGATTACAGAATGCCACCAGATTTTCATTGGAAACTACTACTGGCCTTCCAGGGAACGAACAAAGCGTAGACTGTTTGAGACATTACTTCCAAGGAGGAAAGTGCGGATGGTGACTGTTGTATTCAATCCCGATGCAATTTCTGTCTTTCATCAACACTCTGATAGTCCACAAATTACACAATGCCACCAGATGTACATCCGGAACTACTACTGGTCTTCCAGGGAACGATCAAATCGTAGACTGTTTGAGACATTACTCCCGTGGAGGAAAGTGCGCATGGTGACTGTTGTATTCAATCCCGATGCAATTTCTATGATTCATGAACACCTTGATAGTCCACAGATTACAGAATGCCACCAGATGTGCATCGGAAACTACTACTGGTCTTCCAGGGAGCGATCAAAGCATAGACTGTTTCAGACATTACTCCCATGGAGGAAAGTGCGGATGGTGACTGTTGTATTCAATCCAAATGCAATTTCTGTATTTCATCAACACTCTGATAGTCCACAGATTACAGAATGCCTCCAAATGTGCATCGAAAACTACTACTAATCTTCTAGGGAACGATCAAATTTTAGACTGTTTCAGACATTACTCCCATGTAGGAAAGTGCGGATTGTGACTGTTGTATTCACTCCCGATGCAATTTCTGTGTTTCATCAACACTTTGAAGTTCCACAGATTACAGAATGCCTCCAGATTCTCATCGGAAACTACTACTTGTCTTCCAGAGAACGATCAAAGCGTAGACAGTTTGAGACATTACTCCCATGTAGGAAAGTGCGGATGGTGACTGTTGTATTCAATCCCTATGCAATTTCTGTGTTTCATCAACACTCCGATATTCCACAAATTACACAATGCCACCAGATGTACATCGGGAACTACTACTGGTCTTCCTGGGAACGATCAAACCGTAGACTGTTTGAGACATTACTCCCGTGGAGGAAAGTGCGCATGGAGACTGTTGTCTTCAATCCCGATGAAATTTCTGTGTTTCATCAACACTCTGATAGCCCACAGAGTACAGAATGCCACCAGATGTGCATCGGTAACTACTACTGGTCTTCCAGGGAACGATCAAAGCCTGGACTGTTTCAGACATTACTCCCATGGAGGAAAGTGCGGATGGTGACCGTTGTATTCAATCCAAATGCAATTTCTGTATTTCATCAACACTCTGATAGTCCACAGATTACAGAATGCCTCCAAATGTGCATCGGACACTACTACTGGTCTTCTAGGGAACGATCAAACTTTAGACTGTTTCAGATATTACTCCCATGTAGGAAAGTGCGGATTGTGACTGTTGTATTCACTCCCGATGCAATTTCTGTGTTTCATCAACACTTTGAAGGTCCACAGATTACAGAATGCCTCCAGATTCTCATCGGAAACTACTACTTGTCTTCCAGAGAACGATCAAACGTAGACAGTTTGAGACATTACTCCCATGGAGGAAAGTGCGGATGGTGACTGTTGTATTCAATCCCGATGCAATTTCTGTGTTTCATCAACACTCTGATAGTCCACAAATTACACAATGCCACCAGATGTACATCGGGAGCTACTACTGGTGTTCCAGGGAACGATCAAAGCGTAGACTGTTTGAGACATTACTCCCGTGGAGGAAAGTGAGCATGGTGACCGTTGCATTCAATCCCGAGGCAATTTCTGTGTTTCATCAACACTTTGAAGGTCCACAGATTACAGAATGCCTCCAGATGTGTATCGGAAACTACTACTGGTCTTCCAGGGAGCGATCAAAGCGTAGACTGTTTGAACATTACTCCCATGGAGGGAATTGCGCATGGTGACTGTTTTATTCAAACCCAATGCATCTTCTATGTTTCATCAATACTTTGAAGGTCCACAGATTACAGAATGCCACAAGATGTGCATCGGAAAGTACTACTGGTCATCCAGGGAACAATCAAAGCGTAGACTGTTTGAGACATTACTCCAATGGAGGAAAGTGCGGATGGTGACTGTTGTATTCAATCCCGATGCAATTTCTGTGTTTCATCCACACTCTGATACCCCACAGATTACAGAATGCCACCAGATGTGCATCGGAAACTACTACTGGTCTTCCAGGGAACGATCAAATTGTAGACTGTTTCAGACATTACTCCTAAGCAGGAAAGTGCGGATTGTGACTGTTGTATTCACTCCCGAGGAAATTTCTGTGTTTCATCAACACTTTGAAGGTCGTCAGATTGCAGAATGCCTCTAGATGTGTATGGGAAACTACTATCGGTCTTCCAGGAACGATCAAAGCGTAGACTGTTTGAGACATTACTCCCATGGAGGAAGGTGCGCATGGTGACTGTTGTATTCAATCCCGATGCAATATCTGTGTTTCATCAACACTCTGATACTCCACAGATTACAGAATGCCTCCAAATGTGCATTGGAAACAACTACTGGTCTTCCTGGGAATTATCCAAGCGTAGACTGTTAGAGACATTACTCCCATGGAGGAAAGTGCGCATGGTGACTGTTGTATTCAATCCCGATGCAATTTCTGTGTTTCATCAACACTCTGATAGTCCACTGTTTACAGAGCGCCACCAGATGTGCATCGGAAACAACTACTGGTGTTCCAGGGAACGATCAAAGCGTAGACTGTTTGAGACATTACTCCCATGGAGGAAAGTGCGGATGGTGACTGTTGTATTCAATCCCATGCAACTTCTGTGTTTCATCAACACTCTGATAGTCCACAAATTACACAATGCCACCAGATGTGCATCGGAAACTACTACTGGTCTTCCAGGGAACAATCAAAGCGTAGACTGTTTGAGACATTAATCCCGTGGAGGAAAGTGAGCATGGTGACCGTTGTATTTAATCCCGATGCAATTTCTGTGTTTCATCAACACTTAGAAGGTCCACAGATTACAGAATGCCTCCAGATGTGTATCGGAAACTACTACTGGTCTTCCAGGGAACGATCAAAGCATAGACTGTTTGAGACATTACTCCCATGGAGGAAAGTGCGGATGGTGACTGTTGTATTTACTCCCGATGCAATATTTGTGTTTCATCAACACTCTGATAGTCCACAGATTACAGATGTGCATCGGAAACTACTACTGGTCTTCCAGGGAACGATCAAAGCGTAGACTGTTTGAGACATTACTCCCATTGAGGAAAGTTCGCATGGTGACTGTTGTATTCAATCCCTATGCAATTTCTGTGTTTCATCAACACTCTGATAGTCCACTTTTACAGAGCGCCACCAGATGTGCATTGGAAACAACTACTGGTGTTCCAGGGAACGATCAAAGCGTAGACTGTTTGAGACATTACTCCCATGGAGGAAAGTGCGGATGGTGACTGTTGTATTCAATCCCGATTTTATTTCTGCGCTTCATCAACACTCTGATAGTCCATAAATTACAGAATGCCACCACATGTACATCGGGAACTACTTCTGGTCTTCCAGGGAACGATCAAAGCCTAGACTGTTTGAGAAATTACTCCCGTGGAGGAAAGTGCGCATGCTGACTGTTGTATTAAATCCGATGCAATCTCTTTGTTTCATCAACACTCTGATAGTCCACAAATTACACAATGAAACCAGATGTACATCGGGAACTACTACTGATCTTCCAGGGAACGATCAAAGCGTAGACTGTTTGGGACATTACTCCCGTGGAGGAAAGTGCGCATGGTGACTGTTGTATTCAATCCCGATGCAATATCTGTGTTTCATCAACGCTCTGATAGTCCACAGATTACAGAATGCCTCCAGATGTGCATCGGAAACTACTACTGGTCTTCCAGGGAACGATCAAATTGTAGACTGTTTCAGACATTACTCCTAAGTAGGAAAGTGCGGATTGTGACTGTTGTATTCACTCCCGAGGAAATTTCTGTGTTTCATCAACACTTTGAAGGTCCTCAGATTGCAGAATGCCTCCAGATGTGTATCGGAAACTACTATCGGTCTTCCAGGGAACGATCAAAGCGTAGACTGTTTGAGACATTACTCCCATGGAGGAAAGTGCGCATGGTGACTGTTGTATTCAATCCCGATGCAATTGCTGTGTTTCGTCAACACTCTGATAGTCCACAGATTACAGAATGCCTCCAGATGTGAATTGGAAACTACCACTGGTCTTCCAGGGAACGATCAAAGCGTAGAGTGTTTGAGACATTACTAACATGGAGGAATGTGCGCATGGTGACTGTTGTATTCAATCCCGATGCAATTTCTGTGTTTCATCAACACTCTGATAGTCCACAGATTACAGAATGACTCCAGATGTGCATCAGAAACTACTACTGGTCTTCCAGGGAACGATCAAAGCGTAAACTCTTTGAGACATTACTCCCATGGAGGTATGTGCGCATGGTGACTGTTGTATTCAATCCCGATGCAATTTCTGTGTTTCATCAACACTCTGATACTCCACAGATTACAGAATGCCTCCAGATGTGCATCGGAAACAACTACTGGTCTTCCTGGGAACGATCCAAGCGTAGACTGTTAGAGACATTACTCCCATGAACGAAAGTGCGCATGGTAACTGTTGTATTCAATCCCGATGCAATTTCTGTGTTTCATCAACACTCTGATAGTCCAAAGATTACAGAATGCCTCCAGATGTGCATCAGAAACTACCACTGGTCTTCCAGGGAATGATCAAAGCGTAGACTGTTTGAGACATTACTAACATGGAGGCAAGTGCGCATGGTGACTGTTGCATTCAATCCAGATGCAATTTCTGTGTTGCGTCAACACTCTGATAGTCCACAAATTACACAATGCCACCAGATGTACATCAAGAACTACTACTGGTCTTCCAGGGAACGATCAAAGCGTAGACTGTTTGAGACATTACTCCCATGGAGGAAAGTGTGCATGGTGACTGTTGTATTCAATCCCGATGCAATTTCTGTGTTTCATCAACTTTCTGATAGCCCACAGGTTACAGAATGCCACCAGATGTGCATCGGAAACTACTACTGGTCTTCTAGGGAACGATCAAATTGTAGACTGTTTCAGACATTACTACCATGTAGGAAAGTGCGGATTGTGACTGTTGTATTCACTCCCGGTGCAATTTCTGTGTTTCATCAACACATTGAAGGTCCACAGATTACAGAATGCCACCAGATTTTCATTGGAAACTACTACTGGTCTTCCAGGGAACGAACAAAGCGTAGACTGTTTGAGACATTACTTCCAAGGAGGAAAGTGCGGATGGTGACTGTTGTATTCAATCCCGATGCAATTTCTGTCTTTCATCAGCACTCTGATAGTCCACAAATTACACAATGCCACCAGATGTACATCCGGAACTACTACTGGTCTTCCAGGGAACGATCAAATCGTAGACTGTTTGAGACATTACTCCCGTGGAGGAAAGTGCGCATGGTGACTGTTGTATTCAATCCCGATGCAATTTCTATGATTCATGAACACCTTGATAGTCCACAGATTACAGAATGCCACCAGATGTGCATCGGAAACTACTACTGGTCTTCCAGGGAGCGATCAAAGCATAGACTGTTTCAGACATTACTCCCATGGAGGAAAGTGCGGATGGTGACTGTTGTATTCAATCCAAAGGCAATTTCTGTATTTCATCAACACTCTGATAGTCCACAGATTACAGAATGCCTCCAAATGTGCATCGAAAACTAGTACTAATCTTCTAGGGAACGATCAAATTTTAGACTGTTTCAGACATTACACCCAAGTAGGAAAGTGCGGATTGTGACTGTTGTATTCACTCCCGATGCAATTTCTGTGTTTCATCAACACTTTGAAGTGCCACAGATTACAGAATGCCTCCAGATTCTCATCGGAAACTACTACTTGTCTTCCAGAGAACGATCAAAGCGTAGACAGTTTGAGACATTACTCCCATGTAGGAAAGTGCGGATGGTGACTGTTGTATTCAATCCCTATGCAATTTCTGTGTTTCATCAACACTCCGATATTCCACAAATTACACAATGCCACCAGATGTACATCGGGAACTACTACTGGTCTTCCTGGGAACGATCAAACCGTAGACAGTTTGAGACATTACTCCCATGTAGGAAAGTGCGGATTGTGACTGTTGTATTCACTCCCGGTGCAATTTCTGTGTTTCATCAACACATTGAAGGTCCACAGATTACAGAATGCCACCAGATTTTCATTGGAAACTACTACTGGTCTTCCAGGGAACGAACAAAGCGTAGACTGTTTGAGACATTACTTCCAAGGAGGAAAGTGCGGATGGTGACTGTTGTATTCAATCCCGATGCAATTTCTGTCTTTCATCAACACTCTGATAGTCCACAAATTACACAATGCCACCAGATGTACATCCGGAACTACTACTGGTCTTCCAGGGAACGATCAAATCGTAGACTGTTTGAGACATTACTCCCGTGGAGGAAAGTGCGCATGGTGACTGTTGTATTCAATCCCGATGCAATTTCTATGATTCATGAACACCTTGATAGTCCACAGATTACAGAATGCCACCAGATGTGCATCGGAAACTACTACTGGTCTTCCAGGGAGCGATCAAAGCATAGACTGTTTCAGACATTACTCCCATGGAGGAAAGTGCGGATGGTGACTGTTGTATTCAATCCAAAGGCAATTTCTGTATTTCATCAACACTCTGATAGTCCACAGATTACAGAATGCCTCCAAATGTGCATCGAAAACTAGTACTAATCTTCTAGGGAACGATCAAATTTTAGACTGTTTCAGACATTACACCCATGTAGGAAAGTGCGGATTGTGACTGTTGTATTCACTCCCGATGCAATTTCTGTGTTTCATCAACACTTTGAAGTTCCACAGATTACAGAATGCCTCCAGATTCTCATCGGAAACTACTACTTGTCTTCCAGAGAACGATCAAAGCGTAGACAGTTTGAGACATTACTCCCATGTAGGAAAGTGCGGATGGTGACTGTTGTATTCAATCCCTATGCAATTTCTGTGTTTCATCAACACTCCGATATTCCACAAATTACACAATGCCACCAGATGTACATCGGGAACTACTACTGGTCTTCCTGGGAACGATCAAACCGTAGACAGTTTGAGACATTACTC
The DNA here is from genome assembly GCF_023897955.1 of Schistocerca gregaria. Taxonomy (NCBI): domain Eukaryota; kingdom Metazoa; phylum Arthropoda; class Insecta; order Orthoptera; family Acrididae; genus Schistocerca; species Schistocerca gregaria. The sequence continues at coordinate 47,286,761 of NC_064928.1, read as the reverse complement.
CCATGGAGGAAAGTGCGCATGGAGACTGTTGTCTTCAATCCCGATGAAATTTCTGTGTTTCATCAACACTCTGATAGTCCACAAATTACACAATGCCACCATATGTACATCGGGAGCTACTACTGGTGTTCCAGGGAACGATCAAAGCGTAGACTGTTTGAGACATTACTCCCGTGGAGGAAAGTGAGCATGGTGACCGTTGCATTCAATCCCGAGGCAATTTCTGTGTTTCATCAACACTTTGAAGGTCCACAGATTACAGAATGCCTCCAGATGTGTATCGGAAACTACTACTGGTCTTCCAGGGAACAATCAAAGCGTAGACTGTTTGAGACATTACTCCCATGGAGGGAATTGCGCATTTTGACTGTTTTATTCAAACCCGATGCATCTTCTGTGTTTCATCAATACTTTGTAGGTCCACAGATTACAGAATGCCACAAGATGTGCATCGGAAAGTACTACTGGTCATCCAGGGAACAATCAAAGCGTAGACTGTTTGAGACATTACTCCCATGGAGGAAAGGGCGGATGGTGACTGTTGTATTCAATCCCGATGCAATTTCTGTGTTTCATCCACACTCTGATACCCCACAGATTACAGAATGCCACCAGATGTGCATCGGAAACTACTACTGGTCTTCCAGGGAACGATCAAATTGTAGACTGTTTCAGACATTACTCCTAAGCAGGAAAGTGCGGATTGTGACTGTTGTATTCACTCCCGAGGAAATTTCTGTGTTTCATCAACACTTTGAAGGTCCTCAGATTGCAGAATGCCTCTAGATGTGTATCGGAAACTACTAGCGGTCTTCCAATAACGATCAAAGCGTAGACTGTTTGAGACATTACTCCCATGGAGGAAGGTGCGCATGGTGACTGTTGTATTCAATCCCGATGCAATATCTGTGTTTCATCAACACTCTGATACTCCACAGATTACAGAATGCCTTTAGATGTGCATTGGAAACAACTACTGGTCTTCCTGGGAACTATCCAAGCGTAGACTCATGGAGACATTACTCCCATGGCGAAAAGTGCGCATGGTGACTGTTGTATTCAATCCCGATGCAATTTCTATGTTTCATCAACACTCTGACAGCCCACAGATTACAGAATGCCTCCAGATGTGCAGCGGAAAGTACCACTGGTCTTCCAGGGAATGATCAAAGCGTAGACTGTTTGAGACATTACTAACATCGAGGCAAGTGCGAATGGTGACTGATGTATTCAATCCGGATGCAATTTCTGTGTTTTGTCAACAGTCTGATAGTCCACAGATTACAGAATGCAACCAGATGTGCATCGGAAACAACTACTGGTGTTCCAGGGAACGATCAAAGCGTAGACTGTTTGAGACATTACTCCCATAGCGGAAAGTGTGCATGGTGACTGTTGTATTCAATCCCGATGCAATTTCTATGTTTCATCAACACTCTGATACCCCACAGATTGCAGAATGCCACCAGATGTGCATCGGAAACTACTACTGGTCTTCCAGGGAACGATCAAATTGTAGACTGTTTCAGACATTAATCCCATGTAGGAAAGTGCGGATTGTGACTGTTGTATTCACTAACGGTGCAATTTCTGTGTTTCATCAACACATTGAAGGTCCACAGATTAGAGAATGCCACCAGAATTTCATCGGAAACTACTACAGGTCTTCCAGGGAACGATCAAGGCGTAGACTGTTTGAGACATTACTTCCAAGGAGGAAAGTGCGGATGGTGACTGTTGTATTCAATCCCGATACAATTTCTGTGTTTCATCAACACTCTGATAGTCCACAAATTACACAATGCCACCTGATGTACATCCGGAACTACTACTGGTCTTCCAGGGAACGATCTAATCGTAGACTGTTTCAGACATTACTCCCATGGAGGAAAGTGCGCATGGTGACTGTTGTATTCAATCCCGATGCAATTGCTGTGTTTCGTCAACACTCTGATTGTCCACAGATTACAGAATGCCACCAGTTGTGCATCGGAATCCACTACTGGTCCTCCAGGGAACGATCAAATTGTAGACTGTTTCAGACATTCTTGCAAAGTAGGATAGTGCGGATTGTGACTGTTGTATACACTCCCGAGGCAATTTCTGTGTTTCATCAACACTTTGAAGGTCCACAGATTACAGAATGCCTCCAGATGTGTATCGGAAACTACTACTGACATTCCAGGGAACGATCAAATCGAAGACTGTTTGAGACATTACTCCCATGGAGGAAAGTGCGCATGGTGACTGTTGTATTCATTCCCGATGCAATTTCTGTGTTTCATCAACACTCTGATAGTCCACAGATTACAGATGTGCATCGGAAACTACTACTGGTCTTCCATGGAACGATCAAAGCGTAGACTGTTTGAGACATTACTCCCATGGAGGAAAGTGCGGATGGTGACTGTTGTATTCAATCCAAATGCAATTTCTGTATTTCATCCAAACTCTGATAGTCCACAGATTACAGAATGCCTCCAAATGTGCATCGGAAACTACTACTTGTCTTCTAGGGAACGATCAAAGCCTAGACTGTTTGAGAAATTACTCCCGTGGAGGAAAGTGCGCATGCTGACTGTTGTATTAAATCCGATGCAATTTCTGTGTTTCATCAACACTCTGATAGTCCACAAATTACACAATGAAACCAGATGTACATCGGGAACTACTACTGGTCTTCCAGGGAACGATCAAAGCGTAGACTGTTTGAGACATTACTCCCGTGGAGGAAAGTGCGCATGGTGACTGTTGTATTCAATCCCGATGCAATATCTGTGTTTCATCAACGCTCTGATAGTCCACAGATTACAGAATGCCTCAAGATGTGCATCGGAAACTACTACTGGTCTTCCAGGGAACGATCTAATTGTAGACTGTTTCAGACATAACTCCTAAGTAGGAAAGTGCGGATTGTGACTGTTGTATTCACTCCCGAGGAAATTTCTGTGTTTCATCAACACTTTGAAGGTCCTCAGATTGCAGAATGCCTCCAGATGTGTATCGGAAACTACTATCGGTCTTCCAGGGAACGATCAAAGCGTAGACTGTTTGAGACATTACTCCCATGGAGGAAAGTGCGCATGGTGACTGTTGTATTCAATCCCGATGCAATTGCTGTGTTTCGTCAACACTCTGATAGTCCACAGATTACAGAATGCCTCCAGATGTGAATTGGAAACTACCACTGGTCTTCCAGGGAACGATCAAAGCGTAGAGTGTTTGAGACATTACTAACATGGAGGAAAGTGCGCATGGTGACTGTTGTATTCAATCCCGATGCAATTTCTGTGTTTCATCAACACTCTGATAGTCCACAGATTACAGAATGACTCCAGATGTGCATCGGAATCTACTACTGGTCTTCCAGGGAACGATCAAAGCGTAAACTCTTTGAGACATTACTCCCATGGAGGTATGTGCGCATGGTGACTGTTGTATTCAATCCCGATGCATTTTCTGTGTTTCATCAACACTCTGATACTCCACAGATTACAGAATGCCTCCAGATGTGCATCGGAAACAACTACTGGTCTTCCTGGGAACGATCCAAGCGTAGACTGTTAGAGACATTACTCCCATGAACGAAAGTGCGCATGGTAACTGTTGTATTCAATCCCGATGCAATTTCTGTGTTTCATCAACACTCTGATAGTCCAAAGATTACAGAATGCCTCCAGATGTGCATCAGAAACTACCACTGGTCTTCCAGGGAATGATCAAAGCGTAGATTGTTTGAGACATTACTCCCATGGAAGAAAGTGTGCATGGTGACTGTTCTATTCAATCAAGATGCAATTTCTGTGTTTCATCAACTTTCTGATAGCCCACAGGTTACAGAATGCCACCAGATGTGCATCGGAAACTACTACTGGTCTTCTAGGGAACGATCAAATTGTAGACTGTTTCAGACATTACTCCCATGTAGGAAAGTGCGGATTGTGACTGTTGTATTCACTCCCGGTGCAATTTCTGTGTTTCATCAACACATTGAAGGTCCACAGATTACAGAATGCCACCAGATTTTCATTGGAAACTACTACTGGTCTTCCAGGGAACGAACAAAGCGTAGACTGTTTGAGACATTACTTCCAAGGAGGAAAGTGCGGATGGTGACTGTTGTATTCAATCCCGATGCAATTTCTGTCTTTCATCAACACTCTGATAGTCCACAAATTACACAATGCCACCAGATGTACATCCGGAACTACTACTGGTCTTCCAGGGAACGATCAAATCGTAGACTGTTTGGGACATTACTCCCGTGGAGGAAAGTGCACATGGTGACTGTTGTATTCAATCCCGATGCAATTTCTATGATTCATGAACACCCTGATAGTCCACAGATTACAGAATGCCACCAGATGTGCATCGGAAACTACTACTGGTCTTCCAGAGAACGATCAAAGCATAGACTGTTTCAGACATTACTCCCATGGAGGAAAGTGCGGATGGTGACTGTTGTATTCAATCCAAATGCAATTTCTGTATTTCAACAACACTCTGATAGTCCACAGATTACAGAATGCCTCCAAATGTGCATCAAAAACTACTACTAATCTTCTAGGGAACGATCAAATTTTAGACTGTTTCAGACATTACTCCCATGTAGGAAAGTGCGGATTGTGACTGTTGTATTCACTCCCGATGCAATTTCTGTGTTTCATCAACACATTGAAGTTCCACAGATTACAGAATGCCTCCAGATTCTCATCGGAAACTACTACTTGTCTTCCAGAGAACGATCAAAGCGTAGACAGTTTGAGACATTACTCCCATGTAGGAAAGTGCGGATGGTGACTGTTGTATTCAATCCCTATGCAATTTCTGTGTTTCATCAACACTCCGATATTCCACAAATTACACAATGCCACCAGATGTACATCGGGAACTACTACTGGTCTTCCTGGGAACGATGAAACCGTAGACTGTTTGAGACATTACTCCCGTGGAGGAAAGTGCGCATGGAGACTGTTGTCTTCAATCCCGATGAAATTTCTGTGTTTCATCAACACTCTGATAGCCCACAGAGTACAGAATGCCACCAGATGTGCATCGGTAACTACTACTGGTCTTCCAGGGAACGATCAAAGCCTGGACTGTTTCAGACATTACCCCCATGGAGGAAAGTGCGGATGGTGACTGTTGTATTCAATCCAAATACAATTTCTGTGTTTCATCAACACTTTGAAGGTCCACAGATTACAGAATGCCTCCAGATTCTCATCGGAAACTACTACTTGTCTTCCAGAGAACGATCAAACGTAGACAGTTTGAGACATTACTCCCATGGAGGAAAGTGCGGATGGTGACTGTTGTATTCAATCCCGATGCAATTTCTGTGTTTCATCAACACTCTGATAGTCCACAAATTACACAATGAAACCAGATGTACATCGGGAACTACTACTGGTCTTCCAGGGAACGATCAAAGCGTAGACTGTTTGAGACATTACTCCCGTGGAGGAAAGTGCGCATGGTGACTGTTGTATTCAATCCCGATGCAATATCTGTGTTTCATCAACGCTCTGATAGTCCACAGATTACAGAATGCCACCAGTTGTGCATCGGAATCCACTACTGGTCCTCCAGGGAACGATCAAATTGTAGACTGTTTCAGACATTGCTGCCAAGTAGGAAAGTGCAAATTGTGACTGTTGTATACACTCCCGAGGCAATTTCTGTGTTTCATCAACACTTAGAAGGTCCACAGATTACAGAATGCCTCCAGATGTGTATCGGAAACTACTACTGATATTCCAGGGAACGATCACATCGTAGACTGTTTGAGACATTACTCCCATGGAGGAAAGTGCGCATGGTGACTGTTGTATTCAATCCCGATGCAATTACTGTGTTTCATCAACACTCTGATAGTCCACAGATTACAGAATGCCTCCAGATGTGAATTGGAAACTACCACTGGTCTTCCAGGGAACGATCAAAGCGTAGAGTGTATGAGACATTACTAACATGGAGGAAAGTGCGCATGGTGACTGTTGTATTCAATCCCGATGCAATTTCTGTGTTTCATCAAAACTCTGATAGTCCACAGATTACAGAATGACTCCAGATGTGCATCGGAAACTACTACTGGTCTTCCAGGGAACGATCAAAGCGTAAAGTCTTTGAGACATTACTCCCATGGATGTATGTGCGCATGGTGATTGTTGTATTCAATCCCGATGCAATTTCTGTGTTTCATCAACACTCTGATACTCCACAGATTACAGAATGCCTCCAGATGTGCATCGGAAACAACTACTGGTCTTCCTGGGAACGATCCAAGCGTAGACTGTTAGAGACATTACTCCCATGAACGAAAGTGCGCATGGTAACTGTTGTATTCAATCCCGATGCAATTTCTGTGTTTCATCAACACTCTGATAGTCCAAAGATTACAGAATGCCTCCAGATGTGCATCAGAAACTACCACTGGTCTTCCAGGGAATGATCAAAGCGTAGACTGTTTGAGACATTACTAACATGGAGGCAAGTGCGCATGGTGACTGTTGTATTCAATCCAGATGCAATTTCTGTGTTTCGTCAACACTCTGATAGTCCACAAATTACACAATGCCACCAGATGTACATCAAGAACTACTACTGGTCTTCCAGGGAACGATCAAAGCGTAGACTGTTTGAGACATTACTCCCATGGAGGAAAGTGTGCATGGTGACTGTTGTATTCAATCCCGATGCAATTTCTGTGTTTCATCAACTTTCTGATAGCCCACAGGTTACAGAATGCCACCAGATGTGCATCGGAAACTACTACTGGTCTTCTAGGGAACGATCAAATTGTAGACTGTTTCAGACATTACTCCCATGTAGGAAAGTGCGGATTGTGATTGTTGTATTCACTCCCAGTGCAATTTCTGTGTTTCATCAACACATTGAAGGTCCACAGATTACAGAATGCCACCAGATTTTCATTGGAAACTACTACTGGTCTTCCAGGGAACGAACAAAGCGTAGACAGTTTGAGACATTACTCCCGTGGAGGAAAGTGCGCATGGTGACTGTTGTATTCAATCCCGATGCAATTTCTGTCTTTCATCAACACTCTGATAGTCCACAAATTACACAATGCCACCAGATCAACATCCGGAACTACTACTGGTCTTCCAGGGAACGATCAAATCGTAGACAGTTTGAGACATTACTCCCGTGGAGGAAAGTGCGCATGGTGACTGTTGTATTCAATCCCGTTGCAATTTCTATGATTCATGAACACCCTGATAGTCCACAGATTACAGAATGCCACCAGATGTGCATCGGAAACTACTACTGGTCTTCCAGGGAGCGATCAAAGCATAGACTGTTTCAGACATTACTCCCATGGAGGAAAGTGCGGATGGTGACTGTTGTATTCAATCCAAATGCAATTTCTGTATTTCATCAACACTCTGATAGTCCACAGATTACAGAATGCCTCCAAATGTGCATCGAAAACTACTACTAATCTTCTAGGGAACGATCAAATTTTAGACTGTTTCAGACATTACTCCCATGTAGGAAAGTGCGGATTGTGACTGTTGTATTCACTCCCGATGCAATTTCTGTGTTTCATCAACACTTTGAAGTTCCACAGATTACAGAATGCCTCCAGATTCTCATCGGACACTACTACATGTCTTCCAGAGAACGATCAAAGCGTAGACAGTTTGAGACATTACTCCCATGTAGGAAAGTGCGGATGGTGACTGTTGTATTCAATCCCTATGCAATTTCTGTGTTTCATCAACACTCCGATATTCCACAAATTACACAATGCCACCAGATGTACATCGGGAACTACTACTGGTCTTCCTGGGAACGATCAAACCGTAGACTGTTTGAGACATTACTCCCCTGGAGGAAAGTGCGCATGGAGACTGTTGTCTTCAATCCCGATGAAATTTCTGTGTTTCATCAACACTCTGATAGCCCACAGAGTACAAAATGCCACCAGATGGGCATCGGTAACTACTACTGGTCTTCCAGGGAACGATCAAAGCCTGGACTGTTTCAGACATTACTCCCATGGAGGAAAGTGCGGATGGTGACTGTTGTATTCAATCCACATGCAATTTCTGTATTTCATCAACACTCTGATAGTCCACAGATTACAGAATGCCTCCAAATGTGGATCGGACACTACTACTGGTCTTCTAGGGAACGATCAAACTTTAGACTGTTTCAGACATTACTCCCATGTAGGAAAGTGCGGATTGTGACTGTTGTATTCACTCCCGATGCAATTTCTGTGTTTCATCAACACTTTGAAGGTCCACAGATTACAGAATGCCTCCAGATTCTCATCGGAAACTACTACTTGTCTTCCAGAGAACGATCAAACGTAGACAGTTTGAGACATTACTCCCATGGAGGAAAGTGCGGATGGTGACTGTTGTATTCAATCCCGATGCAATTTCTGTGTTTCATCAACACTCTGATAGTCCACAAATTACACAATGCCACCAGATGTACATCGGGAACTACTACTGGTGTTCCAGGGAACGATCAAAGCGTAGACTGTTTGGGACATTACTCCCGTGGAGGAAAGTGAGCATGGTGACCGTTGCATTCAATCCCGAGGCAATTTCTGTGTTTCATCAACACTTTGAAGGTCCACAGATTACAGAATGCCTCCAGATGTGTATCGGAAACTACTACTGGTCTTCCAGGGAACGATCAAAGCGTAGACTGTTTGAGACATTACTCCCATGGAGGGAATTGCGCATGGTGACTGTTTTATTCAAACCCGATGCATCTTCTGTGTTTCATCAATACTTTGAAGGTCCACAGATTACAGAATGCCTCCAGATGTGCATCGGAAAGTACTACTGGTCATCCAGGGAACAATCAAAGCGTAGACTGTTTGAGACATTACTCCCATGGAGGAAAGTGCGGATGGTGACTGTTGTATTCAATCCCGATGCAATTTCTGTGTTTCATCCACACTCTGATACCCCACAGATTACAGAATGCCACCAGATGTGCATCGGAAACTACTACTGGTCTTCCAGGGAACGATCAAATTGTAGACTGTTTCAGACATTGCTGCCAAGTAGGAAAGTGCGGATTGTGACTGTTGTATACACTCCCGAGGCAATTTCTGTGTTTCATCAACACTTTGAAGGTCCACAGATTACAGAATGCCTCCAGATGTATATCGGAAACTACTACTGATATTCCAGGGAACGATCAAATCGTAGACTGTTTGAGACAATACTCCCATGGAGGAAAGTGCGCATGGTGACTGTTGTATTCAATCCCGATGCAATTTCTGTGTTTCATCAACACTCTCATAGTCCCCAGATTACAGAATGCCTCCAGATGTGAATTGGAAACTACCACTGGTCTTCCAGGGAACGATCAAAGCGTAGAGTGTTTGAGACATTACTAACATGGAGGAAAGTGCGCATGGTGACTGTTGTATTTAATCCCGATGCAATTTCTGTGTTTCATCAACACTCTGATAGTCCACAAATTACAGAATGACTCCTGATGTGCATCGGAAACTACTACTGGTCTTACAGGGAACGATCAAAGCGTAAACTCTTTGAGACATTACTCCCATGGAGGTATGTGCGCATGGTGACTGTTGTATTCAATCCCGATGCAATTTCTGTGTTTCATCAACACTTTGATAGTCCACAAATTACACAATGACTCCAGATGTGCATCGGAAACTACTACTGGTCTTTTAGGGAACGATCAAATTGTAGACTGTTTCAGACATTACTCCCATGTAGAAAATTGCGGATTGTGACTGTTGTATTCACTCCCTGTGCAATTTCTGTGTTTCATCAACACATTGAAGGTCCCCAGATTACAGAATGCCACCAGATTTTCATCGGAAACTACTATTGGTCTTCCAGGGAATGATCAAAGCGTATACTGTTTGAGACATTACTTCCAAGGAGGAAAGTGTGGACGGTGACTGTTGTATTCAATCCCGATGCAATTTCTGTGTTTCATCAACACTCTGATAGTCCACAGATTACAGATGTGCATCGGAAACTACTACTGGTCTTCCAGGGAACGATCAAAGCGTAGACTGTTTCAGACATTAATCCCATGTAGGAAAGTGTGGATTTTGACTGTTGTATTCAATCCCGATGCAATTTCTATGATTCATGAACACCCTGATAGTCCACAGATTACAGAATGCCACCAGATGTGCATCGGAAACTACTACTGGTCTTCCAGGGAACGATCAAATTGTAGACTGTTTCAGACATTAATCCCATGTAGGAAAGTGCGGATTTTGACTGTTGTATTCAATCCCGATGCAATTTCTATGATTCATGAACACCCTGATAGTCCACAGATTACAGAATGCCACCAGATGTGCATCGGAAACTACTACTGGTCTTCCAGTGAGCGATCAAAGCATAGACTGTTTCAGACATTACTCCCATGGAAGAAAGTGCGGATGGTGACTGTTGTATTCAATCCAAATGCAATTTCTGTATTTCATCAACACTCTGATAGTCCACAGATTACAGAATGCCTCCAAATGTGCATCGAAAACTACTACTGGTCTTCTAGGGAACGATCACATTTTAGACTGTTTCAGACATTACTCCCATGTAGGAAAGTGCAGATTGTGACTGTTGTATTCACTCCCGATGCAATTTCTGTGTTTCATCAACACTTTGAAGGTCCACAGATTACAGAATGCCTCCAGATTCTCATCGGAAACTACTACTTGTCTTCCAGAGAACGATCAAAGCGTAGACAGTTTGAGACATTACTCCCATGTAGGAAAGTGCGGATGGTGACTGTTGTATTCAATCCCATGCAACTTCTGTGTTTCATCAACACTCTGATAGTCCACAAATTACACAATGCCACCAGATGTACATCGAGAACTACTACTGGTCTTCCAGGGAACGATCAAAGCGTAGACTGTTTGAGACATTAATCCCGTGGAGGAAAGTGAGCATGGTGACCGTTGTATTTAATCCCGATGCAATTTCTGTGTTTCATCAACACTTTGAAGGTCCACAGATTACAGAATGCCTCCAGATGTGTATCGGAAGCTACTACTGGTCTTCCAGGGAACGATCAAAGCGTAGACTGTTTGAGACATTACTCCCATTGAGGAAAGTGCGGATGGTGACTGTTGTATTCACTCCCGATGCAATTTTTGTGTTTCATCAACACTCTGATAGTCCACAGATTACAGATGTGCATCGGAAACTACTACTGGTCTTCCAGGGAACGATCAAACCGTAGACTGTTTGAGACATTACTCCCATTGAGGAAAGTTCGCATGGTGACTGTTGAATTCAATCCCTATGCAATTTCTGTGTTTCATCAACACTCCGATATTCCACAAATTACACTATGCCACCAGATGTACATCGGGAACTACTACTGGTCTTCCAGGGAACGATCAAAGCCTGGACTGTTTCAGACATTACTCCCATGGAGGAAAGTGCGGATGGTGACTGTTGTATTCAATCCAAATGCAATTTCTGTAAATCATCAACACTCTGATAGTCCACAGATTACAGAATGCCTCCAAATGTGCATCGGACACTACTACTGGTCTTCTAGGGAACGATCAAACTTTAGACTGTTTCAGGAATTACTCCCATGTAGGAAAGTGCGGATTGTGACTGTTGTATTCACTCCCGATGCAATTTCTGTGTTTCGTCAACACTTTGAAGGTCCACAGATTACAGAATGCCTCCAGATTCTCATCGGAAACTACTACTTGTCTTCCAGAGAACGATCAAACGTAGACAGTTTGAGACATTACTCCCATGGAGGAAAGTGCGGATGGTGACTGTTGTATTCAATCCCGATGCAATTTCTGTGTTCCATCAACACTCTGATAGTCCACAAATTACACAATGCCACCAGATGTACATCGGGAACTACTACTGGTGTTCCAGTGAACGATCAAAGCGTAGACTGTTTGAGACATTACTCCCATGGAGGGAATTGCGCATGGTGACTGTTTTATTCAAACCCGATGCAATTTCTGTGTTTCATCAATACTTTGAAGGTCCACAGATTACAGAATGCCTCCAGATGTGCATCGGAAAGTACTACTGGTCATCCAGGGAACAATCAAAGCGTAGACTGTTTGAGACATTACTCCCATGGAGGAAAGTGCGGATGGTGACTGTTGTATTCAATCCCGATGCAATTTCTGTGTTTCATCCACACTCTGATACCCCACAGATTACAGAATGCCACTAGATGTGCATCGGAAACTACTACTGGTCTTCCAGGGAACGATCAAATTGTAGACTGTTTCAGACATTAATCCCATGTAGGAAAGTGCGGATTTTGATTGTTGTATTCACTCCCGGTGCAATTTCTGTGTTTCATCAACACATTGAAGGTCCACAGATTACAGAATGCCACCAGATTTTCATCGGAAACTACTATTGGTCTTCCAGGGAACGATCAAAGCGTATACTGTTTGAGACATTACTTCCAAGGAGGAAAGTGTGGATGGTGACTGTTGAATTCAATCCCGATGCAATTTCTGTGTTTCATCAACACTCTGATAGTCCACAGATTACAGATGTGCATCGGAAACTGCTACTGGTCTTCCAGGGAACGATCAAAGCGTAGACTGTTTGAGACATTACTCCCATGGAGGAAAGTGCGCATGGTGACTGTTGTATTCAATCCCGATGCAATTGCTGTGTTTCGTCAACACTCTGATAGTCCACAGATTACAGAATGCCACTAGTTGTGCATCGGAAACTACTACTGGTCTTCCAGGGAACGATCAAATTGTAGACTGTTTCAGACATTAATCCCATGTAGGAAAGTGCGGATTTTGATTGTTGTATTCACTCCCGGTGCAATTTCTGTGTTTCATCAACACATTGAAGGTCCACAGATTACAGAATGCCACCAGATTTTCATCGGAAACTACTATTGGTCTTCCAGGGAACGATCAAAGCGTATACTGTTTGAGACATTACTTCCAAGGAGGAAAGTGTGGATGGTGACTGTTGAATTCAATCCCGATGCAATTTCTGTGTTTCATCAACACTCTGATAGTCCACAGATTACAGATGTGCATCGGAAACTGCTACTGGTCTTCCAGGGAACGATCAAAGCGTAGACTGTTTGAGACATTACTCCCATGGAGGAAAGTGCGCATGGTGACTGTTGTATTCAATCCCGATGCAATTGCTGTGTTTCGTCAACACTCTGATAGTCCACAGATTACAGAATGCCACTAGTTGTGCATCGGAATCCACTACTGGTCTTCCAGGGAACGATCAAATTGTAGACTGTTTCAGACATTGCTGCCAAGTAGGAAAGTGCGGATTGTGACTGTTGTATACACTCCCGAGGCAATTTCTGTGTTTCATCAACACTTTGAAGGTCCACAGATTACAGAATGCCTCCAGATGTATATCGGAAACTACTACTGATATTCCAGGGAACGATCAAATCGTAGACTGTTTGAGACAATACTCCCATGGAGGAAAGTGCGCATGGTGTCTGTTGTATTCAATCCCGATGCAATTTCTGTGTTTCATCAACACTCTGATAGTCCACAGATTACAGAATGCCTCCAGATGTGAATTGGAAACTACCACTGGTCTTCCAGGGAATGATCAAAGCGTAGACTGTTTGAGACATTACTAACATGGAGGCAAGTGCGGATTGTGACTGTTGTATTCACTACCTGTGCAATTTCTGTGTTTCATCAACACATTGAAGGTCCACAGATTACAGAATGCCACCAGATTTTCATTGGAAACTACTACTGGTCTTCCAGGGAACGAACAAAGCGTAGACTGTTTGAGACATTACTTCCAAGGAGGAAAGTGCGGATGGTGACTGTTGTATTCAATCCCGATGCAATTTCTGTGTTTCATCAACACTCTGATAGTTCACAAATTACAGAATGACTCCAGATGTGCATCGGAAACTACTACTGGTCTTCTAGGGAACGATCAAATTGTAGACTGTTTCAGACATTACTCCCATGTAGGAAAGTGCGGATTGTGACTGTTGTATTCACTCCCTGTGCAATTTCTGTGTTTCATCAACACATTGAAGGTCCACAGATTACAGAATGCCACCAGATTTTCATTGGAAACTACTACTGGTCTTCCAGGGAACGAACAAAGCGTAGACTGTTTGAGACATTACTTCCAAGGAGGAAAGTGCGGATGGTGACTGTTGTATTCAATCCCGATGCTATTCCTGTGTATCATCAACACTCTGATAGTCCACAAATTACACAATGCCACCTGATGTACATCCGGAACTACTACTGGTCTTCCAGGGAACGATCAAATCGTAGACAGTTTCAGACATTACTCCCATGAAGGAAAGTGCGGATGGTGACTGTTGTCTTCAATCCAAATGCAATTTCTGTAATTCATCAACACTCTGATAGTCCACAGATTACAGAATGCCTCCAAATGTGCATCGGAAACTACTACTGGTCTTCTAGGGAACGATCAAATTTTAGACTGTTTCAGACATTACTGCCATGTAGGAAAGTGCGGATTGTGACTGTTGTATTCACTCCCGATGCAATTTCTGTGTTTCATCAACACTTTGAAGGTCCACAGATTACAGAATGCCTCCAGATTCTCATCGGAAACTACTACTTGTCTTCCAGAGAACGATCAAAGCGTAGACAGTTTGAGACATTACTCCCATGGAGGAAAGTGCGGATGGTGACTGTTGTATTCAATCCCATGCAACTTCTGTGTTTCATCAACACTCTGATTGTCCACAAATTACACTATGCCACCAGATGTACATCGAGATCTACTACTGGTCTTCCAGGGAACGATCAAAGCGTAGACTGTTTGAGACATTAATCCCGTGGAGGAAAGTGAGCATGGTGACCGTTGTATTTAATCCCGATGCAATTTCTGTGTTTCATCAACACTTTAAGGTCCACAGATTACAGAATGCCTCCAGATGTGTATCGGAAACTACTACTGGTCTTCCAGGGAACGATCAAAGCGTAGACTGTTTGAGACATTACTCCCATGGAGGAAAGTGCGGATGGTGACTGTTTTATTCACTCCCGATGCAATTTTTGTGTTTCATCAACACTCTGATAGTCCACAGATTACAGAATGCCTCCAGATGTGAATTGGAAACTACCGCTGGTCTTCCAGGGAACGATCAAAGCGTAGAGTGTTTGAGACATTACCAACATGGAGGAAAGTGCGCATGGTGACTGTTGTATTCAATCCCGATGCAATTTCTGTGTTTCATCAACACTCTGATAGTCCACAAATTACAGAATGACTCCAGATGTGCATCGGAAACTACTACTGGTCTTACAGGGGACCATCAAAGCGTAAACTCTTTGAGACATTACTCCCATGGAGGTATGTGCGCATGGTGACTGTTGTATTCAATCCCGATGCAATTTCTGTGTTTCATCAACACTCTGATACTCCACAGATTACAGAATGCCTCCAGATGTGCATCGGAAACAACTACTGGTCTTCCTGGGAACGATCCAAGCGTAGACTGTTAGAGACATAACTCCCATGGAGGAAAGTGCGCATGGTAACTGTTGTATTCAATCCCGATGCAATTTCTGTGTTTCATCAACACTCTGATAGTCCACAGATTACAGAATGCCTCCAGATGTGCATCAGAAACTACCACTGGTCTTCCAGGGAATGATCAAAGCGTAGACTGTTTGAGACATTACTAACATGGAGGCAAGTGCGCATGGTGACTGTTGTATTCAATCCAGATGCAATTTCTGTGTTTCGTCAACACTCTGATAGTATACAGATTACAGAGTGCCACCAGATGTGCATCGGAAACAACCACTGGTGTTCCAGGGACCGATCAAAGCGTAGACTGTTTGAGACATTACTCCCATGGAGGAAAGTGTGCATGGTGAATGTTGTATTCAATCCCGATGCAATTTCTGTGTTTCATCAACTCTCTGATAGCCCACAGGTTACAGAATGACACCAGATGTGCATCGGAAAGTACTACTGGTCTTCTAGGGAACGATCAAATTGTAGACTGTTTCAGACATTACTCCCATGTAGGAAAGTGCGGATTGTGACTGTTGTATACACTCCCTGTGCAATTTCTGTGTTTCATCAACACATTGAAGGTCCACAGATTACAGAATGCCACCATATTTTCATTGGAAACTACTACTGGTCTTCCAGGGAACGAACAAAGCGTAGACTGTTTGAGACATTACTTCCAAGGAGGAAAGTGCGGATGGTGACTGTTGTATTCAATCCCGATGCAATTTCTGTGTTTCATCAACACTCTGATAGTCCACAAATTACACAATGCCACCTGAAGTACATCCGGAACTACTACTGGTCTTCCAGGGAACGATCAAATCGTAGACTGTTTCGGACATTACTCCCATGGAGGAAAGTGCGGATGGTGACTGTTGTCTTCAATCCAAATGCAATTTCTGTAATTCATCAACACTCTGATAGTCCACAGATTACAGAATGCCTCCAAATGTGCATCGGAAACTACTACTGGTCTTCTAGGGAACGATCAAATTTTAGACTATTTCAGACATTACTCCCATGTAGGAAAGTGCGGATTGTGACTGTTGTATTCACTCCCGATGCAATTGCTGTGTTTCATCAACACTTTGAAGGTCCACAGATTACAGAATGCCTCCAGATTCTCATCGGAAACTACTACTTGTCTTCCAGAGAACGATCAAAGCGTAGACAGTTTGAGACATTACTCCCATGGAGGAAAGTGCGGATGGTGACTGTTGTATTCAATCCCATGCAACTTCTGTGTTTCATCAACACTCTGATTGTCCACAAATTACACAATGCCACCAGATGTACATCGAGAACTACTACTGGTCTACCAGGGAACGATCAAAGCGTAGACTGTTTGAGACATTAATCCCGTGGAGGAAAGTGAGCATGGTGACCGTTGTATTTAATCCCGATGGAATTTCTGTGTTTCATCAACACTTTGAAGGTCCACAGATTACAGAATGCCTCCAGAAGTGTATCGGAAACTACTACTGGTCTTCCAGGGAACGATCAAAGCGTAGACTGTTTGAGACATTACTCCCATGGAGGAAAGTGCGGATGGTGACTGTTGTATTCACTCCCGATGCAATTTTTGTGTTTCATCAACACTCTGATAGTCCACAGATTACAGATGTGCATCGGAAACTACTACTGGTCTTCCAGGGAACGATCAAAGCCTGGACTGTTTCAGACATTACTCCCATGGAGGAAAGTGCGGATGGTGACTGTTGTATTCAATCCAAATGCAATTTCTGTATTTCATCAACACTCTGATAGTCCACAGATTACAGAATGCCTCCAAATGTGCATCGGACACTACTACTGGTCTTCTAGGGAACGATCAAACTTTAGACTGTTTCAGGAATTACTCCCATGTAGGAAAGTGCGGATTGTGACTGTTGTATTCACTCCCGATGCAATTTCTGTGTTTCATCAACACTTTGAAGGTCCACAGATTACAGAATGCCTCCAGATTCTCATCGGAAACTACTACTTGTCTTCCAGAGAACGATCAAACGTAGACAGTTTGAGACATTACTCCCATGGAGGAAAGTGCGGATGGTGACTGTTGTATTCAATCCCGATGCAATTTCTGTGTTCCATCAACACTCTGATAGTCCACAAATTACACAATGCCACCTGATGTACATCGGGAACTACTACTGGTGTTCCAGTGAACGATCAAAGCGTAGACTGTTTGAGACATTACTCCCATGGAGGAAATTGCGCATGGTGACTGTTTTATTCAAACCCGATGCAATTTCTGTGTTTCATCAATACTTTGAAGGTCCACAGATTACAGAATGCCTCCAGATGTGCATCGGAAAGTACTACTGGTCATCCAGGGAACAATCAAAGCGTAGACTGTTTGAGACATTACTCCCATGGAGGAAAGTGCGGATGGTGACTGTTGTATTCAATCCCGATGCAATTTCTGTGTTTCATCCACACTCTGATACCCCACAGATTACAGAATGCCACTAGATGTGCATCGGAAACTACAACTGGTCTTCCAGGGAACGATCAAATTGTAGACTGTTTCAGACATTAATCCCATGTAGGAAAGTGCGGATTTTGATTGTTGTATTCACTCCCGGTGCAATTTCTGTGTTTCATCAACACATTGAAGGTCCACAGATTACAGAATGCCACCAGATTTTCATCGGAAACTACTATTGGTCTTCCAGGGAACGATCAAAGCGTATACTGTTTGAGACATTACTTCCAAGGAGGAAAGTGTGGATGGTGACTGTTGAATTCAATCCCGATGCAATTTCTGTGTTTCATCAACACTCTGATAGTCCACAGATTACAGATGTGCATCGGAAACTGCTACTGGTCTTCCAGGGAACGATCAAAGCGTAGACTGTTTGAGACATTACTCCCATGGAGGAAAGTGCGCATGGTGACTGTTGTATTCAATCCCGATGCAATTGCTGTGTTTCGTCAACACTCTGATAGTCCACAGATTACAGAATGCCACTAGTTGTGCATCGGAATCCACTACTGGTCTTCCAGGGAACGATCAAATTGTAGACTGTTTCAGACATTGCTGCCAAGTAGGAAAGTGCGGATTGTGACTGTTGTATACACTCCCGAGGCAATTTCTGTGTTTCATCAACACTTTGAAGGTCCACAGATTACAGAATGCCTCCAGATGTATATCGGAAACTACTACTGATATTCCAGGGAACGATCAAATCGTAGACTGTTTGAGACAATACTCCCATGGAGGAAAGTGCGCATGGTGACTGTTGTATTCAATCCCGATGCAATTTCTGTGTTTCATCAACACTCTGATAGTCCACAGATTATAGAATGCCTCCAGATGTGAATTGGAAACTACCACTGGTATTCCAGGGAACGATCAAAGCGTAGAGTGTTTGAGACATTACTAACATGGAGGAAAGTGCGCATGGTGACTGTTGTATTCAATCCCGATGCAATTTCTGTGTTTCATCAACACTCTGATAGTCCACAAAATACAGAATGACTCCAGATGTGCATCGGAAACTACTACTGGTCTTACAGGGAACGATCAAAGCGTAAACTCTTTGAGACATTACTCCCATGGAGGTATGTGCGCATGGTGACTGTTGTATTCAATCCCGATGCAATTTCTGTGTTTCATCAACACTCTGATACTCCACAGATTACAGAATGCCTCCAGATGTGCATCGGAAACAACTACTGGTCTTCCTGGGAACGATCCAAGCGTAGACAGTTAGAGACATAACTCCCATGGAGGAAAGTGCGCATGGTAACTGTTGTATTCAATCCCGATGCAATTTCTGTGTTTCATCAACACTCTGATAGTCCACAGATTACAGAATGCCTCCAGATGTGCATCAGAAACTACCACTGGTCTTCCAGGGAATGATCAAAGCGTAGACTGTTTGAGACATTACTAACATGGAGGCAAGTGCGGATTGTGACTGTTGTATTCACTACCTGTGCAATTTCTGTGTTTCATCAACACATTGAAGGTCCACAGATTACAGAATGCCACCAGATTTTCATTGGAAACTACTACTGGTCTTCCAGGGAACGAACAAAGCGTAGACTGTTTGAGACATTACTTCCAAGGAGGAAAGTGCGGATGGTGACTGTTGTATTCAATCCCGATGCAATTTCTGTGTTTCATCAACACTCTGATAGTTCACAAATTACAGAATGACTCCAGATGTGCATCGGAAACTACTACTGGTCTTCTAGGGAACGATCAAATTGTAGACTGTTTCAGACATTACTCCCATGTAGGAAAGTGCGGATTGTGACTGTTGTATTCACTCCCTGTGCAATTTCTGTGTTTCATCAACACATTGAAGGTCCACAGATTACAGAATGCCACCAGATTTTCATTGGAAACTACTACTGGTCTTCCAGGGAACGAACAAAGCGTAGACTGTTTGAGACATTACTTCCAAGGAGGAAAGTGCGGATGGTGACTGTTGTATTCAATCCCGATGCTATTCCTGTGTATCATCAACACTCTGATAGTCCACAAATTACACAATGCCACCTGATGTACATCCGGAACTACTACTGGTCTTCCAGGGAACGATCAAATCGTAGACAGTTTCAGACATTACTCCCATGGAGGAAAGTGCGGATGGTGACTGTTGTCTTCAATCCAAATGCAATTTCTGTAATTCATCAACACTCTGATAGTCCACAGATTACAGAATGCCTCCAAATGTGCATCGGAAACTACTACTGGTCTTCTAGGGAACGATCAAATTTTAGACTGTTTCAGACATTACTGCCATGTAGGAAAGTGCGGATTGTGACTGTTGTATTCACTCCCGATGCAATTTCTGTGTTTCATCAACACTTTGAAGGTCCACAGATTACAGAATGCCTCCAGATTCTCATCGGAAACTACTACTTGTCTTCCAGAGAACGATCAAAGCGTAGACAGTTTGAGACATTACTCCCATGGAGGAAAGTGCGGATGGTGACTGTTGTATTCAACCCATGCAACTTCTGTGTTTCATCAACACTCTGATTGTCCACAAATTACACTATGCCACCAGATGTACATCGAGATCTACTACTGGTCTTCCAGGGAACGATCAAAGCGTAGACTGTTTGAGACATTAATCCCGTGGAGGAAAGTGAGCATGGTGACCGTTGTATTTAATCCCGATGCAATTTCTGTGTTTCATCAACACTTTAAGGTCCACAGATTACAGAATGCCTCCAGATGTGTATCGGAAACTACTACTGGTCTTCCAGGGAACGATCAAAGCGTAGACTGTTTGAGACATTACTCCCATGGAGGAAAGTGCGGATGGTGACTGTTTTATTCACTCCCGATGCAATTTTTGTGTTTCATCAACACTCTGATAGTCCACAGATTACAGAATGCCTCCAGATGTGAATTGGAAACTACCGCTGGTCTTCCAGGGAACGATCAAAGCGTAGAGTGTTTGAGACATTACCAACATGGAGGAAAGTGCGCATGGTGACTGTTGTATTCAATCCCGATGCAATTTCTGTGTTTCATCAACACTCTGATACTCCACAGATTACAGAATGCCTCCAGATGTGCATCGGAAACAACTACTGGTCTTCCTGGGAACGATCCAAGCGTAGACTGTTAGAGACATAACTCCCATGGAGGAAAGTGCGCATGGTAACTGTTGTATTCAATCCCGATGCAATTTCTGTGTTTCATCAACACTCTGATAGTCCACAGATTACAGAATGCCTCCAGATGTGCATCAGAAACTACCACTGGTCTTCCAGGGAATGATCAAAGCGTAGACTGTTTGAGACATTACTAACATGGAGGCAAGTGCGCATGGTGACTGTTGTATTCAATCCAGATGCAATTTCTGTGTTTCGTCAACACTCTGATAGTATACAGATTACAGAGTGCCACCAGATGTGCATCGGAAACAACCACTGGTGTTCCAGGGACCGATCAAAGCGTAGACTGTTTGAGACATTACTCCCATGGAGGAAAGTGTGCATGGTGAATGTTGTATTCAATCCCGATGCAATTTCTGTGTTTCATCAACTCTCTGATAGCCCACAGGTTACAGAATGACACCAGATGTGCATCGGAAAGTACTACTGGTCTTCTAGGGAACGATCAAATTGTAGACTGTTTCAGACATTACTCCCATGTAGGAAAGTGCGGATTGTGACTGTTGTATACACTCCCTGTGCAATTTCTGTGTTTCATCAACACATTGAAGGTCCACAGATTACAGAATGCCACCATATTTTCATTGGAAACTACTACTGGTCTTCCAGGGAACGAACAAAGCGTAGACTGTTTGAGACATTACTTCCAAGGAGGAAAGTGCGGATGGTGACTGTTGTATTCAATCCCGATGCAATTTCTGTGTTTCATCAACACTCTGATAGTCCACAAATTACACAATGCCACCTGAAGTACATCCGGAACTACTATTTGTCTTCCAGGGAACGATCAAATCGTAGACTGTTTCAGACATTACTCCCATGGAGGAAAGTGCGGATGGTGACTGTTGTCTTCAATCCAAATGCAATTTCTGTAATTCATCAACACTCTGATAGTCCACAGATTACAGAATGCCTCCAAATGTGCATCGGAAACTACTACTGGTCTTCTAGGGAACGATCAAATTTTAGACTATTTCAGACATTACTCCCATGTAGGAAAGTGCGGATTGTGACTGTTGTATTCACTCCCGATGCAATTTCTGTGTTTCATCAACACTTTGAAGGTCCACAGATTACAGAATGCCTCTAGATTCTCATCGGAAACTACTACTTGTCTTCCAGAGAACGATCAAAGCGTAGACAGTTTGAGACATTACTCCCATGGAGGAAAGTGCGGATGGTGACTGTTGTATTCAATCCCATGCAACTTCTGTGTTTCATCAACACTCTGATTGTCCACAAATTACACAATGCCACCAGATGTACATCGAGAACTACTACTGGTCTACCAGGGAACGATCAAAGCGTAGACTGTTTGAGACATTAATCCCGTGGAGGAAAGTGAGCATGGTGACCGTTGTATTTAATCCCGATGGAATTTCTGTGTTTCATCAACACTTTGAAGGTCCACAGATTACAGAATGCCTCCAGAAGTGTATCGGAAACTACTACTGGTCTTCCAGGGAACGATCAAAGCGTAGACTGTTTGAGACATTACTCCCATGGAGGAAAGTGCGGATGGTGACTGTTGTATTCACTCCCGATGCAATTTTTGTGTTTCATCAACACTCTGATAGTCCACAGATTACAGATGTGCATCGGAAACTACTACTGGTCTTCCAGGGAACGATCAAAGCGTAGACTGTTTGAGACATTACTGCCATTGAATAAAGTTCGCATGGTGACTGTTGTATACTATCCCTATGCAATTTCTGTGTTTCATCAACACTCCGATAGTCCACAAATTACACAATGCCACCAGATGTACATCGGGAACTACTACTGGTCTTCCTGGGAACGATCAAACCGTAGACTGTTTGAGACATTACTCCCGTGGAGGAAAGTGCACATGGAGACTGTTGTATTCAATCCCGATGAAATTTCTGTGTTTCATCAACACTCTGATAGCCCACAGAGTACAGAATGCCACCAGATGTGCATCGGTAACTACTACTGGTCTTCCAGGGAACGATCAAAGCCTGGACTCTTTCAGACATTACTCCCATGGAGGAAAGTGCGG
The DNA here is from genome assembly GCF_023897955.1 of Schistocerca gregaria. Lineage (NCBI taxonomy): Eukaryota > Metazoa > Arthropoda > Insecta > Orthoptera > Acrididae > Schistocerca > Schistocerca gregaria. Next base: position 47,263,589 of record NC_064928.1, on the reverse strand, counting down.
ATGGTGACTGTTGTATTCAATCCAAATGCAATTTCTGTATTTCATCAACACTCTGATAGTCCACAAATTCCACAATGCCACCAGATGTACATCGGGAACTACTACTGGTGTTAAAGGGAACGATCAAAGCGAAGACTGTTTGAGACATTACTCCCGTGGAGGAAAGTGCGCATGGTGACTGTTGTATTCAATCCCGATGCAATTGCTGTGTTTCGTCAACACTCTGATAGTCCACAGATTACAGAATGCCACTAGTTGTGCATCGGAATCCACTACTGGTCTTCCAGGGAACGATCAAATTGTAGACTGTTTGAGACATTGCTGCCAAGTAGGAAAGTGCGGATTGTGACTGTTGTATACACTCCCGAGGCAATTTCTGTGTTTCATCAACACTTTGAAGGTCCACAGATTACAGAATGCCTCCAGATGTGAATTGGAAACTACCACTGGTCTTCCAGGGAACGATCAAAGCGTAGAGTGTTTGAGACATTACTAACATGGAGGAAAGTGCGCATGGTGACTGTTGTATTCAATCCCGATGCAATTTCTGTGTTTCATCAACACTCTGATAGTCCACAAATTACAGAATGACTCCAGATGTGCATCGGAAACTACTACTGGTCTTCCAGGGAACAATCAAAGCGTAAACTCTTTGAGACATTACTCCCATGGAGGTATGTGCGCATGGTGACTGTTGTATTCAATCCCGATGCAATTTCTGTGTTTCATCAACACTCTGATACTCCAGAGATTACTGAATGCCTCCAGATGTGCATCGGAAACAACTACTGGTCTTCCTGGGAACGATCCAAGCGTAGACTGTTAGAGACATTACTCCCATGGAGGAAAGTGCGCATGGTAACTGTTGTATTCAATCCCGATGCAATTTCTGTGTTCCATCAACACTCTGATAGTCCACTGATTACAGAATGCCTCCAGATGTGCATCAGAAACTACCACTGGTCTTGCAGGGAATGATCAAAGCGTAGACTGTTTGAGACATTACTAACATGGAGGCAAGTGCGCATGGTGACTGTTGTATGCAATCCAGATGCAATTTCTGTGTTTCGTCAACACTCTGATAGTCCACAGATTACAGAGTGCCACCAGATGTGCATCGGAAACAACTACTGGTGTTCCAGGGAACGATCAAAGCGTAGACTGTTTGAGACATTACTCCCATGGAGGAAAGTGTGCATGGTGACTGTTGTATTCAATCTCGATGCAATTTCTGTGTTTCATCAACTCTCTGATAGCCCACAGGTTACAGAATGCCACCAGATGTGCATCGGAAACTACTACAGGTCTTCTAGGAAACAATCAAATTGTAGACTGTTTCTGACATTACTCCCATGTAGGAAAGTGCGGATTGTGACTCTTGTATTCACTCCCGGTGCAATTTCTGTGTTTCATCAACACATTGAAGGTCCACAGATTACAGAATGCCACCAGATTTTCATTGGAAACTACTACTGGTCTTCCAGGGAACGATCAAAGCGTAGACCGTTTGAGACATTACTTCCAAGGAGGAAAGTGCGGATGGTGACTGTTGTATTCAATCCCGATGCAATTTCTGTGTTTCATCAACACTCTGATAGTCCACAAATTACAGAATGACTCCAGATGTGCATCGGAAACTACTACTGGTCTTCCAGGGAACAATCAAAGCGTAAACTCTTTGAGACATTACTCCCATGGAGGTATGTGCGCATGGTGACTGTTGTATTCAATCCCGATGCAATTTCTGTGTTTCATCAACACTCTGATACTCCAGAGATTACTGAATGCCTCCAGATGTGCATCGGAAACAACTACTGGTCTTCCTGGGAACGATCCAAGCGTAGACTGTTAGAGACATTACTCCCATGGAGGAAAGTGCGCATGGTAACTGTTGTATTCAATCCCGATGCAATTTCTGTGTTCCATCAACACTCTGATAGTCCACTGATTACAGAATGCCTCCAGATGTGCATCAGAAACTACCACTGGTCTTGCAGGGAATGATCAAAGCGTAGACTGTTTGAGACATTACTAACATGGAGGCAAGTGCGCATGGTGACTGTTGTATGCAATCCAGATGCAATTTCTGTGTTTCGTCAACACTCTGATAGTCCACAGATTACAGAGTGCCACCAGATGTGCATCGGAAACAACTACTGGTGTTCCAGGGAACGATCAAAGCGTAGACTGTTTGAGACATTACTCCCATGGAGGAAAGTGTGCATGGTGACTGTTGTATTCAATCTCGATGCAATTTCTGTGTTTCATCAACTCTCTGATAGCCCACAGGTTACAGAATGCCACCAGATGTGCATCGGAAACTACTACAGGTCTTCTAGGAAACGATCAAATTGTAGACTGTTTCTGACATTACTCCCATGTAGGAAAGTGCGGATTGTGACTCTTGTATTCACTCCCGGTGCAATTTCTGTGTTTCATCAACACATTGAAGGTCCACAGATTACAGAATGCCACCAGATTTTCATTGGAAACTACTACTGGTCTTCCAGGGAACGATCAAAGCGTAGACCGTTTGAGACATTACTTCCAAGGAGGAAAGTGCGGATGGTGACTGTTGTATTCAATCCCGATGCAATTTCTGTGTTTCATCAACACTCTGATAGTCCACAAATTACACAATGACACCAGATGTACATCCAGAACTACTACTGGTCTTCCAGGGAACGATCAAATCTTAGACTGTTTGAGACATTACTCCCGTGGAGGAAAGTGCGCATGGTGACTGTTGTATTCAATCCCGATGCAATTTCTGTGATTCATGAACACCCTGATAGTCCACAGATTACAGAATGCCACCAGATGTGCATCGGAAACTACTACTGGTCTTCCAGGGAACGATCAAAGCATAGACTGTTTCAGACATTACTCCCATGGAGGAAAGTGCGGATGGTGACTGTTGTATTCAATCCAAATGCAATTTCTGTATTTCATCAACACTCTGATAGTCCACAGATTACAGAATGCCTCCAAATGTGCATCGGAAACTACTACTGGTCTTCTAGGGAACGATCAAATTTTAGACTGTTTCAGACATTACTGCCATGTAGGAAAGTGCGGATTGTGACTGTTGTATTCACTCCCGATGCAATTTCTGTGTTTCATCAACACTTTGAAGGTCCACAGATTACAGAATGCCTCCAGATTCTCATCGGAAACTACCACTTGTCTTCCAGAGAACGATCAAAGCGTAGACAGTTTGAGACATTACTCCCATGGAGGAAAGTGCGGATGGTGACTGTTGTATTCAATCCCATGCAACTTCTGTGTTTCATCAACACTCTGATAGTCCACAAATTACACAGTGCCACCAGATGTACATCGAGAACTACTACTGGTCTTCCAGGGAACGATCAAAGCGTAGACTGTTTGAGACATTAATCCCGTGGAGGAAAGTGAGCATGGTGACCGTTGTATTTAATCCCGATGCAATTTCTGTGTTTCATCAACACTTCGAAGGTCCACAGATTACAGAATGCCTCCAGATGTGTATCGGAAACTACTACTGGTCTTCCAGGGAACTATCAAAGCGTAGACTGTTTGAGACGTTACTCCCATGGAGGAAAGTGCGGATGGTGACTGTTGTATTCACTCCCGATGCAATTTTTGTGTTTCATTAACACTCTGATAGTCCACAGATTACAGATGTGCATCGGAAACTACTACTGGTCTTCCAGGGAACGATCAAAGCGTAGACTGTTTGAGACATTACTCCCATTGAGGAAAGTTCGCATGGTGACTGTTGTATCCAATCCCGATGCAATTTCTGTGTTTCATCAACACTCTGATAGTCCACAAATTACACAATGCCACCAGATGTACATCGGGAACTACTACTGGTGTTCCAGGGAACGATCAAAGCGTAGACTGTTTGAGACATTACTCCTGTGGAGGGAAGTGAGCAAGGTGACCGTTGTATTCAATCCCGAGGCAATTTCTGTGTTTCATCAACACTCTGATAGTCCACAGATTACAGAATGCCTCCAGATGTGTATCGGAAACTACTACTGGTCTTCCAGGGAACGATCAAAGCGTAGACTGTTTGAGACATTACTGCCATTGAGGAAAGTTCGCATGGTGACTGTTGTATTCAATCCCTATGCAATTTCTGTGTTTCATCAACACTCCGATAGTCCACAAATTACACAATGCCACCAGATGTACATCGGGAACTACTACTGGTCTTCCTGGGAACGATCAAACCGTAAACTGTTTGAGACATTACTCCCGTGGAGGAAAGTGCATATGGAGACTGTCGTATTCAATCCCGATGCAATTTCTGTGTTGCATCAACACTTTGAAGGTCCACAGATTACAGAATGCCTCCAGATTCTCATCGGATACTACAAATTGTCTTCCAGAGAACGATCAAACGTAGACAGTTTGAGACATTACTCCCATGGGGGAAAGTGCGGATGGTGACTGTTGTATTCAATCCCGATGCAATTTCTGTGTTTCATCAACACTGTGATAGTCCACAAATTACACAATGCCACTAGATGTACATCGGGAACTACTACTGGTGTTCCAGGGAACGATCAAAGCGTAGACTCTTTGAGACATTACTCCCGTGGAGGAATGTGCGCATGGTGACTGTTGTATTCAATCCCGATGCAATTGCTGTGTTTCGTCAACACTCTGATAGTCCACAGATTACAGAATGCCACTAGTTGTGCATCGGAATCCACTACTGTTCTTCCAGGGAACGATCAAATTGTAGACTGTTTCAGACATTTCTGCCAAGTAGGAAAGTGCGGATTGTGACTGTTGTATACACTCCCGAGGCAATTTCTGTGTTTCATCAACACTTTGAAGGTCCATAGATTACAGAATGCCTCCAGATGTGAATCGGAAACTACTACTGATATTCCAGGGAACGATCAAATCGTAGACTGTTTGAGACAATACTCTCATGGAGGAAAGTGCGCATGGTGACTGTTGTATTCAATCCCGATGCAATTTCTGTGTTTCATCAACACTCTGATAGTCCACAGATTACAGAATGCCTCCAGATGTGAATTGGAAACTACCACTGGTCTTCCAGGGAACGATCAATGCGTAGAGTGTTTGAGACATTACTAACATGGAGGAAAGTGCGCATGGTGACTGTTGTAATCAATCCCGATGCAATTTCTGTGTTTCATCAACACTCTGATAGTCCACAAATTACAGAATGACTCCAGATGTGCATCGGAAACTACTACTGGTATTACAGGGAACAATCAAAGCGTAAACTCTTTGAGACATTACTCCCATGGAGGTATGTGCGCATGGTGACTGTTGTATTCAATCCCGATGCAACTTCTGTGTTTCATCAACACTCTGTTACTCCAGATATTACAGAATGCCTCCAGATGTGCATCGGAAACAACTACTGGTCTTCCTGGGAACGATCCAAGCGTAGACTGTTAGAGACATTACGCCCATGGAGGAAAGTGCGCATGGTAACTGTTGTATTCAATCCCGATGCAATTTCTGTGTGTCATCAACACTCTGATAGTCCACAGATTACAGAATGCCTCCAGATGTGCATCAGAAACTACCACTGGTCTTCCAGGGAATGATCAAAGCGTAGACTGTTTGAGACATTACTAACATGGAGGCAAGTTCGCATGGTGAATGTTGAATTAAATCCAGATGCAATTTCTGTGTTTCGTCAACACTCTGATAGTCCACAGATTACATAGTGCCACCAGATGTGCATCGGAAACAACTACTGGTGTTCCAGGGAACGATCAAAGCGTAGACTGTTTGAGACATTACTCCCATGGAGGAAAGTGTGCATGGTGACTGTTGTATTCAATCCCGATGCAATTTCTGTGTTTCATCAACTCTCTGATAGCCCACAGGTTACAGAATGCCACCAGATGTGCATCGGAACTACTACTGGTCTTCTAGGGAACGATCAAATTGTAGACTGTTTCAGACATTACTCCCATGTAGGAAAGTGCGGATTGTGACTGTTGTATTCACTCCCGGTGCAATTTCAGTGTTTCATCAACACATTGAAGGTCCACAGATTACAGAATGCCACCACATTTTCATTGGAAACTACTACTGGTCTTCCAGGGAACGATCAAAGCGTAGACTGTTTGAGACATTACTTCCATGGAGGAATGTGCGGATGGTGACTGTTGTATTCAATCCCGATGCAATTTCTGTGTTTCATCAACACTCTGATAGTCCACAAATTACACAATGACACCAGATGTACATCCGGAACTACTACTGGTCTTCCAGGGAACGATCAAATCGTAGACAGTTTGACCCATTACTCCCGTGGAGGAAAGTGCGCATGGTGACTGTTGTATTCAATCCCGATGCAATTTCTGTGATTCATGAACACCCTGATAGTCCACAGATTACAGAATGCCACCAGATGTGCATCGGAAACTACTACTGGTCTTCCAGGGAACGATCAAAGCATAGACTGTTTCAGACATTACTCCCATGGAGGAAAGTGCGGATGGTGACTGTTGTATTCAATCCAAATGCAATTTCTGTATTTCATCAACACTCTGATAGTCCGCAGATTACAGAATGCCTTCAAATGTGCCTCGGAAACTACTACTGGTCTTCTAGGGAACGATCAAATTTTAGACTGTTTCAGACATTACTCCCATGTAGGAAAGTGCGGATTGTGACTGTTGTATTCACTCCCGATGCAATTTCTGTGTTTCATCAACACTTTGAAGGTCCACAGATTACAGAATGCCTCCAGATTCTCATCGGAAACTACTACTTGTCTTCCAGAGAACGATCAAACGTAGACAGTTTGAGACATTACTCCCATGGAGGAAAGTGCGGATGGTGACTGTTGTATTCAATCCCGATGCAATTTCTGTGTTTCATCAACACTCAGATAGTCCACAAATTACACAATGCCACCAGATGTACATCGGGAACAACTACTGGTGTTCCAGGGAACGATCAAAGCGTAGACTGTTTGAGACATTACTCCTGTGGAGGGAAGTGAGCATAGTGACCGTTGTATTCAATCCCGAGGCAATTTCTGTGTTTCATCAACACTCTGATAGTCCACAGATTACAGAATGCCTCCTGATGTGTATCGGAAACTACTACTGGTCTTCCAGGGAACGATCAAAGCGTAGACTGTTTGAGACATTACTCCCATGGAGGGAATTGCGCATGGTGACTGTTTTATTCAAACCCGATGCAATGTCTGTGTTTCATCAACACTTTGAAGTTCCACAGATTACAGAATGCCTCCAGATGTGCATCGGAAAGTACTACTGGTCATCCATGTAACAATCAAAGCGTAGACTGTTTGAGACATTACTCCCATGGAGGAAAGTGCGCATGGTGACTGTTGTATTCAATCCCGATGCAATTTCTGTGTTTCATCCACACTCTGATAGTCCACAGATTACAGAATGCATCCAGATGTGCATCGGAAACAACTACTGGTCTTCCAATGAACGATCAAAGCGTAAACTCTTTGAGACATTACTCCCATGGAGGTAGGTGCGCATGGTGACTGTTGTATTCAATCCCGATGCAACTTCTGTGTTTCATCAACTCTCTGATACTCCACAGATTACAGAATGCCTCCAGATGTGCATCGGCAACAACTACTGGCCTTCCTGGGAACGATCCAAGCGTAGACTGTTAGAGACATTACTCCCATGGAGGAAAGTGCGTATGGTAACTGTTGTATTCAATCCCGATGCAATTTCTGTGTTTCATCAACACTCTGATAGTCCACAGATTACAGAATGCCTCCAGATGTGCATCAGAAACTACCACTGGTCTTCCAGGGAATGATCAAAGCGTAGACTGTTTGAGACATTACTAACATGGAGGCAAGTGCGCATGGTGACTGTTGTATTCAATCCAGATGCAATTTCTGTGTTTCATCAACTCTCTGATAGCCCACAGGTTACAGAATGCCACCAGATGTGCATCGGAAACTACTACTGGTCTTCCAGGGAACGATCAAATTGTAGACTGTTTCAGACATTACTCCCATGTAGGAAAGTGCGGATTGTGACTGTTGTAGTCACTCCCGGTGCAATTTCTGTGTTTCATCAACACATTGAAGGTCCACAGATTACAGAATGCCACCAGAATTTCATTGGAAACTACTAATGGTCTTCCAGGGAACGATCAAAGCGTAGACTGTTTGAGACATTACTCCCATGGAGGAAAGTGCGGATGGTGACTGTTGTATTCAAGCCAAATGCAATTTCTGTATTTCATCAACACTCTGATAGTCCACAGATTACAGAATGCCTCCAAATGTGCATCGGAAACTACTACTGGTCTTCTAGGGAACGATCAAGTTTTAGACTGTTTCAGACATTACTCCCATGTAGGAAAGTGGGGATTGTGACTGCTGTATTCACTCCCGATGCAATTTCTGTGTTTCATCAACACTTTGAAGGTCCACAGATTACAGAATGCCTCCAGATTCTCATCGGAAACTACTACTTGTCTTCCAGAGAACGATCAAAGCGTAGACAGTTAGAGACATTACTCCCATACAGGAAAGTGCGGATGGTGACTGTTGTATTCAATCCCGATGCAATTTCTGTGTTACATCAACACTCTGATAGTCCACAAATTACACAAAGCCACCAGATGTACATCGGGAACGACTACTGTTCTTCCAGGGAACGATCAAAGCGTAGACTGTTTGAGACATTACTTCCGTGGAGGAAAGTGAGCATGGTGACCGTTGTATTTAATCCCGAGGCAATTTCTGTGTTTCATCAACACTTTGAAGGTCAACAGATTACAGAATTCCTCCAGATGTGTATCGGAAACTACTACTGGTCTTCCAGGGAACGATCAAAGCGTAGACTGTTTGAGACATTACTCCCATTGAGGAAAGTTCGCATGGTGACTGTTGTATTCAATCCCGAGGCAATTTCTGTGCTTCATCAACACTCTGATAGTCCACAAATTACACAATGCCACCAGATGTACATCGGGAACTACTACTGGTCTTCCTGGGAACGATCAAACCGTAGACTGTTTGAGACATTACTTCCGTGGAGGGAGTGCGCATGGAGACTGTTGTATTCAATCCTGATGAAATTTCTGTGTTTCTTCAACACTCTGATAGCCCACAGAGTACAGAATGCCACCAGATGTGCATCGGTAACTACTACTGGTCTTCCAGGGAACGATCAAAGACTGGACTGTTTCAGACATTACTCCCATGGAGGAAAGTGCGGATGGTGACTGTTGTATTCAATCCAAATGCAATTTCTGTATTTCATCAACACTCTGATAGTCCACAGATTACAGAATGCCTCCAAATGTGCATCGGAAACTACTACTGGTCTTCTAGGGAACGATCAAAATTAAGACTGTTTCAGACATTACTCCCATGTAGGAAAGTGCGGATTGTGACTGTTGTATTCACTCCCGATGCAATTTCTGTGTTTCATCAACACTTTGAAGGTCCACAGATTACAGAATGCCTTAAGATTCTCATCGGAAATTACTACTTGTCTTCCAGAGAACTATCAAAGCGTAGACAGTTTGAGACATTACTCCCATGGAGGAAAGTGCGGATGGTGACTGTTGTATTCAATCCCGATGCAATTTCTGTGTTTCATCAACACTCTGATAGTCCACGAATTACACAGTGCCACCAGATGTACATCGGGAACTACTACTGGTCTTCCAGGGAACAATCAAAGCGTAGACTGTTTGAGACATTACTCCCGTGGAGGAATGTGAGAATGGTGACCGTTGTATTCAATCCCGAGGCAATTTCTGTGTTTCATCAACCCTTTGAAGGTCCACAGATTACAGAATGCCTCCAGATGTGTATCGGAAACTACTACTGGTCTTCCAGGGAACGATCAAAGCGTAGAATGTTTGAGACATTACTCCCATAGAGGAAAGTGCGGATGGTGACTGTTGTATTCAATCCCGATGCAATTTCTATGTTGCATCAACACTCTGATAGTCCACAGATTACAGATAGCCTCCAGATGTGCATCGGAAACTACTACTGGTCTTCCAGGGAACGATCAAAGCGTAGACTGTTTGAGACATTACTCCCATGGAGGGAATTGCGCATGGTGACTGTTTTATTCAAACCCGATGCAGTTTCTGTGTTTCATCAACACTTTGAAGTTCCACAGATTACAGAATGCCTCCAGATGTGCATCGGAAAGTACTATTGGTCATCCGGGGAACAATTAAAGCGTAGACTGTTTGAGACATTACTCCCATGGAGGAAACTGCGGATGGTGACTGTTGTATTCAATCCCGATGCAATTTCTGTGTTTCATCAACACTCTGATAGTCCACAGATTACAGAATGCCACCAGATGTGCATCGGAAACTACTACTGGTCTTCCAGGGAACAATCAAAGGGTAGAATGTTTGAGACATTACTCCCATGGTGGAAAGTGCGCATGGTGACCTTTGTATTCTATCCTGACGCTATTACTGTGTTTCATCAACACTCTGATAGTCCACAGATTACAGAATGCCACCAGATGTGCATCGGAAACTACTACTGGTATTCCAGGGAACGATCAAAGCGTAGACTGTTTGAGAAATTACTCCCATGGAGGAAAGTGCGGATGGTGACTGTTGTATTCAATCCCGATTTAATTTCTGCGTTTCATCAACACACTGACAGTCCATAAATTACAGAATGCCACCACATGTACATCGGGAACTACTACTGGTCCTCCAGGGAACGATCAAAGCCTAGACAGTTTGAGAAATTACTCCCGTGGAGGAAAGTGCGCATGCTGACTGTTGTATCTAATCCCGATGCAATTTCTGTGTCTCATCAACACTCTGATAGTCCACAGATTACAGAATGCCTCCAAATGTGCATCGGAAACTACTACTGGTCTTCTAGGGAACGATCAAGTTTTAGACTGTTTCAGACATTACTCCCATGTAGGAAAGTGGGGATTGTGACTGCTGTATTCACTCCCGATGCAATTTCTGTGTTTCATCAACACTTTGAAGGTCCACAGATTACAGAATGCTTCCAGATTCTCATCGGAAACTACTACTTGTCTTCCAGAGAACGATCAAAGCGTAGACAGTTTGAGACATTACTCCCATACAGGAAAGTGCGGATGGTGACTGTTGTATTCAATCCCGATGCAATTTCTGTGTTTCATCAACACTCTGATAGTCCACAAATTACACAAAGCCACCAGATGTACATCGGGAACGACTACTGTTCTTCCAGGGAACGATCAAAGCGTAGACTGTTTGAGACATTACTCCCGTGGAGGAAAGTGAGCATGGTGACCGTTGTATTTAATCCCGAGGCAATTTCTGTGTTTCATCAACACTTTGAAGGTCAACAGATTACAGAATGCCTCCAGATGTGTATCGGAAACTACTACTGGTCTTCCAGGGAACGATCAAAGCGTAGACTGTTTGAGACATTACTCCCATTGAGGAAAGTTCGCATGGTGACTGTTGTATTCAATCCCGAGGCAATTTCTGTGCTTCATCAACACTCTGATAGTCCACAAATTACACAATGCCACCAGATGTACATCGGGAACTACTACTGGTCTTCCTGGGAACGATCAAACCGTAGACTGTTTGAGACATTACTCCCGTGGAGGGAGTGAGCATGGAGACTGTTGTATTCAATCCTGATGAAATTTCTGTGTTTCTTCAACACTCTGATAGCCCACAGAGTACAGAGTGCCACCAGATGTGCATCGGTAACTACTACTGGTCTTCCAGGGAACGATCAAAGACTGGACTGTTTCAGACATTACTCCCATGGAGGAAAGTGCGAATGGTGACTGTTGTATTCAATCCAAATGCAATTTCTGTATTTCATCAACACTCTGATAGTCCACAGATTACAGAATGCCTCCAAATGTGCATCGGAAACTACTACTGGTCTTCTAGGGAACGATCAAAATTAAGACTGTTTCAGACATTACTCCCATGTAGGAAAGTGCGGATTGTGACTGTTGTATTCACTCCCGATGCAATTTCTGTGTTTCATCAACACTTTGAAGGTCCACAGATTACAGAATGCCTCCAGATTCTCATCGGAAATTACTACTTGTCTTCCAGAGAACGATCAAAGCGTAGACAGTTTGAGACATTACTCCCATGGAGGAAAGTGCGGATGGTGACTGTTGTATTCAATCCCGATGCTATTTCTGTGTTTCATCAACACTCTGATAGTCCACGAATTACACAGTGCCACCAGATGTACATCGGGAACTACTACTGGTCTTCCAGGGAACAATCAAAGCGTAGACTGTTTGAGACATTACTCCCGTGGAGGAAAGTGAGAATGGTGACCGTTGTATTCAATCCCGAGGCAATTTCTGTGTTTCATCAACCCTTTGAAGGTCCACAGATTACAGAATGCCTCCAGATGTGTATCGGAAACTACTACTGGTCTTCCAGGGAACGATCAAAGCGTAGACTGTTTGAGACATTACTCCCATAGAGGAAAGTGCGGATGGTGACTGTTGTATTCAATCCCGATGCAATTTCTATGTTGCATCAACACTCTGATAGTCCACAGGTTACAGATAGCCTCCAGATGAGCATCGGAAACTACTACTGGTCTTCCAGGGAACGATCAAAGCGTAGACTGTTTGAGACATTACTTCCATGGAGGGACCTGCGCATGGTGACTGTTTTATTCAAACCCGATGCAGTTTCTGTGTTTCATCAACACTTTGAAGTTCCACAGATTACAGAATGCCTCCAGATGTGCATCGGAAAGTACTACTGGTCATCCGGGGAACAATTAAAGCGTAGACTGTTTGAGACATTACTCCCATGGAGGAAAGTGCGGATGGTGACTGTTGTATTCAATCCCGATGCAATTTCTGTGTTTCATCAACACTCTGATAGTCCACAGATTACAGAATGCCACCAGATGTGTATCGGAAACTACTACTGGTCTTCCAGGGAACAATCAAAGGGTAGAATGTTTGAGACATTACTCCCATGGTGGAAAGTGCGCATGGTGACCTTTGTATTCTATCCTGACGCTATTACTGTGTTTCATCAACACTCTGATAGTCCACAGATTACAGAATGCCACCAGATGTGCATCGGAAACTACTACTGGTATTCCAGGGAACGATCAAAGCGTAGACTGTTTGAGAAATTGCTCCCATGGAGGAAAGTGCGGATGGTGACTGTTGTATTCAATCCCGATTTAATTTCTGCATTTCATCAACACACTGACAGTCCATAAATTACAGAATGCCACCACATGTACATCGGGAACTACTACTGGTCTTCCAGGGAACGATCAAAGCCTAGACAGTTTGAGAAATTACTCCCGTGGAGGAAAGTGCGCATGCTGACTGTTGTATCTAATCCCGATGCAATTTCTGTGTCTCATCAACACTCTGATAGTCCACAGAATACAGAATGCCTCCACATGTGCATCGGAAACTACTACTGGTCTTCCAGGGAACGAGCAAATTTTAGACTGTTTCAGTCATTACTCCCATATAGGAAAGAGCGGATTGTGACTGTTGTATTCACTCCCGATGCAATTTCTGTGTTTCATCATCACTTTGAAGGTCCACAGATTACAGAATGCCTCCAGATTTTCATCGGAAACTACTACTTGTCTTCCAGAGAACGATCAAAGCGTAGACTGTTTGAGACATTACTCCCATGGAGGAAAGTGCGGATGGTGACTGTTGTATTCAATCCCGATGCAATTTCTATGTTTCATCAATACTCTGATAGTCCACAGATTACAGAATGCCTCCAGATGTGCATCGGATACTACTACTGGTCTTCCAGGGAACGATCAAATTGTAGACTGTTACAGACATTACTCCTAAGTAGGAAAGTGCGGATTGTGACTGTTGTATTCACTCCCAAGGCAATTTCTGTGTTTCAAAACACTTTGAAAGTCCTCAGATTACAGAATGCCTCCAGATGTGTATCGGAAACTACTATTGGTCTTCCAGGGAACGATCAAAGCGTAGACTGTTTGAGACATTACTCCCATGGAGGAAAGTGCGGATGGTGACTGTTGTATTCAATCCCGATGCAATTTCTATGTTACATCAACACTCTGATAGTCCACAGATTACAGATAGCCTCCAGATGTGCATCGGAAACTACTACTGGTCTTCCAGGGAGCGATCAAAGCGTACACTGTTTGTGACATTACTCCCATGGAGGAAATTGCGCATAGTGACTGTTGTATTGAAAACCGATGCAATTTCTGTGTTTCATCAACACTTTGAAGGTCCACAGATTACAGAATGCCTCCAGATGTGCATCGGAAAGTACTACTGGTCTTCCAGGGAACGATCAAAGCTTAGACTGTTTGAGACATTACTCCCATGGAGGAAAGTGTCGATGGTGATTGTTGTATTCAATCCCGATGCTATTTCTGTGTTTCATCAACACTCTGATAGTCCACAGATTACAGAATGCCACCAGATGTGCCTCGGAAACTACTACTGGTATTCCAGGGAACGATCAAAGCGTAGACTGTTTGAGACATTACTCCCGTGGAGGAAAGTGCGCGTGGTGATTGTTGTATTCAATGCCGATTCAATTTCTGTGTTTCATCAACACTCTGATAGTCCACACATTACAGAATGCCACCAGTTGTGCATCGGAAACCACTACTGGTTCCCCAGGGAACGACCAAGGCGTAGACTGTTTGAGACATTACTCCCATGGAGGAAAGTGCGGATGGTGACTGTTGTACTCAATCCCGAAGCAATTTCTGTGTTTCATCAACATTTTGAAGGTCCACAGATTGCAGAATGCCACCAGTTGTGCATCGGAAACCACTACTGGTCTTCCAGGGAACGATCAAAGCGTAGACTGTTTGAGACATTACTCCCTTGGAGGAAAGTGCGGATGGTGACTGTTGTACTCAATCCCGAAGCAATTTCTGTGTTTCATCAACATTTTGAAGGTCCACAGATTGCAGAATGCCACCAGATGTACATCGGGAACTACTACTGGTCTTCCAGGGAATGATCAAAGCGGAGACTCTTTCAGACGTTACTACCATGGAGGAAAGTGCGGATGGTGACTGTTGTATTTAAACCCGATGAAATTTCTGTGTTTCATCAACACTCTGATAGTCCACAGATTACAGAATGCCACCAGATGTGCATCGGAAACTACTACTGGTCTTCCAGGGAACGATCAAAGCGTAGACTGTTTGAGACATTACTCCCTTGGAGGAAAGTGCGCATGGTGACTGTTGTATGAAATCCCGATGCTATTTCTGTGTTTCATCAACGCTCTGATAGTCCACAGATTACAGAATGCCTCCAGATGTGCATCGGATACTACTACTGGTCTTCCAGGGAACGATCAAATTGTAGACTGTTACAGACATTACTCCTAAGTAGGAAAGTGCGGATTGTGACTGTTGTATTCACTCCCGAGGCAATTTCTGTGTTTCAAAACACTTTGAAAGTCCTCAGCTTACAGAATAACTCCAGATGTGTATCAGAAACTACTATTGGTCTTCCAGGGAACGATCAAAGCTTAGACTGTTTGAGACATTACTCCCATGGAGGAAAGTGCGGATGGTGACTGTTGTATTCAATCCCGATGCAATTTCTATGTTACATCAACACTCTGATAATCCACAGATTACAGATAGCCTCCAGATGTGCATCGGAAACTACTACTGGTCTTCCAGGGAACGATCAAAGCGTACAATGTTTGATACATTACTCCCATGGAGGAAATTGCGCATGGTGACTGTTGTATTGAAACCCGATGCAATTTCTGTGTTTCATCGACACTTTGAAGGTCCACAGATTGCAGCATGCCTCCAGATGTGCATCGGAATGTACTACTGGTCTTCCAGGGAACGATCAAAGCGTAGACTGTTTGAGACATTACTCCCATGGAGGAAAGTGTGGATGGTAATTGTTGTATTCAATCCCGATGCTATTTCTGTGTTTCATCAACACTCTGATAGTCCACAGATTACAGAATGCTACCAGATGTGCATCGGAAACTACTACTGGTATTCCAGGGAACGATGAAAGCGTAGACTGTTTGAGACATTACTCCCGTGGAGGAAAGTGCGCGTGGTGATTGTTGTATTCAATGCCGATTCAATTTCTGTGTTTCATCAACACTCTGATAGTCCACAAATTACAGAGTGCCACCAGATGTACATCGGGAACTACTACTGGTCTTCCATTGAATGATCAAAGCGGAGACTCTTTCAGACGTTACTACCATGGAGGAAAGTGCGGATGGTGACTGTTGTATTCAATCCCGATGAAATTTCTGTGTTTCATCAACACTCTGATAGTCCACTGATTACAGAATGCCACCAGATGTGCATCGGAAACTACTACTGGTCTTCCAGGGAACGATCAAAGACTGGACTGTTTCAGACATTACTCCCATGGAGGAAAGTGCGGATGGTGACTGTTGTATTGAATCCAAATGCAATTTCTGTATTTCATCAACACTCTGATAGTCCACAGATTACAGAATGCCTCCAAATGTGCATCGGAAACTACTACTGGTCTTCTAGGGAACGATCAAATTTTAGACTGTTTCAGTCATTACTCCCATGTAGGAAAGTGCGGATTGTGACTGTTGTATTCACTCCCGATGCAATTTCAGTGTTTCATCAACACTTTGAAGGTCCACAGATTACAGAATGCCTCCAGATTCTCATCGGAAACTACTACTTGTCTTCCAGAGAACGATCAAAGCGTAGACAGTTTGTGACATTACTCCCATGGAAGAAAGTGCGGATGGTGACTGTTTATTCAATCCCGATGCAATTTCTGTGTTTCATCAACATTCTGATAGTCCACAAATTACACAATGCCACCAGATGTACATCGGGAAGTACTACTGGTCTTCCAGGGAACGATCAAAGCGTAGACTGTTTGATACATTACTCCCGTGGAGGAAAGTGAGCATGGTGACCGTTGTATTCAATCCCGAGGTAATTTCTGTGTTTCATCAACACTCTGATAGTCCACAAATTACACAATGCCACCAGATGTTCATCGGGAACTACTACTGGTCTTCCTGGGAACGATCAAACCGTAGACTGTTTGGGACATTCCTCCCGTGGAGGGAAGTGCGCATGGAGACTGTTGTATTCAATCCTGATGAAATTTCTGTGTTTCATCAACACTCTGATAGCCCACAGAGTTCAGAATGCCACCAGATGTGCATCGGTAACTACTACTGGTCTTCCAGGGAACGATCAAAGACTGGACTGTTTCAGACATAACTCCCATGGAGGAAAGTGCGGATGGTGACTGTTGTATTCAATCCAAATGCAATTTCTGTATTTCATCAACACTCTGATAGTCCACAGATTACAGAATGCCTTCAAATGTGCATCGGAAACTACTACTGGTCTTCTACTGAACGATCAAATTTTAGACTGTTTCAGACATTACTCCCATGTAGGAAAGTGTGGATTGTGACTGTTGTATTCACTCCCGATGCAATTTCTGTGTTTCATCAACACTTTGAAGGTCCACAGATTACAGAATGCCTCCAGATTCTCATCGGAAACTACTACTTGTCTTCCAGAGAACGATCAAAGCGTAGACAGTTTGAGACATTACTCCCATGGAGGAAAGTGCGGATGGTGACTGTTGTATTCAGTCCCGATGCAATTTCTATGTTTCATCACCACACTGATAGTCCACAAATTACACAATGCCACCAGATGTACATCGGGAACTACTACTGGTCTTCCAGGGAACGATCAAAGCGTAGACTGTTTGAGACATTACTCCCGTGGAGGAAAGTGAGCATGGTGACCGTTGTATTCAATCCCGAGGCAATTTCTGTGATTCATCAACCCTTTGAAGGTAAACAGATTACAGAATGCCTCCAGATGTGTATCGGAAACTACTACTGGTCTTCCAGGGAACGATCAAAGCGTAGACTGTTTGAGACATTACTCCCATAGAGGAAAGTGCGGATGGTGACTGTTGTATTCAATCCTGATGCAATACCTATGTTTCATCAACACTCTGATAGTCCACAGAATACAGATAGCCTTCAGATGTGCATCGGAAACTACTACTGGTCTTCTAGGGAACGATCAAAGCGTAGACTGTTTGAGACATTACTCCCATGGAGGGAATTGCGCATGGTGACTGTTTTATTCAAACCCGATGCAGTTTCTGTGTTTCATCAACACTTTGAAGGTAAACAGATTACAGAATGCGACCAGTTGTGCATCGGAAACTACTACTTGTCTTCCAGAGAACGATCAAAGCGTAGACAGTTTGAGACATTACTCCCATGGAGGAAAGTGCGGATGGTGACTGTTGTATTCAATCCCGATGCAACTTCTGTGTTTCATCAACACTCTGATAGTCCACAAATTACACAATGCCACCAGATGTACATCGGGAACTACTACTGGTCTTCCAGGGAACGATCAAAGCGTAGACTGTTTGAGACATTACTCCCGTGGAGGAAAGTGTGCATGGTGACCGTTGTATTCAATCCCGAGGCAATTTCTGTGTTTCATCAACCCTTTGAAGGTAAACAGATTACAGAATGCCTCCAGATGTGTATCGGAAAGTACTACTGGTCTTCCAGGGAACGATCAAAGCGTAGACTGTTTGAGACATTACCCGCATAGAGGAAAGTGCGGATGGTGACTGTTGTATTCAATCCCGATGCAATACCTATGTTTCATCAACACTCTGATAGTCCACAGATTACAGATAGCCTCCAGATGTGCATCGGAAACTACTACTGGTCTTCTAGGGAACGATCAAAGCGTAGACTGTTTGAGACATTATTCCCATGGAGGGAATTGCGCATGGTGACTGTTTTATTCAAACCCGATGCAGTTTCTGTGTTTCATCAACACTTTGAAGGTCCACAGATTACAGAATGCCTCCAGTTGTGCATCGGAAACTACTACTTGTCTTCCAGAGAACGATCAAAGCGTAGACAGTTTGAGACATTACTCCCATGGAGGAAAGTGCGGATGGTGACTGTTGTATTCAATCCCGATGCAATTTCTGTGTTTCATCAACACTCTGATAGTCCACATATTACACAATGCCACCAGATGTACATCGGGAACTACTACTGGTCTTCCAGGGAACGATCAAAGCGTAGACTGTTTGAGAAATTACTCCCGTGGAGGAAAGTGCGCATGCTGACTGTTGTATTCAATCCGATGCAATTTCTGTGTTTCATCAACACTCTGATAGTCCACAGATTACAGAATGCCAACAGATGTGCATCGGAAACTAATACTGGTGTTTCAAGGAAGGATCAAGGCGTAGACTGTTTGAGACATTACTCCCATGGAGGAAGGTGCGCATGGTGACTGTTGTATCTATTCCCGATGCAATTTCTGTGTCTCATCAACACTCTGATAGTCCACAGATTACAGAATGCCTCCAGATGTGCATCGGAAACTACTACTGGTCTTCCAGGGAACGAGCAAATTTTAGACTGTTTCTGTCTTTACTCCCATATAGGAAAGAGGGGATTGTGACTGTTGTATTCACTCCCGATGCAATTTCTGTGTTTCATCATCACTTTGAAGGTCCACAGATTACAGAATGCCTCCAGATTTTCATCGGAAACTACTACTTGTCTTCCAGAGAACGATCAAAGCGTAGACCGTTTGAGACATTACTCCCATGGAGGAAAGTTCTGATGGTGACTGTTGTATTCAATCCCGATGCAATTTCTGTATATCATTAATACTCTGATAGTCCACAAATTACACAGTGCCACAAGATGTGCATCGGGAACTACTACTGGTCTTCCAGGGAACGATCAAAGCGTAGACTGTTTGAGACATTACTCCCGTGGAGGAGAGTGCGCATGGTGACTGTTGTAATCAATCCCGATGCAATTTCTGTGCTTCATCAACGCTCTGATAGTCCACAGATTACAGAATGCCTCCAGATGTGTATCGGAAACTACTATTGGTCTTCCAGGGAACGATCAAAGCGTAGACTGTTTGAGACATTACTCCCATGGAGGAAAGTGCGGATGGTGACTGTTGTATTCAATCCCGATGCAATTTCTATGTTACATCAACACTCTGATAGTCTACAGATTACAGATAGCCTCCAGATGTGCATCGGAAACTACTACTGGTCTTCCAGGGAACGATCAAAGCGTACACTGTTTAAGACATTACTCCCATGGAGGAAATTGCGCATGGTGACTGTTGTATTGAAACCCGATGCAATTTATGTGTTTCATCAACACTTTGAAGGTCGACAGATTACAGAATGCCTCCAGATGTGCATCGGAAAGTACTACTGGTCTTCCAGGGAACGATCAAAGCGTAGACTGTTTGAGACATTACTCCCATGGAGGAAAGTGCGCATGGTGACTGTTGTATTCAATCCCGATGCTATATCTGTGTTTCATCAACACTCTGATAGTCCACAAATTACAGAATGCCACCTGATGTACATCGGCAACTACTACTGGTATTTCAGGGATCGATCAAATCTTAGACTGTTTGAGACGTTACTCCCGTGGAGGAAAGTGAGCATGGTGACTGTTGTATTCAATCCCGATGCTATTTCTGTGTTTCATCAACACTCTGATAGTCCACAGATTACAGAATGCCACCAGATGTGCATCGGAAACTACTACTGGTATTCCAGGGAACGATCAAATCGTAGACTGTTTGGGACATTACTCCCGTGGAGGAAAGTGCGCGTGGTGATTGTTGTACTCAAGGCCGATTCAATTTCTGTGTTTCATCAACACTCTGATAGTCCACAGATTACAGAATGCCACCAGTTGTGCATCGGAAACCACTACTGGTCCTCCAGGGAACGATCAAGGCGTAGACTGTTTGAGACATTACTCCCATGGAGGAAAGTGCGGATGGTGACTGTTGTACTCAATCCCGAAGCAATTCATGTGTTTCATCAACATTTTGAAGGTCCACAGATTGCAGAATGCCACCAGTTGTGCATCGGAAACCACTACTGGTCTTCCAGGGATCGATCAAAGCGTAGACTGTTTGAGACATTACTCCCATGGAGGAAAATGCGGATGGTGACTGTTGGATTCAATCCCGATGCAATTTCTGTGTTTCATGAACACTCTGATAGTCCACAAATTACAGAGTGCCACCAGATGTACATCGGGATCTACTACTGGTCTTCCAGGGAATGATCAAAGCGGAGACTCTTTCAGACGTTACTACCATGGAGGAAAGTGCGGATGGTGACTGTTGTATTCAATCCCGATGAAATTTCTGTGTTTCAACAACACTCTGATAGTCCACAGATTACAGAATGCCACCAGATGTGCATCGGAAACTACTACTGGTCTTCCAGGGAACGATCAAAGCGTAGACTGTTTGAGACATTACTCCCATGGAGGAAAGTGCGCATGGTGGCTGTTGTATTCAATCCCGATGCAATTTCTGTGTTTCATGAACACTCTGATAGTCCACAAATTACAGAGTGCCACCAGATGTACATCGGGAACTACTACTGGCCTTCCAGGGAATGATCAAAGCGGAGACTCTTTTAGACGTTACTACCATGGAGGAAAGTGCGGATGGTGACTGTTGTATTCAATCCCGATGAAATTTCTGTGTTTCATCAACACTCTGATAGTCCACAGATTACAGAATGCCACCAGATGTGCATCGGAAACTACTACTGGTCTTCCAGGGAACGATCAAAGCGTACACTGTTTAAGACATTACTCCCATGGAGGAAATTGCGCATGGTGACTGTTGTATTGAAACCCGAAGCAATTTATGTGTTTCATCAACACTTTGAAGGTCCACAGATTACAGAATGCCTCCAGATGTGCATCGGAAAGTACTACTGGTCTTCCAGGGAACGATCAAAGCGTAGACTGTTTGAGACATTACTCCCATGGAGGAAAGTGCGCATGGTGACTGTTGTATTCAATCCCGATGCTATATCTGTGTTTCATCAACACTCTGATAGTCCACAAATTACAGAATGCCACCAGATGTACATCGGCAACTACTACTGGTATTCCAGGGAACGATCAAATCTTAGACTGTTTGAGACGTTACTCCCGTGGAGGAAAGTGAGTATGGTGACTGTTGTATTCAATCCCGATGCTATTTCTGTGTTTCATCAACACTCTGATAGTCCACAGATTACAGAATGCCACCAGATGTGCATCGGAAACTACTACTGGTATTCCAGGGAACGATCAAAGCGTAGACTCTTTGGGACATTACTCCCGTGGAGGAAAGTGCGCGTGGTGATTGTTGTATTCAAGGCCGATTCAATTTCTGTGTTTCATCAACACTCTGATAGTCCACAGATTACAGAATGCCACCAGTTGTGCATCGGAAACCACTACTGGTCCTCCAGGGAACGATCAAGGCGTAGACTGTTTGAGACATTACTCCCATGTAGGAAAGTGCGGATGGTGACTGTTGTACTCAATCCCGATGCAATTTCTGTGTTTCATGAACACTCTGATAGTCCACAAATTACAGAGTGCCACCAGATGTACATCGGGAACTACTACTGGTCTTCCAGGGAATGATCAAAGCGGAGACTCTTTCAGACGTTACTACCGTGGAGGAAAGTGCGCATGGTGACTGTTGCATTCAATCCCGATGAAATTTCTGTGTTTCAACAACACTCTGATAGTCCACAGATTACAGAATGCCACCAGATGTGCATCGGAAACTACTACTGGTCTTCCAGGGAATGATCAAAGCGGAGACTCTTTCAGACGTTACTACCATGGTGGAAAGTGCGGATGGTGACTGTTGTATTCAATCCCGATGAAATTTCTGTGTTTCATCAACACTCTGATAGTCCACAGATTACAGATTGCCACCAGATGTGGCATCAGAAACTACTACTGGTCTTCCAGAGAACGATCAAAGCGTAGACCGTTTGAGACATTACTCCCATGGAGGAAAGTGCGGATGGTGACTGTTGTATTCAATCCCGATGCAATTTCTGTATATCATCAATACTCGGATAGTCCACAAATTACACAGTGCCACAAGATGTGCATCGGGAACTACTACTGGTCTTCCAGGGAACGATCAAAGCGTAGACTGTTTGAGACATTACTCCCGTGGAGGAGAGTGCGCAAGGTGACTGTTGTATTCAATCCCGATGCAATTTCTGTGTTTCATCAACACTCTGATAGTCCACAGATTACAGAACGCCACCAGATGTGCATCGGAAACTACTACTGGTCTTCCAGGGAACGATCAGAGCGTAGACTGTTTGAGACATTACTCCCATGGAGGAAAGTGCGCATGGTGACTGTTGTATTCAATCCCGATGCAATTTCTGTATATCATCAATACTCTGATAGTCCACAAATTACAGAGTGCCACCAGATGTACATCGGGAACTACTACTGGTCTTCCAGGGAATGATCAAAGCGGAGACTCTTTCAGACGTTACTACCATGGAGGAAAGTGCGGATGGTGACTGTTGTATTCAATCCCGATGAAATATCTGTGTTTCATCAACACTCTGATAGTCCACAGATTACAGATTGCCACCAGATGTGCATCAGAAACTACTACTGGTCTTCCAGAGAACGATCAAAGCGTAGACCGTTTGAGACATTACTCCCATGGAGGGAAGTGCGGATGGTGACTGTTGTATTCAATCCCGATGCAATTTCTGTATATCATCAATACTCTGATAGTCCACAAATTACACAGTGCCACAAGATGTGCATCGGGAACTACTACTGGTCTTCCAGGGAACGATGAAAGCGTAGACTGTTTGAGACATTACTCCCGTGGAGGAGAGTGCGCATGGTGACTGTTGTATTCAATCCCGGTGCAATTTCTGTGTTTCATCAACACTCTGATAGTCCACAGATTACAGAATGCCACCAGATGTGCATCGGAAACTACTACTGGTCCTCCAGGGAACGATCAGAGCGTAGACTGTTTGAGACATTACTCCCATGGAGGAAAGTGCGCATGGTGACTGTTGTATTCAATCCCGATGCAATTTCTGTGTTTCATGAACACTCTGATAGTCCACAAATTACAGAGTGCCACCAGATGTACATCGGGAACTACTACTGGTCTTCCAGGGAATGATCAAAGCGGAGACTCTTTCAGACGTTACTACCATGGAGGAAAGTGCGGATGGTGACTGTTGTATTCAATCCCGATGAAATTTCTGTGTTTCATCAACACTCTGATAGTCCACAGATTACAGAATGCCACCAGATGTGCATCGGAAACTACTACTGGTCTTCCAGAGAACGATCAAAGCGTAGACCGTTTGAGACATTACTCCCATGGAGGAAAGTGCGGATGTTGACTGTTGTATTCAATCCCGATGCAATTTCTGTATATCATCAATACTCTGATAGTCCACAAATTACACAGTGCCACAAGATGTGCATCGGGAACTACTACTGGTCTTCCAGGGAACGATCAAAGCGTAGACTGTTTGAGACATTACTCCCGTGGAGGAGAGTGCGAATGGTGACAGTTGTATTCAATCCCGATGCAATTTCTGTGCTTCATCAACGCTATGATAGTCCACAGATTACAGAATGCCTCCAGATGTGTATCGGAAACTACTATTGGTCTTCCAGGGAACGATCAAAGCGTAGACTGTTTGAGACATTACTCCCATGGAGGAAAGTGCGGATGGTGACTGTTGTATTCAATCTCGATGCAATTTCTATGTTACATCAACACTCTGATAGTCCACAGATTACAGATAGCCTCCAGATGTGCATCGGAAACTACTACTGGTCTTCCAGGGAACGATCAAAGCGTACACTGTTTAAGACATTACTCCCATGGAGGAAATTGCGCATGGTGACTGTTGTATTGAAACCCGATGCAATTTATGTGTTTCATCAACACTTTGAAGGTCCACAGATTACAGAATGCCTCCAGATGTGCATCGGAAAGTACTACTGGTCTTCCAGGGAACGATCAAAGCGTAGACTGTTTGAGACATTACTCCCATGGAGGAAAGTGCGCATGGTGACTGTTGTTTTCAATCCCGATGCTATATCTGTGTTTCATCAACACTCTGATAGTCCACAAATTACAGAATGCCACCAGATGTACATCGGCAACTACTACTGGTATTCCAGGGAACGATCAAATCTTAGACTGTTTGAGACGTTACTCCCGTGGAGGAAAGTGAGCATGGTGACTGTTGTATTCAATCCCGATGCTATTTCTGTGTTTCATCAACACTCTGATAGTCCACAGATTACAGAATGCCACCAGATGTGCATCGGAAACTACTACTGGTATTCCAGGGAACGATCAAAGCGTAGACTGTTTGGGACATTACTCCCGTGGAGGAAAGTGCGCGTGGTGATTGTTGTATTCAAGGCCGATTCAATTTCTGTGTTTCATCAACACTCTGATAGTCCACAGATTATAGAATGCCACCAGTTGTGCATCGGAAACCACTACTGGTCCTCCAGGGAACGATCAAGGCGTAGACTGTTTGAGACATTACTCCCATGGAGGAAAGTGCGGATGGTGACTGTTGTACTCAATCCCGAAGCAATTTCTGTGTTTCATCAACATTTTGAATGTCCACAGATTGCAGAATGCCACCAGTTGAGCATCGGAAACCACTACTGGTATTCCAGGGAACGATCAAAGCGTAGACTGCTTGAGACATTACTCCCATGGAGGAAAAAGCGGATGGTGACAGTTGGATTCAATCCCGATGCAGTTCTGTGTTTCATGAACACTCTGATAGTCCACAAATTACAGAGTGCCACCAGATGTACATCGGGAACTACTACTGGTCTTCCAGGGAATGATCAAAGCGGAGACTCTTTCAGACGTTACTACCATGGAGGAAAGTGCTGATGGTGACTGTTGTATTCAATCCCAATGAAATTTCTGTGTTTCATCAACACTCTGATAGTCCACAGATTACAGAATGCCACCAGATGTGCATCGGAAACTACTACTGGTCTTCCAGGGAACGATCAAAGCGTAGACTGTTTGAGACATTACTCCCATGGAGGAAAGTGCGCATGGTGACTGTTGTATTCAATCCCGATGCTATATCTGTGTTTCATCAACACTCTGATAGTCCACAAATTACAGAATGCCACCAGATGTACATCGGCAACTACTACTGGTATTCCAGTGAACGATCAAATCTTAGACTGTTTGAGACGTTACTCCCGTGGAGGAAAGTGAGCATGGTGACTGTTGTATTCAATCCCGATGCTATTTCTGTGTTTCATCAACACTCTGATAGTCCACAGATTACAGAATGCCACCAGATGTGCATCGGAAACTACTACTGGTATTCCAGGGAACGATCAAAGCTTAGACTGTTTTGACATTACTCCCGTGGAGGAAAGTGCGCGTGGTGATTGTTGTATTCAAGGCTGATCCAATTTCTGTGTTTCATCAACACTCTGATAGTCCACAGATTACAGAATGCCACCAGTTGTGCATCGGAAACCACTACTGGTCCTCCAGGGAACGATCAAGGCGTAGACTGTTTGAGACATTACTCCCATGGAGGTAAGTGCGGATGGTGAGTGTTGTATTCAATCTCGATGCAATTTCTATGTTACATCAACACTCTGATAGTCCACAGATAACAGATAGCCTCCAGATGTGCATCGGAAAGTACTACTGGTCTTCCAGGGAACGATCAAAGCGTAGACTGTTTGAGACATTACTCCCATGGAGGAAAGTGCGCATGGTGACTGTTGTATTCAATCCCGATGCTATATCTGTGTTTCATCAACACTCTGATAGTCCACAAATTACAGAATGCCACCTGATGTACATCGGCAACTACTACTGGTATTTCAGGGATCGATCAAATCTTAGACTGTTTGAGACGTTACTCCCGTGGAGGAAAGTGAGCATGGTGACTGTTGTATTCAATCCCGATGCTATTTCTGTGTTTCATCAACACTCTGATAGTCCACAGATTACAGAATGCCACCAGATGTGCATCGGAAACTACTACTGGTATTCCAGGGAACGATCAAATCGTAGACTGTTTGGGACATTACTCCCGTGGAGGAAAGTGCGCGTGGTGATTGTTGTACTCAAGGCCGATTCAATTTCTGTGTTTCATCAACACTCTGATAGTCCACAGATTACAGAATGCCACCAGTTGTGCATCGGAAACCACTACTGGTCCTCCAGGGAACGATCAAGGCGTAGACTGTTTGAGACATTACTCCCATGGAGGAAAGTGCGGATGGTGACTGTTGTACTCAATCCCGAAGCAATTACTGTGTTTCATCAACATTTTGAAGGTCCACAGAGTGCAGAATGCCACCAGTTGTGCATCGGAAACCACTACTGGACTTCCAGGGATCGATCAAAGCGTAGACTGTTTGAGACATTACTCCCATGGAGGAAAATGCGGATGGTGACTGTTGGATTCAATCCCGATGCAATTTCTGTGTTTCATGAACACTCTGATAGTCCACAAATTACAGAGTTACACCAGATGTACATCGGGATCTACTACTGGTCTTCCAGGGAATGATCAAAGCGGAGACTCTTTCAGACGTTACTACCATGGAGGAAAGTGCGGATGGTGACTGTTGTATTCAATCCCGATGAAATTTCTGTGTTTCAACAACACTCTGATAGTCCACAGATTACAGAATGCCACCAGATGTGCATCGGAAACTACTACTGGTCTTCCAGGGAACGATCAAAGCGTAGACTGTTTGAGTCATTACTCCCATGGAGGAAAGTGCGCATGGTGGCTGTTGTATTCAATCCCGATGCAATTTCTGTGTTTCATGAACACTCTGATAGTCCACAAATTACAGAGTGCCACCAGATGTACATCGGGAACTACTACTGGCCTTCCAGGGAATGATCAAAGCGGAGACTCTTTTAGACGTTACTACCATGGAGGAAAGTGCGGATGGTGACTGTTGTATTCAATCCCGATGAAATTTCTGTGTTTCATCAACACTCTGATAGTCCACAGATTACAGAATGCCACCAGATGTGCATCAGAAACTACTACTGGTCTTCCAGAGAACGATCAAAGCGTAGACCGTTTGAGACATTACTCCCATGGAGGAAAGTGCGGATGGTGACTGTTGTATTCAATCCCGATGCAATTTCTGTATATCATCAATACTCTGATAGTCCACAAATTACACAGTGCCACAAGATGTGCATCGGGAACTACTACTGGTCTTCCAGGGAACGATCAAAGCGTAGACTGTTTGAGACATTACTCCCGTGGAGGAGAGTGCGCATGGTGACTGTTGTATTCAATCCCGATGCAATTTCTGTGTTTCATCAACACTCTGATAGTCCACAGATTACAGAATGCCACCAGATGTGCATCGGAAACTACTACTGGTATTCCAGGGAACGATCAGAGCGTAGACTGTTTGAGACATTACTCCCATGGAGGAAAGTGCGCATGGTGACTGTTGTATTCAATCCCGATGCAATTTCTGTGTTTCATGAACACTCTGATAGTCCACAAATTACAGAGTGCCACCAGATGTACATCGGGAACAACTACTGGTCTTCCAGGGAATGATCAAAGCGGAGACTCTTTCAGACGTTACTACCATGGAGGAAAGTGCGGATGGTGACTGTTGTATTCAATCCCGATGAAATTTCTGTGTTTCATCAACACTCTGATAGTCCACAGATTACAGAATGCCACCAGATGTGCATCGGAAACTACTACTGGTCTTCCAGAGAACGATCAAAGCGTAGACCGTTTGAGACATTACTCCCATGGAGGAAAGTGCGGATGTTGACTGTTGTATTCAATCCCGATGCAATTTCTGTATATCATCAATACTCTGATAGTCCACAAATTACACAGTGCCACAAGTTGTGCATCGGGAACTACTACTGGTCTTCCAGGGAACGATCAAAGCGTAGACTGTTTGAGACATTACTCCCGTGGAGGAGAGTGCGAATGGTGACTGTTGTATTCATTCCCGATGCAATTTCTGTGCTTCATCAACGCTCTGATAGTCCACAGATTACAGAATGCCTCCAGATGTGTATCGGAAACTACTATTGGTCTTCCAGGGAACGATCAAAGCGTAGACTGTTTGAGACATTACTCCCATGGAGGAAAGTGCGGATGGTGACTGTTGTATTCAATCTCGATGCAATTTCTATGTTACATCAACACTCTGATAGTCCACAGATTACAGATAGCCTCCAGATGTGCATCGGAAACTACTACTGGTCTTCCAGGGAACGATCAAAGCGTACACTGTTTAAGACATTACTCCCATGGAGGAAATTGCGCATGGTGACTGTTGTATTGAAACCCGATGCAATTTATGTGTTTCATCAACACTTTGAAGGTCCACAGATTACAGAATGCCTCCAGATGTGCATCGGAAAGTACTACTGGTCTTCCAGGGAACGATCAAAGCGTAGACCGTTTGAGACATTACTCCCATGGAGGAAAGTGCGCATGGTGACTGTTGTATTCAATCCCGATGCTATATCTGTGTTTCATCAACACTCTGATAGTCCACAAATTACAGAATGCCACCAGATGTACATCGGCAACTACTACTGGTATTCCAGGGAACGATCAAATCTTAGACTGTTTGAGACGTTACTCCCGTGGAGGAAAGTGAGTATGGTGACTGTTGTATTCAATCCCGATGCTATTTCTGTGTTTCATCAACACTCTGATAGTCCACAGATTACAGAATGCCACCAGATGTGCATCGGAAACTACTACTGGTATTCCAGGGAACGATCAAAGCGTAGACTGTTTGGGACATTACTCCCGTGGAGGAAAGTGCGCGTGGTGATTGTTGTATTCAAGGCCGATTCAATTTCTGTGTTTCATCAACACTCTGATAGTCCACAGATTACAGAATGCCACCAGTTGTGCATCGGAAACCACTACTGGTCCTCCAGGGAACGATCAAGGCGTAGACTGTTTGAGACATTACTCCCATGTAGGAAAGTGCGGATGGTGACTGTTGTACTCAATCCCGATGCAATTTCTGTGTTTCATGAACACTCTGATAGTCCACAAATTACAGAGTGCCACCAGATGTACATCGGGAACTACTACTGGTCTTCCAGGGAATGATCAAAGCGGAGACTCTTTCAGACGTTACTACCGTGGAGGAAAGTGCGCATGGTGACTGTTGTATTCAATCCCGATGAAATTTCTGTGTTTCAACAACACTCTGATAGTCCACAGATTACAGAATGCCACCAGATGTGCATCGGAAACTACTACTGGTCTTCCAGGGAATGATCAAAGCGGAGACTCTTTCAGACGTTACTACCATGGTGGAAAGTGCGGATGGTGACTGTTGTATTCAATCCCGATGAAATTTCTGTGTTTCATCAACACTCTGATAGTCCACAGATTACAGATTGCCACCAGATGTGCATCAGAAACTACTACTGGTCTTCCAGAGAACGATCAAAGCGTAGACAGTTTGAGACATTACTCCCATGGAGGAAAGTGCGGATGGTGACTGTTGTATTCAATCCCGATGCAATTTCTGTATATCATCAATACTCGGATAGTCCACAAATTACACAGTGCCACAAGATGTGCATCGGGAACTACTACTGGTCTTCCAGGGAACGATCAAAGCGTAGACTGTTTGAGACATTACTCCCGTGGAGGAGAGTGCGCAAGGTGACTGTTGTATTCAATCCCGATGCAATTTCTGTGTTTCATCAACACTCTGATAGTCCACAGATTACAGATTGCCACCAGATGTGCATCAGAAACTACTACTGGTCTTCCAGAGAACGATCAAAGCGTAGACCGTTTGAGACATTACTCCCATGGAGGGAAGTGCGGATGGTGACTGTTGTATTCAATCCCGATGCAATTTCTGTATATCATCAATACTCTGATAGTCCACAAATTACACAGTGCCACAAGATGTGCATCGGGAACTACTACTGGTCTTCCAGGGAACGATGAAAGCGTAGACTGTTTGAGACATTACTCCCGTGGAGGAGAGTGCGCATGGTGACTGTTGTATTCAATCCCGATGCAATTTCTGTGTTTCATCAACACTCTGATAGTCCACAGATTACAGAATGCCACCAGATGTGCATCGGAAACTACTACTTGTCCTCCAGGGAACGATCAGAGCGTAGACTGTTTGAGACATTACTCCCATGGAGGAAAGTGCGCATGGTGACTGTTGTATTCAATCCCGATGCAATTTCTGTGTTTCATGAACACTCTGATAGTCCACAAATTACAGAGTGCCACCAGATGTACATCGGGAACTACTACTGGTCTTCCAGGGAAAGATCAAAGCGGAGACTCTTTCAGACGTTACTACCATGGAGGAAAGTGCGGATGGTGACTGTTGTATTCAATCCCGATGAAATTTCTGTGTTTCATCAACACTCTGATAGTCCACAGATTACAGAATGCCACCAGATGTGCATCGGAAACTACTACTGGTCTTCCAGAGAACGATCAAAGCGTAGACCGTTTGAGACATTACTCCCATGGAGGAAAGTGCGGATGTTGACTGTTGTATTCAATCCCGATGCAATTTCTGTATATCATCAATACTCTGATAGTCCACAAATTACACAGTGCCACAAGATGTGCATCGGGAACTACTACTGGTCTTCCAGGGAACGATCAAAGCGTAGACTGTTTGAGACATTACTCCCGTGGAGGAGAGTGCGAATGGTGACTGTTGTATTCAATCCCGATGCAATTTCTGTACTTCATCAACGCTCTGATAGTCCACAGATTACAGAATGCCTCCAGATGTGTATCGGAAACTACTATTGGTCTTCCAGGGAACGATCAAAGCGTAGACTGTTTGAGACATTACTCCCATGGAGGAAAGTGCGGATGGTGACTGTTGTATTCAATCTCGATGCAATTTCTATGTTACATCAACACTCTGATAGTCCACAGATTACAGATAGCCTCCAGATGTGCATCGGAAACTACTACTGGTCTTCCAGGGAACGATCAAAGCGTACACTGTTTAAGACATTACTCCCATGGAGGAAATTGCGCATGGTGACTGTTGTATTGAAACCCGATGCAATTTATGTGTTTCATCAACACTTTGAAGGTCCACAGATTACAGAATGCCTCCAGATGTGCATCGGAAGGTACTACTGGTATTCCAGGGAACGATCAAAGCGTAGACTGTTTGGGACATTACTCCCGTGGAGGAAAGTGCGCGTGGTGATTGTTGTATTCAAGGCCGATTCAATTTCTGTGTTTCATCAACACTCTGATAGTCCACAGATTACAGAATGCCACCAGTTGTGCATCGGAAACCACTACTGGTCCTCCAGGGAACGATCAAGGCGTAGACTGTTTGAGACATTACTCCCATGGGGGAAAGTGCGGATGGTGACTGTTGTACTCAATCCCGAAGCAATTTCTGTGTTTCATCAACATTTTGAATGTCCACAGATTGCAGAATGCCACCAGTTGAGCATCGGAAACCACTACTGGTATTCCAGGGAACGATCAAAGCGTAGACTGCTTGAGACATTACTCCCATGGAGGAAAAAGCGGATGGTGACAGTTGGATTCAATCACGATGCAGTTCTGTGTTTCATGAACACTCTGATAGTCCACAAATTACAGAGTGCCACCAGATGTACATCGGGAACTACTACTGGTCTTCCAGGGAATGATCAAAGCGGAGACTCTTTCAGACGTTACTACCATGGAGAAAAGTGCGGATGGTGACTGTTGTATTCAATCCCAATGAAATTTCTGTGTTTCATCAACACTCTGATAGTCCACAGATTAAGGAATGCCACCAGATGTGCATCGGAAACTACTACTGGTCTTCCAGGGAACGATCAAAGCGTAGACTGTTTGAGACATTACTCCCATGGAGGTAAGTGCGCATGGTGACTGTTGTATTCAATCCCGATGCTATATCTGTGTTTCATCAACACTCTGATAGTCCACAAATTACAGAATGCCACCAGATGTACATCGGCAACTACTACTGGTATTCCAGTGAACGATCAAATCTTAGACTGTTTGAGACGTTACTCCCGTGGAGGAAAGTGAGCATGGTGACTGTTGTATTCAATCCCGATGCTATTTCTGTGTTTCATCAACACTCTGATAGTCCACAGATTACAGAATGCCACCAGATGTGCATCGGAAACTACTACTGGTATTCCAGGGAACGATCAAAGCTTAGACTGTTTTGACATTACTCCCGTGGAGGAAAGTGCGCGTGGTGATTGTTGTATTCAAGGCTGATTCAATTTCTGTGTTTCATCAACACTCTGATAGTCCACTGATTACAGAATGCCACCAGTTGTGCATCGGAAACCACTACTGGTCCTCCAGGGAACGATCAAGGCGTAGACTGTTTGAGACATTACTCCCATGGAGGAAAGTGCGGATGGTGAGTGTTGTATTCAATCTCGATGCAATTTCTATGTTACATCAACACTCTGATAGTCCACAGATAACAGATAGCCTCCAGATGTGCATCGGAAACTACTGCTGGTCTTCCAGGGAACGATCAAAGCGTACACTGTTTGAGACATTACTCCCATGGAGGAAATTGCGCATGGTGACTCTTGTATTGAAACCCGATGCAATTTCTGTGTTTCATCAACACTTTGAAGGTCCACAGATTACAGAATGCCTCCAGATGTGCATCGGAAAGTACTACTGGTCTTCCAGGGAACGATCAAAGCGTAGACTGTTTGAGACATTACTCCCATGGAGGAAAGTGTGGATGGTGATTGTTGTATTCAATCCCGATGCTATTTCTGTGTTTCGTCAACACTATGATAGTCCACAGATAAAGAATGCCAACAGATGTGCATCGGAAACTACTACTGGTATTCCAGGGAACGATCAAAGCGTAGACCGTTTGAGACATTACTCCCGTGGAGGAAAGTGCGCGTGGTGATTGTTGTGTTCAATGCCTATTCAATGTCTGTGTTTCATCAACACTCTGATAGTCCACAGATTACAGAATGCCTCCAGTTGTGCATCGGAAACCACTACTGGTCCTCCAGGGAACGATCAAGGCGTAGACTGTTTGAGACATTACTCCCATAGAGGAAAGTGCGGATGGTGACTGTTGTATTCAATCCCGATGCAATTTCTATGTTGCATCAACACTCTGATAGTCCACAGGTTACAGATAGCCTCCAGATGAGCATCGGAAACTACTACTGGTCTTCCAGGGAACGATCAAAGCGTAGACTGTTTGAGACATTACTTCCATGGAGGGACCTGCGCATGGTGACTGTTTTATTCAAACCCGATGCAGTTTCTGTGTTTCATCAACACTTTGAAGTTCCACAGATTACAGAATGCCTCCAGATGTGCATCGGAAAGTACTACTGGTCATCCGGGGAACAATTAAAGCGTAGACTGTTTGAGACATTACTCCCATGGAGGAAAGTGCGGATGGTGACTGTTGTATTCAATCCCGATGCAATTTCTGTGTTTCATCAACACTCTGATAGTCCACAGATTACAGAATGCCACCAGATGTGTATCGGAAACTACTACTGGTCTTCCAGGGAACAATCAAAGGGTAGAATGTTTGAGACATTACTCCCATGGTGGAAAGTGCGCATGGTGACCTTTGTATTCTATCCTGACGCTATTACTGTGTTTCATCAACACTCTGATAGTCCACAGATTACAGAATGCCACCAGATGTGCATCGGAAACTACTACTGGTATTCCAGGGAACGATCAAAGCGTAGACTGTTTGAGAAATTACTCCCATGGAGGAAAGTGCGGATGGTGACTGTTGTATTCAATCCCGATTTAATTTCTGCATTTCATCAACACACTGACAGTCCATAAATTACAGAATGCCACCACATGTACATCGGGAACTACTACTGGTCTTCCAGGGAACGATCAAAGCCTAGACAGTTTGAGAAATTACTCCCGTGGAGGAAAGTGCGCATGCTGACTGTTGTATCTAATCCCGATGCAATTTCTGTGTCTCATCAACACTCTGATAGTCCACAGAATACAGAATGCCTCCACATGTGCATCGGAAACTACTACTGGTCTTCCAGGGAACGAGCAAATTTTAGACTGTTTCAGTCATTACTCCCATATAGGAAAGAGCGGATTGTGACTGTTGTATTCACTCCCGATGCAATTTCTGTGTTTCATCATCACTTTG
Source organism: Schistocerca gregaria (assembly GCF_023897955.1). Classification (NCBI taxonomy): domain Eukaryota; kingdom Metazoa; phylum Arthropoda; class Insecta; order Orthoptera; family Acrididae; genus Schistocerca; species Schistocerca gregaria. The sequence goes on along the minus strand of NC_064928.1, from coordinate 47,228,504 downwards.
AAGGTCCACAGATTACAGAATGCCTCCAGATTTTCATCGGAAACTACTACTTGTCTTCCAGAGAACGATCAAAGCGTAGACTGTTTGAGACATTACTCTCATGGAGGAAAGTGCGGATGGTGACTGTTGTATTCAATCCCGATGCAATTTCTATGTTTCATCAATACTCTGATAGTCCACAGATTACAGAATGCCTCCAGATGTGCATCGGATACTACTACTGGTCTTCCAGGGAACGATCAAATTGTAGACTGTTACAGACATTACTCCTAAGTAGGAAAGTGCGGATTGTGACTGTTGTATTCACTCCCAAGGCAATTTCTGTGTTTCAAAACACTTTGGAAGTCCTCAGATTACAGAATGCCTCCAGATGTGTATCGGAAACTACTATTGGTCTTCCAGGGAACGATCAAAGCGTAGACTGTTTGAGACATTACTCCCATGGAGGAAAGTGCGGATGGTGACTGTTGTATTCAATCCCGATGCAATTTCTATGTTACATCAACACTCTGATAGTCCACAGATTACAGATAGCCTCCAGATGTGCATCGGAAACTACTACTGGTCTTCCAGGGAGCGATCAAAGCGTACACTGTTTGTGACATTACTCCCATGGAGGAAATTGCGCATAGTGACTGTTGTATTGAAAACCGATGCAATTTCTGTGTTTCATCAACACTTTGAAGGTCCACAGATTACAGAATGCCTCCAGATGTGCATCGGAAAGTACTACTGGTCTTCCAGGGAACGATCAAAGCTTAGACTGTTTGAGACATTACTCCCATGGAGGAAAGTGTCGATGGTGATTGTTGTATTCAATCCCGATGCTATTTCTGTGTTTCATCAACACTCTGATAGTCCACAGATTACAGAATGCCACCAGATGTGCCTCGGAAACTACTACTGGTATTCCAGGGAACGATCAAAGCGTAGACTGTTTGAGACATTACTCCCGTGGAGGAAAGTGCGCGTGGTGATTGTTGTATTCAATGCCGATTCAATTTCTGTGTTTCATCAACACTCTGATAGTCCACACATTACAGAATGCCACCAGTTGTGCATCGGAAACCACTACTGGTTCCCCAGGGAACGACCAAGGCGTAGACTGTTTGAGACATTACTCCCATGGAGGAAAGTGCGGATGGTGACTGTTGTACTCAATCCCGAAGCAATTTCTGTGTTTCATCAACATTTTGAAGGTCCACAGATTGCAGAATGCCACCAGCTGTGCATCGGAAACCACTACTGGTCTTCCAGGGAACGATCAAAGCGTAGACTGTTTGAGACATTACTCCCTTGGAGGAAAGTGCGGATGGTGACTGTTGTACTCAATCCCGAAGCAATTTCTGTGTTTCATCAACATTTTGAAGGTCCACAGATTGCAGAATGCCACCAGATGTACATCGGGAACTACTACTGGTCTTCCAGGGAATGATCAAAGCGGAGACTCTTTCAGACGTTACTCTCATGGAGGAAAGTGCGGATGGTGACTGTTGTATTTAAACCCGATGAAATTTCTGTGTTTCATCAACACTCTGATAGTCCACAGATTACAGAATGCCACCAGATGTGCATCGGAAACTACTACTGGTCTTCCAGGGAACGATCAAAGCGTAGACTGTTTGAGACATTACTCCCTTGGAGGAAAGTGCGCATGGTGACTGTTGTATGAAATCCCGATGCTATTTCTGTGTTTCATCAACGCTCTGATAGTCCACAGATTACAGAATGCCTCCAGATGTGCATCGGATACTACTACTGGTCTTCCAGGGAACGATCAAATTGTAGACTGTTACAGACATTACTCCTAAGTAGGAAAGTGCGGATTGTGACTGTTGTATTCACTCCCGAGGCAATTTCTGTGTTTCAAAACACTTTGAAAGTCCTCAGCTTACAGAATAACTCCAGATGTGTATCAGAAACTACTATTGGTCTTCCAGGGAACGATCAAAGCTTAGACTGTTTGAGACATTACTCCCATGGAGGAAAGTGCGGATGGTGACTGTTGTATTCAATCCCGATGCAATTTCTATGTTACATCAACACTCTGATAATCCACAGATTACAGATAGCCTCCAGATGTGCATCGGAAACTACTACTGGTCTTCCAGGGAACGATCAAAGCGTACAATGTTTGATACATTACTCCCATGGAGGAAATTGCGCATGGTGACTGTTGTATTGAAACCCGATGCAATTTCTGTGTTTCATCGACACTTTGAAGGTCCACAGATTGCAGCATGCCTCCAGATGTGCATCGGAATGTACTACTGGTCTTCCAGGGAACGATCAAAGCGTAGACTGTTTGAGACATTACTCCCATGGAGGAAAGTGTGGATGGTAATTGTTGTATTCAATCCCGATGCTATTTCTGTGTTTCATCAACACTCTGATAGTCCACAGATTACAGAATGCTACCAGATGTGCATCGGAAACTACTACTGGTATTCCAGGGAACGATGAAAGCGTAGACTGTTTGAGACATTACTCCCGTGGAGGAAAGTGCGCGTGGTGATTGTTGTATTCAATGCCGATTCAATTTCTGTGTTTCATCAACACTCTGATAGTCCACAAATTACAGAGTGCCACCAGATGTACATCGGGAACTACTACTGGTCTTCCATTGAATGATCAAAGCGGAGACTCTTTCAGACGTTACTACCATGGAGGAAAGTGCGGATGGTGACTGTTGTATTCAATCCCGATGAAATTTCTGTGTTTCATCAACACTCTGATAGTCCACTGATTACAGAATGCCACCAGATGTGCATCGGAAACTACTACTGGTCTTCCAGGGAACGATCAAAGACTGGACTGTTTCAGACATTACTCCCATGGAGGAAAGTGCGGATGGTGACTGTTGTATTGAATCCAAATGCAATTTCTGTATTTCATCAACACTCTGATAGTCCACAGATTACAGAATGCCTCCAAATGTGCATCGGAAACTACTACTGGTCTTCTAGGGAACGATCAAATTTTAGACTGTTTCAGTCATTACTCCCATGTAGGAAAGTGCGGATTGTGACTGTTGTATTCACTCCCGATGCAATTTCAGTGTTTCATCAACACTTTGAAGGTCCACAGATTACAGAATGCCTCCAGATTCTCATCGGAAACTACTACTTGTCTTCCAGAGAACGATCAAAGCGTAGACAGTTTGTGACATTACTCCCATGGAAGAAAGTGCGGATGGTGACTGTTTATTCAATCCCGATGCAATTTCTGTGTTTCATCAACATTCTGATAGTCCACAAATTACACAATGCCACCAGATGTACATCGGGAAGTACTACTGGTCTTCCAGGGAACGATCAAAGCGTAGACTGTTTGATACATTACTCCCGTGGAGGAAAGTGAGCATGGTGACCGTTGTATTCAATCCCGAGGTAATTTCTGTGTTTCATCAACACTCTGATAGTCCACAAATTACACAATGCCACCAGATGTTCATCGGGAACTACTACTGGTCTTCCTGGGAACGATCAAACCGTAGACTGTTTGGGACATTCCTCCCGTGGAGGGAAGTGCGCATGGAGACTGTTGTATTCAATCCTGATGAAATTTCTGTGTTTCATCAACACTCTGATAGCCCACAGAGTTCAGAATGCCACCAGATGTGCATCGGTAACTACTACTGGTCTTCCAGGGAACGATCAAAGACTGGACTGTTTCAGACATAACTCCCATGGAGGAAAGTGCGGATGGTGACTGTTGTATTCAATCCAAATGCAATTTCTGTATTTCATCAACACTCTGATAGTCCACAGATTACAGAATGCCTTCAAATGTGCATCGGAAACTACTACTGGTCTTCTACTGAACGATCAAATTTTAGACTGTTTCAGACATTACTCCCATGTAGGAAAGTGCGGATTGTGACTGTTGTATTCACTCCCGATGCAATTTCTGTGTTTCATCAACACTTTGAAGGTCCACAGATTACAGAATGCCTCCAGATTCTCATCGGAAACTACTACTTGTCTTCCAGAGAACGATCAAAGCGTAGACAGTTTGAGACATTACTCCCATGGAGGAAAGTGCGGATGGTGACTGTTGTATTCAGTCCCGATGCAATTTCTATGTTTCATCACCACACTGATAGTCCACAAATTACACAATGCCACCAGATGTACATCGGGAACTACTACTGGTCTTCCAGGGAACGATCAAAGCGTAGACTGTTTGAGACATTACTCCCGTGGAGGAAAGTGAGCATGGTGACCGTTGTATTCAATCCCGAGGCAATTTCTGTGATTCATCAACCCTTTGAAGGTAAACAGATTACAGAATGCCTCCAGATGTGTATCGGAAACTACTACTGGTCTTCCAGGGAACGATCAAAGCGTAGACTGTTTGAGACATTACTCCCATAGAGGAAAGTGCGGATGGTGACTGTTGTATTCAATCCTGATGCAATACCTATGTTTCATCAACACTCTGATAGTCCACAGATTACAGATAGCCTTCAGATGTGCATCGGAAACTACTACTGGTCTTCTAGGGAACGATCAAAGCGTAGACTGTTTGAGACATTACTCCCATGGAGGGAATTGCGCATGGTGACTGTTTTATTCAAACCCGATGCAGTTTCTGTGTTTCATCAACACTTTGAAGGTAAACAGATTACAGAATGCGACCAGTTGTGCATCGGAAACTACTACTTGTCTTCCAGAGAACGATCAAAGCGTAGACAGTTTGAGACATTGCTCCCATGGAGGAAAGTGCGGATGGTGACTGTTGTATTCAATCCCGATGCAATTTCTGTGTTTCATCAACACTCTGATAGTCCACAAATTACACAATGCCACCAGATGTACATCGGGAACTACTACTGGTCTTCCAGGGAACGATCAAAGCGTAGACTGTTTGAGACATTACTCCCGTGGAGGAAAGTGTGCATGGTGACCGTTGTATTCAATCCCGAGGCAATTTCTGTGTTTCATCAACCCTTTGAAGGTAAACAGATTACAGAATGCCTCCAGATGTGTATCGGAAAGTACTACTGGTCTTCCAGGGAACGATCAAAGCGTAGACTGTTTGAGACATTACCCGCATAGAGGAAAGTGCGGATGGTGACTGTTGTATTCAATCCCGATGCAATACCTATGTTTCATCAACACTCTGATAGTCCACAGATTACAGATAGCCTCCAGATGTGCATCGGAAACTACTACTGGTCTTCTAGGGAACGATCAAAGCGTAGACTGTTTGAGACATTACTCCCGTGGAGGAAAGTGTGCATGGTGACCGTTGTATTCAATCCCGAGGCAATTTCTGTGTTTCATCAACCCTTTGAAGGTAAACAGATTACAGAATGCCTCCAGATGTGTATCGGAAAGTACTACTGGTCTTCCAGGGAACGATCAAAGCGTAGACAGTTTGAGACATTACTCCCATGGAGGAAAGTGCGGATGGTGACTGTTGTATTCAATCCCGATGCAATTTCTGTGTTTCATCAACACTCTGATAGTCCACATATTACACAATGCCACCAGATGTACATCGGGAACTACTACTGGTCTTCCAGGGAACGATCAAAGCGTAGACTGTTTGAGAAATTACTCCCGTGGAGGAAAGTGCGCATGCTGACTGTTGTATTCAATCCGATGCAATTTCTGTGTTTCATCAACACTCTGATAGTCCACAGATTACAGAATGCCAACAGATGTGCATCGGAAACTAATACTGGTGTTTCAAGGAAGGATCAAGGCGTAGACTGTTTGAGACATTACTCCCATGGAGGAAGGTGCGCATGGTGACTGTTGTATCTATTCCCGATGCAATTTCTGTGTCTCATCAACACTCTGATAGTCCACAGATTACAGAATGCCTCCAGATGTGCATCGGAAACTACTACTGGTCTTCCAGGGAACGAGCAAATTTTAGACTGTTTCTGTCTTTACTCCCATATAGGAAAGAGGGGATTGTGACTGTTGTATTCACTCCCGATGCAATTTCTGTGTTTCATCATCACTTTGAAGGTCCACAGATTACAGAATGCCTCCAGATTTTCATCGGAAACTACTACTTGTCTTCCAGAGAACGATCAAAGCGTAGACCGTTTGAGACATTACTCCCATGGAGGAAAGTTCTGATGGTGACTGTTGTATTCAATCCCGATGCAATTTCTGTATATCATTAATACTCTGATAGTCCACAAATTACACAGTGCCACAAGATGTGCATCGGGAACTACTACTGGTCTTCCAGGGAACGATCAAAGCGTAGACTGTTTGAGACATTACTCCCGTGGAGGAGAGTGCGCATGGTGACTGTTGTAATCAATCCCGATGCAATATCTGTGCTTCATCAACGCTCTGATAGTCCACAGATTACAGAATGCCTCCAGATGTGTATCGGAAACTACTATTGGTCTTCCAGGGAACGATCAAAGCGTAGACTGTTTGAGACATTACTCCCATGGAGGAAAGTGCGGATGGTGACTGTTGTATTCAATCCCGATGCAATTTCTATGTTACATCAACACTCTGATAGTCTACAGATTACAGATAGCCTCCAGATGTGCATCGGAAACTACTACTGGTCTTCCAGGGAACGATCAAAGCGTACACTGTTTAAGACATTACTCCCATGGAGGAAATTGCGCATGGTGACTGTTGTATTGAAACCCGATGCAATTTATGTGTTTCATCAACACTTTGAAGGTCGACAGATTACAGAATGCCTCCAGATGTGCATCGGAAAGTACTACTGGTCTTCCAGGGAACGATCAAAGCGTAGACTGTTTGAGACATTACTCCCATGGAGGAAAGTGCGCATGGTGACTGTTGTATTCAATCCCGATGCTATATCTGTGTTTCATCAACACTCTGATAGTCCACAAATTACAGAATGCCACCTGATGTACATCGGCAACTACTACTGGTATTTCAGGGATCGATCAAATCTTAGACTGTTTGAGACGTTACTCCCGTGGAGGAAAGTGAGCATGGTGACTGTTGTATTCAATCCCGATGCTATTTCTGTGTTTCATCAACACTCTGATAGTCCACAGATTACAGAATGCCACCAGATGTGCATCGGAAACTACTACTGGTATTCCAGGGAACGATCAAATCGTAGACTGTTTGGGACATTACTCCCGTGGAGGAAAGTGCGCGTGGTGATTGTTGTACTCAAGGCCGATTCAATTTCTGTGTTTCATCAACACTCTGATAGTCCACAGATTACAGAATGCCACCAGTTGTGCATCGGAAACCACTACTGGTCCTCCAGGGAACGATCAAGGCGTAGACTGTTTGAGACATTACTCCCATGGAGGAAAGTGCGGATGGTGACTGTTGTACTCAATCCCGAAGCAATTCATGTGTTTCATCAACATTTTGAAGGTCCACAGATTGCAGAATGCCACCAGTTGTGCATCGGAAACCACTACTGGTCTTCCAGGGATCGATCAAAGCGTAGACTGTTTGAGACATTACTCCCATGGAGGAAAATGCGGATGGTGACTGTTGGATTCAATCCCGATGCAATTTCTGTGTTTCATGAACACTCTGATAGTCCACAAATTACAGAGTGCCACCAGATGTACATCGGGATCTACTACTGGTCTTCCAGGGAATGATCAAAGCGGAGACTCTTTCAGACGTTACTACCATGGAGGAAAGTGCGGATGGTGACTGTTGTATTCAATCCCGATGAAATTTCTGTGTTTCAACAACACTCTGATAGTCCACAGATTACAGAATGCCACCAGATGTGCATCGGAAACTACTACTGGTCTTCCAGGGAACGATCAAAGCGTAGACTGTTTGAGACATTACTCCCATGGAGGAAAGTGCGCATGGTGGCTGTTGTATTCAATCCCGATGCAATTTCTGTGTTTCATGAACACTCTGATAGTCCACAAATTACAGAGTGCCACCAGATGTACATCGGGAACTACTACTGGCCTTCCAGGGAATGATCAAAGCGGAGACTCTTTTAGACGTTACTACCATGGAGGAAAGTGCGGATGGTGACTGTTGTATTCAATCCCGATGAAATTTCTGTGTTTCATCAACACTCTGATAGTCCACAGATTACAGAATGCCACCAGATGTGCATCAGAAACTACTACTGGTCTTCCAGAGAACGATCAAAGCGTAGACCGTTTGAGACATTACTCCCATGGAGGAAAGTGCGGATGGTGACTGTTGTATTCAATCCCGATGCAATTTCTGTATATCATCAATACTCTGATAGTCCACAAATTACACAGTGCCACAAGATGTGCATCGGGAACTACTACTGGTCTTCCAGGGAACGATCAAAGCGTAGACTGTTTGAGACATTACTCCCGTGGAGGAGAGTGCGCATGGTGACTGTTGTATTCAATCCCGATGCAATTTCTGTGTTTCATCAACACTCTGATAGTCCACAGATTACAGAATGCCACCAGATGTGCATCGGAAACTACTACTGGTATTCCAGGGAACGATCAGAGCGTAGACTGTTTGAGACATTACTCCCATGGAGGAAAGTGCGCATGGTGACTGTTGTATTCAATCCCGATGCAATTTCTGTGTTTCATGTACACTCTGATAGTCCACAAATTACAGAGTGCCACCAGATGTACTTCGGGAACAACTACTGGTCTTCCAGGGAATGATCAAAGCGGAGACTCTTTCAGACGTTACTACCATGGAGGAAAGTGCGGATGGTGACTGTTGTATTCAATCCCGATGAAATTTCTGTGTTTCATCAACACTCTGATAGTCCACAGATTACAGAATGCCACCAGATGTGCATCGGAAACTACTACTGGTCTTCCAGAGAACGATCAAAGCGTAGACCGTTTGAGACATTACTCCCATGGAGGAAAGTGCGGATGTTGACTGTTGTATTCAATCCCGATGCAATTTCTGTATATCATCAATACTCTGATAGTCCACAAATTACACAGTGCCACAAGATGTGCATCGGGAACTACTACTGGTCTTCCAGGGAACGATCAAAGCGTAGACTGTTTGAGACATTACTCCCGTGGAGGAGAGTGCGAATGGTGACTGTTGTATTCAATCCCGATGCAATTTCTGTGCTTCATCAACGCTCTGATAGTCCACAGATTACAGAATGCCTCCAGCTGTGTATCGGAAACTACTATTGGTCTTCCAGGGAACGATCAAAGCGTAGACTGTTTGAGACATTACTCCCATGGAGGAAAGTGTGGATGGTGACTGTTGTATTCAATCTCGATGCAATTTCTATGTTACATCAACACTCTGATAGTCCACAGATTACAGATAGCCTCCAGATGTGCATCGGAAACTACTACTGGTCTTCCAGGGAACGATCAAAGCGTACACTGTTTAAGACATTACTCCCATGGAGGAAATTGCGCATGGTGACTGTTGTATTGAAACCCGAAGCAATTTATGTGTTTCATCAACACTTTGAAGGTCCACAGATTACAGAATGCCTCCAGATGTGCATCGGAAAGTACTACTGGTCTTCCAGGGAACGATCAAAGCGTAGACTGTTTGAGACATTACTCCCATGGAGGAAAGTGCGCATGGTGACTGTTGTATTCAATCCCGATGCTATATCTGTGTTTCATCAACACTCTGATAGTCCACAAATTACAGAATGCCACCAGATGTACATCGGCAACTACTACTGGTTATCCAGGGAACGATCAAATCTTAGACTGTTTGAGACGTTACTCCCGTGGAGGAAAGTGAGTATGGTGACTGTTGTATTCAATCCCGATGCTATTTCTGTGTTTCATCAACACTCTGATAGTCCACAGATTACAGAATGCCACCAGATGTGCATCGGAAACTACTACTGGTATTCCAGGGAACGATCAAAGCGTAGACTGTTTGGGACATTACTCCCGTGGAGGAAAGTGCGCGTGGTGATTGTTGTATTCAAGGCCGATTCAATTTCTGTGTTTCATCAACACTCTGATAGTCCACAGATTACAGAATGCCACCAGTTGTGCATCGGAAACCACTACTGGTCCTCCAGGGAACGATCAAGGCGTAGACTGTTTGAGACATTACTCCCATGTAGGAAAGTGCGGATGGTGACTGTTGTACTCAATCCCGATGCAATTTCTGTGTTTCATGAACACTCTGATAGTCCACAAATTACAGAGTGCCACCAGATGTACATCGGGAACTACTACTGGTCTTCCAGGGAATGATCAAAGCGGAGACTCTTTCAGACGTTACTACCGTGGAGGAAAGTGCGCATGGTGACTGTTGCATTCAATCCCGATGAAATTTCTGTGTTTCAACAACACTCTGATAGTCCACAGATTACAGAATGCCACCAGATGTGCATCGGAAACTACTACTGGTCTTCCAGGGAATGATCAAAGCGGAGACTCTTTCAGACGTTACTACCATGGTGGAAAGTGCGGATGGTGACTGTTGTATTCAATCCCGATGAAATTTCTGTGTTTCATCAACACTCTGATAGTCCACAGATTACAGATTGCCACCAGATGTGGCATCAGAAACTACTACTGGTCTTCCAGAGAACGATCAAAGCGTAGACCGTTTGAGACATTACTCCCATGGAGGAAAGTGCGGATGGTGACTGTTGTATTCAATCCCGATGCAATTTCTGTATATCATCAATACTCGGATAGTCCACAAATTACACAGTGCCACAAGATGTGCATCGGGAACTACTACTGGTCTTCCAGGGAACGATCAAAGCGTAGACTGTTTGAGACATTACTCCCGTGGAGGAGAGTGCGCAAGGTGACTGTTGTATTCAATCCCGATGCAATTTCTGTGTTTCATCAACACTCTGATAGTCCACAGATTACAGAACGCCACCAGATGTGCATCGGAAACTACTACTGGTCTTCCAGGGAACGATCAGAGCGTAGACTGTTTGAGACATTACTCCCATGGAGGAAAGTGCGCATGGTGACTGTTGTATTCAATCCCGATGCAATTTCTGTATATCATCAATACTCTGATAGTCCACAAATTACAGAGTGCCACCAGATGTACATCGGGAACTACTACTGGTCTTCCAGGGAATGATCAAAGCGGAGACTCTTTCAGACGTTACTACCATGGAGGAAAGTGCGGATGGTGACTGTTGTATTCAATCCCGATGAAATTTCTGTGTTTCATCAACACTCTGATAGTCCACAGATTACAGATTGCCACCAGATGTGCATCAGAAACTACTACTGGTCTTCCAGAGAACGATCAAAGCGTAGACCGTTTGAGACATTACTCCCATGGAGGGAAGTGCGGATGGTGACTGTTGTATTCAATCCCGATGCAATTTCTGTATATCATCAATACTCTGATAGTCCACAAATTACACAGTGCCACAAGATGTGCATCGGGAACTACTACTGGTCTTCCAGGGAACGATGAAAGCGTAGACTGTTTGAGACATTACTCCCGTGGAGGAGAGTGCGCATGGTGACTGTTGTATTCAATCCCGGTGCAATTTCTGTGTTTCATCAACACTCTGATAGTCCACAGATTACAGAATGCCACCAGATGTGCATCGGAAACTACTACTGGTCCTCCAGGGAACGATCAGAGCGTAGACTGTTTGAGACATTACTCCCATGGAGGAAAGTGCGCATGGTGACTGTTGTATTCAATCCCGATGCAATTTCTGTGTTTCATGAACACTCTGATAGTCCACAAATTACAGAGTGCCACCAGATGTACATCGGGAACTACTACTGGTCTTCCAGGGAATGATCAAAGCGGAGACTCTTTCAGACGTTACTACCATGGAGGAAAGTGCGGATGGTGACTGTTGTATTCAATCCCGATGAAATTTCTGTGTTTCATCAACACTCTGATAGTCCACAGATTACAGAATGCCACCAGATGTGCATCGGAAACTACTACTGGTCTTCCAGAGAACAATCAAAGCGTAGACCGTTTGAGACATTACTCCCATGGAGGAAAGTGCGGATGTTGACTGTTGTATTCAATCCCGATGCAATTTCTGTATATCATCAATACTCTGATAGTCCACAAATTACACAGTGCCACAAGATGAGCATCGGGAACTACTACTGGTCTTCCAGGGAACGATCAAAGCGTAGACTGTTTGAGACATTACTCCCGTGGAGGAGAGTGCGAATGGTGACAGTTGTATTCAATCCCGATGCAATTTCTGTGCTTCATCAACGCTCTGATAGTCCACAGATTACAGAATGCCTCCAGATGTGTATCGGAAACTACTATTGGTCTTCCAGGGAACGATCAAAGCGTAGACTGTTTGAGACATTACTCCCATGGAGGAAAGTGCGGATGGTGACTGTTGTATTCAATCTCGATGCAATTTCTATGTTACATCAACACTCTGATAGTCCACAGATTACAGATAGCCTCCAGATGTGCATCGGAAACTACTACTGGTCTTCCAGGGAACGATCAAAGCGTACACTGTTTAAGACATTACTCCCATGGAGGAAATTGCGCATGGTGACTGTTGTATTGAAACCCGATGCAATTTATGTGTTTCATCAACACTTTGAAGGTCCACAGATTACAGAATGCCTCCAGATGTGCATCGGAAAGTACTACTGGTCTTCCAGGGAACGATCAAAGCGTAGACTGTTTGAGACATTACTCCCATGGAGGAAAGTGCGCATGGTGACTGTTGTTTTCAATCCCGATGCTATATCTGTGTTTCATCAACACTCTGATAGTCCACAAATTACAGAATGCCACCAGATGTACATCGGCAACTACTACTGGTATTCCAGGGAACGATCAAATCTTAGACTGTTTGAGACGTTACTCCCGTGGAGGAAAGTGAGCATGGTGACTGTTGTATTCAATCCCGATGCTATTTCTGTGTTTCATCAACACTCTGATAGTCCACAGATTACAGAATGCCACCAGATGTGCATCGGAAACTACTACTGGTATTCCAGGGAACGATCAAAGCGTAGACTGTTTGGGACATTACTCCCGTGGAGGAAAGTGCGCGTGGTGATTGTTGTATTCAAGGCCGATTCAATTTCTGTGTTTCATCAACACTCTGATAGTCCACAGATTATAGAATGCCACCAGTTGTGCATCGGAAACCACTACTGGTCCTCCAGGGAACGATCAAGGCGTAGACTGTTTGAGACATTACTCCCATGGAGGAAAGTGCGGATGGTGACTGTTGTACTCAATCCCGAAGCAATTTCTGTGTTTCATCAACATTTTGAATGTCCACAGATTGCAGAATGCCACCAGTTGAGCATCGGAAACCACTACTGGTATTCCAGGGAACGATCAAAGCGTAGACTGCTTGAGACATTACTCCCATGGAGGAAAAAGCGGATGGTGACAGTTGGATTCAATCCCGATGCAGTTCTGTGTTTCATGAACACTCTGATAGTCCACAAATTACAGAGTGCCACCAGATGTACATCGGGAACTACTACTGGTCTTCCAGGGAATGATCAAAGCGGAGACTCTTTCAGACGTTACTACCATGGAGGAAAGTGCTGATGGTGACTGTTGTATTCAATCCCAATGAAATTTCTGTGTTTCATCAACACTCTGATAGTCCACAGATTACAGAATGCCACCAGATGTGCATCGGAAACTACTACTGGTCTTCCAGGGAACGATCAAAGCGTAGACTGTTTGAGACATTACTCCCATGGAGGAAAGTGCGCATGGTGACTGTTGTATTCAATCCCGATGCTATATCTGTGTTTCATCAACACTCTGATAGTCCACAAATTACAGAATGCCACCAGATGTACATCGGCAACTACTACTGGTATTCCAGTGAACGATCAAATCTTAGACTGTTTGAGACGTTACTCCCGTGGAGGAAAGTGAGCATGGTGACTGTTGTATTCAATCCCGATGCTATTTCTGTGTTTCATCAACACTCTGATAGTCCACAGATTACAGAATGCCACCAGATGTGCATCGGAAACTACTACTGGTATTCCAGGGAACGATCAAAGCTTAGACTGTTTTGACATTACTCCCGTGGAGGAAAGTGCGCGTGGTGATTGTTGTATTCAAGGCTGATCCAATTTCTGTGTTTCATCAACACTCTGATAGTCCACAGATTACAGAATGCCACCAGTTGTGCATCGGAAACCACTACTGGTCCTCCAGGGAACGATCAAGGCGTAGACTGTTTGAGACATTACTCCCATGGAGGTAAGTGCGGATGGTGAGTGTTGTATTCAATCTCGATGCAATTTCTATGTTACATCAACACTCTGATAGTCCACAGATAACAGATAGCCTCCAGATGTGCATCGGAAAGTACTACTGGTCTTCCAGGGAACGATCAAAGCGTAGACTGTTTGAGACATTACTCCCATGGAGGAAAGTGCGCATGGTGACTGTTGTATTCAATCCCGATGCTATATCTGTGTTTCATCAACACTCTGATAGTCCACAAATTACAGAATGCCACCTGATGTACATCGGCAACTACTACTGGTATTTCAGGGATCGATCAAATCTTAGACTGTTTGAGACGTTACTCCCGTGGAGGAAAGTGAGCATGGTGACTGTTGTATTCAATCCCGATGCTATTTCTGTGTTTCATCAACACTCTGATAGTCCACAGATTACAGAATGCCACCAGATGTGCATCGGAAACTACTACTGGTATTCCAGGGAACGATCAAATCGTAGACTGTTTGGGACATTACTCCCGTGGAGGAAAGTGCGCGTGGTGATTGTTGTACTCAAGGCCGATTCAATTTCTGTGTTTCATCAACACTCTGATAGTCCACAGATTACAGAATGCCACCAGTTGTGCATCGGAAACCACTACTGGTCCTCCAGGGAACGATCAAGGCGTAGACTGTTTGAGACATTACTCCCATGGAGGAAAGTGCGGATGGTGACTGTTGTACTCAATCCCGAAGCAATTACTGTGTTTCATCAACATTTTGAAGGTCCACAGAGTGCAGAATGCCACCAGTTGTGCATCGGAAACCACTACTGGACTTCCAGGGATCGATCAAAGCGTAGACTGTTTGAGACATTACTCCCATGGAGGAAAATGCGGATGGTGACTGTTGGATTCAATCCCGATGCAATTTCTGTGTTTCATGAACACTCTGATAGTCCACAAATTACAGAGTTACACCAGATGTACATCGGGATCTACTACTGGTCTTCCAGGGAATGATCAAAGCGGAGACTCTTTCAGACGTTACTACCATGGAGGAAAGTGCGGATGGTGACTGTTGTATTCAATCCCGATGAAATTTCTGTGTTTCAACAACACTCTGATAGTCCACAGATTACAGAATGCCACCAGATGTGCATCGGAAACTACTACTGGTCTTCCAGGGAACGATCAAAGCGTAGACTGTTTGAGTCATTACTCCCATGGAGGAAAGTGCGCATGGTGGCTGTTGTATTCAATCCCGATGCAATTTCTGTGTTTCATGAACACTCTGATAGTCCACAAATTACAGAGTGCCACCAGATGTACATCGGGAACTACTACTGGCCTTCCAGGGAATGATCAAAGCGGAGACTCTTTTAGACGTTACTACCATGGAGGAAAGTGCGGATGGTGACTGTTGTATTCAATCCCGATGAAATTTCTGTGTTTCATCAACACTCTGATAGTCCACAGATTACAGAATGCCACCAGATGTGCATCAGAAACTACTACTGGTCTTCCAGAGAACGATCAAAGCGTAGACCGTTTGAGACATTACTCCCATGGAGGAAAGTGCGGATGGTGACTGTTGTATTCAATCCCGATGCAATTTCTGTATATCATCAATACTCTGATAGTCCACAAATTACACAGTGCCACAAGATGTGCATCGGGAACTACTACTGGTCTTCCAGGGAACGATCAAAGCGTAGACTGTTTGAGACATTACTCCCGTGGAGGAGAGTGCGCATGGTGACTGTTGTATTCAATCCCGATGCAATTTCTGTGTTTCATCAACACTCTGATAGTCCACAGATTACAGAATGCCACCAGATGTGCATCGGAAACTACTACTGGTATTCCAGGGAACGATCAGAGCGTAGACTGTTTGAGACATTACTCCCATGGAGGAAAGTGCGCATGGTGACTGTTGTATTCAATCCCGATGCAATTTCTGTGTTTCATGAACACTCTGATAGTCCACAAATTACAGAGTGCCACCAGATGTACATCGGGAACAACTACTGGTCTTCCAGGGAATGATCAAAGCGGAGACTCTTTCAGACGTTACTACCATGGAGGAAAGTGCGGATGGTGACTGTTGTATTCAATCCCGATGAAATTTCTGTGTTTCATCAACACTCTGATAGTCCACAGATTACAGAATGCCACCAGATGTGCATCGGAAACTACTACTGGTCTTCCAGAGAACGATCAAAGCGTAGACCGTTTGAGACATTACTCCCATGGAGGAAAGTGCGGATGTTGACTGTTGTATTCAATCCCGATGCAATTTCTGTATATCATCAATACTCTGATAGTCCACAAATTACACAGTGCCACAAGATGTGCATCGGGAACTACTACTGGTCTTCCAGGGAACGATCAAAGCGTAGACTGTTTGAGACATTACTCCCGTGGAGGAGAGTGCGAATGGTGACTGTTGTATTCAATCCCGATGCAATTTCTGTGCTTCATCAACGCTCTGATAGTCCACAGATTACAGAATGCCTCCAGATGTGTATCGGAAACTACTATTGGTCTTCCAGGGAACGATCAAAGCGTAGACTGTTTGAGACATTACTCCCATGGAGGAAAGTGCGGATGGTGACTGTTGTATTCAATCTCGATGCAATTTCTATGTTACATCAACACTCTGATAGTCCACAGATTACAGATAGCCTCCAGATGTGCATCGGAAACTACTACTGGTCTTCCAGGGAACGATCAAAGCGTACACTGTTTAAGACATTACTCCCATGGAGGAAATTGCGCATGGTGACTGTTGTATTGAAACCCGATGCAATTTATGTGTTTCATCAACACTTTGAAGGTCCACAGATTACAGAATGCCTCCAGATGTGCATCGGAAAGTACTACTGGTCTTCCAGGGAACGATCAAAGCGTAGACCGTTTGAGACATTACTCCCATGGAGGAAAGTGCGCATGGTGACTGTTGTATTCAATCCCGATGCTATATCTGTGTTTCATCAACACTCTGATAGTCCACAAATTACAGAATGCCACCAGATGTACATCGGCAACTACTACTGGTATTCCAGGGAACGATCAAATCTTAGACTGTTTGAGACGTTACTCCCGTGGAGGAAAGTGAGTATGGTGACTGTTGTATTCAATCCCGATGCTATTTCTGTGTTTCATCAACACTCTGATAGTCCACAGATTACAGAATGCCACCAGATGTGCATCGGAAACTACTACTGGTATTCCAGGGAACGATCAAAGCGTAGACTGTTTGGGACATTACTCCCGTGGAGGAAAGTGCGCGTGGTGATTGTTGTATTCAAGGCCGATTCAATTTCTGTGTTTCATCAACACTCTGATAGTCCACAGATTACAGAATGCCACCAGTTGTGCATCGGAAACCACTACTGGTCCTCCAGGGAACGATCAAGGCGTAGACTGTTTGAGACATTACTCCCATGTAGGAAAGTGCGGATGGTGACAGTTGTACTCAATCCCGATGCAATTTCTGTGTTTCATGAACACTCTGATAGTCCACAAATTACAGAGTGCCACCAGATGTACATCGGGAACTACTACTGGTCTTCCAGGGAATGATCAAAGCGGAGACTCTTTCAGACGTTACTACTGTGGAGGAAAGTGCGCATGGTGACTGTTGTATTCAATCCCGATGAAATTTCTGTGTTTCAACAACACTCTGATAGTCCACAGATTACAGAATGCCACCAGATGTGCATCGGAAACTACTACTGGTCTTCCAGGGAATGATCAAAGCGGAGACTCTTTCAGACGTTACTACCATGGTGGAAAGTGCGGATGGTGACTGTTGTATTCAATCCCGATGAAATTTCTGTGTTTCATCAACACTCTGATAGTCCACAGATTACAGATTGCCACCAGATGTGCATCAGAAACTACTACTGGTCTTCCAGAGAACGATCAAAGCGTAGACAGTTTGAGACATTACTCCCATGGAGGAAAGTGCGGATGGTGACTGTTGTATTCAATCCCGATGCAATTTCTGTATATCATCAATACTCGGATAGTCCACAAATTACACAGTGCCACAAGATGTGCATCGGGAACTACTACTGGTCTTCCAGGGAACGATCAAAGCGTAGACTGTTTGAGACATTACTCCCGTGGAGGAGAGTGCGCAAGGTGACTGTTGTATTCAATCCCGATGCAATTTCTGTGTTTCATCAACACTCTGATAGTCCACAGATTACAGATTGCCACCAGATGTGCATCAGAAACTACTACTGGTCTTCCAGAGAACGATCAAAGCGTAGACCGTTTGAGACATTACTCCCATGGAGGGAAGTGCGGATGGTGACTGTTGTATTCAATCCCGATGCAATTTCTGTATATCATCAATACTCTGATAGTCCACAAATTACACAGTGCCACAAGATGTGCATCGGGAACTACTACTGGTCTTCCAGGGAACGATGAAAGCGTAGACTGTTTGAGACATTACTCCCGTGGAGGAGAGTGCGCATGGTGACTGTTGTATTCAATCCCGATGCAATTTCTGTGTTTCATCAACACTCTGATAGTCCACAGATTACAGAATGCCACCAGATGTGCATCGGAAACTACTACTTGTCCTCCAGGGAACGATCAGAGCGTAGACTGTTTGAGACATTACTCCCATGGAGGAAAGTGCGCATGGTGACTGTTGTATTCAATCCCGATGCAATTTCTGTGTTTCATGAACACTCTGATAGTCCACAAATTACAGAGTGCCACCAGATGTACATCGGGAACTACTACTGGTCTTCCAGGGAAAGATCAAAGCGGAGACTCTTTCAGACGTTACTACCATGGAGGAAAGTGCGGATGGTGACTGTTGTATTCAATCCCGATGAAATTTCTGTGTTTCATCAACACTCTGATAGTCCACAGATTACAGAATGCCACCAGATGTGCATCGGAAACTACTACTGGTCTTCCAGAGAACGATCAAAGCGTAGACCGTTTGAGACATTACTCCCATGGAGGAAAGTGCGGATGTTGACTGTTGTATTCAATCCCGATGCAATTTCTGTATATCATCAATACTCTGATAGTCCACAAATTACACAGTGCCACAAGATGTGCATCGGGAACTACTACTGGTCTTCCAGGGAACGATCAAAGCGTAGACTGTTTGAGACATTACTCCCGTGGAGGAGAGTGCGAATGGTGACTGTTGTATTCAATCCCGATGCAATTTCTGTACTTCATCAACGCTCTGATAGTCCACAGATTACAGAATGCCTCCAGATGTGTATCGGAAACTACTATTGGTCTTCCAGGGAACGATCAAAGCGTAGACTGTTTGAGACATTACTCCCATGGAGGAAAGTGCGGATGGTGACTGTTGTATTCAATCTCGATGCAATTTCTATGTTACATCAACACTCTGATAGTCCACAGATTACAGATAGCCTCCAGATGTGCATCGGAAACTACTACTGGTCTTCCAGGGAACGATCAAAGCGTACACTGTTTAAGACATTACTCCCATGGAGGAAATTACGCATGGTGACTGTTGTATTGAAACCCGATGCAATTTATGTGTTTCATCAACACTTTGAAGGTCCACAGATTACAGAATGCCTCCAGATGTGCATCGGAAGGTACTACTGGTATTCCAGGGAACGATCAAAGCGTAGACTGTTTGGGACATTACTCCCGTGGAGGAAAGTGCGCGTGGTGATTGTTGTATTCAAGGCCGATTCAATTTCTGTGTTTCATCAACACTCTGATAGTCCACAGATTACAGAATGCCACCAGTTGTGCATCGGAAACCACTACTGGTCCTCCAGGGAACGATCAAGGCGTAGACTGTTTGAGACATTACTCCCATGGGGGAAAGTGCGGATGGTGACTGTTGTACTCAATCCCGAAGCAATTTCTGTGTTTCATCAACATTTTGAATGTCCACAGATTGCAGAATGCCACCAGTTGAGCATCGGAAACCACTACTGGTATTCCAGGGAACGATCAAAGCGTAGACTGCTTGAGACATTACTCCCATGGAGGAAAAAGCGGATGGTGACAGTTGGATTCAATCACGATGCAGTTCTGTGTTTCATGAACACTCTGATAGTCCACAAATTACAGAGTGCCACCAGATGTACATCGGGAACTACTACTGGTCTTCCAGGGAATGATCAAAGCGGAGACTCTTTCAGACGTTACTACCATGGAGAAAAGTGCGGATGGTGACTGTTGTATTCAATCCCAATGAAATTTCTGTGTTTCATCAACACTCTGATAGTCCACAGATTAAGGAATGCCACCAGATGTGCATCGGAAACTACTACTGGTCTTCCAGGGAACGATCAAAGCGTAGACTGTTTGAGACATTACTCCCATGGAGGTAAGTGCGCATGGTGACTGTTGTATTCAATCCCGATGCTATATCTGTGTTTCATCAACACTCTGATAGTCCACAAATTACAGAATGCCACCAGATGTACATCGGCAACTACTACTGGTATTCCAGTGAACGATCAAATCTTAGACTGTTTGAGACGTTACTCCCGTGGAGGAAAGTGAGCATGGTGACTGTTGTATTCAATCCCGATGCTATTTCTGTGTTTCATCAACACTCTGATAGTCCACAGATTACAGAATGCCACCAGATGTGCATCGGAAACTACTACTGGTATTCCAGGGAACGATCAAAGCTTAGACTGTTTTGACATTACTCCCGTGGAGGAAAGTGCGCGTGGTGATTGTTGTATTCAAGGCTGATTCAATTTCTGTGTTTCATCAACACTCTGATAGTCCACTGATTACAGAATGCCACCAGTTGTGCATCGGAAACCACTACTGGTCCTCCAGGGAACGATCAAGGCGTAGACTGTTTGAGACATTACTCCCATGGAGGAAAGTGCGGATGGTGAGTGTTGTATTCAATCTCGATGCAATTTCTATGTTACATCAACACTCTGATAGTCCACAGATAACAGATAGCCTCCAGATGTGCATCGGAAACTACTGCTGGTCTTCCAGGGAACGATCAAAGCGTACACTGTTTGAGACATTACTCCCATGGAGGAAATTGCGCATGGTGACTCTTGTATTGAAACCCGATGCAATTTCTGTGTTTCATCAACACTTTGAAGGTCCACAGATTACAGAATGCCTCCAGATGTGCATCGGAAAGTACTACTGGTCTTCCAGGGAACGATCAAAGCGTAGACTGTTTGAGACATTACTCCCATGGAGGAAAGTGTGGATGGTGATTGTTGTATTCAATCCCGATGCTATTTCTGTGTTTCGTCAACACTATGATAGTCCACAGATTAAAGAATGCCAACAGATGTGCATCGGAAACTACTACTGGTATTCCAGGGAACGATCAAAGCGTAGACCGTTTGAGACATTACTCCCGTGGAGGAAAGTGCGCGTGGTGATTGTTGTGTTCAATGCCTATTCAATGTCTGTGTTTCATCAACACTCTGATAGTCCACAGATTACAGAATGCCTCCAGTTGTGCATCGGAAACCACTACTGGTCCTCCAGGGAACGATCAAGGCGTAGACTGTTTGAGACATTACTCCCATGGAGGAAAGTGCGGATGGTGACTGTTGTACTCAATCCCGAAGCAATTTCTGTGTTTCATCAACATTTTGAAGGTCTACAGATTGCAGAATGCCACCAGTTGTGCATCGGAAACCACTACTGGTCTTCTAGGGAACGATCAAAGCGTAGACTGTTTGAGACATTACTCCCATGGAGGAAAATGCGGATGGTGACTGTTGGATTCAATCCCGATGCAATTTCTGTGTTTCATGAACACTCTGATAGTCCACAAATTACAGAGTGCCACCAGATGTACATCGGGAACTATTACTGGTCTTCCAGGGAATGATCAAAGCGGAGACTCTTTCAGACGTTACTACCATGGAGGAAAGTGCGCATGGTGACTGTTGTATTCAATCCCGATGCTATTTCTGTGTTTCATCTACGCTCTGATAGCCCACAAATTACAGAATGCCACCAGATGTACATCGGCAACTACTACTGGTCTTCCAGGGAACGATCAAAGCGTACAGTGTTTGAGACATTACTACCATGGAGGAAATTGCGCATGGTGACTGTTGTATTGAAACCCGATGCAATTTCTGTGTTTCATCAACACTTTGAAGGCCCACAGATTACAGAATGCCTCCAGATGTGCATCGGAAAGTACTACTGGTCTTCCAGGGAACGATCAAAGCGTAGAATATTTGAGACTTTACTAACATGAAGGAAAGTGCGCAAGATGACTGTTGTATGCAATCCCGATGCAATTTCTGTGTTTCATCAACATTTTGAAGGTCCACAGACTGCAGAATGCCACCAGTTGTGCATCGGAAACCACTACTGGTCTTCTAGGGAACGATCAAAGCGTAGACTGTTTGAGACATTACTCCCATAGAGGAAAGTGCGGATGGTGACTGTTGTATTCAATCCCGATGCAATACCTATGTTTCATCAACACTCTGATAGTCCACAGATTACAGATAGCCTCCAGATGTGCATCGGAAACTACTACTGGTCTTCTAGGGAACGATGAAAGCGTAGACTGTTTGAGACATTACTCCCATGGAGGGAATTGCGCATGGTGACTGATTTATTCAAACCCGATGCAGTTTCTGTGTTTCATCAACACTTTGAAGGTCCACAGATTACAGAATGCCTCCAGATGTGCATCGGAAAGTACTACTGGTCTTCCAGGGAACGATCAAAGCGTAGACTGTTTGAGAAATTACTCCCATGGAGGAAAGTGTGGATGGTGACTGTTGTATTCAATCCCGATTTAATTTCTGCGTTTCATCAACGCACTGACAGTCCATAAATTACAGAATGCCACCGCATGTACATCGGGAACTACTACTGTTCTTCCAGGGAACGATCAAAGCCTAGACTGTTTGAGAAATTACTCCCGTGGAGGAAAGTGTGCATGCTGACTGTTGTATTCAATCCGATGCAATTTCTGTGTTTCATCAACACTCTGATAGTCCACAGATTACAGAATGATAACAGATGTTCATCGGAAACTAATACTGGTGTTTCAAGGAAGGATCAAGGCGTAGACTGTTTGAGACATTACTCCCATGGAGGAAGGTGCGCATGGTGACTGTTGTATCTAATCCCGATGCAATTTCTGTGTCTCATCAACACTCTGATAGTCCACAGATTACACAATGCCTCCAGATGTGCATCGGAAACTACCACTGGTCTTCCAGGGAACGAGCAAATTTTAGACTGTTTCTGTCATTACTCCCATATAGGAAAGAGCGGATTGTGACTGTTGTATTCACTCCCGATGAAATTTCTGTGTTTCATCATCACTTTGAAGGTCCACAGATTACAGAATGCCTCCAGATTTTCATCGGAAACTACCACTTGTCTTAAAGAGAACGATCAAAGCGTAGACCGTTTGAGACATTACTCCCATGGAGGAAAGTGCGGATGGTGACTGTTGTATTCAATCCCGATGCAATTTCTGTATATCATCAATACTCTGATAGTCCACAAATTACACAGTGCCACAAGATGTGCATCGGGAACTACTACTGGTCTTCCAGGGAACGATCAAAGCGTAGACTGTTTGAGACATTACTCCCGTGGAGGAGAGTGCGCATGGTGACTGTTGTATTCAATCCCGATGCAATTTCTGTGCTTCATCAACGCTCTGATAGTCCACAGATTACAGAATGCCTCCAGATGTGTATCGGAAACTACTATTGGTCTTCCAGGGAACGATCAAAGCGTAGACTGTTTGAGACATTACTCCCATGGAGGAAAGTGCGGATGGTGACTGTTGTATTCAATCCCGATGCAATTTCTATATTACATCAACACTCTGATAGTCTACAGATTACAGATAGCCTCCAGATGTGCATCGGAAACTACTACTGGTCTTCCAGGGAACGATCAAAGCGTACACTGTTTAAGACATTACTCCCATGGAGGAAATTGCGCATGGTGACTGTTGTATTGAAACCCGATGCAATTTATGTGTTTCATCAACACTTTGAAGGTCCACAGATTACAGAATGCCTCCAGATGTGCATCGGAAAGTACTACTGGTCTTCCAGGGAACGATCAAAGCGTAGACTGTTTAAGACATTACTCCCATGGAGGAAATTGCGCATGGTGACTGTTGTATTGAAACCCGATGCAATTTATGTGTTTCATCAACACTTTGAAGGTCCACAGATAACAGAATGCCTCCAGATGTGCATCGGAAAGTACTACTGGTCTTCCAGGGAACGATCAAAGCGTAGACTGTTTGAGACATTACTCCCATGGAGGAAAGTGCGCATGGTGACTGTTGTATTCAATCCCGATGCTATATCTGTGTTTCATCAACACTCTGATAGCCCACAAATTACAGAATGCCACCAGATGTACATCGGCAACTACTACTGGTATTCCAGGGAACGATCAAATCTTAGACTGTTTGAGACGTTACTCCCGTGGAGGAAAGTGAGCATGGTGACTGTTGTATTCAATCCCGATGCTATTTCTGTGTTTCATCAACACTCTGATAGTCCACAGATTACAGAATGCCACCAGATGTGCATCGGAAACCACTACTGGTCCACCAGGGAACGATCAAGGCGTAGACTGTTTGAGACATTACTCCCATGGAGGAAAGTGCGGATAGTGACTGTTGTACTCAATCCCGAAGCAATTTCTGTGTTTCATCAACATTTTGAAGGTCCACAGATTGCAGAATGCCACCAGTTGTGCATCGGAAACCACTACTGGTCTTCCAGGGAACGGTCAAAGCGTAGACTGTTTGAGACATTACTCCCATGGAGGAAAATGCGGATGGTGACTGTTGGATTCAATCCCGATGCAATTTCTGTGTTTCATGAACACTCTGATAGTCCACAAATTACAGAGTGCCACCAGATGTACATCGGGAACTACTACTGGTCTTCCCAGAATGATCAAAGCGGAGACTCTTTCAGACATTACTCCCATGGTGGAAAATGCGGATGGTGACTGTTGGATTCAATCCCGATGCAATTTCTGTGTTTCATGAACACTCTGATAGTCCACAAATTACAGAGTGCCACCAGATGTACATCGGGAACTACTACTGGTCTTCCCAGAATGATCAAAGCGGAGACTCTTTCAGACGTTACTACCATGGGGGAAAGTGCGGATGGTGACTGTTGTATTCAATCCCGATGAAATTTCTGTGTTTCATCAACACTCTGATAGTCCACAGATTACAGTATGCCACCAGATGTGCATCGGAAACTACTACTGGTCTTCCAGGGAACGATCAAAGCGTAGACTGTTTGAGACATTACTCCCATGGAGGAAAGTGCGCATGGTGACTGTTGTATTCAATCCCGATGCTATATCTGTGTTTCATCAACACTCTGATAGTCCACAAATTACAGAATGCCACCAGATGTACATCGGCAACTACTACAGGTATTCCAGGGAACGATCAAATCTTAGACTGTTTGAGACGTTACTCCCGTGGAGGAAAGTGAGCATGGTGACTGTTGTATTCAATCCCGATGCTATTTCTGTGTTTCATCAACACTCTGATAGTCCACAGATTACAGAATGCCACCAGATGTGCATCGGAAACTACTACTGGTATTCCAGGGAACGATCAAAGCGTAGACTGTTTGGGACATTACTCCCGTGGAGGAAAGTGCGCGTGGTGATTGTTGTATTCAAGGCCGATTCAATTTCTGTGTTTCATCAACACTCTGATAGTCCACAGATTACAGAATGCCACCAGTTGTGCATCGGAAACCACTACTGGTCCTCCAGGGAACGATCAAGGCGTAGACTGTTTGAGACATTACTCCCATGGAGGAAAGTGCGGACGGTGAGTGTTGTATTCAATCTCGATGCAATTTCTATGTTACATCAACACTCTGATAGTCCACAGATTACAGTTAGCCTCCAGATGTGCATCGGAAACTACTACTGGTCTTCCAGGGAACGATCAAAGCGTACACTGTTTGAGACATTACTCCCATGGAGGAAACTGCGCATGGTGACTGTTAAATTGAAACCCGATGCAATTTCTGTGTTTCATCAACACTTTGAAGGTCCACAGATTATAGAATGCCTCCAGATGTGCATCGGAAAGTACTACTGGTCTTCCAGGGAACGATCAAAGCGTAGACTGTTTGAGACATTACTCCCATGGAGGAAAGTGTGGATGGTGATTGTTGTATTCAATCCCGATGCTATTTCTGTGTTTCGTCAACACTATGATAGTCCACAGATTAAAGAATGCCAACAGATGTGCATCGGAAAGTACTACTGGTATTCCAGGGAACGATCAAAGCGTAGACCGTTTGAGACGTTACTCCCGTGGAGGAAAGTGCGCGTGGTGATTGTTGTATTCAATGCCGATTCAATTTCTGTGTTTCATCAACACTCTGATAGTCCACAGATTTCAGAATGCCTCCAGTAGTGCATCGCAAACCACTACTGGTCCTCCAGGGAACGATCAAGGCGTAGACTGTTTGAGACATTACTCCCATGGAGGAAAGTGCGGATGGTGACTGTTGTACTCAATCCCGAAGCAATTTCTGTGTTTCATCAACATTTTGAAGGTCTACAGATTGCAGAATGCCACCAGTTGTGCATCGGAAACCACTACTGGTCTTCCAGGGAACGATCAAAGCGTAGACTGTTTGAGACATTACTCCCATGGAGGAAAATGCGGATGGTGACTGTTGGATTCAATCCCGATGCAATTTCTGTGTTTCATGAACACTCTGATAGTCCACAAATTACAGAGTGCCACCAGATGTACATCGGGAACTACTACTGGTCTTCCAGGGATTGATCAAAGCGGAGACTCTTTCAGACGTTACTACCATGTAGGAAAGTGCGGATGGTGACGGTTGTATTCAATCCCGATGAAATTTCTGTGTTTCATAACACTCTGATAGTCCACAGATTACAGAATGCCACCAGATGTGCATCGGAAACTACTACTGGTCTTCCAGGGAACGATCAAAGCGTAGACTGTTTGAGACATTACTCCCATGGAGGAAAGTGCGCATGGTGACTGTTGTATTCAATCCCGATGCAATTTCTGTGTTTCATGAACACTCTGATAGTCCACAAATTACAGAGTGCCACCAGATGTACATCGTGAACTACTACTGGTCTTCCAGGGAATGATCAAAGCGGAGACTCTTTCAGACGTTACTACCATGGAGGAAAGTGCGGATGGTGACTGTTGTATTCAATCCCGATGAAATTTCTGTGTTTCATCAACACTCTGATAGTCCACAGATTACAGAATGCCACCAGATGTGCATCGGAAACTACTACTGGTCTTCCAGGGAACGATCAAAGCGTAGACTGTTTGAGACATTACTCCCATGGAGGAAAGTGCGGATGGTGACTGTTGTATTCAATCTCGATGCAATTTCTATGTTACATCAACACTCTGATAGTCCGCAGATTACAGATAGCCTCCAGATGTGCATCGGAAACTACTACTGGTCTTCCAGGGAACGATCAAAGCGTACACTGTTTAAGACATTACTCCCATGGAGGAAATTGCGCATGGTGACTGTTGTATTGAAACCCGATGCAATTTATGTGTTTCATCAACACTTTGAAGGTCCACAGATTACAGAATGCCTCCAGATGTGCATCGGAAAGTACTACTGGTCTTCCAGAGAACGATCAAAGCGTAGACTGTTTGAGACATTACTCCCATGGAGGAAAGTGCGCATGGTGACTGTTGTATTCAATCCCGATGCTATATCTGTGTTTCATCAACACTCTGATAGTCCACAAATTACAGAATGCCACCAGTTGTACATCGGCAACTACTACTGGTATTCCAGGGAACGATCAAATCTTAGACTGTTTGAGACGTTACTCCCGTGGAGGAAAGTGAGCATGGTGACTGTTGTATTCAATCCCGATGCTATTTCTGTGTTTGATCAACACTCTGATAGTCCTCAGATTACAGAATGCCACCATATGTGCATCGGAAACTACTACTGGTATTCCAGGGAACGATCAAAGCGTAGACTGTTTGGGACATTACTCCCGTGGAGGAAAGTGCGCGTGGTGATTGTTGTATTCAAGGCCGATTCAATTTCTGTGTTTCATCAACACTCTGATAGTCCACAGATTACAGAATGCCTCCAGTAGTGCATCGCAAACCACTACTGGTCCTCCAGGGAACGATCAAGGCGTAGACTGTTTGAGACATTACTCCCATGGAGGAAAGTGCGGATGGTGACTGTTGTACTCAATCCCGAAGCAATTTCTGTGTTTCATCAACATTTTGAAGGTCTACAGATTGCAGAATGCCACCAGTTGTGCATCGGAAACCACTACTGGTCTACCAGGGAACGATCAAAGCGTAGACTGTTTGAGACATTACTCCCATGGAGGAAAATGCGGATGGTGACTGTTGGATTCAATCCCGATGCAATTTCTGTGTTTCATGAACACTCTGTTAGTCCACAAATTACAGAGTGCCACCAGATGTACATCGGGAACTACTACTGGTCTTCCAGGGAATGATCAAAGCGGAGACTCTTTCAGACGTTACTACCATGTAGGAAAGTGCGGATGGTGACTGTTGTATTCAATCCCGATGAAATTTCTGTGTTTCATCAACACTCTGATAGTCCACAGATTACAGAATGCCACCAGATGTGCATCGGAAACTACTACTGGTCTTCCAGGAATGATCAAAGCGTAGACTGTTTGAGACATTACTCCCATGGAGGAAAGTGCGCATGGTGACTGTTGTATTCAATCCCGATGCAATTTCTGTGTTTCATGAACACTCTGATAGTCCACAAATTACAGAGTGCCACCAGATGTACATCGTGAACTACTACTGGTCTTCCAGGGAATGATCAAAGCGGAGACTCTTTCAGACGTTACTACCATGGAGGAAAGTGCGGATGGTGACTGTTGTATTCAATCCCGATGAAATTTCTGTGTTTCATCAACACTCTGATAGTCCACAGATTACAGAATGCCACCAGATGTGCATCGGAAACTACTACTGGCCTTCCAGGGAACGATCAAAGCGTAGACTGTTTGAGACATTACTCCCATGGAGGAAAGTGCGGATGGTGACTGTTGTATTCAATCTCGATGCAATTTCTATGTTACATCAACACTCTGATAGTCCACAGATTACAGATAGCCTCCAGATGTGCATCGGAAACTACTACTGGTCTTCCAGGGAACTATCAAAGCGTACACTGTTTAAGACATTACTCCCATGGAGGAAATTGCGCATGGTGACAGTTGTATTGAAACCCGATGCAATTTATGTGTTTCATCAACACTTTGAAGGTCCACAGATTACAGAATGCCTCCAGACGTGCATCGGAAAGTACTACTGGTCTCCCAGAGAACGATCAAAGCGTAGACTGTTTGAGACATTACTCCCATGGAGGAAAGTGCGCATGGTGACTGTTGTATTCAATCCCGATGCTATATCTGTGTTTCATCAACACTCTGATAGTCCAAAAATTACAGAATGCCACCAGATGTACATCGGCAACTACTACTGGTATTCCAGGGAACGATCAAATCTTAGACTGTTTGAGACGTTACTCCCGTGGAGGAAAGTGAGCATGGTGACTGTTGTATTCAATCCCGATGCTATTTCTGTGTTTCATCAACACTCTGATAGTCCACAGATTACAGAATGCCACCATATGTGCATCGGAAGCTACTACTGGTATTCCAGGGAACGATCAAAGCGTAGACTGTTTGGGACATTACTCCCGTGGAGGAAAGTGCGCGTGGTGATTGTTGTATTCAAGGCCGATTCAATTTCTGTGTTTCATCAACACTCTGATAGTCCACAGATTACAGAATGCCACCAGTTGTGCATCGGAAACCACTACTGGTCCTCCAGGGAACGATCAAGGCGTAGACTGTTTGAGACATTACTCCCATGGAGGAAAGTGCGGATGGTGACTGTTGTACTCAATCCCGAAGCAATTTCTGTGTTTCATCGACATTTTGAAGGTCCACAGATTGCAGAATGCCACCAGTTGTGCATCGGAAACCACTACTGGTCTTCCAGGGAACGATCAAAGCGTAGACTGTTTGAGACATTACTCCCATGGAGGAAAATGCGGATGGTGACTGTTGAATTCAATCCCGATGCAATTTCTGTGTTTCATGAACACTCTGATAGTCCACAAATTACAGAGTGCCACCAGATGTACATCGGGAACTACTACTGGTCTTCCAGGGAATGATCAAAGCGGAGTCTCATTCAGACGTTACTACCATGGAGGAAAGTGCGGATGGTGACTGTTGTATTCAATCCCGATGAAATTTCTGTATTTCATCAACACTCTGATAGTCCACAGATTACAGAATGCCACAAGATGTGCATCGGAAACTACTACTGGTCTTCCAGGGAACGATCAAAGCGTAGACTGTTTGAGACATTACTCCCATGGAGGAAAGTGCGGATGGTGACTGTTGTATTCAATCTCGATGCAATTTCTATGTTACATCAACACTCTGATAGTCCGCAGATTACAGATAGCCTCCAGATGTGCATCGGAAACTACTACTGGTCTTCCAGGGTACGACCAAAGCGTACACTGTTTAAGACATTACTCCCATGGAGGAAATTGCGCATGGTGACTGTTGTATTGAAACCCGATGCAATTTATGTGTTTCATCAACACTTTGAAGGTCCACAGATTACAGAATGCCTCCAGATGTGCATCGGAAAGTACTACTGGTCTTCCAGAGAACGATCAAAGCGTAGACTGTTTGAGACATTACTCCCATGGAGGAAAGTGCGCATGGTGACTGTTGTATTCAATCCCGATGCTATATCTGTGTTTCATCAACACTCTGATAGTCCACAAATTACAGAATGCCACCAGATGTACATCGGCAACTACTACTGGTATTCCAGGGAACGATCAAATCTTAGACTGTTTGAGACGTTACTCCCGTGGAGGAAAGTGAGCATGGTGACTGTTGTATTCAATCCCGATGCTATTTCTGTGTTTGATCAACACTCTGATAGTCCTCAGATTACAGAATGCCACCATATGTGCATCGGAAACTACTACTGGTATTCCAGGGAACGATCAAAGCGTAGACTGTTTGGGACATTACTCCCGTGGAGGAAAGTGCGCGTGGTGATTGTTGTATTCAAGGCCGATTCAATTTCTGTGTTTCATCAACACTCTGATAGTCCACAGATTACAGAATGCCTCCAGTAGTGCATCGCAAACCACTACTGGTCCTCCAGGGAACGATCAAGGCGTAGACTGTTTGAGACATTACTCCCATGGAGGAAAGTGCGGATGGTGACTGTTGTACTCTATCCCGAAGCAATTTCTGTGTTTCATCAACATTTTGAAGGTCTACAGATTGCAGAATGCCACCAGTTGTGCATCGGAAACCACTACTGGTCTACCAGGGAACGATCAAAGCGTAGACTGTTTGAGACATTACTCCCATGGAGGAAAATGCGGATGGTGACTGTTGGATTCAATCCCGATGCAATTTCTGTGTTTCATGAACACTCTGTTAGTCCACAAATTACAGAGTGCCACCAGATGTACATCGGGAACTACTACTGGTCTTCCAGGGATGATCAAAGCGGAGACTCTTTCAGACGCTACTACCATGTAGGAAAGTGCGGATGGTGACTGTTGTATTCAATCCCGATGAAATTTCTGTGTTTCATCAACACTCTGATAGTCCACAGATTACAGAATGCCACAAGATGTGCATCGGAAACTACTACTGGTCTTCCAGGGAACGATCAAAGCGTAGACTGTTTGAGACATTACTCCCATGGAGGAAAGTGCGGATGGTGACTGTTGTATTCAATCTCGATGCAATTTCTATGTTACATCAACACTCTGATAGTCCGCAGATTACAGATAGCCTCCAGATGTGCATCGGAAACTACTACTGGTCTTCCAGGGTACGATCAAAGCGTACACTGTTTAAGACATTACTCCCATGGAGGAAATTGCGCATGGTGACTGTTGTATTGAAACCCGATGCAATTTATGTGTTTCATCAACACTTTGAAGGTCCACAGATTACAGAATGCCTCCAGATGTGCATCGGAAAGTACTACTGGTCTTCCAGAGAACGATCAAAGCGTAGACTGTTTGAGACATTACTCCCATGGAAAAAAGTGCGCATGGTGACTGTTGTATTCAATCCCGATGCTATATCTGTGTTTCATCATCACTCTGATAGTCCACAAATTACAGAATGCCACCAGATGTACATCGGCAACTACTACTGGTATTCCAGGGAACGATCAAATCTTAGACTGTTTGAGACGTTACTCCCGTGGAGGAAAGTGAGCATGGTGACTGTTGTATTCAATCCCGATGCTATTTCTGTGTTTGATCAACACTCTGATAGTCCTCAGATTACAGAATGCCACCATATGTGCATCGGAAACTACTACTGGTATTCCAGGGAACGATCAAAGCGTAGACTGTTTGGGACATTACTCCCGTGGAGGAAAGTGCGCGTGGTGATTGTTGTATTCAAGGCCGATTCAATTTCTGTGTTTCATCAACACTCTGATAGTCCACAGATTACAGAATGCCTCCAGTAGTGCATCGCAAACCACTACTGGTCCTCCAGGGAACGATCAAGGCGTAGACTGTTTGAGACATTACTCCCATGGAGGAAAGTGCGGATGGTGACTGTTGTACTCTATCCCGAAGCAATTTCTGTGTTTCATCAACATTTTGAAGGTCTACAGATTGCAGAATGCCACCAGTTGTGCATCGGAAACCACTACTGGTCTACCAGGGAACGATCAAAGCGTAGACTGTTTGAGACATTACTCCCATGGAGGAAAATGCGGATGGTGACTGTTGGATTCAATCCCGATGCAATTTCTGTGTTTCATGAACACTCTGTTAGTCCACAAATTACAGAGTGCCACCAGATGTACATCGGGAACTACTACTGGTCTTCCAGGGATGATCAAAGCGGAGACTCTTTCAGACGCTACTACCATGTAGGAAAGTGCGGATGGTGACTGTTGTATTCAATCCCGATGAAATTTCTGTGTTTCATCAACACTCTGATAGTCCACAGATTACAGAATGCCACCAGATGTGCATCGGAAACTACTACTGGTCTTCCAGGAACGATCAAAGCGTAGACTGTTTGAGACATTACTCCCATGGAGGAAAGTGCGCATGGTGACTGTTGTATTCAATCCCGATGCAATTTCTGTGTTTCATGAACACTCTGATAGTCCACAAATTACAGAATGCCACCAGATGTACATCGGCAACTACTACTGGTATTCCAGGGAACGATCAAATCTTAGACTGTTTGAGACGTTACTCCCGTGGAGGAAAGTGAGCATGGTGACTGTTGTATTCAATCCCGATGCTATTTCTGTGTTTCATCAACACTCTGATAGTCCACAGATTACAGAATGCCACCATATGTGCATCGGAAACTACTACTGGTATTCCAGGGAACGATCAAAGCGTAGACTGTTTGGGACATTACTCCCGTGGAGGAAAGTGCGCGTGGTGATTGTTGTATTCAAGGCCGATTCAATTTCTGTGTTTCATCAACACTCTGATAGTCCACAGATTACAGAATGCCACCAGTTGTGCATCGGAAACCACTACTGGTCCTCCAGGGAACGATCAAGTCGTAGACTGTTTGAGACATTACTCCCATGGAGGAAAGTGCGGATGGTGACTGTTGTACTCAATCCCGAAGCAATTTCTGTGTTTCATCGACATTTTGAAGGTCCACAGATTGCAGAATGCCACCAGTTGTGCATCGGAAACCACTACTGGTCTTCCAGGGAACGATCAAAGCGTAGACTGTTTGAGACATTACTCCCATGGAGGAAAATGCGGATGGTGACTGTTGGATTCAATCCCGATGCAATTTCTGTGTTTCATGAACACTCTGATAGTCCACAAATTACAGAGTGCCACCAGATGTACATCGGGAACTACTACTGGTCTTCCAGGGAATGATCAAAGCGGAGTCTCTTTCAGACGTTACTACCATGGAGGAAAGTACGGATGGTGACTGTTGTATTCAATCCCGATGAAATTTCTGTGTTTCATCAACACTCTGATAGTCCACAGATTACAGAATGCCACCACATGTGCATCGGAAACTACTACTGGTCTTCCAGGGTACGATCAAAGCGTAGACTGTTTGAGACATTACTCCCATGGAGGAAAGTGCGCATGGTGACTGTTGTATTCAATCCCGATGCTATATCTGTGTTTCATCAACACTCTGATAGTCCACAAATTACAGAATGCCACCAGATGTACATCGGCAACTACTACTGGTATTCCAGGGAACGATCAAATCTTAGACTGTTTGAGACGTTACTCCCGTGGAGGAAAGTGAGCATGGTGACTGTTGTATTCAATCCCGATGCTATTTCTGTGTTTCATCAACACTCTGATAGTCCACAGATTACAGAATGCCACCATATGTGCATCGGAAACTACTACTGGTATTCCAGGGAACGATCAAAGCGTAGACTGTTTGGGACATTACTCCCGTGGAGGAAAGTGCGCGTGGTGATTGTTGTATTCAAGGCCGATTCAATTTCTGTGTTTCATCAACACTCTGATAGTCCACAGATTACAAAATGCCACCAGTTGTGCATCGGAAACCACTACTGGTCCTCCAGGGAACGATCAAGGCGTAGACTGTTTGAGACATTACTCCCATGGAGGAAAGTGCGGATGGTGAGTGTTGTATTGAAACCCGATGCAATTTCTGTGTTTCATCAACACTTTGAAGGTCCACAGATTACAGAATGCCTCCAGATGTGCATCGGAAAGTACTACTGGTCTTCCAGGGAACGATCAAAGCGTAGACTGTTTGAGACATTACTCCCATGGGGGAAAGTGTGGATGGTGATTGTTGTATTCAATCCCGATGCTATTTCTGTGTTTCGTCAACACTATGATAGTCCACAGATTAAAGAATGCCAACAGATGTGCATCGGAAACTACTACTGGTATTCCAGGGAACGATCAAAGCGTAGACCTTTTGAGACATAACTCCCGTGGAGGAAAGTGCGCGTGGTGGTTGTTGTATTCAATGCCGATTCAATTTCTGTGTTTCATCAACACTCTGATAGTCCACAGATTACAGAATGCCTCCAGTTGTGCATCGGAAACCACTACTGGTCCTCCAGGGAACGATCAAGGCGTAGACTGTTTGAGACATTACTCCCATGGAGGAAAGTGCGGATGGTGACTGTTGTACTCAATCCCGAAGCAATTTCTGTGTTTCATCAACATTTTGAAGGTCTACAGATAGCAGAATGCCACCAGTTGTGCATCGGAAACCACTACTGGTCTTCCAGGGAACGATCAAAGCGTAGACTGTGTGAGACATTACTCCCATGGAGGAAAATGCGGATGGTGACTGTTGGATTCAATCCCGATGCAATTTCTGTGTTTCATGAACACTCTGATAGTCCACAAATTACAGAGTGCCACCAGATGTACATCGGGAACTACTACTGGTCTTCCAGGGAATGATCAAAGCGGAGACTCTTTCAGACGTTACTACCATGGAGGAAAGTGCGGATGGTGACTGTTGTATTCAATCCCGATGAAATTTCTGTGTTTCATCAACACTCTGATAGTCCACAGATTACAGAATGCCACCAGATGTGCATCGGATACTACTACTGGTCTTCCAGGGAACGATCAAAGCGTAGACTGTTTGAGACATTACTCCCATGGAGGAAAGTGCGCATGGTGACTGTTGTATTCAATCCCGAAGCTATTTCTGTGTTTCATCTACGCTCTGATAGTCCACAGATTACAGAATGCCTCCAGATGTCCATCGGATACTACTACTGGTCTTCCAGGGAACGATCAAATTGTAGACTGTTACAGACATTACTCCTAAGTAGGAAAGTGCGGATTGTGACTGTTGTATTCACTCCCGATGCAATTTCTTGTTTCAAAACACTTTGAAAGTCCTCAGATTACAGAATGCCTCCAGATGTGCATCGGAAAGTACTACTGGTCTTCCAGGGAACGATCAAAGCGTAGACTGTTTGAGACATTACTAACATGAAGGAAAGTGCGCAAGATGACTGTTGTATGCAATCCCGATGCAAATTCTGTGTTTCATCAACATTTTGAAGGTCCACAGATTGCAGAATGCCACCAGTTGTGCATCGGAAACCACTACTGGTCTTCCAGGGAACGATCAAAGCGTAGACTGTTTGAGACATTACTCCCATGGAGGAAAATGCGGATGGTGACTGTTGTATTCAATCCCGATGCTATTTCTGTGTTTCATCAACACTCTGATAGTTAACAAATTACAGGATGCCACCAGATGTACATCGGCAACTACTACTGGTATTCCAGGGAACGATCAAATCTTAGACTGTTTGAGACATTACTCCGATGGAGAAAGTGCGGAAGGTGACTGTTGTATTCAATCCCGATGCAATTTCTGTGTTTCATCAACACTCTGATAGTCCACAGATTACAGAATGCCACCAGATGTGCATCGGAAACTACTACTGGTCTTCCAGGGAACGAGGAAAGCGTAGACTGTTTGAAACATTACTCCCATGGAGGAAAGTGTGCATGGTGACAGTTGTATTCAATCCCGACGCTATTTCTGTGTTTCATCAACACTCTGATAGTCCACAGATTACAGAAAGCCACCAGATGTGCATCGGAAACTAGTACTGGTATTCCAGGGAACGATCAAAGCGTAGACTGTTTGAGACATTACTCCCGTGGAGGAAAGTGCGCATGGTGATTGTTGTATTCAATGCCGATTCAATATCTGTGTTTCATCAACACTCTGATAGTCCACAGATTACAGAATGCCACCAGTTGTGCATCGGAAACCACTACTGCTCTTCCAGGGAACGATCAAAGCGTAGACTGTTTGAGACATTACTCCCATGGAGGAAAGTGCGCATGGTGATTGTTGTATTCAATACCGATTCAATTTCTGTGTTTCATCAACTCTCTAATAGTCCACAGATTACAGAATGCCTCCAGATGTGTATCGAAAACTACTACTGGTCTCCCAGGGAACTTTCAAATTTTAGACTGTTTCAGACATTACTCTCATGTAGGAAAGTGCGGATTGTGACTGTTGTATTCACTCCCGATGCAATTTCTGTGTTTCATCATCACTTTGAAGGTCCACAGATTACAGAATGCCTCCAGATTTTCATCGGAAACTACTACTTGTCTTCCAGAGAACGATCAAAGCGTCGACTGTTTGAGACATTACTCCTAAGTAGGAAAGTGCGGATTGTGACTGTTGTATTCACTCCCGAGGCAATTTCTGTGTTTCATCAACACTTTGAAGGTCCACAGATTACAGAATGCCTCCAGAAGTGTATCGGAAACTACTATTGGTCTTCCAGGGAACGATCAAAGCGTTGACGGTTTGAGACATTACTCCCATGGAGGAAAGTGCGGATGGTGACTGTTGTATTCAATCCAGATGCAATTTCTGTGTTTCATCAACATTTTGAAGGTCCACAGATTGCAGAATGCCACCAATTGTGCATCGGAAACCACTACTGGTCTTCCAGGGAACGATCAAAGCGTAGACGGTTTGAGACATTACTCCCATGGAGGAAAGTGCGCATGGTGACTGTTGTATTCAATCCCGATGCTATTTCTGTGTTTCATCTACGCTCTGATAGTCCACAGATTACAGAATGCCTCCAGATGTCCATCGGATACTACTACTGGTCTTCCAGGGA
Source organism: Schistocerca gregaria (assembly GCF_023897955.1). NCBI lineage: Eukaryota > Metazoa > Arthropoda > Insecta > Orthoptera > Acrididae > Schistocerca > Schistocerca gregaria. The sequence continues at coordinate 47,190,667 of NC_064928.1, read as the reverse complement.
ACGATCAAATTGTAGACTGTTACAGACATTACTCCTAAGTAGGAAAGTGCGGATTGTGACTGTTGTATTCACTCCCGATGCAATTTCTTGTTTCAAAACACTTTGAAAGTCCTCAGATTACAGAATGCCTCCAGATGTGTATCGGAAACTACTATTGGTCTTCCAGGGAACGATCAAAGCGTAGACTGTTTGAGACATTACTCCCATGGAGGAAAGTGCGGATGGTGACTGTTGTATTCAATCTCGATGCAATATCTATGTTACATCAACACTCTGATAGTCCACAGATTACAGATAGCCTCCAGATGTGCATCGGAAACTACTACTGGTCTTCCAGGGAACGATCAAAGCGTACACTGTTTGAGACATTACTCCCATGGAGGAAATTGCGCATGGTGACTGTTGTATTGAAACCCGATGCAATTTCTGTGTTTCATCAACACTTTGAAGGTCCACAGATTACAGAATGCCTCCAGATGTGCATCGGAAAGTACTACTGGTCTTCCAGGGAACGATCAAAGCGTAGACTGTTTGAGACATTACTAACATGAAGGAAAGTGCGCAAGATGACTGTTGTATGCAATCCCGATGCAAATTCTGTGTTTCATCAACATTTTGAAGGTCCACAGATTGCAGAATGCCACCAGTTGTGCATCGGAAACCACTACTGGTCTTCCAGGGAACGATCAAAGCGTAGACTGTTTGAGACATTACTCCCATGGAGGAAAATGCGGATGGTGACTGTTGTATTCAATCCCGATGCTATTTCTGTGTTTCATCAACACTCTGATAGTTAACAAATTACAGGATGCCACCAGATGTACATCGGCAACTACTACTGGTATTCCAGGGAACGATCAAATCTTAGACTGTTTGAGACATTACTCCGATGGAGAAAGTGCGGAAGGTGACTGTTGTATTCAATCCCGATGCAATTTCTGTGTTTCATCAACACTCTGATAGTCCACAGATTACAGAATGCCACCAGATGTGCATCGGAAACTACTACTGGTCTTCCAGGGAACGAGGAAAGCGTAGACTGTTTGAGACATTACTCCCATGGAGGAAAGTGTGCATGGTGACAGTTGTATTCAATCCCGACGCTATTTCTGTGTTTCATCAACACTCTGATAGTCCACAGATTACAGAAAGCCACCAGATGTGCATCGGAAACTAGTACTGGTATTCCAGGGAACGATCAAAGCGTAGACTGTTTGAGACATTACTCCCGTGGAGGAAAGTGCGCATGGTGATTGTTGTATTCAATGCCGATTCAATATCTGTGTTTCATCAACACTCTGATAGTCCACAGATTACAGAATGCCACCAGTTGTGCATCGGAAACCACTACTGCTCTTCCAGGGAACGATCAAAGCGTAGACTGTTTGAGACATTACTCCCATGGAGGAAAGTGCGCATGGTGATTGTTGTATTCAATACCGATTCAATTTCTGTGTTTCATCAACTCTCTAATAGTCCGCAGATTACAGAATGCCTCCAGATGTGTATCGAAAACTACTACTGGTCTCCCAGGGAACTTTCAAATTTTAGACTGTTTCAGACATTACTCTCATGTAGGAAAGTGCGGATTGTGACTGTTGTATTCACTCCCGATGCAATTTCTGTGTTTCATCATCACTTTGAAGGTCCACAGATTACAGAATGCCTCCAGATTTTCATCGGAAACTACTACTTGTCTTCCAGAGAACGATCAAAGCGTCGACTGTTTGAGACATTACTCCTAAGTAGGAAAGTGCGGATTGTGACTGTTGTATTCACTCCCGAGGCAATTTCTGTGTTTCATCAACACTTTGAAGGTCCACAGATTACAAAATGCCTCCAGATGTGTATCGGAAACTACTATTGGTCTTCCAGGGAACGATCAAAGCGTTGACGGTTTGAGACATTACTCCCATGGAGGAAAGTGCGGATGGTGACTGTTGTATTCAATCCAGATGCAATTTCTGTGTTTCATCAACATTTTGAAGGTCCACAGATTGCAGAATGCCACCAATTGTGCATCGGAAACCACTACTGGTCTTCCAGGGAACGATCAAAGCGTAGACGGTTTGAGACATTACTCCCATGGAGGAAAATGCGGATGGTGACTGTTGGATTCAACCCCGATGCAATTTCTTTGTTTCATCAACACTCTGATAGTCCACAAATTACAGAATGCCACCAGATGTACATCGGGAAGTACTACTGGTCTTCCAGGGAACGATCAAAGCGGAGACTCTTTCAGACGTTACTACCATGTAGGAAAGTGCGGATGGTGACTGTTGTATTCGATCCCGATGCAATTTCTATGTTTCATCAACACTCTGATAGTCCCCAAATTACAGAATGCCAGCAGATGTACATCGGGAACTACTACTGGTATTCCAGGGAACGATCAAATCTTAGACTGTTTGAGACGTTACTCTCGTGGAGGAAAGTGCGCGTCGTGACATTTGTATTCAATCCCGATGCATTTTCTGTGTTTCATCAACACTCTGATAGTCCACAGATTACAGAATGCCACCAGTTGTGCATCGGAAGCCACTACTGGTCTTCCAGGGAACGATCAAATCGTAGACCGTTTGAGACATAACTCCCATGGAGGAAAGTGCGCATTGTGACTGTTGTATTCAATCCCGATGCTATTTCTGTGTTTCATCAACACTCTGATAGTCCACAGCTTACAGAATGAAACCAGATGTGCATCGGAAACTACTACAGGTCTTCCAGGGAACGATAAAATCGTGGACTGTTTCAGACATTACTCCCACGGAGGAAAGTGAGGGTGGTGACTGTTGTATTCAATCCCGATGCAATATCTGTGTTTCATCAACACTCTGATAGTTCATTAATTACTGAATGCCACCAGATGTACATCGGGAACTACTACTGGTCTTCCAGGGAACGATCAAAGCCTAGACTGTTTGAGACATTACTCCCGTTAATGAAAGTGCTCATGGTGACTGTTGTATTCAATCCGATGCAATTTCTGTGTTTCATCAACACTCTGATAGTCCACAGATTACAGAATGCCACCAGATGTGCATCGGAAACTACTACTGGTCTTTCTTGGAACGATCAAAGCGTAGACTGTTTGAGACATTACTCCCATGGAGGTAAGTGCGCATGGTGACTGTTGTATTCAATCCCGATGCAATTTCTGTGTTTCATCAACATTTTGAAGGTCCACAGATTACAGAATGCCACCAGTTGTGCATCGGAAACTACTGCTGGTCTTCCAGGGAACGATCAAAGCGTAGACTGTTTGAGACATTACTCCCATCGAGGAAAGTTCGGATGGTGACGTTTGTATTCAATCCCGATGCAATTTCTGTGTTTCATCAACACACTGATAGTCCACAAATTACAGAATGAAACCAGATGTACATCGGGAACTACTACTGGTCTTCCAGTTAACGATCAAATCGTAGACTGTTTCAGACGTTACTACCATGGAGGAAAGTGCGGATGGTGACTGTTGTATGCAATCCCGATGAAATTTCTGTGTTTCATCAACACTCTGATAGTAATCAGTTTACAGAATGCAACCAGATGTGCATCGGAAACTACTACTCGACTTCCAGGGAACTATCAAAGTGTAGACCGTTAGAGACTTTACTCCCATGGAGGAAAGTGTGCATGGTGACTGTTGTATTCAATCCCGATGCAATTTCGGTGTTTCATCAACACTCTGATAGTCTACAGATTACAGAATGCCGTCAGATGTGCATCGGAAACTACTACTGGTCTTCCAGTGAACGATCAAAACGTAGACTGTTTGAGACATTACTCCCGTGGAGGAAAGTGCGCATGGTGACTGTTGTATTCAATCCCGATGCAATTTCTGATTTTCATCAACACTCTGAAAGTCCACAGATTACATATTGCCTCCAGATGTGCATCGGAAACTACTACTGGTCTTCCAGCTAACGATCAAAGCGTGGACTGTTTGAGACATACATCCCGTGGAGGAAAGTGCGCATGGTGACTGTTGTATCCAATCCCGATTCAATTTCTGTGTTTCATCAACACTCTGCTGGTCCACAGACTACAGAATGCCACCAGACGTGCATCGGAAACTACTACTGGACTTCCAGGGAACGATGAAAGCGTAGACCGTTAGAGACATTACTCATATGGAGGAAAGAGCGCATGGTGACTGTTGTATTCAATCCCGATGCAATTTCTGTGTTTCATCAACACTCTGATAGTCCACAGATTACAGAATGTCTCCAGATGTGCTTCAAAAACTACCACTGGTCTTCCAGGAACGATCAAAGCGTAGACTGTTTGCGACATTACTCCAATGGAGGAAAGTGCGCATGGTGACTGTTTTATTCAATCCCGATGCAATTCCTGATTTTCGTCAACACTCTGATAGTCCACAGATTACAGATTGCCTTCAGATTTGCATCGGAAACTACTACTGGTCTTCCTGGGAACGATCAAAGCGTAGACCGTTAGAGACATTACTCCCTTTGAGGAAAGTGCGGATGGTGACTGTTGTATTCACTCCCGACGCAATTTCTCTTTTCATCAACATTTTGAAGGTCCACAGATTACAGAATGCCCCCAGATGTGCATCGGAAACTACTACTGGTCTTCCACGGAACGATCAAAGCGTAGACTGTTTGAGACATTACTCCCATGGAGGAAAGTGCGCATGGTGGCTGTTGTATTCAATCCCGATGCAATTCCTGATTTTCATCAACACACTGATAGTCCACAGATTACAGATTGCCTCCAGATGTGCATCGGAAACTACTACTGGTCTTCCTGGGAACGATCGAAGCGTAGACTGTTTCAGACATTACTCCCATGGAGGAAAGTGCGGATGTTGACTGTTGTATTCACTCCCGATGCAATTTCTGTGTTTCATCAACATTTTGAAGGTCCACAGATTACAGAATGCCTCCAGATGTGCATCGGAAACTACTACTGGTCTTCCAGGGGACGATCAAACCGTAGACTGTTTCAGACATTACTCCCATGGAGGAAAGTGCGGATGGTGACTGTTGTATTCACTCACGACGCAATTTCTGAGTTTCATCAACATTTTGAAGGTCCACAGATTACAGAATGCCTCCAGATGTGCATCGGAAACTACTACTGGTCTTCCAGGGAACGATGAAAGCGTAGACTGTTTGAGACATTACTCCCGTGGAGAAAAGTGCACATGGTGACTGTTGTATTCAAACCCGATGCAACTTCTGTGTTTCATCAACACTCTTATAGTCCACAGATTACAGAATACCACCAGATGTGCATCGGAAACTACTACTGGTCTTCCAGGGAACGATCAAACTGTAGACTGTTTGAGACATTATTCCCGTGGAATAAAGTGCGCATGGTGACTGTTGCATTCAATTCCGATGCAATTTCTGTGTTTCATCAACACTCTGATAGTCCACAGATTACAGAATGCCTCCAGATATGCATCGCAAACTACCACTGGTCTTCCAGGGAACGATCAAAGCGTAGACAGTTTGAGACATTACTCCCATGGAGGGAAGTGCGCATGGTGACTGTTGTATTCAATCCCGATGCAATTTCTGATTTTCATCAACACTCTGAAAGTCCACAGATTACATATTGCCTCCAGATGTGCATCGGAAACTACAACTGGTCTTCCAGGGCACGATCAAAGCGTGGACTGTTTGAGACATACCTCCCGTGGAGGAAAGTGCGCATGGTGACTGTTGTAATTAATCCCGATTCAAATTCTGTGTTTCATCAACACTCTGCTGGTCCACAGATTACAGAATGCCACCAGACGTGCATCGGAAACTACTACTGGACTTCCAGGGAATGATCAAAGCGTAGACCGTTAGAGACATTACTCCATGGAGGAAAGTGCGCATGGTGACTGTTGTATTCAATCCCTATGCAATATATGTGTTTCATCAACACTCTGATGGTCCACAGATTACAGAATGCCTCCAGATGTGCATCGGAAACTACTACTAGTCTTCCAGGGATCGATCAAAGCGTAGACTGTTTCAGACATTACTCCCATGGAGGAAAGTGCGGGTGGTGACTTTTGTTTTCAATCACGATGCAATATCTGTGTTTCATCAACATTTTGAAGGTCCACAGATTACAGAATGCCTCCAGATGAGCATCGGAAACTACTACTGGTCTTACAGGGAACGATCATACCGTAGACTGTTTGAGACATTACTCCCGTGGTGGTAACTGCCCATGGTGACTGTTGTATTCAATCCCGATGCAATATCTGTGTTTCATCAATACTCTGATAGTCCACAGATTACAGAATGCCTCTAGATGTGCATCGGAAACTACTACTGGTCTCCCAATGAACAATAAAGCGTAGACCGTTAGAGACATTACTCCCATGGAGGAAAGTGCGCATGGTGACTGTTGTATTCACTCCCGATGCAAATTCTGTGTTTCATCAACATTTTGAAGGTCCACAGATTACAGAATGCCTCCAGATGTGCAACGGAAGCTACTACTGGTCTTCCAGGAAACGATCAAAGCGTAGACTGTTTCAGACATTACTCCCATGGAGGAATGTGCGGATTGTGACTGTTGTATTCAATCCCGATGCAATTTCTGTGTTTCATCAACATTTTGAAGGTCCACAGATTACAGAATGCCACCAGTTGTGCATCGGAAACTACTGCTGGTCTTCCAGGGAACGATCAAAGCGTAGACTGTTTGAGACATTACTCCCATCGAGGAAAGTTCGGATGGTGACTGTTGTATTCAATCCCGATGCAATTTCTGTGTTTCATCAACACACTGATAGTCCACAAATTACAGAATGAAACCAGATTACATCGGGAACTACTACTGGTCTTCCAGTTAACGATCAAATCGTAGACTGTTTCAGACGTTACTACCATGGAGGAAAGTGCGGATGGTGACTGTTGTATGCAATCCCGATGAAATTTCTGTGTTTCATCAACACTCTGATAGTAATCAGTTTACAGAATGCAACCAGATGTGCATCGGAAACTACTACTGGTCATCCAGGGAACGATCAAAGCGTAGACTGTTTGAGACATTACTCCCGTGGAGGAAAGTGCGCATGGTGACTGTTGTATCCAATCCCGATTCAATTTCTGTGTTTCATCAACACTCTGCTGGTCCACAGACTACAGAATGCCACCAGACGTGCATCGGAAACTACTACTGGACTTTCAGGGAACGATGAAAGCGTAGATCGTTAGAGACATTACTCCCATGGAGGAAAGTGCGCATGGTGACTGTTGTATTCAATCCCGATGCAATTTCTGTGTTTCATCAACACTCTGATAGTCCACAGATTACAGAATGCCACCAGTTGTGCATCGGAAACTACTACTGGTCTTCCAGGGAACGATCAAACTGTTGACTGTTTGAGACATTATTCCCGTGGAATAAAGTGCGCATGGTGACTGTTGCATTCAATTCCGATGCAATTTCTGTGTTTCATCAACACTCTGATAGTCCACAGATTACAGAATGCCTCCAGATATGCATCGCAAACTACCACTGGTCTTCCAGGGAACGATCAAAGCGTAGACTGTTTGCGACATTACTCCAATGGAGGAAAGTGCGCATGGTGACTGTTTTATTCAATCCCGATGCAATTCCTGATTTTCGTCAACACTCTGATAGTCCACAGATTACAGATTGCCTTCAGATTTGCATCGGAAACTACTACTGGTCTTCCTGGGAACGATCAAAGCGTAGACCGTTAGAGACATTACTCCCTTTGAGGAAAGTGCGGATGGTGACTGTTGTATTCACTCCCGATGCAATTTCTCTTTTCATCAACATTTTGAAGGTCCACAGATTACAGAATGCCCCCAGATGTGCATCGGAAACTACTACTGGTCTTCCACGGAACGATCAAAGCGTAGACTGTTTGAGACATTACTCCCATGGAGGAAAGTGCGCATGGTGGCTGTTGTATTCAATCCCGATGCAATTCCTGATTTTCATCAACACTCTGATAGTCCACAGATTACAGATTGCCTCCAGATGTGCATCGGAAACTACAACTGGTCTTCCTGGGAACGATCGAAGCGTAGACTGTTTCAGACATTACTCCCATGGAGGAAAGTGCGGATGTTGACTGTTGTATTCACTCCCGATGCAATTTCTGTGTTTCATCAACATTTTGAAGGTCCACAGATTACAGAATGCCTCCAGATGTGCATCGGAAACTACTACTGGTCTTCCAGGGGACGATCAAACCGTAGACTGTTTCAGACATTACTCCCGTGGAGGAAAGTGCGCATGGTGACTGTTGTATCCAATCCCGATTCAATTTCTGTGTTTCATCAACACTCTGCTGGTCCACAGACTACAGAATGCCACCAGACGTGCATCGGAAACTACTACTGGACTTCCAGGGAACGATGAAAGCGTAGACTGTTTGGGACATTACTCCCGTGGAGGAAAGTGCGCGTGGTGATTGTTGTATTCAAGGCCGATTCAATTTCTGTGTTTCATCAACACTCTGATAGTCCACAGATTACAGAATGCCACCAGTTGTGCATCGGAAACTACTACTGGTCTTCCAGGGAACGATCAAACTGTTGACTGTTTCAGACATTATTCCCGTGGAATAAAGTGCGCATGGTGACTGTTGCATTCAATTCCGATGCAATTTCTGTGTTTCATCAACACTCTGATAGTCCACAGATTACAGAATGCCTCCAGATATGCATCGCAAACTACCACTGGTCTTCCAGGGAACGATCAAAGCGTAGACAGTTTGAGACATTACTCCCATGGAGGGAAGTGCGCATGGTGACTGTTGTATTCAATCCCGATGCAATTTCTGATTTTCATCAACACTCTGAAAGTCCACAGATTACATATTGCCTCCAGATGTGCATCGGAAACTACAACTGGTCTTCCAGGGCACGATCAAAGCGTGGACTGTTTGAGACATACCTCCCGTGGAGGAAAGTGCGCATGGTGACTGTTGTAATTAATCCCGATTCAAATTCTGTGTTTCATCAACACTCTGCTGGTCCACAGATTACAGAATGCCACCAGACGTGCATCGGAAACTACTACTGGACTTCCAGGGAATGATCAAAGCGTAGACCGTTAGAGACATTACTCCATGGAGGAAAGTGCGCATGGTGACTGTTGTATTCAATCCCTATGCAATATATGTGTTTCATCAACACTCTGATGGTCCACAGATTACAGAATGCCTCCAGATGTGCATCGGAAACTACTACTAGCCTTCCAGGGATCGATCAAAGCGTAGACTGTTTCAGACATTACTCCCATGGAGGAAAGTGCGGGTGGTGACTTTTGTTTTCAATCACGATGCAATATCTGTGTTTCATCAACATTTTGAAGGTCCACAGATTACAGAATGCCTCCAGATGAGCATCGGAAACTACTACTGGTCTTACAGGGAACGATCATAGCGTAGACTGTTTGAGACATTACTCCCGTGGTGGTAACTGCCCATGGTGACTGTTGTATTCAATCCCGATGCAATATCTGTGTTTCATCAATACTCTGATAGTCCACAGATTACAGAATGCCTCTAGATGTGCATCGGAAACTACTACTGGTCTTCCAATGAACAATAAAGCGTAGACCGTTAGAGACATTACTCCCATGGAGGAAAGTGCGCATGGTGACTGTTGTATTCACTCCCGATGCAAATTCTGTGTTTCATCAACATTTTGAAGGTCCACAGATTACAGAATGCCTCCAGATGTGCATCGGAAGCTACTACTGGTCTTCCAGGAAACGATCAAAGCGTAGACTGTTTCAGACATTACTCCCATGGAGGAATGTGCGGATGGTGACTGTTGTATTCACTCACGATGCAATTTCTGTGCTTCATCAACATTTTGAAGCTCCACAGATTACAGAAAGCCTCCAGATATGCATCGGAAACTACTACTGGTCTTCCAGGGAACAATCAAAGCGTAGACTGCTTGAGACATTACTCCTGTGGAGCAAAGTGCACATGGTGACTGTTGTATTGAATCCCGATGCAATTTCTGTGTTTCATCAACACTCTGATAGTCCACAGATTACAGAATACCACCAGATGTGCATCGGAAACTACTACTGGTCTTCCAGTGAACGATCAAAACGTAGACTGTTTGAGACATTACTCCCGTGGAGGAAAGTGCGCATGGTGACTGTTGTATTCAATCCCGATGCAATTTCTGATTTTCATCAACACTCTGAAAGTCCACAGATTACATATTGCCTCCAGATGTGCATCGGAAACTACAACTGGTCTTCCAGCTAACGATCAAAGCGTGGACTGTTTGAGACTTACATCCCGTGGAGGAAAGTGCGAATGGTGACTGTTGTATCCAATCCCGATTCAATTTCTGTGTTTCATCAACACTCTGCTGGTCCACAGACTACAGAATGCCACCAGACGTGCATCGGAAACTACTACTGGACTTCCAGGGAACGATGAAATCGTAGACCGTTAGAGACATTACTCATATGGAGGAAAGTGCGCATGGTGACTGCTGTATTCAATCCCGATGCAATTTCTGTGTTTCATCAACACTCTGATAGTCCACAGATTACAGAATGTCTCCAGATGTGCTTCAAAAACTACCACTGGTCTTCCAGGAACGATCAAAGCGTAGACTGTTTGCGACATTACTCCAATGGAGGAAAGTGCGCATGGTGACTGTTTTATTCAATCCCGATGCAATTCCTGATTTTCGTCAACACTCTGATAGTCCACAGATTACAGATTGCCTTCAGATTTGCATCGGAAACTACTACTGGTCTTCCTGGGAACGATCAAAGCGTAGACCGTTAGAGACATTACTCCCTTTGAGAAAAGTGCGGATGGTGACTGTTGTATTCACTCCCGATGCAATTTCTGTTTTCATCAACATTTTGAAGGTCCACAGATTACAGAATGCCCCCAGATGTGCATCGGAAACTACTACTGGTCTTCCACGGAACGATCAAAGCGTAGACTGTTTGAGACATTACTCCCATGGAGGAAACTGCGCATGGTGGCTGTTGTATTCAATCCCGATGCAATTCCTGATTTTCATCAACACTCTAATAGTCCACAGATTACAGATTGCCTCCAGATGTGCATCGGAAACTACTACTGGTCTTCCTGGGAACGATCGAAGCGTAGACTGTTTCAGACATTACTCCCATGGAGGAAAGTGCGGATGTTGACTGTTGTATTCACTCCCGATGCAATTTCTGTGTTTCATCAACATTTTGAAGGTCCACAGATTATAGAATGCCTCCAGATGTGCATCGGAAACTACTACTGGTCTTCCAGGGGACGATCAAACCGTAGACTGTTTCAGACATTACTCCCATGGAGGAAAGTGCGGATGGTGACTGTTGTATTCACTCACGACGCAATTTCTGAGTTTCATCAACATTTTGAAGGTCCACAGATTACAGAATGCCTCCAGATGTGCATCGGAAACTACTACTGGTCTTCCAGGGAACGATGAAAGCGTAGACTGTTTGAGACATTACTCACGTGGAGAAAAGTGCACATGGTGACTGTTGTATTCAAACCCGATGCAATTTCTGTGTTTCATCAACACTCTGATAGTCCACAGATTACAGAATACCACCAGATGTGCATCGGAAACTACTACTGGTCTTCCAGGGAACGATCAAACTGTAGACTGTTTGAGACATTATTCCCGTGGAATAAAGTGCGCATGGTGACTGTTGCATTCAATTCCGATGCAATTTCTGTGTTTCATCAACACTCTGATAGTCCACAGATTACAGAATGCCTCCAGATATGCATCGCAAACTACCGCTGGTCTCCCAGGGAACGATCAAATCGTAGACAGTTTGAGACATTACTCCCATGGAGGGAAGTGCGCATGGTGACTGTTGTATTCAATCCCGATGCAATTTCTGATTTTCATCAACACTCTGAAAGTCCACAGATTACATATTGCCTCCAGATGTGCATCGGAAACTACAACTGGTCTTCCAGGGCACGATCAAAGCGTGGACTGTTTGAGACATACCTCCCGTGGAGGAAAGTGCGCATGGTGACTGTTGTAATTAATCCCGATTCAAATTCTGTGTTTCATCAACACTCTGCTGGTCCACAGATTACAGAATGCCACCAGACGTGCATCGGAAACTACTACTGGACTTCCAGGGAATGATCAAAGCGTAGACCGTTAGAGACATTACTCCATGGAGGAAAGTGCGCATGGTGACTGTTGTATTCAATCCCTATGCAATTTATGTGTTTCATCAACACTCTGCTGGTCCACAGACTACAGAATGCCACCAGACGTGCATCGGAAACTACTACTGGACTTCCAGGGAACGATGAAAGCGTAGACCGTTAGAGACATTACTCATATGGAGGAAAGTGCGCATGGTGACTGTTGTATTCAATCCCGATGCAATTTCTGTGTTTCATCAACACTCTGATAGTCCACAGATTACAGAATGTCTCCAGATGTGCTTCAAAAACTACCACTGGTCTTCCAGGAACGATCAAAGCGTAGACTGTTTGCGACATTACTCCAATGGAGGAAAGTGCGCATGGTGACTGTTTTATTCAATCCCGATGCAATTCCTGATTTTCGTCAACACTCTGATAGTCCACAGATTACAGATTGCCTTCAGATTTGCATCGGAAACTACTACTGGTCTTCCTGGGAACGATCAAAGCGTAGACCGTTAGAGACATTACTCCCTTTGAGGAAAGTGCGGATGGTGACTGTTGTATTCACTCCCGATGCAATTTCTGTTTTCATCAACATTTTGAAGGTCCACAGATTACAGAATGCCCCCAGATGTGCATCGGAAACTACTACTGGTCTTCCACGGAACGATCAAAGCGTAGACTGTTTGAGACATTACTCCCATGGAGGAAACTGCGCATGGTGGCTGTTGTATTCAATCCCGATGCAATTCCTGATTTTCATCAACACTCTGATAGTCCACAGATTACAGATTGCCTCCAGATGTGCATCGGAAACTACTACTGGTCTTCCAGGGAACGATGAAAGCGTAGACTGTTTGAGACATTACTCACGTGGAGAAAAGTGCACATGGTGACTGTTGTATTCAAACCCGATGCAATTTCTGTGTTTCATCAACACTCTGATAGTCCACAGATTACAGAATGCCACCAGATGTGCATCGGAAACTACTACACGTCTTCCAGGGAACGATCAAACAGTAGACTGTTTGAGACATTATTCCCGTGGAATAAAGTGCGCATGGTGACTGTTGCATTCAATTCCGATGCAATTTCTGTGTTTCATCAACACTCTGATAGTCCACAGATTACTGATTGCCTCCAGATATGCATCGCAAACTACCACTGGTCTTACAGGGAACGATCAAAGCGTAGACTGTTTGAGACATTACTCCCGTGGTGGTAACTGCCCATGGTGACTGTTGTATTCAATCCCGATGCAATATCTGTGTTTCATCAATACTCTGATAGTCCACAGATTACAGAATGCCTCTAGATGTGCATCGGAAACTACTACTGGTCTTCCAATGAACAATAAAGCGTAGACCGTTAGAGACATTACTCCCATGGAGGAAAGTGCGCATGGTGACTGTTGTATTCACTCCCGATGCAAATTCTGTGTTTCATCAACATTTTGAAGGTCCACAGATTACAGAATGCCTCCAGATGTGCATCGGAAGCTACTACTGGTCTTCCAGGAAACGATCAAAGCGTAGACTGTTTCAGACATTACTCCCATGGAGGAATGTGCGGATGGTGACTGTTGTATTCACTCACGATGCAATTTCTGTGCTTCATCAACATTTTGAAGCTCCACAGATTACAGAAAGCCTCCAGATATGCATCGGAAACTACTACTGGTCTTCCAGGGAACAATCAAAGCGTAGACTGCTTGAGACATTACTCCTGTGGAGCAAAGTGCACATGGTGACTGTTGTATTGAATCCCGATGCAATTTCTGTGTTTCATCAACACTCTGATAGTCCACAGATTACAGAATACCACCAGATGTGCATCGGATACTACTACTGGTCTTCCAGGGAACGATCAAAGCGTAGACGGTTTGAGACATTACTCCCGTGGAGGAAAGTGCGCATGGTGACTCTTGTATTCAATCCCGATGCAATTTCTGTGTTTCATCAACACTCTGACAGTCCACAGATTACAGAATGCCACCAAACGTGCATCGGAAACTACTACTCGACTTCCAGGGAACGATCAAAGCGTAGACCGTTAGAGACTTTACTCCCATGGATAAAAGTGCGCATGGTGACTCTTGTATTCAATCCCGATGCAATTTCTGTGTTTCATCAACACTCTGATAGTCCACAGATTACAGAATGCCATCAGATGTGCATCGGAAACTACTACTGGTCTTCCAGGGAACGATCAAAGCGTAGACTGTTTGAGACATTACTCCCGTGGAGGAAACTGCGCATGGTGACTGTTGTATTCAATCCCGATGCAATTTCTGATTTTCATCAACACTCTGAACGTCCACAGATTACATATTGCCTCCAGATGTGCATCGGAAACTACTACTGGTCTTACAGGGAACGATCAAAGCGTGGACTGTTTGAGACATACCTCCCGTGGAGGAAAGTGCGCATGGTGACTGTTGTATTCAATCCCGATTCAATTTCTGTGTTTCATCAACTCTCTGCTGGTCCACAGATTACAGAATGCCATCAGACGTGCTTCGGAAACTACCACTGGACTTCCAGGGAACGATCAAGCGTAGACCGTTAGAGACATTACTCCATGGAGGAAAGTGCGCATGGTGACTGTTGTATTCAATCCCGATGCAATTTCTGTGTTTCATCAACACTCTGATGGTCCACAGACTACAGAATGCCACCAGACATGCATCGGAAACTACTACTGGTCTTCCTGGGAACGATCAAAGCGTAGACTGTTTCAGACACTACTCCCATGGAGGAAAGTGCTGATGGTGACTGTTGTATTCACTCCCGATGCAATTTCTATGTTTCATCAACATGTTGAAGGTCCACAGATTACAGAATGCCTCCAGATGTGCATCGGAAACTACTACTGGTCTTCCAGGGAACGATCAAAGCGTAGACTGTTGGAGACATTACTCCCGTGGAGGTAACTGCGCATGGTGACTGTTGTATTCAATCTCGATGCAATTTCTGTGTGTCATCAACACTCTGATAGTCCACAGATTCCAGAATGCCACCAGACGTGCATCGGAAACTACTACTCGTCTTCCAGCGAACGATCAAAACGTAGACTGTTTGAGACATTACTAACATGAAGGAAAGTGCGCATTGTGACTGTTGTATTAAATCCAGATGCAATATCTGTGTTTCATCAACACTCTGATAGTCCACAGATTACAGAATGCCTCCAGATGTGCATCTGAAACTACGACTGGTCTTCCAGGGAACGATCAAAACGTAGACTGTTTGAGACATTACTCCCGTGGAGGAAAGTGCGAATGGTGACTGTTGTATTCAATCCCGATGCAATTTCTGATTTTCATCAACACTCTGAAAGTCCACAGATTACATATTGCCTGCAGATGTGCATCGGAAACTACTACTGGTCTTCCAGGGAACGATCAAAGCGTGGACTGTTTGAGACATACATCCAGTGGAGGAAAGTGCGCATGGTGACTGTTGTATCGAATCCCGATTCAATTTCTGTGTTTCATCAACACTCTGCTGGTCCACAGACTACAGAATGCCACCAGACGTGCATAGGAAACTACTACTGGACTTCCAGGGAACGATGAAAGCGTAGACCGTTAGAGACATTACTCCCATGGAGGAAAGTGCGCATGGTGACTGTTGTATTCAATCCCGATGCAATTTCTGTGTTTCATCAACACTCTGATAGTCCGCAGATTACAGAATGTCTCCAGATGTGCTTCAAAAACTACCACTGGTCTTCCAGGGAACGATCAAAGCGTAGACTGTTTGCGACATTACTCCAATGGAGGAAAGTGCGCATGGTGACTGTTTTATTCAATCCCGATGCAATTCCTGATTTTCATCAACACTCTGATAGTCCACAGATTACAGATTGCCTTCAGATTTGCATCGGAAACTACTACTGGTCTTCCTGGGAACGATCAAAGCGTAGACGGTTAGAGACATTACTCCCATTGAGTAAAGTGCGGATGGTGACTGTTGTATTCACTCCCGATGCAATTTCTGTGTTTCATCAACATTTTGAAGGTCCACAGATTACAGAATGCCTCCAGATGTGTATCGGAAGCAACTACTGCTCTTCCAGGGAACGATCAAAGCGTAGACTGTTTCAGACATTACTCCCATGGAGGAAAGTGCGCATGGTGACTGTTGTATTCACTCACGATGCAATTTCTGTCTTTCATCAACGTTTTGAAGCTCCACAGATTACAGAATGCATCCAGATGTGCATCGGAAGCTACTACTGGTATTCCAGGGAACGATCAAAGCGTAGACTGTTTCAGACTTTACTCCCGTGGAGGAAAGTGCGGATGGTGACTGTTGTAATCACTCCCGATGCAATTTCTGTGTCTCATCAACATTTTGAAGGTCCACAGATTACAGAATACCACCAGATGTGCATCGGAAACTACTACTGGTCTACCAGGGAACCATCAAAGCGTAGATTGTTTGAGACATTACTCCCGGGGAGGAAAGTGCGCATGGTGACTGTTGTATTCAATCTCGATGCAATTTCTGTGTGTCATCAACACTCTGATAGTCCACAGATTCCAGAATGCCACCAGACGTGCATCGGAAACTACTGCTCGACTTCCAGGGAACGATCAAAGCGTAGATCGTTAGAGACTTTACTCCCATAGAGGAATGTGCGCATGGTGACTGTTGTATTCAATCCCGATGCAATTTCTGTGTTTCATCAACACTCTGATAGTCCACAGATTACAGAATGCCATCAGATGTGCATCGGAAACTACTACTGGTTTTCCAGGGAACGATCAAAACGTAGACTGTTTGAGACATTACTCCCGTGGAGGAAAGTGCGCATGGTGACTGTTGTATTCAATCCCGATGCAATTTCTGATTTTCATCAACACTCTGAAAGTCCACAGATTACATATTGCCTCGAGATGTGCATCGGAAACTACTACTGGTCTTCCAGGGAACGATCAAAGCGTGGACTGTTTGAGACATACATCCCGTGGAGGAAAGTGCACATGGTGACACTTGTATTCAAGCCCGATTCAATTTCTGTGTTTCATCATTACTCTGCAGGTCCACAGACTACAGAATGCCACCAGACGTGCAGCGGAAACTACTACTGGACTTCCAGGGAACGATCAAAGCGTAGACCGTTAGAGACAATTCTCCCATGGAGGAAAGTGCGCATGGTGACTGTTGTATTCAATCCCGATGCAATTTCTGATTTTCATCAACACTCTGAACGTCCACAGATTACTTATTGCATACAGATGTGCATCGGAAACTACTACTGGTCTTACAGGGTACGACCAAAGCGTGGACTGTTTGAGACATACCTCCCGTGGAGGAAAGTGCGCATGGTGACTGTTGTATTCAATCCCAATTCAATATCTGTGTTTCATCAACACTCTGCTGGTCCACAGATTACAGAATGCCACCAGACGTGCATCGGAAACTACTACTGAACTTCCAGGGAACGATCAAAGCGTAGACCGTTAGAGACATTACTCCATGGAGGAAAGTGCGCATGGTGACTGTTGTATTCAATCCCGATGCAATTTCTGTGATTCATCAACACTCGGATGGTCCACAGATTACAGAATGCCACCAGACATGCATCGGAAACTACTACTGGTTTTCCTGGGAACGATCAAAGCGTAGACTGTTTGAGACATTACTCCCATGGAGGAAAGTGCTGATGGTGACTGTTGTATTCACTCCCGATGCAATTTCTGTGTTTCATCAACATTTTGAAGGTCCACAGATTACAGAATGCCTCCAGATGTGCTTCGGAAACTGCTACTGGTCTTCCAGGGAACGATCAAAGCGTAGACTGTTTCAGACATTACTCCCATGGAGGAAAGTGTGGATGGTGACTTTTGTATTCAAGCACGAAGCAATATCTGTGTTTCATCAACATTTTGAAGGTCAACAGATTACAGAATGCCTCCAGATGTGCATCGGAAACTACTACTGGTCTTCCAGGGAACGATCAAAGCGTAGACTGTTTGAGACATTACTCCCGTGGAGGTAACTGCGCATGGTGAGTGTTGTATTCAATCCCGATGCAATTTCTGTGTTTCATCAACACTCTGCTGGTCCACAGACTACAGAATGCCACCAGACGTGCATAGGAAGCTACTACTGGTCTTCCAGGGAACGGTCAAAGCGTAGACTGTTTCAGACATTACTCCCATGGAGGATAGTGCGGATGGTGACTGCTGTATTCACTCACGATGCAATTTCTTTGTTTCATCAACATTTTGAAGGTCCACTGATTAAAGAATGCCTCCAGATGTGCATCGGAAACTACTACTGGTCTTCCAGGGAACGGTCAAAGCGTAGACTGTTTGAGACATTACTCCCGTGGGGCAAAGTGCGGATCTTGACTGTTGTATTCAATCCCGATGCTATTTATGTGTTTCATCAACATTCTGATAGTCCACAGATTACAGAATGCCACCAGACGTGCATCAGAAACTACTACTGGACATCCAGGGAACGATCAAAGCGTAGACCCTTAGAGACATTACTCCCATGGAGGAAAGTGCGCATGGTGACTGTTGTATTCAATCCCGATGCAATTTCTGTGTTTCATCAACACTCTGATAGTCCACAGATTACAGATTGCCTCCAGATGTGCATCGGAAACTACTACTGGTCTTCCTGGGAACGATCAAAGCGTAGACCGTTAGAGACATTACTCCCATATAGGAAAGTGCGGATGGAGACTGTTGTATTCACTCCCGATGCAATTTCTGTGTTTCATCAACATTTTGAAGGTCCACAGATTACAGAATGCATCCACATGTGCATCGGAAGGTACTACTGGTGTTCCAGGGAACGGTCAAAGCGTAGACTGTTTCAGACATTTCTCCCATGGAGGAAAGTGCGGATGGTTTTTTGTATTCAATCACGATGCAATATCTGTGATTCATCAACATTTTGAAGGTCCACAGATTACAGAATGCCTACAGATCTGCATCGGAAACTACTACTGGTCTTCCAGGGAACGATCAAAGCGTAGACTGTTTGAGACATTACTCCCGTGGAGGTAAATGCGCATGGTGACTGTTGTATTCAATCCCGATGCAATTTCTGTGTTTCATCAACACTCTGATAGGCCACAGATTACAGAATGCCACCAGATGTGCATCGGAAACTACTACTGGTCTTCCAGGGAACGATCAAAGCGTAGACTGTTTGAGACAATACTCCTGTGGAGGGAAGTGCGGATGGTGACTGTTGTCTTCAATCCCGATGCAATTTCTGTGTTTCATCAACACGCTGATTGTCCACAGATTACAGAGTGCCACTAGATGTGCATCGGAAACTACTAGAGGTCTTCCAAGGGTTCGATCAAAGCGTAGACTGTTTGAGTTATTACTCCCGTGGAGGAGAGTGCGGATGGTGACTGTTGTATTCACTCCCGATGCAATTTCTGTGTTTCATCAACATTTTGAAGGTCCACAGATTACAGAATACCACCAGATGTGCATCGAAAACTACTACTGGTCTACCAGGGAACGATCAAAGCGTAGACTGTTTGAGACATTACTCCCGGGGAGGAAAGTGCGCATGGTGACTGTTGTATTCAATCTCGATGCAATTTCTGTGTGTCATCAACACTCTGATAGTCCACAGATTCCAGAATGCCACCAGACGTGCATCGGAAACTACTGCTCGACTTCCAGGGAACGATCAAAACGTAGACTGTTTGAGACATTACTCCCGTGGAGGAAAGTGCGCATGGTGACTGTTGTATTCAATCCCGATTCAATTTCTGTGTTTCATCATTACTCTGCTGGTCCACAGACTACAGAATGCCACCAGACGTGCAGCGGAAACTACTACTGGACTTCCAGGGAACGATCAAAGCGTAGACCGTTAGAGACATTACTCCCATGGAGGAAAGTGCGCATGGTGACTGTTGTATTCAATCCCGATGCAATTTCTGATTTTCATCAACACTCTGAACGTCCACAGATTACTTATTGCATACAGATGTGCATCGGAAACTACTACTGGTCTTACAGGGAACGACCAAAGCGTGGACTGTTTGAGACATACCTCCCGTGGAGGAAAGTGCGCATGGTGACTGTTGTATTCAATCCCGATTCAATTTCTGTGTTTCATCAACACCCTGCTGGTCCACAGATTACAGAATACCACCAGACGTGCATCGGAAACTACTACTGGACTTCCAGGGAACGATCAAAGCGTAGACTGTTAGAGACATTACTCCATGGAGGAAAGTGCGCATGGTGACTGTTGTATTCAATCCCGATGCAATTTCTGTGTTTCATCAACACTCGGATGGTCCACAGATTACAGAATGCCACCAGACATGCATCGGAAACTACTACTGGTCTTCCTGGGAACGATCAAAGCGTAGACTGTTTGAGACATTACTCCCATGGAGGAAAGTGCTGATGGTGACTGTTGTATTCACTCCCGATGCAATTTCTGTGTTTCATCAACATTTTGAAGGTCCACAGATTACAGAATGCCTCCAGATGTGCATCGGAAACTACTACTGGTCTTCCAGGGAACGATCAAAGCGTAGACTGTTTCAGACATTACTCCCATGGAGGAAAGTGTGGATGGTGACTTTTGTATTCAAGCACGATGCAATATCTGTGTTTCATCAACATTTTGAAGGTCAACAGATTACAGAATGCCTCCAGATGTGCATCGGAAACTACTACTGGTCTTCCAGGGAACGATCAAAGCGTAGACTGTTTCAGACGTTACTCCCATGGAGGAAAGTTTGGATGGTGACTTTTGTATTCAAGCACGATGCAATATCTGTGTTTCATCAACATTTTGAAGGTCAACAGATTAGAGAATGCCTCCAGATGTGCATCGGAAACTACTACTGGTCTTCCAGGGAACGATCAAAGCGTAGACTGTTTGAGACATTACTCCCGTGGAGGTAACTGCGCATGGTGAGTGTTGTATTCAATCCCGATGCAATTTCTGTGTTTCATCAACACTCTGCTGGTCCACAGACTACAGAATGCCACCAGACGTGCATAGGAAGCTACTACTGGTCTTCCAGGGAACGGTCAAAGCGTAGACTGTTTCAGACATTACTCCCATGGAGGAAAGTGCGGATGGTGACTGTTGTATTCACTCACGATGCAATTTCTTTGTTTCATCAACATTTTGAAGGTCCACTGATTAAAGAATGCCTCCAGATGTGCATCGGAAACTACTACTGGTCTTCCAGGGAACGGTCAAAGCGTAGACTGTTTGAGACATTACTCCCGTGGGGCAAAGTGCGGATCTTGACTGTTGTATTCAATCCCGATGCAATTTCTGTGTTTCATCAACACTCTGATATTCCACAGATTACAGAATGCCACCAGACGTGCATCAGAAACTACTACTGGACTTCCAGGGAACGATCAAAGCGTAGACCCTTAGAGACATTACTCCCATGGAGGAAAGTGCGCATGGTGACTGTTGTATTCAATCCCGATGCAATTTCTGTGTTTCATCAACACTCTGATAGTCCACAGATTACAGATTGCCTCCAGATGTGCATCGGAAACTACTACTGGTCTTCCTGGGAACGATCAAAGCGTAGACCGTTAGACACATTACTCCCATATAGGAAAGTGCGGATGGAGACTGTTGTATTCACTCCCGATGCAATTTCTGTGTTTCATCAACATTTTGAAGGTCCACAGATTACAGAATGCCTCCAGATGTGCATCGGAAACTACTACTGGTCTTCCAGGGAACGATCAAAGCGTAGACTGTTTGAGACATTACTCCCGTGGAGGTAACTGCGCATGGTGAGTGTTGTATTCAATCCCGATGCAATTTCTGTGTTTCATCAACACTCTGCTGGTCCACAGACTACAGAATGCCACCAGACGTGCATAGGAAGCTACTACTGGTCTTCCAGGGAACGGTCAAAGCGTAGACTGTTTCAGACATTACTCCCATGGAGGAAAGTTTGGATGGTGACTTTTGTATTCAAGCACGATGCAATATCTGTGTTTCATCAACATTTTGAAGGTCCACTGATTAAAGAATGCCTCCAGATGTGCATCGGAAACTACTACTGGTCTTCCAGGGAACGGTCAAAGCGTAGACTGTTTGAGACATTACTCCCGTGGGGCAAAGTGCGGATCTTGACTGTTGTATTCAATCCCGATGCAATTTCTGTGTTTCATCAACACTCTGATATTCCACAGATTACAGAATGCCACCAGACGTGCATCAGAAACTACTACTGGACTTCCATGGAACGATCAAAGCGTAGACCCTTAGAGACATTACTCCCATGGAGGGAAGTGCGCATGGTGACTGTTGTATTCAATCCCGATGCAATTTCTGTGTTTCATCAACACTCTGATAGTCCACAGATTACAGATTGCCTCCAGATGTGCATCGGAAACTACTACTGGTCTTCCTGGGAACGATCAAAGCGTAGACCGTTAGACACATTACTCCCATATAGGAAAGTGCGGATGGAGACTGTTGTATTCACTCCCGATGCAATTTCTGTGTTTCATCAACATTTTGAAGGTCCACAGATTACAGAATGCATCCACATGTGCATCGGAAGCTACTACTGGTCTTCCAGGGAACGGTCAAAGCGTAGACTGTTTCAGACATTTCTCCCATGGAGGAAAGTGCGGATGGTTTTTTGTATTCAAACACGATGCAATATCTGTGTTTCATCAACATTTTGAAGGTCCACAGATTACAGAATGCCTACAGATCTGCATCGGAAACTACTACTGGTCTTCCAGGGAACGATCAAAGCGTAGACTGTTTGAGACATTACTCCCGTGGAGGTAAATGCGCATGGTGACGGTTGTATTCAATCCCGATGCAATTTCTGTGTTTCATCAACACTCTGATAGGCCACAGATTACAGAATGCCACCAGATGTGCATCGGAAACTACTACTGGTCTTCCAGGGAACGATCAAAGCGTAGACTGTTTGAGACAATACTCCTGTGGAGGGAAGTGCGCATGGTGACTGTTGTCTTCAATCCCGATGCAATTTCTGTGTTTCATCAACACGCTGATTGTCCACAGATTACAGAATGCCACTAGATGTGCATCGGAAACTACTAGAGGTCTTCCAGGGATCGATCAAAGCGTAGACTGTTTGAGACATTAATCCCATTTAGGAAAGTGCGGATGGTGACTGTTGTATTCACTCCCGATGCAATTTCTGTGTTTCATCAACATTTTGAAGGTCCACAGATTACAGAATACCACCAGATGTGCATCGGAAACTACTACTGGTCTACCAGGGAACGATCAAAGCGTAGACTGTTTGAGACATTACTCCCGGGGAGGAAAGTGCGCATGGTGACTGTTGTATTCAATCTCGATGCAATTTCTGTGTGTCATCAACACTCTGATAGTCCACAGATTCCAGAATGCCACCAGACGTGCATCGGAAGCTACTGCTCGACTTCCAGGGAACGATCAAAGCGTAGACCGTTAGAGACTTTACTCCCATAGAGGAATGTGCGCATGGTGACTGTTGTATTCAATCCCGATGCAATTTCTGTGTTTCATCAACACTCTGATAGTCCACAGATTACAGAATGCCATCAGATGTGCATCGGAAACTACTACTGGTCTTCCAGGGAACGATCAAAACGTAGACTGTTTGAGACATTACTCCCGTGGAGGAAAGTGCGCATGGTGACTGTTGTATTCAATCCCGATGCAATTTCTGATTTTCATCAATACTCTGAAAGTCCACAGATTACATATTGCCTCGAGATGTGCATCGGAAACTACTACTGGTCTTCCAGGGAACGAACAAAGCGTGGACTGTGTGAGACATACATCCCGTGGAGGAAAGTGCGCATGGTGACACTTGTATTCAATCCCGATTCAATTTCTGTGTTTCATCATTACTCTGCTGGTCCACAGACTACAGAATGCCACCAGACGTGCAGCGGAAACTACTACTGGACTTCCAGGGAACGATCAAAGCGTAGACCGTTAGAGACATTACTCCCATGGAGGAAAGTGCGCATGGTGACTGTTGTATTCAATCCCGATGCAATTTCTGATTTTCATCAACACTCTGAACGTCCACAGATTACTTATTGCATACAGATGTGCATCGGAAACTACTACTGGTCTTACAGGGAACGACCAAAGCGTGGACTGTTTGAGACATACCTCCCGTGGAGGAAAGTGCGCATGGTGACTGTTGTATTCAATCCCGATTCAATTTCTGTGTTTCATCAACACTCTGCTGGTCCACAGATTACAGAATGCCACCAGACGTGCATCGGAAACTACTACTGGACTTCCAGGGAACGATCAAAGCGTAGACCGTTAGAGACATTACTCCATGGAGGAAAGTGCGCATGGTGACTGTTGTATTCAATCCCGATGCAATTTCTGTGTTTCATCAACACTCGGGTGGTCCACAGATTACAGAATGCCACCAGACATGCATCGGAAACTACTACTGGTCTTCCTGGGAACGATCAAAGCGTAGACTGTTTGAGACATTACCCCCATGGAGGAAAGTGCTGATGGTGGCTGTTGTATTCACTCCCGATGCAATTTCTGTGTTTCATCAACATTTTGAAGGTCCACAGATTACAGAATGCCTCCAGATGTGCATCCGAAACTACTACTGGTCTTCCAGGGAACGATCAAAGCGTAGACTGTTTCAGACATTACTCCCATGGACGAAAGTGTGGATGGTGACTTTTGTATTTAAGCACGATGCAATATCTGTGTTTCATCAACATTTTGAAGGTCAACAGATTACAGAATGCATCCAGATGTGCATCGGAAACTACTACTGGTCTTCCAGGGAACGATCAAAGCGTAGACTGTTTGAGACATTACTCCCATGGAGGTAACTGCGCATGGTGAGTGTTGTATTCAATCCCGATGCAATTTCTGTGTTTCATCAACACTCTGCTGGTCCACAGACTACAGAATGCCACCAGACGTGCATAGGAAGCTACTACTGGTCTTCCAGGGAACGGTCAAAGCGTAGACTGTTTCAGACATTACTCCCATGGAGGAAAGTGCGGATGGTGACTGTTGTATTCACTCACGATGCAATTTCTTTGTTTCATCAACATTTTGAAGGTCCACTGATTAAAGAATGCCTCCAGATGTGCATCGGAAACTACTACTGGTCTTCCAGGGAACGGTCAAAGCGTAGACTGTTTGAGACATTACTCCCGTGGAGCAAAGTGCGGATCTTGACTGTTGTATTCAATCCCGATGCAATTTCTGTGTTTCATCAACACTCTGATAGTTCACAGATTACAGAATGCCACCAGACGTGCATCAGAAACTACTACTGGACTTCCAGGGAACGATCAAAGCGTAGACCCTTAGAGACATTACTCCCATGGAGGAAAGTGCGCATGGTGACTGTTGTATTCAATCCCGATGCAATTTCTGTGTTTCATCAACACTCTGATAGTCCACAGATTACAGATTGCCTCCAGATGTGCATCGGAAACTACTACTGGTCTTCCTGGGAACGATCAAAGCGTAGACCGTTAGAGACATTACTCCCATATAGGAAAGTGCGGATGGAGACAGTTGTATTCACTCCCGATGCAATTTCTGTGTTTCATCAACATTTTTAAGGTCCACAGATTACAGAATGCATCCAGATGTGCATCGGAAGCTACTACTGGTCTTCCAGGGAACGGTCAAAGCGTAGACTGTTTCAGACATTTCTCCCATGGAGGAAAGTGCGGATGGTTTTTTGTATTCAATCACGATGCAATATCTGTGTTTCATCAACATTTTGAAGGTCCACAGATTACAGAATGCCTACAGATCTGCATCGGAAACTACTACTGGTCTTCCAGGGAACGATCAAAGCGTAGACTGTTTGAGACATTACTCCCGTGGAGGTAAATGCGCATGGTGACTGTTGTCTTCAATCCCGATGCAATTTCTGTGTTTCATCAACACGCTGATTGTCCACAGATTACAGAATGCCACCAGATGTGCATCGGAAACTACTACTGGTCTTCCAGGGAACGATCAAAGCGTAGACTGTTTGAGACAATACTCCTGTGGAGGTAAGTGCGCATGGTGACTGTTGTCTTCAATCCCGATGCAATTTCTGTGTTTCATCAACACGCTGATTGTCCACAGATTACAGAATGCCACTAGATGTGCATCGGAAACTACTAGAGGTCTTCCAGGGATCGATCAAAGCGTAGACTGTTTGAGACATTACTCCTGTGGAGGAAAGTGCGCATGGTGTCTGTTGTATTCAGTCCCGATGCAATTTCTGTGTTTCATCAACACTTTGATAGTCCACAGATTACAGAATGCCTCCAGATGTGCATCGGAAACTACTACTGGTCTTGCAGTTAACGATCAAAGCGTAGACTGTTTGAGACATACCTCCCGTGGAGGAAAGTGCGCATGGTGACTGTTGAATACAATCCCGATGCAATTTCTGTGTCTCATCAACACTCTGATAGTCTACAGATTACTGAATGCCCCCAGATGTGCATTGGAAACTACTACTGGTCTTCCAGGGAACGATTAAAGCGTAGACTGTTTGAGACAATTCTCCCCATGGAGGAAAGTGCGCATCGTAACTGTTGTATTCAATCCCGATGCAATTTCTGTGTTTCATCAAAACTCTGATAGTCCACAGATTACAGAATGCCATCATATGTGCATCGGAAACTACTACTGGTCTTCCAGGGAACGATTAAAGCGTAGACTGTTTGAGACAATTCTCCCATGGAGGAAAGTGCGCATCGTAACCGTTGTATTCAATCACGATGCAATTTCTGTGTTTCATCAAAACTCTGATAGTCCACAGATTACAGAATGCCATCAGATGTGCATCGGAAACTACTACTGGTCTTCCAGGGAACAATCAAAGCGTAGACTGTTTGAGAAATTACTCCCGAGGAGGGAAGTGCGCATGGTGACTGTTGTATTCAATTCCGATGATATTTCCGTGTTTCATCAACACTCAGCTAGTCCACAGATTACAGAATGCCTCAAGATGTGCATCGGAACCTACTACTGGTCTACCAGGGAACGATCAAAGCGTTGACTGTTTGAGACGTTACTCCCATGGAGGAGAGTGCGCATGGTGACTGTTGTATTCAATCCCGATGCAATTTCTGTGTTCATCAACACTCTGTAAGTCCACAGATTACAGAATGCCTCCAGATGTGCATCGGAAACTACTACTGGTTTTCCAGGGACCGATCAAAGCGTAGACTGTTTGAGACATTACTCCCATGGAGGGAAGTGCGCATGGTGACTGTTGTATCCAACCCCGATGAAATTTCTGTGTTTTATTAACACTCTGATAGTCCACAGGTTAAAGAATGCCTCCCGATGTGCTTTGGAAACTACTACTGGTATTCCAGGGAACGATCAAAGCGTAGACTGTTTGAGACATTACTCCTGTGGAGGAAAGTGCGCATGGTGACTGGTGTATTCAATCCCGATGCAATTTCTGTGTTTCATCAACACTCTGGTACTCCACAGATTACAGAATGCCTGCAGATGTGCATCGGAAACTACTACTGGTCTTCCTGGGAACGATCAAAGCGTAGACTGTTAGAGACATTACTTACATGGAATAAAGTGCGCATGGTGACTGTTGCATTCAATCCCGATGATATTTCTGTGTTTCATCAACACTTTGAAGGTCCACAGATTTCAGAATGCCTCCAGATATGCATCGGAAACTACTACTGGTCTTCCAGGGAACGATCAAAGCGTGGACTGTTTGAGACGTTACTCCCATGGAGGAGAGTGCGCATGGTGACTGTTGTATTCAATCCCGATGCAATTTCTATGTTTCGTCAACACTCTGATAGTCCACAGATTACAGAATGCCACCAGATGTGCATCGGAAACTACTACTGGTCTTCCAGGGAACGATCAAAGCGTAGACTGTTTCAGACATTACTCCCATGGAGGAAAGTGCGGATGGTGACTGTTGTATTCACTCCCGATGCAATTTGTGTGTTTCATCATCATTTTGAAGTTCCACAGATTACAGAATGCCTCCACATGTGCATCGGAAACTACTACAGGTCTTCCAGGGATCGATCAAAGCGTAGACTGTTTGAGACATTACTCCCATGGAATAAAGTTCGCATGGTGACTGTTGTATTCAATCCCGATGATATTTCTGTGTTTCATCAACACTCAGTTAGTCCACAGATTTCAGAATGCCTCCAGATGTGCATCGGAAACTACTGCTGGTCTTTTAGGGAACGATCAAATCGTAGACTGTTTCAGACATTACTCCCATGGAGGAAAGTGCGGATGGTGACTGTCGTATGCACTCCCGATGCAATTTCTGTGTTTCATCAACATTTTGAAGGTCCACAGATTACAGAATGCCTTCACATGTGCATCGGAAACTACTACAGGTCTTCCAGGGATCGATCAAAGCGTAGACTGTTTGAGACATTACTCCCGTGGAGGAAAGTGCGCATGGTGACTGTTGTATTCAATCAAGCTGCAATTTCTGTGTTTCGTCAACACTCTGATAGTCCACAGATTACAGAATGCCTCCAGATGTGCATCGGAAACTACTACTGGTCTTCCTGGGAACGATCCAAGCGTAGACTGTTAGAGACATTACTCCCATGGAATAAAGTGCGCATGGTGACTGTTGTATTCAATCCCGATGATATTTCTGTGTTTCATCAACACTCAGTTAGTCAACAGATTTCAGAATGCCTCCAGATGTGCATTGGAAACTATTACTGGTCTTCCAGGGAACGATCAAAGCGTGGACTGTTTGAGACGTTATTCCCATAGAGGAGAGTGCGCATGGTGAATGTTGTATTCAATCCCGATGCAATTTCTGTGTTTCGTCAACACTCTGATAGTCCACAGATTACAGAATGCCTTCACATGTGCATCGGAAACTACTACAGGTCTTCCAGGGATCGATCAAAGCGTAGACTGTTTGAGACATTACTCCCGTGGAGGAATGTGCGCATGGTGTCTGTTGTATTCAGTCCCGATGCAATTTCTGTGTTTCATCAACACTTTGATAGTCCACAGATTACAGAATGCCTCCAGACGTGCATCGGAAACTACTACTCGTCTTGCAGTTAACGATCAAAGCGTAGACTGTTTGAGACATACCTCCCATGGAGGAAAGTGCGCATGGTGACTGTTGAATTCAATCCCGATGCTATTTCTGTGTCTCATCAACACTCTGATAGTCTACAGATTACAGAATGCCCCCAGATGTGCATCGGAAACTACTACTGGTCTTCCAGGGAACGATTAAAGCGTAGACTGTTTGAGACAATTCTCCCATGGAGGAAAGTGCGCATCGTAACCGTTGTATTCAATCACGATGCAATTTCTGTGTTTCATCAAAACTCTGATAGTCCACAGATTACAGAATGCCATCAGATGTGCATCGGAAACTACTACTGGTCTTCCAGGGAACGATCAAAGCGTAGACTGTTTGAGAAATTACTCCCGTGGAGGGAAGTGCGCATGGTGACTGTTGTATTCAATTCCGATGATATTTCCGTGTTTCATCAACACTCAGCTAGTCCACAGATTACAGAATGCCTCAAGATGTGCATCGGAACCTACTACTGGTCTACCAGGGAACGATCAAAGAGTTGACTGTTTGAGACGTTACTCCCATGGAGGAGAGTGCGCATGGTGACTGTTGTATTCAATCCCGATGCAATTTCTGTGTTCATCTACACTCTGTAAGTCCACAGATTACAGAATGCCTCCAGATGTGCATCGGAAACTACTACTGGTTTTCCAGGGACCGATCAAAGCGTAGACTGTTTGAGACATTACTCCCATGGAGGGAAGTGCGCATGGTGACTGTTCTATCCAATCCCGATGAAATTTCTGTGTTTTATTAACACTCTGATAGTCCACAGGTTAAAGAATGCCTCCCGATGTGCTTTGGAAACTACTACTGGTATTCCAGGGAACGATCAAAGCGTAGACTGTTTGAGACATTACTCCTGTGGAGGAAAGTGCGCATGGTGACTATTGTATTGAATCCCGATGCAATTTCTGTGTTTCATCAACACTCTGGTACTCCACAGATTACAGAATGCCTCCAGATGTGCATCGGAAACTACTACTGGTCTTCCTGGGAACGATCAAAGCGTAGACTGTTAGAGACATTACTCCCATGGAATAAAGTGCGCATGGTGACTGTTGCATTCAATCCCGATGATATTTCTGTGTTTCATCAACACTTTGAAGGTCCACAGATTTCAGAATGCCTCCAGATATGCATCGGAAACTACTACTGGTCTTCCAGGGAACGATCAAAGCGTGGACTGTTTGAGACGTTACTCCCATGGAGGAGAGTGCGCATGGTGACTGTTGTATTCAATCCCGATGCAATTTCTGTGTTTCGTCAACACTCTGATAGTCCACAGATTACAGAATGCCACCATATGTGCATCGGAAACTACTACTGGTCTTCCAGGGAACGATCAAAGCGTAGACTGTTTCAGACATTACTCCCATGGAGGAAAGTGCGGATGGTGACTGTTGTATTCACTCCCGATGCAATTTGTGTGTTTCATCATCATTTTGAAGTTCCACAGATTACAGAATGCCTCCACATGTGCATCGGAAACTACTACAGGTCTTCCAGGGATCGATCAAAGCGTAGACTGTTTGAGACATTACTCCCATGGAATAAAGTTCGCATGGTGACTGTTGTATTCAATCCCGATGATATTTCTGTGTTTCATCAACACTCAGTTAGTCCACAGATTTCAGAATGCCTCCAGATGTGCATCGGAAACTACTACTGGTCTTTTAGGGAACGATCAAATCGTAGACTGTTTCAGACATTACTCCCATGGAGGAAAGTGCGGATGGTGACTGTCGTATTCACTCCCGATGCAATTTCTGTGTTTCATCAACATTTTGAAGGTCCACAGATTACAGAATGCCTTCACATGTGCATCGGAATCTACTACAGGTCTTCCAGGGATCGATCAAAGCGTAGACTGTTTGAGACATTACTCCCGTGGAGGAAAGTGCGCATGGTGACTGTTGTATTCAATCCCGATGCAATTTCTGTGTTTCATCAACACTCTGATAGTCCACAGATTTCAGAATGCCTCCAGATGTGCATCGGAAACTACTACTGGTCATCCAGGGAACGATCAAAGCGTAGACAGTTTGAGACATAACTCGCGTGGACTAAAGTGCGCATGGTGACTGTTGTATTCAATCAAGATGCAATTTCTTTGATTCATCAACACTCTGAGAGTCCACAGATTACAGAATGCCTCCAGATGTGCATCGGAAACTACTACTGGTTTTCCAGGTAACGATCAAAGCGTAGACTGTTTGAGACATTACTCCCATGGAGGAAAGTGCGCATGGTGACTGTTGTATTTAATCCCGATGAAATTTCTGTGTTTTATTAACACTCTGATAGTCCACAGGTTACAGAATGCCTCCAGATGTGCTTTGGAAACTACTACTGGTCTTCCAGGGAACGATCAAAGCGTAGACTGTTTGAGACATTACTCCTGTGGAGGAAAGTGCGCATGGTGACTGTTGTATTCAATCAAGCTGCAATTTCTGTGTTTCGTCAACACTCTGATAGTCCACAGATTACAGAATGCCTCCAGATGTGCATCGGAAACTACTACTGGTCTTCCTGGGAACGATCCAAGCGTAGACTGTTAGAGACATTACTCCCATGGAATAAAGTGCGCATGGTGACTGTTGTATTCAATCCCGATGATATTTCTGTGTTTCATCAACACTCAGTTAGTCCACAGATTTCAGAATGCCTCCAGATGTGCATCGGAAACTATTACTGGTCTTCCAGGGAACGATCAAAGCGTGGACTGTTTGAGACGTTATTCCCATAGAGGAGAGTGCGCATGGTGAATGTTGTATTCAATCCCGATGCAATTTCTGTGTTTCGTCAACACTCTGATAGTCCACAGATTACAGAATGCCACCAGATGTGCATAGGAAACAACTACTGGTCTTCCAGGGAACGATCAAAGCATAGACTGTTCGAGACATTACTTCCGTGGTGGAATGTGCGCATGGTGACTGTTGTATTCAATCCCGATGCAATTTCTGTGTTTCATCAACAGTCTGGTAGTCCACAGCTTTCAGAATGCCACCAGATGTGCATCGGAAACTACTACTGGTCATCGAGGGAACGATCAAAGCGTGGACTGTTTCAGACATTACTCCAATGGAGGAGAGTGCGCATGGTGACTGTTGTATTCAATCCCGATGCAATTTCTGTCTTTCATTAACACTCTGATAGTCCACAGTTTACAGAATGCCTCCAGATGTGCATTGGAAACTACCACTGGTCTTCCAGGGAACGATCAAAGCGTAGACTGTTAGAGTCATTACTAACATGGAGGAAAGTGCGCATGGTGACTGTTATATTCAATCCCGATGCAATTTCTGTGTTTCATTAACGCTCTGATAGTAAACAGGTTTCAGAATGCCTCCAGATGTGCATCGGAAACTACTACTGTTCTTCCAGGGAACGATCAAAGCGTAAACTTTTTGAACCATTACTCCCATGGAGGAAGGTGCGCATATTATTTGTTGTATTCAATCCCGATGCAATTTCTGTGTTTCATCAACACTCTGATACTCCACAGAATACAGAATGCCTCCAGATGTGCATCGGAAACTACTACTGGTCTTCCAGGGAACGATCAAAGCGTAGACTCTTTGAAACATATTTCCCATGGAAGAGAGTGCGCATGGTGACTGTTGTATTGAATCCCGATGCAATTTCTGTCTTTCATGAACACTCTGATAGTCCACAGATTACAGAATGCCTCCAGATGTGCATCGGAAACTACTACTGGTCTTCCAGGGAAAGATCAAAGCGTGGACTGTTAGAGACACTACTCCCGTGGAGGTAAGTGCGCATGGTGACAGTTGTATTCAATCAAGATCCATTTCTGTGTTTCATCAACACTCTGATAGTCAACAGATTACAGAATGCCACCAGATGTGCATCGGAAACTACTACTGGTCTTCTAGGGAACGATCAAAACGTAGACTGTTACAGACGTTACTCATATTGAAGAAAGTGCGCATGGTGACTGTTGTATTCAATCCCGATGCAATTTCTGTGTTTCATCAACACTCCGATAGTCCACAGATTACAGAATGCCTCCAGATGTGCATTGGAAACGACCACTGGTCTTCCAAGGAACGATCAAAGCGTAGACTGTTTGAGACATTACTAACATGAAGGAAAGTGCGCATGATGACTGTTGTATTCAATCCCGATGCAATTTCTGTGTTTCATCAACACTCTGATAGTCAACAGATTACAGATTGCCACCAGATGTGCATCGGAAACTACTACTGGTCTTCTATGGAACGATCAAAGCCTAGACTGTTTCAGACATTACTCCTGTGGAGGAAAGTGCGCATGGTGACTGTTGTATTCAATCCCCATGCAATTTCTGTGTTTCACCAACACTCTGATAGTCCACAGGTTTCAGAATGCCTCCAGATGTGCATTGCAAACTACCACTGGTCTTCCAGGGAACGATCAAAGAGTAGACTGTTAGAGACATTACTAACATGGAGGAAAGTGCGCATGGTGACTGTTATATTCAATCCCGATGCAATTTCTGTGTTTCATCAACACTTTGAAGGTCCACAGATTACAGAATGCCTCCAGATGTGCATTGGAAACTACCACTGGTCTTCCAGGGAACGATCAAAGAGTAGACTGTTAGAGACATTACTAACATGGAAGAAAGTGCGCATGGTGACTGTAGTATTCAATCCCGATGCAATTTCTGTGTTTCATCAACACTCTGATAGACCACAGATTACAGAATGCCTCCAAATGTGCATCGGAAACTACTACTGGTCTTCCAGGGAACGATCAAAGCGTAAACTCTTTGAGACATTACTCCCATGGTGGAAGGTGCGCATGGTGACTGTTGTAATCAATCCCGATTAAATTTCCGTGTTTCATCAACACTCTGATAGTCCGCAGATTACAGAATGTCTCCAGATGTGCATTGGAAACTACCACTGGTCTTCCAGGGAACGATTAAAGCGTAGACTGTTTGAGACATTACTAACATGGAGGAAAGTGCGCATGGTGACTGTTGTATTCAATCCCGATGCAATTTCTGTGTTTCATCAACACTCTGATAGGCCACAGATTACAGAATGACACCAGATGTGCATCGGTAACTACTACTGGTCTTCCAGGGAACGATTAAAGCGCAGACTGTTTGAGACATTTCTCCCGTGGAGGAAAATGCGCATGGTGACTGTTGTATTCAATCCCGATGCAATTTCTGTGTTTCGTCAACACTCTGATAGTCCACAGATTACAGAATGCCTCCAGATGTGCATCGGAAACTACTAATGGTCTTGCAGTTAACGATCAAACCGTAGACTGTTTGAGACATACCTCCCGTGGAGGAAAGTGAGCATGGTGACCGTTGAATTCAATCCCGATACAATTTCTGTGTCTCATCAACACTCAGATAGTCTACAGATTACAGAAGGCCCACAGATGTGCATCGGAAACTACTACTGGTCTTCCAGGGAACGAACAAAACGTGGACTGTTTGGGACATACCTCCTGTGGAGGAAAGTGCGCATAGCGACTGTTGTATTTAATCCCGACGCAATTTCTGTGTTTTATCAACAGTCTGGTAGTCCACAGGTTTCAGAATGCCACCAGATGTGCAACGGAAACTACTACTGGTCTTCCAGGGTACGTTCAAAGCTTAGACTGTTTGAGACATTACTCCCGTGGAGGAAAGTGCCCATGGTGACTGTTGTATTCAATCCCGATGCAATTTCTGTGTTTCATCAACACTCTAATAGTCCACAGATTTTAGAATGCCTCCAGATGTGCATCGGAAACTACGACTGGTCTTCCAGGGAACGATCAAAGCGTAGGTTGTTACAGACGTTACTCATATTGAGGAAAGTGCGCATGGTGACTGTTGTATTCAATCCCGACGCAATTTCTGTGTTTCATCAACACTCCGATAGTCCACAGATTACAGAATGCCTCCAGATGTGCATTGGAAACTACCACTGGTCTTACAGGGAACGATCAAAGCGTAGACTGTTTCAGAAATTACTCCCATGGAGGAGAGTGCGCATGGTGACTGTTGTATTCAATCCCGATGCAATTTCTGTGTTTCATCAACACTCTGATAGTCCACAGATTACAGAATGCCTCCAGATGTGCATCGGAAACTACGACTGGTCTTCCAGGGAACGATCAAAGCGTAGGTTGTTACAGACGTTACTCATATTGAGGAAAGTGCGCATGGTGACTGTTGCATTCAATCCCGATGATATTTCTGTGTTTCATCAACACTTTGAAGGTCCACAGATTTCAGAATGCCTCCAGATATGCATCGGAAACTACTACTGGTCTTCCAGGGAACGATCAAAGCGTGGACTGTTTGAGACGTTACTCCCATGGAGGAGAGTGCGCATGGTGACTGTTGTATTCAATCCCGATGCAATTTCTGTGTTTCGTCAACACTCTGATAGTCCACAGATTACAGAATGCCACCATATGTGCATCGGAAACTACTACTGGTCTTCCAGGGAACGATCAAAGCGTAGACTGTTTCAGACATTACTCCCATGGAGGAAAGTGCGGATGGTGACTGTTGTATTCACTCCCGATGCAATTTGTGTGTTTCATCATCATTTTGAAGTTCCACAGATTACAGAATGCCTCCACATGTGCATCGGAAACTACTACAGGTCTTCCAGGGATCGATCAAAGCGTAGACTGTTTGAGACATTACTCCCATGGAATAAAGTTCGCATGGTGACTGTTGTATTCAATCCCGATGATATTTCTGTGTTTCATCAACACTCAGTTAGTCCACAGATTTCAGAATGCCTCCAGATGTGCATCGGAAACTACTACTGGTCTTTTAGGGAACGATCAAATCGTAGACTGTTTCAGACATTACTCCCATGGAGGAAAGTGCGGATGGTGACTGTCGTATTCACTCCCGATGCAATTTCTGTGTTTCATCAACATTTTGAAGGTCCACAGATTACAGAATGCCTTCACATGTGCATCGGAATCTACTACAGGTCTTCCAGGGATCGATCAAAGCGTAGACTGTTTGAGACATTACTCCCGTGGAGGAAAGTGCGCATGGTGACTGTTGTATTCAATCCCGATGCAATTTCTGTGTTTCATCAACACTCTGATAGTCCACAGATTTCAGAATGCCTCCAGATGTGCATCGGAAACTACTACTGGTCATCCAGGGAACGATCAAAGCGTAGACAGTTTGAGACATAACTCGCGTGGACTAAAGTGCGCATGGTGACTGTTGTATTCAATCAAGATGCAATTTCTTTGATTCATCAACACTCTGAGAGTCCACAGATTACAGAATGCCTCCAGATGTGCATCGGAAACTACTACTGGTTTTCCAGGTAACGATCAAAGCGTAGACTGTTTGAGACATTACTCCCATGGAGGAAAGTGCGCATGGTGACTGTTGTATTTAATCCCGATGAAATTTCTGTGTTTTATTAACACTCTGATAGTCCACAGGTTACAGAATGCCTCCAGATGTGCTTTGGAAACTACTACTGGTCTTCCAGGGAACGATCAAAGCGTAGACTGTTTGAGACATTACTCCTGTGGAGGAAAGTGCGCATGGTGACTGTTGTATTCAATCAAGCTGCAATTTCTGTGTTTCGTCAACACTCTGATAGTCCACAGATTACAGAATGCCTCCAGATGTGCATCGGAAACTACTACTGGTCTTCCTGGGAACGATCCAAGCGTAGACTGTTAGAGACATTACTCCCATGGAATAAAGTGCGCATGGTGACTGTTGTATTCAATCCCGATGATATTTCTGTGTTTCATCAACACTCAGTTAGTCCACAGATTTCAGAATGCCTCCAGATGTGCATCGGAAACTATTACTGGTCTTCCAGGGAACGATCAAAGCGTGGACTGTTTGAGACGTTATTCCCATAGAGGAGAGTGCGCATGGTGAATGTTGTATTCAATCCCGATGCAATTTCTGTGTTTCGTCAACACTCTGATAGTCCACAGATTACAGAATGCCACCAGATGTGCATAGGAAACAACTACTGGTCTTCCAGGGAACGATCAAAGCATAGACTGTTCGAGACATTACTTCCGTGGTGGAATGTGCGCATGGTGACTGTTGTATTCAATCCCGATGCAATTTCTGTGTTTCATCAACAGTCTGGTAGTCCACAGCTTTCAGAATGCCACCAGATGTGCATCGGAAACTACTACTGGTCATCGAGGGAACGATCAAAGCGTGGACTGTTTCAGACATTACTCCAATGGAGGAGAGTGCGCATGGTGACTGTTGTATTCAATCCCGATGCAATTTCTGTCTTTCATTAACACTCTGATAGTCCACAGTTTACAGAATGCCTCCAGATGTGCATTGGAAACTACCACTGGTCTTCCAGGGAACGATCAAAGCGTAGACTGTTAGAGTCATTACTAACATGGAGGAAAGTGCGCATGGTGACTGTTATATTCAATCCCGATGCAATTTCTGTGTTTCATTAACGCTCTGATAGTAAACAGGTTTCAGAATGCCTCCAGATGTGCATCGGAAACTACTACTGTTCTTCCAGGGAACGATCAAAGCGTAAACTTTTTGAACCATTACTCCCATGGAGGAAGGTGCGCATATTATTTGTTGTATTCAATCCCGATGCAATTTCTGTGTTTCATCAACACTCTGATACTCCACAGAATACAGAATGCCTCCAGATGTGCATCGGAAACTACTACTGGTCTTCCAGGGAACGATCAAAGCGTAGACTCTTTGAAACATATTTCCCATGGAAGAGAGTGCGCATGGTGACTGTTGTATTGAATCCCGATGCAATTTCTGTCTTTCATGAACACTCTGATAGTCCACAGATTACAGAATGCCTCCAGATGTGCATCGGAAACTACTACTGGTCTTCCAGGGAAAGATCAAAGCGTGGACTGTTAGAGACACTACTCCCGTGGAGGTAAGTGCGCATGGTGACAGTTGTATTCAATCAAGATCCATTTCTGTGTTTCATCAACACTCTGATAGTCAACAGATTACAGAATGCCACCAGATGTGCATCGGAAACTACTACTGGTCTTCTAGGGAACGATCAAAACGTAGACTGTTACAGACGTTACTCATATTGAAGAAAGTGCGCATGGTGACTGTTGTATTCAATCCCGATGCAATTTCTGTGTTTCATCAACACTCCGATAGTCCACAGATTACAGAATGCCTCCAGATGTGCATTGGAAACGACCACTGGTCTTCCAAGGAACGATCAAAGCGTAGACTGTTTGAGACATTACTAACATGAAGGAAAGTGCGCATGATGACTGTTGTATTCAATCCCGATGCAATTTCTGTGTTTCATCAACACTCTGATAGTCAACAGATTACAGATTGCCACCAGATGTGCATCGGAAACTACTACTGGTCTTCTATGGAACGATCAAAGCCTAGACTGTTTCAGACATTACTCCTGTGGAGGAAAGTGCGCATGGTGACTGTTGTATTCAATCCCCATGCAATTTCTGTGTTTCACCAACACTCTGATAGTCCACAGGTTTCAGAATGCCTCCAGATGTGCATTGCAAACTACCACTGGTCTTCCAGGGAACGATCAAAGAGTAGACTGTTAGAGACATTACTAACATGGAGGAAAGTGCGCATGGTGACTGTTATATTCAATCCCGATGCAATTTCTGTGTTTCATCAACACTTTGAAGGTCCACAGATTACAGAATGCCTCCAGATGTGCATTGGAAACTACCACTGGTCTTCCAGGGAACGATCAAAGAGTAGACTGTTAGAGACATTACTAACATGGAAGAAAGTGCGCATGGTGACTGTAGTATTCAATCCCGATGCAATTTCTGTGTTTCATCAACACTCTGATAGACCACAGATTACAGAATGCCTCCAAATGTGCATCGGAAACTACTACTGGTCTTCCAGGGAACGATCAAAGCGTAAACTCTTTGAGACATTACTCCCATGGTGGAAGGTGCGCATGGTGACTGTTGTAATCAATCCCGATTAAATTTCCGTGTTTCATCAACACTCTGATAGTCCGCAGATTACAGAATGTCTCCAGATGTGCATTGGAAACTACCACTGGTCTTCCAGGGAACGATTAAAGCGTAGACTGTTTGAGACATTACTAACATGGAGGAAAGTGCGCATGGTGACTGTTGTATTCAATCCCGATGCAATTTCTGTGTTTCATCAACACTCTGATAGGCCACAGATTACAGAATGACACCAGATGTGCATCGGTAACTACTACTGGTCTTCCAGGGAACGATTAAAGCGCAGACTGTTTGAGACATTTCTCCCGTGGAGGAAAATGCGCATGGTGACTGTTGTATTCAATCCCGATGCAATTTCTGTGTTTCGCCAACACTCTGATAGTCCACAGATTACAGAATGCCTCCAGATGTGCATCGGAAACTACTAATGGTCTTGCAGTTAACGATCAAACCGTAGACTGTTTGAGACATACCTCCCGTGGAGGAAAGTGAGCATGGTGACCGTTGAATTCAATCCCGATACAATTTCTGTGTCTCATCAACACTCAGATAGTCTACAGATTACAGAAGGCCCACGGATGTGCATCGGAAACTACTACTGGTCTTCCAGGGAACGAACAAAACGTGGACTGTTTGGGACATACCTCCTGTGGAGGAAAGTGCGCATAGCGACTGTTGTATTTAATCCCGATGCAATTTCTGTGTTTTATCAACAGTCTGGTAGTCCACAGGTTTCAGAATGCCACCAGATGTGCAACGGAAACTACTACTGGTCTTCCAGGGTACGTTCAAAGCTTAGACTGTTTGAGACATTACTCCCGTGGAGGAAAGTGCCCATGGTGACTGTTGTATTCAATCCCGATGCAATTTCTGTGTTTCATCAACACTCTAATAGTCCACAGATTTTAGAATGCCTCCAGATGTGCATCGGAAACTACGACTGGTCTTCCAGGGAACGATCAAAGCGTAGGTTGTTACAGACGTTACTCATATTGAGGAAAGTGCGCATGGTGACTGTTGTATTCAATCCCGACGCAATTTCTGTGTTTCATCAACACTCCGATAGTCCACAGATTACAGAATGCCTCCAGATGTGCATTGGAAACTACCACTGGTCTTACAGGGAACGATCAAAGCGTAGACTGTTTCAGAAATTACTCCCATGGAGGAGAGTGCGCATGGTGACTGTTGTATTCAATCCCGATGCAATTTCTGTGTTTCATCAACACTCTGATAGTCCACAGATTACAGAATGCCTCCAGATGTGCATCGGAAACTACGACTGGTCTTCCAGGGAACGATCAAAGCGTAGGTTGTTACAGACGTTACTCATATTGAGGAAAGTGCGCATGGTGACTGTTGTATTCAATCCCGATGCAATTTCTGTGTTTCATCAACACTCCGATAGTCCACAGATTACAGAATGCCTCCAGATGTGCATTGGAAACTACCACTGGTCTTACAGGGAACGATCAAAGCGTAGACTGTTTGAGACATTACTAACATCAAGGAAAGTGCGCAAGATGACTGTTGTATGCAATCCCGATGCAATTTCTATGTTTCATCAATACTTTGAAGGTTCACAGATTATAGAATGCATCTAGATGTGCATCGGAAACTACTACTGGTCTTCCAGGGAGCGATCAAAGCGTAGACTGTTTGAGACACTACTCCCGTGGAGGAAAGTGCGCATGGTGACTGTTGTATTAAATCCCGATGCAATTTCTGTGTTTCATCAACACTTTGAAGGTCCGCAGATTACAGAATGATTCCAGATGTGCATCGGAAAGTACTACTGGTCTTCAAGTGAACGATCAAAGCGTAGACTGTTTGAGACACTACTCCCGTGGAGGAAAGTGCGCATGGTGACTGTTGTATTTAATCCCGATCCATTACTGTATTTCATCAACACTCTGATAGTAAACAGATTACAGAATGCCACCAGATATGCATCGGAAACTACTACTGGTCTTCTAGGGAACGATAAAAGCGTAGACTGTTTGAGACATTACTCCTGTGGAGGAAAGTGCGCATGGTGACTGTTGTATTCAATCCCCATGCAATTTCTGTGTTTCACCAACACTCTGATAGTCCACAGGTTTCAGAATGCCTCCAGATGTGCATCGAAAACTACCACTGGTCTTCCAGGGAACGATCAAAGCGTAGACTGTTTGAGACATCACTAACATGGAGGAAAGTGCGCATGGTGACTCTTATATTCAATCCCGATGCAATTTCTGCGTTTCATCAACACTCTGATAGACCACAGCTTACAGAATGCCTCCAAATGTGCATCGGAAACTACTACTGGACTTCCAGGGAACGATCAAAGCGTAAACTCTTTGAGACATTACTCCCATGGTGAAGGTGTGCATGGTGACTGTTGTAATCAATCCCGATTAAATTTCCGTGTTTCATCAACACATTGATAGTCCGCAGATTACAGAATGTCTCCAGATGTGCTTTGGAAACTACCACTGGTCTTCCAGGGAACGATTGAAGCGTAGACTGTTTGATACATTACTAACATGGAGGAAAGTGCGCATGGTGACTGTTGTATTCAATCCCGATGCAAAATCTGTGTTTCATCAACACTTTGAAGGTCCACAGATTACAGAAAGCCTATAGATGTGCATATTAAACCACTACTGGTCTTCCACCGAACGATCAAAGCGTAGACTGTTTGAGACATTACTCCCGTATAGGAAAGTGCGCATGGTGACTGTTGTATTCAATCCCGATGCAATTTCTGTGTTTCATCAACACTCCGATAGTCCACAGATTACAGAATGCCTCCAGATGTGCATTGGAAACTACCACTGGTCTTACAGGGAACGATCAAAGCGTAGACTGTTTCAGAAATTACTCCCATGGAGGAGAGTGCGCATGGTGACTGTTGTATTCAATCCCGATGCAATTTCTGTGTTTCATCAACACTCTGATAGTCCACAGATTACAGAATGCTTCCAGATGTGCATCGGAAACTACGACTGGTCTTCCAGGGAACGATCAAAGCGTAGGTTGTTACAGACGTTACTCATATTGAGTAAGTGCGCATGGTGACTGTTGTATTCAATCCCGATGCAATTTCTGTGTTTCATCAACACTCCGATAGTCCACAGATTACAGAATGCCTCCAGATGTGCATTGGAAACTACCACTGGTCTTACAGGGAACGATCAAAGCGTAGACTGTTTAAGACATTACTAACTTCGAGGAAAGTGCGCATGATGACTGTTGTATTAAATCCCGATGCAATTTCTGTGTTTCATCAACACTTTGAAGGTCCACAGATTACAGAATGCCTCCAGATGTGCATCGGAAACTACTACTGGTCTTCCAGGGAAAGATCAAAGCGTGGACTGTTTGAGACACTACTCCCGTGGAGGAAAGTGCGCATGGTGACTGTTGTATTCAATCCCGAACCATTTCTGTGTTTCATCAACACTCTGATAGTCAACAGATTACAGAATGCCACCAGATGTGCATCGGAAACTACTACTGGTCTTCTAGGGAACGATCAAAACGTAGACTGGTACAGACGTTACTCATATTGAAGAAAGTGCGCATGGTGACTGTTGTATTCAATCCCGATGCAATTTCTGTGTTTCATCAACACTCCGATAGTCCACAGATTACAGAATGCCTCCAGATGTGCATTGGAAACTACCACTGGTCTTCCAAGGAACGATCAAAGCGTAGACTGTTTGAGACATTACTAACATGAAGGAAAGTGCGCATGATGACTGTTGTATTCAATCCCGATGCAATTTCTGTGTTTCATCAACACTCTGATAGTCAACAGATTACAGATTGCCACTAGATGTGCATCGGAAACTACTACTGGTCTTCTATGGAACGATCAAAGCCTAGACTGTTTGAGACATTACTCCTGTGGCGGAAAGTGCGCATGGTGACTGTTGTATTCAATCCCCACGCAATTTCTGTGTTTCACAAACACTCTGATAGTCCACAGGTTTCAGAATGCCTCCAGATGTGCCTTGCAAACAACCACTGGTCTTCCAGGGAACGATAAAAGAGTAGACTGTTAGAGAAATTACTAACATGGAGGAAAGTGCGCATGGTGACTGTTGTATTCAATCCCGATGCAATTTCTGTGATTCATCAACACTCTGATAGTCCACAGATTACAGATGGGTCCAGATGTGCATCGGAAACTACTACTGGTTTTCCAGGGAACGATAAAAGCGTAGACTGTTTGAGACATTACTAACATGGAGGAAAGTGCGCATGGTGACTGTTGTATTCAATCTGTGGGGCGGCGAAGAAGTCGTCGAATGAGTTGTTTGAATGTTCATTTCACGTAACAGACTATTGCCGATGCAACATATGTGGGACGGCGAAGAAGTCGTTTAATGTTGAATGAAAGTTGAACATTGCTACCTTAAATCACGCGAGCCTGGCAACTAATTTGGTGGCCAGTCAGAAAGCGAAGGGAAACTTACTGACCTTAGTTCCCAGTCTGCACGGCCACATTCCTGTACAGCCCAGCTAAACGAAAAATATCCATAGTTCTTCACGGGATTAGGGCTGCTTCAATAAAATTTAAAGTTCCAAACAAGATTTTATTATCTTAAAGGCTCACACAAATTACTCGAAACTTCTGAAAATGCTAAAGACATTAAATATTGTTAATTCAGCCAATCGTTTAATAGTTCAGAGGCGACTTCTACAGCAAGTTCCTCCCGAATAGTTCATTACTCTAACTAACGGTACTCTATTAATAGTTCGCAATAATGTTAAAAAAAAATTAATGCTCGCCTTAAAAGTGGAGTTAGTCACCACTTGCCACGCGGAATTATACTTCACACGGACGGCACAATAACAGTTTGTTACCGAAGTCTAAACGATCCAGGACGGTGTACAGTCCTCGCGATTTTCAATGTCCGTTTACATTGCTAAGTACGCACATGTCACAGCCCGCTATGACGTCACCCGAGGCTAGGCGCGATCGGACGTTAAGCTCGCGTGGACTAGGCGTTGGTCAAATGCGGAGTGAGCTTACTACTGCCTCTGCCGCTCTTTTTATATAGCTCCGGCGCGTACCGCCAAGAGAGCATCTGT
The DNA here is from genome assembly GCF_023897955.1 of Schistocerca gregaria. Lineage (NCBI taxonomy): Eukaryota > Metazoa > Arthropoda > Insecta > Orthoptera > Acrididae > Schistocerca > Schistocerca gregaria. The sequence continues at coordinate 47,146,383 of NC_064928.1, read as the reverse complement.
TCTTTCCGTTCATATGCAGATGCCTGCGGCCTCCAAATGACCGCTATCTCAGGCACATAATCTTAAATATCACATTTAATAATAGCTTTACAAACTTCTCAATTTTTGTATACATACATCTGAGCAGTTCAGAAGCACGTAGAAAATCTCAGCCCGCTAAAATTAAAACTTTACTCTCTAGAATTTTTACAATGGAACTAACGGTAGATTGTTACCTCTGAACCATAGCTTTATCAAGACTTGTATCAGCTGTTAATTATGCTACAAGACTAAAACTTGGTGTAGCTTTGTTAATTGTCCTATCTGATCATTGGTCTTAAAGAATTTGTTTTATCATTAAAATTTAAAGTACTTAATCTATAATGCTTATGTACATTTTACTCACAAAAGTAGTTTTTACTAAATTACTAAAAAACTAAAAGAGGTAACTGATTGTGGTATTTCCATTATTATTATTAGGGTGAACTGAAGCATCCTACCAATTTTCAATATTGTAGCTCTATTATTTCGCGCCTCTGATTTTTCCGAAAAACGCGGATTCTGGAGTCAATTTTAGTTTTATGGTTTTGGAAACCAGCACCACTCATTAATGACTTCTTACTGCACCTTCTCACCAAATTTTGGCTTCCTAGCGTCATTATTTAGCGCCTCCTATTTTTCTTTCAAAACGTGAATTTTACGTAAACTACTAATTTTATAACATTAAGATTTGTTACCTGAAACATTATTACATAGAACTATACTTTAACAAAGTTTTACACACAAATCTTAATTTTTACTTTTATGTTAAATGTGGTGCAATACTATATGCAGGCGCGTTACGATGACGTGACGCTACTAGCAGTGAACTAGGGTAAGTCCCGTGCACTCGCTCGCCTCTGTATCTTATACATGATACAGCGCTTGCTTTGCTTCATCACCCCCTTTTTAATTTTCGTGAAAATCTATTTTTGAACAAAATTAAATTTCTAAAAGAACAAACAAGCGATGGATTACTTTAGTATACCTCTTTCAACTGAAGTTGCTTCTTCTTAGGAAATTCCTTATTACTACATACACAAAATAACCATACTCATATACACATAGAAAACCTAGTTTAGAAGACATTCACAAATTATTTACATATATTTACATGGAAATATAAATTTTTCAATGGTTACAAAATAGTTATTTTTTTTTTTTTAAATCAGTCTCTTCCTGAAAAAGAAAATACACACGACTTTTATCACTGCAACGCACTCACATTTTTCTTTTACTATAATACTCGGCACTGTGGTGGGTGTCCTATTGTAACACTCATTTAATTTCACTGATTGACAAAATTGTGGGAGGAAATTGTATTCACTGTGGTTTGCGTCTCTACTTCCAATCTCCCTACCGCTTGTTGTCAGTCATTCATGCAGCCTGCATGTCCCTGAGAAACAGACAATACAGTCTAAGTTTCTGTTTTCAACTTATATCTAAGGTAGGACAAAGTACATTTTATAGTTTATATTCTGGCACTATTTTACTAATTGTGAAGTTGTCAGAAAGACATTTAGCACTAAGTCGTATCTGATACAATAGCTCCTACTTTCTTCTTTCATAAATAATCTTTTAGGTTCCTGAATAGTGAAAATTCTTTTAGCAAATTAATATATTAAGATCTTGCTTCAACTTAGAAAATTGAGTAACCTTTTAGTTTTAATGTACTCTGGCTTAATTATCGTATGGATTAGTTCATCAAAGAAGTCATTTGCTGACCAGCACTTTGCTTTATTGTATGAATTACTAAAGAAATTAGTTATTTTCAGTATACCGATTCCAAATTTCTGCATTTTCCAATATTTGTGTGTTTCTGTTGTCTGTTTAACTATTTATTTGCCTCAAGCAAGATTTAGCGTTTTTCACCATTTCACGAGACGTGAGGGAATTATTCTTTAATCCTACATCATTTACTTCAATTTACTTACTTCACTTCTTCACCTTATTCATTTTCTCCCTTTTCTTCCAGATTCAAAATACTTCATTTCTCCACTTCTTTCTCCCTTTTCCTTTTGTCAGCCTATTGACGTCCTGTTTCTTTATATTTGGTGCGATCCTCACACCACTTCCACACATCTCCATTTATTTAATTCTAAAACGCCATTGCTTGCCTCTATGAGCATTACCTTCTTACGCTGTTTTCCTTCAGACAACCTTATTTCTAGCAACATACTACCTTCTGCATAATCTCATGGATTATTCATATTCATACCGTACTTCGTATACTGCAAAGTGTCTCTCTTAGTTGTAGTTTCTAACCCTTTACAATTACATGAAATATTTTAATTTATTTATTTTAGCCATGTTTGCCTCTTATTGGTACTCAGACTTTTGTTTTGCCATTCACTAGGTAGATCCTTACTAAGAATACTTAAAACCTAATAGCATATATACAACATGAAGACATATGTGATTCTTACCTGTTATGATAGACCAGAAGAAGGGAATGAAACTTGAAAAGGAAATAAAGTTTCACCCAGCTGGGACTGCACGGTACGCCAAACCGTGTATCCGCCAAAGAGTGGCAGACTCCCTACAGTAATTAATTACTGTTAATTTTAAATTCCTTTAGATCCACAATATTTCTTAGACCTAGTTCTCTCTTATGCTTAGTTAACACACTCTTTAACTCTGATCTTTGTTCGTCAGCAATTTGCTTTGTTGATTGTACCTTTTCCTCTATTTCCTTTAGGATGTGTCTCTCTTCAACCTTAGCACTTTCCTCATTCTCACTGAAAACCAAATTTTCCTGCAAGTATCCTTTATTCTTTATTACTCTAATAGGCAGTTCCCAAGTTTCATTACTACCGCCTATATGACTTCCTATAAGAGACTCTCTTATCACTTTAGAGTCAGGTAAAGTTAAAATTAAGTTGTTCTGATCAAAATTGATCTTTCCCTGGTACTTTGATAAGAAATCAGTACCAATCAACATATCAACACTTAAGCCTAGCACAATCAAACAAGGATGATCTATTACTACGTCATTTATACCAATGGGTATCAAAGCTTCGTGTTGAACTGGTCTAGAGACTTTTCCAGTAGCACCTATAATCTTTAAGCCACTTACTTTCATAACTGTTAACTTCTCTTTATTGGGTATGGTGTCAAAAAATGTTTGTGATAAAGCACTTGCTTCACTGCCACTGTCAAGCAGACAACGCACAGTGACTCCTGATATGTTTACTTTGATAACAGGGTGAGTTATTTTACATTGAACAGGTTGCTCACACACCTCGTCTAATAAATCTCGTTCTATGTTCTTCCAGCTAAAGTAATTCTGATCAGTTGCAATTACATTTACATTTACATCCTGGGGCTCATCATGCTCTATAATCTTAGCTGCTTTCTCTAATCTGTCCACTAACTTTAAATCGAAGCATCTGACGACTTTTTCTACTTTTGTTTGCTGCACATCAGCCAAACTATCCTCTACCTCTGAGCAACTGCGTCCCTGCGCAATATTGCTGTTCATAAGAATGTCGTCACCTTCAACCATTTGTGGCACGTTTACACAGCTACTAGATTCTTTCACCTCGTTACTATTTCTACCCCCTTCATTCATCATTTCCTCCTCTCTAAAGTTTTGCAGTACTGATTCTACTTCTGCTACTTCTACTTCAGCTTTTAGATTGCCATTTTCATCGAAGATGTAAGCTTTTACTTCATCATTATTCCCATCAGACTCAAACCCATTATCTATTTCTTCCCCATTATCTACCTTGAGTTCCTGTTCTTCCTTGACCCATTTTTCTAGTGTATCCAAAATACTATCCACTATTTTGTGAGAGTGGCTTAACACATCACTGGTATTATCTGTATTTATTTCGTCATCCATGTTGTCTGTCTGTGTATGTTGGCTGATTGTCTGTGTTTCCGTTACTGGCTGTGTTACTGTTACCGCCTGGTGATCACCAGTTTCCTCATAGACGGGATTTAGTTTCCCACACGCAGCCTGTTGTGTTCATCTGTGACACCACTAGATATAGTAGCATCATGACTCCCTTCTTGTCTTAATGGCATAGGATTTACTTCTCCACTTTCGTCATAGTAGTTGTTACGAAAGCGTGGTGAGTATCTACCCCCTCTTCCTCTGCCACGGCTTTGGTTTCGATAGTTTGTTTTGGTGTGCCTAACTTCCATATTTCTAACGTTCACGTTTCCATTATTTTGTACGTGATTGTTAGAAGATTTGTTATTCTGCTGCACCTGCTCCTCAGCAGCAGCTACTCTTTCCACTCTTTCCAGATATTCAATAAATTTGTCTATATTATCTCTAGGGGCGGAAATGATCCTCTTCTGCCAGTACCACGGCAGCTTACCTTCTAAACCCATAATGATCATATCTGGCTTCATCTTTTCTGTCAAATGTGACAGTCTTGAAACCCACTTCCTAGCGAAATCCTTTACTGATTCACGCCCTGGGAAAAACTTCTTACCACTCCAGAATTCCCTTAACACATCATTTTGTTTGTTATATGACCAGTATTCGTTGAGAAATGCAGACTTAAATTCAGATAAAGTTTTACATTTGATCATTACATCCGCTGACCATCGCAAAGCATCACCTGACAAATGACTTCTTATAAATGAAATTTTTTCTCTTTCTGACCAAGTGTTGGGGAGAACATCCTCAAAGTCATTCCAAAATTCAAGAGGGTGAATGTACTTATCAGGATCAAAGCGCAAAAACTGTCGACACCCTATAAAAGCGGCGTCAACTGAGGTCACATGCTGTACAGTAGAATGACTAGAATTAACAGAGGTTACTCTATTTTCTAGGTTAGCAATGTTAGTATTTAATTCCTCTACTTGTGACTCTACTGCTTCTATCCTGGCAGAACATCTTTGTTCCACTGCACCACGAATTTCGGTACAGGTTTCTTTTACTTTCTCAATGTTTTTCTGACAAGTATCTACTTTAATTTGTACCTCTTTAACTTTGTCAGAGCAAAGTTTGGACTCGTTGCTCAATCTTTCGGACAACCTCACTTCCAAAAGTTCATCTGCCTCTTGATAATTTTTTTGAATTTGATCTATTTCACATTTGAAAGTACTATGCATTTTAGTTAACTGTTGCCCTACTTTTACTTGAATGTCATGATGAATAGCATCTATCTTATAATTCAAACTATTCCATTTTGATTGCAGTTCTTCTTTTAGTTCTTTATTACTATCCTCAATTTTATTTTCCAACCCTTTATTACTAACCTCAATTTTATTCTCCAACTCTTTATTACTATTTTCAATTTTATTTTCCAACCCTTTATTACTAACCTCAATTTTATTCTCCAACTCTTTATTACTATTTTCAATTTTAGCCTCAATTTTATTTTGGTTTGATTCGAGTTTGGCAAACAGTATTTGCACCCAATCCGGAGCTTCTACCTTGATACTTTGTATCTCTTGACTTGACTGAGCTGGAGATATATTGAGCTCAGTTTCACTACCTGACAAAGTTAGCAACTCTACTGGCTCCCTTTTGACTTCTATTTCACTTATTGATTGCATCCCTGCACTCTCATTTAAATTAAAGTCATAATTTACTGGTGACAAATTACGTTCTAGTTCAATATTTGAGGGATTAATGGAACCACCCTCATTAAACTCAATTCCTGATCGTGAGGATTCTTGGTCAGAGACCGGTTCCCTTCTGAAATGTACACTACTTTCCATATCTTTTAGTTTGTTAGCAGCAGTTAATAAATATTTTAAAAGTCTTTGACTTAACTTAAATGCTTGATTTCGACGAATGATGTCGTCGCGGTGTACCAGCAATCGTGATGCGACGCGTCGCGACGTATTGAAGGCAGCAGCAGCAGCCGTAGCGTCGAGTACCGCCACAGGAATCGCCTACTGCAATAGCTCCAGGGGGGGCAGCAAGGCACCGTTGACCGCTCGGCGCAGCCGGCAGCTGTCTCGCAGATCAGCGCAGCTCCGCGATGACGCACCGTCTTCCTTTAGTCTCAGCGCCGTCGGCAGCCGCGATCCAGCATCGTCGCCTTTCTCACCATCGTCACTAACCAACGTACAGCGGTAGACACTTATTGTTTATACACTACACCTGCCTTTACTGGTAAGACTGTTCCCACACTAGTTCAATTCAGTGTCCTGTTATTGCCTACCGAGTTCGTTAATTTATACCAATCGCTTTCACACATCGAGCACTTTTATTTGCTTTTAATTCAGTTTTCCCGGCCGATAAGCACCATATGTGGGGCGGCGAAGAAGTTCAGTCGAATGAGTTGTTTGAATGTTCATTTCACGTAACAGACTATTGCCGATGCAACATATGTGGGACGGCGAAGAAGTCGTTTAATGTTGAATGAAAGTTGAACATTGCCACCTTAAATCACGCGAGCCTGGCAACTAATTTGGTGGCCAGTCAGAAAGCGAAGGGAAACTTACTGACCTTAGTTCCCAGTCTGCACGGCCACATTCCTGTACAGCCCAGCTAAACGAAAAATATCCATAGTTCTTCACGGGATTAGGGCTGCTTCAATAAAATTTAAAGTTCCAAACAAGATTTTATTATCTTAAAGGCTCACACAAATTACTCGAAACTTCTGAAAATGCTAAAGACATTAAATATTGTTAATTCAGCCAATCGTTTAATAGTTCAGAGGCGACTTCTACAGCAAGTTCCTCCCGAATAGTTCATTACTCTAACTAACGGTACTCTATTAATAGTTCGCAATAATGTTAAAAAAAAATTAATGCTCGCCTTAAAAGTGGAGTTAGTCACCACTTGCCACGCGGAATTATACTTCACACGGACGGCACAATAACAGTTTGTTACCGAAGTCTAAACGATCCAGGACGGTGTACAGTCCTCGCGATTTTCAATGTCCGTTTACATTGCTAAGTACGCACATGTCACAGCCCGCTATGACGTCACCCGAGGCTAGGCGCGATCGGACGTTAAGCTCGCGTGGACTAGGCGTTGGTCAAATGCGGAGTGAGCTTACTACTGCCTCTGCCGCTCTTTTTATATAGCTCCGGCGCGTACCGCCAAGAGAGCATCTGTTCTTTCCGTTCATATGCAGATGCCTGCGGCCTCCAAATGACCGCTATCTCAGGCACATAATCTTAAATATCACATTTAATAATAGCTTTACAAACTTCTCAATTTTTGTATACATACATCTGAGCAGTTCAGAAGCACGTAGAAAATCTCAGCCCGCTAAAATTAAAACTTTACTCTCTAGAATTTTTACAATGGAACTAACGGTAGATTGTTACCTCTGAACCATAGCTTTATCAAGACTTGTATCAGCTGTTAATTATGCTACAAGACTAAAACTTGGTGTAGCTTTGTTAATTGTCCTATCTGATCATTGGTCTTAAAGAATTTGTTTTATCATTAAAATTTAAAGTACTTAATCTATAATGCTTATGTACATTTTACTCACAAAAGTAGTTTTTACTAAATTACTAAAAAACTAAAAGAGGTAACTGATTGTGGTATTTCCATTATTATTATTAGGGTGAACTGAAGCATCCTACCAATTTTCAATATTGTAGCTCTATTATTTCGCGCCTCTGATTTTTCCGAAAAACGCGGATTCTGGAGTCAATTTTAGTTTTATGGTTTTGGAAACCAGCACCACTCATTAATGACTTCTTACTGCACCTTCTCACCAAATTTTGGCTTCCTAGCGTCATTATTTAGCGCCTCCTATTTTTCTTTCAAAACGTGAATTTTACGTAAACTACTAATTTTATAACATTAAGATTTGTTACCTGAAACATTATTACATAGAACTATACTTTAACAAAGTTTTACACACAAATCTTAATTTTTACTTTTATGTTAAATGTGGTGCAATACTATATGCAGGCGCGTTACGATGACGTGACGCTACTAGCAGTGAACTAGGGTAAGTCCCGTGCACTCGCTCGCCTCTGTATCTTATACATGATACAGCGCTTGCTTTGCTTCAAATCCCGATGCAATTTCTGTGTTTCATCAACACTCTGATAGGCCACAGATTACAGAATGCCTCCAGATGTGCATCGGAAACTACTAATGGTCTTGCAGTTAACGATCAAACCGTAGACTGTTTGAGACATACCTCCCGTGGAGGAAGGTAAGCTTGGTGACTGTTGAATTCAATCCCGATACAATTTCTGTGTCTCATCAACACTCAGATAGTCTACTGATTACAGAAGGCCCACAGATGTGCATCGGAAACTACTACTGGTCTTCCAGGGAACGAACAAAACGTGGACTGTTTGAGACATACCTCCTGTGGAGGAAAGTGCACATAGCGACTGTTGTATTTAATCCCGATGCAATTTCTGTGTTTTATCAACAGTATGGTAGTCCACAGGTTTCAGAATGCCACCAGATGTGCATCGGAAACTACTACTCGTCTTCCAGGGTAAGTTCAAAGCTTAGACTGTTTGAGACATTACTCCCGTGGAGGAAAGTACCCATGGTGACTGTTGTATTCAATCCCGATGCAATTTCTGTGTTTCATCAACACTCTAATAGTCCACAGATTTTAGAATGCCTCCAGATGTGCATCGGAAACTACGACTGGTCTTCCAGGGAACGATCAAAGCGTAGGTTGTTACAGACGTTACTCATATTGAGGAAAGTGCGCTTGGTGACTGTTGTATTTAATCCCGATGCAATTTCTGTGTTTCATCAACACTCCGATAGTCCACAGATTACAGAATGCCTCCAGATGTGCAATGGAAACTACCACTGGTCCTACAGGGAACGATCAAAGCGTAGACTGTTTCAGAAATTACTCCCATGGAGGAGAGTGCGCATGGTGACTGTTGTATTCAATCCCGATGCAATTTCTGTGTTTCATCAACACTCTGATAGTCCACAGATTACAGAATGCCTCCAGATGTGCATCGGAAACTACGACTGGTCTTCCAGGGAACGATCAAAGCGTAGGTTGTTACAGACGTTACTCATATTGAGGAAAGTGCGCGTGGTGACTGTTGTATTCAATCCCGATGCAATTTCTGTGTTTCATCAACAATCCGATAGTCCACAGATTACAGAATGCCTCCAGATGTGCATTGGAAACTACCACTGGTCGTACAGGGAACGATCAAAGCGTAGACTGTTTGAGACATTACTAACATGAAGGAAAGTGCGCAAGATGACTGTTGTATGCAATCCCGATGCAATTTCTATGTTTCATCAATACTTTGAAGGTCCACAGATTATAGAATGCCTCCAGATGTGCATCGGAAACTACTACTGGTCTTCCAGGGAGCGATCAAAGCGTAGACTGTTTGAGACACTACTCCCGTGGAGGAAAGTGCGTATGGTGACTGTTGTATTAAATCCCGATGCAATTTCTGTGTTTCATCAACACTTTGAAGGTCCACTGATTACAGAATGCCTCCAGATGTGCATCGGAAACAACTACTGGTCTTCAAGGGAACGATCAAAGCGTAGACTGTTTGAGACACCACTCCCATGGAGGAAAGTGCGCATGGTGACTGTTGTATTCAATCCCGATCCATTTCTGTGTTGCATCAACACTCTGATAGACCACAGATTACAGAATCCTCCAAATGTGCATCGGAAACTACTACTGGACTTCCAGGGAACGATCAAAGCGTAAACTCTTTGAGACATTACCCCCATGGAGAAGGTGTGCATTGTGACTGTTGTAATCAATCCCGATTAAATTTCCGTGTTTCATCAACACATTGATAGTCCGCAGATTACAGAATGTCTCCAGATGTGCATTGGAAACTACCACTGGTCTTCCAGGGAACGATTGAAGCGTAGACTGTTTGAGACATTACTAACATGGAGGAAAGTGCGCATGGTGACTGTTGTATTCAATCCCGATGCAAAATCTGTGTTTCATCAACACTTTGAAGGTCCACAGATTACAGAAAGCCTATAGATGTTCATAGGAAACCACTACTGGTCTTCCACCGAACGATCAAAGCGTAGACTGTTGGAGACATTACTCCCGTGGAGGAAAGTGCGCATGGTGACTGTTGTATTCAATCCAGATGCAATTTCTGTGTTTCATCAACACTCTGATACTCCACAGATTACAGAACGCCACCAGATGTGAATCGGAAACTGCTACTAATCTTCCAGGGAACGATCAAAGCGTAGACTGTTTGAGACATTACTCCTGTGGAGGAAAGTGCGCATGGTGAATGTTGTTTTCAATCCCGATGCAATTTCTGTGTTTCATCAACACCCTGATACTCCACAGATAACAGAATGCCTCCAGATGTGGATCGGAAACTACTACTGGTCTTCTTGGGAACGATCCAAGCGTAGACTGTTAGAGACAATACTCCCATGGAGGAAAGTGCGCTTGGTGACTGTTGTCTTTAATCCCGATGCTATTTCTGTGTTTCATCAACACTATGATAATCCACAGATTACAGAATGCCTCCACATGTGCATCGGAAACTACTACTGGTCTTCCAGGGAACGATCAAAGCGTAGACTGTTTCAGACAATACTCCCATGGAGGAAAGTGCGGATGGTGACTTTTGTATTCAATCACGATTCAATATCTGTGTTTCATCAACATTTTGAAGGTCCACAGATTACAGAATGCCTCCAGATGTGCATCGGAAACTACTACTGGTCTTCGAGGGAACGATCAAAGCGTAGACTGTTTGAGACATTACTCCCGTGGAGGTAACTGCGCATGGTGACTGTTGTATTCAATCCCGATGCAATTTCTGTGTTTCATCAATACTCTGATAGGCCACAGATTACAGAATGCCACCAGATGTGCATCGGTAACTAGTACTGGTCTTCCATTGAACGATTAAAGCGCAGACTATTTGAGACATTTCTCCCGTGGAGGAAAGTGCGCATCGTGACTGTTGTATTCAATCCCGATGCAATTTCTGTGTTTCATCAACACTCTGATAGTCCACAGATTACAGAATGCCATCAGATGCGCATCGGAAACTAGTACTAGTCTTCCAGGGAACGATTGAAGCGTAGACTGTTTGAGACATACCTCCTGTGGAGGAAAGTGCGCATGGTGACTGTTGTATTTAATCCCGATGCATTTTCTGTGTTTTATCAACAGTCTGGTAGTACACAGGTTTCAGAATGCCACCAGATGTGCATCGGAAACTACTACTGGTCTTCCAGGGTACGTTCAAAGCTTAGACTGTTTGAGACATTACTCCCGTGGAGGAAAGTGCCCATGTTGACTGTTGTACTCAATCCCGATGCAATTTCTGTGTTTCATCAACACGCTAATAGTCCACAGATTTTAGAATGCCTCCAGATGTGCATCGGAAACTACTACTGATCTTCCAGGGAACGATCAAAGCGTAGACTGTTTCAGAAATTACTCCCATGGAGGAGAGTGCGCATGGTGACTGTTGTATTCAATCCCGATGCAATTTCTGTGTTTCATCAACACTCTGATAGTCCACAGATTACAGAATGCCTCCAGATGTGCATCGGAAACTGCGACTGTTCTTCCAGGGAACGATCATAGCTTAGGTTGTTACAGACGTTACTCATATTGAGGAAAGTGCGCATGGTGACTGTTGTATTCAATCCCGATGCAATTTCTGTGTTTCACCAACACTCCGATAGTCCACAGATTACAGAATGACTCCAGATGTGCATTGGAAACTACCACTGATCTTACAGGGAACGATCAAAGCGTAGACTGTTTGAGACATTACTAACATGAAGGAAAGTGCGCAAGATGACTGTTGTTTGCAATTTCGATGCAATTTCTGTGTTTCATCAACACTTTGAAGGTCCACAGATTACAGAATGCCTCCATATGTGCATCGGAAACTACTACTGGTCTTCCAGGGAACGATCAAAGCGTAGACTGTTTGAGACACTACACCCGTGGAGGAAAGTGCGCATGGTGACTGTTGTATTCAATCCCGATGCAATTTCTGTGTTTCTTCAAAACTTTGAATTTCCACAGATTACAGAATGCCTCCAGATGTGCTTCGGAAACTACTACTGGTCTTCCAGGGAACGATCAAAGCGTAGACTGTTTGAGACACTGCTCCCGTGGAGGAAAGTGCGCATGGTGACTGTTGGATTCAATCCCGATCAGTTTCTGTGTTTCATCAACACTCTGATAGTCAGCAGATTACAGAATGCCACCAGATGTGCATCGGAAACTACTACTGGTCTTCTAGGGAACGATCAATGCGTAGACTGTTTGAGACATTACTCCTGTGGAGGAAAGTGCGCATGGTGACTGTTGTATTCAATCCCCATGCAATTTCTGTGTTTCACCAACACTCTGTTAGTCCACAGGTTTCAGAATGCCTCCAGATGTGCATTGCAAACTACCACTGGTCTTCCAGGGAACGATCAAAGAGTAGACTGTTAGAGACATTACTCCTGTGGAGGAAAGTGCACATGGTGAATGTTGTTTTCAATCCCGATGCAATTTCTGAGTTTCATCAACACCCAGATACTCCACAGATTACAGAATGCCTCCAGATGTGCATCAGAAACTACTACTGGTCTTCTTGGGAACGATCCAAGCGTAGACTGTTAGAGACAATACTCCCATGGAGGAAAGTGCGCATGGTGACTGTTGTCTTCAATCCCGATGCTATTTCTGTGTTTCATCAACACTCTGATTATCCACAGATTACAGAATGCCTCCACATGTGCATCGGAAACGACTACTGGTCTTCCAGGGAACGATCAAAGCGTAGACTGTTTCAGACAATACTCCCATGGAGGAAAGTGCGGATGGTGACTTTTGTATTCAATCACGATTCAATATCTGTGTTTCATCAACATTTTGAAGGTCCACAGATTACAGAATGCCTCCAGATGTGCATCGGAAACTATTACTGGTCTTCCAGGGAACGAACAAAGCGTAGACTGTTTGAGACATTACTCCCGTGGAGGTAACTGCGCATGGTGACTGTTGTATTCAATCCCGATGCAATTTCTGTGTTTCATCAACACTTTGAAGGTCCACAGATTACAGAATGCCTCCAGATGTGCATCGGAAACTACTACTGGTCTTCAAGGGAACGATCAAAGCGTAGACAGTTTGAGACACTACTCCCGTGGAGGAAAGTGCGCATGGTGACTGTTGTATTCAATCCCGATCCATTTCTGTGTTTCATCAACACTCTGATAGTAAACAGATTACAGAATGCCACCAGATATGCATCGGAAACTACTACTGGTCTTCTAGGGAACGATCAAAGCGTAGACTGTTTGAGACATTACTCCCGTGGAGGAAAGTGCGCATGGTGACTGTTGTATTCAATCCCCATGCAATTTCTGTGTTTCACCAACACTCTGATAGTCCACAGGTTTCAGAATGCCTCCAGATGTGCATTGCAAACTACCACTGGTCTTCCAGGGAACGATCAAAGAGTAGACTGTTAGAGACATTACTAACATGGAGGAAAGTGCGCATGGTGACTGTTATATTCAATCCCGATGCAATTTCTGTGTTTCATCAACACTTTGAAGGTCCACAGATTACAGAATGCCTCCAGATGTGCATCGGAAACCACTACTGGTCTTACACCGAACGATCAAAGCGTAGACTGTTTCAGACATTACTCCCGTGGAGGAAAGTGCGCATGGTGACTGTTGTATTCAATCCAGATGCAATTTCTGTGTTTCATCAACACTCTGATACTCCACAGATTACAGAATGTCTCCAGATGTGCATTGGAAACTACCACTGGTCTTCCAGGGAACGATTAAAGCGTAGACTGTTTGAGACATTACTGACATGGAGGAAAGTGCGCATGGTGAATGTTGTTTTCAATCCCGATGAAATTTCAGTGTTACATCAACACCCTGATACTCCACAGTTTACAGAATGCCTCCAGATGTACATCGGAAACTACTACTGGTCTTCTTGGGAACGATCCAAGCGTAGACTGTTAGAGACAATACTCCCATGGAGGAAAGTGCGCATGGTGACTGTTGTCTTCAATCCCGATGCTATTTCTGTGTATCATCAACACTCTGATAATCCACAGATTACAGAATGCCTCCACATGTGCATCGGAAACTACTACTGGTCTTCCAGGGAACGATCAAAGCGTAGACTGTTTCAGACAATACTCCCATGGGGGAAAGTGCGGATGGTGACTTTTGTATTCAATCACGTTTCAATATCTGTGTTTCATCAACATTTTGAAGGTCCACAGATTACAGAATGCCTCCAGATGTGCATCGGAAACTACTACTGGTCTTCGAGGGAACGATCAAAGCGTAGACTGTTTGAGACATTACTCCCGTGGAGGTAACTGTGCATGGTGACTGTTGTATTCAATCCCGATGCAATTTCTGTGTTTCATCAATACTCTGATAGGCCACAGATACAGAATGCCACCGGATGTGCATCGGTAACTAATACTGGTCTTCCATTGAACGATTAAAGCGCAGACTATTTGAGACATTTCTCCCGTGGAGGAAAGTGCGCATCGTGACTGTTGTATTCAATCCCGATGCAATTTCTGTGTTTCATCAGCACTCTGATAGTCCACAGATTACAGAATGCCATCAGATGTTCATCGGAAACTAGTACTGGTCTTCCAGGGAACGATTAAAGCGTAGACTGTTTGAGACATAACTCCTGTGGAGGAAAGTGCGCATGGTGACTGTTGTATTTAATCCCGATGCAATTTCTGTGTTTTATCAACAGTCTGGTAGTCCATAGGTTTCAGAATGACGCCAGATGTGCATCGGAAACTACTACTGGTCTTCCAGGGTACGTTCAAAGCTTAGACTGTTTGAGACATTACTCCCGTGGAGGAAAGTGCCCATGGTGACTGTTGTATTCAATCCCGATGCAATTTCTGTGTTTCATCAACACTCTAATAGTCCACAGATTTTAGAATGCCTCCAGATGTGCATCGGAAACTACTACTGATCTTCAGGGGAACGATCAAAGCGTAGACTGTTTCAGAAATTACTCCCATGGAGGAGAGTGCGCATGGTGACTGTTGTATTTAATCCCGATGCAATTTCTGTGTTTCATCAACACTCTGATAGTCCACAGATTACAGAATGCCTCCAGATGTGCATCGGAAACTGCGATTGCTCTTCCAGGGAACGATCAAAGCGTAGGTTGTTACAGACGTTACTCATATTGAGGAAAGTGCGCATGGTGACTGTTGTATTCAATCCCGATGCAATTTCTGTGTTTCACCAACACTCCGATAGTCCACAGATTACAGAATGCCTCCAGATGTGCATTGGAAACTACCACTGATCTTACAGGGAACGATCAAAGCGTAGACTGTTTGAGACATTACTAACACGAAGGAAAGTGCGCAAGATGACTGTTGTATGCAATCCCGATGCAATTTCTGTGTTTCACCATCACTCTGTTAGTCCACAGGTTTCAGAATGCCTCCAGATGTGCATTGCAAACTACCACTGGTCTTCCAGGGAACGATCAAAGAGTAGACTGTTAGAGACATTACTAACATGGAGGACAGTGCGCATGGTGACTGTTATATTCAATCCCGATGCAATTTCTGTGTTTCATCAACACTTTGAAGGTCCACAGATTACAGAATGCCTCCAGATGTGCATTGGAAACTACCACTGGTCTTCCAGGCAACGATCAAAGCGTAGACTGTTTGAGACATTACTCCTGTATAGGAAAGCGCGCATGGTGACTGTTGTATTCAATCCCCATGCAATTTCTGTGTTTCATCAATACTCTGATAGGCCACAGATTACAGAATGCCACCAGATGTGCATCGGTAACTACTACTGGTCTTTCAGGGATCGATTAAAACGCAGACTGTTTGAGACATTTCTCCCGTGGAGGAAAGTGCGCATCGTGACTGTTGTATTCAATCCCGATGCAATTTCTGTGTTTCATCAACACCCTGATAGTCCACAGATTACAGAATGCCTCCAGATGTGCATCGGAAACTACTACTTGTCTTCCAGGGTAC